>NC_138182.1:99506070-100706070 GCF_964194105.1 Spermophilus citellus
GCAACTATTTTTTAACCCAAACTGGATGATACTTTCAGGTAATGATCAGTACACTAAGCTCACTTGGTTCCCCAAATTTCGTTCTTTTATGTTGAAGCGTTCGCTTCCAGTAACTGTTTGAATTTTGGCGTTTCACTCTGTTTTCTCCTATACTGACAGATATATTTGGAACTCTAAACCAAACACGGTTTGTGCTAGCTTCTTGAAACTTGACACAGTAAAGCAGTTTCACGTTCTATCTCTATGTTCTGTTTCCTCTTGATGTAGCACTCAGCAGTGACTGAGGAGAAACACTTTCATTGAAAGGGGTTGCCATGCTTCCCAAAATTGCGAGTCTCCAGAAATCTCAGCAACTATTTTTTAACCCAAACTGGATGATACTTTCAGGTAATGATCAGTACACTAAGCTCACTTGGTTCCCCAAATTTCGTTCTTCTATGTTGAAGCGTTCGCTTCCAGTAACTGTTTGAATTTTGGCGTTTCACTCTCTTTTCTCCTATACTGACAGATGTATTTGGAACTCTAAATCAAACACGGTTTGTGCTAGCTTCTTGAAACTTGACACAATAAAGCACTTTCACGTTCTATCTCTATGTTCTGTTTCCTCTGGATGTAGCCCTAAGCAGTGACTGAGGAGAAATACTTTCATTGACAGGGGTTGCCAAGCTTCCAGAAATTACGAGTCTCCAGAAATCTCAGCAACTATGATTTCACCCAACCTTGATGATACTTTCAGGTAATGATCAGTACACTAAGCCCACTTGGTTCGCCAAATTTCGTTCTTCTATGTTGAAGCGTTCGATTCCAGTAACAGTTTGAATTTTGGCGTTTTACTCTGTTTTCTCCTATATTGATAGATGTATTTGGAACTCTAAATCAAACACGGTTTGTGCTAGCTTCTTGAAACTTGACACAATAAAGCAGTTTCAAGTTCTATCTCTATGTTCTGTCTCCTCTTGATGTAGCCCTAAGCAGTGACTGGGGAGAAACACTTACATTGAAAGGGGTTGCCAAGCTTCCAAAAATTACGAGTCTCCAGAAATCTCAGCATCTATTTTTTCACCCAAACTTGATGATACTTTCAGGTAATGATGAGTACGCTAAGCCCACTGGGTTCCCCAAATTTCGTTCTTCTATGTTGAAGCGTTCGTTTCCAGTAACAGTTTGAATTTTGGCGTTTCACTCTGTTTTCTCCTATATTGATAGATGTATTTGGAACTCTAAACCAAACACGGTTTGTGCCAGCTTCTTGAAACTTGACACAGTAAAGCAGTTTCACGTTCTATATCTATGTTCTGTTTCCTCTTGATGTAGCACTCAGCAGTGACTGAGGAGAAACACTTTCATTGAAAGGGGTTGCCAAGCTTCCCAAAATTGCGAGTCTCCAGAAATCTCAGCAACTATTTTTTAACCCAAACTGGATGATACTTTCAGGTAATGATCAGTACACTAAGCCCATTTGGTTCCCCAAATTTCGTTCTTCTATGTTAAAGCGTTCGTTTCCAGTAACAGTTTGAATTTTGGCGTTTCACTCTGTTTTCTCCTATATTGATACATGTATTTGGAACTCTAAACCAAACACGGTTTGTGCTAGCTTCTTGAAACTTGACACAGTAAAGGAGTTTCACGTTCTATCTCTATGTTCTGTTTCCTCTTGATATAGCACTCAGCAGTGACTGAGGAGAAACACTTTCATTGAAAGGGGTTGCCAAGCTTCCCAAAATTGCGAGTCTCCAGAAATCTCAGCAACTATTTTTTCACCCAAACTGGATGATACTTTCAGGTAATGATCAGTACACTAAGCTCACTTGGTTCCCCAAATTTCGTTCTTTTATGTTGAAGCGTTCGCTTCCAGTAACTGTTTGAATTTTGGCGTTTCACTCTGTTTTCTCCTATACTGACAGATGTATTTGGAACTCTAAATCAAACACGGTTTGTGCTAGCTTCTTGAAACTTGACACAGTAAAGCAGTTTCACGTTCTATCTCTATGTTCTGTTTCCTCTGGATGTAGCCCTAAGCAGTGACTGGGGAAAAATACTTTCATTGACAGAGGTTGCCAAGCTTCCAGAAATTACGAGTCTCCAGAAATCTCAGCAACTATGATTTCACCCAAACTGGATGATACTTTCAGGTAATGATCAGTACACTAAGCCCACTTGGTTCCCCAAATTTCGTTCTTCTATGTTGAAGCGTTCGTTTCCAGTAATAGTTTGAATTTTGGCGTTTCACTCTGTTTTCTCCTATATTGATAGATGTATTTGGAACTCTAACCCAAACACGGTTTGTGCTAGCTTCTTGAAACTTGACACAGTAAAGCAGTTTCACGTTCTATCTCTATGTTCTGTCTCCTCTTGATGTAGCCCTAAGCAGTGACTGGGGAGAAACACTTTCATTGAAAGGGGTTGCCAAGCTTCCAAAAATTACGAGTCTCCAGAAATCTCAGCATCTATTTTTTCACCCAAACTTGATGATACTTTCAGGTAATGATGAGTACGCTAAGCCCACTGTGTTCCCCAAATTTCGTTCTTCTATGTTGAAGCGTTCGTTTCCAGTAACAGTTTGAATTTTGGCGTTTCACTCTGTTTTCTCCTATATTGATAGATGTATTTGGAACTCTAAACCAAACACGGTTTGTGCTAGCTTCTTGAAACTTGACACAGTAAAGCAGTTTCACGTTCTATCTCTATGTTCTGTTTCCTCTTGATGTAGCACTCAGCAGTGACTGAGGAGAAACACTTTCATTGAAAGGGGTTGCCAAGCTTCCCAAAATTGCGAGTCTCCAGAAATCTCAGCAACTATTTTTTAACCCAAACTGGATGATACTTTCAGGTAATGATCAGTACACTAAGCTCACTTGGTTCCCCAAATTTCGTTCTTTTATGTTGAAGCGTTCGCTTCCAGTAACTGTTTGAATTTTGGCGTTTCACTCTGTTTTCTCCTATACTGACAGATGTATTTGGAACTCTAAATCAAACACGGTTTGTGCTAGCTTCTTGAAACTTGACACAGTAAAGCAGTTTCACGTTCTATCTCTATGTTCTGTTTCCTCTGGATGTAGCCCTAAGCAGTGAATGGGGAGAAATACTTTCATTGACAGGGGTTGCCAAGCTTCCAGAAATTACGAGTCTCCAGAAATCTCAGAAACTATGATTTCACCCAAACTGGATGATACTTTCAGGTAATAATAGGTACACTAAGCCCACTTGGTTCCCCAAATTTCGTTCTTCTATGTTGAAGCGTTCGTTTCCAGTAACAGTTTGAATTTTGGCGTTTCACTCTGTTTTCTCCTATATTGATAGATGTATTTGGAACTCTAAATCAAACACGGTTTGTGCTACCTTCTTCAAACTTGACACAGTAAAGCAGTTTCAAGTTCTATCTCTATGTTCTGTTTCCTCTTGATGTAGCACTCAGCAGTGACTGAGGAGAAACACTTTCATTGAAAGGGGTTGCCAAGCTTCCAGAAATTACGAGTCTCCAGAAATCTCAGCAACTATGATTTCACCCAACCTTGATGATACTTTCAGGTAATGATCAGTACACTAAGCCCACTTGGTTCGCCAAATTTCGTTCTTCTATGTTGAAGCGTTCGTTTCCAGTAACAGTTTGAATTTTGGCGTTTCACTCTGTTTTCTCCTATACTGACAGATGTATTTGGAACTCTAAATCAAACACGGTTTGTGCTAGCTTCTTGAAACTTGACACACTAAAGCAGTTTCACGTTCTATCTCTATGTTCTGTTTCCTCTTGATGTAGCCCTAAGCAGTGACTGGGGAGAAATACTTTCATTGAAAGGGGTTGCCAAGCTTCCAGAAATTACGAGTCTCCAGAAATCTCAGCAACTATGATTTCACCCATACTGGATGATACTTTCAGGTAATGATCAGTACACTAAGCCCACTTGGTTCGCCAAATTTCGTTCTTCTATGTTGAAGCGTTCGTTTCCAGTAACAGTTTGAATTTTGGCGTTTCACTCTGTTTTCTCCTATATTGATAGATGTATTTGGAACTCTAAACCAAACACGGTTTGTGCTAGCTTCTTGAAACTTGACACAGTAAAGCAGTTTCACGTTCTATCTTTATGTTCTGTTTCCTCTTCGATGTAGCACTCAGCAGTGACTGAGGAGAAACACTTTCATTGAAAGGGGTTGCCAAGCTTCCCAAAATTGCGAGTCTCCAGAAATCTCAGCAACTATTTTTTAACCCAAACTGGATGATACTTTCAGGTAATGATCAGTACACTAAGCCCACTTGGTTCCCCAAATTTCGTTCTTCTATGTTGAAGCGTTCGTTTCCAGTAACAGTTTGAATTTTGGCGTTTCACTCTGTTTTCTCCTATATTGATAGATGTATTTGGAACTCTAAATCAAACACGGTTTGTGCTAGCTTCTTGAAACTTGACACAGTAAAGCAGTTTCACGTTCTATCTCTATGTTCTGTTTCCTCTTGATGTAGCACTCAGCAGTGACTGAGGAGAAACACTTTCATTGAAAGGGGTTGCCAAGCTTCCCAAAATTACGAGTCTCCAGAAATCTCAGCAACTATGATTTCACCCAACCTTGATGATACTTTCAGGTAATGATCAGTACACTAAGCCCACTTGGTTCGCCAAATTTCGTTCTTCTATGTTGAAGCGTTCGTTTCCAGTAACAGTTTGAATTTTGGCGTTTCACTCTGTTTTCTCCTATACTGACAGATGTATTTGGAACTCTAAATCAAACACGGTTTGTGCTAGCTTCTTGAAACTTGACACACTAAAGCAGTTTCACGTTCTCTCTCTATGTTCTGTTTCCTCTTGATGTAGCCCTAAGCAGTGACTGGGGAGAAATACTTTCATTGAAAGGGGTTGCCAAGCTTCCAGAAATTACGAGTCTCCAGAAATCTCAGCAACTATGATTTCACCCATACTGGATGATACTTTCAGGTAATGATCAGTACACTAAGCCCACTTGGTTCGCCAAATTTCGTTCTTCTATGTTGAAGCGTTCGTTTCCAGTAACAGTTTGAATTTTGGCGTTTCACTCTGTTTTCTCCTATATTGATAGATGTATTTGGAACTCTAAACCAAACACGGTTTGTGCTAGCTTCTTGAAACTTGACACAGTAAAGCAGTTTCACGTTCTATCTTTATGTTCTGTTTCCTCTTCGATGTAGCACTCAGCAGTGACTGAGGAGAAACACTTTCATTGAAAGGGGTTGCCAAGCTTCCCAAAATTGCGAGTCTCCAGAAATCTCAGCAACTATTTTTTAACCCAAACTGGATGATACTTTCAGGTAATGATCAGTACACTAAGCTCACTTGGTTCCCCAAATTTCGTTCTTTTATGTTGAAGCGTTCGCTTCCAGTAACTGTTTGAATTTTGGCGTTTCACTCTGTTTTCTCCTATACTGACAGATATATTTGGAACTCTAAACCAAACACGGTTTGTGCTAGCTTCTTGAAACTTGACACAGTAAAGCAGTTTCACGTTCTATCTCTATGTTCTGTTTCCTCTTGATGTAGCACTCAGCAGTGACTGAGGAGAAACACTTTCATTGAAAGGGGTTGCCATGCTTCCCAAAATTGCGAGTCTCCAGAAATCTCAGCAACTATTTTTTAACCCAAACTGGATGATACTTTCAGGTAATGATCAGTACACTAAGCTCACTTGGTTCCCCAAATTTCGTTCTTCTATGTTGAAGCGTTCGCTTCCAGTAACTGTTTGAATTTTGGCGTTTCACTCTCTTTTCTCCTATACTGACAGATGTATTTGGAACTCTAAATCAAACACGGTTTGTGCTAGCTTCTTGAAACTTGACACAATAAAGCACTTTCACGTTCTATCTCTATGTTCTGTTTCCTCTGGATGTAGCCCTAAGCAGTGACTGAGGAGAAATACTTTCATTGACAGGGGTTGCCAAGCTTCCAGAAATTACGAGTCTCCAGAAATCTCAGCAACTATGATTTCACCCAACCTGGATGATACTTTCAGGTAATGATCAGTACACTAAGCCCACTTGGTTCGCCAAATTTCGTTCTTCTATGTTGAAGCGTTCGATTCCAGTAACAGTTTGAATTTTGGCGTTTTACTCTGTTTTCTCCTATATTGATAGATGTATTTGGAACTCTAAATCAAACACGGTTTGTGCTAGCTTCTTGAAACTTGACACAATAAAGCAGTTTCAAGTTCTATCTCTATGTTCTGTCTCCTCTTGATGTAGCCCTAAGCAGTGACTGGGGAGAAACACTTACATTGAAAGGGGTTGCCAAGCTTCCAAAAATTACGAGTCTCCAGAAATCTCAGCATCTATTTTTTCACCCAAACTTGATGATACTTTCAGGTAATGATGAGTACGCTAAGCCCACTGGGTTCCCCAAATTTCGTTCTTCTATGTTGAAGCGTTCGTTTCCAGTAACAGTTTGAATTTTGGCGTTTCACTCTGTTTTCTCCTATATTGATAGATGTATTTGGAACTCTAAACCAAACACGGTTTGTGCCAGCTTCTTGAAACTTGACACAGTAAAGCAGTTTCACGTTCTATATCTATGTTCTGTTTCCTCTTGATGTAGCACTCAGCAGTGACTGAGGAGAAACACTTTCATTGAAAGGGGTTGCCAAGCTTCCCAAAATTGCGAGTCTCCAGAAATCTCAGCAACTATTTTTTAACCCAAACTGGATGATACTTTCAGGTAATGATCAGTACACTAAGCCCATTTGGTTCCCCAAATTTCGTTCTTCTATGTTAAAGCGTTCGTTTCCAGTAACAGTTTGAATTTTGGCGTTTCACTCTGTTTTCTCCTATATTGATACATGTATTTGGAACTCTAAACCAAACACGGTTTGTGCTAGCTTCTTGAAACTTGACACAGTAAAGGAGTTTCACGTTCTATCTCTATGTTCTGTTTCCTCTTGATATAGCACTCAGCAGTGACTGAGGAGAAACACTTTCATTGAAAGGGGTTGCCAAGCTTCCCAAAATTGCGAGTCTCCAGAAATCTCAGCAACTATTTTTTCACCCAAACTGGATGATACTTTCAGGTAATGATCAGTACACTAAGCTCACTTGGTTCCCCAAATTTCGTTCTTTTATGTTGAAGCGTTCGCTTCCAGTAACTGTTTGAATTTTGGCGTTTCACTCTGTTTTCTCCTATACTGACAGATGTATTTGGAACTCTAAATCAAACACGGTTTGTGCTAGCTTCTTGAAACTTGACACAGTAAAGCAGTTTCACGTTCTATCTCTATGTTCTGTTTCCTCTGGATGTAGCCCTAAGCAGTGACTGGGGAAAAATACTTTCATTGACAGAGGTTGCCAAGCTTCCAGAAATTACGAGTCTCCAGAAATCTCAGCAACTATGATTTCACCCAAACTGGATGATACTTTCAGGTAATGATCAGTACACTAAGCCCACTTGGTTCCCCAAATTTCGTTCTTCTATGTTGAAGCGTTCGTTTCCAGTAATAGTTTGAATTTTGGCGTTTCACTCTGTTTTCTCCTATATTGATAGATGTATTTGGAACTCTAACCCAAACACGGTTTGTGCTAGCTTCTTGAAACTTGACACAGTAAAGCAGTTTCACGTTCTATCTCTATGTTCTGTCTCCTCTTGATGTAGCCCTAAGCAGTGACTGGGGAGAAACACTTTCATTGAAAGGGGTTGCCAAGCTTCCAAAAATTACGAGTCTCCAGAAATCTCAGCATCTATTTTTTCACCCAAACTTGATGATACTTTCAGGTAATGATGAGTACGCT
The DNA here is from genome assembly GCF_964194105.1 of Spermophilus citellus. Taxonomy (NCBI): domain Eukaryota; kingdom Metazoa; phylum Chordata; class Mammalia; order Rodentia; family Sciuridae; genus Spermophilus; species Spermophilus citellus. The sequence continues at coordinate 99,513,806 of NC_138182.1, forward strand.
AAGCCCACTGTGTTCCCCAAATTTCGTTCTTCTATGTTGAAGCGTTCGTTTCCAGTAACAGTTTGAATTTTGGCGTTTCACTCTGTTTTCTCCTATATTGATAGATGTATTTGGAACTCTAAACCAAACACGGTTTGTGCTAGCTTCTTGAAACTTGACACAGTAAAGCAGTTTCACGTTCTATCTCTATGTTCTGTTTCCTCTTGATGTAGCACTCAGCAGTGACTGAGGAGAAACACTTTCATTGAAAGGGGTTGCCAAGCTTCCCAAAATTGCGAGTCTCCAGAAATCTCAGCAACTATTTTTTAACCCAAACTGGATGATACTTTCAGGTAATGATCAGTACACTAAGCTCACTTGGTTCCCCAAATTTCGTTCTTTTATGTTGAAGCGTTCGCTTCCAGTAACTGTTTGAATTTTGGCGTTTCACTCTGTTTTCTCCTATACTGACAGATGTATTTGGAACTCTAAATCAAACACGGTTTGTGCTAGCTTCTTGAAACTTGACACAGTAAAGCAGTTTCACGTTCTATCTCTATGTTCTGTTTCCTCTGGATGTAGCCCTAAGCAGTGAATGGGGAGAAATACTTTCATTGACAGGGGTTGCCAAGCTTCCAGAAATTACGAGTCTCCAGAAATCTCAGAAACTATGATTTCACCCAAACTGGATGATACTTTCAGGTAATAATAGGTACACTAAGCCCACTTGGTTCCCCAAATTTCGTTCTTCTATGTTGAAGCGTTCGTTTCCAGTAACAGTTTGAATTTTGGCGTTTCACTCTGTTTTCTCCTATATTGATAGATGTATTTGGAACTCTAAATCAAACACGGTTTGTGCTAACTTCTTCAAACTTGACACAGTAAAGCAGTTTCAAGTTCTATCTCTATGTTCTGTTTCCTCTTGATGTAGCACTCAGCAGTGACTGAGGAGAAACACTTTCATTGAACGGGGTTGCCAAGCTTCCCAAAATTGCGAGTCTCCAGAAATCTCAGCAACTATTTTTTCACCCAAACTGGATGACACTTTCAGGTAATGATCAGTACACTAAGCTCACTTGGTTCCCCAAATTTCGTTCTTTTATGTTGAAGCGTTCGCTTCCAGTAACTGTTTGAATTTTGGCGTTTCACTCTGTTTTCTCCTATACTGACAGATGTATTTGGAACTCTAAATCAAACACGGTTTGTGCTAGCTTCTTGAAACTTGACACAGTAAAGCAGTTTCACGTTCTATCTCTATGTTCTGTCTCCTCTTGATGTAGCCCTAAACAGTGACTGGGGAGAAACACTTTCATTGAAAGGGGTTGCCAAGCTTCCAAAAATTACGAGTCTCCAGAAATCTCAGCATCTATTTTTTCACCCAAACTTGATGATACTTTCAGGTAATGATGAGTACGCTAAGCCCACTGTGTTCCCCAAATTTCGTTCTTCTATGTTGAAGCGTTCTCTCCAGTAACAGTTTGAATTTTGGCGTTTCACTCTGTTTTCTCCTATATTGATAGATGTATTTGGAACTCTAAACCAAACACGGTTTGTGCTAGCTTCTTGAAACTTGACACAGTAAAGCAGTTTCACGTTCTATATCTATGTCTGTTTCCTCTTGATGTAGCACTCAGCAGTGACTGAGGAGAAACACTTTCATTGAAAAAGGTTGCCAAGCTTCCCAAAATTGCGAGTCTCCAGAAATCTCAGCAACTATTTTTTAACCCAAACTGGATGATACTTTCAGGTAATGATCAGTACACTAAGCCCATTTGGTTCCCCAAATTTCGTTCTTCTATGTTAAAGCGTTCGTTTCCAGTAACAGTTTGAATTTTGGCATTTCACTCTGTTTTCTCCTATATTGATACATGTATTTGGAACTCTAAACCAAACACGGTTTGTGCTAGCTTCTTGAAACTTGACACAGTAAAGGAGTTTCACGTTCTATCTCTATGTTCTGTTTCCTCTTGATATAGCACTCAGCAGTGACTGAGGAGAAACACTTTCATTGAAAGGGGTTGCCAAGCTTCCCAAAATTGCGAGTCTCCAGAAATCTCAGCAACTATTTTTTCACCCAAACTGGATGATACTTTCAGGTAATGATCAGTACACTAAGCTCACATGGTTCCCCAAATTTCGTTCTTTTATGTTGAAGCGTTCGCTTCCAGTAACTGTTTGAATTTTGGCGTTTCACTCTGTTTTCTCCTATACTGACAGATGTATTTGGAACTCTAAATCAAACACGGTTTGTGCTAGCTTCTTGAAACTTGACACAGTAAAGCAGTTTCACGTTCTATCTCTATGTTCTGTTTCCTCTGGATGTAGCCCTAAGCAGTGACTGGGGAAAAATACTTTCATTGACAGAGGTTGCCGAGCTTCCAGAAATTACGAGTCTCCAGAAATCTCAGCAACTATGATTTCACCCAAACTGGATGATACTTTCAGGTAATGATCAGTAGACTAAGCCCACTTGGTTCCCCAAATTTCGTTCTTCTATGTTGAAGCGTTCGTTTCCAGTAACAGTTTGAATTTTGGCGTTTCACTCTGTTTTCTCCTATATTGATAGATGTATTTGGAACTCTAAATCAAACACGGTTTGTGCTAGCTTCTTGAAACTTGACACAGTAAAGCAGTTTCACGTTCTATCTCTATGTTCTGTTTCCTCTTGATGTAGCACTCAGCAGTGACTGAGGAGAAACACTTTCATTGAAAGGGGTTGCCAAGCTTCCCAAAATTACGAGTCTCCAGAAATCTCAGCAACTATGATTTCACCCAACCTTGATGATACTTTCAGGTAATGATCAGTACACTAAGCCCACTTGGTTCGCCAAATTTCGTTCTTCTATGTTGAAGCGTTCGTTTCCAGTAACAGTTTGAATTTTGGCGTTTCACTCTGTTTTCTCCTATACTGACAGATGTATTTGGAACTCTAAATCAAACACGGTTTGTGCTAGCTTCTTGAAACTTGACACACTAAAGCAGTTTCACGTTCTCTCTCTATGTTCTGTTTCCTCTTGATGTAGCCCTAAGCAGTGACTGGGGAGAAATACTTTCATTGAAAGGGGTTGCCAAGCTTCCAGAAATTACGAGTCTCCAGAAATCTCAGCAACTATGATTTCACCCATACTGGATGATACTTTCAGGTAATGATCAGTACACTAAGCCCACTTGGTTCGCCAAATTTCGTTCTTCTATGTTGAAGCGTTCGTTTCCAGTAACAGTTTGAATTTTGGCGTTTCACTCTGTTTTCTCCTATATTGATAGATGTATTTGGAACTCTAAATCAAACACGGTTTGTGCTAGCTTCTTGAAACTTGACACAGTAAAGCAGTTTCACGTTCTATCTCTATGTTCTGTTTCCTCTTGATGTAGCACTCAGCAGTGACTGAGGAGAAACACTTTCATTGAAAGGGGTTGCCAAGCTTCCCAAAATTACGAGTCTCCAGAAATCTCAGCAACTATGATTTCACCCAACCTTGATGATACTTTCAGGTAATGATCAGTACACTAAGCCCACTTGGTTCGCCAAATTTCGTTCTTCTATGTTGAAGCGTTCGTTTCCAGTAACAGTTTGAATTTTGGCGTTTCACTCTGTTTTCTCCTATACTGACAGATGTATTTGGAACTCTAAATCAAACACGGTTTGTGCTAGCTTCTTGAAACTTGACACACTAAAGCAGTTTCACGTTCTCTCTCTATGTTCTGTTTCCTCTTGATGTAGCCCTAAGCAGTGACTGGGGAGAAATACTTTCATTGAAAGGGGTTGCCAAGCTTCCAGAAATTACGAGTCTCCAGAAATCTCAGCAACTATGATTTCACCCATACTGGATGATACTTTCAGGTAATGATCAGTACACTAAGCCCACTTGGTTCGCCAAATTTCGTTCTTCTATGTTGAAGCGTTCGTTTCCAGTAACAGTTTGAATTTTGGCGTTTCACTCTGTTTTCTCCTATATTGATAGATGTATTTGGAACTCTAAACCAAACACGGTTTGTGCTAGCTTCTTGAAACTTGACACAGTAAAGCAGTTTCACGTTCTATCTTTATGTTCTGTTTCCTCTTCGATGTAGCACTCAGCAGTGACTGAGGAGAAACACTTTCATTGAAAGGGGTTGCCAAGCTTCCCAAAATTGCGAGTCTCCAGAAATCTCAGCAACTATTTTTTAACCCAAACTGGATGATACTTTCAGGTAATGATCAGTACACTAAGCTCACTTGGTTCCCCAAATTTCGTTCTTTTATGTTGAAGCGTTCGCTTCCAGTAACTGTTTGAATTTTGGCGTTTCACTCTGTTTTCTCCTATACTGACAGATATATTTGGAACTCTAAACCAAACACGGTTTGTGCTAGCTTCTTGAAACTTGACACAGTAAAGCAGTTTCACGTTCTATCTCTATGTTCTGTTTCCTCTTGATGTAGCACTCAGCAGTGACTGAGGAGAAACACTTTCATTGAAAGGGGTTGCCATGCTTCCCAAAATTGCGAGTCTCCAGAAATCTCAGCAACTATTTTTTAACCCAAACTGGATGATACTTTCAGGTAATGATCAGTACACTAAGCTCACTTGGTTCCCCAAATTTCGTTCTTCTATGTTGAAGCGTTCGCTTCCAGTAACTGTTTGAATTTTGGCGTTTCACTCTCTTTTCTCCTATACTGACAGATGTATTTGGAACTCTAAATCAAACACGGTTTGTGCTAGCTTCTTGAAACTTGACACAATAAAGCACTTTCACGTTCTATCTCTATGTTCTGTTTCCTCTGGATGTAGCCCTAAGCAGTGACTGAGGAGAAATACTTTCATTGACAGGGGTTGCCAAGCTTCCAGAAATTACGAGTCTCCAGAAATCTCAGCAACTATGATTTCACCCAACCTGGATGATACTTTCAGGTAATGATCAGTACACTAAGCCCACTTGGTTCGCCAAATTTCGTTCTTCTATGTTGAAGCGTTCGATTCCAGTAACAGTTTGAATTTTGGCGTTTTACTCTGTTTTCTCCTATATTGATAGATGTATTTGGAACTCTAAATCAAACACGGTTTGTGCTAGCTTCTTGAAACTTGACACAATAAAGCAGTTTCAAGTTCTATCTCTATGTTCTGTCTCCTCTTGATGTAGCCCTAAGCAGTGACTGGGGAGAAACACTTACATTGAAAGGGGTTGCCAAGCTTCCAAAAATTACGAGTCTCCAGAAATCTCAGCATCTATTTTTTCACCCAAACTTGATGATACTTTCAGGTAATGATGAGTACGCTAAGCCCACTGGGTTCCCCAAATTTCGTTCTTCTATGTTGAAGCGTTCGTTTCCAGTAACAGTTTGAATTTTGGCGTTTCACTCTGTTTTCTCCTATATTGATAGATGTATTTGGAACTCTAAACCAAACACGGTTTGTGCCAGCTTCTTGAAACTTGACACAGTAAAGCAGTTTCACGTTCTATATCTATGTTCTGTTTCCTCTTGATGTAGCACTCAGCAGTGACTGAGGAGAAACACTTTCATTGAAAGGGGTTGCCAAGCTTCCCAAAATTGCGAGTCTCCAGAAATCTCAGCAACTATTTTTTAACCCAAACTGGATGATACTTTCAGGTAATGATCAGTACACTAAGCCCATTTGGTTCCCCAAATTTCGTTCTTCTATGTTAAAGCGTTCGTTTCCAGTAACAGTTTGAATTTTGGCGTTTCACTCTGTTTTCTCCTATATTGATACATGTATTTGGAACTCTAAACCAAACACGGTTTGTGCTAGCTTCTTGAAACTTGACACAGTAAAGGAGTTTCACGTTCTATCTCTATGTTCTGTTTCCTCTTGATATAGCACTCAGCAGTGACTGAGGAGAAACACTTTCATTGAAAGGGGTTGCCAAGCTTCCCAAAATTGCGAGTCTCCAGAAATCTCAGCAACTATTTTTTCACCCAAACTGGATGATACTTTCAGGTAATGATCAGTACACTAAGCTCACTTGGTTCCCCAAATTTCGTTCTTTTATGTTGAAGCGTTCGCTTCCAGTAACTGTTTGAATTTTGGCGTTTCACTCTGTTTTCTCCTATACTGACAGATGTATTTGGAACTCTAAATCAAACACGGTTTGTGCTAGCTTCTTGAAACTTGACACAGTAAAGCAGTTTCACGTTCTATCTCTATGTTCTGTTTCCTCTGGATGTAGCCCTAAGCAGTGACTGGGGAAAAATACTTTCATTGACAGAGGTTGCCAAGCTTCCAGAAATTACGAGTCTCCAGAAATCTCAGCAACTATGATTTCACCCAAACTGGATGATACTTTCAGGTAATGATCAGTACACTAAGCCCACTTGGTTCCCCAAATTTCGTTCTTCTATGTTGAAGCGTTCGTTTCCAGTAATAGTTTGAATTTTGGCGTTTCACTCTGTTTTCTCCTATATTGATAGATGTATTTGGAACTCTAACCCAAACACGGTTTGTGCTAGCTTCTTGAAACTTGACACAGTAAAGCAGTTTCACGTTCTATCTCTATGTTCTGTCTCCTCTTGATGTAGCCCTAAGCAGTGACTGGGGAGAAACACTTTCATTGAAAGGGGTTGCCAAGCTTCCAAAAATTACGAGTCTCCAGAAATCTCAGCATCTATTTTTTCACCCAAACTTGATGATACTTTCAGGTAATGATGAGTACGCTAAGCCCACTGTGTTCCCCAAATTTCGTTCTTCTATGTTGAAGCGTTCGTTTCCAGTAACAGTTTGAATTTTGGCGTTTCACTCTGTTTTCTCCTATATTGATAGATGTATTTGGAACTCTAAACCAAACACGGTTTGTGCTAGCTTCTTGAAACTTGACACAGTAAAGCAGTTTCACGTTCTATCTCTATGTTCTGTTTCCTCTTGATGTAGCACTCAGCAGTGACTGAGGAGAAACACTTTCATTGAAAGGGGTTGCCAAGCTTCCCAAAATTGCGAGTCTCCAGAAATCTCAGCAACTATTTTTTAACCCAAACTGGATGATACTTTCAGGTAATGATCAGTACACTAAGCTCACTTGGTTCCCCAAATTTCGTTCTTTTATGTTGAAGCGTTCGCTTCCAGTAACTGTTTGAATTTTGGCGTTTCACTCTGTTTTCTCCTATACTGACAGATGTATTTGGAACTCTAAATCAAACACGGTTTGTGCTAGCTTCTTGAAACTTGACACAGTAAAGCAGTTTCACGTTCTATCTCTATGTTCTGTTTCCTCTGGATGTAGCCCTAAGCAGTGAATGGGGAGAAATACTTTCATTGACAGGGGTTGCCAAGCTTCCAGAAATTACGAGTCTCCAGAAATCTCAGAAACTATGATTTCACCCAAACTGGATGATACTTTCAGGTAATAATAGGTACACTAAGCCCACTTGGTTCCCCAAATTTCGTTCTTCTATGTTGAAGCGTTCGTTTCCAGTAACAGTTTGAATTTTGGCGTTTCACTCTGTTTTCTCCTATATTGATACATGTATTTGGAACTCTAAACTAAACACGGTTTGTGCTAACTTCTTCAAACTTGACACAGTAAAGCAGTTTCAAGTTCTATCTCTATGTTCTGTTTCCTCTTGATGTAGCACTCAGCAGTGACTGAGGAGAAACACTTTCATTGAACGGGGTTGCCAAGCTTCCCAAAATTGCGAGTCTCCAGAAATCTCAGCAACTATTTTTTCACCCAAACTGGATGACACTTTCAGGTAATGATCAGTACACTAAGCTCACTTGGTTCCCCAAATTTCGTTCTTTTATGTTGAAGCGTTCGCTTCCAGTAACTGTTTGAATTTTGGCGTTTCACTCTGTTTTCTCCTATACTGACAGATGTATTTGGAACTCTAAATCAAACACGGTTTGTGCTAGCTTCTTGAAACTTGACACAGTAAAGCAGTTTCACGTTCTATCTCTATGTTCTGTCTCCTCTTGATGTAGCCCTAAACAGTGACTGGGGAGAAACACTTTCATTGAAAGGGGTTGCCAAGCTTCCAAAAATTACGAGTCTCCAGAAATCTCAGCATCTATTTTTTCACCCAAACTTGATGATACTTTCAGGTAATGATGAGTACGCTAAGCCCACTGTGTTCCCCAAATTTCGTTCTTCTATGTTGAAGCGTTCTCTCCAGTAACAGTTTGAATTTTGGCGTTTCACTCTGTTTTCTCCTATATTGATAGATGTATTTGGAACTCTAAACCAAACACGGTTTGTGCTAGCTTCTTGAAACTTGACACAGTAAAGCAGTTTCACGTTCTATATCTATGTCTGTTTCCTCTTGATGTAGCACTCAGCAGTGACTGAGGAGAAACACTTTCATTGAAAAAGGTTGCCAAGCTTCCCAAAATTGCGAGTCTCCAGAAATCTCAGCAACTATTTTTTAACCCAAACTGGATGATACTTTCAGGTAATGATCAGTACACTAAGCCCATTTGGTTCCCCAAATTTCGTTCTTCTATGTTAAAGCGTTCGTTTCCAGTAACAGTTTGAATTTTGGCATTTCACTCTGTTTTCTCCTATATTGATACATGTATTTGGAACTCTAAACCAAACACGGTTTGTGCTAGCTTCTTGAAACTTGACACAGTAAAGGAGTTTCACGTTCTATCTCTATGTTCTGTTTCCTCTTGATATAGCACTCAGCAGTGACTGAGGAGAAACACTTTCATTGAAAGGGGTTGCCAAGCTTCCCAAAATTGCGAGTCTCCAGAAATCTCAGCAACTATTTTTTCACCCAAACTGGATGATACTTTCAGGTAATGATCAGTACACTAAGCTCACATGGTTCCCCAAATTTCGTTCTTTTATGTTGAAGCGTTCGCTTCCAGTAACTGTTTGAATTTTGGCGTTTCACTCTGTTTTCTCCTATACTGACAGATGTATTTGGAACTCTAAATCAAACACGGTTTGTGCTAGCTTCTTGAAACTTGACACAGTAAAGCAGTTTCACGTTCTATCTCTATGTTCTGTTTCCTCTGGATGTAGCCCTAAGCAGTGACTGGGGAAAAATACTTTCATTGACAGAGGTTGCCGAGCTTCCAGAAATTACGAGTCTCCAGAAATCTCAGCAACTATGATTTCACCCAAACTGGATGATACTTTCAGGTAATGATCAGTAGACTAAGCCCACTTGGTTCCCCAAATTTCGTTCTTCTATGTTGAAGCGTTCGTTTCCAGTAACAGTTTGAATTTTGGCGTTTCACTCTGTTTTCTCCTATATTGATAGATGTATTTGGAACTCTAAATCAAACACGGTTTGTGCTAGCTTCTTGAAACTTGACACAGTAAAGCAGTTTCACGTTCTATCTCTATGTTCTGTTTCCTCTTGATGTAGCACTCAGCAGTGACTGAGGAGAAACACTTTCATTGAAAGGGGTTGCCAAGCTTCCCAAAATTACGAGTCTCCAGAAATCTCAGCAACTATGATTTCACCCAACCTTGATGATACTTTCAGGTAATGATCAGTACACTAAGCCCACTTGGTTCGCCAAATTTCGTTCTTCTATGTTGAAGCGTTCGTTTCCAGTAACAGTTTGAATTTTGGCGTTTCACTCTGTTTTCTCCTATACTGACAGATGTATTTGGAACTCTAAATCAAACACGGTTTGTGCTAGCTTCTTGAAACTTGACACACTAAAGCAGTTTCACGTTCTCTCTCTATGTTCTGTTTCCTCTTGATGTAGCCCTAAGCAGTGACTGGGGAGAAATACTTTCATTGAAAGGGGTTGCCAAGCTTCCAGAAATTACGAGTCTCCAGAAATCTCAGCAACTATGATTTCACCCATACTGGATGATACTTTCAGGTAATGATCAGTACACTAAGCCCACTTGGTTCGCCAAATTTCGTTCTTCTATGTTGAAGCGTTCGTTTCCAGTAACAGTTTGAATTTTGGCGTTTCACTCTGTTTTCTCCTATATTGATAGATGTATTTGGAACTCTAAACCAAACACGGTTTGTGCTAGCTTCTTGAAACTTGACACAGTAAAGCAGTTTCACGTTCTATCTTTATGTTCTGTTTCCTCTTCGATGTAGCACTCAGCAGTGACTGAGGAGAAACACTTTCATTGAAAGGGGTTGCCAAGCTTCCCAAAATTGCGAGTCTCCAGAAATCTCAGCAACTATTTTTTAACCCAAACTGGATGATACTTTCAGGTAATGATCAGTACACTAAGCTCACATGGTTCCCCAAATTTCGTTCTTTTATGTTGAAGCGTTCGCTTCCAGTAACTGTTTGAATTTTGGCGTTTCACTCTGTTTTCTCCTATACTGACAGATGTATTTGGAACTCTAAATCAAACACGGTTTGTGCTAGCTTCTTGAAACTTGACACAGTAAAGCAGTTTCACGTTCTATCTCTATGTTCTGTTTCCTCTGGATGTAGCCCTAAGCAGTGACTGGGGAAAAATACTTTCATTGACAGAGGTTGCCGAGCTTCCAGAAATTACGAGTCTCCAGAAATCTCAGCAACTATGATTTCACCCAAACTGGATGATACTTTCAGGTAATGATCAGTAGACTAAGCCCACTTGGTTCCCCAAATTTCGTTCTTCTATGTTGAAGCGTTCGTTTCCAGTAACAGTTTGAATTTTGGCGTTTCACTCTGTTTTCTCCTATATTGATAGATGTATTTGGAACTCTAAATCAAACACGGTTTGTGCTAGCTTCTTGAAACTTGACACAGTAAAGCAGTTTCACGTTCTATCTCTATGTTCTGTTTCCTCTTGATGTAGCACTCAGCAGTGACTGAGGAGAAACACTTTCATTGAAAGGGGTTGCCAAGCTTCCCAAAATTACGAGTCTCCAGAAATCTCAGCAACTATGATTTCACCCAACCTTGATGATACTTTCAGGTAATGATCAGTACACTAAGCCCACTTGGTTCGCCAAATTTCGTTCTTCTATGTTGAAGCGTTCGTTTCCAGTAACAGTTTGAATTTTGGCGTTTCACTCTGTTTTCTCCTATACTGACAGATGTATTTGGAACTCTAAATCAAACACGGTTTGTGCTAGCTTCTTGAAACTTGACACACTAAAGCAGTTTCACGTTCTCTCTCTATGTTCTGTTTCCTCTTGATGTAGCCCTAAGCAGTGACTGGGGAGAAATACTTTCATTGAAAGGGGTTGCCAAGCTTCCAGAAATTACGAGTCTCCAGAAATCTCAGCAACTATGATTTCACCCATACTGGATGATACTTTCAGGTAATGATCAGTACACTAAGCCCACTTGGTTCGCCAAATTTCGTTCTTCTATGTTGAAGCGTTCGTTTCCAGTAACAGTTTGAATTTTGGCGTTTCACTCTGTTTTCTCCTATATTGATAGATGTATTTGGAACTCTAAACCAAACACGGTTTGTGCTAGCTTCTTGAAACTTGACACAGTAAAGCAGTTTCACGTTCTATCTTTATGTTCTGTTTCCTCTTCGATGTAGCACTCAGCAGTGACTGAGGAGAAACACTTTCATTGAAAGGGGTTGCCAAGCTTCCCAAAATTGCGAGTCTCCAGAAATCTCAGCAACTATTTTTTAACCCAAACTGGATGATACTTTCAGGTAATGATCAGTACACTAAGCTCACTTGGTTCCCCAAATTTCGTTCTTTTATGTTGAAGCGTTCGCTTCCAGTAACTGTTTGAATTTTGGCGTTTCACTCTGTTTTCTCCTATACTGACAGATATATTTGGAACTCTAAACCAAACACGGTTTGTGCTAGCTTCTTGAAACTTGACACAGTAAAGCAGTTTCACGTTCTATCTCTATGTTCTGTTTCCTCTTGATGTAGCACTCAGCAGTGACTGAGGAGAAACACTTTCATTGAAAGGGGTTGCCATGCTTCCCAAAATTGCGAGTCTCCAGAAATCTCAGCAACTATTTTTTAACCCAAACTGGATGATACTTTCAGGTAATGATCAGTACACTAAGCTCACTTGGTTCCCCAAATTTCGTTCTTCTATGTTGAAGCGTTCGCTTCCAGTAACTGTTTGAATTTTGGCGTTTCACTCTCTTTTCTCCTATACTGACAGATGTATTTGGAACTCTAAATCAAACACGGTTTGTGCTAGCTTCTTGAAACTTGACACAGTAAAGCACTTTCACGTTCTATCTCTATGTTCTGTTTCCTCTGGATGTAGCCCTAAGCAGTGACTGGGGAGAAATACTTTCATTGACAGGGGTTGCCAAGCTTCCAGAAATTACGAGTCTCCAGAAATCTCAGCAACTATGATTTCACCCAACCTGGATGATACTTTCAGGTAATGATCAGTACACTAAGCCCACTTGGTTCGCCAAATTTCGTTCTTCTATGTTGAAGCGTTCGATTCCAGTAACAGTTTGAATTTTGGCGTTTTACTCTGTTTTCTCCTATATTGATAGATGTATTTGGAACTCTAAATCAAACACGGTTTGTGCTAGCTTCTTGAAACTTGACACAATAAAGCAGTTTCAAGTTCTATCTCTATGTTCTGTCTCCTCTTGATGTAGCCCTAAGCAGTGACTGGGGAGAAACACTTACATTGAAAGGGGTTGCCAAGCTTCCAAAAATTACGAGTCTCCAGAAATCTCAGCATCTATTTTTTCACCCAAACTTGATGATACTTTCAGGTAATGATGAGTACGCTAAGCCCACTGGGTTCCCCAAATTTCGTTCTTCTATGTTGAAGCGTTCGTTTCCAGTAACAGTTTGAATTTTGGCGTTTCACTCTGTTTTCTCCTATATTGATAGATGTATTTGGAACTCTAAACCAAACACGGTTTGTGCCAGCTTCTTGAAACTTGACACAGTAAAGCAGTTTCACGTTCTATATCTATGTTCTGTTTCCTCTTGATGTAGCACTCAGCAGTGACTGAGGAGAAACACTTTCATTGAAAGGGGTTGCCAAGCTTCCCAAAATTGCGAGTCTCCAGAAATCTCAGCAACTATTTTTTAACCCAAACTGGATGATACTTTCAGGTAATGATCAGTACACTAAGCCCATTTGGTTCCCCAAATTTCGTTCTTCTATGTTAAAGCGTTCGTTTCCAGTAACAGTTTGAATTTTGGCGTTTCACTCTGTTTTCTCCTATATTGATACATGTATTTGGAACTCTAAACCAAACACGGTTTGTGCTAGCTTCTTGAAACTTGACACAGTAAAGGAGTTTCACGTTCTATCTCTATGTTCTGTTTCCTCTTGATATAGCACTCAGCAGTGACTGAGGAGAAACACTTTCATTGAAAGGGGTTGCCAAGCTTCCCAAAATTGCGAGTCTCCAGAAATCTCAGCAACTATTTTTTCACCCAAACTGGATGATACTTTCAGGTAATGATCAGTACACTAAGCTCACTTGGTTCCCCAAATTTCGTTCTTTTATGTTGAAGCGTTCGCTTCCAGTAACTGTTTGAATTTTGGCGTTTCACTCTGTTTTCTCCTATACTGACAGATGTATTTGGAACTCTAAATCAAACACGGTTTGTGCTAGCTTCTTGAAACTTGACACAGTAAAGCAGTTTCACGTTCTATCTCTATGTTCTGTTTCCTCTGGATGTAGCCCTAAGCAGTGACTGGGGAAAAATACTTTCATTGACAGAGGTTGCCAAGCTTCCAGAAATTACGAGTCTCCAGAAATCTCAGCAACTATGATTTCACCCAAACTGGATGATACTTTCAGGTAATGATCAGTACACTAAGCCCACTTGGTTCCCCAAATTTCGTTCTTCTATGTTGAAGCGTTCGTTTCCAGTAATAGTTTGAATTTTGGCGTTTCACTCTGTTTTCTCCTATATTGATAGATGTATTTGGAACTCTAACCCAAACACGGTTTGTGCTAGCTTCTTGAAACTTGACACAGTAAAGCAGTTTCACGTTCTATCTCTATGTTCTGTCTCCTCTTGATGTAGCCCTAAGCAGTGACTGGGGAGAAACACTTTCATTGAAAGAGGTTGCCAAGCTTCCAAAAATTACGAGTCTCCAGAAATCTCAGCATCTATTTTTTCACCCAAACTTGATGATACTTTCAGGTAATGATGAGTACGCTAAGCCCACTGTGTTCCCCAAATTTCGTTCTTCTATGTTGAAGCGTTCGTTTCCAGTAACAGTTTGAATTTTGGCGTTTCACTCTGTTTTCTCCTATATTGATAGATGTATTTGGAACTCTAAACCAAACACGGTTTGTGCTAGCTTCTTGAAACTTGACACAGTAAAGCAGTTTCACGTTCTATCTCTATGTTCTGTTTCCTCTTGATGTAGCACTCAGCAGTGACTGAGGAGAAACACTTTCATTGAAAGGGGTTGCCAAGCTTCCCAAAATTGCGAGTCTCCAGAAATCTCAGCAACTATTTTTTAACCCAAACTGGATGATACTTTCAGGTAATGATCAGTACACTAAGCTCACTTGGTTCCCCAAATTTCGTTCTTTTATGTTGAAGCGTTCGCTTCCAGTAACTGTTTGAAATTTGGCGTTTCACTCTGTTTTCTCCTATACTGACAGATGTATTTGGAACTCTAAATCAAACACGGTTTGTGCTAGCTTCTTGAAACTTGACACAGTAAAGCAGTTTCACGTTCTATCTCTATGTTCTGTTTCCTCTGGATGTAGCCCTAAGCAGTGAATGGGGAGAAATACTTTCATTGACAGGGGTTGCCAAGCTTCCAGAAATTACGAGTCTCCAGAAATCTCAGAAACTATGATTTCACCCAAACTGGATGATACTTTCAGGTAATAATAGGTACACTAAGCCCACTTGGTTCCCCAAATTTCGTTCTTCTATGTTGAAGCGTTCGTTTCCAGTAACAGTTTGAATTTTGGCGTTTCACTCTGTTTTCTCCTATATTGATAGATGTATTTGGAACTCTAAATCAAACACGGTTTGTGCTACCTTCTTCAAACTTGACACAGTAAAGCAGTTTCAAGTTCTATCTCTATGTTCTGTTTCCTCTTGATGTAGCACTCAGCAGTGACTGAGGAGAAACACTTTCATTGAACGGGGTTGCCAAGCTTCCCAAAATTGCGAGTCTCCAGAAATCTCAGCAACTATTTTTTCACCCAAACTGGATGACACTTTCAGGTAATGATCAGTACACTAAGCTCACTTGGTTCCCCAAATTTCGTTCTTTTATGTTGAAGCGTTCGCTTCCAGTAACCGTTTGAAATTTGGCGTTTCACTCTGTTTTCTCCTATACTGACAGATGTATTTGGAACTCTAAATCAAACACGGTTTGTGCTAGCTTCTTGAAACTTGACACAGTAAAGCAGTTTCACGTTCTATCTCTATGTTCTGTCTCCTCTTGATGTAGCCCTAAACAGTGACTGGGGAGAAACACTTTCATTGAAAGGGGTTGCCAAGCTTCCAAAAATTACGAGTCTCCAGAAATCTCAGCATCTATTTTTTCACCCAAACTTGATGATACTTTCAGGTAATGATGAGTACGCTAAGCCCACTGTGTTCCCCAAATTTCGTTCTTCTATGTTGAAGCGTTCTCTCCAGTAACAGTTTGAATTTTGGCGTTTCACTCTGTTTTCTCCTATATTGATAGATGTATTTGGAACTCTAAACCAAACACGGTTTGTGCTAGCTTCTTGAAACTTGACACAGTAAAGCAGTTTCACGTTCTATATCTATGTCTGTTTCCTCTTGATGTAGCACTCAGCAGTGACTGAGGAGAAACACTTTCATTGAAAAAGGTTGCCAAGCTTCCCAAAATTGCGAGTCTCCAGAAATCTCAGCAACTATTTTTTAACCCAAACTGAATGATACTTTCAGGTAATGATCAGTACACTAAGCCCATTTGGTTCCCCAAATTTCGTTCTTCTATGTTAAAGCGTTCGTTTCCAGTAACAGTTTGAATTTTGGCATTTCACTCTGTTTTCTCCTATATTGATACATGTATTTGGAACTCTAAACCAAACACGGTTTGTGCTAGCTTCTTGAAACTTGACACAGTAAAGGAGTTTCACGTTCTATCTCTATGTTCTGTTTCCTCTTGATATAGCACTCAGCAGTGACTGAGGAGAAACACTTTCATTGAAAGGGGTTGCCAAGCTTCCCAAAATTGCGAGTCTCCAGAAATCTCAGCAACTATTTTTTCACCCAAACTGGATGATACTTTCAGGTAATGATCAGTACACTAAGCTCACATGGTTCCCCAAATTTCGTTCTTTTATGTTGAAGCGTTCGCTTCCAGTAACTGTTTGAATTTTGGCGTTTCACTCTGTTTTCTCCTATACTGACAGATGTATTTGGAACTCTAAATCAAACACGGTTTGTGCTAGCTTCTTGAAACTTGACACAGTAAAGCAGTTTCACGTTCTATCTCTATGTTCTGTTTCCTCTGGATGTAGCCCTAAGCAGTGACTGGGGAAAAATACTTTCATTGACAGAGGTTGCCGAGCTTCCAGAAATTACGAGTCTCCAGAAATCTCAGCAACTATGATTTCACCCAAACTGGATGATACTTTCAGGTAATGATCAGTAGACTAAGCCCACTTGGTTCCCCAAATTTCGTTCTTCTATGTTGAAGCGTTCGTTTCCAGTAACAGTTTGAATTTTGGCGTTTCACTCTGTTTTCTCCTATATTGATAGATGTATTTGGAACTCTAACCCAAACACGGTTTGTGCTAGCTTCTTGAAACTTGACACAGTAAAGCAGTTTCACGTTCTATCTCTATGTTCTGTCTCCTCTTGATGTAGCCCTAAGCAGTGACTGGGGAGAAACACTTTCATTGAAAGGGGTTGCCAAGCTTCCAAAAATTACGAGTCTCCAGAAATCTCAGCATCTATTTTTTCACCCAAACTTGATGATACTTTCAGGTAATGATGAGTACGCTAAGCCCACTGGGTTCCCCAAATTTCGTTCTTCTATGTTGAAGCGTTCGTTTCCAGTAACAGTTTGAATTTTGGCGTTTCACTCTGTTTTCTCCTATATTGATAGATGTATTTGGAACTCTAAACCAAACACGGTTTGTGCTAGCTTCTTGAAACTTGACACTGTAAAGCAGTTTCACGTTCTATCACTATGTTCTGTTTCCTCTTGATGTAGCACTCAGCAGTGACTGAGGAGAAACACTTTCATTGAAAGGGGTTGCCAAGCTTCCCAAAATTGCGAGTCTCCAGAAATCTCAGCAACTATTTTTTAACCCAAACTGGATGATACTTTCAGGTAATGATCAGTACACTAAGCTCACTTGGTTCCCCAAATTTCGTTCTTTTATGTTGAAGCGTTCGCTTCCAGTAACTGTTTGAATTTTGGCGTTTCACTCTGTTTTCTCCTATACTGACAGATGTATTTGGAACTCTAAATCAAACACGGTTTGTGCTAGCTTCTTGAAACTTGACACAGTAAAGCAGTTTCACGTTCTATCTCTATGTTCTGTTTCCTCTGGATGTAGCCCTAAGCAGTGACTGGGGAGAAATACTTTCATTGACAGGGGTTGCCAAGCTTCCAGAAATTACGAGTCTCCAGAAATCTCAGCAACTATGATTTCACCCAAACTGGATGATACTTTCAGGTAATAATAGGTACACTAAGCCCACTTGGTTCCCCAAATTTCGTTCTTCTATGTTGAAGCGTTCGTTTCCAGTAACAGTTTGAATTTTGGCGTTTCACTCTGTTTTCTCCTATATTGATAGATGTATTTGGAACTCTAAATCAAACACGGTTTGTGCTACCTTCTTCAAACTTGACACAGTAAAGCAGTTTCAAGTTCTATCTATATATTCTGTTTCCTCTTGATGTAGCACTCAGCAGTAACTGAGGAGAAACACTTTCATTGAAAGGGGTTGCCAAGCTTCACAAAATTGCGAGTCTCCAGAAATCTCAGCAACTATTTTTTCACCCAAACTGGATGATACTTTCAGGTAATGATCAGTACACTAAGCTCACTTGGTTCCCCAAATTTCGTTCTTTTATATTGAAGCGTTCGCTTCCAGTAACTGTTTGAATTTTGGCGTTTCACTCTGTTTTCTCCTATACTGACAGATGTATTTGGAACTCTAAATCAAACACGGTTTGTGCTAGCTTCTTGAAACTTGACACACTAAAGCAGTTTCACGTTCTATCTCTATGTTCTGTTTCCTCTTGATGTAGCCCTAAGCAGTGACTGGGGAGAAATACTTTCATTGAAAGGGGTTGCCAAGCTTCCAGAAATTACGAGTCTCCAGAAATCTCAGCAACTATGATTTCACCCATACTGGATGATACTTTCAGGTAATGATCAGTACACTAAGCCCATTTGGTTCGCCAAATTTCGTTCTTCTATGTTGAAGCGTTCGTTTCCAGTAACAGTTTGAATTTTGGTGTTTCACTCTGTTTTCTCCTATATTGATAGATGTATTTGGAACTCTAAACCAAACACGGTTTGTGCTAGCTTCTTGAAACTTGACACAGTAAAGCAGTTTCACGTTCTATCTCTATGTTCTGTTTCCTCTTCGATGTAGCACTCAGCAGTGACTGAGGAGAAACACTTTCATTGAAAGGGGTTGCCAAGCTTCCCAAAATTGCGAGTCTCCAGAAATCTCAGCAACTATTTTTTAACCCAAACTGGA
Organism: Spermophilus citellus; assembly: GCF_964194105.1. Taxonomy (NCBI): domain Eukaryota; kingdom Metazoa; phylum Chordata; class Mammalia; order Rodentia; family Sciuridae; genus Spermophilus; species Spermophilus citellus. The sequence goes on from NC_138182.1 coordinate 99,532,272, forward strand.
TGATACTTTCAGGTAATGATCAGTACACTATGCCCACTAGGTTCCCCAAATTTCGTTCTTCTATGTTGAAGCGTTCGTTTCCAGTAACAGTTTGAATTTTGGCGTTTCACTCTGTTTTCTCCTATATTGATAGATGTATTTGGAACTCTAAACCAAACACGGTTTGTGCTAGCTTCTTGAAACTTGACACAGTAAAGCAGTTTCACGTTCTATATCTATGTTCTGTTTCCTCTTGATGTAGCACTCAGCAGTGACTGAGGAGAAACACTTTCATTGAAAGGGGTTGCCAAGCTTCCCAAAATTGCGAGTCTCCAGAAATCTCAGCAACTATTTTTTAACCCAAACTGGATGATACTTTCAGGTAATGATCAGTACACTAAGCCCATTTGGTTCCCCAAATTTCGTTCTTCTATGTTAAAGCGTTCGTTTCCAGTAACAGTTTGAATTTTGGCGTTTCACTCTGTTTTCTCCTATATTGATACATGTATTTGTAACTCTAAACCAAACACGGTTTGTGCTAGCTTCTTGAAACTTGACACAGTAAAGGAGTTTCACGTTCTATCTCTATGTTCTGTTTCCTCTTGATGTAGCACTCAGCAGTGACTGAGGAGAAACACTTTCATTGAAAGGGGTTGCCAAGCTTCCAGAAATTACGAGTCTCCAGAAATCTCAGCAACTATGATTTCACCCAACCTTGATGATACTTTCAGGTAATGATCAGTACACTAAGCCCACTTGGTTCGCCAAATTTCGTTCTTCTATGTTGAAGCGTTCGTTTCCAGTAACAGTTTGAATTTTGGCGTTTCACTCTGTTTTCTCCTATACTGACAGATGTATTTGGAACTCTAAATCAAACACGGTTTGTGCTAGCTTCTTGAAACTTGACACACTAAAGCAGTTTCACGTTCTGTCTCTATGTTCTGTTTCCTCTTGATGTAGCCCTAAGCAGTGACTGGGGAGAAATACTTTCATTGAAAGGGGTTGCCAAGCTTCCAGAAATTACGAGTCTCCAGAAATCTCAGCAACTATGATTTCACCCATACTGGATGATACTTTCAGGTAATGATCAGTACACTAAGCCCACTTGGTTCGCCAAATTTCGTTCTTCTATGTTGAAGCGTTCGTTTCCAGTAACAGTTTGAATTTTGGCGTTTCACTCTGTTTTCTCCTATATTGATAGATGTATTTGGAACTCTAAACCAAACACGGTTTGTGCTAGCTTCTTGAAACTTGACACAGTAAAGCAGTTTCACGTTCTATCTTTATGTTCTGTTTCCTCTTCGATGTAGCACTCAGCAGTGACTGAGGAGAAACACTTTCATTGAAAGGGTTTGCCAAGCTTCCCAAAATTGCGAGTCTCCAGAAATCTCAGCAACTATTTTTTAACCCAAACTGGATGATACTTTCAGGTAATGATCAGTACACTAAGCCCACTTGGTTCCCCAAATTTCGTTCTTCTATGTTGAAGCGTTCGTTTCCAGTAACAGTTTGAATTTTGGCGTTTCACTTTGTTTTCTCCTATATTGATAGATGTATTTGGAACTCTAAATCAAACACGGTTTGTGCTAGCTTCTTGAAACTTGACACAGTAAAGCAGTTTCACGTTCTATCTCTATGTTCTGTTTCCTCTTGATGTAGCCCTAAGCAGTGACTGGGGAGAAATACTTTCATTGACAGGGGTTGCCAAGCTTCCAGAAATTACGAGTCTCCAGAAATCTCAGCAACTATGATTTCATCCAACCTGGATGATTCTTTCAGGTAATGATCAGTACACTAAGCCCACTTGGTTCGCCAAATTTCGTTCTTCTATGTTGAAGCGTTCGATTCCAGTAACAGTTTGAATTTTGGCGTTTTACTCTGTTTTCTCCTATATTGATAGATGTATTTGGAACTCTAAATCAAACACGGTTTGTGCTAGCTTCTTGAAACTTGACACAATAAAGCAGTTTCAAGTTCTATCTCTATGTTCTGTCTCCTCTTGATGTAGCCCTAAGCAGTGACTGGGGAGAAACACTTTCATTGAAAGGGGTTGCCAAGCTTCCAAAAATTACGAGTCTCCAGAAATCTCAGCATCTATTTTTTCACCCAAACTGGATGATACTTTCAGGTAATGATGGGTACGCTAAGCCCACTGGGTTCCCAAAATTTCGTTCTTCTATGTTGAAGCGTTCGTTTCCAGTAACAGTTTGAATTTTGGCGTTTCACTCTGTTTTCTCCTATATTGATAGATGTATTTGGAACTCTAAACCAAACACGGTTTGTGCTAGCTTCTTGAAACTTGACACAGTAAAGCAGTTTCACGTTCTATCTCTATGTTCTGTTTCCTCTTGATGTAGCACTCAGCAGTGACTGAGGAGAAACACTTTCATTGAAAGGGGTTGCCAAGCTCCCCAAAACTGCGAGTCTCCAGAAATCTCAGCAACTATTTTTTCACCCAAACTGGATGATACTTTCAGGTAATGATCAGTACACTAAGCTCACTTGGTTCCCCAAATTTCGTTCTTTTATGTTGAAGCGTTCACTTCCAGTAACTGTTTGAATTTTGGCGTTTCACTCTGTTTTCTCCTATACTGACAGATTTATTTCGAACTCTAAGTCAAACACGGTTTGTGCTAGCTACTTGAAACTTGACACAGTAAAGCAGTTTCAAGTTCTATCTCTATGTTTTCTTTCCTCTTGATGTAGCACTCAGCAGTGACTGAGGAGAAACACTTTCATTGAAAGGGGTTGCCAAGCTCCCCAAAACTGCGAGTCTCCAGAAATCTCAGCAACTATTTTTTCACCCAAACTGGATGATACTTTCAGGTAATGATCAGTACACTAAGCTCACTTGGTTCCCCAAATTTCATTCTTTTATGTTGAAGCGTTCACTTCCAGTAACTGTTTGAATTTTGGCGTTTCACTCTGTTTTCTCCTATACTGACAGATTTATTTCGAACTCTAAGTCAAACACGGTTTGTGCTAGCTACTTGAAACTTGACACAGTAAAGCAGTTTCAAGTTCTATCTCTATGTTTTCTTTCCTCTTGATGTAGCACTCAGCAGTGACTGAGGAGAAACACTTTCATTGAAAGGGGTTGACAAGCTTCCAGAAATTACGAGTCTCCAGAAATCTCAGCAACTATGATTTCACCCAAACTGGATGATACTTTCAGGTAATGATCAGTACACTAAGCCCACTTGGTTCCCCAAATTTCGTTCTTCTATGTTGATGCGTTTGCTTCCAGTAACTGTTTGAACTTTGGCGTTTCACTCTGTTTTCTCCTATACTGACAGATGTATTTGGAACTCTAAATCAAACACGGTTTGTGCTAGCTTCTTGAAACTTGACACAGTAAAGCAGTTTCACGTTCTATCACTATGTTCTGTATCCTCTTGATGTAGCCCTAAGCAGTGACTGGGGAGAAACACTTTCATTGAAAGGGGTTGCCAAGCTTCCCAAAATTGCGAGTCTCCAGAAATCTCAGCAACTATTTTTTCACCCAAACTGGATGATACTTTCAGGTAATGATCAGTACACTAAGCTCACTTGGTTCCCCAAATTTCGTTCTTTTATGTTGAAGCGTTCGCTTCCAGTAACTGTTTGAATTTTGGCGTTTCACTCTGTTTTCTCCTATACTGACAGATGTATTTGGAACTCTAAATCAAACACGGTTTGTGCTAGCTTCTTGAAACTTGACACACTAAAGCAGTTTCACGTTCTATCTCTATGTTCTGTTTCCTCTTGATGTAGCCCTAAGCAGTGACTGGGGAGAAATACTTTCATTGAAAGGGGTTGCCAAGCTTCCAGAAATTACGAGTCTCCAGAAATCTCAGCAACTATGATTTCACCCATACTGGATGATAATTTCAGGTAATGATCAGTACACTAAGCCCATTTGGTTCGCCAAATTTCATTCTTCTATGTTGAAGCGTTCGTTTCCAGTAACAGTTTGAATTTTGGTGTTTCACTCTGTTTTCTCCTATATTGATAGATGTATTTAGAACTCTAAACCAAACACGGTTTGTGCTAGCTTCTTGAAACTTGACACAGTAAAGCAGTTTCACGTTCTATCTCTATGTTCTGTTTCCTCTTCGATGTAGCACTCAGCAGTGACTGAGGAGAAACACTTTCATTGAAAGGGGTTGCCAAGCTTCCCAAAATTGCGAGTCTCCAGAAATCTCAGCAACTATTTTTTAACCCAAACTGGATGATACTTTCAGGTAAAGATCAGTACACTAAGCCCACTAGGTTCCCCAAATTTCGTTCTTCTATGTTGAAGCGTTCGTTTCCAGTAACAGTTTGAATTTTGGCGTTTCACTCTGTTTTCTCCTATATTGATAGATGTATTTGGAACTCTAAACCAAACACGGTTTGTGCTAGCTTCTTGAAACTTGACACAGTAATGCAGTTTCACGTTCTATCTCTATGTTCTGTCTCCTCTTGATGTAGCCCTAAGCAGTGACTGGGGAGAAACACTTTCATTGAAAGGGGTTGCCAAGCTTCCAAAAATTACGAGTCTCCAGAAATCTCAGCATCTATTTTTTCACCCAAACTTGATGATACTTTCAGGTAATTATGAGTACGCTAAGCCCACTGTGTTCCCCAAATTTCGTTCTTCTATGTTGAAGCGTTCGTTTCCAGTAACAGTTTGAATTTTGGCGTTTTACTCTGTTTTCTCCTATATTGATAGATGTATTTGGAACTCTAAACCAAACACGGTTTGTGCTAGCTTCTTGAAACTTGACACAGTAAAGCAGTTTCACGTTCTATATCTATGTTCTGTTTCCTCTTGATGTAGCACTCAGCAGTGACTGAGGAGAAACACTTTCATTGAAAGGGGTTGCCAAGCTTCCCAAAATTGCGAGTCTCCAGAAATCTCAGCAACTACTTTTTAACCCAAACTGGATGATACTTTCAGGTAATGATCAGTACACTAAGCCCATTTGGTTCCCCAAATTTCGTTCTTCTATGTTAAAGCGTTCGTTTCCAGTAACAGTTTGAATTTTGGCGTTTCACTCTGTTTTCTCCTATATTGATACATGTATTTGTAACTCTAAACCAAACACGGTTTGTGCTAGCTTCTTGAAACTTGACACAGTAAAGGAGTTTCACGTTCTATCTCTATGTTCTGTTTCCTCTTGATGTAGCACTCAGCAGTGACTGAGGAGAAACACTTTCATTGAAAGGGGTTGCCTAGCTTCCCAAAATTGCGAGTCTCCAGAAACCTCAGCAACTATTTTTTAACCCAAACTGGATGATACTTTCAGGTAATGATCAGTACACTAAGCTCACTTGGTTCCCCAAATTTCGTTCTTTTATGTTGAAGCGTTCGCTTCCAGTAACTGTTTGAATTTTGGCGTTTCACTCTGTTTTCTACTATACTGACAGATGTATTTGGAACTCTAAATCAAACACGGTTTGTGCTAGCTTCTTGAAACTTGACACCGTAAAGCAGTTTCAAGTTCTATCTCTACGTTTTCTTTCCTCTTGATGGAGCACTCAGCAGTGACTGAGGAGAAACACTTTCATTGAAAGGGGTTGCCAAGCTTCCAGAAATTACGAGTCTCCAGAAATCTCAGCAACTATGATTTCACCCAACCTTGATGATACTTTCAGGTAATGATCAGTACACTAAGCCCACTTGGTTCGCCAAATTTCGTTCTTCTATGTTGAAGCGTTCGATTCCAGTAACAGTTTGAATTTTGGCGTTTCACTCTGTTTTCTCCTATACTGACAGATGTATTTGGAACTCTAAATCAAACACGGTTTGTGCTAGCTTCTTGAAACTTGACACACTAAAGCAGTTTCACGTTCTATCTCTATGTTCTGTTTCCTCTTGATGTAGCCCTAAGCAGTGACTGGGGAGAAATACTTTCATTGAAAGGGGTTGCCAAGCTTCCAGAAATTACGAGTCTCCAGAAATCTCAGCAACTATGATTTCACCCATACTGGATGATACTTTCAGGTAATGATCAGTACACTAAGCCCACTTGGTTCGCCAAATTTCGTTCTTCTATGTTGAAGCGTTCGTTTCCAGTAACAGTTTGAATTTTGGCGTTTCACTCTGTTTTCTCCTATATTGATAGATGTATTTGGAACTCTAAACCAAACACGGTTTGTGCTAGCTTCTTGAAACTTGACACAGTAAAGCAGTTTCACGTTCTATCTTTATGTTCTGTTTCCTCTTCGATGTAGCACTCAGCAGTGACTGAGGAGAAACACTTTCATTGAAAGGGGTTGCCAAGCTTCCCAAAATTGCGAGTCTCCAGAAATCTCAGCAACTATTTTTTAACCCAAACTGGATGATACTTTCAGGTAATGATCAGTACACTAAGCCCACTTGGTTCCCCAAATTTCGTTCTTCTATGTTGAAGCGTTCGTTTCCAGTAACAGTTTGAATTTTGGCGTTTCACTCTGTTTTCTCCTATATTGATAGATGTATTTGGAACTCTAAATCAAACACGGTTTGTGCTAGCTTCTTGAAACTTGACACAGTAAAGCAGTTTCACGTTCTATCTCTATGTTCTGTTTCCTCTGGATGTAGCCCTAAGCAGTGACTGGGGAGAAATACTTTCATTGACAGGGGTTGCCAAGCTTCCAGAAATTACGAGTCTCCAGAAATCTCAGCAACTATGATTTCACCCAACCTGGATGATACTTTCAGGTAATGATCAGTACACTAAGCCCACTTGGTTCGCCAAATTTCGTTCTTCTATGTTGAAGCGTTCGATTCCAGTAACAGTTTGAATTTTGGCGTTTTACTCTGTTTTCTCCTATATTGATAGATGTATTTGGAACTCTAAATCAAACACCGTTTGTGCTAGCTTCTTGAAACTTGACACAATAAAGCAGTTTCAAGTTCTATCTCTATGTTCTGTCTCCTCTTGATGTAGCCCTAAGCAGTGACTGGGGAGAAACACTTTCATTGAAAGGGGTTGCCAAGCTTCCAAAAATTACGAGTCTCCAGAAATCTCAGCATCTATTTTTTCACCCAAACTGGATGATACTTTCAGGTAATGATGAGTACGCTAAGCCCACTGGGTTCCCAAAATTTCGTTCTTCTATGTTGAAGCGTTCGTTTCCAGTAACAGTTTGAATTTTGGTGTTTCACTCTGTTTTCTCCTATATTGATAGATGTATTTGGAACTCTAAACCAAACACGGTTTGTGCTAGCTTCTTGAAACTTGACACAGTAAAGCAGTTTCACGTTCTATCTCTATGTTCTGTTTCCTCTTGATGTAGCACTCAGCAGTGACTGAGGAGAAACACTTTCATTGAAAGGGGTTGCCAAGCTCCCCAAAACTGCGAGTCTCCAGAAATCTCAGCAACTATTTTTTAACCCAAACTGGATGATACTTTCAGTTAATGATCAGTACACTAAGCTCACTTGGTTCCCCAAATTTCGTTCTTTTATGTTGAAGCGTTCACTTCCAGTAACTGTTTGAATTTTGGCGTTTCACTCTGTTTTCTCCTATACTGACAGATGTATTTCGAACTCTAAGTCAAACACGGTTTGTGCTAGCTTCTTGAAACTTGACACAGTAAAGCAGTTTCAAGTTCTATCTCTATGTTTTCTTTCCTCTTGATGTAGCACTCAGCAGTGACTGAGGAGAAACACTTTCATTGAAAGGGGTTGCCAAGCTTCCAGAAATTACGAGTCTCCAGAAATCTCAGCAACTATGATTTCACCCAAACTGGATGATACTTTCAGGTAATGATCAGTACACTAAGCCCACTTGGTTCCCCAAATTTCGTTCTTCTATGTTGATGCGTTCGCTTCCAGTAACTGTTTGAATTTTGGCGTTTCACTCTGTTTTCTCCTATACTGACAGATGTATTTGGAACTCTAAATCAAACACGGTTTGTGCTAGCTTCTTGAAACTTGACACAGTAAAGCAGTTTCACGTTCTATCACTATGTTCTGTATCCTCTTGATGTAGCCCTAAGCAGTGACTGGGGAGAAACACTTTCATTGAAAGGGGTTGCCAAGCTTCCAAAAATTACGAGTCTCCAGAAATCTCAGCATATATTTTTTCACCCAAACTTGATGATACTTTCAGGTAATGATGAGTACGCTAAGCCCACTGGGTTCCCCAAATTTCGTTCTTCTATGTTGAAGCGTTCGTTTCCAGTAACAGTTTGAATTTTGGCGTTTCACTCTGTTTTCTCCTATATTGATAGATGTATTTGGAACTCTAAACCAAACACGGTTTGTGCTAGCTTCTTGAAACTTGACACAGTAAAGCAGTTTCACGTTCTATATCTATGTTCTGTTTCCTCTTGATGTAGCACTCAGCAGTGACTGAGGAGAAACACTTTCATTGAAAGGGGTTGCTAAGCTCCCCAAAATTGCGAGTCTCCAGAAATCTCAGCAACTATTTTTTAACCCAAACTGGATGATACTTTCAGGTAATGATCAGTACACTAAGCTCACTTGGTTCCCCAAATTTCGTTCTTTTATGTTGAAGCGTTCGCTTCCAGTAACTGTTTGAATTTTGGCGTTTCACTCTGTTTTCTCCTATACTGACAGATGTATTTGGAACTCTAAATCAAACACGGTTTGTGCTAGCTTCTTGAAACTTGACACAGTAAAGCAGTTTCATGTTCTATCTCTATGTTCTGTTTCCTCTGGATGTAGCCCTAAGCAGTGACTGGGGAGAAATACTTTCATTGACAGGGGTTGCCAAGCTTCCAGAAATTACGAGTCTCCAGAAATCTCAGAAACTATGATTTCACCCAAACTGGATGATACTTTCAGGTAATAATAGGTACACTAAGCCCACTTGGTTCCCCAAATTTCGTTCTTCTATGTTGAAGCGTTCGTTTCCAGTAACAGTTTGAATTTTGGCGTTTCACTCTGTTTTCTCCTATATTGATAGATGTATTTGGAACTCTAAACCAAACACGGTTTGTGCTAGCTTCTTGAAACTTGACACAGTAAAGCAGTTTCACGTTCTATCTCTATGTTCTGTTTCCTCTTGATGTAGCACTCAGCAGTGACTGAGGAGAAACACTTTCATTGAAAGGGGTTGCCAAGCTTCCCAAAATTGCGAGTCTACAGAAATCTCAGCAACTATTTTTTCACCCAAACTGGATGATACTTTCAGGTAATGATCAGTACACTAAGCCCACTTGGTTCGCCAAATTTCGTTCTTCTATGTTGAAGCGTTCGTTTCCAGTAACAGTTTGAATTTTGGCGTTTTACTCTGTTTTCTCCTATATTGATAGATGTATTTGGAACTCTAAATCAAACACGGTTTGTGCTAGCTTCTTGAAACTTGACACAATAAAGCAGTTTCAAGTTCTATCTCTATGTTCTGTCTCCTCTTGATGTAGCCCTAAGCAGTGACTGGGGAGAAACACTTTCATTGAAAGGGGTTGCCAAGCTTCAAAAAATTACGAGTCTCCAGAAATCTCAGCATCTATTTTTTCACCCAAACTGGATGATACTTTCAGGTAATGATGAGTACGCTAAGCCCACTGGGTTCCCAAAATTTCGTTCTTCTATGTTGAAGCGTTCGTTTCCAGTAACAGTTTGAATTTTGGCGTTTCACTCTGTTTTCTCCTATATTGATAGATGTATTTGGAACTCTAAACCAAACACGGTTTGTGCTAGCTTCTTGAAACTTGACACAGTAAAGCAGTTTCACGTTCTATCTCTATGTTCTGTTTCCTCTTGATGTAGCACTCAGCAGTGACTGAGGAGAAACACTTTCATTGAAAGGGGTTGCCAAGCTCCCCAAAACTGGGAGTCTCCAGAAATCTCAGCAACTATTTTTTCACCCAAACTGGATGATACTTTCAGGTAATGATCAGTACACTAAGCTCACTTGGTTCCCCAAATTTCGTTCTTTTATGTTGAAGCGTTCACTTCCAGTAACTGTTTGAATTTTGGCGTTTCACTCTGTTTTCTCCTATACTGACAGATGTATTTGGAACTCTAAATCAAACACGGTTTGTGCTAGCTTCTTGAAACTTGACACAGTAAAGCAGTTTCAAGTTCTATCTCTATGTTTTCTTTCCTCTTGATGTAGCACCCAGCAGTGACTGAGGAGAAACACTTTCATTGAAAGGGGTTGCCAAGCTTCCAGAAATTACGAGTCTCCAGAAATCTCAGCAACTATGATTTCACCCAAACTGGATGATACTTTCAGGTAATGATCAGTACACTAAGCCCACTTGGTTCCCCAAATTTCGTTCTTCTATGTTGATGCGTTCGCTTCCAGTAACTGTTTGAATTTTGGCGTTTCACTCTGTTTTCTCCTATACTGACAGATGTATTTGGAACTCTAAATCAAACACGGTTTGTGCTAGCTTCTTGAAACTTGACACAGTAAAGCAGTTTCACGTTCTATCACTATGTTCTGTTTCCTCTGGATGTAGCCCTAAGCAGTGACTGGGGAAAAATACTTTCATTGACAGAGGTTGCCAAGCTTCCAGAAATTACGTGTCTCCAGAAATCTCAGCAACTATGATTTCACCCAAACTGGATGATACTTTCAGGTAATGATCAGTACCCTAAGCCCACTTGGTTCCCCAAATTTCGTTCTTCTATGTTGAAGCGTTCGTTTCCAGTAACAGTTTGAATTTTGGCGTTTCACTCTGTTTTCTCCTATATTCATAAATGTATTTGGAACTCTAACCCAAACACGGTTTGTGCTAGCTTCTTGAAACTTGACACAATAAAGCAGTTTCACGTTCTATCTCTATGTTCTGTCTCCTCTTGATGTAGCCCTAAGCAGTGACTGGGGAGAAACACTTTCATTGAAAGGGGTTGCCAAGCTTCCAAAAATTACGAGTCTCCAGAAATCTCAGCATCTATTTTTTCACCCAAACTTGATGATACTTTCAGGTAATGATGAGTACGCTAAGCCCACTGGGTTCCCCAAATTTCGTTCTTCTATGTTGAAGCGTTCGTTTCCAGTAACAGTTTGAATTTTGGCGTTTCACTCTGTTTTCTCCTATATTGATAGATGTATTTGGAACTCTAAACCAAACACGGTTTGTGCTAGCTTCTTGAAACTTGACACAGTAAAGCAGTTTCACGTTCTATATCTATGTTCTGTTTCCTCTTGATGTAGCACTCAGCAGTGACTGAGGAGAAACACTTTCATTGAAAGGGGTTGCCAAGCTTCCCAAAATTGCGAGTCTCCAGAAATCTCAGCAACTATTTTTTAACCCAAACTGGATGATACTTTCAGGTAATGATCAGTACACTAAGCCCACTTGGTTCCCCAAATTTCGTTCTTCTATGTTAAAGCGTTCGTTTCCAGTAACAGTTTGAATTTTGGCGTTTCACTCTGTTTTCTCCTATATTGATACATGTATTTGGAACTCTAAACCAAACACGGTTTGTGCTAGCTTCTTGAAACTTGACACAGTAAAGCAGTTTCACGTTCTATCTCTATGTTCTGTTTCCTCTTGATGTAGCACTCAGCAGTGACTGAGGAGAAACACTTTCATTGAAAGGGGTTGCCAAGCTCCCCAAAACTGCGAGTCTCCAGAAATCTCAGCAACTATTTTTTCACCCAAACTGGATGATACTTTCAGGTAATGATCAGTACACTAAGCTCACTTGGTTCCCCAAATTTCGTTCTTTTATGTTGAAGCGTTCACTTCCAGTAACTGTTTGAATTTTGGCGTTTCACTCTGTTTTCTCCTATACTGACAGATGTATTTGGAACTCTAAATCAAACACGGTTTGTGCTAGCTTCTTGAAACTTGACACAGTAAAGCAGTTTCAAGTTCTATCTCTATGTTTTCTTTCCTCTTGATGTAGCACTCAGCAGTGACTGAGGAGAAACACTTTCATTGAAAGGGGTTGCCAAGCTTCCAGAAATTACGAGTCTCCAGAAATCTCAGCAACTATGATTTCACCCAAACTGGATGATACTTTCAGGTAATGATCAGTACACTAAGCCCACTTGGTTCGCCAAATTTCGTTCTTCTATGTTGAAGCGTTCGTTTCCAGTAACAGTTTGAATTTTGGCGTTTTACTCTGTTTTCTCCTATATTGATAGATGTATTTGGAACTCTAAATCAAACACGGTTTGTGCTAGCTTCTTGAAACTTGACACAATAAAGCAGTTTCAAGTTCTATCTCTATGTTCTGTCTCCTCTTGATGTAGCCCTAAGCAGTGACTGGGGAGAAACACTTTCATTGAAAGGGGTTGCCAAGCTTCAAAAAATTACGAGTCTCCAGAAATCTCAGCATCTATTTTTTCACCCAAACTGGATGATACTTTCAGGTAATGATGAGTACGCTAAGCCCACTGGGTTCCCAAAATTTCGTTCTTCTATGTTGAAGCGTTCGTTTCCAGTAACAGTTTGAATTTTGGCGTTTCACTCTGTTTTCTCCTATATTGATAGATGTATTTGGAACTCTAAACCAAACACGGTTTGTGCTAGCTTCTTGAAACTTGACACAGTAAAGCAGTTTCACGTTCTATCTCTATGTTCTGTTTCCTCTTGATGTAGCACTCAGCAGTGACTGAGGAGAAACACTTTCATTGAAAGGGGTTGCCAAGCTCCCCAAAACTGCGAGTCTCCAGAAATCTCAGCAACTATTTTTTCACCCAAACTGGATGATACTTTCAGGTAATGATCTGTACACTAAGCTCACTTGGTTCCCCAAATTTCGTTCTTTTATGTTGAAGCGTTCACTTCCAGTAACTGTTTGAATTTTGGCGTTTCACTCTGTTTTCTCCTATACTGACAGATGTATTTGGAACTCTAAATCAAACACGGTTTGTGCTAGCTTCTTGAAACTTGACACAGTAAAGCAGTTTCAAGTTCTATCTCTATGTTTTCTTTCCTCTTGATGTAGCACCCAGCAGTGACTGAGGAGAAACACTTTCATTGAAAGGGGTTGCCAAGCTTCCAGAAATTACGAGTCTCCAGAAATCTCAGCAACTATGATTTCACCCAAACTGGATGATACTTTCAGGTAATGATCAGTACACTAAGCCCACATGGTTCCCCAAATTTCGTTCTTCTATGTTGATGCGTTCGCTTCCAGTAACTGTTTGAATTTTGGCGTTTCACTCTGTTTTCTCCTATACTGACAGATGTATTTGGAACTCTAAATCAAACACGGTTTGTGCTAGCTTCTTGAAACTTGACACAGTAAAGCAGTTTCACGTTCTATCACTATGTTCTGTTTCCTCTGGATGTAGCCCTAAGCAGTGACTGGGGAAAAATACTTTCATTGACAGAGGTTGCCAAGCTTCCAGAAATTACGAGTCTCCAGAAATCTCAGCAACTATGATTTCACCCAAACTGGATGATACTTTCAGGTAATGATGAGTACACTAAGCCCACTGTGTTCCCCAAATTTCGTTCTTCTATGTTGAAGCGTTCGTTTCCAGTAACAGTTTGAATTTTGGCGTTTCACTCTGTTTTCTCCTATATTGATAGATGTATTTGGAACTCTAACCCAAACACGGTTTGTGCTAGCTTCTTGAAACTTGACACAATAAAGCAGTTTCACGTTCTATCTCTATTTTCTGTCTCCTCTTGATGTAGCCCTAAGCAGTGACTGGGGAGAAACACTTTCATTGAAAGGGGTTGCCAATCTTCCAAAAATTACGAGTCTCCAGAAATCTCAGCATCTATTTTTTCACCCAAACTTGATGATACTTTCAGGTAATGATGAGTACGCTAAGCCCACTGGGTTCCCCAAATTTCGTTCTTCTATGTTGAAGCGTTCGTTTCCAGTAACAGTTTGAATTTTGGCGTTTCACTCTGTTTTCTCCTATATTGATAGATGTATTTGGAACTCTAAACCAAACACGGTTTGTGCTAGCTTCTTGAAACTTGACACAGTAAAGCAGTTTCACGTTCTATATCTATGTTCTGTTTCCTCTTGATGTAGCACTCAGCAGTGACTGAGGAGAAACACTTTCATTGAAAGGGGTTGCCAAGCTTCCCAAAATTGCGAGTCTCCAGAAATCTCAGCAACTATTTTTTAACCCAAACTGGATGATACTTTCAGGTAATGATCAGTACACTAAGCCCACTTGGTTCCCCAAATTTCGTTCTTCTATGTTAAAGCGTTCGTTTCCAGTAACAGTTTGAATTTTGGCGTTTCACTCTGTTTTCTCCTATATTGATACATGTATTTGGAACTCTAAACCAAACACGGTTTGTGCTAGCTTCTTGAAACTTGACACAGTAAAGCAGTTTCACGTTCTATCTCTATGTTCTGTTTCCTCTTGATGTAGCACTCAGCAGTGACTGAGGAGAAACACTTTCATTGAAAGGGGTTGCCAAGCTCCCCAAAACTGCGAGTCTCCAGAAATCTCAGCAACTATTTTTTCACCCAAACTGGATGATACTTTCAGGTAATGATCAGTACACTAAGCTCACTTGGTTCCCCAAATTTCATTCTTTTATGTTGAAGCGTTCACTTCCAGTAACTGTTTGAATTTTGGCGTTTCACTCTGTTTTCTCCTATACTGACAGATGTATTTGGAACTCTAAATCAAACACGGTTTGTGCTAGCTTCTTGAAACTTGACACAGTAAAGCAGTTTCAAGTTCTATCTCTACGTTTTCTTTCCTCTTGATGTAGCACTCAGCAGTGACTGAGGAGAAACACTTTCATTGAAAGGGGTTGCCAAGCTTCCAGAAATTACGAGTCTCCAGAAATCTCAGCAACTATGATTTCACCCAAACTGGATGATACTTTCAGGTAATGATCAGTACACTAAGCCCACTTGGTTTGCCAAATTTCGTTCTTCTATGCTGAAGCGTTCGTTTCCAGTAACAGTTTGAATTTTGGCGTTTTACTCTGTTTTCTCCTATATTGATAGATGTATTTGGAACTCTAAATCAAACACGGTTTGTGCTAGCTTCTTGAAACTTGACACAATAAAGCAGTTTCAAGTTCTATCTCTATGTTCTGTCTCCTCTTGATGTAGCCCTAAGCAGTGACTGGGGAGAAACACTTTCATTGAAAGGGGTTGCCAAGCTTCAAAAAATTACGAGTCTCCAGAAATCTCAGCATCTATTTTTTCACCCAAACTGGATGATACCTTCAGGTAATGATGAGTACGCTAAGCCCACTGGGTTCCCAAAATTTCGTTCTTCTATGTTGAAGCGTTCTTTCCAGTAACAGTTTGAATTTTGGCGTTTCACTCTGTTTTCTCCTATATTGATAGATGTATTTGGAACTCTAAACCAAACACGGTTTGTGCTAGCTTCTTGAAACTTGACACAGTAAAGCAGTTTCACGTTCTATCTCTATGTTCTGTTTCCTCTTGATGTAGCACTCAGCAGTGACTGAGGAGAAACACTTTCATTGAAAGGGGTTGCCAAGCTCCCCAAAACTGCGAGTCTCCAGAAATCTCAGCAACTATTTTTTCACCCAAACTGGATGATACTTTCAGGTAATGATCAGTACACTAAGCTCACTTGGTTCCCCAAATTTCGTTCTTTTATGTTGAAGCGTTCACTTCCAGTAACTGTTTGAATTTTGGCGTTTCACTCTGTTTTCTCCTATACTGACAGATGTATTTGGAACTCTAAATCAAACACGGTTTGTGCTAGCTTCTTGAAACTTGACACAGTAAAGCAGTTTCAAGTTCTATCTCTATGTTTTCTTTCCTCTTGATGTAGCACTCAGCAGTGACTGAGGAGAAACACTTTCATTGAAAGGGGTTGCCAAGCTTCCAGAAATTACAAGTCTCCAGAAATCTCAGCAACTATGATTTCACCCAAACTGGATGATACTTTCAGGTAATGATCAGTACACTAAGCCCACTTGGTTTGCCAAATTTCGTTCTTCTATGTTGAAGCGTTCGTTTCCAGTAACAGTTTGAATTTTGGCGTTTTACTCTGTTTTCTCCTATATTGATAGATGTATTTGGAACTCTAAATCAAACACGGTTTGTGCTAGCTTCTTGAAACTTGACACAATAAAGCAGTTTCAAGTTCTATCTCTATGTTCTGTCTCCTCTTGATGTAGCCCTAAGCAGTGACTGGGGAGAAACACTTTCATTGAAAGGGGTTGCCAAGCTTCAAAAAATTACGAGTCTCCAGAAATCTCAGCATCTAATTTTTCACCCAAACTGGATGATACTTTCAGGTAATGATGAGTACGCTAAGCCCACTGGGTTCCCAAAATTTCGTTCTTCTATGTTGAAGCGTTCGTTTCCAGTAACAGTTTGAATTTTGGCGTTTCACTCTGTTTTCTCCTATATTGATAGATGTATTTGGAACTCTAAACCAAACACGGTTTGTGGTAGCTTCTTGAAACTTGACAAAGTAAAGCAGTTTCACGTTCTATCTCTATGTTCTGTTTCCTCTTGATGTAGCACTCAGCAGTGACTGAGGAGAAACACTTTCATTGAAAGGGTTTGCCAAGCTCCCCAAAACTGCGAGTCTCCAGAAATCTCAGCAACTATTTTTTCACCCAAACTGGATGATACTTTCAGGTAATGATCAGTACACTAAGCTCACTTGGTTCCCCAAATTTCGTTCTTTTATGTTGAAGCGTTCACTTCCAGTAACTGTTTGAATTTTGGCGTTTCACTCTGTTTTCTCCTATACTGACAGATGTATTTGGAACTCTAAATCAAACACGGTTTGTGCTAGCTTCTTGAAACTTGACACAGTAAAGCAGTTTCAAGTTCTATCTCTATGTTTTCTTTCCTCTTGATGTAGCACCCAGCAGTGACTGAGGAGAAACACTTTCATTGAAAGGGGTTGCCAAGCTTCCAGAAATTACGAGTCTCCAGAAATCTCAGCAACTATGATTTCACCCAAACTGGATGATACTTTCAGGTAATGATCAGTACACTAAGCCCACTTGGTTCCCCAAATTTCGTTCTTCTATGTTGATGCGTTCGCTTCCAGTAACTGTTTGAATTTTGGCGTTTCACTCTGTTTTCTCCTATACTGACAGATGTATTTGGAACTCTAAATCAAACACGGTTTGTGCTAGCTTCTTGAAACTTGACACAGTAAAGCAGTTTCACGTTCTATCACTATGTTCTGTTTCCTCTGGATGTAGCCCTAAGCAGTGACTGGGGAAAAATACTTTCATTGACAGAGGTTGCCAAGCTTCCAGAAATTACGAGTCTCCAGAAATCTCAGCAACTATGATTTCACCCAAACTGGATGATACTTTCAGGTAATGATCAGTACACTAAGCCCACTTGGTTCCCCAAATTTCGTTCTTCTATGTTGAAGCGTTCGTTTCCAGTAACAGTTTGAATTTTGGCGTTTCACTCTGTTTTCTCCTATATTGATAGATGTATTTGGAACTCTAACCCAAACACGGTTTGTGCTAGCTTCTTGAAACTTGACTCAATAAAGCAGTTTCACGTTCTATCTCTATGTTCTGTCTCCTCTTGATGTAGCCCTAAGCAGTGACTGGGGAGAAACACTTTCATTGAAAGGGGTTGCCAAGCTTCCAAAAATTACGAGTCTCCAGAAATCTCAGCATCTATTTTTTCACCCAAATTTGATGATACTTTCAGGTAATGATGAGTACGCTAAGCCCACTGGGTTCCCCAAATTTCGTTCTTCTATGTTGAAGCGTTCGTTTCCAGTAACAGTTTGAATTTTGGCGTTTCACTCTGTTTTCTCCTATATTGATAGATGTATTTGGAACTCTAAACCAAACACGGTTTGTGCTAGCTTCTTGAAACTTGACACAGTAAAGCAGTTTCACGTTCTATATCTATGTTCTGTTTCCTCTTGGTGTAGCACTCAGCAGTGACTGAGGAGAAACACTTTCATTGAAAGGGGTTGCCAAGCTTCCCAAAATTGCGAGTCTCCAGAAATCTCAGCAACTATTTTTTAACCCAAACTGGATGATACTTTCAGGTAATGATCAGTACACTAAGCCCACTTGGTTCCCCAAATTTCGTTCTTCTATGTTAAAGCGTTCGTTTCCAGTAACAGTTTGAATTTTGGCGTTTCACTCTGTTTTCTCCTATATTGATACATGTATTTGGAACTCTAAACCAAACACGGTTTGTGCTAGCTTCTTGAAACTTGACACAGTAAAGCAGTTTCACGTTCTATCTCTATGTTCTGTTTCCTCTTGATGTAGCACTCAGCAGTGACTGAGGAGAAACACTTTCATTGAAAGGGGTTGCCAAGCTTCCCAAAATTGCGAGTCTCCAGAAATCTCAGCAACTATTTTTTAACCCAAACTGGATGATACTTTCAGGTAATGATCAGTACACTAAGCTCACTTGGTTCCCCAAATTTCGTTCTTTTATGTTGAAGCGTTCGCTTCCAGTAACTGTTTGAATTTTGGCGTTTCACTCTGTTTTCTCCTATACTGACAGATGTATTTGGAACTCTAAATCAAACACGGTTTGTGCTAGCTTCTTGAAACTTGACACAGTAAAGCAGTTTCACGTTCTATCTCTATGTTCTGTTTCCTCTGGATGTAGCCCTAAGCAGTGACTGGGGAGAAATACTTTCATTGACAGGGGTTGCCAAGCTTCCAGAAATTACGAGTCTCCAGAAATCTCAGCAACTATGATTTCACCCAAACTGGATGATACTTTCAGGTAATAATAGGTACACTAAGCCCACTTGGTTCCCCAAATTTCGTTCCTCTATGTTGAAGCGTTCGTTTCCAGTAACAGTTTGAATTTTGGCGTTTCACTCTGTTTTCTCCTATATTGATAGATGTATTTGGAACTCTAAATCAAACACGGTTTGTGCTACCTTCTTCAAACTTGACACAGTAAAGCAGTTTCAAGTTCTATCTCTATGTTCTGTTTCCTCTTGATGTAGCACTCAGCAGTGACTGAGGAGAAACACTTTCATTGAAAGGGGTTGCCAAGCTTCCCAAAATTGCGAGTCTCCAGAATCTCAGCAACTATTTTTTAACCCAAACTGGATGATACTTTCAGGTAATGATCAGTACACTAAGCTCAGTTGGTTCCCCAAATTTCGTTCTTCTATGTTGAAGCGTTCGTTTCCAGTTACAGTTTGAATTTTGGCGTTTCACTCTGTTTTCTCCTATATTGATAGATGTATTTGGAACTCTAACCCAAACACGGTTTGTGCTAGCTTCTTGAAACTTGACACAGTAAAGCAGTTTCACGTTCTATCTCTATGTTCTGTCTCCTCTTGATATAGTCCTAAGCAGTGACTGGGGAGAAACACTTTCATTGAAAGGGGTTGCCAAGCTTCCAAAAATTACGAGTCTCCAGAAATCTCAGCATCTATTTTTTCACCCAAACTTGATGATACTTTCAGGTAATGATGAGTACGCTAAGCCCACTGGGTTCCCCAAATTTCGTTCTTCTATGTTGAAGCGTTCGTTTCCAGTAACAGTTTGAATTTTGGCGTTTCACTCTGTTTTCTCCTATATTGATAGATGTATTTGGAACTCTAAACCAAACACGGTTTGTGCTAGCTTCTTGAAACTTGACACAGTAAAGCAGTTTCACGTTCTATATCTATGTTCTGTTTCCTCTTGATGTAGCACTCAGCAGTGACTGAGGAGAAACACTTTCATTGAAAGGGGTTGCCAAGCTTCCCAAAATTGCGAGTCTCCAGAAATCTCAGCAAATATTTTTTAACCCAAACTGGATGATACTTTCAGGTAATGATCAGTACACTAAGCCCACTTGGTTCCCCAAATTTCGTTCTTCTATGTTAAAGCGTTCGTTTCCAGTAACAGTTTGAATTTTGGCGTTTCACTCTGTTTTCTCCTATATTGATACATGTATTTGGAACTCTAAACCAAACACGGTTTGTGCTAGCTTCTTGAAACTTGACACAGTAAAGCAGTTTCACGTTCTATCTCTATGTTCTGTTTCCTCTTGATGTAGCACTCAGCAGTGACTGAGGAGAAACACTTTCATTGAAAGGGGTTGCCAAGCTTCCCAAAATTGCGAGTCTCCAGAAATCTCAGCAACTATTTTTTAACCCAAACTGGATGATACTTTCAGGTAATGATCAGTACACTAAGCTCACTTGGTTCCCCAAATTTCGTTCTTTTATGTTGAAGCGTTCGCTTCCAGTAACTGTTTGAATTTTGGCGTTTCACTCTGTTTTCTCCTATACTGACAGATGTATTTGGAACTCTAAATCAAACACGGTTTGTGCTAGCTTCTTGAAACTTGACACAGTAAAGCAGTTTCACGTTCTATCTCTATGTTCTGTTTCCTCTGGATGTAGCCCTAAGCAGTGACTGGGGAGAAATACTTTCATTGACAGGGGTTGCCAAGCTTCCAGAAATTACGAGTCTCCAGAAATCTCAGCAACTATGATTTCACCCAAACTGGATGATACTTTCAGGTAATAATAGGTACACTAAGCCCACTTGGTTCCCCAAATTTCGTTCTTCTATGTTGAAGCGTTCGTTTCCAGTAACAGTTTGAATTTTGGCGTTTCACTCTGTTTTCTCCTATATTGATAGATGTATTTGGAACTCTAAATCAAACACGGTTTGTGCTACCTTCTTCAAACTTGACACAGTAAAGCAGTTTCAAGTTCTATCTATATGTTCTCTTTCCTCTTGATGTAGCACTCAGCAGTGACTGAGGAGAAACACTTTCATTGAAAGGGGTTGCCAAGCTTCCCAAAATTGCGAGTCTCCAGAAATCTCAGCAACTATTTTTTCACCCAAACTGGATGATACTTTCAGGTAATGATCAGTACACTAAGCTCACTTGGTTCCCCAAATTTCGTTCTTTTATGTTGAAGCGTTCGCTTCCAGTAACTGTTTGAATTTTGGCGTTTCACTCTGTTTTCTCCTATACTGACAGATGTATTTGGAACTCTAAATCAAACACGGTTTGTGCTAGCTTCTTGAAAGTTGACACACTAAAGCAGTTTCACGTTCTATCTCTATGTTCTGTTTCCTCTTGATGTAGCCCTAAGCAGTGACTGGGGAGAAATACTTTCATTGAAAGGGGTTGCCAAGCTTCCAGAAATTACGAGTCTCCAGAAATCTCAGCAACTATGATTTCACCCATACTGGATGATACTTTCAGGTAATGATCAGTACACTAAGCCCACTTGGTTCGCCAAATTTCGTTCTTCTATGTTGAAGCGTTCGTTTCCAATAACAGTTTGAATTTTGGTGTTTCACTCTGTTTTCTCCTATATTGATAGATGTATTTGGAACTCTAAACCAAACACGGTTTGTGCTAGCTTCTTGAAACTTGACACAGTAAAGCAGTTTCACGTTCTATCTCTATGTTCTGTTTCCTCTTCGATGTAGCACTCAGCAGTGACTGAGGAGAAACACTTTCATTGAAAGGGGTTGCCAAGCTTCCCAAAATTGCGAGTCTCCAGAAATCTCAGCAACTATCTTTTAACCCAAACTGGATGATACTTTCAGGTAATGATGAGTACACTAAGCCCACTTGGTTCCCCAAATTTCGTTCTTCTATGTTGAAGCGTTCGTTTCCAGTAACAGTTTGAATTTTGGCGTTTCACTCTGTTTTCTCCTATATTGATAGATGTATTTGGAACTCTAAACCAAACACGGTTTGTGCTAGCTTCTTGAAACTTGACACAGTAAAGCAGTTTCACGTTCTATCTCTATGTTCTGTCTCCTCTTGATGTAGCCCTAAGCAGTGACTGGGGAGAAACACTTTCATTGAAAGGGGTTGCCAAGCTTCCAAAAATTACGAGTCTCCAGAAATCTCAGCATCTATTTTTTCACCCAAACTTGATGATACTTTCAGGTAATGATGAGTACGCTAAGCCCACTGTGTTCCCCAAATTTCGTTCTTCTATGTTGAAGCGTTCGTTTCCAGTAACAGTTTGAATTTTGGCGTTTCACTCTGTTTTCTCCTATATTGATAGATGTATTTGGGACTCTAAACCAAACACGGTTTGTGCTAGCTTCTTGAAACTTGACACAGTAAAGCAGTTTCACGTTCTATATCTATGTTCTGTTTCCTCTTGATGTAGCACTCAGCAGTGACTGAGGAGAAACACTTTCATTGAAAGGGGTTGCCAAGCTTCCCAAAATTGCGAGTCTCCAGAAATCTCAGCAACTATTTTTTAACCCAAACTGGATGATACTTTCAGGTAATGATCAGTACACTAAGCCCATTTGGTTCCCCAAATTTCGTTCTTCTATGTTAAAGCGTTCGTTTCCAGTAACAGTTTGAATTTTGGCGTTTCACTCTGTTTTCTCCTATATTGATACATGTATTTGGAACTCTAAACCAAACACGGTTTGTGCTAGCTTCTTGAAACTTGACACAGTAAAGGAGTTTCACGTTCTATCTCTATGTTCTGTTTCCTCTTGATATAGCACTCAGCAGTGACTGAGGAGAAACACTTTCATTGAAAGGGGTTGCCAAGCTTCCCAAAATTGCGAGTCTCCAGAAATCTCAGCAACTATTTTTTCACCCAAACTGGATGATACTTTCAGGTAATGATCAGTACACTAAGCTCACTTGGTTCCCCAAATTTCGTTCTTTTATGTTGAAGCGTTCGCTTCCAGTAACTGTTTGAATTTTGGCGTTTCACTCTGTTTTCTCCTATACTGACAGATGTATTTGGAACTCTAAATCAAACACGGTTTGTGCTAGCTTCTTGAAACTTGACACAGTAAAGCAGTTTCACGTTCTATCTCTATGTTCTGTTTCCTCTGGATGTAGCCCTAAGCAGTGACTGGGGAAAAATACTTTCATTGACAGAGGTTGCCAAGCTTCCAGAAATTACGAGTCTCCAGAAATCTCAGCAACTATGATTTCACCCAAACTGGATGATACTTTCAGGTAATGATCAGTACACTAAGCCCACTTGGTTCCCCAAATTTCGTTCTTCTATGTTGAAGCGTTCGTTTCCAGTAACAGTTTGAATTTTGGCGTTTCACTCTGTTTTCTCCTATATTGATAGATGTATTTGGAACTCTAACCCAAACACGGTTTGTGCTAGCTTCTTGAAGCTTGACACAGTAAAGCAGTTTCACGTTCTATCTCTATGTTCTGTCTCCTCTTGATGTAGCCCTAAGCAGTGACTGGGGAGAAACACTTTCATTGAAAGGGGTTGCCAAGCTTCCCAAAATTGCGAGTCTCCAGAAATCTCAGCATCTATTTTTTCACCCAAACTTGATGATACTTTCAGGTAATGATGAGTACGCTAAGCCCACTGGGTTCCCCAAATTTCGTTCTTCTATGTTGAAGCGTTCGTTTCCAGTAACAGTTTGAATTTTGGCGTTTCACTCTGTTTTCTCCTATATTGATAGATGTATTTGGAACTCTAAACCAAACACGGTTTGTGCTAGCTTCTTGAAACTTGACACAGTAAAGCAGTTTCACGTTCTATCTCTATGTTCTGTTTCCTCTTGATGTAGCACTCAGCAGTGACTGAGGAGAAACACTTTCATTGAAAGGGGTTGCCAAGCTTCCCAAAATTGCGAGTCTCCAGAAATCTCAGCAACAATTTTTTAACCCAAACTGGATGATACTTTCCGGTAATGATCAGTACACTAAGCTTACTTGGTTCCCCAAATTTCGTTCTTTTATGTTGAAGCGTTCGCTTCCAGTAACTGTTTGAATTTTGGCGTTTCACTCTGTTTTCTCCTATACTGACAGATGTATTTGGAACTCTAAATCAAACACGGTTTGTGCTAGCTTCTTGAAACTTGACACAGTAAAGCAGTTTCACGTTCTATCTCTATGTTCTGTTTCCTCTGGATGTAGCCCTAAGCAGTGACTGGGGAGAAATACTTTCATTGACAGGGGTTGCCAAGCTTCCAGAAATTACGAGTCTCCAGAAATCTCAGAAACTATGATTTCACCCAAACTGGATGATACTTTCAGGTAATAATAGGTACACTAAGCCCACTTGGTTCCCCAAATTTCGTTCTTCTATGTTGAAGCGTTCGTTTCCAGTAACAGTTTGAATTTTGGCGTTTCACTCTGTTTTCTCCTATATTGATAGATGTATTTGGAACTCTAAATCAAACACGGTTTGTGCTACCTTCTTCAAACTTGACACAGTAAAGCAGTTTCACGTTCTATATCTATGTTCTGTTTCCTCTTGATGTAGCACTCAGCAGTGACTGAGGAGAAACACTTTCATTGATAGGGGTTGCCAAGCTTCCCAAAATTGCGAGTCTCCAGAAATCTCAGCAACTATTTTTTCACCCAAACTGGATGATACTTTCAGGTAATGATCAGTACACTAAGCTCACTTGGTTCCCCAAATTTCGTTCTTTTATGTTGAAGCGTTCGCTTCCAGTAACAGTTTGAATTTTGGCGTTTCACTCTGTTTTCTCCTATACTGACAGATGTATTTGGAACTCTAAATGAAACACGGTTTGTGCTAGCTTCTTGAAACTTGACACACTAAAGCAGTTTCACGTTCTATCTCTATGTTCTGTTTCCTCTTGATGTAGCCCTAAGCAGTGACTGGGGAGAAATACTTTCATTGAAAGGGGTTGCCAAGCTTCCAGAAATTACGAGTCTCCAGAAATCTCAGCAACTATGATTTCACCCATACTGGATGATACTTTCAGGTAATGATCAGTACAGTAAGCCCATTTGGTTCGCCAAATTTCGTTCTTCTATGTTGAAGCGTTCGTTTCCAATAACAGTTTGAATTTTGGTGTTTCACTCTGTTTTCTCCTATATTGATAGATGTATTTGGAACTCTAAACCAAACACGGTTTGTGCTAGCTTCTTGAAACTTGACACAGTAAAGCAGTTTCACGTTCTATCTCTATGTTCTGTTTCCTCTTGATGTAGCACTCAGCAGTGACTGAGGAGAAACACTTTCATTGAAAGGGGTTGCCAAGCTTCCCAAAATTGCGAGTCTCCAGAAATCTCAGCAACTATTTTTTAACCCAAACTGGATGATACTTTCAGGTAATGATCAGTACACTAAGCTTACTTGGTTCCCCAAATTTCGTTCTTTTATGTTGAAGCGTTCGCTTCCAGTAACTGTTTGAATTTTGGCGTTTCACTCTGTTTTCTCCTATACTGACAGATGTATTTGGAACTCTAAATCAAACACGGTTTG
Source organism: Spermophilus citellus (assembly GCF_964194105.1). Lineage (NCBI taxonomy): Eukaryota > Metazoa > Chordata > Mammalia > Rodentia > Sciuridae > Spermophilus > Spermophilus citellus. The sequence goes on from NC_138182.1 coordinate 99,557,219, forward strand.
TGCTAGCTTCTTGAAACTTGACACAGTAGGGCAGTTTCACGTTCTATCTCTATGTTCTGTTTCCTCTGGATGTAGCCCTAAGCAGTGACTGGGGAGAAATACTTTCATTGACAGGGGTTGCCAAGCTTCCAGAAATTACGAGTCTCCAGAAATCTCAGAAACTATGATTTCACCCAAACTGGATGATACTTTCAGGTAATAATAGGTACACTAAGCCCACTTGGTTCCCCAAATTTCGTTCTTCTATGTTGAAGCGTTCGTTTCCAGTAACAGTTTGAATTTTGGCGTTTCACTCTGTTTTCTCCTATATTGATAGATGTATTTGGAACTCTAAATCAAACACGGTTTGTGCTACCTTCTTCAAACTTGACACAGTAAAGCAGTTTCAAGTTCTATCTATATATTCTCTTTCCTCTTGATGTAGCACTCAGCAGTGACTGAGGAGAAACACTTTCATTGATAGGGGTTGCCAAGCTTCCCAAAATTGCGAGTCTCCAGAAATCTCAGCAACTATTTTTTCACCCAAACTGGATGATACTTTCAGGTAATGATCAGTACACTAAGCTCACTTGGTTCCCCAAATTTCGTTCTTTTATGTTGAAGCGTTCGCTTCCAGTAACAGTTTGAATTTTGGCGTTTCACTCTGTTTTCTCCTATACTGACAGATGTATTTGGAACTCTAAATGAAACACGGTTTGTGCTAGCTTCTTGAAACTTGACACACTAAAGCAGTTTCACGTTCTATCTCTATGTTCTGTTTCCTCTTGATGTAGCCCTAAGCAGTGACTGGGGAGAAATACTTTCATTGAAAGGGGTTGCCAAGCTTCCAGAAATTACGAGTCTCCAGAAATCTCAGCAACTATGATTTCACCCATACTGGATGATACTTTCAGGTAATGATCAGTACAGTAAGCCCATTTGGTTCGCCAAATTTCGTTCTTCTATGTTGAAGCGTTCGTTTCCAGTAACAGTTTGAATTTTGGTGTTTCACTCTGTTTTCTCCTATATTGATAGATGTATTTGGAACTCTAAACCAAACACGGTTTGTGCTAGCTTCTTGAAACTTGACACAGTAAAGCAGTTTCACGTTCTATCTCTATGTTCTGTTTCCTCTTGATGTAGCACTCAGCAGTGACTGAGGAGAAACACTTTCATTGAAAGGGGTTGCCAAGCTTCCCAAAATTGCGAGTCTCCAGAAATCTCAGCAACTATTTTTTAACCCAAACTGGATGATACTTTCAGGTAATGATCAGTACACTAAGCTTACTTGGTTCCCCAAATTTCGTTCTTTTATGTTGAAGCGTTCGCTTCCAGTAACTGTTTGAATTTTGGCGTTTCACTCTGTTTTCTCCTATACTGACAGATGTATTTGGAACTCTAAATCAAACACGGTTTGTGCTAGCTTCTTGAAACTTGACACAGTAAAGCAGTTTCACGTTCTATCTCTATGTTCTGTTTCCTCTGGATGTAGCCCTAAGCAGTGACTGGGGAGAAATACTTTCATTGACAGGGGTTGCCAAGCTTCCAGAAATTACGAGTCTCCAGAAATCTCAGAAACTATGATTTCACCCAAACTGGATGATACTTTCAGGTAATAATAGGTACACTAAGCCCACTTGGTTCCCCAAATTTCGTTCTTCTATGTTGAAGCGTTCGTTTCCAGTAACAGTTTGAATTTTGGCGTTTCACTCTGTTTTCTCCTATATTGATAGATGTATTTGGAACTCTAAATCAAACACGGTTTGTGCTACCTTCTTCAAACTTGACACAGTAAAGCAGTTTCAAGTTCTATCTATATATTCTCTTTCCTCTTGATGTAGCACTCAGCAGTGACTGAGGAGAAACACTTTCATTGATAGGGGTTGCCAAGCTTCCCAAAATTGCGAGTCTCCAGAAATCTCAGCAACTATTTTTTCACCCAAACTGGATGATACTTTCAGGTAATGATCAGTACACTAAGCTCACTTGGTTCCCCAAATTTCGTTCTTTTATGTTGAAGCGTTCGCTTCCAGTAACAGTTTGAATTTTGGCGTTTCACTCTGTTTTCTCCTATACTGACAGATGTATTTGGAACTCTAAATGAAACACGGTTTGTGCTAGCTTCTTGAAACTTGACACACTAAAGCAGTTTCACGTTCTATCTCTATGTTCTGTTTCCTCTTGATGTAGCCCTAAGCAGTGACTGGGGAGAAATACTTTCATTGAAAGGGGTTGCCAAGCTTCCAGAAATTACGAGTCTCCAGAAATCTCAGCAACTATGATTTCACCCATACTGGATGATACTTTCAGGTAATGATCAGTACAGTAAGCCCATTTGGTTCGCCAAATTTCGTTCTTCTATGTTGAAGCGTTCGTTTCCAGTAACAGTTTGAATTTTGGTGTTTCACTCTGTTTTCTCCTATATTGATAGATGTATTTGGAACTCTAAACCAAACACGGTTTGTGCTAGCTTCTTGAAACTTGACACAGTAAAGCAGTTTCACGTTCTATCTCTATGTTCTGTTTCCTCTTCGATGTAGCACTCAGCAGTGACTGAGGAGAAACACTTTCATTGAAAGGGGTTGCCAAGCTTCCCAAAATTGCGAGTCTCCAGAAATCTCAGCAACTATTTTTTAACCCAAACTGGATGATACTTTCAGGTAATGATCAGTACACTAAGCCCACTTGGTTCCCCAAATTTCGTTCTTCTATGTTGAAGCGTTCGTTTCCAGTAACAGTTTGAATTTTGGCGTTTCACTCTGTTTTCTCCTATATTGATAGATGTATTTGGAACTCTAAACCAAACACGGTTTGTGCTAGCTTCTTGAAACTTGACACAGTAATGCAGTTTCACGTTCTATCTCTATGTTCTGTCTCCTCTTGATGTAGCCCTAAGCAGTGACTGGGGAGAAACACTTTCATTGAAAGGGGTTGCCAAGCTTCCAAAAATTACGAGTCTCCAGAAATCTCAGCATCTATTTTTTCACCCAAACTTGATGATACTTTCAGGTAATGATGAGTACGCTAAGCCCACTGGGTTCCCCAAATTTCGTTCTTCTATGTTGAAGCGTTCGTTTCCAGTAACAGTTTGAATTTTGGCGTTTCACTCTGTGTTCTCCTATATTGATAGATGTATTTGGAACTCTAAACCAAACACGGTTTGTGCTAGTTCTTGAAACTTGACACAGTAAAGCAGTTTCACGTTCTATATCTATGTTCTGTTTCCTCTTGATGTAGCACTCAGCAGTGACTGAGGAGAAACACTTTCATTGAAAGGGGTTGCCAAGCTTCCCAAAATTGCGAGTCTCCAGAAATCTCAGCAACTATTTTTTAACCCAAACTGGATGATACTTTCAGGTAATGATCAGTACACTAAGCCCATTTGGTTCCCCAAATTTCGTTCTTCTATGTTAAAGCGTTCGTTTCCAGTAACAGTTTGAATTTTGGCGTTTCACTCTGTTTTCTCCTATATTGATACATGTATTTGGAACTCTAAACCAAACACGGTTTGTGCTAGCTTCTTGAAACTTGACACAGTAAAGGAGTTTCACGTTCTATCTCTATGTTCTGTTTCCTCTTGATATAGCACTCAGCAGTGACTGAGGAGAAACACTTTCATTGAAAGGGGTTGCCAAGCTTCCCAAAATTGCGAGTCTCCAGAAATCTCAGCAACTATTTTTTCACCCAAACTGGATGATACTTTCAGGTAATGATCAGTACACTAAGCTCACTTGGTTCCCCAAATTTCGTTCTTTTATATTGAAGCGTTCGCTTCCAGTAACTGTTTGAATTTTGGCGTTTCACTCTGTTTTCTCCTATACTGACAGATGTATTTGGAACTCTAAATCAAACACGGTTTGTGCTAGCTTCTTGAAACTTGACACAGTAAAGCAGTTTCACGTTCTATCTCTATGTTCTGTTTCCTCTGGATGTAGCCCTAAGCAGTGACTGGGGAAAAATACTTTCATTGACAGAGGTTGCCAAGCTTCCAGAAATTACGAGTCTCCAGAAATCTCAGCAACTATGATTTCACCCAAACTGGATGATACTTTCAGGTAATGATCAGTACACTAAGCCCACTTGGTTCCCCAAATTTCGTTCTTCTATGTTGAAGCGTTCGTTTCCAGTAACAGTTTGAATTTTGGCGTTTCACTCTGTTTTCTCCTATATTGATAGATGTATTTGGAACTCTAACCCAAACACGGTTTGTGCTAGCTTCTTGAAGCTTGACACAGTAAAGCAGTTTCACGTTCTATCTCTATGTTCTGTCTCCTCTTGAAGTAGCCCTAAGCAGTGACTGGGGAGAAACACTTTCATTGAAAGGGGTTGCCAAGCTTCCAAAAATTACGAGTCTCCAGAAATCTCAGCATCTATTTTTTCACCCAAACTTGATGATACTTTCAGGTAATGATGAGTACGCTAAGCCCACTGGGTTCCCCAAATTTCGTTCTTCTATGTTGAAGCGTTCGTTTCCAGTAACAGTTTGAATTTTGGCGTTTCACTCTGTTTTCTCCTATATTGATAGATGTATTTGGAACTCTAAACCAAACACGGTTTGTGCTAGCTTCTTGAAACTTGACACAGTAAAGCAGTTTCACGTTCTATCTCTATGTTCTGTTTCCTCTTGATGTAGCACTCAGCAGTGACTGAGGAGAAACACTTTCATTGAAAGGGGTTGCCAAGCTTCCCAAAATTGCGAGTCTCCAGAAATCTCAGCAACTATTTTTTAACCCAAACTGGATGATACTTTCCGGTAATGATCAGTACACTAAGCTTACTTGGTTCCCCAAATTTCGTTCTTTTATGTTGAAGCGTTCGCTTCCAGTAACTGTTTGAATTTTGGCGTTTCACTCTGTTTTCTCCTATACTGACAGATGTATTTGGAACTCTAAATCAAACACGGTTTGTGCTAGCTTCTTGAAACTTGACACAGTAGGGCAGTTTCACGTTCTATCTCTATGTTCTGTTTCCTCTGGATGTAGCCCTAAGCAGTGACTGGGGAGAAATACTTTCATTGACAGGGGTTGCCAAGCTTCCAGAAATTACGAGTCTCCAGAAATCTCAGAAACTATGATTTCACCCAAACTGGATGATACTTTCAGGTAATAATAGGTACACTAAGCCCACTTGGTTCCCCAAATTTCGTTCTTCTATGTTGAAGCGTTCGTTTCCAGTAACAGTTTGAATTTTGGCGTTTCACTCTGTTTTCTCCTATATTGATAGATGTATTTGGAACTCTAAATCAAACACGGTTTGTGCTACCTTCTTCAAACTTGACACAGTAAAGCAGTTTCAAGTTCTATCTATATATTCTCTTTCCTCTTGATGTAGCACTCAGCAGTGACTGAGGAGAAACACTTTCATTGATAGGGGTTGCCAAGCTTCCCAAAATTGCGAGTCTCCAGAAATCTCAGCAACTATTTTTTCACCCAAACTGGATGATACTTTCAGGTAATGATCAGTACACTAAGCTCACTTGGTTCCCCAAATTTCGTTCTTTTATGTTGAAGCGTTCGCTTCCAGTAACAGTTTGAATTTTGGCGTTTCACTCTGTTTTCTCCTATACTGACAGATGTATTTGGAACTCTAAATGAAACACGGTTTGTGCTAGCTTCTTGAAACTTGACACACTAAAGCAGTTTCACGTTCTATCTCTATGTTCTGTTTCCTCTTGATGTAGCCCTAAGCAGTGACTGGGGAGAAATACTTTCATTGAAAGGGGTTGCCAAGCTTCCAGAAATTACGAGTCTCCAGAAATCTCAGCAACTATGATTTCACCCATACTGGATGATACTTTCAGGTAATGATCAGTACAGTAAGCCCATTTGGTTCGCCATATTTCGTTCTTCTATGTTGAAGCGTTCGTTTCCAATAACAGTTTGAATTTTGGTGTTTCACTCTGTTTTCTCCTATATTGATAGATGTATTTGGAACTCTAAACCAAACACGGTTTGTGCTAGCTTCTTGAAACTTGACACAGTAAAGCAGTTTCACGTTCTATCTCTATGTTCTGTTTCCTCTTGATGTAGCACTCAGCAGTGACTGAGGAGAAACACTTTCATTGAAAGGGGTTGCCAAGCTTCCCAAAATTGCGAGTCTCCAGAAATCTCAGCAACTATTTTTTAACCCAAACTGGATGATACTTTCAGGTAATGATCAGTACACTAAGCTTACTTGGTTCCCCAAATTTCGTTCTTTTATGTTGAAGCGTTCGCTTCCAGTAACTGTTTGAATTTTGGCGTTTCACTCTGTTTTCTCCTATACTGACAGATGTATTTGGAACTCTAAATCAAACACGGTTTGTGCTAGCTTCTTGAAACTTGACACAGTAGGGCAGTTTCACGTTCTATCTCTATGTTCTGTTTCCTCTGGATGTAGCCCTAAGCAGTGACTGGGGAGAAATACTTTCATTGACAGGGGTTGCCAAGCTTCCAGAAATTACGAGTCTCCAGAAATCTCAGAAACTATGATTTCACCCAAACTGGATGATACTTTCAGGTAATAATAGGTACACTAAGCCCACTTGGTTCCCCAAATTTCGTTCTTCTATGTTGAAGCGTTCGTTTCCAGTAACAGTTTGAATTTTGGCGTTTCACTCTGTTTTCTCCTATATTGATAGATGTATTTGGAACTCTAAATCAAACACGGTTTGTGCTACCTTCTTCAAACTTGACACAGTAAAGCAGTTTCAAGTTCTATCTATATATTCTCTTTCCTCTTGATGTAGCACTCAGCAGTGACTGAGGAGAAACACTTTCATTGATAGGGGTTGCCAAGCTTCCCAAAATTGCGAGTCTCCAGAAATCTCAGCAACTATTTTTTCACCCAAACTGGATGATACTTTCAGGTAATGATCAGTACACTAAGCTCACTTGGTTCCCCAAATTTCGTTCTTTTATGTTGAAGCGTTCGCTTCCAGTAACAGTTTGAATTTTGGCGTTTCACTCTGTTTTCTCCTATACTGACAGATGTATTTGGAACTCTAAATGAAACACGGTTTGTGCTAGCTTCTTGAAACTTGACACACTAAAGCAGTTTCACGTTCTATCTCTATGTTCTGTTTCCTCTTGATGTAGCCCTAAGCAGTGACTGGGGAGAAATACTTTCATTGAAAGGGGTTGCCAAGCTTCCAGAAATTACGAGTCTCCAGAAATCTCAGCAACTATGATTTCACCCATACTGGATGATACTTTCAGGTAATGATCAGTACAGTAAGCCCATTTGGTTCGCCAAATTTCGTTCTTCTATGTTGAAGCGTTCGTTTCCAGTAACAGTTTGAATTTTGGTGTTTCACTCTGTTTTCTCCTATATTGATAGATGTATTTGGAACTCTAAACCAAACACGGTTTGTGCTAGCTTCTTGAAACTTGACACAGTAAAGCAGTTTCACGTTCTATCTCTATGTTCTGTTTCCTCTTGATGTAGCACTCAGCAGTGACTGAGGAGAAACACTTTCATTGAAAGGGGTTGCCAAGCTTCCCAAAATTGCGAGTCTCCAGAAATCTCAGCAACTATTTTTTAACCCAAACTGGATGATACTTTCAGGTAATGATCAGTACACTAAGCTTACTTGGTTCCCCAAATTTCGTTCTTTTATGTTGAAGCGTTCGCTTCCAGTAACTGTTTGAATTTTGGCGTTTCACTCTGTTTTCTCCTATACTGACAGATGTATTTGGAACTCTAAATCAAACACGGTTTGTGCTAGCTTCTTGAAACTTGACACAGTAAAGCAGTTTCACGTTCTATCTCTATGTTCTGTTTCCTCTGGATGTAGCCCTAAGCAGTGACTGGGGAGAAATACTTTCATTGACAGGGGTTGCCAAGCTTCCAGAAATTACGAGTCTCCAGAAATCTCAGAAACTATGATTTCACCCAAACTGGATGATACTTTCAGGTAATAATAGGTACACTAAGCCCACTTGGTTCCCCAAATTTCGTTCTTCTATGTTGAAGCGTTCGTTTCCAGTAACAGTTTGAATTTTGGCGTTTCACTCTGTTTTCTCCTATATTGATAGATGTATTTGGAACTCTAAATCAAACACGGTTTGTGCTACCTTCTTCAAACTTGACACAGTAAAGCAGTTTCAAGTTCTATCTATATATTCTCTTTCCTCTTGATGTAGCACTCAGCAGTGACTGAGGAGAAACACTTTCATTGATAGGGGTTGCCAAGCTTCCCAAAATTGCGAGTCTCCAGAAATCTCAGCAACTATTTTTTCACCCAAACTGGATGATACTTTCAGGTAATGATCAGTACACTAAGCTCACTTGGTTCCCCAAATTTCGTTCTTTTATGTTGAAGCGTTCGCTTCCAGTAACAGTTTGAATTTTGGCGTTTCACTCTGTTTTCTCCTATACTGACAGATGTATTTGGAACTCTAAATGAAACACGGTTTGTGCTAGCTTCTTGAAACTTGACACACTAAAGCAGTTTCACGTTCTATCTCTATGTTCTGTTTCCTCTTGATGTAGCCCTAAGCAGTGACTGGGGAGAAATACTTTCATTGAAAGGGGTTGCCAAGCTTCCAGAAATTACGAGTCTCCAGAAATCTCAGCAACTATGATTTCACCCATACTGGATGATACTTTCAGGTAATGATCAGTACAGTAAGCCCATTTGGTTCGCCAAATTTCGTTCTTCTATGTTGAAGCGTTCGTTTCCAGTAACAGTTTGAATTTTGGTGTTTCACTCTGTTTTCTCCTATATTGATAGATGTATTTGGAACTCTAAACCAAACACGGTTTGTGCTAGCTTCTTGAAACTTGACACAGTAAAGCAGTTTCACGTTCTATCTCTATGTTCTGTTTCCTCTTCGATGTAGCACTCAGCAGTGACTGAGGAGAAACACTTTCATTGAAAGGGGTTGCCAAGCTTCCCAAAATTGCGAGTCTCCAGAAATCTCAGCAACTATTTTTTAACCCAAACTGGATGATACTTTCAGGTAATGATCAGTACACTAAGCCCACTTGGTTCCCCAAATTTCGTTCTTCTATGTTGAAGCGTTCGTTTCCAGTAACAGTTTGAATTTTGGCGTTTCACTCTGTTTTCTCCTATATTGATAGATGTATTTGGAACTCTAAACCAAACACGGTTTGTGCTAGCTTCTTGAAACTTGACACAGTAATGCAGTTTCACGTTCTATCTCTATGTTCTGTCTCCTCTTGATGTAGCCCTAAGCAGTGACTGGGGAGAAACACTTTCATTGAAAGGGGTTGCCAAGCTTCCAAAAATTACGAGTCTCCAGAAATCTCAGCATCTATTTTTTCACCCAAACTTGATGATACTTTCAGGTAATGATGAGTACGCTAAGCCCACTGGGTTCCCCAAATTTCGTTCTTCTATGTTGAAGCGTTCGTTTCCAGTAACAGTTTGAATTTTGGCGTTTCACTCTGTGTTCTCCTATATTGATAGATGTATTTGGAACTCTAAACCAAACACGGTTTGTGCTAGTTCTTGAAACTTGACACAGTAAAGCAGTTTCACGTTCTATATCTATGTTCTGTTTCCTCTTGATGTAGCACTCAGCAGTGACTGAGGAGAAACACTTTCATTGAAAGGGGTTGCCAAGCTTCCCAAAATTGCGAGTCTCCAGAAATCTCAGCAACTATTTTTTAACCCAAACTGGATGATACTTTCAGGTAATGATCAGTACACTAAGCCCATTTGGTTCCCCAAATTTCGTTCTTCTATGTTAAAGCGTTCGTTTCCAGTAACAGTTTGAATTTTGGCGTTTCACTCTGTTTTCTCCTATATTGATACATGTATTTGTAACTCTAAACCAAACACGGTTTGTGCTAGCTTCTTGAAACTTGACACAGTAAAGGAGTTTCAAGTTCTATCTCTATGTTCTGTTTCCTCTTGATGTAGCACTCAGCAGTGACTGAGGAGAAACACTTTCATTGAAAGGGGTTGCCAAGCTTCCCAAAATTGCGAGTCTCCAGAAATCTCAGCAACTATTTTTTAACCCAAACTGGATGATACTTTCAGGTAATGATCAGTACACTAAGCTCACTTGGTTCCCCAAATTTCGTTCTTTTATGTTGAAGCGTTCGCTTCCAGTAACAGTTTGAATTTTGGCGTTTCACTCTGTTTTCTCCTATACTGACAGATGTATTTGGAACTCTAAATCAAACACGGTTTGTGCTAGCTTCTTGAAACTTGACACAGTAAAGCAGTTTCACGTTCTATCTCTATGTTCTGTTTCCTCTGGATGTAGCCCTTAGCAGTGACTGGGGAGAAATACTTTCATTGAAAGGGGTTGCCAAGCTTCCAGATATTACGAGTCTCCAGAAATCTCAGCAACTATGATTTCACCCATACTGGATGATACTTTCAGGTAATGATCAGTACACTAAGCCCACTTGGTTCGCCAAATTTCGTTCTTCTATGTTGAAGCGTTCGTTTCCAGTAACAGTTTGAATTTTGGCGTTTCACTCTGTTTTCTCCTATATTGATAGATGTATTTGGAACTCTAAACCAAACACGGTTTGTGCTAGCTTCTTGAAACTTGACACAGTAAAGCACTTTCACGTTCTATCTCTATGTTCTGTTTCCTCTGGATGTAGCCCTAAGTAGTGACTGGGGAGAAATACTTTCATTGAAAGGGGTTGCCAAGCTTCCAGAAATTACGAGTCTCCAGAAATCTCAGCAACTATGATTTCACCCAACCTTGATGATACTTTCAGGTAATGATCAGTACACTAAGCCCACTTGGTTCGCCAAATTTCGTTCTTCTATGTTGAAGCGTTCGTTTCCAGTAACAGTTTGAATTTTGGCGTTTCACTCTGTTTTCTCCTATACTGACAGATGTATTTGGAACTCTAAATCAAACACGGTTTGTGCTAGCTTCTTGAAACTTGACACACTAAAGCAGTTTCACGTTCTATCTCTATGTTCTGTTTCCTCTTGATGTAGCCCTAAGCAGTGACTGGGGAGAAATACTTTCATTGAAAGGGGTTGCCAAGCTTCCAGAAATTACGAGTCTCCAGAAATCTCAGCAACTATGATTTCACCCATACTGGATGATACTTTCAGGTAATGATCAGTACACTAAGCCCACTTGGTTCGCCAAATTTCGTTCTTCTATGTTGAAGCGTTCGTTTCCAGTAACAGTTTGAATTTTGGCGTTTCACTCTGTTTTCTCCTATATTGATAGATGTATTTGGAACTCTAAACCAAACACGGTTTGTGCTAGCTTCTTGAAACTTGACACAGTAAAGCAGTTTCACGTTCTATCTTTATGTTCTGTTTCCTCTTCGATGTAGCACTCAGCAGTGACTGAGGAGAAACACTTTCATTGAAAGGGGTTGCCAAGCTTCCCAAAATTGCGAGTCTCCAGAAATCTCAGCAACTATTTTTTAACCCAAACTGGATGATACTTTCAGGTAATGATCAGTACACTAAGCCCACTTGGTTCCCCAAATTTCGTTCTTCTATGTTGAAGCGTTCGTTTCCAGTAACAGTTTGAATTTTGGCGTTTCACTCTGTTTTCTCCTATATTGACAGATGTATTTGGAACTCTAAATCAAACACGGTTTGTGCTAGCTTCTTGAAACTTGACACAGTAAAGCAGTTTCACGTTCTATCTCTATGTTCTGTTTCCTCTTGATGTAGCACTCAGCAGTGACTGAGGAGAAACACTTTCATTGAAAGGGGTTGCCAAGCTTCCCAAAATTGCGAGTCTCCAGAAATCTCAGCAACTATTTTTTAACCCAAACTGGATGATACTTTCAGGTAATGATCAGTACACTAAGCTCACTTGGTTCCCCAAATTTCGTTCTTTTATGTTGAAGCGTTCGCTTCCAGTAACTGTTTGAATTTTGGCGTTTCACTCTGTTTTCTCCTATATTGACAGATGTATTTGGAACTCTAAATCAAACACGGTTTGTGCTAGCTTCTTGAAACTTGACACAGTAAAGCAGTTTCACGTTCTATCTCTATGTTCTGTTTCCTCTTGATGTAGCCCTCAGCAGTGACTGAGGAGAAACACTTTCATTGAAAGGGGTTGCCATGCTTCCCAAAATTGCGAGTCTCCAGAAATCTCAGCAACTATTTTTTAACCCAAACTGGATGATACTTTCAGGTAATGATCAGTACACTAAGCCCACTTGGTTCCCCAAATTTCGTTCTTCTATGTTGAAGCGTTCGATTCCAGTAACAGTTTGAATTTTGGCGTTTCACTCTCTTTTCTCCTATACTGACAGATGTATTTGGAACTCTAAATCAAACACGGTTTGTGCTAGCTTCTTGAAACTTGACACAGTAAAGCAGTTTCACGTTCTATCTCTATGTTCTGTCTCCTCTGGATGTAGCCCTAAGCAGTGACTGGGGAGAAACACTTTCATTGAAAGGGGTTGCCAAGCTTCCAGAAATTACGAGTCTCCAGAAATCTCAGCAACTATGATTTCACCCAACCTGGATGATACTTTCAGGTAATGATCAGTACGCTAAGCCCACTTGGTTCGCCAAATTTCGTTCTTCTATGTTGAAGCGTTCGTTTCCAGTAACAGTTTGAATTTTGGCGTTTCACTCTGTTTTCTCCTATATTGATAGATGTATTTGGAACTCTAACCCAAACACGGTTTGTGCTAGCTTCTTGAAACTTGACACAGTAAAGCAGTTTCACGTTCTATCTCTATGTTCTGTCTCCTCTTGATGTAGCCCTAAGCAGTGACTGGGGAGAAACACTTTCATTGAAAGGGGTTGCCAAGCTTCCCAAAATTGCGAGTCTCCAGAAATCTCAGCAACTATTTTTTAACCCAAACTGGATGATACTTTCAGGTAATGATCAGTACACTAAGCTTACTTGGTTCCCCAAATTTCGTTCTTTTATGTTGAAGCGTTCGCTTCCAGTAACTGTTTGAATTTTGGCGTTTCACTCTGTTTTCTCCTATACTGACAGATGTATTTGGAACTCTAAATCAAACACGGTTTGTGCTAGCTTCTTGAAACTTGACACAGTAAAGCAGTTTCACGTTCTATCTCTATGTTCTGTTTCCTCTGGATGTAGCCCTAAGCAGTGACTGGGGAGAAATACTTTCATTGACAGGGGTTGCCAAGCTTCCAGAAATTACGAGTCTCCAGAAATCTCAGAAACTATGATTTCACCCAAACTGGATGATACTTTCAGGTAATAATAGGTACACTAAGCCCACTTGGTTCCCCAAATTTCGTTCTTCTATGTTGAAGCGTTCGTTTCCAGTAACAGTTTGAATTTTGGCGTTTCACTCTGTTTTCTCCTATATTGATAGATGTATTTGGAACTCTAAATCAAACACGGTTTGTGCTACCTTCTTCAAACTTGACACAGTAAAGCAGTTTCAAGTTCTATCTATATATTCTCTTTCCTCTTGATGTAGCACTCAGCAGTGACTGAGGAGAAACACTTTCATTGATAGGGGTTGCCAAGCTTCCCAAAATTGCGAGTCTCCAGAAATCTCAGCAACTATTTTTTCACCCAAACTGGATGATACTTTCAGGTAATGATCAGTACACTAAGCTCACTTGGTTCCCCAAATTTCGTTCTTTTATGTTGAAGCGTTCGCTTCCAGTAACAGTTTGAATTTTGGCGTTTCACTCTGTTTTCTCCTATACTGACAGATGTATTTGGAACTCTAAATGAAACACGGTTTGTGCTAGCTTCTTGAAACTTGACACACTAAAGCAGTTTCACGTTCTATCTCTATGTTCTGTTTCCTCTTGATGTAGCCCTAAGCAGTGACTGGGGAGAAATACTTTCATTGAAAGGGGTTGCCAAGCTTCCAGAAATTACGAGTCTCCAGAAATCTCAGCAACTATGATTTCACCCATACTGGATGATACTTTCAGGTAATGATCAGTACAGTAAGCCCATTTGGTTCGCCAAATTTCGTTCTTCTATGTTGAAGCGTTCGTTTCCAGTAACAGTTTGAATTTTGGTGTTTCACTCTGTTTTCTCCTATATTGATAGATGTATTTGGAACTCTAAACCAAACACGGTTTGTGCTAGCTTCTTGAAACTTGACACAGTAAAGCAGTTTCACGTTCTATCTCTATGTTCTGTTTCCTCTTCGATGTAGCACTCAGCAGTGACTGAGGAGAAACACTTTCATTGAAAGGGGTTGCCAAGCTTCCCAAAATTGCGAGTCTCCAGAAATCTCAGCAACTATTTTTTAACCCAAACTGGATGATACTTTCAGGTAATGATCAGTACACTAAGCCCACTTGGTTCCCCAAATTTCGTTCTTCTATGTTGAAGCGTTCGTTTCCAGTAACAGTTTGAATTTTGGCGTTTCACTCTGTTTTCTCCTATACTGACAGATGTATTTGGAACTCTAAATCAAACACGGTTTGTGCTAGCTTCTTGAAACTTGACACAGTAAAGCAGTTTCACGTTCTATCTCTATGTTCTGTTTCCTCTGGATGTAGCCCTAAGCAGTGACTGGGGAGAAATAGTTTCATTGAAAGGGGTTGCCAAGCTTCCAAAAATTACGAGTCTCCAGAAATCTCAGCATCTATTTTTTCACCCAAACTTGATGATACTTTCAGGTAATGATGAGTACGCTAAGCCACTGGGTTCCCCAAATTTCGTTCTTCTATGTTGAAGCGTTCGTTTCCAGTAACAGTTTGAATTTTGGCGTTTCACTCTGTGTTCTCCTATATTGATAGATGTATTTGGAACTCTAAATCAAACACGGTTTGTGCTAGCTTCTTGAAACTTGACACAGTAAAGCAGTTTCAAGTTCTATATCTATGTTCTGTTTCCTCTTGATGTAGCACTCAGCAGTGACTGAGGAGAAACACTTTCATTGAAAGGGGTTGCCAAGCTTCCCAAAATTGCGAGTCTCCAGAAATCTCAGCAACTATTTTTTCACCCAAACTGGATGATACTTTCAGGTAATGATCAGTACACTAAGCTCACTTGGTTCCCCAAATTTCGTTCTTTTATGTTGAAGCGTTCGCTTCCAGTAACAGTTTGAATTTTGGCGTTTCACTCTGTTTTCTCCTATACTGACAGATGTATTTGGAACTCTAAATGAAACACGGTTTGTGCTAGCTTCTTGAAACTTGACACACTAAAGCAGTTTCACGTTCTATCTCTATGTTCTGTTTCCTCTTGATGTAGCACTCAGCAGTGACTGAGGAGAAACACTTTCATTGAAAGGGGTTGCCAAGCTTCCCAAAATTGCGAGTCTCCAGAAATCTCAGCAACTATGATTTCACCCATACTGGATGATACTTTCAGGTAATGATCAGTACAGTAAGCTCACTTGGTTCCCCAAATTTCGTTCTTTTATGTTGAAGCGTTCGCTTCCAGTAACAGTTTGAATTTTGGCGTTTCACTCTGTTTTCTCCTATATTGATAGATGTATTTGGAACTCTAAACCAAACACGGTTTGTGCTAGCTTCTTGAAACTTGACACAGTAAAGCAGTTTCACGTTCTATCTCTATGTTCTGTTTCCTCTTCGATGTAGCACTCAGCAGTGACTGAGGAGAAACACTTTCATTGAAAGGGGTTGCCAAGCTTCCCAAAATTGCGAGTCTCCAGAAATCTCAGCAACTATTTTTTAACCCAAACTGGATGATACTTTCAGGTAATGATCAGTACACTAAGCCCACTTGGTTCCCCAAATTTCGTTCTTCTATGTTGAAGCGTTCGTTTCCAGTAACAGTTTGAATTTTGGCGTTTCACTCTGTTTTCTCCTATATTGATAGATGTATTTGGAACTCTAAACCAAACACGGTTTGTGCTAGCTTCTTGAAACTTGACACAGTAATGCAGTTTCACGTTCTATCTCTATGTTCTGTCTCCTCTTGATGTAGCCCTAAGCAGTGACTGGGGAGAAACACTTTCATTGAAAGGGGTTGCCAAGCTTCCAAAAATTACGAGTCTCCAGAAATCTCAGCATCTATTTTTTCACCCAAACTTGATGATACTTTCAGGTAATGATGAGTACGCTAAGCCACTGGGTTCCACAAATTTCGTTCTTCTATGTTGAAGCGTTCGTTTACAGTAACAGTTTGAATTTTGGCGTTTCACTCTGTGTTCTCCTATATTGATAGATGTATTTGGAACTCTAAACCAAACACGGTTTGTGCTAGCTTCTTGAAACTTGACACAGTAAAGCAGTTTCACGTTCTATATCTATGTTCTGTTTCCTCTTGATGTAGCACTCAGCAGTGACTGAGGAGAAACACTTTCATTGAAAGGGGTTGCCAAGCTTCCCGAAATTGCGAGTCTCCAGAAATCTCAGCAACTATTTTTTAACCCAAACTGGATGATACTTTCAGGTAATGATCAGTACACTAAGCCCATTTGGTTCCCCAAATTTCGTTCTTCTATGTTAAAGCGTTCGTTTCCAGTAACAGTTTGAATTTTGGCGTTTCACTCTGTTTTCTCCTATATTGATACATGTATTTGTAACTCTAAACCAAACACGGTTTGTGCTAGCTTCTTGAAACTTGACACAGTAAAGGAGTTTCAAGTTCTATCTCTATGTTCTGTTTCCTCTTGATGTAGCACTCAGCAGTGACTGAGGAGAAACACTTTCATTGAAAGGGGTTGCCAAGCTTCCCAAAATTGCGAGTCTCCAGAAATCTCAGCAACTATTTTTTAACCCAAACTGGATGATACTTTCAGGTAATGATCAGTACACTAAGCTCACTTGGTTCCCCAAATTTCGTTCTTTTATGTTGAAGCGTTCGCTTCCAGTAACAGTTTGAATTTTGGCGTTTCACTCTGTTTTCTCCTATACTGACAGATGTATTTGGAACTCTAAATCAAACACGGTTTGTGCTAGCTTTTTGAAACTTGACACAGTAAAGCAGTTTCACGTTCTATCTCTATGTTCTGTTTCCTCTGGATGTAGCCCTAAGCAGTGACTGGGGAGAAATACTTTCATTGAAAGGGGTTGCCAAGCTTCCAGATATTACGAGTCTCCAGAAATCTCAGCAACTATGATTTCACCCATACTGGATGATACTTTCAGGTAATGATCAGTACACTAAGCCCACTTGGTTCGCCAAATTTCGTTCTTCTATGTTGAAGCGTTCGTTTCCAGTAACAGTTTGAATTTTGGCGTTTCACTCTGTTTTCTCCTATATTGATAGATGTATTTGGAACTCTAAACCAAACACGGTTTGTGCTAGCTTCTTGAAACTTGACACAGTAAAGCACTTTCACGTTCTATCTCTATGTTCTGTTTCCTCTGGATGTAGCCCTAAGTAGTGACTGGGGAGAAATACTTTCATTGAAAGGGGTTGCCAAGCTTCCAGAAATTACGAGTCTCCAGAAATCTCAGCAACTATGATTTCACCCAACCTTGATGATACTTTCAGGTAATGATCAGTACACTAAGCCCACTTGGTTCGCCAAATTTCGTTCTTCTATGTTGAAGCGTTCGTTTCCAGTAACAGTTTGAATTTTGGCGTTTCACTCTGTTTTCTCCTATACTGACAGATGTATTTGGAACTCTAAATCAAACACGGTTTGTGCTAGCTTCTTGAAACTTGACACACTAAAGCAGTTTCACGTTCTATCTCTATGTTCTGTTTCCTCTTGATGTAGCCCTAAGCAGTGACTGGGGAGAAATACTTTCATTGAAAGGGGTTGCCAAGCTTCCAGAAATTACGAGTCTCCAGAAATCTCAGCAACTATGATTTCACCCATACTGGATGATACTTTCAGGTAATGATCAGTACACTAAGCCCACTTGGTTCGCCAAATTTCGTTCTTCTATGTTGAAGCGTTCGTTTCCAGTAACAGTTTGAATTTTGGCGTTTCACTCTGTTTTCTCCTATATTGATAGATGTATTTGGAACTCTAAACCAAACACGGTTTGTGCTAGCTTCTTGAAACTTGACACAGTAAAGCACTTTCACGTTCTATCTCTATGTTCTGTTTCCTCTGGATGTAGCCAAAAGTAGTGACTGGGGAGAAATACTTTCATTGAAAGGGGTTGCCAAGCTTCCAGAAATTACGAGTCTCCAGAAATCTCAGCAACTATGATTTCACCCAACCTTGATGATACTTTCAGGTAATGATCAGTACACTAAGCCCACTTGGTTCGCCAAATTTCGTTCTTCTATGTTGAAGCGTTCGTTTCCAGTAACAGTTTGAATTTTGGCGTTTCACTCTGTTTTCTCCTATATTGATAGATGTATTTGGAACTCTAAACCAAACACGGTTTGTGCTAGCTTCTTGAAACTTGACACAGTAAAGCAGTTTCACGTTCTATCTCTATGTTCTGTTTCCTCTTGATGTAGCACTCAGCAGTGACTGAGGAGAAACACTTTCATTGAAAGGGGTTGCCAAGCTCCCCAAAACTGCGAGTCTCCAGAAATCTCAGCAACTATTTTTTAACCCAAACTGGATGATACTTTCAGGTAATGATCAGTACACTAAGCTCACTTGGTTCCCCAAATTTCGTTCTTTTATGTTGAAGCGTTCACTTCCAGTAACTGTTTGAATTTTGGCGTTTCACTCTGTTTTCTCCTATACTGACAGATGTATTTGGAACTCTAAATCAAACACGGTTTGTGCTAGCTTCTTGAAACTTGACACAGTAAAGCAGTTTCAAGTTCTATCTCTAAGTTTTCTTTCCTCTTGATGTAGCACTCAGCAGTGACTGAGGAGAAACACTTTCATTGAAAGGGGTTGCCAAGCTTCCAGAAATTACGAGTCTCCAGAAATCTCAGCAACTATGATTTCACCCAAACTGGATGATACTTTCAGGTAATGATCAGTACACTAAGCCCACTTGGTTCCCTAAATTTCGTTCTTCTATGTTGATGCGTTCGCTTCCAGTAACTGTTTGAATTTTGGCGTTTCACTCTGTTTTCTCCTATACTGACAGATGTATTTGGAACTCTAAATCAAACACGGTTTGTGTTAGCTTCTTGAAACTTGACACAGTAAAGCAGTTTCACGTTCTATCACTATGTTCTGTTTCCTCTGGATGTAGCCCTAAGCAGTGACTGGGGAAAAATACTTTCATTGACAGAGGTTGCCAAGCTTCCAGAAATTACGAGTCTCCAGAAATCTCAGCAACTATGATTTCACCCAAACTGGATGATACTTTCAGGTAATGATCAGTACACTAAGCCCACTTGGTTCCCCAAATTTCTTTCTTCTATGTTGAAGCGTTCGTTTCCAGTAACAGTTTGAATTTTGGCGTTTCACTCTGTTTTCTCCTATATTGATAGATGTATTTGGAACTCTAACCCAAACACGGTTTGTGCTAGCTTCTTGAAACTTGACACAGTAAAGCAGTTTCACGTTCTATCTCTATGTTCTGTCTCCTCTTGATGTAGCCCTAAGCAGTGACTGAGGAGAAACACTTTCATTGAAAGGGGTTGCCAAGCTTCCAAAAATTACGAGTCTCCAGAAATCTCAGCATCTATTTTTTCACCCAAACTTGATGATACTTTCAGGTAATGATGAGTACGCTAAGCCCACTGGGTTCCCCAAATTTCGTTCTTCTATGTTGAAGCGTTCGTTTCCAGTAACAGTTTGAATTTTGGCGTTTCACTCTGTTTTCTCCTATATTGATAGATGTATTTGGAACTCTAAACCAAACACGGTTTGTGCTAGCTTCTTGAAACTTGACACAGTAAAGCAGTTTCACGTTCTATCTTTATGTTCTGTTTCCTCTTCGATGTAGCACTCAGCAGTGACTGAGGAGAAACACTTTCATTGAAAGGGGTTGCCAAGCTTCCCAAAATTGCGAGTCTCCAGAAATCTCAGCAACTATTTTTTAACCCAAACTGGATGATACTTTCAGGTAATGATCAGTACACTAAGCCCACTTGGTTCTCCAAATTTCGTTCTTCTATGTTGAAGCGTTCGTTTCCAGTAACAGTTTGAATTTTGGCGTTTCACTCTGTTTTCTCCTATATTGATAGATGTATTTGGAACTCTAAATCAAACACGGTTTGTGCTAGCTTCTTGAAACTTGACACAGTAAAGCAGTTTCACGTTCTATCTCTATGTTCTGTTTCCTCTTGATGTAGCACTCAGCAGTGACTGAGGAGAAACACTTTCATTGAAAGGGGTTGCCAAGCTTCCCAAAATTGCGAGTCTCCAGAAATCTCAGCAACTATTTTTTAACCCAAACTGGATGATACTTTCAGGTAATGATCAGTACACTAAGCTCACTTGGTTCCCCAAATTTCGTTCTTTTATGTTGAAGCGTTCGCTTCCAGTAACTGTTTGAATTTTGGCGTTTCACTCTGTTTTCTCCTATATTGACAGAAGTATTTGGAACTCTAAATCAAACACGGTTTGTGCTAGCTTCTTGAAACTTGACACAGTAAAGCAGTTTCACGTTCTATCTCTATGTTCTGTTTCCTCTTGATGTAGCCCTCAGCAGTGACTGAGGAGAAACACTTTCATTGAAAGGGGTTGCCATGCTTCCCAAAATTGCGAGTCTCCAGAAATCTCAGCAACTATTTTTTAACCCAAAATGGATGATACTTTCAGGTAATGATCAGTACACTAAGCCCACTTGGTTCCCCAAATTTCGTTCTTCTATGTTGAAGCGTTCGATTCCAGTACCAGTTTGAATTTTGGCGTTTCACTCTCTTTTCTCCTATACTGACAGATGTATTTGGAACTCTAAATCAAACACGGTTTGTGCTAGCTTCTTGAAACTTGACACAGTAAAGCAGTTTCACGTTCTATCTCTATGTTCTGTCTCCTCTGGATGTAGCCCTAAGCAGTGACTGGGGAGAAACACTTTCATTGAAAGGGGTTGCCAAGCTTCCAGAAATTACGAGTCTCCAGAAATCTCAGCAACTATGTTTTCACCCAACCTGGATGATACTTTCAGGTAATGATCAGTACGCTAAGCCCACTTGGTTCGCCAAATTTCGTTCTTCTATGTTGAAGCGTTCGTTTCCAGTAACAGTTTGAATTTTGGCGTTTCACTCTGTTTTCTCCTATATTGATAGATGTATTTGGAACTCTAACCCAAACACGGTTTGTGCTAGCTTCTTGAAACTTGACACAGTAAAGCAGGTTCACGTTCTATCTCTATGTTCTGTTTCCTCTTGATGTAGCACTCAGCAGTGACTGAGGAGAAACACTTTCATTGAAAGGGGTTGCCAAGCTCCCCAAAACTGCGAGTCTCCAGAAATCTCAGCAACTATTTTTTCACCCAAACTGGATGATACTTTCAGGTAATGATCAGTACACTAAGCTCACTTGGTTCCCCAAATTTCGTTCTTTTATGTTGAAGCGTTCACTTCCAGTAACTGTTTGAATTTTGGCGTTTCACTCTGTTTTCTCCTATACTGACAGATGTATTTGGAACTCTAAATCAAACACGGTTTGTGCTAGCTTCTTGAAACTTGACACAGTAAAGCAGTTTCAAGTTCTATCTCTATGTTTTCTTTCCTCTTGATGTAGCACTCAGCAGTGACTGAGGAGAAACACTTTCATTGAAAGGGGTTGCCAAGCTTCCAGAAATTACGAGTCTCCAGAAATCTCAGCAACTATGATTTCACCCAAACTGGATGATACTTTCAGGTAATGATCAGTACACTAAGCCCACTTGGTTCCCCAAATTTCTTTCTTCTATGTTTAAGCGTTCGTTTCCAGTAACAGTTTGAATTTTGGCGTTTCACTCTGTTTTCTCCTATATTGATAGATGTATTTGGAACTCTAACCCAAACACGGTTTGTGCTAGCTTCTTGAAACTTGACACAGTAAAGCAGTTTCACGTTCTATCTCTATGTTCTGTCTCCTCTTGATGTAGCCCTAAGCAGTGACTGAGGAGAAACACTTTCATTGAAAGGGGTTGCCAAGCTTCCAAAAATTACGAGGCTCCAGAAATCTCAGCATCTATTTTTTCACCCAAACTTGATGATACTTTCAGGTAATGATGAGTACGCTAAGCCCACTGGGTTCCCCAAATTTCGTTCTTCTATGTTGAAGCGTTCGTTTCCAGTAACAGTTTGAATTTTGGCGTTTCACTCTGTTTTCTCCTATATTGATAGATGTATTTGGAACTCTAAACCAAACACGGTTTGTGCTAGCTTCTTGAAACTTGACACAGTAAAGCAGTTTCACGTTCTATCTCTATGTTCTGTTTCCTCTTCGATGTAGCACTCAGCAGTGACTGAGGAGAAACACTTTCATTGAAAGGGGTTGCCAAGCTTCCCAAAATTGCGAGTCTCCAGAAATCTCAGCAACTATTTTTTAACCCAAACTGGATGATACTTTCAGGTAATGATCAGTACACTAAGCCCACTTGGTTCCCCAAATTTCGTTCTTCTATGTTGAAGCGTTCGTTTCCAGTAACAGTTTGAATTTTGGCGTTTCACTCTGTTTTCTCCTATATTGATAGATGTATTTGGAACTCTAAACCAAACACGGTTTGTGCTAGCTTCTTGAAACTTGACACAGTAATGCAGTTTCACGTTCTATCTCTATGTTCTGTCTCCTCTTGATGTAGCCCTAAGCAGTGACTGGGGAGAAACACTTACATTGAAAGGGGTTGCCAAGCTTCCAAAAATTACGAGTGTCCAAAAATCACAGCAACTATTTTTTCACCCAACCTGGATGATACTTTCAGGTAATGATCAGTACACTAAGCCCACTTGGTTCCCCAAATTTCGTTCTTCTATGTTGAAGCGTTCGTTTCCAGTAACAGTTTGAATTTTGGCGTTTCACTCTGTTTTCTCCTATATTGATAGATGTATTTGGAACTCTAAATCAAACACGGTTTGTGCTAGCTTCTTTAAACTTGACACAGTAAAGGAGTTTCACGTTCTATCTCTATGTTTTGTTTCCTCTTGCTGTAGCACTCAGAGTGAGTGAGGAGAAACACTTTCATTGAAAGGGGTTGCCAAGCTTCCCAAAATTGCGAGTCTCTACAAATCTCAGCAAACCTGTTTTCACCCAAACTGGATGATACTTTCAGGTAATGACCAGTACACTAAGCTCAATTGGTTCCCCAAATTTCGTTCTTCTATGTTGAAGCGTTCGTTTCCAGTAACATTTTGAATTTTGGTGTTTCATTCTGTTTTCTCCTATATTGATAGATGTATTTGGAACTCTAAATCAAACACGGTTTGTGCTAGCTTCTTGAAACTTGACACAATAAAGCAGTTTCACGTTCTATCTCTATGTTCTGTTTCCTCTTGATGTAGCCCTAAGCAGTGACTGCGGAGAAACCCTTTCATTGAAAGGGGTTGCCAAGCTTCCAAAAATTACGAGTCTCCAGAAATCTCAGCAACTATTTTTTTCACCCAAAGTGGATGATACTTTCAGGTAATGATCAGTACACTAAGCCCACTTGTTTCCCCAAATTTCGTTCTTCTATGTTGAAGCGTTCGTTTCCAGTAACAGTTTGAATTTTGGCATTTCACTCTGTTTTCTCCGATATTGATAGATGTATTTGGAACTCTAAATCAAACACGGTTTGTGCTAGCTTCTTGAAACTTGACACAATAAAGCAGTTTCACGTTCTATCTCTATGTTCTGTATCCTCTTGATGTAGCCCTAAGCAGTGACTGGGGAGAAACACTTACATTGAAAGGGGTTGCCAAGCTTCCAAAAATTACGAGTGTCCAAAAATCACAGCAACTATTTTTTCACCCAACCTGGATGATACTTTCAGGTAATGATCAGTACACTAGCCCACTTGGTTCCCCAAATTTCGTTCTTCTATGTTGAAGCGTTCGTTTCCAGTAACAGTTTGAATTTTGGCGTTTCACTCTGTTTTCTCCTATATTGATAGATGTATTTGGAACTCTAAATCAAACACGGTTTGTGCTAGCTTCTTGAAACTTGACACAATAAAGCAGTTTAAAGTTCTATCTCTATGTTCTGTTTCCTCTTGATGTAGCCCTAAGCAGTGACTGGGGAGAAACACTTACATTGAAAGGGGTTGCCAAGCTTCCAAAAATTACGAGTGTCCAGAAATCACAGCAACTATTTTTTCACCCAACCTGGATGATACTTTCAGGTAATGATCAGTAGACTAAGCCCACTTGGTTCCCCAAATTTCGTTCTTCTATGTTGAAGTGTTCGTTTCCAGTAACAGTTTGAATTTTGGCCTTTCACTCTGTTTTCTCCTATATTGATAGATGTATTTGGAACTCTAAATCAAACACGGTTTGTGCTAGCTTCTTTAAACTTGACACAGTAAAGGAGTTTCACGTTCTATCTCTATGTTTTGTTTCCTCTTGCTGTAGCACTCAGAGTGAGTGAGGAGAAACACTTTCATTGAAAGGGGTTGCCAAGCTTCCCAAAATTGCGAGTCTCTACAAATCTCAGCAAACCTGTTTTCACCCAAACTGGATGATACTTTCAGGTAATGACCAGTACACTAAGCTCAATTGGTTCCCCAAATTTCGTTCTTCTATGTTGAAGCGTTCTTTTCCAATAACAGTTTGAATTTTCCAGTTTCACTCTGTTTTCTCCTATATTGATAGATGTATTTGGAACTCTAAATCAAACACGGTTTGTGCTACCTTCCTGAAACTTGACACAATAAAGCAGTTTCAAGTTCTATCTCTATGTTCTGTTTCCTCTTGATGTAGCCCTAAGCAGTGACTGGGGAGAAACACTTACATTGAAAGGGGTTGCCAAGCTTAGAAAAATTACGAGTCTCCAGAAATCTCAGGAACTATTTTTTCACCCAAACTGGATGATACTTTCAGGTAATGATCAGTACACTAAGCTCACTTGGTTCCCCAAATTTCGTTCTTCTATGTTGAAGCGTTCGTTTCCAGTAACAGTTTGAATTTTGGCGTTTCACTCTGTTTTCTCCAATATTGATAGATGTATTTGGAACTCTAAATCAAACACGGTTTGTGCTAGCTTCTTGAAACTTGACACAATAAAGCAGTTTCACGTTCTATCTCTATGTTTTGTTTCCTCTTGATGTAGCACTCAGAGTGACTGAGGAGAAACACTTTCATTGAAAGGGGTTGCCAAGCTTCCCAAAATTGCGAGTCTCTAGAAATCTCAGCAACTATATTTTCACCCAAACTGGATGATACTTTCAGGTAATGATCAGTACACTAAGCCCACTTGGTTCTCCAAAATTCGTTCTTCTATGTTGAAGCGTTCGTTTCCAGTAACAGTTTGAATTTTGGCGTTTCACTCTGTTTTCTCCTATATTGATAGATGTATTTGGAACTCTAAAGCAAACACGGTTTGTGCTAGCTTCTTGAAACTTGACACAGTAAAGCAGTTTCACGTTCTATCTCTATGTTTTCTTTCCTCTTGATGTAGCCCTAAGCAGTGACTGGGGAGAAACCTTTCATTGAAAGGGGTTGCCAAGCTTCCAAAAATTACGAGTCTCCAGAAATCTCAGCAACTATTTTTTCACCCAAACTGGATGATAATTTCAGGTAATGATCAGTACACTAATCCCACTTGGTTCCCCAAATTTCGTTCTTCTATGTTGAAGCGGTCGTTTCCAGTAACAGTTTGAATTTTGGCGTTTCACTCTGTTTTCTCCTATATTGCTAGATGTGTTTGGAACTCTAAATCAAACACGGTTTGTGCTAGCTTCTTGAAACTTCACACAGTAAAGCAGTTTAACGTTCTAACTCTATGTTCTGTTTCCTCTTGATGTAGCCCTAAGCAGTGACTGGGGAGAAACACTTTCATTGAAAGGGGTTGCCAAGCTTCCAAAAATTACGAGTCTCCAGAAATCTCAGCAACTATGTTTTCACCCAAACTGGATGATACTTTCAGGTAATGATCAGTACACTAAGCCCCCTTGGATACCCAAATTTCGTTCTTCTATGTTGAAGCATTCTTTTCCAGTAACAGTTTGAATTTTGGCGTTTCACTCTGTTTTCTCCTATATTGATAGATGTATTTGGAACTCTAAATCAAACACGGTTTGTGCTAGCTTCTTTAAACTTGACACAGTAAAGGAGTTTCACGTTCTATCTCTATGTTTTGTTTCCTCTTGCTGTAGCACTCAGAGTGAGTGAGGAGAAACACTTTAATTGAAAGGGGTTGCCAAGCTTCCCAAAATTGCGAGTCTCTACAAATCTCAGCAAACCTGTTTTCACCCAAACTGGATGATACTTTCAGGTAATGACCAGTACACTAAGCTCAATTGGTTCCCCAAATTTCGTTCTTCTATGTTGAAGCGTTCGTTTCCAGTAACAGTTTGAATTTTGGTGTTTCATTCTGTTTTCTCCTATATTGATAGATGTATTTGGAACTCTAAATCAAACACGGTTTGTGCTAGCTTCTTGAAACTTGACACAATAAAGCAGTTTCACGTTCTATCTCTATGTTCTGTTTCCTCTTGATGTAGCCCTAAGCAGTGACTGCGGAGAAACCCTTTCATTGAAAGGGGTTGCCAAGCTTCCAAAAATTACGAGTCTCCAGAAATCTCTGCAACTATTTTTTCACCCAAAGTGGATGATACTTTCAGGTAATGATCAGTACACTAAGCCCACTTGTTTCCCCAAATTTCGTTCTTCTATGTTGAAGCGTTCGTTTCCAGTAACAGTTTGAATTTTGGCATTTCACTCTGTTTTCTCCGATATTGATAGATGTATTTGGAACTCTAAATCAAACACGGTTTGTGCTAGCTTCTTGAAACTTGACACAATAAAGCAGTTTCACGTTCTATCTCTATGTTCTGTATCCTCTTGATGTAGCCCTAAGCAGTGACTGGGGAGAAACACTTACATTGAAAGGGGTTGCCAAGCTTCCAAAAATTACGAGTGTCCAAAAATCACAGCAACTATTTTTTCACCCAACCTGGATGATACTTTCAGGTAATGATCAGTACACTAAGCCCACTTGGTTCCCCAAATTTCGTTCTTCTATGTTGAAGCGTTCGTTTCCAGTAACAGTTTGAATTTTGGCGTTTCACTCTGTTTTCTCCTATATTGATAGATGTATTTGGAACTCTAAATCAAACACGGTTTGTGCTAGCTTCTTGAAACTTGACACAATAAAGCAGTTTAAAGTTCTATCTCTATGTTCTGTTTCCTCTTGATGTAGCCCTAAGCAGTGACTGGGGAGAAACACTTACATTGAAAGGGGTTGCCAAGCTTCCAAAAATTACGAGTGTCCAGAAATCACAGCAACTATTTTTTCACCCAACCTGGATGATACTTTCAGGTAATGATCAGTAGACTAAGCCCACTTGGTTCCCCAAATTTCGTTCTTCTATGTTGAAGTGTTCGTTTCCAGTAACAGTTTGAATTTTGGCCTTTCACTCTGTTTTCTCCTATATTGATAGATGTATTTGGAACTCTAAATCAAACACGGTTTTTGCTAGCTTCTTGAAACTTGACACAGTAAAGAGTTTCACGTTCTATCTCTATGTTTTGTTTCCTCTTGCTGTAGCACTCAGAGTGAGTGAGGAGAAACACTTTAATTGAAAGGGGTTGCCAAGCTTCCCAAAATTGCGAGTCTCTACAAATCTCAGCAAACCTGTTTTCACCCAAACTGGATGATACTTTCAGGTAATGACCAGTACACTAAGCTCAATTGGTTCCCCAAATTTCGTTCTTCTATGTTGAAGCGTTCTTTTCCAATAACAGTTTGAATTTTCCAGTTTCACTCTGTTTTCTCCTATATTGATAGATGTATTTGGAACTCTAAATCAAACACGGTTTGTGCTACCTTCCTGAAACTTGACACAATAAAGCAGTTTCACGTTCTATCTCTATGTTCTGTATCCTCTTGATGTAGCCCTAAGGAGTGACTGGGGAGAAATACTTTCATTGAAAGGGGTTGCCAAGCTTCAAAAAATTACGAGTCTCCAGAAATCTCAGGAACTATGTTTTCACCCAAATTGGATGATACTTTCAGGTAATGATCAGTACACTAAGCCCACTTGGTTCCCCAAATTTCGTTCTTCTATGTTGAAGCGTTCATTTCCAGTAACAGTTTGAATTTTGGTGTTTCACTCTGTTTTCTCCTATATTGATAGATGTATTTGGAACTCTAAATCAAACACGGTTTTTTGCTAGCTTCTTGAAACTTGACACAGTAAAGCAGTTTCACGTTCTAACTCTATGTTCTGTTTCCTCTTGATGTAGCCCTAAGCAGTGACTGGGGAGAAACACTTACATTGAAAGGGGTTGCCAAGCTTAGAAAAATTACGAGTCTCCAGAAATCTCAGGAACTATGTTTTCACCCAAACTGGATGATACTTTCAGGTAATGATCAGTACACTAAGCTCACTTGGTTCCCCAAATTTCGTTCTTCTATGTTGAAGCGGTCGTTTCCAGTAACAGTTTGAATTTTGGCGTTTCACTCTGTTTTCTCCTATATTGATAGATGTATTTGGAACTCTAAATCAAACACGGTTTGTGCTAGCTTCTTGAAACTTGACACAATAAAGCAGTTTCACGATCTATCTCTATGTTCTGTTTCCTCTTGATGTAGCCCTAAGCAGTGACTGGGGAGAAACCCTTTCATTGAAAGGGGTTGCCAAGCTTCCAAAAATTACGAGTCTCCAAAAATCTCAGCCACTATTTTTTCACCCAACCTGGATGATACTTTCAGGTAATGATCAGTAGACTAAGCCCACTTGGTTCCCCAAATTTCGTTCTTCTATGTTGAAGCGTTCGTTTCCAGTAACAGTTTGAATTTTGGCTTTTCACTCTGTTTTCTCCTATATTGATAGAAGTATTTGGAACTCTAAACCAAACACGGTTTTGCTAGCTTCTTGAAACTTGACACAGTAAAGCAGTTTCACGTTCTATCTCTATGTTCTGTTTCCTCTTGATGTAGCCCTAAGCCGTGACTGGGGAGAAACACTTATATTGAAAGGGTTGCCAAGTTTCCAAAATTTGCGAGTCTCCAGAAATCTCAGCAACTATTTTTTCACCCAAACTGGATGATACTGTCAGGTAATAATCAGTACACTATGCTCACTTGGTTCCCCAATTTTCATTCTTTTATGTTGAAGCGTTCGCTTCCAGTAACTGTTTGAATTTTGGCGTTTCACTCTGTTTTCTCCTATACTGACAGATGTATTTGGAACTCTAAATCAAACACGGTTTGTGCTAGCTTCTTTACTTGACACACTAAAGCAGTTTCACGTTCTATCTCTATGTTCTGTTTCCTCTTGATGTAGCCCTAAGCAGTGACTGGGGAGAAACACTTTCATTGAAAGGGGTTGCCAAGCTTCCAAAAGTTACGAGTCGCCAGAAATCTCAGCAACTATGTTTTCACCCAAACTGGATGATACTTTCAGGTGATGATCAGTACACTAAGCCCAATTGGTTCCCCAAATTTCGTTCTTCTATGTTGAAGTGTTCATTTCCAGTAACAGTTTGAATTTTGGCCTTTCACTCTGTTTTCTCCTATATTGATAGATGTATTTGGATCTCTAAATCAAACACGGTTTGTGCTAGCTTCTTGAAACTTGACACAGTAAAGGAGTTTCACGTTCTATCTCTATGTTTTGTTTCCTCTTGCTGTAGCACTCAGAGTGAGTGAGGAGAAACACTTTCATTGAAAGGGGTTGCCAAGCTTCCCAAAATTGCGAGTCTCTACAAATCTCAGCAAACCTGTTTTCACCCAAACTGGATGATTCTTTCAGGTAATGACCAGTACACTAAGCTCAATTGGTTCCCCAAATTTCGTTCTTCTATGTTGAAGCGTTCGTTTCCAGTAACAGTTTGAATTTTCCAGTTTCACTCTGTTTTCTCCTATATTGATAGATGTATTTGGAACTCTAAATCAAACACGGTTTGTGCTACCTTCCTGAAACTTGACACAATAAAGCAGTTTCACGTTCTATCTCTATGTTCTGTATCCTCTTGATGTAGCCCTAAGGAGTGACTGGGGAGATACCCTTTCATTGAAAGGGGTTGCCAAGCTTCCAAAAATTACGAGTCTCCAGAAATCTCAGGAACTATGTTTTCACTCAAACTGGATGATACTTTCAGGTAATGATCAGTACACTAAGCCCACTTGGTTCCCCAAATTTCGTTCTTCTATGTTGAAGCGTTCATTTCCAGTAACAGTTTGAATTTTGGTGTTTCACTCTGTTTTCTCCTATATTGATAGATGTATTTGGAACTCTAAATCAAACACGGTTTTTTGCTAGCTTCTTGAAACTTGACACAGTAAAGCAGTTTCAAGTTCTATCTCTATGTTCTGTTTCCTCTTGATGTAGCCCTAAGCAGTGACTGGGGAGAAACACTTACATTGAAAGGGGTTGCCAAGCTTAGAAAAATTACGAGTCTCCAGAAATCTCAGGAACTATGTTTTCACCCAAACTGGATGATACTTTCAGGTAATGATCAGTACACTAAGCTCACTTGGTTCCCCAAATTTCGTTCTTCTATGTTGAAGCGTTCGTTTCCAGTAACAGTTTGAATTTTGGCGTTTCACTCTGTTTTCTCCTATATTGATAGATGTATTTGGAACTCTAAATCAAACACGGTTTGTGCTAGCTTCTTGAAACTTGACACAATAAAGCAGTTTCACGTTCTATCTCTATGTTTTGTTTCCTCTTGATGTAGCACTCAGAGTGACTGAGGAGAAACACTTTCATTGAAAGGGGTTGCCAAGCTTCCCAAAATTGCGAGTCTCTACAAATCTCAGCAAACATGTTTTCACCCAAACTGGATGATACTTTCAGGTAATGATCAGTACACTAAGCTCACTTGGTTCCCCAAATTTCGTTCTTCTATGTTGAAGCGTTCGTTTCCAGTAACAGTTTGAATTTTGGCGTTTCACTCTGTTTTCTCCTATATTGATAGATGTATTTGGAACTCTAAATCAAACACGGTTTGTGCTAGCTTCTTGAAACTTGACACAATAAAGCAGTTTCACGTTCTATCTCTATGTTCTCTTTCTTCTTGATGTAGCCCTAAGCAGTGACTGGGGAGAAACCCTTTCATTGAAAGGGGTTGCCAAGCTTCCCAAAATTGCGAGTCTCTAGAAATCTCAGCAAACATTTTTTCACCCAAACTGGATGATACTTTCAGGTAATGATCAGTACACTAAGCTCACTTGGTTCCCCAAATTTCGTTCTTCTATGTTGAAGTGTTCGTTTCCAGTAACAGTTTGAATTTTGGTGTTTCACTCTGTTTTCTCCTATATTGATAGATGTATTTGGAACTCTAAATCAAACACGGTTTTTTGCTAGCTTCTTGAAACTTGACACAGTAAAGCAGTTTCACGTTCTAACTCTATGTTCTGTTTCCTCTTGATGTAGCCCTAAGCAGTGACTGGGGAGAAACACTTACATTGAAAGGGGTTGCCAAGCTTAGAAAAATTACGAGTCTCCAGAAATCTCAGGAACTATGTTTTCACCCAAACTGGATGATACTTTCAGGTAATGATCAGTACACTAAGCTCACTTGGTTCCCCAAATTTCATTCTTCTATGTTGAAGCGTTCGTTTCCAGTAACAGTTTGAATTTTGGCGTTTCACTCTGTTTTCTCCTATATTGATAGATGTATTTGGAACTCTAAATCAAACACGGTTTGTGCTAGCTTCTTGAAACTTGACACAATAAAGCAGTTTCACGATCTATCTCTATGTTCTGTTTCCTCTTGATGTAGCCCTAAGCAGTGACTGGGGAGAAACCCTTTCATTGAAAGGGGTTGCCAAGCTTCCAAAAATTACGAGTCTCCAAAAATCTCAGCAACTATTTTTTCACCCAACCTGGATGATACTTTCAGGTAATGATCAGTAGACTAAGCCCACTTGGTTCCCCAAATTTCGTTCTTCTATGTTGAAGCGTTCGTTTCCAGTAACAGTTTGAATTTTGGCTTTTCACTGTGTTTTCTCCTATATTGATAGAAGTATTTGGAACTCTAAACCAAACACGGTTTGTGCTAGCTTCTTGAAACTTGACACAGTAAAGCAGTTTCACGTTCTATCTCTATGTTCTGTTTCCTCTTGATGTAGCCCTAAGCCGTGACTGGGGAGAAACACTTATATTGAAAGGGTTGCCAAGTTTCCAAAATTTGCGAGTCTCCAGAAATCTCAGCAACTATTTTTTCACCCAAACTGGATGATACTTTCAGGTAATGATCAGTACACTATGCTCACTTGGTTCCCCAATTTTCGTTCTTTTATGTTGAAGCGTTCGCTTCCAGTAACTGTTTGAATTTTGGCGTTTCACTCTGTTTTCTCCTATACTGACAGATGTATTTGGAACTCTAAATCAAACACGGTTTGTGCTAGCTTCTTTACTTGACACAGTAAAGCAGTTTCACGTTCTATCTCTATGTTCTGTTTCCTCTTGATGTAGCCCTAAGCAGTGACTGGGGAGAAACACTTTCATTGAAAGGGGTTGCCAAGCTTCCAAAAGTTACGAGTCGCCAGAAATCTCAGCAACTATGTTTTCACCCAAACTGGATGATACTTTCAGGTAATGATCAGTACACTAAGCCCAATTGGTTCCCCAAATTTCGTTCTTCTATGTTGAAGTGTTCATTTCCAGTAACAGTTTGAATTTTGGCCTTTCACTCTGTTTTCTCCTATATTGATAGATGTATTTGGATCTCTAAATCAAACACGGTTTGTGCTAGCTTCTTGAAACTTGACACAGTAAAGGAGTTTCATGTTCTATCTCTATGTTTTGTTTCCTCTTGATGTAGCACTCAGAGTGACTGAGGAGAAACACTTTCATTGAAAGGGGTTGCCAAGCTTCCAAAAATTACGAGTCTCCAAAAATCTCAGCAACTATTTTTTCACCCAACCTGGATGATACTTTCAGGTAATGATCAGTAGACTAAGCCCACTTGGTTCCCCAAATTTCGTTCTTCTATGTTGAAGCGTTCGTTTCCAGTAACAGTTTGAATTTTGGCTTTTCACTCTGTTTTCTCCTATATTGATAGATGTATTTGGAACTCTAAATCAAACACGGTTTGTGCTACCTTCCTGAAACTTGACACAATAAAGCAGTTTCATGTTCTATCTCTATGTTCTGTATCCTCTTGATGTAGCCCTAAGGAGTGACTGGGGAGATACCCTTTCATTGAAAGGGGTTGCCAAGCTTAGAAAAATTACGAGTCTCCAGAAATCTCAGGAACTATGTTTTCACCCAAACTGGATGATACTTTCAGGTAATGATCAGTACACGAAGCTCACTTGGTTCCCCA
Source organism: Spermophilus citellus (assembly GCF_964194105.1). Taxonomy (NCBI): domain Eukaryota; kingdom Metazoa; phylum Chordata; class Mammalia; order Rodentia; family Sciuridae; genus Spermophilus; species Spermophilus citellus. Next base: position 99,590,245 of record NC_138182.1, read on the forward strand.
AATTTCGTTCTTCTATGTTGAAGCGTTCGTTTCAGTAACAGTTTGAATTTTAGCGTTTCACTCTGTTTTCTCCTATATTGATAGATGTATTTGGAACTCTAAATCAAACACGGTTTGTGCTAGCTTCTTGAAACTTGACACAATAAAGCAGTTTCACGTTCTATCTCTATGTTTTGTTTCCTCTTGATGTAGCACTCAGAGTGACTGAGGAGAAACACTTTCATTGAAAGGGGTTGCCAAGCTTCCCAAAATTGCGAGTCTCTACAAATCTCAGCAAACATGTTTTCACCCAAACTGGATGATACTTTCAGGTAATGATCAGTACACTAAGCTCACTTGGTTCCAAAATTTCGTTCTTCTATGTTGAAGCGTTCGTTTCCAGTAACAGTTTTAATTTTGGCGTTTCACTCTGTTTTCTCCTATATTGATAGATGTATTTGGAACTCTAAATCAAACACGGTTTGTGATAGCTTCTTGAAACTTGACACAATAAAGCAGTTTCAAGATCTATCTCTATGTTCTGTCTCCTCTTGATGTAGCCCTAAGCAGTGACTGGGGAGAAACCCTTTCATTGAAAGGGGTTGCCAAGCTTCCCAAAATTGCGAGTCTCTAGAAATCTCAGCAAACATTTTTTCACCCAAACTGGATGATACTTTCAGGTAATGATCAGTACACTAAGCTCACTTGGTTCCCCAAATTTCGTTCTTCTATGTTGAAGTGTTCGTTTCCAGTAACAGTTTGAATTTTGGCATTTCACTCTGTTTTCTCCTATATTGATAGATGGATTTGGAACTCTAAACCAAACCCGGTTTGTGCTAGCATCTTGAAACTTGACACACTAAAGCAGTTTCACGTTCTATCTCTATGTTTTGTTTCCTCTTGATGTAGCACTCAGCAGTGACTGGGGAGAAACACTTTCATTGAAAGTGGTTTCCAAGCTTCCCAAAATTGCCAGTCTCTACAAATCTCAGCAAACATGTTTTCACCCAAACTGGATGATACTTTCAGGTAATGATCAGTACACTAAGCTCTCTTGGTTCCCCAATTTCGTTCTTCTATGTTGAAGCGTTCGTTTCCAGTAACAGTTTGAATTTTGGCGTTTCACTCTGTTTTCTCCTATATTGATAGATGTATTTGGAACTCTAAATCAAACATGGTTTTTGCTAGCTTCTTGAAACTTGACACAATAAAGCAGTTTCACGTTCTGTCTCTATGTTCTGTTTCCTCTTGATGTAGCCCTAAGCAGTGACTGGGGAGAAACACTTTAATTGAAAGTGGTTGCCAAGCTTCCCAAAATTGCGAGTCTCTACAAATCTCAGCAAACCTGTTTTCACCCAAACTGGATGATACTTTCAGGTAATGACCAGTACACTAAGCTCAATTGGTTCCCCAAATTTCGTTCTTCTATGTTGAAGCGTTCGTTTCCAGTAACAGTTTGAATTTTGGCGTTTCACTCTGTTTTCTCCTATATTGATAGATGTATTTGGAACTCTAAATCAAACACGGTTCGTGCTAGCTTCCTGAAACTTGACACAATAAAGCAGTTTCACGTTCTATCTCTATGTTCTGTATCCTCTTGATGTAGCCCTAACGAGTGACTGGGGAGAAACCCTTTCATTGAAAGGGGTTGACAAGCTTCCAAAAATTACGAGTCTCCAGAAATCTCAGGAACTATGTTTTCACCCAAACTGGATGATACTTTCAGGTAATGATCAGTACACTAAGCCCACTTGGTTCCCCAAATTTCGTTCTTCTATGTTGAAGCGTTCGTTTCCAGTAACAGTTTGAATTTTGGTGTTTCACTCTGTTTTCTCCTATATTGATAGATGTATTTGGAACTCTAAATCAAACACGGTTTGTTCTAGCTTCTTGAAACTTGACACAGTAAAGCAGTTTCAAGTTCTAACTCTATGTTCTGTTTCCTCTTGATGTAGCCCTAAGCAGTGACTGGGGAGAAACACTTACATTGAAAGGGGTTGCCAAGCTTAGAAAAATTACGAGTCTCCAGAAATCTGAGGAACTATGTTTTCACCCAAACTGGATGATACTTTCAGGTAATGATCAGTACACTAAGCTCACTTGGTTCCCCAAATTTCGTTCTTCTATGTTGAAGCGTTCGTTTCCAGTAACAGTTTGAATTTTGGCCTTTCACTCTGTTTTCTCCTATATTGATAGATGTATTTGGAACTCTAAATCAAACACGGTTTGTGCTAGCTTCTTGAAACTTGACACAATAAAGCAGTTTCACGTTCTATCTCTATGTTCTGTTTCCTCTTGATGTAGCCCTAAGCAGTGACTGGGGAGAAACACTTACATTGAAAGGGGTTTCCAAGCTTCCAAAAATTACGAGTGTCCAGAAATCACAGCAACTATTTTTTTACCCAACCTGGATGATACTTTCAGGTAATGATCAGTACACTAAGCCAACTTGGTTCCCCAAATTTCGTTCTTCTATGTTGAAGCGTTCGTTTCCAGTAACAGTTTGAATTTTGGCGTTTCACTCTGTTTTCTCCTATATTGATAGATGTATTTGGAACTCTAAACCAAACACGGTTTGTGCGAGCTTCTTGAAACTTGACACAGTAAAGCAGTTTCACGTTCTATCTCTATGTTCTGTTTCCTCTTGATGTAGCCCTAAGCAGTGACTGGGGAGAAACACTTTCATTGAAAGGGGTTGCCAAGCTTCCAAAATTTGCGAGTCTCCAGAAAACTCAGCAACTATGTTTTCACCCAAACTGGATGATACTTTCAGGTAATGATCAGTACACTAAGCCCACTTGGTTCTCCAAATTTCGTTCTTCTATGTTGAAGCGTTCGTTTCCAGTAACAGTTTGAATTTTGGCGTTTCACTCTGTTTTCTCCTATATTGATAGATGTATTTGGAACTCTAAAGCAAACACGGTTTGTGCTAGCTTCTTGAAACTTGACACAGTAAAGCAGTTTCACGTTCTATCTCTATGTTTTCTTTCCTCTTGATGTAGCCCTAAGCAGTGACTGGGGAGAAACCTTTCATTGAAAGGGGTTGCCAAGCTTCCAAAAATTACGAGTCTCCAGAAATCTCAGCAACTGTTTTTTCACCCAAACTGGATGATAATTTCAGGTAATGATCAGTACACTAATCCCACTGGTTCCCCAAATTTCGTTCTTCTATGTTGAAGCGTTCGTTTCCAGTAACAGTTTGAATTTTGGCGTTTCACTCTGTTTTCTCCTATATTGATAGATGTGTTTGGAACTCTAAATCAAACACGGTTTGTGCTAGCTTCTTGAAACTTCACACAGTAAAGCAGTTTAACGTTCTAACTCTATGTTCTGTTTCCTCTTGATGTAGCCCTAAGCAGTGACTGGGGAGAAACACTTTCATTGAAAGGGGTTGCCAAGCTTCCAAAAATTACGAGTCTCCAGAAATCTCAGCAACTATGTTTTCACCCAAACTGGATGATACTTTCAGGTAATGATCAGTACACTAAGCCCACTTGGATCCCCAAATTTCGTTCTTCTATGTTGAAGCATTCTTTTCCAGTAACAGTTTGAATTTTGGCGTTTCACTCTGTTTTCTCCTATATTGATAGATGTATTTGGAACTCTAAATCAAACACGGTTTGTGCTAGCTTCTTTAAACTTGACACAGTAAAGGAGTTTCACGTTCTATCTCTATGTTTTGTTTCCTCTTGCTGTAGCACTCAGAGTGAGTGAGGAGAAACACTTTCATTGAAAGGGGTTGCCAAGCTTCCCAAAATTGCGAGTCTCTACAAATCTCAGCAAACCTGTTTTCACCCAAACTGGATGATACTTTCAGGTAATGACCAGTACACTAAGCTCAATTGGTTCCCCAAATTTCGTTCTTCTATGTTGAAGCGTTCGTTTCCAGTAACAGTTTGAATTTTGGCGTTTCACTCTGTTTTCTCCTATATTGATAGATGTATTTGGAACTCTAAACCAAACACGGTTTGTGCTAGCTTCTTGAAACTTGACACAGTAAAGCACTTTCACGTTCTATCTCTATGTTCTGTTTCCTCTGGATGTAGCCCTAAGTAGTGACTGGGGAGAAATACTTTCATTGAAAGGGGTTGCCAAGCTTCCAAAAATTACGAGTCTCCAGAAATCTCAGGAACTATGTTTTCACCCAAACTGGATGATACTTTCAGGTAATGATCAGTACACTAAGCCCACTTGGTTCCCCAAATTTCGTTCTTCTATGTTGAAGCGTTCATTTCCAGTAACAGTTTGAATTTTGGTGTTTCACTCTGTTTTCTCCTATATTGATAGATGTATTTGGAACTCTAAATCAAACACGGTTTTTTGCTAGCTTCTTGAAACTTGACACAGTAAAGCAGTTTCACGTTCTAACTCTATGTTCTGTTTCCTCTTGATGTAGCCCTAAGCAGTGACTGGGGAGAAACACTTACATTGAAAGGGGTTGCCAAGCTTAGAAAAATTACGAGTCTCCAGAAATCTCAGGAACTATGTTTTCACCCAAACTGGATGATACTTTCAGGTAATGATCAGTACACTAAGCTCACTTGGTTCCCCAAATTTCGTTCTTCTATGTTGAAGCGTTCGTTTCCAGTAACAGTTTGAATTTTGGTGTTTCACTCTGTTTTCTCCTATATTGATAGATGTATTTGGAACTCTAAATCAAACACGGTTTTTTGCTAGCTTCTTGAAACTTGACACAGTAAAGCACTTTCAAGTTCTATCTCTATGTTCTGTTTCCTCTGGATGTAGCCCTAAGCAGTGACTGGGGAGAAATACTTTCATTGACAGGGGTTGCCAAGCTTCCAGAAATTACGAGTCTCCAGAAATCTCAGCAACTATGATTTCACCCAACCTGGATGATACTTTCAGGTAATGATCAGTACACTAAGCCCACTTGGTTCGCCAAATTTCGTTCTTCTATGTTGAAGCGTTCGATTCCAGTAACAGTTTGAATTTTGGCGTTTTACTCTGTTTTCTCTTATATTGACAGATGTATTTGGAACTCTAAATCAAACACGGTTTGTGCTAGCTTCTTGAAACTTGACACAATAAAGCAGTTTCAAGTTCTATCTCTATGTTCTGTCTCCTCTTGATGTAGCCCTAAGCAGTGACTGGGGAGAAACACTTATATTGAAAGGGTTGCCAAGTTTCCAAAATTTGCGAGTCTCCAGAAATCTCAGCAACTATTTTTTCACCCAAACTGGATGATACTGTCAGGTAATGATCAGTACACTATGCTCACTTGGTTCCCCAATTTTCGTTCTTTTATGTTGAAGCGTTCGCTTCCAGTAACTGTTTGAATTTTGGCGTTTCACTCTGTTTTCTCCTATACTGACAGATGTATTTGGAACTCTAAATCAAACACGGTTTGTGCTAGCTTCTTTACTTGACACAGTAAAGCAGTTTCACGTTCTATCTCTATGTTCTGTTTCCTCTTGATGTAGCCCTAAGCAGTGACTGGGGAGAAACACTTTCATTGAAAGGGGTTGCCAAGCTTCCAAAAGTTACGAGTCGCCAGAAATCTCAGCAACTATGTTTTCACCCAAACTGGATGATACTTTCAGGTAATGATCAGTACACTAAGCCCAATTGGTTCCCCAAATTTCGTTCTTCTATGTTGAAGTGTTCGTTTCCAGTAACAGTTTGAATTTTGGCCTTTCACTTTGTTTTCTCCTATATTGATAGATGTATTTGGAACTCTAAATCAAACACGGTTTGTGCTAGCTTCTTGAAACTTGACACAGTAAAGGAGTTTCACGTTCTATCTCTATGTTTTGTTTCCTCTTGCTGTAGCACTCAGAGTGAGTGAGGAGAAACACTTTCATTGAAAGGGGTTGCCAAGCTTCCAAAATTTGCGAGTCTCCAGAAAACTCAGCAACTATGTTTTCACCCAAACTGGATGATACTTTCAGGTAATGATCAGTACACTAAGCCCACTTGGTTCTCCAAATTTCGTTCTTCTATGTTGAAGCGTTCGTTTCCAGTAACAGTTTGAATTTTGGCGTTTCACTCTGTTTTCTCCTATATTGATAGATGTATTTGGAACTCTAAATCAAACACGGTTTGTGCTAGCTTCTTGAAACTTGACACAATAAAGCAGTTTCACGTTCTATCTCTATGTTCTGTTTCTTCTTGATGTAGCCCTAAGCAGTGACTGGGGAGAAACCCTTTCATTGAAAGGGGTTGCCAAGCTTCCCAAAATTGCGAGTCTCTAGAAATCTCAGCAAACATTTTTTCACCCAAACTGGATGATACTTTCAGGTAATGATCAGTACACTAAGCCAACTTGGTTCCCCAAATTTCGTTCTTCTATGTTGAAGCGTTCGTTTCCAGTAACAGTTTGAATTTTGGCGTTTCACTCTGTTTTCTCCTATATTGATAGATGTATTTGGAACTCTAAACCAAACACGGTTTGTGCGAGCTTCTTGAAACTTGACACAGTAAAGCAGTTTCACGTTCTATCTCTATGTTCTGTTTCCTCTTGATGTAGCCCTAAGCAGTGACTGGGGAGAAACACTTTCATTGAAAGGGGTTGCCAAGCTTCCAAAATTTGCGAGTCTCCAGAAAACTCAGCAACTATTTTTCACCCAAACTGGATGATACTTTCAGGTAATGATCAGTACACTAAGCCCACTTGGTTCTCCAAATTTCGTTCTTCTATGTTGAAGCGTTCGTTTCCAGTAACAGTTTGAATTTTGGCGTTTCACTCTGTTTTCTCCTATATTGATAGATGTATTTGGAACTCTAAAGCAAACACGGTTTGTGCTAGCTTCTTGAAACTTGACACAGTAAAGCAGTTTCACGTTCTATCTCTATGTTTTCTTTCCTCTTGATGTAGCCCTAAGCAGTGACTGGGGAGAAACCTTTCATTGAAAGGGGTTGCCAAGCTTCCAAAAATTACGAGTCTCCAGAAATCTCAGCAACTGTTTTTTCACCCAAACTGGATGATAATTTCAGGTAATGATCAGTACACTAATCCCACTGGTTCCCCAAATTTCGTTCTTCTATGTTGAAGCGTTCGTTTCCAGTAACAGTTTGAATTTTGGCGTTTCACTCTGTTTTCTCCTATATTGATAGATGTGTTTGGAACTCTAAATCAAACACGGTTTGTGCTAGCTTCTTGAAACTTCACACAGTAAAGCAGTTTAACGTTCTAACTCTATGTTCTGTTTCCTCTTGATGTAGCCCTAAGCAGTGACTGGGGAGAAACACTTTCATTGAAAGGGGTTGCCAAGCTTCCAAAAATTACGAGTCTCCAGAAATCTCAGCAACTATGTTTTCACCCAAACTGGATGATACTTTCAGGTAATGATCAGTACACTAAGCCCACTTGGATCCCCAAATTTCGTTCTTCTATGTTGAAGCATTCTTTTCCAGTAACAGTTTGAATTTTGGCGTTTCACTCTGTTTTCTCCTATATTGATAGATGTATTTGGAACTCTAAATCAAACACGGTTTGTGCTAGCTTCTTTAAACTTGACACAGTAAAGGAGTTTCACGTTCTATCTCTATGTTTTGTTTCCTCTTGCTGTAGCACTCAGAGTGAGTGAGGAGAAACACTTTCATTGAAAGGGGTTGCCAAGCTTCCCAAAATTGCGAGTCTCTACAAATCTCAGCAAACCTGTTTTCACCCAAACTGGATGATACTTTCAGGTAATGACCAGTACACTAAGCTCAATTGGTTCCCCAAATTTCGTTCTTCTATGTTGAAGCGTTCGTTTCCAGTAACAGTTTGAATTTTGGCGTTTCACTCTGTTTTCTCCTATATTGATAGATGTATTTGGAACTCTAAACCAAACACGGTTTGTGCTAGCTTCTTGAAACTTGACACAGTAAAGCACTTTCACGTTCTATCTCTATGTTCTGTTTCCTCTGGATGTAGCCCTAAGTAGTGACTGGGGAGAAATACTTTCATTGAAAGGGGTTGCCAAGCTTCCAAAAATTACGAGTCTCCAGAAATCTCAGGAACTATGTTTTCACCCAAACTGGATGATACTTTCAGGTAATGATCAGTACACTAAGCCCACTTGGTTCCCCAAATTTCGTTCTTCTATGTTGAAGCGTTCGTTTCCAGTAACAGTTTGAATTTTGGCGTTTCACTCTGTTTTCTCCTATATTGATAGATGTATTTGGAACTCTAAATCAAACACGGTTTGTGCTAGCTTCTTGAAACTTGACACAATAAAGCAGTTTCACGTTCTATCTCTATGTTTTGTTTCCTCTTGATGTAGCACTCAGAGTGACTGAGGAGAAACACTTTCATTGAAAGGGGTTGCCAAGCTTCCCAAAATTGCGAGTCTCTACAAATCTCAGCAAACATGTTTTCACCCAAACTGGATGATACTTTCAGGTAATGATCAGTACACTAAGCTCACTTGGTTCCCCAAAATTCGTTCTTCTATGTTGAAGCGTTCGTTTCCAGTAACAGTTTTAATTTTGGCGTTTCACTCTGTTTTCTCCTATATTGATAGATGTATTTGGAACTCTAAATCAAATACGGTTTGTGCTAGCTTCTTGAAACTTGACACAATAAAGCAGTTTCACGTTCTATCTCTATGTTCTGTTTCTTCTTGATGTAGCCCTAAGCAGTGACTGGGGAGAAACCCTTTCATTGAAAGGGGTTGCCAAGCTTCCCAAAATTGCGAGTCTCTAGAAATCTCAGCAAACATTTTTTCACCCAAACTGGATGATACTTTCAGGTAATGATCAGTACACTAAGCTCACTTGGTTCCCTAAATTTCGTTCTTCTATGTTGAAGTGTTCGTTTCCAGTAACAGTTTGAATTTTGGCATTTCACTCTGTTTTCTCCTATATTGATAGATGGATTTGGAACTCTAAACCAAACCCGGTTTGTGCTAGCATCTTGAAACTTGACACACTAAAGCAGTTTCACGTTCTATCTCTATGTTTTGTTTCCTCTTGATGTAGCACTCAGCAGTGACTGGGGAGAAACACTTTCATTGAAAGTGGTTTCCAAGCTTCCCAAAATTGCCAGTCTCTACAAATCTCAGCAAACATGTTTTCACCCAAACTGGATGATACTTTCAGGTAATGATCAGTACACTAAGCTCTCTTGGTTCCCCAATTTCGTTCTTCTATGTTGAAGCGTTCGTTTCCAGTAACAGTTTGAATTTTGGCGTTTCACTCTGTTTTCTCCTATATTGATAGATGTATTTGGAACTCTAAATCAAACATGGTTTTTGCTAGCTTCTTGAAACTTGACACAATAAAGCAGTTTCACGTTCTGTCTCTATGTTCTGTTTCCTCTTGATGTAGCCCTAAGCAGTGACTGGGGAGAAACACTTTAATTGAAAGTGGTTGCCAAGCTTCCCAAAATTGCGAGTCTCTACAAATCTCAGCAAACCTGTTTTCACCCAAACTGGATGATACTTTCAGGTAATGACCAGTACACTAAGCTCAATTGGTTCCCCAAATTTCGTTCTTCTATGTTGAAGCGTTCGTTTCCAGTAACAGTTTGAATTTTGGCGTTTTACTCTGTTTTCTCCTATATTGATAGATGTATTTGGAACTCTAAATCAAACACGGTTCGTGCTAGCTTCCTGAAACTTGACACAATAAAGCAGTTTCACGTTCTATCTCTATGTTCTGTATCCTCTTGATGTAGCCCTAACGAGTGACTGGGGAGAAACCCTTTCATTGAAAGGGGTTGACAAGCTTCCAAAAATTACGAGTCTCCAGAAATCTCAGGAACTATGTTTTCACCCAAACTGGATGATACTTTCAGGTAATGATCAGTACACTAAGCCCACTTGGTTCCCCAATTTTCGTTCTTTTATGTTGAAGCGTTCGCTTCCAGTAACTGTTTGAATTTTGGCGTTTCACTCTGTTTTCTCCTATACTGACAGATGTATTTGGAACTCTAAATCAAACACGGTTTGTGCTAGCTTCTTTACTTGACACAGTAAAGCAGTTTCACGTTCTATCTCTATGTTCTGTTTCCTCTTGATGTAGCCCTAAGCAGTGACTGGGGAGAAACACTTTCATTGAAAGGGGTTGCCAAGCTTCCAAAAGTTACGAGTCGCCAGAAATCTCAGCAACTATGTTTTCACCCAAACTGGATGATACTTTCAGGTAATGATCAGTACACTAATCCCAATTGGTTCCCCAAATTTCGTTCTTCTATGTTGAAGTGTTCGTTTCCAGTAACAGTTTGAATTTTGGCCTTTCACTCTGTTTTCTCCTATATTGATAGATGTATTTGGAACTCTAAATCAAACACGGTTTGTGCTAGCTTCTTGAAACTTGACACAGTAAAGGAGTTTCACGTTCTATCTCTATGTTTTGTTTCCTCTTGCTGTAGCACTCAGAGTGAGTGAGGAGAAACACTTTCATTGAAAGGGGTTGCCAAGCTTCCAAAATTTGCGAGTCTCCAGAAAACTCAGCAACTATGTTTTCACCCAAACTGGATGATACTTTCAGGTAATGATCAGTACACTAAGCCCACTTGGTTCTCCAAATTTCGTTCTTCTATGTTGAAGCGTTCGTTTCCAGTAACAGTTTGAATTTTGGCGTTTCACTCTGTTTTCTCCTATATTGATAGATGTATTTGGAACTCTAAAGCAAACACGGTTTGTGCTAGCTTCTTGAAACTTGACACAGTAAAGCAGTTTCACGTTCTATCTCTATGTTTTCTTTCCTCTTGATGTAGCCCTAAGCAGTGACTGGGGAGAAACCTTTCATTGAAAGGGGTTGCCAAGCTTCCAAAAATTACGAGTCTCCAGAAATCTCAGCAACTGTTTTTTCACCCAAACTGGATGATAATTTCAGGTAATGATCAGTACACTAATCCCACTGGTTCCCCAAATTTCGTTCTTCTATGTTGAAGCGTTCGTTTCCAGTAACAGTTTGAATTTTGGCGTTTCACTCTGTTTTCTCCTATATTGATAGATGTGTTTGGAACTCTAAATCAAACACGGTTTGTGCTAGCTTCTTGAAACTTCACACAGTAAAGCAGTTTAACGTTCTAACTCTATGTTCTGTTTCCTCTTGATGTAGCCCTAAGCAGTGACTGGGGAGAAACACTTTCATTGAAAGGGGTTGCCAAGCTTCCAAAAATTACGAGTCTCCAGAAATCTCAGCAACTATGTTTTCACCCAAACTGGATGATACTTTCAGGTAATGATCAGTACACTAAGCCCACTTGGATCCCCAAATTTCGTTCTTCTATGTTGAAGCATTCTTTTCCAGTAACAGTTTGAATTTTGGCGTTTCACTCTGTTTTCTCCTATATTGATAGATGTATTTGGAACTCTAAATCAAACACGGTTTGTGCTAGCTTCTTTAAACTTGACACAGTAAAGGAGTTTCACGTTCTATCTCTATGTTTTGTTTCCTCTTGCTGTAGCACTCAGAGTGAGTGAGGAGAAACACTTTCATTGAAAGGGGTTGCCAAGCTTCCCAAAATTGCGAGTCTCTACAAATCTCAGCAAACCTGTTTTCACCCAAACTGGATGATACTTTCAGGTAATGACCAGTACACTAAGCTCAATTGGTTCCCCAAATTTCGTTCTTCTATGTTGAAGCGTTCGTTTCCAGTAACAGTTTGAATTTTGGCGTTTCACTCTGTTTTCTCCTATATTGATAGATGTATTTGGAACTCTAAACCAAACACGGTTTGTGCTAGCTTCTTGAAACTTGACACAGTAAAGCACTTTCACGTTCTATCTCTATGTTCTGTTTCCTCTGGATGTAGCCCTAAGTAGTGACTGGGGAGAAATACTTTCATTGAAAGGGGTTGCCAAGCTTCCAAAAATTACGAGTCTCCAGAAATCTCAGGAACTATGTTTTCACCCAAACTGGATGATACTTTCAGGTAATGATCAGTACACTAAGCCCACTTGGTTCCCCAAATTTCGTTCTTCTATGTTGAAGCGTTCATTTCCAGTAACAGTTTGAATTTTGGTGTTTCACTCTGTTTTCTCCTATATTGATAGATGTATTTGGAACTCTAAATCAAACACGGTTTTTTGCTAGCTTCTTGAAACTTGACACAGTAAAGCAGTTTCACGTTCTAACTCTATGTTCTGTTTCCTCTTGATGTAGCCCTAAGCAGTGACTGGGGAGAAACACTTACATTGAAAGGGGTTGCCAAGCTTAGAAAAATTACGAGTCTCCAGAAATCTCAGGAACTATGTTTTCACCCAAACTGGATGATACTTTCAGGTAATGATCAGTACACTAAGCTCACTTGGTTCCCCAAATTTCGTTCTTCTATGTTGAAGCGTTCGTTTCCAGTAACAGTTTGAATTTTGGTGTTTCACTCTGTTTTCTCCTATATTGATAGATGTATTTGGAACTCTAAATCAAACACGGTTTTTTGCTAGCTTCTTGAAACTTGACACAGTAAAGCACTTTCAAGTTCTATCTCTATGTTCTGTTTCCTCTGGATGTAGCCCTAAGCAGTGACTGGGGAGAAATACTTTCATTGACAGGGGTTGCCAAGCTTCCAGAAATTACGAGTCTCCAGAAATCTCAGCAACTATGATTTCACCCAACCTGGATGATACTTTCAGGTAATGATCAGTACACTAAGCCCACTTGGTTCGCCAAATTTCGTTCTTCTATGTTGAAGCGTTCGATTCCAGTAACAGTTTGAATTTTGGCGTTTTACTCTGTTTTCTCCTATATTGACAGATGTATTTGGAACTCTAAATCAAACACGGTTTGTGCTAGCTTCTTGAAACTTGACACAATAAAGCAGTTTCAAGTTCTATCTCTATGTTCTGTCTCCTCTTGATGTAGCCCTAAGCAGTGACTGGGGAGAAACACTTATATTGAAAGGGTTGCCAAGTTTCCAAAATTTGCGAGTCTCCAGAAATCTCAGCAACTATTTTTTCACCCAAACTGGATGATACTGTCAGGTAATGATCAGTACACTATGCTCACTTGGTTCCCCAATTTTCGTTCTTTTATGTTGAAGCGTTCGCTTCCAGTAACTGTTTGAATTTTGGCGTTTCACTCTGTTTTCTCCTATACTGACAGATGTATTTGGAACTCTAAATCAAACACGGTTTGTGCTAGCTTCTTTACTTGACACAGTAAAGCAGTTTCACGTTCTATCTCTATGTTCTGTTTCCTCTTGATGTAGCCCTAAGCAGTGACTGGGGAGAAACACTTTCATTGAAAGGGGTTGCCAAGCTTCCAAAAGTTACGAGTCGCCAGAAATCTCAGCAACTATGTTTTCACCCAAACTGGATGATACTTTCAGGTAATGATCAGTACACTAAGCCCAATTGGTTCCCCAAATTTCGTTCTTCTATGTTGAAGTGTTCGTTTCCAGTAACAGTTTGAATTTTGGCCTTTCACTCTATTTTCTCCTATATTGATAGATGTATTTGGAACTCTAAATCAAACACGGTTTGTGCTAGCTTCTTGAAACTTGACACAGTAAAGGAGTTTCACGTTCTATCTCTATGTTTTGTTTCCTCTTGCTGTAGCACTCAGAGTGAGTGAGGAGAAACACTTTCATTGAAAGGGGTTGCCAAGCTTCCCAAAATTGCGAGTCTCTACAAATCTCAGCAACTATTTTTTAACCCAAACTGGATGATACTTTCAGGTAATGACCAGTACACTAAGCTCAATTGGTTCCCCAAATTTCGTTCTTTTATGTTGAAGCGTTCGCTTCCAGTAACTGTTTGAATTTTGGCGTTTCACTCTGTTTTCTCCTATACTGACAGATGTATTTGGAACTCTAAATCAAACACGGTTTGTGCTAGCTTCTTGAAACTTGACACAGTAAAGCAGTTTCACGTTCTATCTCTATGTTCTGTTTCCTCTTGATGTAGCCCTCAGCAGTGACTGAGGAGAAACACTTGCATTGAAAGGGGTTGCCATGCTTCCCAAAATTGCGAGTCTCCAGAAATCTCAGCAACTATGTTTTCACCCAAACTGGATGATACTTTCAGGTAATGATCAGTACACTAAGCTCACTTGGTTCCCCAAATTTCGTTCTTTTATGTTGAAGCGTTCGCTTCCAGTAACTGTTTGAATTTTGGCGTTTCACTCTCTTTTCTCCTATACTGACAGATGTATTTGGAACTCTAAATCAAACACGGTTTTTTGCTAGCTTCTTGAAACTTGACACAGTAAAGCACTTTCAAGTTCTATCTCTATGTTCTGTTTCCTCTGGATGTAGCCCTAAGCAGTGACTGGGGAGAAATACTTTCATTGACAGGGGTTGCCAAGCTTCCAGAAATTACGAGTCTCCAGAAATCTCAGCAACTATGATTTCACCCAACCTGGATGATACTTTCAGGTAATGATCAGTACACTAAGCCCACTTGGTTCGCCAAATTTCGTTCTTCTATGTTGAAGCGTTCGATTCCAGTAACAGTTTGAATTTTGGCGTTTTACTCTGTTTTCTCCTATATTGACAGATGTATTTGGAACTCTAAATCAAACACGGTTTGTGCTAGCTTCTTGAAACTTGACACAATAAAGCAGTTTCAAGTTCTATCTCTATGTTCTGTCTCCTCTTGATGTAGCCCTAAGCAGTGACTGGGGAGAAACACTTTCATTGAAAGGGGTTGCCAAGCTTCCAGAAATTACGAGTCTCCAGAAATCTCAGCATCTATTTTTTCACCCAAACTGGATGATACTTTCAGGTAATGATGAGTACGCTAAGCCCACTGGGTTCCCAAAATTTCGTTCTTCTATGTTGAAGCGTTCGTTTCTAGTAACAGTTTGAATTTTGGCGTTTCACTCTGTTTTCTCCTATATTGATAGATGTATTTGGAACTCTAAACCAAACACGGTTTGTGCTAGCTTCTTGAAACTTGACACAGTAAAGCAGTTTCACGTTCTATCTCTATGTTCTGTTTCCTCTTGATGTAGCACTCAGCAGTGACTGAGGAGAAACACTTTCATTGAAAGGGGTTGCCAAGCTCCCCAAAACTGCGAGTCTCCAGAAATCTCAGCAACTATTTTTTCACCCAAACTGGATGATACTTTCAGGTAATGATCAGTACACTAAGCTCACTTGGTTCCCCAAATTTCGTTCTTTTATGTTGAAGCGTTCACTTCCAGTAACTGTTTGAATTTTGGCGTTTCACTCTGTTTTCTCCTATACTGACAGATGTATTTCGAACACTAAGTCAAACACGGTTTGTGCTAGCTTCTTGAAACTTGACACAGTAAAGCAGTTTCAAGTTCTATCTCTATGTTTTCTTTCCTCTTGATGTAGCACTCAGCAGTGACTGAGGAGAAACACTTTCATTGAAAGGGGTTGCCAAGCTTCCAGAAATTACGAGTCTCCAGAAATCTCAGCAACTATGATTTCACCCAAACTGGATGATACTTTCAGGTAATGATCAGTACACTAAGCCCACTTGGTTCCCCAAATTTCGTTCTTCTATGTTGATGCGTTCGCTTCCAGTAACTGTTTGAATTTTGGCGTTTCACTCTGTTTTCTCCTATACTGACAGATGTATTTGGAACTCTAAATCAAACACGGTTTGTGCTAGCTTCTTGAAACTTGACACAGTAAAGCAGTTTCACGTTCTATCACTATGTTCTGTTTCCTCTGGATGTAGCCCTAAGCAGTGACTGGGGAAAAATACTTTCATTGACAGAGGTTGCCAAGCTTCCAGAAATTACGAGTCTCCAGAAATCTCAGCAACTATGATTTCACCCAAACTGGATGATACTTTCAGGTAATGATCAGTACACTAAGCCCACTTGGTTCCCCAAATTTCGTTCTTCTATGTTGAAGCGTTCGTTTCCAGTAAGAGTTTGAATTTTGGCGTTTCACTCTGTTTTCTCCTATATTGATAGATGTATTTGGAACTCTAACCCAAACACAGTTTGTGCTAGCTTCTTGACACTTGACACAGTAAAGCAGTTTCACGTTCTATCACTATGTTCTGTCTCCTCTTGATGTAGCCCTAAGCAGTGACTGGGGAGAAACACTTTCATTGAAAGGGGTTGCCAAGCTTCCAAAAATTACGAGTCTCCAGAAATCTCAGCATCTATTTTTTCACCCAAACTTGATGATACTTTCAGGTAATGATGAGTACGCTAAGCCCACTGGGTTCCCCAAATTTCGTTCTTCTATGTTGAAGCGTTCGTTTCCAGTAACAGTTTGAATTTTGGCGTTTCACTCTGTTTTCTCCTATATTGATAGATGTATTTGGAACTCTAAACCAAACACGGTTTGTGCTAGCTTCTTGAAACTTGACACAGTAAAGCAGTTTTACGTTCTATATCTATGTTCTGTTTCCTCTTGATGTAGCACTCAGCAGTGACTGAGGAGAAACACTTTCATTGAAAGGGGTTGCCAAGCTTCCCAAAATTGCGAGTCTCCAGAAATCTCAGCAACTATTTTTTAACCCAAACTGGATGATACTTTCAGGTAATGATCAGTACACTAAGCTCACTTGGTTCCCCAAATTTCATTCTTTTATGTTGAAGCGTTCGCTTCCAGTAACTGTTTGAATTTTGGCGTTTCACTCTGTTTTCTCCTATACTGACAGATGTATTTGGAACTCTAAATCAAACACGGTTTGTGCTAGCTTCTTGAAACTTGACACAGTAAAGCAGTTTCATGTTCTATCTCTATGTTCTGTTTCCTCTGGATGTAGCCCTAAGCAGTGACTGGGGAGAAATACTTTCATTGACAGGGGTTGCCAAGCTTCCAGAAATTACGAGTCTCCAGAAATCTCAGCAACTATGATTTCACCCATACTGGATGATACTTTCAGGTAATAATAGGTACACTAAGCCCACTTGGTTCCCCAAATTTCGTTCTTCTATGTTGAAGCGTTCGTTTCCAGTAACAGTTTGAATTTTGGCGTTTCACTCTGTTTTCTCCTATATTGATAGATGTATTTGGAACTCTAAACCAAACACGGTTTGTGCTAGCTTCTTGAAACTTGACACAGTAAAGCAGTTTCACGTTCTGTCTCTATGTTCTGTTTCCTCTTGATGTAGCACTCAGCAGTGACTGAGGAGAAACACTTTCATTGAAAGGGGTTGCCAAGCTTCCCAAAATTGCGAGTCTCCAGAAATCTCAGCAACTATTTTTTAACCCAAACTGGATGATACTTTCAGGTAATGATCAGTACACTAAGCTCACTTGGTTCCCCAAATTTCGTTCTTTTATGTTGAAGCGTTCGCTTCCAGTAACTGTTTGAATTTTGGCGTTTCACTCTGTTTTCTCCTATATTGATAGATGTATTTGGAACTCTAACCCAAACACGGTTTGTGCTAGCTTCTTGAAACTTGACACAGTAAAGCAGTTTCACGTTCTATCTCTATGTTCTGTTTCCTCTTGATGTAGCACTCAGCAGTGACTGAGGAGAAACACTTTCATTGAAAGGGGTTGCCAAGCTCCCCAAAACTGCGAGTCTCCAGAAATCTCAGCAACTATTTTTTCACCCAAACTGGATGATACTTTCAGGTAATGATCAGTACACTAAGCTCACTTGGTTCTCCAAATTTCGTTCTTTTATGTTGAAGCGTTCACTTCCAGTAACTGTTTGAATTTTGGCGTTTCACTCTGTTTTCTCCTATACTGACAGATGTATTTGGAACTCTAAATCAAACACGGTTTGTGCTAGCTTCTTGAAACTTGACACAGTAAAGCAGTTTCAAGTTCTATCTCTATGTTTTCTTTCCTCTTGATGTAGCACTCAGCAGTGACTGAGGAGAAACACTTTCATTGAAAGGGGTTGCCAAGCTTCCAGAAATTACGAGTCTCCAGAAATCTCAGCAACTATGATTTCACCCAAACTGGATGATACTTTCAGGTAATGATCAGTACACTAAGCCCACTTGGTTCCCTAAATTTCGTTCTTCTATGTTGATGCGTTCGCTTCCAGTAACTGTTTGAATTTTGGCGTTTCACTCTGTTTTCTCCTATACTGACAGATGTATTTGGAACTCTAAATCAAACACAGTTTGTGCTAGCTTCTTGAAACTTGACACAGTAAAGCAGTTTCACGTTCTATCACTATGTTCTGTTTCCTCTGGATGTAGCCCTAAGCAGTGACTGGGGAAAAATACTTTCATTGACAGAGGTTGCCAAGCTTCCAGAAATTACGAGTCTCCAGAAATTTCAGCAACTATGATTTCACCCAAACTGGATGATACTTTCAGGTAATGATCAGTACACTAAGCCCACTTGGTTCCCCAAATTTCTTTTCTATGTTGAAGCGTTCGTTTCCAGTAACAGTTTGAATTTTGGCGTTTCACTCTGTTTTCTCCTATATTGATAGATGTATTTGGAACTCTAACCCAAACACGGTTTGTGCTAGCTTCTTGAAACTTGACACAGTAAAGCAGTTTCACGTTCTATCTCTATGTTCTGTCTCCTCTTGATGTAGCCCTAAGCAGTGACTGAGGAGAAACACTTTCATTGAAAGGGGTTGCCAAGCTTCCAAAAATTACGAGTCTCCAGAAATCTCAGCATCTATTTTTTCACCCAAACTTGATGATACTTTCAGGTAATGATGAGTACGCTAAGCCCACTGGGTTCCCCAAATTTCGTTCTTCTATGTTGAAGCGTTCGTTTCCAGTAACAGTTTGAATTTTGGCGTTTCACTCTGTTTTCTCCTATATTGATAGATGTATTTGGAACTCTAAACCAAACACGGTTTGTGCTAGCTTCTTGAAACTTGACACAGTAAAGCAGTTTCACGTTCTATCTCTATGTTCTGTTTCCTCTTCGATGTAGCACTCAGCAGTGACTGAGGAGAAACACTTTCATTGAAAGGGGTTGCCAAGCTTCCCAAAATTGCGAGTCTCCAGAAATCTCAGCAACTATTTTTTAACCCAAACTGGATGATACTTTCAGGTAATGATCAGTACACTAAGCCCACTTGGTTCCCCAAATTTCGTTCTTCTATGTTGAAGCGTTCGTTTCCAGTAACAGTTTGAATTTTGGCGTTTCACTCTGTTTTCTCCTATATTGATAGATGTATTTGGAACTCTAAACCAAACATGGTTTGTGCTAGCTTCTTGAAACTTGACACAGTAATGCAGTTTCACGTTCTATCTCTATGTTCTGTCTCCTCTTGATGTAGCCCTAAGCAGTGACTGGGGAGAAACACTTACATTGAAAGGGGTTGCCAAGCTTCCAAAAATTACGAGTGTCCAAAAATCACAGCAACTATTTTTTCACCCAACCTGGATGATACTTTCAGGTAATGATCAGTACACTAAGCCCACTTGGTTCCCCAAATTTCGTTCTTCTATGTTGAAGCGTTCGTTTCCAGTAACAGTTTGAATTTTGGCGTTTCACTCTGTTTTCTCCTATATTGATAGATGTATTTGGAACTCTAAATCAAACACGGTTTGTGCTAGCTTCTTTAAACTTGACACAGTAAAGGAGTTTCACGTTCTATCTCTATGTTTTGTTTCCTCTTGCTGTAGCACTCAGAGTGAGTGAGGAGAAACACTTTAATTGAAAGGGGTTGCCAAGCTTCCCAAAATTGCGAGTCTCTACAAATCTCAGCAAACCTGTTTTCACCCAAACTGGATGATACTTTCAGGTAATGACCAGTACACTAAGCACAATTGGTTCCCCAAATTTCGTTCTTCTATGTTGAAGCGTTCGTTTCCAGTAACAGTTTGAATTTTGGCGTTTCACTCTGTTTTCTCCTATATTGATAGATGTATTTGGAACTCTAAATCAAACACGGTTTGTGCTAGCTTCTTGAAACTTGACACAATAAAGCAGTTTCAAGTTCTATCTCTATGTTCTGTCTCCTCTTGATGTAGCCCTAAGCAGTGACTGGGGAGAAACACTTTCATTGAAAGGGGTTGCCAAGCTTCCAGAAATTACGAGTCTCCAGAAATCTCAGCATCTATTTTTTCACCCAAACTGGATGATACTTTCAGGTAATGATGAGTACGCTAAGCCCACTGGGTTCCCAAAATTTCGTTCTTCTATGTTGAAGCGTTCGTTTCTAGTAACAGTTTGAATTTTGGCGTTTCACTCTGTTTTCTCCTATATTGATAGATGTATTTGGAACTCTAAACCAAACACGGTTTGTGCTAGCTTCTTGAAACTTGACACAGTAAAGCAGTTTCACGTTCTATCTCTATGTTCTGTTTCCTCTTGATGTAGCACTCAGCAGTGACTGAGGAGAAACACTTTCATTGAAAGGGGTTGCCAAGCTCCCCAAAACTGCGAGTCTCCAGAAATCTCAGCAACTATTTTTTCACCCAAACTGGATGATACTTTCAGGTAATGATCAGTACACTAAGCTCACTTGGTTCCCCAAATTTCGTTCTTTTATGTTGAAGCGTTCACTTCCAGTAACTGTTTGAATTTTGGCGTTTCACTCTGTTTTCTCCTATACTGACAGATGTATTTCGAACACTAAGTCAAACACGGTTTGTGCTAGCTTCTTGAAACTTGACACAGTAAAGCAGTTTCAAGTTCTATCTCTATGTTTTCTTTCCTCTTGATGTAGCACTCAGCAGTGACTGAGGAGAAACACTTTCATTGAAAGGGGTTGCCAAGCTTCCAGAAATTACGAGTCTCCAGAAATCTCAGCAACTATGATTTCACCCAAACTGGATGATACTTTCAGGTAATGATCAGTACACTAAGCCCACTTGGTTCCCCAAATTTCGTTCTTCTATGTTGATGCGTTCGCTTCCAGTAACTGTTTGAATTTTGGCGTTTCACTCTGTTTTCTCCTATACTGACAGATGTATTTGGAACTCTAAATCAAACACGGTTTGTGCTAGCTTCTTGAAACTTGACACAGTAAAGCAGTTTCACGTTCTATCACTATGTTCTGTTTCCTCTGGATGTAGCCCTAAGCAGTGACTGGGGAAAAATACTTTCATTGACAGAGGTTGCCAAGCTTCCAGAAATTACGAGTCTCCAGAAATCTCAGCAACTATGATTTCACCCAAACTGGATGATACTTTCAGGTAATGATCAGTACACTAAGCCCACTTGGTTCCCCAAATTTCGTTCTTCTATGTTGAAGCGTTCGTTTCCAGTAAGAGTTTGAATTTTGGCGTTTCACTCTGTTTTCTCCTATATTGATAGATGTATTTGGAACTCTAACCCAAACACGGTTTGTGCTAGCTTCTTGACACTTGACACAGTAAAGCAGTTTCACGTTCTATCACTATGTTCTGTCTCCTCTTGATGTAGCCCTAAGCAGTGACTGGGGAGAAACACTTTCATTGAAAGGGGTTGCCAAGCTTCCAGAAATTACGAGTCTCCAGAAATCTCAGCATCTATTTTTTCACCCAAACTGGATGATACTTTCAGGTAATGATGAGTACGCTAAGCCCACTGGGTTCCCCAAATTTCGTTCTTCTATGTTGAAGCGTTCGTTTCCAGTAACAGTTTGAATTTTGGCGTTTCACTCTGTTTTCTCCTATATTGATAGATGTATTTGGAACTCTAAACCAAACACGGTTTGTGCTAGCTTCTTGAAACTTGACACAGTAAAGCAGTTTTACGTTCTATATCTATGTTCTGTTTCCTCTTGATGTAGCACTCAGCAGTGACTGAGGAGAAACACTTTCATTGAAAGGGGTTGCCAAGCTTCCCAAAATTGCGAGTCTCCAGAAATCTCAGCAACTATTTTTTAACCCAAACTGGATGATACTTTCAGGTAATGATCAGTACACTAAGCTCACTTGGTTCCCCAAATTTCATTCTTTTATGTTGAAGCGTTCGCTTCCAGTAACTGTTTGAATTTTGGCGTTTCACTCTGTTTTCTCCTATACTGACAGATGTATTTGGAACTCTAAATCAAACACGGTTTGTGCTAGCTTCTTGAAACTTGACACAGTAAAGCAGTTTCATGTTCTATCTCTATGTTCTGTTTCCTCTGGATGTAGCCCTAAGCAGTGACTGGGGAGAAATACTTTCATTGACAGGGGTTGCCAAGCTTCCAGAAATTACGAGTCTCCAGAAATCTCAGCAACTATGATTTCACCCAAACTGGATGATACTTTCAGGTAATAATAGGTACACTAAGCCCACTTGGTTCCCCAAATTTCGTTCTTCTATGTTGAAGCGTTCGTTTCCAGTAACAGTTTGAATTTTGGCGTTTCACTCTGTTTTCTCCTATATTGATAGATGTATTTGGAACTCTAAACCAAACACGGTTTGTGCTAGCTTCTTGAAACTTGACACAGTAAAGCAGTTTCACGTTCTATCTCTATGTTCTGTTTCCTCTTGATGTAGCACTCAGCAGTGACTGAGGAGAAACACTTTCATTGAAAGGGGTTGCCAAGCTTCCCAAAATTGCGAGTCTCCAGAAATCTCAGCAACTATTTTTTAACCCAAACTGGATGATACTTTCAGGTAATGATCAGTACACTAAGCTCACTTGGTTCCCCAAATTTCGTTCTTTTATGTTGAAGCGTTCGCTTCCAGTAACTGTTTGAATTTTGGCGTTTCACTCTGTTTTCTCCTATATTGATAGATGTATTTGGAACTCTAACCCAAACACGGTTTGTGCTAGCTTCTTGAAACTTGACACAGTAAAGCAGTTTCACGTTCTATCTCTATGTTCTGTTTCCTCTTGATGTAGCACTCAGCAGTGACTGAGGAGAAACACTTTCATTGAAAGGGGTTGCCAAGCTCCCCAAAACTGCGAGTCTCCAGAAATCTCAGCAACTATTTTTTCACCCAAACTGGATGATACTTTCAGGTAATGATCAGTACACTAAGCTCACTTGGTTCTCCAAATTTCGTTCTTTTATGTTGAAGCGTTCACTTCCAGTAACTGTTTGAATTTTGGCGTTTCACTCTGTTTTCTCCTATACTGACAGATGTATTTGGAACTCTAAATCAAACACGGTTTGTGCTAGCTTCTTGAAACTTGACACAGTAAAGCAGTTTCAAGTTCTATCTCTATGTTTTCTTTCCTCTTGATGTAGCACTCAGCAGTGACTGAGGAGAAACACTTTCATTGAAAGGGGTTGCCAAGCTTCCAGAAATTACGAGTCTCCAGAAATCTCAGCAACTATGATTTCACCCAAACTGGATGATACTTTCAGGTAATGATCAGTACACTAAGCCCACTTGGTTCCCCAAATTTCGTTCTTCTATGTTGAAGCGTTCGTTTCCAGTAAGAGTTTGAATTTTGGCGTTTCACTCTGTTTTCTCCTATATTGATAGATGTATTTGGAACTCTAACCCAAACACGGTTTGTGCTAGCTTCTTGACACTTGACACAGTAAAGCAGTTTCACGTTCTATCACTATGTTCTGTCTCCTCTTGATGTAGCCCTAAGCAGTGACTGGGGAGAAACACTTTCATTGAAAGGGGTTGCCAAGCTTCCAAAAATTACGAGTCTCCAGAAATCTCAGCATCTATTTTTTCACCCAAACTTGATGATACTTTCAGGTAATGATGAGTACGCTAAGCCCACTGGGTTCCCCAAATTTCGTTCTTCTATGTTGAAGCGTTCGTTTCCAGTAACAGTTTGAATTTTGGCGTTTCACTCTGTTTTCTCCTATATTGATAGATGTATTTGGAACTCTAAACCAAACACGGTTTGTGCTAGCTTCTTGAAACTTGACACAGTAAAGCAGTTTTACGTTCTATATCTATGTTCTGTTTCCTCTTGATGTAGCACTCAGCAGTGACTGAGGAGAAACACTTTCATTGAAAGGGGTTGCCAAGCTTCCCAAAATTGCGAGTCCCCAGAAATCTCAGCAACTATTTTTTAACCCAAACTGGATGATACTTTCAGGTAATGATCAGTACACTAAGCTCACTTGGTTCCCCAAATTTCATTCTTTTATGTTGAAGCGTTCGCTTCCAGTAACTGTTTGAATTTTGGCGTTTCACTCTGTTTTCTCCTATACTGACAGATGTATTTGGAACTCTAAATCAAACACGGTTTGTGCTAGCTTCTTGAAACTTGACACAGTAAAGCAGTTTCATGTTCTATCTCTATGTTCTGTTTCCTCTGGATGTAGCCCTAAGCAGTGACTGGGGAGAAATACTTTCATTGACAGGGGTTGCCAAGCTTCCAGAAATTACGAGTCTCCAGAAATCTCAGCAACTATGATTTCACCCAAACTGGATGATACTTTCAGGTAATAATAGGTACACTAAGCCCACTTGGTTCCCCAAATTTCGTTCTTCTATGTTGAAGCGTTCGTTTCCAGTAACAGTTTGAATTTTGGCGTTTCACTCTGTTTTCTCCTATATTGATAGATGTATTTGGAACTCTAAACCAAACACGGTTTGTGCTAGCTTCTTGAAACTTGACACAGTAAAGCAGTTTCACGTTCTATCTCTATGTTCTGTTTCCTCTTGATGTAGCACTCAGCAGTGACTGAGGAGAAACACTTTCATTGAAAGGGGTTGCCAAGCTTCCCAAAATTGCGAGTCTCCAGAAATCTCAGCAACTATTTTTTAACCCAAACTGGATGATACTTTCAGGTAATGATCAGTACACTAAGCTCACTTGGTTCCCCAAATTTCGTTCTTTTATGTTGAAGCGTTCACTTCCAGTAACTGTTTGAATTTTGGCGTTTCACTCTGTTTTCTCCTATATTGATAGATGTATTTGGAACTCTAACCCAAACACGGTTTGTGCTAGCTTCTTGAAACTTGACACAGTAAAGCAGTTTCACGTTCTATCTCTATGTTCTGTTTCCTCTTGATGTAGCACTCAGCAGTGACTGAGGAGAAACACTTTCATTGAAAGGGGTTGCCAAGCTCCCCAAAACTGCGAGTCTCCAGAAATCTCAGCAACTATTTTTTCACCCAAACTGGATGATACTTTCAGGTAATGATCAGTACACTAAGCTCACTTGGTTCTCCAAATTTCGTTCTTTTATGTTGAAGCGTTCACTTCCAGTAACTGTTTGAATTTTGGCGTTTCACTCTGTTTTCTCCTATACTGACAGATGTATTTGGAACTCTAAATCAAACACGGTTTGTGCTAGCTTCTTGAAACTTGACACAGTAAAGCAGTTTCAAGTTCTATCTCTATGTTTTCTTTCCTCTTGATGTAGCACTCAGCAGTGACTGAGGAGAAACACTTTCATTGAAAGGGGTTGCCAAGCTTCCAGAAATTACGAGTCTCCAGAAATCTCAGCAACTATGATTTCACCCAAACTGGATGATACTTTCAGGTAATGATCAGTACACTAAGCCCACTTGGTTCCCCAAATTTCGTTCTTCTATGTTGAAGCGTTCGTTTCCAGTAAGAGTTTGAATTTTGGCGTTTCACTCTGTTTTCTCCTATATTGATAGATGTATTTGGAACTCTAACCCAAACACGGTTTGTGCTAGCTTCTTGACACTTGACACAGTAAAGCAGTTTCACGTTCTATCACTATGTTCTGTCTCCTCTTGATGTAGCCCTAAGCAGTGACTGGGGAGAAACACTTTCATTGAAAGGGGTTGCCAAGCTTCCAAAAATTACGAGTCTCCAGAAATCTCAGCATCTATTTTTTCACCCAAACTTGATGATACTTTCAGGTAATGATGAGTACGCTAAGCCCACTGGGTTCCCCAAATTTCGTTCTTCTATGTTGAAGCGTTCGTTTCCAGTAACAGTTTGAATTTTGGCGTTTCACTCTGTTTTCTCCTATATTGATAGATGTATTTGGAACTCTAAACCAAACACGGTTTGTGCTAGCTTCTTGAAACTTGACACAGTAAAGCAGTTTTACGTTCTATATCTATGTTCTGTTTCCTCTTGATGTAGCACTCAGCAGTGACTGAGGAGAAACACTTTCATTGAAAGGGGTTGCCAAGCTTCCCAAAATTGCGAGTCTCCAGAAATCTCAGCAACTATTTTTTAACCCAAACTGGATGATACTTTCAGGTAATGATCAGTACACTAAGCTCACTTGGTTCCCCAAATTTCATTCTTTTATGTTGAAGCGTTCGCTTCCAGTAACTGTTTGAATTTTGGCGTTTCACTCTGTTTTCTCCTATACTGACAGATGTATTTGGAACTCTAAATCAAACACGGTTTGTGCTAGCTTCTTGAAACTTGACACAGTAAAGCAGTTTCATGTTCTATCTCTATGTTCTGTTTCCTCTGGATGTAGCCCTAAGCAGTGACTGGGGAGAAATACTTTCATTGACAGGGGTTGCCAAGCTTCCAGAAATTACGAGTCTCCAGAAATCTCAGCAACTATGATTTCACCCAAACTGGATGATACTTTCAGGTAATAATAGGTACACTAAGCCCACTTGGTTCCCCAAATTTCGTTCTTCTATGTTGAAGCGTTCGTTTCCAGTAACAGTTTGAATTTTGGCGTTTCACTCTGTTTTCTCCTATATTGATAGATGTATTTGGAACTCTAAACCAAACACGGTTTGTGCTAGCTTCTTGAAACTTGACACAGTAAAGCAGTTTCACGTTCTATCTCTATGTTCTGTTTCCTCTTGATGTAGCACTCAGCAGTGACTGAGGAGAAACACTTTCATTGAAAGGGGTTGCCAAGCTTCCCAAAATTGCGAGTCTCCAGAAATCTCAGCAACTATTTTTTAACCCAAACTGGATGATACTTTCAGGTAATGATCAGTACACTAAGCTCACTTGGTTCCCCAAATTTCGTTCTTTTATGTTGAAGCGTTCGCTTCCAGTAACTGTTTGAATTTTGGCGTTTCACTCTGTTTTCTCCTATATTGATAGATGTATTTGGAACTCTAACCCAAACACGGTTTGTGCTAGCTTCTTGAAACTTGACACAGTAAAGCAGTTTCACGTTCTATCTCTATGTTCTGTTTCCTCTTGATGTAGCACTCAGCAGTGACTGAGGAGAAACACTTTCATTGAAAGGGGTTGCCAAGCTCCCCAAAACTGCGAGTCTCCAGAAATCTCAGCAACTATTTTTTCACCCAAACTGGATGATACTTTCAGGTAATGATCAGTACACTAAGCTCACTTGGTTCTCCAAATTTCGTTCTTTTATGTTGAAGCGTTCACTTCCAGTAACTGTTTGAATTTTGGCGTTTCACTCTGTTTTCTCCTATACTGACAGATGTATTTGGAACTCTAAATCAAACACGGTTTGTGCTAGCTTCTTGAAACTTGACACAGTAAAGCAGTTTCAAGTTCTATCTCTATGTTTTCTTTCCTCTTGATGTAGCACTCAGCAGTGACTGAGGAGAAACACTTTCATTGAAAGGGGTTGCCAAGCTTCCAGAAATTACGAGTCTCCAGAAATCTCAGCAACTATGATTTCACCCAAACTGGATGATACTTTCAGGTAATGATCAGTACACTAAGCCCACTTGGTTCCCTAAATTTCGTTCTTCTATGTTGATGCGTTCGCTTCCAGTAACTGTTTGAATTTTGGCGTTTCACTCTGTTTTCTCCTATACTGACAGATGTATTTGGAACTCTAAATCAAACACAGTTTGTGCTAGCTTCTTGAAACTTGACACAGTAAAGCAGTTTCACGTTCTATCACTATGTTCTGTTTCCTCTGGATGTAGCCCTAAGCAGTGACTGGGGAAAAATACTTTCATTGACAGAGGTTGCCAAGCTTCCAGAAATTACGAGTCTCCAGAAATTTCAGCAACTATGATTTCACCCAAACTTGATGATACTTTCAGGTAATGATCAGTACACTAAGCCCACTTGGTTCGCCAAATTTCGTTCTTCTATGTTGAAGCGTTCGTTTCCAGTAACAGTTTGAATTTTGGCGTTTCACTCTGTTTTCTCCTATACTG
This sequence comes from Spermophilus citellus, assembly GCF_964194105.1. Taxonomy (NCBI): domain Eukaryota; kingdom Metazoa; phylum Chordata; class Mammalia; order Rodentia; family Sciuridae; genus Spermophilus; species Spermophilus citellus. The sequence goes on from NC_138182.1 coordinate 99,617,873, forward strand.
ACAGATGTACTTGGAACACTAAATCAAACACGGTTTGTGCTAGCTTCTTGAAACTTGACACACTAAAGCAGTTTCACGTTCTATCTCTATGTTCTGTTTCCTCTTGATGTAGCACTCAGCAGTGACTGAGGAGAAACACTTTCATTGAAAGGGGTTGCCAAGCTTCCCAAAATTGCGAGTCTCCAGAAATCTCAGCAACTATTTTTTAACCCAAACTGGATGATACTTTCAGGTAATGATCAGTACACTAAGCCCACTTGGTTCCCCAAATTTCGTTCTTCTATGTTGAAGCGTTCGTTTCCAGTAACAGTTTGAATTTTGGCGTTTCACTCTGTTTTCTCCTATACTGACAGATGTATTTGGAACTCTAAACCAAACACGGTTTGTGCTAGCTTCTTGAAACTTGACACAGTAATGCAGTTTCACGTTCTATCTCTATGTTCTGTCTCCTCTTGATGTAGCCCTAAGCAGTGACTGGGGAGAAACACTTACATTGAAAGGGGTTGCCAAGCTTCCAAAAATTACGAGTGTCCAAAAATCACAGCAACTATTTTTTCACCCAACCTGGATGATACTTTCAGGTAATGATCAGTACACTAAGCCCACTTGGTTCCCCAAATTTCGTTCTTTTATGTTGAAGCGTTCATTTCCAGTAACAGTTTGAATTTTGGCGTTTCACTCTGTTTTCTCCTATATTGATAGATGTATTTGGAACTCTAAATCAAACACGGTTTGTGCTAGCTTCTTTAAACTTGACACAGTAAAGGAGTTTCACGTTCTATCTCTATGTTTTGTTTCCTCTTGCTGTAGCACTCAGAGTGAGTGAGGAGAAACACTTTAATTGAAAGGGGTTGCCAAGCTTCCCAAAATTGCGAGTCTCTACAAATCTCAGCAAACCTGTTTTCACCCAAACTGGATGATACTTTCAGGTAATGACCAGTACACTAAGCTCAATTGGTTCCCCAAATTTCGTTCTTCTATGTTGAAGCGTTCGTTTCCAGTAACAGTTTGAATTTTGGTGTTTCATTCTGTTTTCTCCTATATTGATAGATGTATTTGGAACTCTAAATCAAACACGGTTTGTGCTAGCTTCTTGAAACTTAACACAATAAAGCAGTTTCACGTTCTATCTCTATGTTCTGTTTCCTCTTGATGTAGCACTCAGCAGTGACTGAGGAGAAACACTTTCATTGAAAGGGGTTGCCAAGCTTCCCAAAATTGCGAGTCTCCAGAAATCTCAGCAACTATTTTTTAACCCAAACTGGATGATACTTTCAGGTAATGATCAGTACACTAAGCTCACTTGGTTCCCCAAATTTCGTTCTTTTATGTTGAAGCGTTCGCTTCCAGTAACTGTTTGAATTTTGGCGTTTCACTCTGTTTTCTCCTATATTGATAGATGTATTTGGAACTCTAAACCAAACACGGTTTGTGCTAGCTTCTTGAAACTTGACACAGTAAAGCAGTTTCACGTTCTATCTCTATGTTCTGTTTCCTCTTGATGTAGCACTCAGCAGTGACTGAGGAGAAACACTTTCATTGAAAGGGGTTGCCATGCTTCCCAAAATTGCGAGTCTCCAGAAATCTCAGCAACTATTTTTTAACCCAAACTGGATGATACTTTCAGGTAATGATCAGTACACTAAGCTCACTTGGTTCCCCAAATTTCGTTCTTTTATGTTGAAGCGTTCGCTTCCAGTAACTATTTGAATTTTGGCGTTTCACTCTGTTTTCTCCTATACTGACAGATGTATTTGGAACTCTAAATCAAACAGGGTTTGTGCTAGCTTCTTGAAACTTGACACAGTAAAGCAGTTTCACGTTCTATCTCTATGTTCTGTTTCCTCTGGATGTAGCCCTAAGCAGTGACTGGGGAGAAATACTTTCATTGACAGGGGTTGCCAAGCTTCCAGAAATTACGAGTCTCCAGAAATCTCAGCAACTATGATTTCACCCAACCTGGATGATACTTTCAGGTAATGATCAGTACACTAAGCCCACTTGGTTCGCCAAATTTCGTTCTTCTATGTTGAAGCGTTCGATTCCAGTAACAGTTTGAATTTTGGCGTTTTACTCTGTTTTCTCCTATATTGATAGATGTATTTGGAACTCTAAATCAAACAGGGTTTGTGCTAGCTTCTTGAAACTTGACACAGTAAAGCAGTTTCACGTTCTATCTCTATGTTCTGTTTCCTCTGGATGTAGCCCTAAGCAGTGACTGGGGAGAAATACTTTCATTGACAGGGGTTGCCAAGCTTCCAGAAATTACGAGTCTCCAGAAATCTCAGCAACTATGATTTCACCCAACCTGGATGATACTTTCAGGTAATGATCAGTACACTAAGCCCACTTGGTTCGCCAAATTTCGTTCTTCTATGTTGAAGCGTTCGTTTCCAGTAACAGTTTGAATTTTGGCGTTTCACTCTGTTTTCTCCTATACTGACAGATGTACTTGGAACACTAAATCAAACACGGTTTGTGCTAGCTTCTTGAAACTTGACACACTAAAGCAGTTTCACGTTCTATCTCTATGTTCTGTTTCCTCTTGATGTAGCCCTAAGCAGTGACTGGGGAGAAATACTTTCATTGAAAGGGGTTGCCAAGCTGCCAGAAATTACGAGTCTCCAGAAATCTCAGCAACTATGATTTCACCCATACTGGATGATACTTTCAGGTAATGATCAGTACACTAAGCCCACTTGGTTCCCCAAATTTCGTTCTTCTATGTTGAAGCGTTCGTTTCCAGTAACAGTTTGAATTTTGGCGTTTCACTCTGTTTTCTCCTATATTGATAGATGTATTTGGAACTCTAACCCAAACACGGTTTGTGCTAGCTTCTTGAAACTTAACACAGTAAAGCAGTTTCACGTTCTATCTCTATGTTCTGTCTCCTCTTGATGTAGCCCTAAGCAGTGACTGAGGAGAAACACTTTCATTGAAAGGGGTTGCCAAGCTTCCAAAAATTACGAGTCTCCAGAAATCTCAGCATCTATTTTTTCACCCAAACTTGATGATACTTTCAGGTAATGATGAGTACGCTAAGCCCACTGGGTTCCCCAAATTTCGTTCTTCTATGTTGAAGCGTTCGTTTCCAGTAACAGTTTGAATTTTGGCGTTTCACTCTGTTTTCTCCTATATTGATAGATGTATTTGGAACTCTAAACCAAACACGGTTTGTGCTAGCTTCTTGAAACTTGACACAGTAAAGCAGTTTCACGTTCTATCTCTATGTTCTGTTTCCTCTTCGATGTAGCACTCAGCAGTGACTGAGGAGAAACACTTTCATTGAAAGGGGTTGCCAAGCTTCCCAAAATTGCGAGTCTCCAGAAATCTCAGCAACTATTTTTTCACCCAAACTGGATGATACTTTCAGGTAATGATCAGTACACTAAGCCCACTTGGTTCCCCAAATTTCGTTCTTCTATGTTGAAGCGTTCGTTTCCAGTAACAGTTTGAATTTTGGCGTTTCACTGTGTTTTCTCCTATATTGATAGATGTATTTGGAACTCTAAACCAAACACGGTTTGTGCTAGCTTCTTGAAACTTGACACAGTAATGCAGTTTCACGTTCTATCTCTATGTTCTGTCTCCTCTTGATGTAGCCCTAAGCAGTGACTGGGGAGAAACACTTTCATTGAAAGGGGTTGCCAAGCTTCCAAAAATTACGAGTCTCCAGAAATCTCAGCATCTATTTTTTCACCCAAACTTGATGATACTTTCAGGTAATGATGAGTACGCTAAGCCCACTGTGTTCCCCAAATTTCGTTCTTCTATGTTGAAGCGTTCGTTTCCAGTAACAGTTTGATTTTGGCGTTTCACTCTGTTTTCTCCTATATTGATAGATGTATTTGGAACTCTAAACCAAACACGGTTGGTGCTAGCTTCTTGAAACTTGACACAGTAAAGCAGTTTCACGTTCTATCTCTATGTTCTGTTTCCTCTTGATGTAGCACTCAGCAGTGACTGAGGAGAAACACTTTCATTGAAAGGGGTTGCCAAGCTTCCCAAAATTGCGAGTCTCCAGAAATCTCAGCAACTATTTTTTAACCCAAACTGGATGATACTTTCAGGTAATGATCAGTACACTAAGCCCATTTGGTTCCCCAAATTTCGTTCTTCTATGTTAAAGCGTTCGTTTCCAGTAACAGTTTGAATTTTGGCGTTTCACTCTGTTTTCTCCTATATTGATACATGTATTTGGAACTCTAAACCAAACACGGTTTGTGCTAGCTTCTTGAAACTTGACACAGTAAAGGAGTTTCACGTTCTATCTCTATGTTCTGTTTCCTCTTGATGTAGCACTCAGCAGTGACTGAGGAGAAACACTTTCATTGAAAGGGGTTGCCAAGCTTCCCAAAATTGCGAGTCTCCAGAAATCTCAGCAACTATTTTTTAACCCAAACTGGATGATACTTTCAGGTAATGACCAGTAAACTAAGCTCACTTGGTTCCCCAAATTTCGTTCTTTTATGTTGAAGCGTTCGCTTCCAGTAACTGTTTGAATTTTGGCCTTTCACTCTGTTTTCTCCTATACTGACAGATGTATTTGGAACTCTAAACCAAACACGGTTTGTGCTAGCTTCTTGAAACTTGACACAGTAAAGCAGTTTCACGTTCTATCTCTATGTTCTGTTTCCTCTGGATGTAGCCCTAAGCAGTGACTGGGGAGAAATACTTTCATTGAAAGGGGTTGCCAAGCTTCCAGAAATTACGAGTCTCCAGAAATCTCAGCAACTATGATTTCACCCATACTGGATGATACTTTCAGGTAATGATCAGTACACTAAGCCCACTTGGTTCGCCAAATTTCGTTCTTCTATGTTGAAGCGTTCGTTTCCAGTAACAGTTTGAATTTTGGCGTTTCACTCTGTTTTCTCCTATATTGATAGATGTATTTGGAACTCTAAACCAAACACGGTTTGTGCTAGATTCTTGAAACTTGACACAGTAAAGCACTTTCACGTTCTATCTCTATGTTCTGTTTCCTCTGGATGTAGCCCTAAGTAGTGACTGGGGAGAAATACTTTCATTGAAAGGGGTTGCCAAGCTTCCAGAAATTACGAGTCTCCAGAAATCTCAGCAACTATGATTTCACCCAACCTTGATGATACTTTCAGGTAATGATCAGTACACTAAGCCCACTTGGTTCGCCAAATTTCGTTCTTCTATGTTGAAGCGTTCGTTTCCAGTAACAGTTTGAATTTTGGCGTTTCACTCTGTTTTCTCCTATACTGACAGATGTATTTGGAACTCTAAATCAAACACGGTTTGTGCTAGCTTCTTGAAACTTGACACACTAAAGCAGTTTCACGTTCTATCTCTATGTTCTGTTTCCTCTTGATGTAGCCCTAAGCAGTGACTGGGGAGAAATACTTTCATTGAAAGGGGTTGCCAAGCTTCCAGAAATTACGAGTCTCCAGAAATCTCAGCAACTATGATTTCACCCATACTGGATGATACTTTCAGGTAATGATCAGTACACTAAGCCCACTTGGTTCGCCAAATTTCGTTCTTCTATGTTGAAGCGTTCGATTCCAGTAACAGTTTGAATTTTGGCGTTTTACTCTGTTTTCTCCTATATTGATAGATGTATTTGGAACTCTAAATCAAACACGGTTTGTGCTAGCTTCTTGAAACTTGACACAATAAAGCAGTTTCAAGTTCTATCTCTATGTTCTGTCTCCTCTTGATGTAGCCCTAAGCAGTGACTGGGGAGAAACACTTTCATTGAAAAGGGTTGCCAAGCTTCCAAAAATTACGAGTCTCCAGAAATCTCAGCATCTATTTTTTCACCCAAACTGGATGATACTTTCAGGTAATGATGAGTACGCTAAGCCCACTGGGTTCCCAAAATTTCGTTCTTCTATGTTGAAGCGTTCGTTTCCAGTAACAGTTTGAATTTTGGCGTTTCACTCTGTTTTCTCCTATATTGATAGATGTATTTGGAACTCTAAACCAAACACGGTTTGTGCTAGCTTCTTGAAACTTGACACAGTAAAGCAGTTTCACGTTCTATCTCTATGTTCTGTTTCCTCTTGATGTAGCACTCAGCAGTGACTGAGGAGAAACACTTTCATTGAAAGGGGTTGCCAAGCTCCCCAAAACTGCGAGTCTCCAGAAATCTCAGCAACTATTTTTTCACCCAAACTGGATGATACTTTCAGGTAATGATCAGTACACTAAGCTCACTTGGTTCCCCAAATTTCGTTCTTTTATGTTGAAGCGTTCACTTCCAGTAACTGTTTGAATTTTGGCGTTTCACTCTGTTTTCTCCTATACTGACAGATGTATTTCGAACTCTAAGTCAAACACGGTTTGTGCTAGCTTCTTGAAACTTGACACAGTAAAGCAGTTTCAAGTTCTATCTCTATGTTTTCTTTCCTCTTGATGTAGCACTAAGCAGTGACTGAGGAGAAACACTTTCATTGAAAGGGGTTGCCAAGCTTCCAGAAATTACGAGTCTCCAGAAATCTCAGCAACTATGATTTCACCCAAACTGGATGATACTTTCAGGTAATGATCAGTACACTAAGCCCACTTGGTTCGCCAAATTTCGTTCTTCTATGTTGAAGCGTTCGTTTCCAGTAACAGTTTGAATTTTGGCGTTTTACTCTGTTTTCTCCTATATTGATAGATGTATTTGGAACTCTAAATCAAACACGGTTTGTGCTAGCTTCTTGAAACTTGACACAATAAAGCAGTTTCAAGTTCTATCTCTATGTTCTGTCTCCTCTTGATTTAGCCCTAAGCAGTGACTGGGGAGAAACACTTTAATTGAAAGGGGTTGCCAAGCTTCCAAAAATTACGAGTCTCCAGAAATCTCAGCATCTATTTTTTCACCCAAACTGGATGATACTTTCAGGTAATGATGAGTAAGCTAAGCACACTGGGTTCCCAAAATTTCGTTCTTCTATGTTGAAGCGTTCGTTTCCAGTAACAGTTTGAATTTTGGCGTTTCACTCTGTTTTCTCCTATATTGATAGATGTATTTGGAACTCTAAACCAAACACGGTTTGTGCTAGCTTCTTGAAACTTGACACAGTAAAGCAGTTTCACGTTCTATCTCTATGTTCTGTTTCCTCTTGATGTAGCACTCAGCAGTGACTGAGGAGAAACACTTTCATTGAAAGGGGTTGCCAAGCTCCCCAAAACTGCGAGTCTCCAGAAATCTCAGCAACTATTTTTTCACCCAAACTGGATGATACTTTCAGGTAATGATCAGTACACTAAGCTCACTTGGTTCCCCAAATTTCGTTCTTTTATGTTGAAGCGTTCACTTCCAGTAACTGTTTGAATTTTGGCGTTTCACTCTGTTTTCTCCTATACTGACAGATGTATTTGGAACTCTAAGTCAAACACGGTTTGTGCTAGCTTCTTGAAACTTGACACACTAAAGCAGTTTCACGTTCTATCTCTATGTTCTGTTTCCTCTTGATGTAGCCCTAAGCAGTGACTGGGGAGAAATACTTTCATTGAAAGGGGTTGCCAAGCTTCCAGAAATTACGAGTCTCCAGAAATCTCAGCAACTATGATTTCACCCATACTGGATGATACTTTCAGGTAATGATCAGTACACTAAGCCCACTTGGTTCGCCAAATTTCGTTCTTCTATGTTGAAGCGTTCGTTTCCAGTAACAGTTTGAATTTTGGCGTTTCACTCTGTTTTCTCCTATATTGATAGATGTATTTGGAACTCTAAACCAAACACGGTTTGTGCTAGCTTCTTGAAACTTGACACAGTAAAGCAGTTTCACGTTCTATCTCTATGTTCTGTTTCCTCTTCGATGTAGGACTCAGCAGTGACTGAGGAGAAAAACTTTCATTGAAAGGGTTTGCCAAGCTTCCCAAAATTGCGAGTCTCCAGAAATCTCAGCAACTATTTTTTAACCCAAACTGGATGATACTTTCAGGTAATGATCAGTACACTAAGCCCACTTGGTTCCCCAAATTTCGTTCTTCTATGTTGAAGCGTTCGTTTCCAGTAACAGTTTGAATTTTGGCGTTTCACTCTGTTTTCTCCTATATTGATAGATGTATTTGGAACTCTAACCCAAACACGGTTTGTGCTAGCTTCTTGAAACTTGACACAGTAAAGCAGTTTCACGTTCTATCTCTATGTTCTGTCTCCTCTTGATGTAGCCCTAAGCAGTGACTGAGGAGAAACACTTTCATTGAAAGGGGTTGCCAAGCTTCCAAAAATTACGAGTCTCCAGAAATCTCAGCATCTATTTTTTCACCCAAACTTGATGATACTTTCAGGTAATGATGAGTACGCTAAGCCCACTGGGTTCCCCAAATTTCGTTCTTCTATGTTGAAGCGTTCGTTTCCAGTAACAGTTTGAATTTTGGCGTTTCACTCTGTTTTCTCCTATATTGATAGATGTATTTGGAACTCTAAACCAAACACGGTTTGTGCTAGCTTCTTGAAACTTGACACAGTAAAGCAGTTTCACGTTCTATCTCTATGTTCTGTTTCCTCTTCGATGTAGCACTCAGCAGTGACTGAGGAGAAACACTTTCATTGAAAGGGGTTGCCAAGCTTCCCAAAATTGCGAGTCTCCAGAAATCTCAGCAACTATTTTTTAACCCAAACTGGATGATACTTTCAGGTAATGATCAGTACACTAAGCCCACTTGGTTCCCCAAATTTCGTTCTTCTATGTTGAAGCGTTCGTTTCCAGTAACAGTTTGAATTTTGGCGTTTCACTGTGTTTTCTCCTATATTGATAGATGTATTTGGAACTCTAAACCAAACACGGTTTGTGCTAGCTTCTTGAAACTTGACACAGTAATGCAGTTTCACGTTCTATCTCTATGTTCTGTCTCCTCTTGATGTAGCCCTAAGCAGTGACTGGGGAGAAACACTTTCATTGAAAGGGGTTGCCAAGCTTCCAAAAATTACGAGTCTCCAGAAATCTCAGCATCTATTTTTTCACACAAACTTGATGATACTTTCAGGTAATGATGAGTACGCTAAGCCCACTGTGTTCCCCAAATTTCGTTCTTCTATGTTGAAGCGTTCGTTTCCAGTAACAGTTTGATTTTGGCGTTTCACTCTGTTTTCTCCTATATTGATAGATGTATTTGGAACTCTAAACCAAACACGGTTGGTGCTAGCTTCTTGAAACTTGACACAGTAAAGCAGTTTCACGTTCTATCTCTATGTTCTGTTTCCTCTTGATGTAGCACTCAGCAGTGACTGAGGAGAAACACTTTCATTGAAAGGGGTTGCCAAGCTTCCCAAAATTGCGAGTCTCCAGAAATCTCAGCAACTATTTTTTAACCCAAACTGGATGATACTTTCAGGTAATGATCAGTACACTAAGCCCATTTGGTTCCCCAAATTTCGTTCTTCTATGTTAAAGCGTTCGTTTCCAGTAACAGTTTGAATTTTGGCGTTTCACTCTGTTTTCTCCTATATTGATACATGTATTTGGAACTCTAAACCAAACACGGTTTGTGCTAGCTTCTTGAAACTTGACACAGTAAAGGAGTTTCACGTTCTATCTCTATGTTCTGTTTCCTCTTGATGTAGCACTCAGCAGTGACTGAGGAGAAACACTTTCATTGAAAGGGGTTGCCAAGCTCCCCAAAATTGCGAGTCTCCAGAAATCTCAGCAACTATTTTTTAACCCAAACTGGATGATACTTTCAGGTAATGATCAGTAAACTAAGCTCACTTGGTTCCCCAAATTTCGTTCTTTTATGTTGAAGCGTTCGCTTCCAGTAACTGTTTGAATTTTGGCGTTTCACTCTGTTTTCTCCTATACTGACAGATGTATTTGGAACTCTAAACCAAACACGGTTTGTGCTAGCTTCTTGAAACTTGACACAGTAAAGCAGTTTCACGTTCTATCTCTATGTTCTGTTTCCTCTGGATGTAGCCCTAAGCAGTGACTGGGGAGAAATACTTTCATTGAAAGGGGTTGCCAAGCTTCCAGAAATTACGAGTCTCCAGAAATCTCAGCAACTATGATTTCACCCATACTGGATGATACTTTCAGGTAATGATCAGTACACTAAGCCCACTTGGTTCGCCAAATTTCGTTCTTCTATGTTGAAGCGTTCGTTTCCAGTAACAGTTTGAATTTTGGCGTTTCACTCTGTTTTCTCCTATATTGATAGATGTATTTGGAACTCTAAACCAAACACGGTTTGTGCTAGCTTCTTGAAACTTGACACAGTAAAGCACTTTCACGTTCTATCTCTATGTTCTGTTTCCTCTGGATGTAGCCCTAAGTAGTGACTGGGGAGAAATACTTTCATTGAAAGGGGTTGCCAAGCTTCCAGAAATTACGAGTCTCCAGAAATCTCAGCAACTATGATTTCACCCAACCTTGATGATACTTTCAGGTAATGATCAGTACACTAAGCCCACTTGGTTCGCCAAATTTCGTTCTTCTATGTTGAAGCGTTCGTTTCCAGTAACAGTTTGAATTTTGGCGTTTCACTCTGTTTTCTCCTATACTGACAGATGTATTTGGAACTCTAAATCAAACACGGTTTGTGCTAGCTTCTTGAAACTTGACACACTAAAGCAGTTTCACGTTCTATCTCTATGTTCTGTTTCCTCTTGATGTAGCCCTAAGCAGTGACTGGGGAGAAATACTTTCATTGAAAGGGGTTGCCAAGCTTCCAGAAATTACGAGTCTCCAGAAATCTCAGCAACTATGATTTCACCCATACTGGATGATACTTTCAGGTAATGATCAGTACACTAAGCCCACTTGGTTCGCCAAATTTCGTTCTTCTATGTTGAAGCGTTCGATTCCAGTAACAGTTTGAATTTTGGCGTTTTACTCTGTTTTCTCCTATATTGATAGATGTATTTGGAACTCTAAATCAAACACGGTTTGTGCTAGCTTCTTGAAACTTGACACAATAAAGCAGTTTCAAGTTCTATCTCTATGTTCTGTCTCCTCTTGATGTAGCCCTAAGCAGTGACTGGGGAGAAACACTTTCATTGAAAAGGGTTGCCAAGCTTCCAAAAATTACGAGTCTCCAGAAATCTCAGCATCTATTTTTTCACCCAAACTGGATGATACTTTCAGGTAATGATGAGTACGCTAAGCCCACTGGGTTCCCAAAATTTCGTTCTTCTATGTTGAAGCGTTCGTTTCCAGTAACAGTTTGAATTTTGGCGTTTCACTCTGTTTTCTCCTATATTGATAGATGTATTTGGAACTCTAAACCAAACACGGTTTGTGCTAGCTTCTTGAAACTTGACACAGTAAAGCAGTTTCACGTTCTATCTCTATGTTCTGTTTCCTCTTGATGTAGCACTCAGCAGTGACTGAGGAGAAACACTTTCATTGAAAGGGGTTGCCAAGCTCCCCAAAACTGCGAGTCTCCAGAAATCTCAGCAACTATTTTTTCACCCAAACTGGATGATACTTTCAGGTAATGATCAGTACACTAAGCTCACTTGGTTCCCCAAATTTCGTTCTTTTATGTTGAAGCGTTCACTTCCAGTAACTGTTTGAATTTTGGCGTTTCACTCTGTTTTCTCCTATACTGACAGATGTATTTCGAACTCTAAGTCAAACACGGTTTGTGCTAGCTTCTTGAAACTTGACACAGTAAAGCAGTTTCAAGTTCTATCTCTATGTTTTCTTTCCTCTTGATGTAGCACTCAGCAGTGACTGAGGAGAAACACTTTCATTGAAAGGGGTTGCCAAGCTTCCAGAAATTACGAGTCTCCAGAAATCTCAGCAACTATGATTTCACCCAAACTGGATGATACTTTCAGGTAATGATCAGTACACTAAGCCCACTTGGTTCGCCAAATTTCGTTCTTCTATGTTGAAGCGTTCGTTTCCAGTAACAGTTTGAATTTTGGCGTTTTACTCTGTTTTCTCCTATATTGATAGATGTATTTGGAACTCTAAATCAAACACGGTTTGTGCTAGCTTCTTGAAACTTGACACAATAAAGCAGTTTCAAGTTCTATCTCTATGTTCTGTCTCCTCTTGATTTAGCCCTAAGCAGTGACTGGGGAGAAACACTTTCATTGAAAGGGGTTGCCAAGCTTCCAAAAATTACGAGTCTCCAGAAATCTCAGCATCTATTTTTTCACACAAACTGGATGATACTTTCAGGTAATGATGAGTAAGCTAAGCACACTGGGTTCCCAAAATTTCGTTCTTCTATGTTGAAGCGTTCGTTTCCAGTAACAGTTTGAATTTTGGCGTTTCACTCTGTTTTCTCCTATATTGATAGATGTATTTGGAACTCTAAACCAAACACGGTTTGTGCTAGCTTCTTGAAACTTGACACAGTAAAGCAGTTTCACGTTCTATCTCTATGTTCTGTTTCCTCTTGATGTAGCACTCAGCAGTGACTGAGGAGAAACACTTTCATTGAAAGGGGTTGCCAAGCTCCCCAAAACTGCGAGTCTCCAGAAATCTCAGCAACTATTTTTTCACCCAAACTGGATGATACTTTCAGGTAATGATCAGTACACTAAGCTCACTTGGTTCCCCAAATTTCGTTCTTTTATGTTGAAGCGTTCACTTCCAGTAACTGTTTGAATTTTGGCGTTTCACTCTGTTTTCTCCTATACTGACAGATGTATTTGGAACTCTAAGTCAAACACGGTTTGTGCTAGCTTCTTGAAACTTGACACACTAAAGCAGTTTCACGTTCTATCTCTATGTTCTGTTTCCTCTTGATGTAGCCCTAAGCAGTGACTGGGGAGAAATACTTTCATTGAAAGGGTTTGCCAAGCTTCCCAAAATTGCGAGTCTCCAGAAATCTCAGCAACTATTTTTTAACCCAAACTGGATGATACTTTCAGGTAATGATCAGTACACTAAGCCCACTTGGTTCCCCAAATTTCGTTCTTCTATGTTGAAGCGTTCGTTTCCAGTAACAGTTTGAATTTTGGCGTTTCACTCTGTTTTCTCCTATATTGATAGATGTATTTGGAACTCTAACCCAAACACGGTTTGTGCTAGCTTCTTGAAACTTGACACAGTAAAGCAGTTTCACGTTCTATCTCTATGTTCTGTCTCCTCTTGATGTAGCCCTAAGCAGTGACTGAGGAGAAACACTTTCATTGAAAGGGGTTGCCAAGCTTCCAAAAATTACGAGTCTCCAGAAATCTCAGCATCTATTTTTTCACCCAAACTTGATGATACTTTCAGGTAATGATGAGTACGCTAAGCCCACTGGGTTCCCCAAATTTCGTTCTTCTATGTTGAAGCGTTCGTTTCCAGTAACAGTTTGAATTTTGGCATTTCACTCTGTTTTCTCCTACATTGATAGATGTATTTGGAACTCTAAACCAAACACGGTTTGTGCTAGCTTCTTGAAACTTGACACAGTAAAGCAGTTTCACGTTCTATCTCTATGTTCTGTTTCCTCTTCGATGTAGCACTCAGCAGTGACTGAGGAGAAACACTTTCATTGAAAGGGGTTGCCAAGCTTCCCAAAATTGCGAGTCTCCAGAAATCTCAGCAACTATTTTTTAACCCAAACTGGATGATACTTTCAGGTAATGATCAGTACACTAAGCCCACTTGGTTCCCCAAATTTCGTTCTTCTATGTTGAAGCGTTCGTTTCCAGTAACAGTTTGAATTTTGGCGTTTCACTGTGTTTTCTCCTATATTGATAGATGTATTTGGAACTCTAAACCAAACACGGTTTGTGCTAGCTCCTTGAAACTTGACACAGTAATGCAGTTTCACGTTCTATCTCTATGTTCTGTCTCCTCTTGATGTAGCCCTAAGCAGTGACTGGGGAGAAACACTTTCATTGAAAGGGGTTGCCAAGCTTCCAAAAATTACGAGTCTCCAGAAAACTCAGCATCTATTTTTTCACCCAAACTTGATGATACTTTCAGGTAATGATGAGTACGCTAAGCCCACTGTGTTCCCCAAATTTCGTTCTTCTATGTTGAAGCGTGCGTTTCCAGTAACAGTTTGATTTTGGCGTTTCACTCTGTTTTCTCCTATATTGATAGATGTATTTGGAACTCTAAACCAAACACGGTTGGTGCTAGCTTCTTGAAACTTGACACAGTAAAGCAGTTTCACGTTCTATATCTATGTTCTGTTTCCTCTTGATGTAGCACTCAGCAGTGACTGAGGAGAAACACTTTCATTGAAAGGGGTTGCCAAGCTTCCCAAAATTGCGAGTCTCCAGAAATCTCAGCAACTATTTTTTAACCCAAACTGGATGATACTTTCAGGTAATGATCAGTACACTAAGCCCATTTGGTTCCCCAAATTTCGTTCTTCTATGTTAAAGCGTTCGTTTCCAGTAACAGTTTGAATTTTGGCGTTTCACTCTGTTTTCTCCTATATTGATACATGTATTTGGAACTCTAAACCAAACACGGTTTGTGCTAGCTTCTTGAAACTTGACACAGTAAAGGAGTTTCACGTTCTATCACTATGTTCTGTTTCCTCTTGATGTAGCACTCAGCGGTGACTGAGGAGAAACACTTTCATTGAAAGGGGTTGCCAAGCTTCCCAAAATTGCGAGTCTCCAGAAATCTCAGCAACTATTTTTTAACCCAAACTGGATGATACTTTCAGGTAATGATCAGTAAACTAAGCTCACTTGGTTCCCCAAATTTCGTTCTTTTATGTTGAAGCGTTCGCTTCCAGTAACTGTTTGAATTTTGGCGTTTCACTCTGTTTTCTCCTATACTGACAGATGTATTTGGAACTCTAAACCAAACACGGTTTGTGCTAGCTTCTTGAAACTTGACACAGTAAAGCAGTTTCACGTTCTATCTCTATGTTCTGTTTCCTCTGGATGTAGCCCTAAGCAGTGACTGGGGAGAAATACTTTCATTGACAGGGGTTGCCAAGCTTCCAGAAATTACGAGTCTCCAGAAATCTCAGCAACTATGATTTCACCCATACTGGATGATACTTTCAGGTAATGATCAGTACACTAAGCCCACTTGGTTCGCCAAATTTCGTTCTTCTATGTTGAAGCGTTCGTTTCCAGTAACAGTTTGAATTTTGGCGTTTCACTCTGTTTTCTCCTATACTAACAGATGTATTTGGAACTCTAAATCAAACACGGTTTGTGCTAGCTTCTTGAAACTTGACACACTAAAGCAGTTTCACGTTCTATCTCTATGTTCTGTTTCCTCTTGATGTAGCCCTAAGCAGTGACTGGGGAGAAATACTTTCATTGAAAGGGGTTGCCAAGCTTCCAGAAATTACGAGTCTCCAGAAATCTCAGCAACTATGATTTCACCCATACTGGATGATACTTTCAGGTAATGATCAGTACACTAAGCCCACTTGGTCCGCCAAATTTCGTTCTTCTATGTTGAAGCGTTCGATTCCAGTAACAGTTTGAATTTTGGCGTTTTACTCTGTTTTCTCCTATATTGATAGATGTATTTGGAACTCTAAATCAAACACGGTTTGTGCTAGCTTCTTGAAACTTGACACAATAAAGCAGTTTCAAGTTCTATCTCTATGTGTTCTGTCTCCTCTTGATGTAGCCCTAAGCAGTGACTGGGGAGAAACACTTTCATTGAAAAGGGTTGCCAAGCTTCCAAAAATTACGAGTCTCCAGAAATCTCAGCATCTATTTTTTCACCCAAACTGGATGATACTTTCAGGTAATGATGAGTACGCTAAGCCCACTGGGTTCCCAAAATTTCGTTCTTCTATGTTGAAGCGTTCGATTCCAGTAACAGTTTGAATTTTGGCGTTTTACTCTGTTTTCTCCTATATTGATAGATGTATTTGGAACTCTAAACCAAACACGGTTTGTGCTAGCTTCTTGAAACTTGACACAGTAAAGCAGTTTCACGTTCTATCTCTATGTTCTGTTTCCTCTTGATGTAGCACTCAGCAGTGACTGAGGAGAAACACTTTCATTGAAAGGGGTTGCCAAGCTCCCCAAAACTGCGAGTCTCCAGAAATCTCAGCAACTATTTTTTCACCCAAACTGGATGATACTTTCAGGTAATGATCAGTACACTAAGCTCACTTGGTTCCCCAAATTTCGTTCTTTTATGTTGAAGCGTTCACTTCCAGTAACTGTTTGAATTTTGGCGTTTCACTCTGTTTTCTCCTATACTGACAGATGTATTTCGAACTCTAAGTCAAACACGGTTTGTGCTAGCTTCTTGAAACTTGACACAGTAAAGCAGTTTCAAGTTCTATCTCTATGTTTTCTTTCCTCTTGTTGCACTCAGCAGTGACTGAGGAGAAACACTTTCATTGAAAGGGGTTGCCAAGCTTCCAGAAATTACGAGTCTCCAGAAATCTCAGCAACTATGATTTCACCCAAACTGGATGATACTTTCAGGTAATGATCAGTACACTAAGCCCACTTGGTTCGCCAAATTTCGTTCTTCTATGTTGAAGCGTTCGTTTCCAGTAACAGTTTGAATTTTGGCGTTTTACTCTGTTTTCTCCTATATTGATAGATGTATTTGGAACTCTAAATCAAACACGGTTTGTGCTAGCTTCTTGAAACTTGACACAATAAAGCAGTTTCAAGTTCTATCTCTATGTTCTGTCTCCTGTTGATTTAGCCCTAAGCAGTGACTGGGAGAAACACTTTCATTGAAAGGGGTTGCCAAGCTTCCAAAAATTACGAGTCTCCAGAAATCTCAGCATCTATTTTTTCACCCAAACTGGATGATACTTTCAGGTAATGATGAGTAAGCTAAGCCCACTTGGTTCCCAAAATTTCGTTCTTCTATGTTGAAGCGTTCGTTTCCAGTAACAGTTTGAATTTTGGCGTTTCACTCTGTTTTCTCCTATATTGATAGATGTATTTGGAACTCTAAACCAAACACGGTTTGTGCTAGCTTCTTGAAACTTGACACAGTAAAGCAGTTTCACGTTCTATCTCTATGTTCTGTTTCCTCTTGATGTAGCACTCAGCAGTGACTGAGGAGAAACACTTTCATTGAAAGGGGTTGCCAAGCTCCCCAAACTGCGAGTCTCCAGAAATCTCAGCAACTATTTTTTCACCCAAACTGGATGATACTTTCAGGTAATGATCAGTACACTAAGCTCACTTGGTTCCCCAAATTTCGTTCTTTTATGTTGAAGCGTTCACTTCCAGTAACTGTTTGAATTTTGGCGTTTCACTCTGTTTTCTTCTATACTGACAGATGTATTTGGAACTCTAAGTCAAACACGGTTTGTGCTAGCTTCTTGAAACTTGACACAGTAAAGCAGTTTCACGTTCTATCTCTATGTTCTGTTTCCTCTTCGATGTAGGACTCAGCAGTGACTGAGGAGAAAAACTTTCATTGAAAGGGTTTGCCAAGCTTCCCAAAATTGCGAGTCTCCAGAAATCTCAGCAACTATTTTTTAACCCAAACTGGATGATACTTTCAGGTAATGATCAGTACACTAAGCCCACTTGGTTCCCCAAATTTCGTTCTTCTATGTTGAAGCGTTCGTTTCCAGTAACAGTTTGAATTTTGGCGTTTCACTCTGTTTTCTCCTATATTGATAGATGTATTTGGAACTCTAACCCAAACACGGTTTGTGCTAGCTTCTTGAAACTTGACACAGTAAAGCAGTTTCACGTTCTATCTCTATGTTCTGTCTCCTCTTGATGTAGCCCTAAGCAGTGACTGAGGAGAAACACTTTCATTGAAAGGGGTTGCCAAGCTTCCAAAAATTACGAGTCTCCAGAAATCTCAGCATCTATTTTTTCACCCAAACTTGATGATACTTTCAGGTAATGATGAGTACGCTAAGCCCACTGGGTTCCCCAAATTTCGTTCTTCTATGTTGAAGCGTTCGTTTCCAGTAACAGTTTGAATTTTGGCATTTCACTCTGTTTTCTCCTACATTGATAGATGTATTTGGAACTCTAAACCAAACACGGTTTGTGCTAGCTTCTTGAAACTTGACACAGTAAAGCAGTTTCACGTTCTATCTCTATGTTCTGTTTCCTCTTCGATGTAGCACTCAGCAGTGACTGAGGAGAAACACTTTCATTGAAAGGGGTTGCCAAGCTTCCCAAAATTGCGAGTCTCCAGAAATCTCAGCAACTATTTTTTAACCCAAACTGGATGATACTTTCAGGTAATGATCAGTACACTAAGCCCACTGGGTTCCCCAAATTTCGTTCTTCTATGTTGAAGCGTTCGTTTCCAGTAACAGTTTGAATTTTGGCGTTTCACTGTGTTTTCTCCTATATTGATAGATGTATTTGGAACTCTAAACCAAACACGGTTTGTGCTAGCTCCTTGAAACTTGACACAGTAATGCAGTTTCACGTTCTATCTCTATGTTCTGTCTCCTCTTGATGTAGCCCTAAGCAGTGACTGGGGAGAAACACTTTCATTGAAAGGGGTTGCCAAGCTTCCAAAAATTACGAGTCTCCAGAAAACTCAGCATCTATTTTTTCACCCAAACTTGATGATACTTTCAGGTAATGATGAGTACGCTAAGCCCACTGTGTTCCCCAAATTTCGTTCTTCTATGTTGAAGCGTGCGTTTCCAGTAACAGTTTGATTTTGGCGTTTCACTCTGTTTTCTCCTATATTGATAGATGTATTTGGAACTCTAAACCAAACACGGTTGGTGCTAGCTTCTTGAAACTTGACACAGTAAAGCAGTTTCACGTTCTATATCTATGTTCTGTTTCCTCTTGATGTAGCACTCAGCAGTGACTGAGGAGAAACACTTTCATTGAAAGGGGTTGCCAAGCTTCCCAAAATTGCGAGTCTCCAGAAATCTCAGCAACTATTTTTTAACCCAAACTGGATGATACTTTCAGGTAATGATCAGTACACTAAGCCCATTTGGTTCCCCAAATTTCGTTCTTCTATGTTAAAGCGTTCGTTTCCAGTAACAGTTTGAATTTTGGCGTTTCACTCTGTTTTCTCCTATATTGATACATGTATTTGGAACTCTAAACCAAACACGGTTTGTGCTAGCTTCTTGAAACTTGACACAGTAAAGGAGTTTCACGTTCTATCACTATGTTCTGTTTCCTCTTGATGTAGCACTCAGCAGTGACTGAGGAGAAACACTTTCATTGAAAGGGGTTGCCAAGCTTCCCAAAATTGCGAGTCTCCAGAAATCTCAGCAACTATTTTTTAACCCAAACTGGATGATACTTTCAGGTAATGATCAGTAAACTAAGCTCACTTGGTTCCCCAAATTTCGTTCTTTTATGTTGAAGCGTTCGCTTCCAGTAACTGTTTGAATTTTGGCGTTTCACTCTGTTTTCTCCTATACTGACAGATGTATTTGGAACTCTAAACCAAACACGGTTTGTGCTAGCTTCTTGAAACTTGACACAGTAAAGCAGTTTCACGTTCTATCTCTATGTTCTGTTTCCTCTGGATGTAGCCCTAAGCAGTGACTGGGGAGAAATACTTTCATTGACAGGGGTTGCCAAGCTTCCAGAAATTACGAGTCTCCAGAAATCTCAGCAACTATGATTTCACCCATACTGGATGATACTTTCAGGTAATGATCAGTACACTAAGCCCACTTGGTTCACCAAATTTCGTTCTTCTATGTTGAAGCGTTCGTTTCCAGTAACAGTTAGAATTTTGGCGTTTCACTCTGTTTTCTCCTATATTGATAGATGTATTTGGAACTCTAAACCAAACACGGTTTGTGCTAGCTTCTTGAAACTTGACACAGTAAAGCACTTTCACGTTCTATCTCTATGTTCTGTTTCCTCTGGATGTAGCCCTAAATAGTGACTGGGGAGAAATACTTTCATTGAAAGGGGTTGCCAAGCTTCCAGAAATTACGAGTCTCCAGAAATCTCAGCAACTATGATTTCACCCAACCTTGATGATACTTTCAGGTAATGATCAGTACACTAAGCCCACTTGGTTCGCCAAATTTCGTTCTTCTATGTTGAAGCGTTCGTTTCCAGTAACAGTTTGAATTTTGGCGTTTCACTCTGTTTTCTCCTATACTGACAGATGTATTTGGAACTCTAAATCAAACACGGTTTGTGCTAGCTTCTTGAAACTTGACACACTAAAGCAGTTTCACGTTCTATCTCTATGTTCTGTTTCCTCTTGATGTAGCCCTAAGCAGTGACTGGGGAGAAATACTTTCATTGAAAGGGGTTGCCAAGCTTCCAGAAATTACGAGTCTCCAGAAATCTCAGCAACTATGATTTCACCCATACTGGATGATACTTTCAGGTAATGATCAGTACACTAAGCCCACTTGGTTCGCCAAATTTCGTTCTTCTATGTTGAAGCGTTCGATTCCAGTAACAGTTTGAATTTTGGCGTTTTACTCTGTTTTCTCCTATATTGATAGATGTATTTGGAACTCTAAATCAAACACGGTTTGTGCTAGCTTCTTGAAACTTGACACAATAAAGCAGTTTCAAGTTCTATCTCTATGTGTTCTGCCTCCTCTTGATGTAGCCCTAAGCAGTGACTGGGGAGAAACACTTTCATTGAAAAGGGTTGACAAGCTTCCAAAAATTACGAGTCTCCAGAAATCTCAGCATCTATTTTTTCACCCAAACTGGATGATACTTTCAGGTAATGATGAGTATGCTAAGCCCACTGGGTTCCCAAAATTTCGTTCTTCTATGTTGAAGCGTTCGTTTCCAGTAACAGTTTGAATTTTGGCGTTTCACTCTGTTTTCTCCTATATTGATAGATGTAATTGGAACTCTAAACCAAACACGGTTTGTGCTAGCTTCTTGAAACTTGACACAGTAAAGCAGTTTCACGTTCTATCTCTATGTTCTGTTTCCTCTTCGATGTAGCACTCAGCAGTGACTGAGGAGAAACACTTTCATTGAAAGGGTTTGCCAAGCTTCCCAAAATTGCGAGTCTCCAGAAATCTCAGCAACTATTTTTTAACCCAAACTGGATGATACTTTCAGGTAATGATCAGTACACTAAGCCCACTTGGTTCCCCAAATTTCGTTCTTCTATGTTGAAGCGTTCGTTTCCAGTAACAGTTTGAATTTTGGCGTTTCACTCTGTTTTCTCCTATATTGATAGATGTATTTGGAACTCTAACCCAAACACGGTTTGTGCTAGCTTCTTGAAACGTGACACAGTAAAGCAGTTTCACGTTCTATCTCTATGTTCTGTCTCCTCTTGATGTAGCCCTAAGCAGTGACTGAGGAGAAACACTTTCATTGAAAGGGGTTGCCAAGCTTCCAAAAATTACGAGTCTCCAGAAATCTCAGCATCTATTTTTTCACCCAAACTTGATGATACTTTCAGGTAATGATGAGTACGCTAAGCCCACTGGGTTCCCCAAATTTCGTTCTTCTATGTTGAAGCGTTCGTTTCCAGTAACAGTTTGAATTTTGGCATTTCACTCTGTTTTCTCCTATATTGATAGATGTATTTGGAACTCTAAACCAAACACGGTTTGTGCTAGCTTCTTGAAACTTGACACAGTAAAGCAGTTTCACGTTCTATCTCTATGTTCTGTTTCCTCTTGATGTAGCACTCAGCAGTGACTGAGGAGAAACACTTTCATTGAAAGGGGTTGCCAAGCTTCCCAAAATTGCGAGTCTCCAGAAATCTCAGCAACTATTTTTTAACCCAAACTGGATGATACTTTCAGGTAATGATCAGTACACTAAGCCCATTTGGTTCCCCAAATTTCGTTCTTCTATGTTAAAGCGTTCGTTTCCAGTAACAGTTTGAATTTTGGCGTTTCACTCTGTTTTCTCCTATATTGATACATGTATTTGGAACTCTAAA
This sequence comes from Spermophilus citellus, assembly GCF_964194105.1. Classification (NCBI taxonomy): domain Eukaryota; kingdom Metazoa; phylum Chordata; class Mammalia; order Rodentia; family Sciuridae; genus Spermophilus; species Spermophilus citellus. Next base: position 99,639,535 of record NC_138182.1, read on the forward strand.
CCAAACACGGTTTGTGCTAGCTTCTTGAAACTTGACACAGTAAAGGAGTTTCACGTTCTATCTCTATGTTCTGTTTCCTCTTGATGTAGCACTCAGCGGTGACTGAGGAGAAACACTTTCATTGAAAGGGGTTGCCAAGCTTCCCAAAATTGCGAGTCTCCAGAAATCTCAGCAACTATTTTTTAACCCAAACTGGATGATACTTTCAGGTAATGATCAGTAAACTAAGCTCACTTGGTTCCCCAAATTTCGTTCTTTTATGTTGAAGCGTTCGCTTCCAGTAACTGTTTGAATTTTGGCGTTTCACTCTGTTTTCTCCTATACTGACAGATGTATTTGGAACTCTAAACCAAACACGGTTTGTGCTAGCTTCTTGAAACTTGACACAGTAAAGCAGTTTCACGTTCTATCTCTATGTTCTGTTTCCTCTGGATGTAGCCCTAAGCAGTGACTGGGGAGAAATACTTTCATTGACAGGGGTTGCCAAGCTTCCAGAAATTACGAGTCTCCAGAAATCTCAGCAACTATGATTTCACCCATACTGGATGATACTTTCAGGTAATGATCAGTACACTAAGCCCACTTGGTTCGCCAAATTTCGTTCTTCTATGTTGAAGCGTTCGTTTCCAGTAACAGTTTGAATTTTGGCGTTTCACTCTGTTTTCTCCTATACTAACAGATGTATTTGGAACTCTAAATCAAACACGGTTTGTGCTAGCTTCTTGAAACTTGACACACTAAAGCAGTTTCACGTTCTATCTCTATGTTCTGTTTCCTCTTGATGTAGCCCTAAGCAGTGACTGGGGAGAAATACTTTCATTGAAAGGGGTTGCCAAGCTTCCAGAAATTACGAGTCTCCAGAAATCTCAGCAACTATGATTTCACCCATACTGGATGATACTTTCAGGTAATGATCAGTACACTAAGCCCACTTGGTCCGCCAAATTTCGTTCTTCTATGTTGAAGCGTTCGATTCCAGTAACAGTTTGAATTTTGGCGTTTTACTCTGTTTTCTCCTATATTGATAGATGTATTTGGAACTCTAAATCAAACACGGTTTGTGCTAGCTTCTTGAAACTTGACACAATAAAGCAGTTTCAAGTTCTATCTCTATGTGTTCTGTCTCCTCTTGATGTAGCCCTAAGCAGTGACTGGGGAGAAACACTTTCATTGAAAAGGGTTGCCAAGCTTCCAAAAATTACGAGTCTCCAGAAATCTCAGCATCTATTTTTTCACCCAAACTGGATGATACTTTCAGGTAATGATGAGTACGCTAAGCCCACTGGGTTCCCAAAATTTCGTTCTTCTATGTTGAAGCGTTCGTTTCCAGTAACAGTTTGAATTTTGGCGTTTCACTCTGTTTTCTCCTATATTGATAGATGTATTTGGAACTCTAAACCAAACACGGTTTGTGCTAGCTTCTTGAAACTTGACACAGTAAAGCAGTTTCACGTTCTATCTCTATGTTCTGTTTCCTCTTGATGTAGCACTCAGCAGTGACTGAGGAGAAACACTTTCATTGAAAGGGGTTGCCAAGCTCCCCAAAACTGCGAGTCTCCAGAAATCTCAGCAACTATTTTTTCACCCAAACTGGATGATACTTTCAGGTAATGATCAGTACACTAAGCTCACTTGGTTCCCCAAATTTCGTTCTTTTATGTTGAAGCGTTCACTTCCAGTAACTGTTTGAATTTTGGCGTTTCACTCTGTTTTCTCCTATACTGACAGATGTATTTCGAACTCTAAGTCAAACACGGTTTGTGCTAGCTTCTTGAAACTTGACACAGTAAAGCAGTTTCAAGTTCTATCTCTATGTTTTCTTTCCTCTTGTTGCACTCAGCAGTGACTGAGGAGAAACACTTTCATTGAAAGGGGTTGCCAAGCTTCCAGAAATTACGAGTCTCCAGAAATCTCAGCAACTATGATTTCACCCAAACTGGATGATACTTTCAGGTAATGATCAGTACACTAAGCCCACTTGGTTCGCCAAATTTCGTTCTTCTATGTTGAAGCGTTCGTTTCCAGTAACAGTTTGAATTTTGGCGTTTTACTCTGTTTTCTCCTATATTGATAGATGTATTTGGAACTCTAAATCAAACACGGTTTGTGCTAGCTTCTTGAAACTTGACACAATAAAGCAGTTTCAAGTTCTATCTCTATGTTCTGTCTCCTGTTGATTTAGCCCTAAGCAGTGACTGGGAGAAACACTTTCATTGAAAGGGGTTGCCAAGCTTCCAAAAATTACGAGTCTCCAGAAATCTCAGCATCTATTTTTTCACCCAAACTGGATGATACTTTCAGGTAATGATGAGTAAGCTAAGCCCACTTGGTTCCCAAAATTTCGTTCTTCTATGTTGAAGCGTTCGTTTCCAGTAACAGTTTGAATTTTGGCGTTTCACTCTGTTTTCTCCTATATTGATAGATGAATTTGGAACTCTAAACCAAACACGGTTTGTGCTAGCTTCTTGAAACTTGACACAGTAAAGCAGTTTCACGTTCTATCTCTATGTTCTGTTTCCTCTTGATGTAGCACTCAGCAGTGACTGAGGAGAAACACTTTCATTGAAAGGGGTTGCCAAGCTCCCCAAAACTGCGAGTCTCCAGAAATCTCAGCAACTATTTTTTCACCCAAACTGGATGATACTTTCAGGTAATGATCAGTACACTAAGCTCACTTGGTTCCCCAAATTTCGTTCTTTTATGTTGAAGCGTTCACTTCCAGTAACTGTTTGAATTTTGGCGTTTCACTCTGTTTTCTCCTATACTGACAGATGTATTTGGAACTCTAAGTCAAACACGGTTTGTGCTAGCTTCTTGAAACTTGACACACTAAAGCAGTTTCACGTTCTATCTCTATGTTCTGTTTCCTCTTGATGTAGCCCTAAGCAGTGACTGGGGAGAAATACTTTCATTGAAAGGGGTTGCCAAGCTTCCAGAAATTACGAGTCTCCAGAAATCTCAGCAACTATGATTTCACCCATACTGGATGATACTTTCAGGTAATGATCAGTACACTAAGCCCACTTGGTTCGCCAAATTGCGTTCTTCTATGTTGAAGCGTTCGTTTCCAGTAACAGTTTGAATTTTGGCGTTTCACTCTGTTTTCTCCTATATTGATAGATGTATTTGGAACTCTAAACCAAACACGGTTTGTGCTAGCTTCTTGAAACTTGACACAGTAAAGCAGTTTCACGTTCTATCTCTATGTTCTGTTTCCTCTTCGATGTAGCACTCAGCAGTGACTGAGGAGAAACACTTTCATTGAAAGGGGTTGCCAAGCTTCCCAAAATTGCGAGTCTCCAGAAATCTCAGCAACTATTTTTTAACCCAAACTGGATGATACTTTCAGGTAATGATCAGTACACTAAGCCCACTTGGTTCCCCAAATTTCGTTCTTCTATGTTGAAGCGTTCGTTTCCAGTAACAGTTTGAATTTTGGCGTTTCACTCTGTTTTCTCCTATATTGATAGATGTATTTGGAACTCTAAACCAAACACGGTTTGTGCTAGCTTCTTGAAACTTGACACAGTAAAGCAGTTTCACGTTCTATCTCTATGTTCTGTTTCCTCTTGATGTAGCACTCAGCAGTGACTGAGGAGAAACACTTTCATTGAAAGGGGTTGCCAAGCTTCCAGAAATTGCGAGTCTCCAGAAATCTCAGCAACTATTTTTTAACCCAAACTGGATGATACTTTCAGGTAATGATCAGTACACTAAGCTCACTTGGTTCCCCAAATTTCGTTCTTTTATGTTGAAGCGTTCGCTTCCAGTAACTGTTTGAATTTTGGCGTTTCACTCTATTTTCTCCTATACTGATAGATGTATTTGGAACTCTAAACCAAACACGGTTTGTGCTAGCTTCTTGAAACTTGACACAGTAAAGCAGTTTCACGTTCTATCTCTATGTTCTGTTTCCTCTGGATGTAGCCCTAAGCAGTGACTGTGGAGAAATACTTTCATTGACAGGGGTTGCCAAGCTTCCAGAAATTACGAGTCTCCAGAAATCTCAGCAACTATGATTTCACCCAACCTGGATGATACTTTCAGGTAATGATCAGTACACTAAGCCCACTTGGTTCGCCAAATTTCGTTCTTCTATGTTGAAGCGTTCGATTCCAGTAACAGTTTGAATTTTGGCGTTTTACTCTGTTTTCTCCTATATTGATAGATGTATTTGGAACTCTAAATCAAACACGGTTTGTGCTAGCTTCTTGAAACTTGACACAATAAAGCAGTTTCAAGTTCTATCTCTATGTTCTGTCTCCTCTTGATGTAGCCCTAAGCAGTGACTGGGGAGAAACACTTTCATTGAAAGGGGTTGCCAAGCTTCCAAAAATTACGAGTCTCCAGAAATCTCAGCATCTATTTTTTCACCCAAACTGGATGATACTTTCAGGTAATGATGAGTACGCTAAGCCCACTGGGTTCCCAAAATTTCGTTCTTCTATGTTGAAGCGTTCGTTTCCAGTAACAGTTTGAATTTTGGCATTTCACTCTGTTTTCTCCTATATTGATAGATGTATTTGGAACTCTAACCCAAACACGGTTTGTGCTAGCTTCTTGAAACTTGACACAGTAAAGCAGTTTCACGTTCTCTCTCTATGTTCTGTTTCCTCTTGATGTAGCACTCAGCAGTGACTGAGGAGAAACACTTTCATTGAAAGGGGTTGCCAAGCTCCTCAAAACTGCGAGTCTCCAGAAATCTCAGCAACTATTTTTTCACCCAAACTGGATGATACTTTCAGGTAATGATCAGTACACTAAGCTCACTTGGTTCCCCAAATTTCGTTCTTTGATGTTGAAGCGTTCACTTCCAGTAACTGTTTGAATTTTGGCGTTTCACTCTGTTTTCTCCTATACTGACAGATGTATTTGGAACTCTAAATCAAACACGGTTTGTGCTAGCTTCTTGAAACTTGACACAGTAAAGCAGTTTCAAGTTCTATCTCTATGTTTTCTTTCCTCTTGATGTAGCACTCAGCAGTGACTGAGGAGAAACACTTTCATTGAAAGGGGTTGCCAAGCTTCCAGAAATTACGAGTCTCCAGAAATCTCAGCAACTATGATTTCACCCAAACTGGATGATACTTTCACGTAATGATCAGTACACTAAGCCCACTTGGTTCCCCAAATTTCGTTCTTCTATGTTGATGCGTTCGCTTCCAGTAACTGTTTGAATTTTGGCGTTTCACTCTGTTTTCTCCTATACTGACAGATGTATTTGAAACTCTAAATCAAACACGGTTTGTGCTAGCTTCTTGAAACTTGACACAGTAAAGCAGTTTCACGTTCTATCACTATGTTCTGTTTCCTCTGGATGTAGCCCTAAGCAGTGACTGGGGAAAAATACTTTCATTGACAGAGGTTGCCAAGCTTCCAGAAATTACGAGTCTCCAGAAATCTCAGCAACTATGATTTCACCCAAACTGGATGATACTTTCAGGTAATGATCAGTACACTAAGCCCACTTGGTTCCCCAAATTTCCTTCTTGTATGTTGAAGCGTTCGTTTCCAGTAACAGTTAGAATTTTGGCGTTTCACTCTGTTTTCTCCTATATTGATAGATGTATTTGGAACTCTAACCAAAACACGGTTTGTGCTAGCTTCTTGAAACTTGACACAGTAAAGCAGTTTCACGTTCTATCTCTATGTTCTGTCTCCTCTTGATGTAGCCCTAAGCAGTGACTGGGGAGAAACACTTTCATTGAAAGGGGTTGCCAAGCTTCCAAAAATTACGAGTCTCCAGAAATCTCAGCATCTATTTTTTCACCCAAACTTGATGATACTTTCAGGTAATGATGAGTACGCTAAGCCCACTGGGTTCCCCAAATTTCGTTCTTCTATGTTGAAGCGTTCGTTTCAAGTAACAGTTTGAATTTTGGCGTTTCACTCTGTTTTCTCCTATATTGATAGATGTATTTGGAACTCTAAACCAAACACGGTTTGTGCTAGCTTCTTGAAACTTGACACAGTAAAGCAGTTTCACGTTCTATATCTATGTTCTGTTTCCTCTTGATGTAGCACTCAGCAGTGACTGAGGAGAAACACTTTCATTGAAAGGGGTTGCCAAGCTTCCAGAAATTACGAGTCTCCAGAAATCTCAGCAACTATGATTTCACCCAAACTGGATGATACTTTCAGGTAATGATCAGTACACTAAGCCCACTTGGTTCCCCAAATTTCGTTCTTCTATGTTGAAGCGTTCCTTTCCAGTAACAGTTTGAATTTTGGCGTTTCACTCTGTTTTCTCCTATATTGATACATGTATTTGGAACTCTAAACCAAACACGGTTTGTGCTAGCTTCTTGAAACTTGACACAGTAAAGCAGTTTCACGTTCTATCTCTATGTTCTGTTTCCTCTTGATGTAGCACTCAGCAGTGACTGAGGAGAAACACTTTCATTGAAAGGGGTTGCCAAGCTTCCCAAAATTGCGAGTCTCCAGAAATCTCAGCAACTATTTTTTAACCCAAACTGGATGATACTTTCAGGTAATGATCAGTACACTAAGCCCACTTGGTTCCCCAAATTTCGTTCTTCTATGTTAAAGCGTTCGTTTCCAGTAACAGTTTGAATTTTGGCGTTTCACTCTGTTTTCTCCTATATTGATACATGTATTTGGAACTCTAAATCAAACACGGTTTGTGCTAGCTTCTTGAAACTTGACACAGTAAAGCAGTTTCACGTTCTGTCTCTATGTTCTGTTTCCTCTTGATGTAGCACTCAGCAGTGACTGAGGAGAAACACTTTCATTTAAAGGGGTTGCCAAGCTTCCCAAAATTGCGAGTCTCCAGAAATCTCAGCAACTATGATTTCACCCAAACTGGATGATACTTTCACGTAATGATCAGTACACTAAGCCCACTTGGTTCCCCAAATTTCGTTCTTCTATGTTGATGCGTTCGCTTCCAGTAACTTTTGAATTTTGGCGTTTCACTCTGTTTTCTCCTATACTGACAGATGTATTTGGAACTCTAAATCAAACACGGTTTGTGCTAGCTTCTTGAAACTTGACACAGTAAAGCAGTTTCACGTTCTATCTCTATGTTCTGTTTCCTCTGGATGTAGCCCTAAGCAGTGACTGGGGAGAAATACTTTCATTGACAGGGGTTGCCAAGCTTCCAGAAATTACGAGTCTCCAGAAATCTCAGCAACTATGATTTCACCCAAACTGGATGATACTTTCAGGTAATGATCAGTACACTAAGCCCACTTGGTTCCCCAAATTTCGTTCTTCTATGTTGAAGCGTTCGTTTCCAGTAACAGTTTGAATTTTGGCGTTTCACTCTGTTTTCTCCTATATTGATAGATGTATTTGGAACTCTAAATCAAACACGGTTTGTGCTACCTTCTTCAAACTTGACACAGTAAAGCAGTTTCACGTTCTATCTCTATGTTCTGTTTCCTCTTGATGTAGCACTCAGCAGTGACTGAGGAGAAACACTTTCATTGAAAGGGGTTGCCAAGCTTCCCAAAATTGCGAGTCTCCAGAAATCTCAGCAACTATTTTTTAACCCAAACTGGATGATACTTTCAGGTAATGATCAGTACACTAAGCTCACTTGGTTCCCCAAATTTCGTTCTTTTATGTTGAAGCGTTCGCTTCCAGTAACTGTTTGAATTTTGGCGTTTCACTATGTTTTCTCCTATATTGATAGATGTATTTGGAACTCTAAACCAAACACGGTTTGTGCTAGCTTCTTGAAACTTGACACAGTAAAGCAGTTTCACGTTCTATCTCTATGTTCTGTTTCCTCTTGATGTAGCACTCAGCAGTGACTGAGGAGAAACACTTTCATTGAAAGGGGTTGCCATGCTTCCCAAAATTGCGAGTCTCCAGAAATCTCAGCAACTATTTTTTAACCCAAACTGGATGATACTTTCAGGTAATGATCAGTACACTAAGCTCACTTGGTTCCCCAAATTTCGTTCTTTTATGTTGAAGCGTTCGCTTCCAGTAACTGTTTGAATTTTGGCGTTTCACTCTGTTTTCTCCTATACTGACAGATGTATTTGGAACTCTAAATCAAACACGGTTTGTGCTAGCTTCTTGAAACTTGACACAGTAAAGCAGTTTCGCGTTCTATCACTATGTTCTGTTTCCTCTGGATGTAGCCCTAAGCAGTGACTGGGGAAAAATACTTTCATTGACAGAGGTTGCCAAGCTTCCAGAAATTACGAGTCTCCAGAAATCTCAGCAACTATGATTTCACCCAAACTGGATGATACTTTCAGGTAATGATCAGTACACTAAGCCCACTTGGTTCCCCAAATTTCGTTCTTCTATGTTGAAGCGTTCGTTTCCAGTAACAGTTTGAATTTTGGCGTTTCACTCTGTTTTCTCCTATATTGATAGATGTATTTGGAACTCTAACCCAAACACGGTTTGTGCTAGCTTCTTGAAACTTGACACAGTAAAGCAGTTTCACGTTCTATCTCTATGTTCTGTTTCCTCTAGATGTAACCCTAAGCAGTGACTGGGGAGAAATACTTTTATTGACAGGGGTTGCCAAGCTTCCAGAAATTACGAGTCTCCAGAAATCTCAGCAACTATGATTTCACCCAAACTGGATGATACTTTCAGGTAATAATAGGTACACTAAGCCCACTTGGTTCCCCAAATTTCGTTCTTCTATGTTGAAGCGTTCGTTTCCAGTAACAGTTTGAATTTTGGCGTTTCACTCTGTTTTCTCCTATATTGATAGATGTATTTGGAACTCTAAATAAAACACGGTTTGTGCTACCTTCTTCAAACTTGACACAGTAAAGCAGTTTCACGTTCTATCTCTATGTTCTGTTTCCTCTTGATGTAGCACTCAGCAGTGACTGAGGAGAAACACTTTCATTGAAAGGGGTTGCGAAGCTTCCCAAAATTGCGAGTCTCCAGAAATCTCAGCAACTATTTTTTAACCCAAATTGGATGATACTTTCAGGTAATGATCAGTACACTAAGCTCACTTGGTTCTCCAAATTTCGTTCTTTTATGTTGAAGCGTTCGCTTCCAGTAACTGTTTGAATTTTGGCGTTTCACTCTGTTTTCTCCTATATTGATAGATGTATTTGGAACTCTAAACCAAACACGGTTTGTGCTAGCTTCTTGAAACTTGACACAGTAAAGCAGTTTCACGTTCTATCTCTATGTTCTGTTTCCTCTTGATGTAGCACTCAGCAGTGACTGAGGAGAAACACTTTCATTGAAAGGGGTTGCCATGCTTCCCAAAATTGCGAGTCTCCAGAAATCTCAGCAACTATTTTTTAACCCAAACTGGATGATACTTTCAGGTAATGATCAGTACACTAAGCTCACTTGGTTCCCCAAATTTCGTTCTTTTATGTTGAAGCGTTCGCTTCCAGTAACTGTTTGAATTTTGGCGTTTCACTCTGTTTTCTCCTATACTGACAGATGTATTTGGAACTCTAAATCAAACACGGTTTGTGCTAGCTTCTTGACACTTGACACAGTAAAGCACTTTCACGTTCTATCTCTATGTTCTGTTTCCTCTGGATGTAGCCCTAAGCAGTGACTGGGGAGAAATACTTTCATTGACAGGGGTTGCCAATTTTCCAGAATTACGAGTCTCCAGAAATCTCAGCAACTATGATTTCACCCAACCTGGATGATACTTTCAGGTAATGATCAGTACACTAAGCCCACTTGGTTCGCCAAATTTCGTTCTTCTATGTTGAAGCGTTCGATTCCAGTAACAGTTTGAATTTTGGCGTTTTACTCTGTTTTCTCCTATATTGATAGATGTATTTGGAACTCTAAACCAAACACGGTTTGTGCTAGCTTCTTGAAACTTGACACAGTAAAGGAGTTTCACGTTCTATCTCTATGTTCTGTTTCCTCTTGATGTAGCACTCAGCAGTGACTGAGGAGAAACACTTTCATTGAAAGGGGTTGCCAAGCTTCCCAAAATTGCGAGTCTCCAGAAATCTCAGCAACTATTTTTTCACCCAAACTGGATGATACTTTCAGGTAATGATCAGTACACTAAGCTCACTTGGTTCCCCAAATTTCGTTCTTTTATGTTGAAGCGTTCGCTTCCAGTAACTGTTTGAATTTTGGCGTTTCACTCTGTTTTCTCCTATATTGATAGATGTATTTGGAACTCTAAACCAAACACGGTTTGTGCTAGCTTCTTGAAACTTGACACAGTAAAGCACTTTCACGTTCTATCTCTATGTTCTGTTTCCTCTGGATGTAGCCCTAAGCAGTGACTGGGGAGAAATACTTTCATTGACAGGGGTTGCCAAGCTTCCAGAAATTACGAGTCTCCAGAAATCTCAGCAACTATGATTTCACCCAACCTGGATGATACTTTCAGGTAATGATCAGTACACTAAGCCCACTTGGTTCGCCAAATTTCGTTCTTCTATGTTGAAGCGTTCGATTCCAGTAACAGTTTGAATTTTGGCGTTTTACTCTGTTTTCTCCTATATTGATAGATGTATTTGGAACTCTAAACCAAACACGGTTTGTGCTAGCTTCTTGAAACTTGACACAGTAAAGGAGTTTCACGTTCTATCTCTATGTTCTGTTTCCTCTTGATGTAGCACTCAGCAGTGACTGAGGAGAAACACTTTCATTGAAAGGGGTTGCCAAGCTTCCCAAAATTGCGAGTCTCCAGAAATCTCAGCAACTATTTTTTAACCCAAACTGGATGATACTTTCAGGTAATGATCAGTACACTAAGCTTACTTGGTTCCCCAAATTTCGTTCTTTTATGTTGAAGCGTTCGCTTCCAGTAACTGTTTGAATTTTGGCGTTTCACTCTGTTTTCTCCTATATTGATAGATGTATTTGGAACTCTAAACCAAACACGGTTTGTGCTAGCTTCTTGAAACTTGACACAGTAAAGCACTTTCACGTTCTATCTCTATGTTCTGTTTCCTCTGGATGTAGCCCTAAGCAGTGACTGGGGAGAAATACTTTCATTGAAAGGGGTTGCCAAGCTTCCAGAAATTACGAGTCTCCAGAAATCTCAGCAACTATGATTTCACCCATACTGGATGATACTTTCAGGTAATGATCAGTACACTAAGCCCACTTGGTTCGCCAAATTGCGTTCTTCTATGTTGAAGCGTTCGTTTCCAGTAACAGTTTGAATTTTGGCGTTTCACTCTGTTTTCTCCTATATTGATAGATGTATTTGGAACTCTAAACCAAACACGGTTTGTGCTAGCTTCTTGAAACTTGACACAGTAAAGCAGTTTCACGTTCTATCTCTATGTTCTGTTTCCTCTTCGATGTAGCACTCAGCAGTGACTGAGGAGAAACACTTTCATTGAAAGGGGTTGCCAAGCTTCCCAAAATTGCGAGTCTCCAGAAATCTCAGCAACTATTTTTTAACCCAAACTGGATGATACTTTCAGGTAATGATCAGTACACTAAGCCCACTTGGTTCCCCAAATTTCGTTCTTCTATGTTGAAGCGTTCGTTTCCAGTAACAGTTTGAATTTTGGCGTTTCACTCTGTTTTCTCCTATATTGATAGATGTATTTGGAACTCTAAACCAAACACGGTTTGTGCTAGCTTCTTGAAACTTGACACAGTAAAGCAGTTTCACGTTCTATCTCTATGTTCTGTTTCCTCTTGATGTAGCACTCAGCAGTGACTGAGGAGAAACACTTTCATTGAAAGGGGTTGCCAAGCTTCCAGAAATTGCGAGTCTCCAGAAATCTCAGCAACTATTTTTTAACCCAAACTGGATGATACTTTCAGGTAATGATCAGTACACTAAGCTCACTTGGTTCCCCAAATTTCGTTCTTTTATGTTGAAGCGTTCGCTTCCAGTAACTGTTTGAATTTTGGCGTTTCACTCTGTTTTCTCCTATACTGATAGATGTATTTGGAACTCTAAACCAAACACGGTTTGTGCTAGCTTCTTGAAACTTGACACAGTAAAGCAGTTTCACGTTCTATCTCTATGTTCTGTTTCCTCTGGATGTAGCCCTAAGCAGTGACTGGGGAGAAATACTTTCATTGACAGGGGTTGCCAAGCTTCCAGAAATTACGAGTCTCCAGAAATCTCAGCAACTATGATTTCACCCAACCTGGATGATACTTTCAGGTAATGATCAGTACACTAAGCCCACTTGGTTCGCCAAATTTCGTTCTTCTATGTTGAAGCGTTCGATTCCAGTAACAGTTTGAATTTTGGCGTTTTACTCTGTTTTCTCCTATATAGATAGATGTATTTGGAACTCTAAATCAAACACGGTTTGTGCTAGCTTCTTGAAACTTGACACAATAAAGCAGTTTCAAGTTCTATCTCTATGTTCTGTCTCCTCTTGATGTAGCCCTAAGCAGTGACTGGGGAGAAACACTTTCATTGAAAGGGGTTGCCAAGCTTCCAAAAATTACGAGTCTCCAGAAATCTCAGCATCTATTTTTTCACCCAAACTGGATGATACTTTCAGGTAATGATGAGTACGCTAAGCCCACTGGGTTCCCAAAATTTCGTTCTTCTATGTTGAAGCGTTCGTTTCCAGTAACAGTTTGAATTTTGGCATTTCACTCTGTTTTCTCCTATATTGATAGATGTATTTGGAACTCTAACCCAAACACGGTTTGTGCTAGCTTCTTGAAACTTGACACAGTAAAGCAGTTTCACGTTCTATCTCTATGTTCTGTTTCCTCTTGATGTAGCACTCAGCAGTGACTGAGGAGAAACACTTTCATTGAAAGGGGTTGCCAAGCTCCTCAAAACTGCGAGTCTCCAGAAATCTCAGCAACTATTTTTTCACCCAAACTGGATGATACTTTCAGGTAATGATCAGTACACTAAGCTCACTTGGTTCCCCAAATTTCGTTCTTTGATGTTGAAGCGTTCACTTCCAGTAACTGTTTGAATTTTGGCGTTTCACTCTGTTTTCTCCTATACTGACAGATGTATTTGGAACTCTAAATCAAACACGGTTTGTGCTAGCTTCTTGAAACTTGACACAGTAAAGCAGTTTCAAGTTCTATCTCTATGTTTTCTTTCCTCTTGATGTAGCACTCAGCAGTGACTGAGGAGAAACACTTTCATTGAAAGGGGTTGCCAAGCTTCCAGAAATTACGAGTCTCCAGAAATCTCAGCAAATATGATTTCACCCAAACTGGATGATACTTTCACGTAATGATCAGTACACTAAGCCCACTTGGTTCCCCAAATTTCGTTCTTCTATGTTGATGCGTTCGCTTCCAGTAACTGTTTGAATTTTGGCGTTTCACTCTGTTTTCTCCTATACTGACAGATGTATTTGGAACTCTAAATCAAACACGGTTTGTGCTAGCTTCTTGAAACTTGACACAATAAAGCAGTTTCACGTTCTATCACTATGTTCTGTTTCCTCTGGATGTAGCCCTAAGCAGTGACTGGGGAAAAATACTTTCATTGACAGAGGTTGCCAAGCTTCCAGAAATTACGAGTCTCCAGAAATCTCAGCAACTATGATTTCACCCAAACTGGATGATACTTTCAGGTAATGATCAGTACACTAAGCCCACTTGGTTCCCCAAATTTCGTTCTTGTATGTTGAAGCGTTCGTTTCCAGTAACAGTTAGAATTTTGGCGTTTCACTCTGTTTTCTCCTATATTGATAGATGTATTTGGAACTCTAACCAAAACACGGTTTGTGCTAGCTTCTTGAAACTTGACACAGTAAAGCAGTTTCACGTTCTATCTCTATGTTCTGTCTCCTCTTGATGTAGCCCTAAGCAGTGACTGGGGAGAAACACTTTCATTGAAAGGGGTTGCCAAGCTTCCAAAAATTACGAGTCTCCAGAAATCTCAGCATCTATTTTTTCACCCAAACTTGATGATACTTTCAGGTAATGATGAGTACGCTAAGCCCACTGGGTTCCCCAAATTTCGTTCTTCTATGTTGAAGCGTTCGTTTCAAGTAACAGTTTGAATTTTGGCGTTTCACTCTGTTTTCTCCTATATTGATAGATGTATTTGGAACTCTAAACCAAACACGGTTTGTGCTAGCTTCTTGAAACTTGACACAGTAAAGCAGTTTCACGTTCTATATCTATGTTCTGTTTCCTCTTGATGTAGCACTCAGCAGTGACTGAGGAGAAACACTTTCATTGAAAGGGGTTGCCAAGCTTCCAGAAATTACGAGTCTCCAGAAATCTCAGCAACTATGATTTCACCCAAACTGGATGATACTTTCAGGTAATGATCAGTACACTAAGCCCACTTGGTTCCCCAAATTTCGTTCTTCTATGTTGAAGCGTTCCTTTCCAGTAACAGTTTGAATTTTGGCGTTTCACTCTGTTTTCTCCTATATTGATACATGTATTTGGAACTCTAAACCAAACACGGTTTGTGCTAGCTTCTTGAAACTTGACACAGTAAAGCAGTTTCACGTTCTATCTCTATGTTCTGTTTCCTCTTGATGTAGCACTCAGCAGTGACTGAGGAGAAACACTTTCATTGAAAGGTGTTGCCAAGATTCCCAAAATTGCGAGTCTCCAGAAATCTCAGCAACTATTTTTTAACCCAAACTGGATGATACTTTCAGGTAATGATCAGTACACTAAGCCCACTTGGTTCCCCAAATTTCGTTCTTCTATGTTAAAGCGTTCGTTTCCAGTAACAGTTTGAATTTTGGCGTTTCACTCTGTTTTCTCCTATATTGATACATGTATTTGGAACTCTAAATCAAACACGGTTTGTGCTAGCTTCTTGAAACTTGACACAGTAAAGCAGTTTCACGTTCTGTCTCTATGTTCTGTTTCCTCTTGATGTAGCACTCAGCAGTGACTGAGGAGAAACACTTTCATTGAAAGGGGTTGCCAAGCTTCCCAAAATTGCGAGTCTCCAGAAATCTCAGCAACTATGATTTCACCCAAACTGGATGATACTTTCACGTAATGATCAGTACACTAAGCCCACTTGGTTCCCCAAATTTCGTTCTTCTATGTTGATGCGTTCGCTTCCAGTAACTTTTGAATTTTGGCGTTTCACTCTGTTTTCTCCTATACTGACAGATGTATTTGGAACTCTAAATCAAACACGGTTTGTGCTAGCTTCTTGAAACTTGACACAGTAAAGCAGTTTCACGTTCTATCTCTATGTTCTGTTTCCTCTTGATGTAGCCCTAAGCAGTGACTGGGGAGAAATACTTTCATTGACAGGGGTTGCCAAGCTTCCAGAAATTACGAGTCTCCAGAAATCTCAGCAACTATGATTTCACCCAAACTGGATGATACTTTCAGGTAATGATCAGTACACTAAGCCCACTTGGTTCCCCAAATTTCGTTCTTCTATGTTGAAGCGTTCGTTTCCAGTAACAGTTTGAATTTTGGCGTTTCACTCTGTTTTCTCCTATATTGATAGATGTATTTGGAACTCTAAATCAAACACGGTTTGTGCTACCTTCTTCAAACTTGACACAGTAAAGCAGTTTCACGTTCTATCTCTATGTTCTGTTTCCTCTTGATGTAGCACTCAGCAGTGACTGAGGAGAAACACTTTCATTGAAAGGGGTTGCCAAGCTTCCCAAAATTGCGAGTCTCCAGAAATCTCAGCAACTATTTTTTAACCCAAACTGGATGATACTTTCAGGTAATGATCAGTACACTAAGCTCACTTGGTTCCCCAAATTTCGTTCTTTTATGTTGAAGCGTTCGCTTCCAGTAACTGTTTGAATTTTGGCGTTTCACTATGTTTTCTCCTATATTGATAGATGTATTTGGAACTCTAAACCAAACACGGTTTGTGCTAGCTTCTTGAAACTTGACACAGTAAAGCAGTTTCACGTTCTATCTCTATGTTCTGTTTCCTCTTGATGTAGCACTCAGCAGTGACTGAGGAGAAACACTTTCATTGAAAGGGGTTGCCATGCTTCCCAAAATTGCGAGTCTCCAGAAATCTCAGCAACTATTTTTTAACCCAAACTGGATGATACTTTCAGGTAATGATCAGTACACTAAGCTCACTTGGTTCCCCAAATTTCGTTCTTTTATGTTGAAGCGTTCGCTTCCAGTAACTGTTTGAATTTTGGCGTTTCACTCTGTTTTCTCCTATACTGACAGATGTATTTGGAACTCTAAATCAAACACGGTTTGTGCTAGCTTCTTGAAACTTGACACAATAAAGCAGTTTCACGTTCTATCACTATGTTCTGTTTCCTCTGGATGTAGCCCTAAGCAGTGACTGGGGAAAAATACTTTCATTGACAGAGGTTGCCAAGCTTCCAGAAATTACGAGTCTCCAGAAATCTCAGCAACTATGATTTCACCCAAACTGGATGATACTTTCAGGTAATAATAGGTACACTAAGCCCACTTGGTTCCCCAAATTTCGTTCTTCTATGTTGAAGCGTTCGTTTCCAGTAACAGTTTGAATTTTGGCGTTTCACTCTGTTTTCTCCTATATTGATAGATGTATTTGGAACTCTAAATAAAACACGGTTTGTGCTACCTTCTTCAAACTTGACACAGTAAAGCAGTTTCACGTTCTATCTCTATGTTCTGTTTCCTCTTGATGTAGCACTCAGCAGTGACTGAGGAGAAACACTTTCATTGAAAGGGGTTGCGAAGCTTCCCAAAATTGCGAGTCTCCAGAAATCTCAGCAACTATTTTTTAACCCAAATTGGATGATACTTTCAGGTAATGATCAGTACACTAAGCTCACTTGGTTCTCCAAATTTCGTTCTTTTATGTTGAAGCGTTCGCTTCCAGTAACTGTTTGAATTTTGGCGTTTCACTCTGTTTTCTCCTATATTGATAGATGTATTTGGAACTCTAAACCAAACACGGTTTGTGCTAGCTTCTTGAAACTTGACACAGTAAAGCAGTTTCACGTTCTATCTCTATGTTCTGTTTCCTCTTGATGTAGCACTCAGCAGTGACTGAGGAGAAACACTTTCATTGAAAGGGGTTGCCATGCTTCCCAAAATTGCGAGTCTCCAGAAATCTCAGCAACTATTTTTTAACCCAAACTGGATGATACTTTCAGGTAATGATCAGTACACTAAGCTCACTTGGTTCCCCAAATTTCGTTCTTTTATGTTGAAGCGTTCGCTTCCAGTAACTGTTTGAATTTTGGCGTTTCACTCTGTTTTCTCCTATACTGACAGATGTATTTGGAACTCTAAATCAAACACGGTTTGTGCTAGCTTCTTGAAACTTGACACAGTAAAGCACTTTCACGTTCTATCTCTATGTTCTGTTTCCTCTGGATGTAGCCCTAAGCAGTGACTGGGGAGAAATACTTTCATTGACAGGGGTTGCCAAGCTTCCAGAATTACGAGTCTCCAGAAATCTCAGCAACTATGATTTCACCCAACCTGGATGATACTTTCAGGTAATGATCAGTACACTAAGCCCACTTGGTTCGCCAAATTTCGTTCTTCTATGTTGAAGCGTTCGATTCCAGTAACAGTTTGAATTTTGGCGTTTTACTCTGTTTTCTCCTATATTGATAGATGTATTTGGAACTCTAAACCAAACACGGTTTGTGCTAGCTTCTTGAAACTTGACACAGTAAAGGAGTTTCACGTTCTATCTCTATGTTCTGTTTCCTCTTGATGTAGCACTCAGCAGTGACTGAGGAGAAACACTTTCATTGAAAGGGGTTGCCAAGCTTCCCAAAATTGCGAGTCTCCAGAAATCTCAGCAACTATTTTTTAACCCAAACTGGATGATACTTTCAGGTAATGATCAGTACACTAAGCTCACTTGGTTCCCCAAATTTCGTTCTTTTATGTTGAAGCGTTCGCTTCCAGTAACTGTTTGAATTTTGGCGTTTCACTCTGTTTTCTCCTATATTGATACATGTATTTGGAACTCTAAACCAAACACGGTTTGTGCTAGCTTCTTGAAACTTGACACAGTAAAGCACTTTCACGTTCTATCTCTATGTTCTGTTTCCTCTGGATGTAGCCCTAAGCAGTGACTGGGGAGAAATACTTTCATTGACAGGGGTTGCCAAGCTTCCAGAAATTACGAGTCTCCAGAAATCTCAGCAACTATGATTTCACCCAACCTGGATGATACTTTCAGGTAATGATCAGTACACTAAGCCCACTTGGTTCGCCAAATTTCGTTCTTCTATGTTGAAGCGTTCGATTCCAGTAACAGTTTGAATTTTGGCGTTTTACTCTGTTTTCTCCTATATTGATAGATGTATTTGGAACTCTAAACCAAACACGGTTTGTGCTAGCTTCTTGAAACTTGACACAGTAAAGCAGTTTCACGTTCTATCTCTATGTTCTGTTTCCTCTGGATGTAGCACTCAGCAGTGACTGAGGAGAAACACTTTCATTGAAAGGGGTTGCCAAGCTTCCCAAAATTGCGAGTCTCCAGAAATCTCAGCAACTATTTTTTAACCCAAACTGGATGATACTTTCAGGTAATGATCAGTACACTAAGCTCACTTGGTTCCCCAAATTTCGTTCTTTTATGTTGAAGCGTTCGCTTCCAGTAACTGTTTGAATTTTGGCGTTTCACTCTGTTTTATCCTATATTGATAGATGTATTTGGAACTCTAAACCAAACACGGTTTGTGCTAGCTTCTTGAAACTTGACACAGTAAAGCACTTTCACGTTCTATCTCTATGTTCTGTTTCCTCTGGATGTAGCCCTAAGCAGTGACTGGGGAGAAATACTTTCATTGACAGGGGTTGCCAAGCTTCCAGAAATTACGAGTCTCCAGAAATCTCAGCAACTATGATTTCACCCAACCTGGATGATACTTTCAGGTAATGATCAGTACACTAAGCCCACTTGGTTCGCCAAATTTCGTTCTTCTATGTTGAAGCGTTCGATTCCAGTAACAGTTTGAATTTTGGCGTTTTACTCTGTTTTCTCCTATATTGATAGATGTATTTGGAACTCTAAATCAAACACGGTTTGTGCTAGCTTCTTGAAACTTGACACAATAAAGCAGTTTCAAGTTCTATCTCTATGTTTTCTTTCCTCTTGATGTAGCACTCAGCAGTGGCTGAGGAGAAACACTTTCATTGAAAGGGGTTGCCAAGCTTCCAGAAATTACGAGTCTCCAGAAATCTCAGCAACTATGATTTCACCCATACTGGATGATACTTTCAGGTAATGATCAGTACGCTAAGCCCACTTGGTTCGCCAAATTTCGTTCTTCTATGTTGAAGCGTTCGTTTCCAGTAACAGTTTGAATTTTGGCGTTTCACTCTGTTTTCTCCTATATTGATAGATGTATTTGGAACTCTAAACCAAACACGGTTTGTGCTAGCTTCTTGAAACTTGACACAGTAAAGCAGTTTCACGTTCTATCTCTATGTTCTGTTTCCTCTTGATGTAGCGCTCAGCAGTGACTGAGGAGAAACACTTTCATTGAAAGGGGTTGCCAAGCTCCCCAAAACTGCGAGTCTCCAGAAATCTCAGCAACTATTTTTTCACCCAAACTGGATGATACTTTCAGGTAATGATCAGTACACTAAGCTCACTTGGTTCCCCAAATTTCGTTCTTTTATGTTGAAGCGTTCGCTTCCAGTAACTGTTTGAATTTTGGCGTTTCACTCTGTTTTCTCCTATATTGATAGATGTATTTGGAACTCTAAACCAAACACGGTTTGTGCTAGCTTCTTGAAACTTGACACAGTAAAGCAGTTTCACGTTCTATCTCTATGTTCTGTTTCCTCTTGATGTAGCACTCAGCAGTGACTGAGGAGAAACACTTTCATTGAAAGGGGTTGCCATGCTTCCCAAAATTGCGAGTCTCCAGAAATCTCAGCAACTATTTTTTAACCCAAACTGGATGATACTTTCAGGTAATGATCAGTACACTAAGCTCACTTGGTTCCCCAAATTTCGTTCTTTTATGTTGAAGCGTTCGCTTCCAGTAACTGTTTGAATTTTGGCGTTTCACTCTGTTTTCTCCTATACTGACAGATGTATTTGGAACTCTAAATCAAACACGGTTTGTGCTAGCTTCTTGAAACTTGACACAGTAAAGCACTTTCACGTTCTATCTCTATGTTCTGTTTCCTCTGGATGTAGCCCTAAGCAGTGACTGGGGAGAAATACTTTCATTGACAGGGGTTGCCAAGCTTCCAGAATTACGAGTCTCCAGAAATCTCAGCAACTATGATTTCACCCAACCTGGATGATACTTTCAGGTAATGATCAGTACACTAAGCCCACTTGGTTCGCCAAATTTCGTTCTTCTATGTTGAAGCGTTCGATTCCAGTAACAGTTTGAATTTTGGCGTTTTACTCTGTTTTCTCCTATATTGATAGATGTATTTGGAACTCTAAACCAAACACGGTTTGTGCTAGCTTCTTGAAACTTGACACAGTAATGCAGTTTCACGTTCTATCTCTATGTTCTGTTTCCTCTTGATGTAGCACTCAGCAGTGACTGAGGAGAAACACTTTCATTGAAAGGGGTTGCCAAGCTTCCCAAAATTGCGAGTCTCCAGAAATCTCAGCAACTATTTTTTAACCCAAACTGGATGATACTTTCAGGTAATGATCAGTACACTAAGCTCACTTGGTTCCCCAAATTTCGTTCTTTTATGTTGAAGCGTTCGCTTCCAGTAACTGTTTGAATTTTGGCGTTTCACTCTGTTTTCTCCTATATTGATAGATGTATTTGGAACTCTAAACCAAACACGGTTTGTGCTAGCTTCTTGAAACTTGACACAGTAAAGCACTTTCACGTTCTATCTCTATGTTCTGTTTCCTCTGGATGTAGCCCTAAGCAGTGACTGGGGAGAAATACTTTCATTGACAGGGGTTGCCAAGCTTCCAGAAATTACGAGTCTCCAGAAATCTCAGCAACTATGATTTCACCCAACCTGGATGATACTTTCAGGTAATGATCAGTACACTAAGCCCACTTGGTTCGCCAAATTTCGTTCTTCTATGTTGAAGCGTTCGATTCCAGTAACAGTTTGAATTTTGGCGTTTTACTCTGTTTTCTCCTATATTGATAGATGTATTTGGAACTCTAAACCAAACACGGTTTGTGCTAGCTTCTTGAAACTTGACACAGTAAAGGAGTTTCACGTTCTATCTCTATGTTCTGTTTCCTCTTGATGTAGCACTCAGCAGTGACTGAGGAGAAACACTTTCATTGAAAGGGGTTGCCAAGCTTCCCAAAATTGCGAGTCTCCAGAAATCTCAGCAACTATTTTTTAACCCAAACTGGATGATACTTTCAGGTAATGATCAGTACACTAAGCTCACTTGGTTCCCCAAATTTCGTTCTTTTATGTTGAAGCGTTCGCTTCCAGTAACTGTTTGAATTTTGGCGTTTCACTCTGTTTTCTCCTATATTGATAGATGTATTTGGAACTCTAAACCAAACACGGTTTGTGCTAGCTTCTTGAAACTTGACACAGTAAAGCACTTTCACGTTCTATCTCTATGTTCTGTTTCCTCTGGATGTAGCCCTAAGCAGTGACTGGGGAGAAATACTTTCATTGACAGGGGTTGCCAAGCTTCCAGAAATTACGAGTCTCCAGAAATCTCAGCAACTATGATTTCACCCAACCTGGATGATACTTTCAGGTAATGATCAGTACACTAAGCCCACTTGGTTCGCCAAATTTCGTTCTTCTATGTTGAAGCGTTCGATTCCAGTAACAGTTTGAATTTTGGCGTTTTACTCTGTTTTCTCCTATATTGATAGATGTATTTGGAACTCTAAACCAAACACGGTTTGTGCTAGCTTCTTGAAACTTGACACAGTAAAGGAGTTTCACGTTCTATCTCTATGTTCTGTTTCCTCTTGATGTAGCACTCAGCAGTGACTGAGGAGAAACACTTTCATTGAAAGGGGTTGCCAAGCTTCCCAAAATTGCGAGTCTCCAGAAATCTCAGCAACTATTTTTTAACCCAAACTGGATGATACTTTCAGGTAATGATCAGTACACTAAGCTCACTTGGTTCCCCAAATTTCGTTCTTTTATGTTGAAGCGTTCGCTTCCAGTAACTGTTTGAATTTTGGCGTTTCACTCTGTTTTCTCCTATATTGATAGATGTATTTGGAACTCTAAACCAAACACGGTTTGTGCTAGCTTCTTGAAACTTGACACAGTAAAGCACTTTCACGTTCTATCTCTATGTTCTGTTTCCTCTGGATGTAGCCCTAAGCAGTGACTGGGGAGAAATACTTTCATTGACAGGGGTTGCCAAGCTTCCAGAAATTACGAGTCTCCAGAAATCTCAGCAACTATGATTTCACCCAACCTGGATGATACTTTCAGGTAATGATCAGTACACTAAGCCCACTTGGTTCGCCAAATTTCGTTCTTCTATGTTGAAGCGTTCGATTCCAGTAACAGTTTGAATTTTGGCGTTTTACTCTGTTTTCTCCTATATTGATAGATGTATTTGGAACTCTAAATCAAACACGGTTTGTGCTAGCTTCTTGAAACTTGACACAATAAAGCAGTTTCAAGTTCTATCTCTATGTTTTCTTTCCTCTTGATGTAGCACTCAGCAGTGACTGAGGAGAAACACTTTCATTGAAAGGGGTTGCCAAGCTTCCAGAAATTACGAGTCTCCAGAAATCTCAGCAACTATGATTTCACCCATACTGGATGATACTTTCAGGGAATGATCAGTACGCTAAGCCCACTTGGTTCGCCAAATTTCGTTCTTCTATGTTGAAGCGTTCGTTTCCAGTAACAGTTTGAATTTTGGCGTTTCACTCTGTTTTCTCCTATATTGATAGATGTATTTGGAACTCTAAACCAAACACGGTTTGTGCTAGCTTCTTGAAACTTGACACAGTAAAGCAGTTTCACGTTCTATCTCTATGTTCTGTTTCCTCTTGATGTAGCACTCAGCAGTGACTGAGGAGAAACACTTTCATTGAAAGGGGTTGCCAAGCTCCCCAAAACTGCGAGTCTCCAGAAATCTCAGCAACTATTTTTTCACCCAAACTGGATGATACTTTCAGGTAATGATCAGTACACTAAGCTCACTTGGTTCCCCAAATTTCGTTCTTTTATGTTGAAGCGTTCACTTCCAGTAACTGTTTGAATTTTGGCGTTTCACTCTGTTTTCTCCTATACTGACAGATGTATTTGGAACTCTAAATCAAACACGGTTTGTGCTAGCTTCTTGAAACTTGACACAGTAAAGCAGTTTCAAGTTCTATCCCTATGTTTTCTTTCCTCTTGATGTAGCACTCAGCAGTGACTGAGGAGAAACACTTTCATTGAAAGGGGTTGCCAAGCTTCCAGAAATTACGAGTCTCCAGAAATCTCAGCAACTATGATTTCACCCAAACTGGATGATACTTTCAGGTAATGATCACTACACTAAGCCCACTTGGTTCCCTAAATTTCGTTCTTCTATGTTGATGCGTTCGCTTCCAGTAACTGTTTGAATTTTGGCGTTTCACTCTGTTTTCTCCTATACTGACAGATGTATTTGGAACTCTAAACCAAACACGGTTTGTGCTAGCTTCTTGAAACTTGACACAGTAAAGCAGTTTCACGTTCTATCTCTATGTTCTGTTTCCTCTTGATGTAGCACTCAGCAGTGACTGAGGAGAAACACTTTCATTGAAAGGGGTTGCCATGCTTCCCAAAATTGCGAGTCTCCAGAAATCTCAGCAACTATTTTTTAACCCAAACTGGATGATACTTTCAGGTAATGATCAGTACACTAAGCTCACTTGGTTCCCCAAATTTCGTTCTTTTATGTTGAAGCGTTCGCTTCCAGTAACTGTTTGAATTTTGGCGTTTCACTCTGTTTTCTCCTATAGTGACAGATGTATTTGGAACTCTAAATCAAACACGGTTTGTGCTAGCTTCTTGAAACTTGACACAGTAAAGCACTTTCACGTTCTATCTCTATGTTCTGTTTCCTCTGGATGTAGCCCTAAGCAGTGACTGGGGAGAAATACTTTCATTGACAGGGGTTGCCAAGCTTCCAGAAATTACGAGTCTCCAGAAATCTCAGCAACTATGATTTCACCCAACCTGGATGATACTTTCAGGTAATGATCAGTACACTAAGCCCACTTGGTTCGCCAAATTTCGTTCTTCTATGTTGAAGCGTTCGATTCCAGTAACAGTTTGAATTTTGGCGTTTTACTCTGTTTTCTCCTATATTGATAGATGTATTTGGAACTCTAAATCAAACACGGTTTGTGCTAGCTTCTTGAAACTTGACACAATAAAGCAGTTTCAAGTTCTATCTCTATGTTCTGTCTCCTCTTGATGTAGCCCTAAGCAGTGACTGGGGAGAAACACTTTCATTGAAAGGGGTTGCCAAGCTTCCAAAAATTACGAGTCTCCAGAAATCTCAGCATCTATTTTTTCACCCAAACTGGATGATACTTTCAGGTAATGATGAGTACGCTAAGCCCACTGGGTTCCCAAAATTTCGTTCTTCTATGTTGAAGCGTTCGTTTCCAGTAACAGTTTGAATTTTGGCGTTTCACTCTGTTTTCTCCTATATTGATAGATGTATTTGGAACTCTAAACCAAACACGGTTTGTGCTAGCTTCTTGAAACTTGACACAGTAAAGCAGTTTCACGTTCTATCTCTATGTTCTGTTTCCTCTTGATGTAGCACTCAGCAGTGACTGAGGAGAACAACTTTCATTGAAAGGGGTTGCCAAGCTCCCCAAAACTGCGAGTCTCCAGAAATCTTAGCAACTATTTTTTCACCCAAACTGGATGATACTTTCAGGTAATGATCAGTACACTAAGCTCACTTGGTTAACACGGTTTGTGCTAGCTTCTTGAAACTTGACACAGTAAAGCAGTTTCAAGTTCTATCTCTATGTTTTCTTTCCTCTTGATGTAGCACTCAGCAGTGACTGAGGAGAAACACTTTCATTGAAAGGGGTTGCCAAGCTTCCAGAAATTACGAGTCTCCAGAAATCTCAGCAACTATGATTTCACCCAAACTGGATGATACTTTCAGGTAATGATCAGTACACTAAGCCCACTTGGTTCCCCAAATTTCGTTCTTCTATGTTGATGCGTTCGCTTCCAGTAACTGTTTGAATTTTGGCGTTTCACTCTGTTTTCTCCTATACTGACAGATGTATTTGGAACTCTAAATCAAACACGGTTTGTGCTAGCTTCTTGAAACTTGACACAGTAAAGCACTTTCACGTTCTATCTCTATGTTCTGTTTCCTCTGGATGTAGCCCTAAGCAGTGACTGGGGAGAAATACTTTCATTGACAGGGGTTGCCAAGCTTCCAGAAATTACGAGTCTCCAGAAATCTCAGCAACTATGATTTCACCCAACCTGGATGATACTTTCAGGTAATGATCAGTACACTAAGCCCACTTGGTTCGCCAAATTTCGTTCTTCTATGTTGAAGCGTTCGATTCCAGTAACAGTTTGAATTTTGGCGTTTTACTCTGTTTTCTCCTATATTGATAGATGTATTTGGAACTCTAAACCAAACACGGTTTGTGCTAGCTTCTTGAAACTTGACACAGTAAAGGAGTTTCACGTTCTATCTCTATGTTCTGTTTCCTCTTGATGTAGCACTCAGCAGTGACTGAGGAGAAACACTTTCATTGAAAGGGGTTGCCAAGCTTCCCAAAATTGCGAGTCTCCAGAAATCTCAGCAACTATTTTTTAACCCAAACTGGATGATACTTTCAGGTAATGATCAGTACACTAAGCTCACTTGGTTCCCGAAATTTCGTTCTTTTATGTTGAAGCGTTCGCTTCCAGTAACTGTTTGAATTTTGGCGTTTCACTCTGTTTTCTCCTATATTGATAGATGTATTTGGAACTCTAAACCAAACACGGTTTGTGCTAGCTTCTTGAAACTTGACACAGTAAAGCACTTTCACGTTCTATCTCTATGTTCTGTTTCCTCTGGATGTAGCCCTAAGCAGTGACTGGGGAGAAATACTTTCATTGACAGGGGTTGCCAAGCTTCCAGAAATTACGAGTCTCCAGAAATCTCAGCAACTATGATTTCACCCAACCTGGATGATACTTTCAGGTAATGATCAGTACACTAAGCCCACTTGGTTCGCCAAATTTCGTTCTTCTATGTTGAAGCGTTCGATTCCAGTAACAGTTTGAATTTTGGCGTTTTACTCTGTTTTCTCCTATATTGATAGATGTATTTGGAACTCTAAATCAAACACGGTTTGTGCTAGCTTCTTGAAACTTGACACAATAAAGCAGTTTCAAGTTCTATCTCTATGTTTTCTTTCCTCTTGATGTAGCACTCAGCAGTGACTGAGGAGAAACACTTTCATTGAAAGGGGTTGCCAAGCTTCCAGAAATTACGAGTCTCCAGAAATCTCAGCAACTATGATTTCACCCATACTGGATGATACTTTCAGGTAATGATCAGTACGCTAAGCCCACTTGGTTCGCCAAATTTCGTTCTTCTATGTTGAAGCGTTCGTTTCCAGTAACAGTTTGAATTTTGGCGTTTCACTCTGTTTTCTCCTATATTGATAGATGTATTTGGAACTCTAAACCAAACACGGTTTGTGCTAGCTTCTTGAAACTTGACACAGTAAAGCAGTTTCACGTTCTATCTCTATGTTCTGTTTCCTCTTGATGTAGCACTCAGCAGTGACTGAGGAGAAACACTTTCATTGAAAGGGGTTGCCAAGCTCCCCAAAACTGCGAGTCTCCAGAAATCTCAGCAACTATTTTTTCACCCAAACTGGATGATACTTTCAGGTAATGATCAGTACACTAAGCTCACTTGGTTCCCCAAATTTCGTTCTTTTATGTTGAAGCGTTCACTTCCAGTAACTGTTTGAATTTTGGCGTTTCACTCTGTTTTCTCCTATACTGACAGATGTATTTGGAACTCTAAATCAAACACGGTTTGTGCTAGCTTCTTGAAACTTGACACAGTAAAGCAGTTTCAAGTTCTATCCCTATGTTTTCTTTCCTCTTGATGTAGCACTCAGCAGTGACTGAGGAGAAACACTTTCATTGAAAGGGGTTGCCAAGCTTCCAGAAATTACGAGTCTCCAGAAATCTCAGCAACTATGATTTCACCCAAACTGGATGATACTTTCAGGTAATGATCAGTACACTAAGCCCACTTGGTTCCCTAAATTTCGTTCTTCTATGTTGATGCGTTCGCTTCCAGTAACTGTTTGAATTTTGGCGTTTCACTCTGTTTTCTCCTATACTGACAGATGTATTTGGAACTCTAAATCAAACACGGTTTGTGCTAGCTTCTTGAAACTTGACACAGTAATGCAGTTTCACGTTCTATCTCTATGTTCTGTCTCCTCTTGATGTAGCCCTAAGCAGTGACTGGGGAGAAACACTTTCATTGAAAGGGGTTGCCAAGCTTCCAAAAATTACGAGTCTCCAGAAATCTCAGCATCTATTTTTTCACCCAAACTTGATGATACTTTCAGGTAATGATGAGTACGCTAAGCCCACTGTGTTCCCCAAATTTCGTTCTTCTATGTTGAAGCGTTCGTTTCCAGTAACAGTTTGAATTTTGGCGTTTCACTCTGTTTTCTCCTATATTGATAGATGTATTTGGAACTCTAAACCAAACACGGTTTGTGCTAGCTTCTTGAAACTTGACACAGTAAAGCCGTTTCACGTTCTATATCTATGTTCTGTTTCCTCTTGATGTAGCACTCAGCAGCGACTGAGGAGAAACACTTTCATTGAAAGGGGTTGCCAAGCTTCCCAAAATTGCGAGTCTCCAGAAATCTCAGCAACTATTTTTTAACCCAAACTGGATGATACTTTCAGGTAATGATCAGTACACTAAGCCCATTTGGTTCCCCAAATTTCGTTCTTCTATGTTAAAGCGTTCGTTTCCAGTAACAGTTTGAATTTTGGCGTTTCACTCTGTTTTCTCCTATATTGATAGATGTATTTGGAACTCTAAACCAAACACGGTTTGTGCTAGCTTCTTGAAACTTGACACAGTAAAGGAGTTTCACGTTCTATCTCTATGTTCTGTTTCCTCTTGATGTAGCACTCAGCAGTGACTGAGGAGAAACACTTTCATTGAAAGGGGTTGCCAAGCTTCCCAAAATTGCGAGTCTCCAGAAATCTCAGCAACTATTTTTTAACCCAAACTGGATGATACTTTCAGGTAATGATCAGTACACTAAGCTCACTTGGTTCCCCAAATTTCGTTCTTTTATGTTGAAGCGTTCGCTTCCAGTAACTGTTTGAATTTTGGCGTTTCACTCTGTTTTCTCCTATACTGACAGATGTATTTGGAACTCTAAACCAAACACGGTTTGTGCTAGCTTCTTGAAACTTGACACAGTAAAGCAGTTTCACGTTCTATCTCTATGTTCTGTTTCCTCTTGATGTAGCACTCAGCAGTGACTGAGGAGAAACACTTTCATTGAAAGGGGTTGCCAAGCTCCCCAAAACTGCGAGTCTCCAGAAATCTCAGCAACTATTTTTTCACCCAAACTGGATGATACTTTCAGGTAATGATCAGTACACTAAGCTCACTTGGTTCCCCAAATTTCGTTCTTTTATGTTGAAGCGTTCACTTCCAGTAACTGTTTGAATTTTGGCGTTTCACTCTGTTTTCTCCTATACTGACAGATGTATTTGGAACTCTAAATCAAACACGGTTTGTGCTAGCTTCTTGAAACTTGACACAGTAAAGCAGTTTCAAGTTCTATCCCTATGTTTTCTTTCCTCTTGATGTAGCACTCAGCAGTGACTGAGGAGAAACACTTTCATTGAAAGGGGTTGCCAAGCTTCCAGAAATTACGAGTCTCCAGAAATCTCAGCAACTATGATTTCACCCAAACTGGATGATACTTTCAGGTAATGATCACTACACTAAGCCCACTTGGTTCCCTAAATTTCGTTCTTCTATGTTGATGCGTTCGCTTCCAGTAACTGTTTGAATTTTGGCGTTTCACTCTGTTTTCTCCTATACTGACAGATGTATTTGGAACTCTAAACCAAACACGGTTTGTGCTAGCTTCTTGAAACTTGACACAGTAAAGCAGTTTCACGTTCTATCTCTATGTTCTGTTTCCTCTTGATGTAGCACTCAGCAGTGACTGAGGAGAAACACTTTCATTGAAAGGGGTTGCCATGCTTCCCAAAATTGCGAGTCTCCAGAAATCTCAGCAACTATTTTTTAACCCAAACTGGATGATACTTTCAGGTAATGATCAGTACACTAAGCTCACTTGGTTCCCCAAATTTCGTTCTTTTATGTTGAAGCGTTCGCTTCCAGTAACTGTTTGAATTTTGGCGTTTCACTCTGTTTTCTCCTATAGTGACAGATGTATTTGGAACTCTAAATCAAACACGGTTTGTGCTAGCTTCTTGAAACTTGACACAGTAAAGCACTTTCACGTTCTATCTCTATGTTCTGTTTCCTCTGGATGTAGCCCTAAGCAGTGACTGGGGAGAAATACTTTCATTGACAGGGGTTGCCAAGCTTCCAGAAATTACGAGTCTCCAGAAATCTCAGCAACTATGATTTCACCCAACCTGGATGATACTTTCAGGTAATGATCAGTACACTAAGCCCACTTGGTTCGCCAAATTTCGTTCTTCTATGTTGAAGCGTTCGATTCCAGTAACAGTTTGAATTTTGGCGTTTTACTCTGTTTTCTCCTATATTGATAGATGTATTTGGAACTCTAAATCAAACACGGTTTGTGCTAGCTTCTTGAAACTTGACACAATAAAGCAGTTTCAAGTTCTATCTCTATGTTCTGTCTCCTCTTGATGTAGCCCTAAGCAGTGACTGGGGAGAAACACTTTCATTGAAAGGGGTTGCCAAGCTTCCAAAAATTACGAGTCTCCAGAAATCTCAGCATCTATTTTTTCACCCAAACTGGATGATACTTTCAGGTAATGATGAGTACGCTAAGCCCACTGGGTTCCCAAAATTTCGTTCTTCTATGTTGAAGCGTTCGTTTCCAGTAACAGTTTGAATTTTGGCGTTTCACTCTGTTTTCTCCTATATTGATAGATGTATTTGGAACTCTAAACCAAACACGGTTTGTGCTAGCTTCTTGAAACTTGACACAGTAAAGCAGTTTCACGTTCTATCTCTATGTTCTGTTTCCTCTTGATGTAGCACTCAGCAGTGACTGAGGAGAACAACTTTCATTGAAAGGGGTTGCCAAGCTCCCCAAAACTGCGAGTCTCCAGAAATCTTAGCAACTATTTTTTCACCCAAACTGGATGATACTTTCAGGTAATGATCAGTACACTAAGCTCACTTGGTTAACACGGTTTGTGCTAGCTTCTTGAAACTTGACACAGTAAAGCAGTTTCAAGTTCTATCTCTATGTTTTCTTTCCTCTTGATGTAGCACTCAGCAGTGACTGAGGAGAAACACTTTCATTGAAAGGGGTTGCCAAGCTTCCAGAAATTACGAGTCTCCAGAAATCTCAGCAACTATGATTTCACCCAAACTGGATGATACTTTCAGGTAATGATCAGTACACTAAGCCCACTTGGTTCCCCAAATTTCGTTCTTCTATGTTGATGCGTTCGCTTCCAGTAACTGTTTGAATTTTGGCGTTTCACTCTGTTTTCTCCTATACTGACAGATGTATTTGGAACTCTAAATCAAACACGGTTTGTGCTAGCTTCTTGAAACTTGACACAGTAAAGCACTTTCACGTTCTATCTCTATGTTCTGTTTCCTCTGGATGTAGCCCTAAGCAGTGACTGGGGAGAAATACTTTCATTGACAGGGGTTGCCAAGCTTCCAGAAATTACGAGTCTCCAGAAATCTCAGCAACTATGATTTCACCCAACCTGGATGATACTTTCAGGTAATGATCAGTACACTAAGCCCACTTGGTTCGCCAAATTTCGTTCTTCTATGTTGAAGCGTTCGATTCCAGTAACAGTTTGAATTTTGGCGTTTTACTCTGTTTTCTCCTATATTGATAGATGTATTTGGAACTCTAAACCAAACACGGTTTGTGCTAGCTTCTTGAAACTTGACACAGTAAAGGAGTTTCACGTTCTATCTCTATGTTCTGTTTCCTCTTGATGTAGCACTCAGCAGTGACTGAGGAGAAACACTTTCATTGAAAGGGGTTGCCAAGCTTCCCAAAATTGCGAGTCTCCAGAAATCTCAGCAACTATTTTTTAACCCAAACTGGATGATACTTTCAGGTAATGATCAGTACACTAAGCTCACTTGGTTCCCGAAATTTCGTTCTTTTATGTTGAAGCGTTCGCTTCCAGTAACTGTTTGAATTTTGGCGTTTCACTCTGTTTTCTCCTATATTGATAGATGTATTTGGAACTCTAAACCAAACACGGTTTGTGCTAGCTTCTTGAAACTTGACACAGTAAAGCAGTTTCACGTTCTATCTCTATGTTCTGTTTCCTCTGGATGTAGCCCTAAGCAGTGACTGGGGAGAAATACTTTCATTGACAGGGGTTGCCAAGCTTCCAGAAATTACGAGTCTCCAGAAATCTCAGCAACTATGATTTCACCCAACCTGGATGATACTTTCAGGTAATGATCAGTACACTAAGCCCACTTGGTTCGCCAAATTTCGTTCTTCTATGTTGAAGCGTTCGATTCCAGTAACAGTTTGAATTTTGGCGTTTTACTCTGTTTTCTCCTATATTGATAGATGTATTTGGAACTCTAAATCAAACACGGTTTGTGCTAGCTTCTTGAAACTTGACACAATAAAGCAGTTTCAAGTTCTATCTCTATGTTTTCTTTCCTCTTGATGTAGCACTCAGCAGTGACTGAGGAGAAACACTTTCATTGAAAGGGGTTGCCAAGCTTCCAGAAATTACGAGTCTCCAGAAATCTCAGCAACTATGATTTCACCCATACTGGATGATACTTTCAGGTAATGATCAGTACGCTAAGCCCACTTGGTTCGCCAAATTTCGTTCTTCTATGTTGAAGCGTTCGTTTCCAGTAACAGTTTGAATTTTGGCGTTTCACTCTGTTTTCTCCTATATTGATAGATGTATTTGGAACTCTAAACCAAACACGGTTTGTGCTAGCTTCTTGAAACTTGACACAGTAAAGCAGTTTCACGTTCTATCTCTATGTTCTGTTTCCTCTTGATGTAGCACTCAGCAGTGACTGAGGAGAAACACTTTCATTGAAAGGGGTTGCCAAGCTCCCCAAAACTGCGAGTCTCCAGAAATCTCAGCAACTATTTTTTCACCCAAACTGGATGATACTTTCAGGTAATGATCAGTACACTAAGCTCACTTGGTTCCCCAAATTTCGTTCTTTTATGTTGAAGCGTTCACTTCCAGTAACTGTTTGAATTTTGGCGTTTCACTCTGTTTTCTCCTATACTGACAGATGTATTTGGAACTCTAAATCAAACACGGTTTGTGCTAGCTTCTTGAAACTTGACACAGTAAAGCAGTTTCAAGTTCTATCCCTATGTTTTCTTTCCTCTTGATGTAGCACTCAGCAGTGACTGAGGAGAAACACTTTCATTGAAAGGGGTTGCCAAGCTTCCAGAAATTACGAGTCTCCAGAAATCTCAGCAACTATGATTTCACCCAAACTGGATGATACTTTCAGGTAATGATCAGTACACTAAGCCCACTTGGTTCCCTAAATTTCGTTCTTCTATGTTGATGCGTTCGCTTCCAGTAACTGTTTGAATTTTGGCGTTTCACTCTGTTTTCTCCTATACTGACAGATGTATTTGGAACTCTAAATCAAACACGGTTTGTGCTAGCTTCTTGAAACTTGACACAGTAATGCAGTTTCACGTTCTATCTCTATGTTCTGTCTCCTCTTGATGTAGCCCTAAGCAGTGACTGGGGAGAAACACTTTCATTGAAAGGGGTTGCCAAGCTTCCAAAAATTACGAGTCTCCAGAAATCTCAGCATCTATTTTTTCACCCAAACTTGATGATACTTTCAGGTAATGATGAGTACGCTAAGCCCACTGTGTTCCCCAAATTTCGTTCTTCTATGTTGAAGCGTTCGTTTCCAGTAAAAGTTTGAATTTTGGCGTTTCACTCTGTTTTCTCCTATATTGATAGATGTATTTGGAACTCTAACCCAAACACGGTTTGTGCTAGCTTCTTGAAACTTGACACAGTAAAGCCGTTTCACGTTCTATATCTATGTTCTGTTTCCTCTTGATGTAGCACTCAGCAGCGACTGAGGAGAAACACTTTCATTGAAAGGGGTTGCCAAGCTTCCCAAAATTGCGAGTCTCCAGAAATCTCAGCAACTATTTTTTAACCCAAACTGGATGATACTTTCAGGTAATGATCAGTACACTAAGCCCATTTGGTTCCCCAAATTTCGTTCTTCTATGTTAAAGCGTTCGTTTCCAGTAACAGTTTGAATTTTGGCGTTTCACTCTGTTTTCTCCTATATTGATAGATGTATTTGGAACTCTAAACCAAACACGGTTTGTGCTAGCTTCTTGAAACTTGACACAGTAAAGGAGTTTCACGTTCTATCTCTATGTTCTGTTTCCTCTTGATGTAGCACTCAGCAGTGACTGAGGAGAAACACTTTCATTGAAAGGGGTTGCCAAGCTTCCCAAAATTGCGAGTCTCCAGAAATCTCAGCAACTATTTTTTAACCCAAACTGGATGATACTTTCAGGTAATGATCAGTACACTAAGCTCACTTGGTTCCCCAAATTTCGTTCTTTTATGTTGAAGCGTTCGCTTCCAGTAACTGTTTGAATTTTGGCGTTTCACTCTGTTTTCTCCTATACTGACAGATGTATTTGGAACTCTAAACCAAACACGGTTTGTGCTAGCTTCTTGAAACTTGACACAGTAAAGCAGTTTCACGTTCTATCTCTATGTTCTGTTTCCTCTTGATGTAGCACTCAGCAGTGACTGAGGAGAAACACTTTCATTGAAAGGGGTTGCCATGCTTCCCAAAATTGCGAGTCTCCAGAAATCTCAGCAACTATTTTTTAACCCAAACTGGATGATACTTTCAGGTAATGATCAGTACACTAAGCTCACTTGGTTCCCCAAATTTCGTTCTTTTATGTTGAAGCGTTCGCTTCCAGTAACTGTTTGAATTTTGGCGTTTCACTCTGTTTTCTCCTATAGTGACAGATGTATTTGGAACTCTAAATCAAACACGGTTTGTGCTAGCTTCTTGAAACTTGACACAGTAAAGCACTTTCACGTTCTATCTCTATGTTCTGTTTCCTCTGGATGTAGCCCTAAGCAGTGACTGGGGAGAAATACTTTCATTGACAGGGGTTGCCAAGCTTCCAGAAATTACGAGTCTCCAGAAATCTCAGCAACTATGATTTCACCCAACCTGGATGATACTTTCAGGTAATGATCAGTACACTAAGCCCACTTGGTTCGCCAAATTTCGTTCTTCTATGTTGAAGCGTTCGATTCCAGTAACAGTTTTAATTTTGGCGTTTTACTCTGTTTTCTCCTATATTGATAGATGTATTTGGAACTCTAAATCAAACACGGTTTGTGCTAGCTTCTTGAAACTTGACACAATAAAGCAGTTTCAAGTTCTATCTCTATGTTCTGTCTCCTCTTGATGTAGTCCTAAGCAGTGACTGGGGAGAAACACTTTCATTGAAAGGGGTTGCCAAGCTTCCAAAAATTACGAGTCTCCAGAAATCTCAGCATCTATTTTTTCACCCAAACTGGATGATACTTTCAGGTAATGATGAGTACGCTAAGCCCACTGGGTTCCCAAAATTTCGTTCTTCTATGTTGAAGCGTTCGTTTCCAGTAACAGTTTGAATTTTGGCGTTTCACTCTGTTTTCTCCTATATTGATAGATGTATTTGGAACTCTAAACCAAACACGGTTTGTGCTAGCTTCTTGAAACTTGACACAGTAAAGCAGTTTCACGTTCTATCTCTATGTTCTGTTTCCTCTTGATGTAGCACTCAGCAGTGACTGAGGAGAACAACTTTCATTGAAAGGGGTTGCCAAGCTCCCCAAAACTGCGAGTCTCCAGAAATCTTAGCAACTATTTTTTCACCCAAACTGGATGATACTTTCAGGTAATGATCAGTACACTAAGCTCACTTGGTTAACACGGTTTGTGCTAGCTTCTTGAAACTTGACACAGTAAAGCAGTTTCAAGTTCTATCTCTATGTTTTCTTTCCTCTTGATGTAGCACTCAGCAGTGACTGAGGAGAAACACTTTCATTGAAAGGGGTTGCCAAGCTTCCAGAAATTACGAGTCTCCAGAAATCTCAGCAACTATGATTTCACCCAAACTGGATGATACTTTCAGGTAATGATCAGTACACTAAGCCCACTTGGTTCCCCAAATTTCGTTCTTCTATGTTGATGCGTTCGCTTCCAGTAACTGTTTGAATTTTGGCGTTTCACTCTGTTTTCTCCTATACTGACAGATGTATTTGGAACTCTAAATCAAACACGGTTTGTGCTAGCTTCTTGAAACTTGACACAGTAAAGCAGTTTCACGTTCTATCACTATGTTCTGTTTCCTCTGGATGTAGCCCTAAGCAGTGACTGGGGAAAAATACTTTCATTGACAGAGGTTGCCAAGTTTTCAGAAATTACGAGTCTCCAGAAATCTGAGCAACTATGATTTCACCCAAACTGGATGATACTTGCAGGTAATGATCAGTACACTAAGCCCACTTGGTTCCCCAAATTTCGTTCTTCTATGTTGAAGCGTTCGTTTCCAGTAACAGTTTGAATTTTGGCGTTTCACTCTGTTTTCTCCTATATTGATAGATGTATTTGGAACTCTAACCCAAACACGGTTTGTGCTAGCTTCTTGCAACTTGACACAGTAAAGCAGTTTCACGTTCTATCTCTATGTTCTGTCTCCTCTTGATGTGGCCCTAAGCAGTGACTGGGGAGAAACACTTTCATTGAAAAGGGTTGCCAAGCTTCCAAAAATTACGAGTCTCCAGAAATCTCAGCATCTATTTTTTCACCCAAACTTGATGATACTTTCAGGTAATGATGAGTACGCTAAGCCCACTGGGTTCCCCAAATTTCGTTCTTCTATGTTGAAGCGTTCGTTTCCAGTAACAGTTTGAATTTTGGCGTTTCACTCTGTTTTCTCCTATATTGATAGATGTATTTGGAACTCTAAACCAAACACGGTTTGTGCTAGCTTCTTGAAACTTGACACAGTAAAGCAGTTTCACGTTCTATCTCTATGTTCTGTTTCCTCTTGATGTAGCACTCAGCAGTGCCTGAGGAGAAACACTTTCATTGAAAGGGGTTGCCAAGCTTCCCAAAATTGCGAGTCTCCAGAAATCTCAGCAACTATTTTTTAACCCAAACTGGATGATACTTTCAGGTAATGATCAGTACACTAAGCTCACTTGGTTCCCCAAATTTCGTTCTTTTATGTTGAAGCGTTCGCTTCCAGTAACTGTTTGAATTTTGGCGTTTCACTCTGTTTTCTCCTATACTGACAGATGTATTTGGAAATCTAAATCAAACACGGTTTGTGCTAGCTTCTTGAAACTTGACACAGTAAAGCAGTTTCACGTTCTATCTCTATGTTCTGTTTCCTCTGGATGTAGCCCTAAGCAGTGACTGGGGAGAAATACTTTCATTGACAGGGGTTGCCAAGCTTCCAGAAATTACGAGTCTCCAGAAATCTCAGCAACTATGATTTCACCCAAACTGGATGATACTTTCAGGTAATAATAGGTACACTAAGCCCACTTGGTTCCCCAAATTTCGTTCTTCTATGTTGAAGCGTTCGTTTCCAGTAACAGTTTGAATTTTGGCGTTTCACTCTGTTTTCTCCTATATTGATAGATATATTTGGAACTCTAAATCAAACACGGTTTGTGCTACCTTCTTCAAACTTGACACAGTAAAGCAGTTTCACGTTCTATCTCTATGTTCTGTTTCCTCTTGATGTAGCACTCAGCAGTGACTGAGGAGAAACACTTTCATTGAAAGGGGTTGCCAAGCTTCCCAAAATTGCGAGTCTCCAGAAATCTCAGCAACTATTTTTTAACCCAAACTGGATGATACTTTCAGGTAATGATCAGTACACTAAGCTCACTTGGTTCCCCAAATTTCGTTCTTTTATGTTGAAGTGTTCGCTTCCAGTAACTGTTTGAATTTTGGCGTTTCACTCTGTTTTCTCCTATATTGATAGATGTATTTGGAACTCTAAACCAAACACGATTTGTGCTAGCTTCTTGAAACTTGACACAGTAAAGCAGTTTCACGTTCTATCTCTATGTTCTGTTTCCTCTTGATGTAGCACTCAGCAGTGACTGAGGAGAAACACTTTCATTGAAAGGGGTTGCCATGCTTCCCAAAATTGCGAGTCTCCAGAAATCTCAGCAACTATTTTTTAACCCAAACTGGATGATACTTTCAGGTAATGATCAGTACACTAAGCCCACTTGGTTCCCCAAATTTCGTTCTTTTATGTTGAAGCGTTCGCTTCCAGTA
This sequence comes from Spermophilus citellus, assembly GCF_964194105.1. Classification (NCBI taxonomy): domain Eukaryota; kingdom Metazoa; phylum Chordata; class Mammalia; order Rodentia; family Sciuridae; genus Spermophilus; species Spermophilus citellus. Next base: position 99,676,820 of record NC_138182.1, read on the forward strand.
ACAGTTTGAATTTTGGCGTTTCACTCTCTTTTCTCCTATACTGACAGATGTATTTGGAACACTAAATCAAACACGGTTTGTGCTAGCTTCTTGAAACTTGACACAGTAAAGCACTTTCACGTTCTATCTCTATGTTCTGTTTCCTCTGGATGTAGCCCTAAGCAGTGACTGGGGAGAAATACTTTCATTGACAGGGGTTGCCAAGCTTCCAGAAATTACGAGTCTCCAGAAATCTCAGCAACTATGATTTCACCCAACCTGGATGATACTTTCAGGTAATGATCAGTACACTAAGCTCACTTGGTTCCCCAAATTTCGTTCTTTTATGTTGAAGCGTTCACTTCCAGTAACTGTTTGAATTTTGGCGTTTCACTCTGTTTTCTCCTATACTGACAGATGTATTTCGAACTCTAAGTCAAACACGGTTTGTGCTAGCTTCTTGAAACTTGACACAGTAAAGCAGTTTCAAGTTCTATCTCTATGTTTTCTTTCCTCTTGATGTAGCACTCAACAGTGACTGAGGAGAAACACTTTCATTGAAAGGGGTTGCCAAGCTTCCAGAAATTACGAGTCTCCAGAAATCTCAGCAACTATGATTTCACCCAAACTGGATGATACTTTCAGGTAATGATCAGTACACTAAGCCCACTTGGTTCACCAAATTTCGTTCTTCTATGTTGAAGCGTTCGTTTCCAGTAACAGTTTGAATTTTGGCGTTTTACTCTGTTTTCTCCTATATTGATAGATGTATTTGGAACTCTAAATCAAACACGGTTTGTGCTAGCTTCTTGAAACTTGACACAATAAAGCAGTTTCAAGTTCTATCTCTATGTTCTGTCTCCTCTTGATGTAGCCCTAAGCAGTGACTGGGGAGAAACACTTTCATTGAAAGGGGTTGCCAAGCTTCCAAAAATTACGAGTCTCCAGAAATCTCAGCATCTATTTTTTCACCCAAACTGGATGATACTTTCAGGTCATGATGAGTACGCTAAGCCCACTGGGTTCCCAAAATTTCGTTCTTCTATGTTGAAGCGTTCGTTTCCAGTAACAGTTTGAATTTTGGCGTTTCACTCTGTTTTCTCCTATATTGATAGATGTATTTGGAACTCTAAACCAAACACGGTTTGTGCTAGCTTCTTGAAACTTGACAAAGTAAAGCAGTTTCACGTTCTATCTCTATGTTCTGTTTCCTCTTGATGTAGCACTCAGCAGTGACTGAGGAGAAACACTTTCATTGAAAGGGGTTGCCAAGCTCCCCAAAACTGCGAGTCTCCAGAAATCTCAGCAACTATTTTTTCACCCAAACTGGATGATACTTTCAGGTAATAATCAGTACACTAAGCTCACTTGGTTCCCCAAATTTCGTTCTTTTATGTTGAAGCGTTCACTTCCAGTAACTGTTTGAATTTTGGCGTTTCACTCTGTTTTCTCCTGTACTGACAGATGTATTTGGAACTCTAAATCAAACACGGTTTGTGCTAGCTTCTTGAAACTTGACACAGTAAAGCAGTTTCAAGTTCTATCTCTATGTTTTCTTTCCTCTTGATGTAGCACTCAGCAGTGACTGAGGAGAAACACTTTCATTGAAAGGGGTTGCCAAGCTTCCAGAAATTACGAGTCTCCAGAAATCTCAGCAACTATGATTTCACCCAAACTGGATGATACTTTCAGGTAATGATCAGTACACTAAGCCCACTTGGTTCCCCAAATTTCGTTCTTCTATGTTGATGCGTTCGCTTCCAGTAACTGTTTGAATTTTGGCGTTTCACTCTGTTTTCTCCTATACTGACAGATGTATTTGGAACTCTAAATCAAACACGGTTTGTGCTAGCTTCTTGAAACTTGACACAGTAAAGCAGTTTCACGTTCTATCACTATGTTCTGTTTCCTCTGGATGTAGCCCTAAGCAGTGACTGGGGAAAAATACTTTCATTGACAGAGGTTGCCAAGCTTCCAGAAATTACGAGTCTCCAGAAATCTCAGCAACTATGATTTCACCCAAACTGGATGATACTTTCAGGTAATGATCAGTACACTAAGCCTACTTGGTTCCCCAAATTTCGTTCTTCTATGTTGAAGCGTTCGTTTCCAGTAACAGTTTGAATTTTGGCGTTTCACTCTGTTTTCTCCTATATTGATACATGTATTTGGAACTCTAACCCAAACACGGTTTGTGCTAGCTTCTTGAAACTTGACACAGTAAAGCAGTTTCACGTTCTATCTCTATGTTCTGTCTCCTCTTGATGTAGCCCTAAGCAGTGACTGGGGAGAAACACTTTCATTGAAAGGGGTTGCCAAGCTTCCAAAAATTACGAGTCTCCAGAAATCTCAGCATCTATTTTTTCACCCAAACTTGATGATACTTTCAGGTAATGATGAGTACGCTAAGCCCACTGGGTTCCCCAAATTTCGTTCTTCTATGTTAAAGCGTTCGTTTCCAGTAACAGTTTGAATTTTGGCGTTTCACTCTGTTTTCTCCTATATTGATACATGTATTTGGAACTCTAAACCAAACACGGTTTGTGCTCGCTTCTTGAAACTTGACACAGTAAAGCAGTTTCACGTTCTATCTCTATGTTCTGTTTCCTCTTGATGTAGCACTCAGCAGTGACTGAGGAGAAACACTTTCATTGAAAGGGGTTGCCAAGCTTCCCAAAATTGCGAGTCTCCAGAAATCTCAGCAACTATTTTTTAACCCAAACTGGATGATACTTTCAGGTAATGATCAGTACACTAAGCTCACTTGGTTCCCCAAATTTCGTTCTTTTATGTTGAAGCGTTCGCTTCCAGTAACTGTTTGAATTTTGGCGTTTCACTCTGTTTTCTCCTATACTGACAGATGTATTTGGAACTCTAAATCAAACACGGTTTGTGCTAGCTTCTTGAAACTTGACACAGTAAAGCAGTTTCACGTTCTATCTCTATGTTCTGTTTCCTCTGGATGTAGCCCTAAGCAGTGACTGGGGAGAAATACTTTCATTGACAGGGGTTGCCAAGCTTCCAAAAATTACGAGTCTCCAGAAATCTCAGCAACTATGATTTCACCCAAACTGGATGATACTTTCAGGTAATAATAGGTACACTAAGCCCACTTGGTTCCCCAAATTTCGTTCTTCTATGTTGAAGCGTTCGTTTCCAGTAACAGTTTGAATTTTGGCGTTTCACTCTGTTTTCTCCTATATTGATAGATGTATTTGGAACTCTAAATCAAACACGGTTTGTGCTACCTTCTTCAAACTTGACACAGTAAAGCAGTTTCACGTTCTATCTCTATGTTCTGTTTCCTCTTGATGTAGCACTCAGCAGTGACTGAGGAGAAACACTTTCATTGAAAGGGGTTGCCAAGCTTCCCAAAATTGCGAGTCTCCAGAAATCTCAGCAACTATTTTTTAACCCAAACTGGATGATACTTTCAGGTAATGATCAGTACACTAAGCTCACTTGGTTCCCCAAATTTCGTTCTTTTATGTTGAAGCGTTCGCTTCCAGTAACTGTTTGAATTTTGGCGTTTCACTCTGTTTTCTCCTATATTGATAGATGTATTTGGAACTCTAAACCAAACACGGTTTGTGCTAGCTTCTTGAAACTTGACACAGTAAAGCAGTTTCACGTTCTATCTCTATGTTTTGTTTCCTCTTGATGTAGCACTCAGCAGTGACTGAGGAGAAACACTTTCATTGAAAAGGGTTGCCATGCTTCCCAAAATTGCGAGTCTTCAGAAATCTCAGCAACTATTTTTTAACCCAAACTGGATGATACTTTCAGGTAATGATCAGTACACTAAGCCCACTTGGTTCCCCAAATTTCGTTCTTTTATGTTGAAGCGTTCGCTTCCAGTAACTGTTTGAATTTTGGCGTTTCACTCTGTTTTCTCCTATACTGACAGATGTATTTGGAACTCTAAATCAAACACGGTTTGTGCTAGCTTCTTGAAACTTGACACAGTAAAGCAGTTTCACGTTCTATCACTATGTTCTGTTTCCTCTGGATGTAGCCCTAAGCAGTGACTGGGGAAAAATACTTTCATTGAAAGAGGTTGCCAAGCTTCCAGAAATTACGAGTCTCCAGAAATCTCAGCAACTATGATTTCACCCAAACTGGATGATACTTTCAGGTAATGATCAGTACACTAAGCCCACTTGGTTCCCCAAATTTCGTTCTTCTGTGTTGAAGCGTTCGTTTCCAGTAACAGTTTGAATTTTGGCGTTTCACTCTGTTTTCTCCTATATTGATAGATGTATTTGGAACTCTAACCCAAACACGGTTTGTGCTAGCTTCTTGAAACTTGACACAGTAAAGCAGTTTCACGTTCTATCTCTATGTTCTGTTTCCTCTGGATGTAGCCCTAAGCAGTGACTGGGGAGAAATACTTTCATTGACAGGGGTTGCCAAGCTTCCAGAAATTACGAGTCTCCAGAAATCTCAGCAACTATGATTTCACCCAAACTGGATGATACTTTCAGGTAATAATAGGTACACTAAGCCCACTTGGTTCCCCAAATTTCGTTCTTCTATGTTGAAGCGTTCGTTTCCAGTAACAGTTTGAATTTTGGCGTTTCACTCTGTTTTCTCCTATATTGATAGATGTATTTGGAACTCTAAATCAAACACGGTTTGTGCTACCTTCTTCAAACTTGACACAGTAAAGCAGTTTCACGTTCTATCCCTATGTTCTGTTTCCTCTTGATGTAGCACTCAGCAGAGACTGAGGAGAAACACTTTCATTGAAAGGGGTTGCCAAGCTTCCCAAAATTGCGAGTCTCCAGAAATCTCAGCAAGTATTTTTTAAACCAAACTGGATGATACTTTCAGGTAATGATCAGTACACTAAGCTCACTTGGTCCCCAAATTTCGTTCTTTTATGTTGAAGCGTTCGCTTCCAGTAACTGTTTGAATTTTGGCGTTTCACTCTGTTTTCTCCCATATTGATAGATGTATTTGGAACTCTAAACCAAACACGGTTTGTGCTAGCTTCTTGAAACTTGACACAGTAAAGCAGTTTCACGTTCTATCTCTATGTTCTGTTTCCTCTTGATGTAGCACTCAGCAGTGACTGAGGAGAAACACTTTCATTCAAAGGGGTTGCCATGCTTCCCAAAATTGCGAGTCTCCAGAAATCTCAGCAACTATTTTTTAACCCAAACTGGATGATACTTTCAGGTAATGATCAGTACACTAAGCTCACTTGGTTCCCCAAATTTCGTTCTTTTATGTTGAAGCGTTCGCTTCCAGTAACTGTTTGAATTTTGGCGTTTCACTCTGTTTTCTCCTATACTGACAGATGTATTTGGAACTCTAAATCAAACACGGTTTGTGCTAGCTTCTTGAAACTTGACACAGTAAAGCAGTTTCGCGTTCTATCACTATGTTCTGTTTCCTCTGGATGTAGCCCTAAGCAGTGACTGGGGAAAGATACTTTCATTGACAGAGGTTGCCAAGCTTCCAGAAATTACGAGTCTCCAGAAATCTCAGCAACTATGATTTCACCCAAACTGGATGATACTTTCAGGTAATGATCAGTACACTAAGCCCACTTGGTTCCCCAAATTTCGTTCTTCTATGTTGAAGCGTTCGTTTCCAGTAACAGTTTGAATTTTGGCGTTTCACTCTGTTTTCTCCTATATTGATAGATGTATTTGGAACTCTAACCCAAACACGGTTTGTGCTAGCTTCTTGAAACTTGACACAGTAAAGCAGTTTCACGTTCTATCTCTATGTTCTGTCTCCTCTTGATGTAGCCCTAAGCAGTGACTGGGGAGAAACACTTTCATTGAAAGGGGTTGCCAAGCTTCCAAAAATTACGAGTCTCCAGAAATCTCAGCATCTATTTTTTCACCCAAACTTGATGATACTTTCAGGTAATGATGAGTACGCTAAGCCCACTGGGTTCCCCAAATTTCGTTCTTCTATGTTGAAGCGTTCGTTTCCAGTAACAGTTTGAATTTTGGCGTTTCACTCTGTTTTCTCCTATATTGATAGATGTATTTGGAACTCTAAACCAAACACGGTTTGTGCTAGCTTCTTGAAACTTGACACAGTAAAGCAGTTTCACGTTCTATATCTATGTTCTGTTTCCTCTTGATGTAGCACTCAGCAGTGACTGAGGAGAAACAGTTTCATTGAAAGGGGTTGCCAAGCTTCCAAAATTGCGAGTCTCCAGAAATCTCAGCAACTATTTTTTAACCCAAACTGGATGATACTTTCAGGTAATGATCAGTACACTAAGCTCACTTGGTTCCCCAAATTTCGTTCTTTTATGTTGAAGCGTTCGCTTCCACTAACTGTTTGAATTTTGGCGTTTCACTCTGTTTTCTCCTATACTGACAGATGTATTTGGAACTCTAAATCAAACACGGTTTGTGCTAGCTTCTTGAAACTTGACACAGTAAAGCAGTTTCACGTTCTATCTCTATGTTCTGTTTCCTCTGGATGTAGCCCTAAGCAGTGACTGGGGAGAAATACTTTCATTGACAGGGGTTGCCAAGCTTCCAGAAATTACGAGTCTCCAGAAATCTCAGCAACTATGATTTCACCCAAACTGGATGATACATTCAGGTAATAATAGGTACACTAAGCCCACTTGGTTCCCCAAATTTCGTTCTTCTATGTTGAAGCGTTCGTTTCCAGTAACAGTTTGAATTTTGGCGTTTCACTCTGTTTTCTCCTATATTGATAGATGTATTTGGAACTCTAAATAAAACACGGTTTGTGCTACCTTCTTCAAACTTGACACAGTAAAGCAGTTTCACGTTCTATCTCTATGTTCTGTTTCCTCTTGATGTAGCACTCAGCAGTGACTGAGGAGAAACACTTTCATTGAAAGGGGTTGCCAAGCTCCCCAAAACTGCGAGTCTCCAGAAATCTCAGCAACTATTTTTTCACCCAAACTGGATGATACTTTGAGGTAATGATCAGTACACTAAGCTCACTTGGTTCCCCAAATTTCGTTCTTTTATGTTGAAGCGTTCGCTTCCACTAACTGTTTGAATTTTGGCGTTTCACTCTGTTTTCTCCTATACTGACAGATGTATTTTGAACTCTAAATCAAACACGGTTTGTGCTAGCTTCTTGAAACTTGACACAGTAAAGCAGTTTCAAGTTCTATCTCTATGTTTTCTTTCCTCTTGATGTAGCACTCAGCAGTGACTGAGGAGAAACACTTTCATTGAAAGGGGTTGCGAAGCTTCCCAAAATTGCGAGTCTCCAGAAATCTCAGCAACTATTTTTTAACCCAAATTGGATGATACTTTCAGGTAATGATCAGTACACTAAGCTCACTTGGTTCTCCAAATTTCGTTCTTTTATGTTGAAGCGTTCGCTTCCAGTAACTGTTTGAATTTTGGCGTTTCACTCTGTTTTCTCCTATATTGATACATGTATTTGGAACTCTAAACCAAACACGGTTTGTGCTAGCTTCTTGAAACTTGACACAGTAAAGCAGTTTCACGTTCTATCTCTATGTTCTGTTTCCTCTTGATGTAGCACTCAGCAGTGACTGAGGAGAAACACTTTCATTGAAAGGGGTTGCCATGCTTCCCAAAATTGCGAGTCTCCAGAAATCTCAGCAACTATTTTTTAACCCAAACTGGATGATACTTTCAGGTAATGATCAGTACACTAAGCTCACTTGGTTCCCCAAATTTCGTTCTTTTATGTTGAAGCGTTCGCTTCCAGTAACTGTTTGAATTTTGGCGTTTCACTCTGTTTTCTCCTATACTGACAGATGTATTTGGAACTCTAAATCAAACACGGTTTGTGCTAGCTTCTTGAAACTTGACACAGTAAAGCACTTTCACGTTCTATCTCTATGTTCTGTTTCCTCTGGATGTAGCCCTAAGCAGTGACTGGGGAGAAATACTTTCATTGACAGGGGTTGCCAAGCTTCCAGAATTACGAGTCTCCAGAAATCTCAGCAACTATGATTTCACCCAACCTGGATGATACTTTCAGGTAATGATCAGTACACTAAGTCCACTTGGTTCGCCAAATTTCGTTCTTCTATGTTGAAGCGTTCGATTCCAGTAACAGTTTGAATTTTGGCGTTTTACTCTGTTTTCTCCTATATTGATAGATGTATTTGGAACTCTAAACCAAACACGGTTTGTGCTAGCTTCTTGAAACTTGACACAGTAAAGGAGTTTCACGTTCTATCTCTATGTTCTGTTTCCTCTTGATGTAGCACTCAGCAGTGACTGAGGAGAAACACTTTCATTGAAAAGGGTTGCCATGCTTCCCAAAATTGCGAGTCTTCAGAAATCTCAGCAACTATTTTTTAACCCAAACTGGATGATACTTTCAGGTAATGATCAGTACACTAAGCCCACTTGGTTCCCCAAATTTCGTTCTTTTATGTTGAAGCGTTCGCTTCCAGTAACTGTTTGAATTTTGGCGTTTCACTCTGTTTTCTCCTATACTGACAGATGTATTTGGAACTCTAAATCAAACACGGTTTGTGCTAGCTTCTTGAAACTTGACACAGTAAAGCAGTTTCACGTTCTATCACTATGTTCTGTTTCCTCTGGATGTAGCCCTAAGCAGTGACTGGGGAAAAATACTTTCATTGAAAGAGGTTGCCAAGCTTCCAGAAATTACGAGTCTCCAGAAATCTCAGCAACTATGATTTCACCCAAACTGGATGATACTTTCAGGTAATGATCAGTACACTAAGCCCACTTGGTTCCCCAAATTTCGTTCTTCTGTGTTGAAGCGTTCGTTTCCAGTAACAGTTTGAATTTTGGCGTTTCACTCTGTTTTCTCCTATATTGATAGATGTATTTGGAACTCTAACCCAAACACGGTTTGTGCTAGCTTCTTGAAACTTGACACAGTAAAGCAGTTTCACGTTCTATCTCTATGTTCTGTTTCCTCTGGATGTAGCCCTAAGCAGTGACTGGGGAGAAATACTTTCATTGACAGGGGTTGCCAAGCTTCCAGAAATTACGAGTCTCCAGAAATCTCAGCAACTATGATTTCACCCAAACTGGATGATACTTTCAGGTAATAATAGGTACACTAAGCCCACTTGGTTCCCCAAATTTCGTTCTTCTATGTTGAAGCGTTCGTTTCCAGTAACAGTTTGAATTTTGGCGTTTCACTCTGTTTTCTCCTATATTGATAGATGTATTTGGAACTCTAAATCAAACACGGTTTGTGCTACCTTCTTCAAACTTGACACAGTAAAGCAGTTTCACGTTCTATCTCTATGTTCTGTTTCCTCTTGATGTAGCACTCAGCAGAGACTGAGGAGAAACACTTTCATTGAAAGGGGTTGCCAAGCTTCCCAAAATTGCGAGTCTCCAGAAATCTCAGCAAGTATTTTTTAAACCAAACTGGATGATACTTTCAGGTAATGATCAGTACACTAAGCTCACTTGGTCCCCAAATTTCGTTCTTTTATGTTGAAGCGTTCGCTTCCAGTAACTGTTTGAATTTTGGCGTTTCACTCTGTTTTCTCCCATATTGATAGATGTATTTGGAACTCTAAACCAAACACGGTTTGTGCTAGCTTCTTGAAACTTGACACAGTAAAGCAGTTTCACGTTCTATCTCTATGTTCTGTTTCCTCTTGATGTAGCACTCAGCAGTGACTGAGGAGAAACACTTTCATTCAAAGGGGTTGCCATGCTTCCCAAAATTGCGAGTCTCCAGAAATCTCAGCAACTATTTTTTAACCCAAACTGGATGATACTTTCAGGTAATGATCAGTACACTAAGCTCACTTGGTTCCCCAAATTTCGTTCTTTTATGTTGAAGCGTTCGCTTCCAGTAACTGTTTGAATTTTGGCGTTTCACTCTGTTTTCTCCTATACTGACAGATGTATTTGGAACTCTAAATCAAACACGGTTTGTGCTAGCTTCTTGAAACTTGACACAGTAAAGCAGTTTCGCGTTCTATCACTATGTTCTGTTTCCTCTGGATGTAGCCCTAAGCAGTGACTGGGGAAAGATACTTTCATTGACAGAGGTTGCCAAGCTTCCAGAAATTACGAGTCTCCAGAAATCTCAGCAACTATGATTTCACCCAAACTGGATGATACTTTCAGGTAATGATCAGTACACTAAGCCCACTTGGTTCCCCAAATTTCGTTCTTCTATGTTGAAGCGTTCGTTTCCAGTAACAGTTTGAATTTTGGCGTTTCACTCTGTTTTCTCCTATATTGATAGATGTATTTGGAACTCTAACCCAAACACGGTTTGTGCTAGCTTCTTGAAACTTGACACAGTAAAGCAGTTTCACGTTCTATCTCTATGTTCTGTCTCCTCTTGATGTAGCCCTAAGCAGTGACTGGGGAGAAACACTTTCATTGAAAGGGGTTGCCAAGCTTCCAAAAATTACGAGTCTCCAGAAATCTCAGCATCTATTTTTTCACCCAAACTTGATGATACTTTCAGGTAATGATGAGTACGCTAAGCCCACTGGGTTCCCCAAATTTCGTTCTTCTATGTTGAAGCGTTCGTTTCCAGTAACAGTTTGAATTTTGGCGTTTCACTCTGTTTTCTCCTATATTGATAGATGTATTTGGAACTCTAAACCAAACACGGTTTGTGCTAGCTTCTTGAAACTTGACACAGTAAAGCAGTTTCACGTTCTATATCTATGTTCTGTTTCCTCTTGATGTAGCACTCAGCAGTGACTGAGGAGAAACAGTTTCATTGAAAGGGGTTGCCAAGCTTCCAAAATTGCGAGTCTCCAGAAATCTCAGCAACTATTTTTTAACCCAAACTGGATGATACTTTCAGGTAATGATCAGTACACTAAGCTCACTTGGTTCCCCAAATTTCGTTCTTTTATGTTGAAGCGTTCGCTTCCACTAACTGTTTGAATTTTGGCGTTTCACTCTGTTTTCTCCTATACTGACAGATGTATTTGGAACTCTAAATCAAACACGGTTTGTGCTAGCTTCTTGAAACTTGACACAGTAAAGCAGTTTCACGTTCTATCTCTATGTTCTGTTTCCTCTGGATGTAGCCCTAAGCAGTGACTGGGGAGAAATACTTTCATTGACAGGGGTTGCCAAGCTTCCAGAAATTACGAGTCTCCAGAAATCTCAGCAACTATGATTTCACCCAAACTGGATGATACTTTCAGGTAATAATAGGTACACTAAGCCCACTTGGTTCCCCAAATTTCGTTCTTCTATGTTGAAGCGTTCGTTTCCAGTAACAGTTTGAATTTTGGCGTTTCACTCTGTTTTCTCCTATATTGATAGATGTATTTGGAACTCTAAATAAAACACGGTTTGTGCTACCTTCTTCAAACTTGACACAGTAAAGCAGTTTCACGTTCTATCTCTATGTTCTGTTTCCTCTTGATGTAGCACTCAGCAGTGACTGAGGAGAAACACTTTCATTGAAAGGGGTTGCCAAGCTCCCCAAAACTGCGAGTCTCCAGAAATCTCAGCAACTATTTTTTCACCCAAACTGGATGATACTTTGAGGTAATGATCAGTACACTAAGCTCACTTGGTTCCCCAAATTTCGTTCTTTTATGTTGAAGCGTTCGCTTCCACTAACTGTTTGAATTTTGGCGTTTCACTCTGTTTTCTCCTATACTGACAGATGTATTTTGAACTCTAAATCAAACACGGTTTGTGCTAGCTTCTTGAAACTTGACACAGTAAAGCAGTTTCAAGTTCTATCTCTATGTTTTCTTTCCTCTTGATGTAGCACTCAGCAGTGACTGAGGAGAAACACTTTCATTGAAAGGGGTTGCGAAGCTTCCCAAAATTGCGAGTCTCCAGAAATCTCAGCAACTATTTTTTAACCCAAATTGGATGATACTTTCAGGTAATGATCAGTACACTAAGCTCACTTGGTTCTCCAAATTTCGTTCTTTTATGTTGAAGCGTTCGCTTCCAGTAACTGTTTGAATTTTGGCGTTTCACTCTGTTTTCTCCTATATTGATACATGTATTTGGAACTCTAAACCAAACACGGTTTGTGCTAGCTTCTTGAAACTTGACACAGTAAAGCAGTTTCACGTTCTATCTCTATGTTCTGTTTCCTCTTGATGTAGCACTCAGCAGTGACTGAGGAGAAACACTTTCATTGAAAGGGGTTGCCATGCTTCCCAAAATTGCGAGTCTCCAGAAATCTCAGCAACTATTTTTTAACCCAAACTGGATGATACTTTCAGGTAATGATCAGTACACTAAGCTCACTTGGTTCCCCAAATTTCGTTCTTTTATGTTGAAGCGTTCGCTTCCAGTAACTGTTGGAATTTTGGCGTTTCACTCTGTTTTCTCCTATACTGACAGATGTATTTGGAACTCTAAATCAAACACGGTTTGTGCTAGCTTCTTGAAACTTGACACAGTAAAGCACTTTCACGTTCTATCTCTATGTTCTGTTTCCTCTGGATGTAGCCCTAAGCAGTGACTGGGGAGAAATACTTTCATTGACAGGGGTTGCCAAGCTTCCAGAATTACGAGTCTCCAGAAATCTCAGCAACTATGATTTCACCCAACCTGGATGATACTTTCAGGTAATGATCAGTACACTAAGCCCACTTGGTTCGCCAAATTTCGTTCTTCTATGTTGAAGCGTTCGATTCCAGTAACAGTTTGAATTTTGGCGTTTTACTCTGTTTTCTCCTATATTGATAGATGTATTTGGAACTCTAAACCAAACACGGTTTGTGCTAGCTTCTTGAAACTTGACACAGTAAAGGAGTTTCACGTTCTATCTCTATGTTCTGTTTCCTCTTGATGTAGCACTCAGCAGTGACTGAGGAGAAACACTTTCATTGAAAGGGGTTGCCAAGCTTCCCAAAATTGCGAGTCTCCAGAAATCTCAGCAACTATTTTTTAACCCAAACTGGATGATACTTTCAGGTAATGATCAGTACACTAAGCTCACTTGGTTCCCCAAATTTCGTTCTTTTATGTTGAAGCGTTCGCTTCCAGTAACTGTTTGAATTTTGGCGTTTCACTCTGTTTTCTCCTATATTGATAGATGTATTTGGAACTCTAAACCAAACACGGTTTGTGCTAGCTTCTTGAAACTTGACACAGTAAAGCACTTTCACGTTCTATCTCTATGTTCTGTTTCCTCTGGATGTAGCCCTAAGCAGTGACTGGGGAGAAATACTTTCATTGACAGGGGTTGCCAAGCTTCCAGAAATTACGAGTCTCCAGAAATCTCAGCAACTATGATTTCACCCAACCTGGATGATACTTTCAGGTAATGATCAGTACACTAAGCCCACTTGGTTCGCCAAATTTCGTTCTTCTATGTTGAAGCGTTCGATTCCAGTAACAGTTTGAATTTTGGCGTTTTACTCTGTTTTCTCCTATATTGATAGATGTATTTGGAACTCTAAACCAAACACGGTTTGTGCTAGCTTCTTGAAACTTGACACAGTAAAGCAGTTTCACGTTCTATCTCTATGTTCTGTTTCCTCTGGATGTAGCCCTAAGCAGTGACTGGGGAAAAATACTTTCATTGAAAGAGGTTGCCAAGCTTCCAGAAATTACGAGTCTCCAGAAATCTCAGCAACTATGATTTCACCCAAACTGGATGATACTTTCAGGTAATGATCAGTACACTAAGCCCACTTGGTTCCCCAAATTTCGTTCTTCTGTGTTGAAGCGTTCGTTTCCAGTAACAGTTTGAATTTTGGCGTTTCACTCTGTTTTCTCCTATATTGATAGATGTATTTGGAACTCTAACCCAAACACGGTTTGTGCTAGCTTCTTGAAACTTGACACAGTAAAGCAGTTTCACGTTCTATCTCTATGTTCTGTTTCCTCTGGATGTAGCCCTAAGCAGTGACTGGGGAGAAATACTTTCATTGACAGGGGTTGCCAAGCTTCCAGAAATTACGAGTCTCCAGAAATCTCAGCAACTATGATTTCACCCAAACTGGATGATACTTTCAGGTAATAATAGGTACACTAAGCCCACTTGGTTCCCCAAATTTCGTTCTTCTATGTTGAAGCGTTCGTTTCCAGTAACAGTTTGAATTTTGGCGTTTCACTCTGTTTTCTCCTATATTGATAGATGTATTTGGAACTCTAAATCAAACACGGTTTGTGCTACCTTCTTCAAACTTGACACAGTAAAGCAGTTTCACGTTCTATCTCTATGTTCTGTTTCCTCTTGATGTAGCACTCAGCAGAGACTGAGGAGAAACACTTTCATTGAAAGGGGTTGCCAAGCTTCCCAAAATTGCGAGTCTCCAGAAATCTCAGCAAGTATTTTTTAAACCAAACTGGATGATACTTTCAGGTAATGATCAGTACACTAAGCTCACTTGGTCCCCAAATTTCGTTCTTTTATGTTGAAGCGTTCGCTTCCAGTAACTGTTTGAATTTTGGCGTTTCACTCTGTTTTCTCCCATATTGATAGATGTATTTGGAACTCTAAACCAAACACGGTTTGTGCTCGCTTCTTGAAACTTGACACAGTAAAGCAGTTTCACGTTCTATCTCTATGTTCTGTTTCCTCTTGATGTAGCACTCAGCAGTGACTGAGGAGAAACACTTTCATTCAAAGGGGTTGCCATGCTTCCCAAAATTGCGAGTCTCCAGAAATCTCAGCAACTATTTTTTAACCCAAACTGGATGATACTTTCAGGTAATGATCAGTACACTAAGCTCACTTGGTTCCCCAAATTTCGTTCTTTTATGTTGAAGCGTTCGCTTCCAGTAACTGTTTGAATTTTGGCGTTTCACTCTGTTTTCTCCTATACTGACAGATGTATTTGGAACTCTAAATCAAACACGGTTTGTGCTAGCTTCTTGAAACTTGACACAGTAAAGCAGTTTCGCGTTCTATCACTATGTTCTGTTTCCTCTGGATGTAGCCCTAAGCAGTGACTGGGGAAAGATACTTTCATTGACAGAGGTTGCCAAGCTTCCAGAAATTACGAGTCTCCAGAAATCTCAGCAACTATGATTTCACCCAAACTGGATGATACTTTCAGGTAATGATCAGTACACTAAGCCCACTTGGTTCCCCAAATTTCGTTCTTCTATGTTGAAGCGTTCGTTTCCAGTAACAGTTTGAATTTTGGCGTTTCACTCTGTTTTCTCCTATATTGATAGATGTATTTGGAACTCTAACCCAAACACGGTTTGTGCTAGCTTCTTGAAACTTGACACAGTAAAGCAGTTTCACGTTCTATCTCTATGTTCTGTCTCCTCTTGATGTAGCCCTAAGCAGTGACTGGGGAGAAACACTTTCATTGAAAGGGGTTGCCAAGCTTCCAAAAATTACGAGTCTCCAGAAATCTCAGCATCTATTTTTTCACCCAAACTTGATGATACTTTCAGGTAATGATGAGTACGCTAAGCCCACTGGGTTCCCCAAATTTCGTTCTTCTATGTTGAAGCGTTCGTTTCCAGTAACAGTTTGAATTTTGGCGTTTCACTCTGTTTTCTCCTATATTGATAGATGTATTTGGAACTCTAAACCAAACACGGTTTGTGCTAGCTTCTTGAAACTTGACACAGTAAAGCAGTTTCACGTTCTATATCTATGTTCTGTTTCCTCTTGATGTAGCACTCAGCAGTGACTGAGGAGAAACAGTTTCATTGAAAGGGGTTGCCAAGCTTCCAAAATTGCGAGTCTCCAGAAATCTCAGCAACTATTTTTTAACCCAAACTGGATGATACTTTCAGGTAATGATCAGTACACTAAGCTCACTTGGTTCCCCAAATTTCGTTCTTTTATGTTGAAGCGTTCGCTTCCACTAACTGTTTGAATTTTGGCGTTTCACTCTGTTTTCTCCTATACTGACAGATGTATTTGGAACTCTAAATCAAACACGGTTTGTGCTAGCTTCTTGAAACTTGACACAGTAAAGCAGTTTCACGTTCTATCTCTATGTTCTGTTTCCTCTGGATGTAGCCCTAAGCAGTGACTGGGGAGAAATACTTTCATTGACAGGGGTTGCCAAGCTTCCAGAAATTACGAGTCTCCAGAAATCTCAGCAACTATGATTTCACCCAAACTGGATGATACTTTCAGGTAATAATAGGTACACTAAGCCCACTTGGTTCCCCAAATTTCGTTCTTCTATGTTGAAGCGTTCGTTTCCAGTAACAGTTTGAATTTTGGCGTTTCACTCTGTTTTCTCCTATATTGATAGATGTATTTGGAACTCTAAATAAAACACGGTTTGTGCTACCTTCTTCAAACTTGACACAGTAAAGCAGTTTCACGTTCTATCTCTATGTTCTGTTTCCTCTTGATGTAGCACTCAGCAGTGACTGAGGAGAAACACTTTCATTGAAAGGGGTTGCCAAGCTCCCCAAAACTGCGAGTCTCCAGAAATCTCAGCAACTATTTTTTCACCCAAACTGGATGATACTTTGAGGTAATGATCAGTACACTAAGCTCACTTGGTTCCCCAAATTTCGTTCTTTTATGTTGAAGCGTTCGCTTCCACTAACTGTTTGAATTTTGGCGTTTCACTCTGTTTTCTCCTATACTGACAGATGTATTTTGAACTCTAAATCAAACACGGTTTGTGCTAGCTTCTTGAAACTTGACACAGTAAAGCAGTTTCAAGTTCTATCTCTATGTTTTCTTTCCTCTTGATGTAGCACTCAGCAGTGACTGAGGAGAAACACTTTCATTGAAAGGGGTTGCGAAGCTTCCCAAAATTGCGAGTCTCCAGAAATCTCAGCAACTATTTTTTAACCCAAATTGGATGATACTTTCAGGTAATGATCAGTACACTAAGCTCACTTGGTTCTCCAAATTTCATTCTTTTATGTTGAAGCGTTCGCTTCCAGTAACTGTTTGAATTTTGGCGTTTCACTCTGTTTTCTCCTATATTGATAGATGTATTTGGAACTCTAAACCAAACACGGTTTGTGCTAGCTTCTTGAAACTTGACACAGTAAAGCAGTTTCACGTTCTATCTCTATGTTCTGTTTCCTCTTGATGTAGCACTCAGCAGTGACTGAGGAGAAACACTTTCATTGAAAGGGGTTGCCATGCTTCCCAAAATTGCGAGTCTCCAGAAATCTCAGCAACTATTTTTTAACCCAAACTGGATGATACTTTCAGGTAATGATCAGTACACTAAGCTCACTTGGTTCCCCAAATTTCGTTCTTTTATGTTGAAGCGTTCGCTTCCAGTAACTGTTTGAATTTTGGCGTTTCACTCTGTTTTCTCCTATACTGACAGATGTATTTGGAACTCTAAATCAAACACGGTTTGTGCTAGCTTCTTGAAACTTGACACAGTAAAGCACTTTCACGTTCTATCTCTATGTTCTGTTTCCTCTGGATGTAGCCCTAAGCAGTGACTGGGGAGAAATACTTTCATTGACAGGGGTTGCCAAGCTTCCAGAATTACGAGTCTCCAGAAATCTCAGCAACTATGATTTCACCCAACCTGGATGATACTTTCAGGTAATGATCAGTACACTAAGCCCACTTGGTTCGCCAAATTTCGTTCTTCTATGTTGAAGCGTTCGATTCCAGTAACAGTTTGAATTTTGGCGTTTTACTCTGTTTTCTCCTATATTGATAGATGTATTTGGAACTCTAAACCAAACACGGTTTGTGCTAGCTTCTTGAAACTTGACACAGTAAAGGAGTTTCACGTTCTATCTCTATGTTCTGTTTCCTCTTGATGTAGCACTCAGCAGTGACTGAGGAGAAACACTTTCATTGAAAGGGGTTGCCAAGCTTCCCAAAATTGCGAGTCTCCAGAAATCTCAGCAACTATTTTTTAACCCAAACTGGATGATACTTTCAGGTAATGATCAGTACACTAAGCTCACTTGGTTCCCCAAATTTCGTTCTTTTATGTTGAAGCGTTCGCTTCCAGTAACTGTTTGAATTTTGGCGTTTCACTCTGTTTTCTCCTATATTGATAGATGTATTTGGAACTCTAAACCAAACACGGTTTGTGCTAGCTTCTTGAAACTTGACACAGTAAAGCACTTTCACGTTCTATCTCTATGTTCTGTTTCCTCTGGATGTAGCCCTAAGCAGTGACTGGGGAGAAATACTTTCATTGACAGGGGTTGCCAAGCTTCCAGAAATTACGAGTCTCCAGAAATCTCAGCAACTATGATTTCACCCAACCTGGATGATACTTTCAGGTAATGATCAGTACACTAAGCCCACTTGGTTCGCCAAATTTCGTTCTTCTATGTTGAAGCGTTCGATTCCAGTAACAGTTTGAATTTTGGCGTTTTACTCTGTTTTCTCCTATATTGATAGATGTATTTGGAACTCTAAACCAAACACGGTTTGTGCTAGCTTCTTGAAACTTGACACAGTAAAGCAGTTTCACGTTCTATCTCTATGTTCTGTTTCCTCTGGATGTAGCACTCAGCAGTGACTGAGGAGAAACACTTTCATTGAAAGGGGTTGCCAAGCTTCCCAAAATTGCGAGTCTCCAGAAATCTCAGCAACTATTTTTTAACCCAAACTGGATGATACTTTCAGGTAATGATCAGTACACTAAGCTCACTTGGTTCCCCAAATTTCGTTCTTTTATGTTGAAGCGTTCGCTTCCAGTAACTGTTTGAATTTTGGCGTTTCACTCTGTTTTATCCTATATTGATAGATGTATTTGGAACTCTAAACCAAACACGGTTTGTGCTAGCTTCTTGAAACTTGACACAGTAAAGCACTTTCACGTTCTATCTCTATGTTCTGTTTCCTCTGGATGTAGCCCTAAGCAGTGACTGGGGAGAAATACTTTCATTGACAGGGGTTGCCAAGCTTCCAGAAATTACGAGTCTCCAGAAATCTCAGCAACTATGATTTCACCCAACCTGGATGATACTTTCAGGTAATGATCAGTACACTAAGCCCACTTGGTTCGCCAAATTTCGTTCTTCTATGTTGAAGCGTTCGATTCCAGTAACAGTTTGAATTTTGGCGTTTTACTCTGTTTTCTCCTATATTGATAGATGTATTTGGAACTCTAAATCAAACACGGTTTGTGCTAGCTTCTTGAAACTTGACACAATAAAGCAGTTTCAAGTTCTATCTCTATGTTTTCTTTCCTCTTGATGTAGCACTCAGCAGTGACTGAGGAGAAACACTTTCATTGAAAGGGGTTGCCAAGCTTCCAGAAATTACGAGTCTCCAGAAATCTCAGCAACTATGATTTCACCCATACTGGATGATACTTTCAGGTAATGATCAGTACGCTAAGCCCACTTGGTTCGCCAAATTTCGTTCTTCTATGTTGAAGCGTTCGTTTCCAGTAACAGTTTGAATTTTGGCGTTTCACTCTGTTTTCTCCTATATTGATAGATGTATTTGGAACTCTAAACCAAACACGGTTTGTGCTAGCTTCTTGAAACTTGACACAGTAAAGCAGTTTCACGTTCTATCTCTATGTTCTGTTTCCTCTTGATGTAGCGCTCAGCAGTGACTGAGGAGAAACACTTTCATTGAAAGGGGTTGCCAAGCTCCCCAAAACTGCGAGTCTCCAGAAATCTCAGCAACTATTTTTTCACCCAAACTGGATGATACTTTCAGGTAATGATCAGTACACTAAGCTCACTTGGTTCCCCAAATTTCGTTCTTTTATGTTGAAGCGTTCGCTTCCAGTAACTGTTTGAATTTTGGCGTTTCACTCTGTTTTCTCCTATATTGATAGATGTATTTGGAACTCTAAACCAAACACGGTTTGTGCTAGCTTCTTGAAACTTGACACAGTAAAGCAGTTTCACGTTCTATCTCTATGTTCTGTTTCCTCTTGATGTAGCACTCAGCAGTGACTGAGGAGAAACACTTTCATTGAAAGGGGTTGCCATGCTTCCCAAAATTGCGAGTCTCCAGAAATCTCAGCAACTATTTTTTAACCCAAACTGGATGATACTTTCAGGTAATGATCAGTACACTAAGCTCACTTGGTTCCCCAAATTTCGTTCTTTTATGTTGAAGCGTTCGCTTCCAGTAACTGTTTGAATTTTGGCGTTTCACTCTGTTTTCTCCTATAGTGACAGATGTATTTGGAACTCTAAATCAAACACGGTTTGTGCTAGCTTCTTGAAACTTGACACAGTAAAGCACTTTCACGTTCTATCTCTATGTTCTGTTTCCTCTGGATGTAGCCCTAAGCAGTGACTGGGGAGAAATACTTTCATTGACAGGGGTTGCCAAGCTTCCAGAATTACGAGTCTCCAGAAATCTCAGCAACTATGATTTCACCCAACCTGGATGATACTTTCAGGTAATGATCAGTACACTAAGCCCACTTGGTTCGCCAAATTTCGTTCTTCTATGTTGAAGCGTTCGATTCCAGTAACAGTTTGAATTTTGGCGTTTTACTCTGTTTTCTCCTATATTGATAGATGTATTTGGAACTCTAAACCAAACACGGTTTGTGCTAGCTTCTTGAAACTTGACACAGTAAAGGAGTTTCACGTTCTATCTCTATGTTCTGTTTCCTCTTGATGTAGCACTCAGCAGTGACTGAGGAGAAACACTTTCATTGAAAGGGGTTGCCAAGCTTCCCAAAATTGCGAGTCTCCAGAAATCTCAGCAACTATTTTTTAACCCAAACTGGATGATACTTTCAGGTAATGATCAGTACACTAAGCTCACTTGGTTCCCCAAATTTCGTTCTTTTATGTTGAAGCGTTCGCTTCCAGTAACTGTTTGAATTTTGGCGTTTCACTCTGTTTTCTCCTATATTGATAGATGTATTTGGAACTCTAAACCAAACACGGTTTGTGCTAGCTTCTTGAAACTTGACACAGTAAAGCACTTTCACGTTCTATCTCTATGTTCTGTTTCCTCTGGATGTAGCCCTAAGCAGTGACTGGGGAGAAATACTTTCATTGACAGGGGTTGCCAAGCTTCCAGAAATTACGAGTCTCCAGAAATCTCAGCAACTATGATTTCACCCAACCTGGATGATACTTTCAGGTAATGATCAGTACACTAAGCCCACTTGGTTCGCCAAATTTCGTTCTTCTATGTTGAAGCGTTCGATTCCAGTAACAGTTTGAATTTTGGCGTTTTACTCTGTTTTCTCCTATATTGATAGATGTATTTGGAACTCTAAACCAAACACGGTTTGTGCTAGCTTCTTGAAACTTGACACAGTAAAGGAGTTTCACGTTCTATCTCTATGTTCTGTTTCCTCTTGATGTAGCACTCAGCAGTGACTAAGGAGAAACACTTTCATTGAAAGGGGTTGCCAAGCTTCCCAAAATTGCGAGTCTCCAGAAATCTCAGCAACTATTTTTTAACCCAAACTGGATGATACTTTCAGGTAATGATCAGTACACTAAGCTCACTTGGTTCCCCAAATTTCGTTCTTTTATGTTGAAGCGTTCGCTTCCAGTAACTGTTTGAATTTTGGCGTTTCACTCTGTTTTCTCCTATATTGATAGATGTATTTGGAACTCTAAACCAAACACGGTTTGTGCTAGCTTCTTGAAACTTGACACAGTAAAGCACTTTCACGTTCTATCTCTATGTTCTGTTTCCTCTGGATGTAGCCCTAAGCAGTGACTGGGGAGAAATACTTTCATTGACAGGGGTTGCCAAGCTTCCAGAAATTACGAGTCTCCAGAAATCTCAGCAACTATGATTTCACCCAACCTGGATGATACTTTCAGGTAATGATCAGTACACTAAGCCCACTTGGTTCGCCAAATTTCGTTCTTCTATGTTGAAGCGTTCGATTCCAGTAACAGTTTGAATTTTGGCGTTTTACTCTGTTTTCTCCTATATTGATAGATGTATTTGGAACTCTAAACCAAACACGGTTTGTGCTAGCTTCTTGAAACTTGACACAGTAAAGGAGTTTCACGTTCTATCTCTATGTTCTGTTTCCTCTTGATGTAGCACTCAGCAGTGACTAAGGAGAAACACTTTCATTGAAAGGGGTTGCCAAGCTTCCCAAAATTGCGAGTCTCCAGAAATCTCAGCAACTATTTTTTAACCCAAACTGGATGATACTTTCAGGTAATGATCAGTACACTAAGCTCACTTGGTTCCCCAAATTTCGTTCTTTTATGTTGAAGCGTTCGCTTCCAGTAACTGTTTGAATTTTGGCGTTTCACTCTGTTTTATCCTATATTGATAGATGTATTTGGAACTCTAAACCAAACACGGTTTGTGCTAGCTTCTTGAAACTTGACACAGTAAAGCACTTTCACGTTCTATCTCTATGTTCTGTTTCCTCTGGATGTAGCCCTAAGCAGTGACTGGGGAGAAATACTTTCATTGACAGGGGTTGCCAAGCTTCCAGAAATTACGAGTCTCCAGAAATCTCAGCAACTATGATTTCACCCAACCTGGATGATACTTTCAGGTAATGATCAGTACACTAAGCCCACTTGGTTCGCCAAATTTCGTTCTTCTATGTTGAAGCGTTCGATTCCAGTAACAGTTTGAATTTTGGCGTTTTACTCTGTTTTCTCCTATATTGATAGATGTATTTGGAACTCTAAATCAAACACGGTTTGTGCTAGCTTCTTGAAACTTGACACAATAAAGCAGTTTCAAGTTCTATCTCTATGTTTTCTTTCCTCTTGATGTAGCACTCAGCAGTGACTGAGGAGAAACACTTTCATTGAAAGGGGTTGCCAAGCTTCCAGAAATTACGAGTCTCCAGAAATCTCAGCAACTATGATTTCACCCATACTGGATGATACTTTCAGGGAATGATCAGTACGCTAAGCCCACTTGGTTCGCCAAATTTCGTTCTTCTATGTTGAAGCGTTCGTTTCCAGTAACAGTTTGAATTTTGGCGTTTCACTCTGTTTTCTCCTATATTGATAGATGTATTTGGAACTCTAAACCAAACACGGTTTGTGCAGCTTCTTGAAACTTGACACAGTAAAGCAGTTTCACGTTCTATCTCTATGTTCTGTTTCCTCTTGATGTAGCACTCAGCAGTGACTGAGGAGAAACACTTTCATTGAAAGGGGTTGCCAAGCTCCCCAAAACTGCGAGTCTCCAGAAATCTCAGCAACTATTTTTTCACCCAAACTGGATGATACTTTCAGGTAATGATCAGTACACTAAGCTCACTTGGTTCCCCAAATTTCGTTCTTTTATGTTGAAGCGTTCACTTCCAGTAACTGTTTGAATTTTGGCGTTTCACTCTGTTTTCTCCTATACTGACAGATGTATTTGGAACTCTAAATCAAACACGGTTTGTGCTAGCTTCTTGAAACTTGACACAGTAAAGCAGTTTCAAGTTCTATCCCTATGTTTTCTTTCCTCTTGATGTAGCACTCAGCAGTGACTGAGGAGAAACACTTTCATTGAAAGGGGTTGCCAAGCTTCCAGAAATTACGAGTCTCCAGAAATCTCAGCAACTATGATTTCACCCAAACTGGATGATACTTTCAGGTAATGATCACTACACTAAGCCCACTTGGTTCCCTAAATTTCGTTCTTCTATGTTGATGCGTTCGCTTCCAGTAACTGTTTGAATTTTGGCGTTTCACTCTGTTTTCTCCTATACTGACAGATGTATTTGGAACTCTAAACCAAACACGGTTTGTGCTAGCTTCTTGAAACTTGACACAGTAAAGCAGTTTCACGTTCTATCTCTATGTTCTGTTTCCTCTTGATGTAGCACTCAGCAGTGACTGAGGAGAAACACTTTCATTGAAAGGGGTTGCCATGCTTCCCAAAATTGCGAGTCTCCAGAAATCTCAGCAACTATTTTTTAACCCAAACTGGATGATACTTTCAGGTAATGATCAGTACACTAAGCTCACTTGGTTCCCCAAATTTCGTTCTTTTATGTTGAAGCGTTCGCTTCCAGTAACTGTTTGAATTTTGGCGTTTCACTCTGTTTTCTCCTATAGTGACAGATGTATTTGGAACTCTAAATCAAACACGGTTTGTGCTAGCTTCTTGAAACTTGACACAGTAAAGCACTTTCACGTTCTATCTCTATGTTCTGTTTCCTCTGGATGTAGCCCTAAGCAGTGACTGGGGAGAAATACTTTCATTGACAGGGGTTGCCAAGCTTCCAGAAATTACGAGTCTCCAGAAATCTCAGCAACTATGATTTCACCCAACCTGGATGATACTTTCAGGTAATGATCAGTACACTAAGCCCACTTGGTTCGCCAAATTTCGTTCTTCTATGTTGAAGCGTTCGATTCCAGTAACAGTTTGAATTTTGGCGTTTTACTCTGTTTTCTCCTATATTGATAGATGTATTTGGAACTCTAAATCAAACACGGTTTGTGCTAGCTTCTTGAAACTTGACACAATAAAGCAGTTTCAAGTTCTATCTCTATGTTCTGTCTCCTCTTGATGTAGCCCTAAGCAGTGACTGGGGAGAAACACTTTCATTGAAAGGGGTTGCCAAGCTTCCAAAAATTACGAGTCTCCAGAAATCTCAGCATCTATTTTTTCACCCAAACTGGATGATACTTTCAGGTAATGATGAGTACGCTAAGCCCACTGGGTTCCCAAAATTTCGTTCTTCTATGTTGAAGCGTTCGTTTCCAGTAACAGTTTGAATTTTGGCGTTTCACTCTGTTTTCTCCTATATTGATAGATGTATTTGGAACTCTAAACCAAACACGGTTTGTGCTAGCTTCTTGAAACTTGACACAGTAAAGCAGTTTCACGTTCTATCTCTATGTTCTGTTTCCTCTTGATGTAGCACTCAGCAGTGACTGAGGAGAACAACTTTCATTGAAAGGGGTTGCCAAGCTCCCCAAAACTGCGAGTCTCCAGAAATCTTAGCAACTATTTTTTCACCCAAACTGGATGATACTTTCAGGTAATGATCAGTACACTAAGCTCACTTGGTTAACACGGTTTGTGCTAGCTTCTTGAAACTTGACACAGTAAAGCAGTTTCAAGTTCTATCTCTATGTTTTCTTTCCTCTTGATGTAGCACTCAGCAGTGACTGAGGAGAAACACTTTCATTGAAAGGGGTTGCCAAGCTTCCAGAAATTACGAGTCTCCAGAAATCTCAGCAACTATGATTTCACCCAAACTGGATGATACTTTCAGGTAATGATCAGTACACTAAGCCCACTTGGTTCCCCAAATTTCGTTCTTCTATGTTGATGCGTTCGCTTCCAGTAACTGTTTGAATTTTGGCGTTTCACTCTGTTTTCTCCTATACTGACAGATGTATTTGGAACTCTAAATCAAACACGGTTTGTGCTAGCTTCTTGAAACTTGACACAGTAAAGCACTTTCACGTTCTATCTCTATGTTCTGTTTCCTCTGGATGTAGCCCTAAGCAGTGACTGGGGAGAAATACTTTCATTGACAGGGGTTGCCAAGCTTCCAGAAATTACGAGTCTCCAGAAATCTCAGCAACTATGATTTCACCCAACCTGGATGATACTTTCAGGTAATGATCAGTACACTAAGCCCACTTGGTTCGCCAAATTTCGTTCTTCTATGTTGAAGCGTTCGATTCCAGTAACAGTTTGAATTTTGGCGTTTTACTCTGTTTTCTCCTATATTGATAGATGTATTTGGAACTCTAAACCAAACACGGTTTGTGCTAGCTTCTTGAAACTTGACACAGTAAAGGAGTTTCACGTTCTATCTCTATGTTCTGTTTCCTCTTGATGTAGCACTCAGCAGTGACTGAGGAGAAACACTTTCATTGAAAGGGGTTGCCAAGCTTCCCAAAATTGCGAGTCTCCAGAAATCTCAGCAACTATTTTTTAACCCAAACTGGATGATACTTTCAGGTAATGATCAGTATACTAAGCTCACTTGGTTCCCGAAATTTCGTTCTTTTATGTTGAAGCGTTCGCTTCCAGTAACTGTTTGAATTTTGGCGTTTCACTCTGTTTTCTCCTATATTGATAGATGTATTTGGAACTCTAAACCAAACACGGTTTGTGCTAGCTTCTTGAAACTTGACACAGTAAAGCACTTTCACGTTCTATCTCTATGTTCTGTTTCCTCTGGATGTAGCCCTAAGCAGTGACTGGGGAGAAATACTTTCATTGACAGGGGTTGCCAAGCTTCCAGAAATTACGAGTCTCCAGAAATCTCAGCAACTATGATTTTACCCAAACTGGATGATACTTTCAGGTAATAATAGGTACACTAAGCCCACTTGGTTCATCAAATTTCATTCTTCTATGTTGAAGCGTTCGTTTCCAGTAACAGTTTGAATTTTGGCGTTTCACTCTGTTTTCTCCTATATTGATAGATGTATTTGGAACTCTAAACCAAACACGGTTTGTGCTAGCTTCTTGAAACTTGACACAGTAAAGCAGTTTCACGTTCTATCTCTATGTTCTGTTTCCTCTTGATGTAGCACTCAGCAGTGCCTGAGGAGAAACACTTTCATTGAAAGGGGTTGCCAAGCTTCCCAAAATTGCGAGTCTCCAGAAATATCAGCAACTATTTTTTAACCCAAACTGGATGATACTTTCAGGTAATGATCAGTACACTAAGCTCACTTGGTTCCCCAAATTTCGTTCTTTTATGTTGAAGCGTTCGCTTCCAGTAACTGTTTGAATTTTGGCGTTTCACTCTGTTTTCTCCTATACTGACAGATGTATTTGGAAATCTAAATCAAACACGGTTTGTGCTAGCTTCTTGAAACTTGACACAGTAAAGCAGTTTCACGTTCTATCTCTATGTTCTGTTTCCTCTGGATGTAGCCCTAAGCAGTGACTGGGGAGAAATACTTTCATTGACAGGGGTTGCCAAGCTTCCAGAAATTACGAGTCTCCAGAAATCTCAGCAACTATGATTTCACCCAAACTGGATGATACTTTCAGGTAATAATAGGTACACTAAGCCCACTTGGTTCCCCAAATTTCGTTCTTCTATGTTGAAGCGTTCGTTTCCAGTAACAGTTTGAATTTTGGCGTTTCACTCTGTTTTCTCCTATATTGATAGATATATTTGGAACTCTAAATCAAACACGGTTTGTGCTACCTTCTTCAAACTTGACACAGTAAAGCAGTTTCACGTTCTATCTCTATGTTCTGTTTCCTCTTGATGTAGCACTCAGCAGTGACTGAGGAGAAACACTTTCATTGAAAGGGGTTGCCAAGCTTCCCAAAATTGCGAGTCTCCAGAAATCTCAGCAACTATTTTTTAACCCAAACTGGATGATACTTTCAGGTAATGATCAGTACACTAAGCTCACTTGGTTCCCCAAATTTCGTTCTTTTATGTTGAAGTGTTCGCTTCCAGTAACTGTTTGAATTTTGGCGTTTCACTCTGTTTTCTCCTATATTGATAGATGTATTTGGAACTCTAAACCAAACACGATTTGTGCTAGCTTCTTGAAACTTGACACAGTAAAGCAGTTTCACGTTCTATCTCTATGTTCTGTTTCCTCTTGATGTAGCACTCAGCAGTGACTGAGGAGAAACACTTTCATTGAAAGGGGTTGCCATGCTTCCCAAAATTGCGAGTCTCCAGAAATCTCAGCAACTATTTTTTAACCCAAACTGGATGATACTTTCAGGTAATGATCAGTACACTAAGCCCACTTGGTTCCCCAAATTTCGTTCTTTTATGTTGAAGCGTTCGCTTCCAGTAACAGTTTGAATTTTGGCGTTTCACTCTCTTTTCTCCTATACTGACAGATGTATTTGGAACACTAAATCAAACACGGTTTGTGCTAGCTTCTTGAAACTTGACACAGTAAAGCACTTTCACGTTCTATCTCTATGTTCTGTTTCCTCTGGATGTAGCCCTAAGCAGTGACTGGGGAGAAATACTTTCATTGACAGGGGTTGCCAAGCTTCCAGAAATTATGAGTCTCCAGAAATCTCAGCAACTATGATTTCACCCAACCTGGATGATACTTTCAGGTAATGATCAGTACACTAAGCTCACTTGGTTCCCCAAATTTCGTTCTTTTATGTTGAAGCGTTCACTTCCAGTAACTGTTTGAATTTTGGCGTTTCACTCTGTTTTCTCCTATACTGACAGATGTATTTCGAACTCTAAGTCAAACACGGTTTGTGCTAGCTTCTTGAAACTTGACACAGTAAAGCAGTTTCAAGTTCTATCTCTATGTTTTCTTTCCTCTTGATGTAGCACTCAGCAGTGACTGAGGAGAAACACTTTCATTGAAAGGGGTTGCCAAGCTTCCAGAAATTACGAGTCTCCAGAAATCTCAGCAACTATGATTTCACCCAAACTGGATGATACTTTCAGGTAATGATCAGTACACTAAGCCCACTTGGTTCACCAAATTTCGTTCTTCTATGTTGAAGCGTTCGTTTCCAGTAACAGTTTGAATTTTGGCGTTTTACTCTGTTTTCTCCTATATTGATAGATGTATTTGGAACTCTAAATCAAACACGGTTTGTGCTAGCTTCTTGAAACTTGACACAATAAAGCAGTTTCAAGTTCTATCTCTATGTTCTGTCTCCTCTTGATGTAGCCCTAAGCAGTGACTGGGGAGAAACACTTTCATTGAAAGGGGTTGCCAAGCTTCCAAAAATTACGAGTCTCCAGAAATCTCAGCATCTATTTTTTCACCCAAACTGGATGATACTTTCAGGTCATGATGAGTACGCTAAGCCCACTGGGTTCCCAAAATTTCGTTCTTCTATGTTGAAGCGTTCGTTTCCAGTAACAGTTTGAATTTTGGCGTTTCACTCTGTTTTCTCCTATATTGATAGATGTATTTGGAACTCTAAACCAAACACGGTTTGTGCTAGCTTCTTGAAACTTGACAAAGTAAAGCAGTTTCACGTTCTATCTCTATGTTCTGTTTCCTCTTGATGTAGCACTCAGCAGTGACTGAGGAGAAACACTTTCATTGAAAGGGGTTGCCAAGCTCCCCAAAACTGCGAGTCTCCAGAAATCTCAGCAACTATTTTTTCACCCAAACTGGATGATACTTTCAGGTAATAATCAGTACACTAAGCTCACTTGGTTCCCCAAATTTCGTTCTTTTATGTTGAAGCGTTCACTTCCAGTAACTGTTTGAATTTTGGCGTTTCACTCTGTTTTCTCCTGTACTGACAGATGTATTTGGAACTCTAAATCAAACACGGTTTGTGCTAGCTTCTTGAAACTTGACACAGTAAAGCAGTTTCAAGTTCTATCTCTATGTTTTCTTTCCTCTTGATGTAGCACTCAGCAGTGACTGAGGAGAAACACTTTCATTGAAAGGGGTTGCCAAGCTTCCAGAAATTACGAGTCTCCAGAAATCTCAGCAACTATGATTTCACCCAAACTGGATGATACTTTCAGGTAATGATCAGTACACTAAGCCCACTTGGTTCCCCAAATTTCGTTCTTCTATGTTGATGCGTTCGCTTCCAGTAACTGTTTGAATTTTGGCGTTTCACTCTGTTTTCTCCTATACTGACAGATGTATTTGGAACTCTAAATCAAACACGGTTTGTGCTAGCTTCTTGAAACTTGACACAGTAAAGCAGTTTCACGTTCTATCACTATGTTCTGTTTCCTCTGGATGTAGCCCTAAGCAGTGACTGGGGAAAAATACTTTCATTGACAGAGGTTGCCAAGCTTCCAGAAATTACGAGTCTCCAGATCTCAGCAACTATGATTTCACCCAAACTGGATGATACTTTCAGGTAATGATCAGTA
This sequence comes from Spermophilus citellus, assembly GCF_964194105.1. Taxonomy (NCBI): domain Eukaryota; kingdom Metazoa; phylum Chordata; class Mammalia; order Rodentia; family Sciuridae; genus Spermophilus; species Spermophilus citellus. Next base: position 99,706,299 of record NC_138182.1, read on the forward strand.
CACTAAGCCTACTTGGTTCCCCAAATTTCGTTCTTCTATGTTGAAGCGTTCGTTTCCAGTAACAGTTTGAATTTTGGCGTTTCACTCTGTTTTCTCCTATATTGATACATGTATTTGGAACTCTAACCCAAACACGGTTTGTGCTAGCTTCTTGAAACTTGACACAGTAAAGCAGTTTCACGTTCTATCTCTATGTTCTGTCTCCTCTTGATGTAGCCCTAAGCAGTGACTGGGGAGAAACACTTTCATTGAAAGGGGTTGCCAAGCTTCCAAAAATTACGAGTCTCCAGAAATCTCAGCATCTATTTTTTCACCCAAACTTGATGATACTTTCAGGTAATGATGAGTACGCTAAGCCCACTGGGTTCCCCAAATTTCGTTCTTCTATGTTAAAGCGTTCGTTTCCAGTAACAGTTTGAATTTTGGCGTTTCACTCTGTTTTCTCCTATATTGATACATGTATTTGGAACTCTAAACCAAACACGGTTTGTGCTCGCTTCTTGAAACTTGACACAGTAAAGCAGTTTCACGTTCTATCTCTATGTTCTGTTTCCTCTTGATGTAGCACTCAGCAGTGACTGAGGAGAAACACTTTCATTGAAAGGGGTTGCCAAGCTTCCCAAAATTGCGAGTCTCCAGAAATCTCAGCAACTATTTTTTAACCCAAACTGGATGATACTTTCAGGTAATGATCAGTACACTAAGCTCACTTGGTTCCCCAAATTTCGTTCTTTTATGTTGAAGCGTTCGCTTCCAGTAACTGTTTGAATTTTGGCGTTTCACTCTGTTTTCTCCTATACTGACAGATGTATTTGGAACTCTAAATCAAACACGGTTTGTGCTAGCTTCTTGAAACTTGACACAGTAAAGCAGTTTCACGTTCTATCTCTATGTTCTGTTTCCTCTGGATGTAGCCCTAAGCAGTGACTGGGGAGAAATACTTTCATTGACAGGGGTTGCCAAGCTTCCAAAAATTACGAGTCTCCAGAAATCTCAGCAACTATGATTTCACCCAAACTGGATGATACTTTCAGGTAATAATAGGTACACTAAGCCCACTTGGTTCCCCAAATTTCGTTCTTCTATGTTGAAGCGTTCGTTTCCAGTAACAGTTTGAATTTTGGCGTTTCACTCTGTTTTCTCCTATATTGATAGATGTATTTGGAACTCTAAATCAAACACGGTTTGTGCTACCTTCTTCAAACTTGACACAGTAAAGCAGTTTCACGTTCTATCTCTATGTTCTGTTTCCTCTTGATGTAGCACTCAGCAGTGACTGAGGAGAAACACTTTCATTGAAAGGGGTTGCCAAGCTTCCCAAAATTGCGAGTCTCCAGAAATCTCAGCAACTATTTTTTAACCCAAACTGGATGATACTTTCAGGTAATGATCAGTACACTAAGCTCACTTGGTTCCCCAAATTTCGTTCTTTTATGTTGAAGCGTTCGCTTCCAGTAACTGTTTGAATTTTGGCGTTTCACTCTGTTTTCTCGTATATTGATAGATGTATTTGGAACTCTAAACCAAACACGGTTTGTGCTAGCTTCTTGAAACTTGACACAGTAAAGCAGTTTCACGTTCTATCTCTATGTTTTGTTTCCTCTTGATGTAGCACTCAGCAGTGACTGAGGAGAAACACTTTCATTGAAAAGGGTTGCCATGCTTCCCAAAATTGCGAGTCTTCAGAAATCTCAGCAACTATTTTTTAACCCAAACTGGATGATACTTTCAGGTAATGATCAGTACACTAAGCCCACTTGGTTCCCCAAATTTCGTTCTTTTATGTTGAAGCGTTCGCTTCCAGTAACTGTTTGAATTTTGGCGTTTCACTCTGTTTTCTCCTATACTGACAGATGTATTTGGAACTCTAAATCAAACACGGTTTGTGCTAGCTTCTTGAAACTTGACACAGTAAAGCAGTTTCACGTTCTATCACTATGTTCTGTTTCCTCTGGATGTAGCCCTAAGCAGTGACTGGGGAAAAATACTTTCATTGAAAGAGGTTGCCAAGCTTCCAGAAATTACGAGTCTCCAGAAATCTCAGCAACTATGATTTCACCCAAACTGGATGATACTTTCAGGTAATGATCAGTACACTAAGCCCACTTGGTTCCCCAAATTTCGTTCTTCTGTGTTGAAGCGTTCGTTTCCAGTAACAGTTTGAATTTTGGCGTTTCACTCTGTTTTCTCCTATATTGATAGATGTATTTGGAACTCTAACCCAAACACGGTTTGTGCTAGCTTCTTGAAACTTGACACAGTAAAGCAGTTTCACGTTCTATCTCTATGTTCTGTTTCCTCTGGATGTAGCCCTAAGCAGTGACTGGGGAGAAATACTTTCATTGACAGGGGTTGCCAAGCTTCCAGAAATTACGAGTCTCCAGAAATCTCAGCAACTATGATTTCACCCAAACTGGATGATACTTTCAGGTAATAATAGGTACACTAAGCCCACTTGGTTCCCCAAATTTCGTTCTTCTATGTTGAAGCGTTCGTTTCCAGTAACAGTTTGAATTTTGGCGTTTCACTCTGTTTTCTCCTATATTGATAGATGTATTTGGAACTCTAACCCAAACACGGTTTGTGCTAGCTTCTTGAAACTTGACACAGTAAAGCAGTTTCACGTTCTATCTCTATGTTCTGTTTCCTCTTGATGTAGCACTCAGCAGTGACTGAGGAGAAACACTTTCATTGAAAGGGGTTGCCAAGCTCCCCAAAACTGCGAGTCTCCAGAAATCTCAGCAACTATTTTTTCACCCAAACTGGATGATACTTTCAGGTAATGATCAGTACACTAAGCTCACTTGGTTCCCCAAATTTCGTTCTTTTATGTTGAAGCGTTCACTTCCAGTAACTGTTTGAATTTTGGCGTTTCACTCTGTTTTCTCCTATACTGACAGATGTATTTGGAACTCTAAATCAAACACGGTTTGTGCTAGCTTCTTGAAACTTGACACAGTAAAGCAGTTTCAAGTTCTATCCCTATGTTTTCTTTCCTCTTGATGTAGCACTCAGCAGTGACTGAGGAGAAACACTTTCATTGAAAGGGGTTGCCAAGCTTCCAGAAATTACGAGTCTCCAGAAATCTCAGCAACTATGATTTCACCCAAACTGGATGATACTTTCAGGTAATGATCAGTACACTAAGCCCACTTGGTTCCCTAAATTTCGTTCTTCTATGTTGATGCGTTCGCTTCCAGTAACTGTTTGAATTTTGGCGTTTCACTCTGTTTTCTCCTATACTGACAGATGTATTTGGAACTCTAAATCAAACACGGTTTTTGCTAGCTTCTTGAAACTTGACACAGTAATGCAGTTTCACGTTCTATCTCTATGTTCCGTCTCCTCTTGATGTAGCCCTAAGCAGTGACTGGGGAGAAACACTTTCATTGAAAGGGGTTGCCAAGCTTCCAAAAATTACGAGTCTCCAGAAATCTCAGCATCTATTTTTTCACCCAAACTTGATGATACTTTCAGGTAATGATGAGTACGCTAAGCCCACTGTGTTCCCCAAATTTCGTTCTTCTATGTTGAAGCGTTCGTTTCCAGTAACAGTTTGAATTTTGGCGTTTCACTCTGTTTTCTCCTATATTGATAGATGTATTTGGAACTCTAAACCAAACACGGTTTGTGCTAGCTTCTTGAAACTTGACACAGTAAAGCCGTTTCACGTTCTATATCTATGTTCTGTTTCCTCTTGATGTAGCACTCAGCAGTGACTGAGGAGAAACACTTTGATTGAAAGGGGTTGCCAAGCTTCCCAAAATTGCGAGTCTCCAGAAATCTCAGCAACTATTTTTTAACCCAAACTGGATGATACTTTCAGGTAATGATCAGTACACTAAGCCCATTTGGTTCCCCAAATTTCGTTCTTCTATGTTAAAGCGTTCGTTTCCAGTAACAGTTTGAATTTTGGCGTTTCACTCTGTTTTCTCCTATATTGATAGATGTATTTGGAACTCTAAACCAAACACGGTTTGTGCTAGCTTCTTGAAACTTGACACAGTAAAGGAGTTTCACGTTCTATCTCTATGTTCTGTTTCCTCTTGATGTAGCACTCAGCAGTGACTGAGGAGAAACACTTTCATTGAAAGGGGTTGCCAAGCTTCCAGAAATTACGAGTCTCCAGAAATCTCAGCAACTATGATTTCACCCAAACTGGATGATACTTTCAGGTAATGATCAGTACACTAAGCCCACTTGGTTCCCTAAATTTCGTTCTTCTATGTTGATGCGTTCGCTTCCAGTAACTGTTTGAATTTTGGCGTTTCACTCTGTTTTCTCCTATACTGACAGATGTATTTGGAACTCTAAATCAAACACGGTTTTTGCTAGCTTCTTGAAACTTGACACAGTAATGCAGTTTCACGTTCTATCTCTATGTTCCGTCTCCTCTTGATGTAGCCCTAAGCAGTGACTGGGGAGAAACACTTTCATTGAAAGGGGTTGCCAAGCTTCCAAAAATTACGAGTCTCCAGAAATCTCAGCATCTATTTTTTCACCCAAACTTGATGATACTTTCAGGTAATGATGAGTACGCTAAGCCCACTGTGTTCCCCAAATTTCGTTCTTCTATGTTGAAGCGTTCGTTTCCAGTAACAGTTTGAATTTTGGCGTTTCACTCTGTTTTCTCCTATATTGATAGATGTATTTGGAACTCTAAACCAAACACGGTTTGTGCTAGCTTCTTGAAACTTGACACAGTAAAGCCGTTTCACGTTCTATATCTATGTTCTGTTTCCTCTTGATGTAGCACTCAGCAGTGACTGAGGAGAAACACTTTCATTGAAAGGGGTTGCCAAGCTTCCCAAAATTGCGAGTCTCCAGAAATCTCAGCAACTATTTTTTAACCCAAACTGGATGATACTTTCAGGTAATGATCAGTACACTAAGCCCATTTGGTTCCCCAAATTTCGTTCTTCTATGTTAAAGCGTTCGTTTCCAGTAACAGTTTGAATTTTGGCGTTTCACTCTGTTTTCTCCTATATTGATAGATGTATTTGGAACTCTAAACCAAACACGGTTTGTGCTAGCTTCTTGAAACTTGACACAGTAAAGGAGTTTCACGTTCTATCTCTAAGTTCTGTTTCCTCTTGATGTAGCACTCAGCAGTGACTGAGGAGAAACACTTTCATTGAAAGGGGTTGCCAAGCTTCCCAAAATTGCGAGTCTCCAGAAATCTCAGCAACTATTTTTTAACCCAAAGTGGATGATACTTTCAGGTAATGGTCAGTACACTAAGCTCACTTGGTTCCCCAAATTTCGTTCTTTTATGTTGAAGCGTTCGCTTCCAGTAACTGTTTGAATTTTGGCGTTTCACTCTGTTTTCTCCTATACTGACAGATGTATTTGGAACTCTAAACCAAACACGGTTTGTGCTAGCTTCTTTAAACTTGACACAGTAAAGCAGTTTCACGTTCTATCTCTATGTTCTGTTTCCTCTTGATGTAGCACTCAGCAGAGACTGAGGAGAAACACTTTCATTGAAAGGGATTGCCAAGCTTCCCAAAATTGCGAGTCTCCAGAAATCTCAGCAAGTATTTTTTAAACCAAACTGGATGATACTTTCAGGTAATGATCAGTACACTAAGCTCACTTGGTCCCCAAATTTCGTTCTTTTATGTTGAAGCGTTCGCTTCCAGTAACTGTTTGAATTTTGGCGTTTCACTCTGTTTTCTCCCATATTGATAGATGTATTTGGAACTCTAAACCAAACACGGTTTGTGCTAGCTTCTTGAAACTTGACACAGTAAAGCAGTTTCACGTTCTATCTCTATGTTCTGTTTCCTCTTGATGTAGCACTCAGCAGTGACTGAGGAGAAACACTTTCATTCAAAGGGGTTGCCATGCTTCCCAAAATTGCGAGTCTCCAGAAATCTCAGCAACTATTTTTTAACCCAAACTGGATGATACTTTCAGGTAATGATCAGTACACTAAGCTCACTTGGTTCCCCAAATTTCGTTCTTTTATGTTGAAGCGTTCGCTTCCAGTAACTGTTTGAATTTTGGCGTTTCACTCTGTTTTCTCCTATATTGATAGATGTATTTGGAACTCTAAACCAAACACGGTTTGTGCTAGCTTCTTGAAACTTGACACAGTAAAGCAGTTTCACGTTCTATCTCTATGTTCTGTTTCCTCTTGATGTAGCACTCAGCAGTGACTGAGGAGAAACACTTTCATTGAAAGGGGTTGCCATGCTTCCCAAAATTGCGAGTCTCCAGAAATCTCAGCAACTATTTTTTAACCCAAACTGGATGATACTTTCAGGTAATGATCAGTACACTAAGCTCACTTGGTTCCCCAAATTTCGTTCTTTTATGTTGAAGCGTTCGCTTCCAGTAACTGTTTGAATTTTGGCGTTTCACTCTGTTTTCTCCTATATTGATAGATGTATTTGGAACTCTAAACCAAACACGGTTTGTGCTAGCTTCTTGAAACTTGACACAGTAAAACACTTTCACGTTCTATCTCTATGTTCTGTTTCCTCTGGATGTAGCCCTAAGCAGTGACTGGGGAGAAATACTTTCATTGACAGGGGTTGCCAAGCTTCCAGAAATTACGAGTCTCCAGAAATCTCAGCAACTATGATTTCACCCAACCTGGATGATACTTTCAGGTAATGATCAGTACACTAAGCCCACTTGGTTCGCCAAATTTCGTTCTTCTATGTTGAAGCGTTCGATTCCAGTAACAGTTTGAATTTTGGCGTTTTACTCTGTTTTCTCCTATATTGATAGATGTATTTGGAACTCTAAATCAAACACGGTTTGTGCTAGCTTCTTGAAACTTGACACAATAAAGCAGTTTTAAGTTCTATCTCTATGTTTTCTTTCCTCTTGATGTAGCACTCAGCAGTGACTGAGGAGAAACACTTTCATTGAAAGGGGTTGCCAAGCTTCCAGAAATTACGAGTCTCCAGAAATCTCAGCAACTATGATTTCACCCATACTGGATGATACTTTCAGGTAATGATCAGTACGCTAAGCCCACTTGGTTCGCCAAATTTCGTTCTTCTATGTTGAAGCGTTCGTTTCCAGTAACAGTTTGAATTTTGGCGTTTCACTCTGTTTTCTCCTATATTGATAGATGTATTTGGAACTCTAACCCAAACACGGTTTGTGCTAGCTTCTTGAAACTTGACACAGTAAAGCAGTTTCACGTTCTATCTCTATGTTCTGTTTCCTCTTGATGTAGCACTCAGCAGTGACTGAGGAGAAACACTTTCATTGAAAGGGGTTGCCAAGCTCCCCAAAACTGCGAGTCTCCAGAAATCTCAGCAACTATTTTTTCACCCAAACTGGATGATACTTTCAGGTAATGATCAGTACACTAAGCTCACTTGGTTCCCCAAATTTCGTTCTTTTATGTTGAAGCGTTCACTTCCAGTAACTGTTTGAATTTTGGCGTTTCACTCTGTTTTCTCCTATACTGACAGATGTATTTGGAACCCTAAATCAAACACGGTTTGTGCTAGCTTCTTGAAACTTGACACAGTAAAGCAGTTTCAAGTTCTATCCCTATGTTTTCTTTCCTCTTGATGTAGCACTCAGCAGTGACTGAGGAGAAACACTTTCATTGAAAGGGGTTGCCAAGCTTCCAGAAATTACGAGTCTCCAGAAATCTCAGCAACTATGATTTCACCCAAACTGGATGATACTTTCAGGTAATGATCAGTACACTAAGCCCACTTGGTTCCCTAAATTTCGTTCTTCTATGTTGATGCGTTCGCTTCCAGTAACTGTTTGAATTTTGGCGTTTCACTCTGTTTTCTCCTATACTGACAGATGTATTTGGAACTCTAAATCAAACACGGTTTTTGCTAGCTTCTTGAAACTTGACACAGTAATGCAGTTTCACGTTCTATCTCTATGTTCCGTCTCCTCTTGATGTAGCCCTAAGCAGTGACTGGGGAGAAACACTTTCATTGAAAGGGGTTGCCAAGCTTCCAAAAATTACGAGTCTCCAGAAATCTCAGCATCTATTTTTTCACCCAAACTTGATGATACTTTCAGGTAATGATGAGTACGCTAAGCCCACTGTGTTCCCCAAATTTCGTTCTTCTATGTTGAAGCGTTCGTTTCCAGTAACAGTTTGAATTTTGGCGTTTCACTCTGTTTTCTCCTATATTGATAGATGTATTTGGAACTCTAAACCAAACACGGTTTGTGCTAGCTTCTTGAAACTTGACACAGTAAAGCCGTTTCACGTTCTATATCTATGTTCTGTTTCCTCTTGATGTAGCACTCAGCAGTGACTGAGGAGAAACACTTTCATTGAAAGGGGTTGCCAAGCTTCCCAAAATTGCGAGTCTCCAGAAATCTCAGGAACTATTTTTTAACCCAAACTGGATGATACTTTCAGGTAATGATCAGTACACTAAGCCCATTTGGTTCCCCAAATTTCGTTCTTCTATGTTAAAGCGTTCGTTTCCAGTAACAGTTTGAATTTTGGCGTTTCACTCTGTTTTCTCCTATATTGATAGATGTATTTGGAACTCTAAACCAAACACGGTTTGTGCTAGCTTCTTGAAACTTGACACAGTAAAGGAGTTTCACGTTCTATCTCTATGTTCTGTTTCCTCTTGATGTAGCACTCAGCAGTGACTGAGGAGAAACACTTTCATTGAAAGGGGTTGCCAAGCTTCCCAAAATTGCGAGTCTCCAGAAATCTCAGCAACTATTTTTTAACCCAAAGTGGATGATACTTTCAGGTAATGGTCAGTACACTAAGCTCACTTGGTTCCCCAAATTTCGCTCTTTTATGTTGAAGCGTTCGCTTCCAGTAACTGTTTGAATTTTGGCGTTTCACTCTGTTTTCTCCTATACTGACAGATGTATTTGGAACTCTAAACCAAACACGGTTTGTGCTAGCTTCTTTAAACTTGACACAGTAAAGCAGTTTCACGTTCTATCTCTATGTTCTGTTTCCTCTGGATGTAGCCCTAAGCAGTGACTGGAGAGAAATACTTTCATTGAAAGGGGTTGCCAAGCTTCCAGAAATTACGAGTCTCCAGAAATCTCAGCAACTATGATTTCACCCATATTGGATGATACTTTCAGGTAATGATCAGTACACTAAGCCCACTTGGTTCGCCAAATTTCGTTCTTCTATGTTGAAGCGTTCGTTTCCAGTAACAGTTTGAATTTTGGCGTTTCACTCTGTTTTCTCCTATATTGATAGATGTATTTGGAACTCTAAACCAAACACGGTTTGTGCTAGCTTGTTGAAACTTGACACAGTAAAGCACTTTCACGTTCTATCTCTATGTTCTCTTTCCTCTGGATGTAGCCCTAAGTAGTGAATGGGGAGAAATACTTTCATTGAAAGGGGTTGCCAAGCTTTCAGAAATTACGAGTCTCCAGAAATCTCAGCAACTATGATTTCACCCAACCTTGATGATACTTTCAGGTAATGATCAGTACACTAAGCCCACTTGGTTCGCCAAATTTCGTTCTTCTATGTTGAAGCGTTCGTTTCCAGTAACAGTTTGAATTTTGGCGTTTCACTCTGTTTTCTCCTATACTGACAGATGTATTTGGAACTCTAAATCAAACACGGTTTGTGCTAGCTTCTTGAAACTTGACACACTAAAGCAGTTTCACGTTCTATCTCTATGTTCTGTTTCCTCTTGATGTAGCCCTAAGCAGTGACTGGGGAGAAATACTTTCATTGAAAGGGGTTGCCAAGCTTCCAGAAATTACGAGTCTCCAGAAATCTCAGCAACTATGATTTCACCCATACTGGATGATACTTTCAGGTAATGATCAGTACACTAAGCCCACTTGGTTCGCCAAATTTCGTTCTTCTATGTTGAAGCGTTCGTTTCCAGTAACAGTTTGAATTTTGGCGTTTCACTCTGTTTTCTCCTATATTGATAGATGTATTTGGAACTCTAAACCAAACACGGTTTGTGCTAGCTTCTTGAAACTTGACACAGTAAAGCAGTTTCACGTTCTATCTTTATGTTCTGTTTCCTCTTCGATGTAGCTCTCAGCAGTGACTGAGGAGAAACACTTTCATTGAAAGGGGTTGCCAAGCTTCCCAAAATTGCGAGTCTCCAGAAATCTCAGCAACTATTTTTTAACCCAAACTGGATGATACTTTCAGGTAATGATCAGTACACTAAGCCCACTTGGTTCCCCAAATTTCGTTCTTCTATGTTGAAGCGTTCGTTTCCAGTAACAGTTTGAATTTTGGCGTTTCACTCTGTTTTCTCCTATATTGATAGATGTATTTGGACCTCTAAATCAAACTCGGTTTGTGCTAGCTTCTTGAAACTTGACACAGTAAAGCAGTTTCACGTTCTATCTCTATGTTCTGTTTCCTCTTGATGTAGCACTCAGCAGTGACTGAGGAGAAACACTTTCATTGAAAGGGGTTGCCAAGCTTCCCAAAATTGCGAGTCTCCAGAAATCTCAGCAACTATTTTTTAACCCAAACTGGATGATACTTTCAGGTAATGATCAGTACACTAAGCTCACTTGGTTCCCCAAATTTCGTTCTTTTATGTTGAAGGGTTCGCTTCCAGTAACTGTTTGAATTTTGGCGTTTCACTCTGTTTTCTCCTATATTGATAGATGTATTTGGAACTCTAAACCAAACACGGTTTGTGCTAGCTTCTTGAAACTTGACACAGTAAAGCAGTTTCACGTTCTATCTCTATGTTCTGTTTCCTCTTGATGTAGCACTCAGCAGTGACTGAGGAGAAACACTTTCATTGAAAGGGGTTGCCATGCTTCCCAAAATTGCGAGTCTCCAGAAATCTCAGCAACTATTTTTTAACCCAAACTGGATGATACTTTCAGTTAATGATCAGTACACTAAGCTCACTTGGTTCCCCAAATTTCGTTCTTTTATGTTGAAGCGTTCGCTTCCAGTAACTGTTTGAATTTTGGCGTTTCACTCTGTTTTCTCCTATATTGATAGATGTATTTGGAACTCTAAATCAAACACGGTTTGTGCTAGCTTCTTGAAACTTGACACAGTAAAGCACTTTCACGTTCTATCTCTATGTTCTGTTTCCTCTGGATGTAGCCCTAAGCAGTGACTGGGGAGAAATACTTTCATTGACAGGGGTTGCCAAGCTTCCAGAAATTACGAGTCTCCAGAAATCTCAGCAACTATGATTTCACCCAACCTGGATGATACTTTCAGGTAATGATCAGTACACTAAGCCCACTTGGTTCGCCAAATTTCGTTCTTCTATGTTGAAGCGTTCGATTCCAGTAACAGTTTGAATTTTGGCGTTTTACTCTGTTTTCTCCTATATTGATAGATGTATTTGGAACTCTAAATCAAACACGGTTTGTGCTAGCTTCTTGAAACTTGACACAATAAAGCAGTTTCAAGTTCTATCTCTATGTTCTGTCTCCTCTTGATGTAGCCCTAAGCAGTGACTGGGGAGAAACACTTTCATTGAAAGGGGTTGCCAAGCTTCCAAAAATTACGAGTCTCCAGAAATCTCAGCATCTATTTTTTCACCCAAACTGGATGATACTTTCAGGTAATGATGAGTACGCTAAGCCAACTGGGTTCCCAAAATTTCGTTCTTCTATGTTGAAGCGTTCGTTTCCAGTAACAGTTTGAATTTTGGCGTTTCACTCTGTTTTCTCCTATATTGATAGATGTATTTGGAACTCTAAACCAAACACGGTTTGTGCTAGCTTCTTGAAACTTGACACAGTAAAGCAGTTTCACGTTCTATCTCTATGTTCTGTTTCCTCTTGATGTAGCACTCAGCAGTGACTGAGGAGAACAACTTTCATTGAAAGGGGTTGCCAAGCTCCCCAAAACTGCGAGTCTCCAGAAATCTTAGCAACTATTTTTTCACCCAAACTGGATGATACTTTCAGGTAATGATCAGTACACTAAGCTCACTTGGTTAACACGGTTTGTGCTAGCTTCTTGAAACTTGACACAGTAAAGCAGTTTCAAGGTCTATCTCTATGTTTTCTTTCCTCTTGATGTAGCACTCAGCAGTGACTGAGGAGAAAAACTTTCATTGAAAGGGGTTGCCAAGCTTCCAGAAATTACGAGTCTCCAGAAATCTCAGCAACTATGATTTCACCCAAACTGGATGATACTTTCAGGTAATGATCAGTACACTAAGCCCACTTGGTTCCCCAAATTTCGTTTTTCTATGTTGATGCGTTCGCTTCCAGTAACAGTTTGAATTTTGGCGTTTCACTCTGTTTTCTCCTATACTGACAGATGTATTTGGAACTCTAAATCAAACACGGTTTGTGCTAGCTTCTTGAAACTTGACACAGTAAAGCAGTTTCACGTTCTATCACTATGTTCTGTTTCCTCTGGATGTAGCCCTAAGCAGTGACTGGGGAAAAATACTTTCATTGACAGAGGTTGCCAAGATTTCAGAAATTACGAGTCTCCAGAAATCTGAGCAACTATGATTTCACCCAAACTGGATGATACTTTCAGGTAATGATCAGTACACTAAGCCCACTTGGTTCCCCAAATTTCGTTCTTCTATGTTAAAGCGTTCGTTTCCAGTAACAGTTTGAATTTTGGCGTTTCACTCTTTTTCTCCTATATTGATAGATGTATTTGGAACTCTAACCCAAACACGGTTTGTGCTAGCTTCTTGAAACTTGACACAGTAAAGCAGTTTCACGTTCTATCTCTATGTTCTGTCTCCTCTTGATGTAGCCCTAAGCAGTGACTGGGGAGAAACACTTTCATTGAAAAGGGTTGCCAAGCTTCCAAAAATTACGAGTCTCCAGAAATCTCAGCATATATTTTTTCACCCAAACTTGATGATACTTTCAGGTAATGATGAGTACGCTAAGCCCACTGGGTTCCCCAAATTTCGTTCTTCTATGTTGAAGCGTTCGTTTCCAGTAACAGTTTGAATTTTGGCGTTTCACTCTGTTTTCTCCTATATTGATACATGTATTTGGAACTCTAAACCAAACACGGTTTGTGCTAGCTTCTTGAAACTTGACACAGTAAAGCAGTTTCACGTTCTATCTCTATGTTCTGTTTCCTCTTGATGTAGCACTCAGCAGTGACTGAGGAGAAACACTTTCATTGAAAGGGGTTGCCAAGCTTCCCAAAATTGCGAGTCTCCAGAAATCTCAGCAACTATTTTTTAACCCAAACTGGATGATACTTTCAGGTAATGATCAGTACACTAAGCTCACTTGGTTCCCCAAATTTCGTTCTTTTATGTTGAAGCGTTCGCTTCCAGTAACTGTTTGAATTTTGGCGTTTCACTCTGTTTTCTCCTATACTGACAGATGTATTTGGAAATCTAAATCAAACACGGTTTGTGCTAGCTTCTTGAAACTTGACACAGTAAAGCAGTTTCACGTTCTATCTCTATGTTCTGTTTCCTCTGGATGTAGCCCTAAGCAGTGACTGGGGAGAAATACTTTCATTGACAGGGGTTGCCAAGCTTCCAGAAATTACGAGTCTCCAGAAATCTCAGCAACTATGATTTCACCCAAACTGGATGATACTTTCAGGTAATAATAGGTACACTAAGCCCACTTGGTTCCCCAAATTTCGTTCTTCTATGTTGAAGCGTTCGTTTCCAGTAACAGTTTGAATTTTGGCGTTTCACTCTGTTTTCTCCTATATTGATAGATATATTTGGAACTCTAAATCAAACACGGTTTGTGCTACCTTCTTCAAACTTGACACAGTAAAGCAGTTTCACGTTCTATCTCTATGTTCTGTTTCCTCTTGATGTAGCACTCAGCAGTGACTGAGGAGAAACACTTTCATTGAAAGGGGTTGCCAAGCTTCCCAAAATTGCGAGTCTCCAGAAATCTCAGCAACTATTTTTTAACCCAAACTGGATGATACTTTCAGGTAATGATCAGTACACTAAGCTCACTTGGTTCCCCAAATTTCGTTCTTTTATGTTGAAGTGTTCGCTTCCAGTAACTGTTTGAATTTTGGCGTTTCACTCTGTTTTCTCCTATATTGATATATGTATTTGGAACTCTAAACCAAACACGATTTGTGCTAGCTTCTTGAAACTTGACACAGTAAAGCAGTTTCACGTTCTATCTCTATGTTCTGTTTCCTCTTGATGTAGCACTCAGCAGTGACTGAGGAGAAACACTTTCATTGAAAGGGGTTGCGATGCTTCCCAAAATTGCGAGTCTCCAGAAATCTCAGCAACTATTTTTTAACCCAAACTGGATGATACTTTCAGGTAATGATCAGTACACTAAGCCTACTTGGTTCCCCAAATTTCGTTCTTTTATGTTGAAGCGTTCGCTTCCAGTAACAGTTTGAATTTTGGCGTTTTACTCTGTTTTCTCCTATATTGATAGATGTATTTGGAACTCTAAACCAAACACGGTTTGTGCTAGCTTCTTGAAACTTGACAAAGTAAAGCAGTTTCACGATCTATCTCTATGTTCTGTTTCCTCTTGATGTAGCACTCAGCAGTGACTGAGGAGAAACACTTTCATTGAAAGGGGTTGCCAAGCTCCTCAAAACTGCGAGTCTCCAGAAATCTCAGCAACTATTTTTTCACCCAAACTGGATGATACTTTCAGGTAATAATCAGTACACTAAGCTCACTTGGTTCCCCAAATTTCGTTCTTTTATGTTGAAGCGTTCACTTCCAGTAACTGTTTGAATTTTGGCGTTTCACTCTGTTTTCTCCTATACTGACAGATGTATTTGGAACTCTAAATCAAACACGGTTTGTGCTAGCTTCTTGAAACTTGACACAGTAAAGCAGTTTCAAGTTCTATCTCTATGTTTTCTTTCCTCTTGATGTAGCACTCAGCAGTGACTGAGGAGAAACACTTTCATTGAAAGGGGTTGCCAAGCTTCCAGAAATTACGAGTCTCCAGAAATCTCAGCAACTATGATTTCACCCAAACTGGATGATACTTTCAGGTAATGATCAGTACACTAAGCCCACTTGGTTCCCCAAATTTCGTTCTTCTATGTTGATGCGTTCGCTTCCAGTAAGTGTTTGAATTTTGGCGTTTCACTCTGTTTTCTCCTATACTGACAGATGTATTTGGAACTCTAAATCAAACACGGTTTGTGCTAGCTTCTTGAAACTTGACACAGTAAAGCAGTTTCACGTTCTATCTCTATGTTCTGTTTCCTCTGGATGTAGCCCTAAGCAGTGACTGGGGAAAAATTCTTTCATTGACAGAGGTTGCCAAGCTTCCAGAAATTACGAGTCTCCAGAAATCTCAGCAACTATGATTTCACCCAAACTGGATGATACTTTCAGGTAATGATCAGTACACTAAGCCTACTTGGTTCCCCAAATTTCGTTCTTCTATGTTGAAGCGTTCGTTTCCAGTAACAGTTTGAATTTTGGCGTTTCACTCTGTTTTCTCCTATATTGATACATGTATTTGGAACTCTAACCCAAACACGGTTTGTGCTAGCTTCTTGAAACTTGACACAGTAAAGCAGTTTCACGTTCTATCTCTATGTTCTGTCCCCTCTTGATGTAGCCCTAAGCAGTGACTGGGGAGAAACACTTTCATTGAAAGGGGTTGCCAAGCTTCCAAAAATTACGAGTCTCCAGAAATCTCAGCATCTATTTTTTCACCCAAACTTGATGATACTTTCAGGTAATGATGAGTACGCTAAGCCCACTGGGTTCCCCAAATTTCGTTCTTCTATGTTGAAGCGTTCGTTTCCAGTAACAGTTTGAATTTTGGCGTTTCACTCTGTTTTCTCCTATATTGATAGATGTATTTGGAACTCTAAACCAAACACGGTTTGTGCTAGCTTCTTGAAACTTGACACAGTAAAGCAGTTTCACGTTCTATATCTATGTTCTGTTTCCTCTTGATGTAGCACTCAGCAGTGACTGAGGAGAAACACTTTCATTGAAAGGGGTTGCCAAGCTTCCCAAAATTGCGAGTCTCCAGAAATCTCAGCAACTATTTTTTAACCCAAACTGGATGATACTTTCAGGTAATGATCAGTACACTAAGCCCACTTGGTTCCCCAAATTTCGTTCTTCTATGTTAAAGCGTTCGTTTCCAGTAACAGTTTGAATTTTGGCGTTTCACTCTGTTTTCTCCTATATTGATACATGTATTTGGAACTCTAAACCAAACACGGTTTGTGCTAGCTTCTTGAAACTTGACACAGTAAAGCAGTTTCACGTTCTATCTCTATGTTCTGTTTCCTCTTGATGTAGCACTCAGCAGTGACTGAGGAGAAACACTTTCATTGAAAGGGGTTGCCAAGCTTCCCAAAATTGCGAGTCTCCAGAAATCTCAGCAACTATTTTTTAACCCAAACTGGATGATACTTTCAGGTAATGATCAGTACACTAAGCTCACTTGGTTCCCCAAATTTCGTTCTTTTATGTTGAAGCGTTCGCTTCCAGTAACTGTTTGAATTTTGGCGTTTCACTCTGTTTTCTCCTATACTGACAGATGTATTTGGAACTCTAAACCAAACACGGTTTGTGCTAGCTTCTTGAAACTTGACACAGTAAAGTAGTTTCACGTTCTATCTCTATGTTCTGTTTCCTCTGGAAGTAGCCCTAAGCAGTGACTGGGGAGAAATACTTTCATTGAAAGGGGTTGCCAAGCTTCCAGAAATTACGAGTCTCCAGAAATCTCAGCAACTATGATTTCACCCATATTGGATGATACTTTCAGGTAATGATCAGTACACTAAGCCCACTTGGTTCACCAAATTTCGTTCTTCTATGTTGAAGCGTTCGTTTCCAGTAACAGTTTGAATTTTGGCGTTTCACTCTGTTTTCTCCTATATTGATAGATGTATTTGGAACTCTAAACCAAACACGGTTTGTGCTAGCTTCTTGAAACTTGACACAGTAAAGCACTTTCACGTTCTATCTCTATGTTCTGTTTCCTCTGGATGTAGCCCTAAGTAGTGACTGGGGAGAAATACTTTCATTGAAAGGGGTTGCCAAGCTTTCAGAAATTACGAGTCTCCAGAAATCTCAGCAACTATGATTTCACCCAACCTTGATGATACTTTCAGGTAATGATCAGTACACTAAGCCCACTTGGTTCGCCAAATTTCGTTCTTCTATGTTGAAGCGTTCGTTTCCAGTAACAGTTTGAATTTTGGCGTTTCACTCTGTTTTCTCCTATACTGACAGATGTATTTGGAACTCTAAATCAAACACGGTTTGTGCTAGCTTCTTGAAACTTGACACACTAAAGCAGTTTCACGTTCTATATCTATGTTCTGTTTCCTCTTGATGTAGCCCTAAGCAGTGACTGGGGAGAAATACTTTCATTGAAAGGGGTTGCCAAGCTTCCAGAAATTGCGAGTCTCCAGAAATCTCAGCAACTATGATTTCACCCATACTGGATGATACTTTCAGGTAATGATCAGTACACTAAGCCCACTTGGTTCGCCAAATTTCGTTCTTCTATGTTGAAGCGTTCGTTTCCAGTAACAGTTTGAATTTCGGCGTTTCACTCTGTTTTCTCCTATATTGATAGATGTATTTGGAACTCTAAACCAAACACGGTTTGTGCTAGCTTCTTGAAACTTGACACAGTAAAGCAGTTTCACGTTCTATCTTTATGTTCTGTTTCCTCTTCGATGTATCTCTCAGCAGTGACTGAGGAGAAACACTTTCATTGAAAGGGGTTGCCAAGCTTCCCAAAATTGCGAGTCTCCAGAAATCTCAGCAACTATTTTTTAACCCAAACTGGATGATACTTTCAGGTAATGATCAGTACACTAAGCCCACTTGGTTCCCCAAATTTCGTTCTTCTATGTTGAAGCGTTCGTTTCCAGTAACAGTTTGAATTTTGGCGTTTCACTCTGTTTTCTCCTATACTGATAGATGTATTTGGACCTCTAAATCAAACTCGGTTTGTGCTAGCTTCTTGAAACTTGACACAGTAAAGCAGTTTCACGTTCTATCTCTATGTTCTGTTTCCTCTTGATGTAGCACTCAGCAGTGACTGAGGAGAAACACTTTCATTGAAAGGGGCTGCCAAGCTTCCCAAAATTGCGAGTCTCCAGAAATCTCAGCAACTATTTTTTAACCCAAACTGGATGATACTTTCAGGTAATGATCAGTACACTAAGCTCACTTGGTTCCCCAAATTTCGTTCTTTTATGTTGAAGCGTTCGCTTCCAGTAACTGTTTGAATTTTGGCGTTTCACTCTGTTTTCTCCTATATTGATAGATGTATTTGGAACTCTAAACCAAACACGGTTTGTGCTAGCTTCTTGAAACTTGACACAGTAAAGCAGTTTCACGTTCTATCTCTATGTTCTGTTTCCTCTTGATGTAGCACTCAGCAGTGACTGAGGAGAAACACTTTCATTGAAAGGGGTTGCCATGCTTCCCAAAATTGCGAGTCTCCAGAAATCTCAGCAACTATTTTTTAACCCAAACTGGATGATACTTTCAGGTAATGATCAGTACACTAAGCTCACTTGGTTCCCTAAATTTCGTTCTTCTATGTTGATGCGTTCGCTTCCAGTAACAGTTTGAATTTTGGCGTTTCACTCTGTTTTCTCCTATACTGACAGATGTATTTGGAACTCTAAATCAAACACGGTTTGTGCTAGCTTCTTGAAACTTGACACAGTAATGCAGTTTCACGTTCTATCTCTATGTTCTGTCTCCTCTTGATGTAGCCCTAAGCAGTGACTGGGGAGAAACACTTTCATTGAAAGGGGTTGCCAAGCTTCCAAAAATTACGAGTCTCCAGAAATCTCAGCATCTATTTTTTCACCCAAACTTGATGATACTTTCAGGTAATGATGAGTACACTAAGCCCACTGTGTTCCCCAAATTTCGTTCTTCTATGTTGAAGCGTTCGTTTCCAGTAACAGTTTGAATTTTGGCGTTTCACTCTGTTTTCTCCTATATTGATAGATGTATTTGGAACTCTAAACCAAACACGGTTTGTGCTAGCTTCTTGAAACTTGACACAGTAAAGCAGTTTCACGTTCTATATCTATGTTCTGTTTCCTCTTGATGTAGCACTCAGCAGTGACTGAGGAGAAACACTTTCATTGAAAGGGGTTGCCAAGCTTCCCAAAATTGCGAGTCTCCAGAAATCTCAGCAACTATTTTTTAACCCAAACTGGATGATACTTTCAGGTAATGATCAGTACACTAAGCCCATTTGGTTCCCCAAATTTCGTTCTTCTATGTTAAAGCGTTCGTTTCCAGTAACAGTTTGAATTTTGGCGTTTCACTCTGTTTTGTCCTATATTGATAGATGTATTTGGAACTCTAAACCAAACACGGTTTGTGCTAGCTTCTTGAAACTTGACACAGTAAAGGAGTTTCACGTTCTATCTCTATGTTCTGTTTCCTCTTGATGTAGCACTCAGCAGTGACTGAGGAGAAACACTTTCATTGAAAGGGGTTGCCAAGCTTCCCAAAATTGCGAGTCTCCAGAAATCTCAGCAACTATTTTTTAACCCAAACTGGATGATACTTTCAGGTAATGATCAGTACACTAAGCTCACTTGGTTCCCCAAATTTCGTTCTTTTATGTTGAAACGTTCGCTTCCAGTAACTGTTTGAATTTTGGCGTTTCACTCTGTTTTCTCCTATACTGACAGATGTATTTGGAACTCTAAACCAAACACGGTTTGTGCTAGCTTCTTGAAACTTGACACAGTAAAGCAGTTTCACGTTCTATCTCTATGTTCTGTTTCCTCTGGATGTAGCCCTAAGCAGTGACTGGGGAGAAATACTTTCATTGAAAGGGGTTGCCAAGCTTCCAGAAATTACGAGTCTCCAGAAATCTCAGCAAGTATGATTTCACCCATATTGGATGATACTTTCAGGTAATGATCAGTACACTAAGCCCACTTGGTTCGCCAAATTTCGTTCTTCTATGTTGAAGCGTTCGTTTCCAGTAACAGTTTGAATTTTGGCGTTTCACTCTGTTTTCTCCTATATTGATAGATGTATTTGGAACTCTAAACCAAACACGGTTTGTGCTAGCTTCTTGAAACTTGACACAGTAAAGCACTTTCACGTTCTATCTCTATGTTCTGTTTCCTGTGGATGTAGCCCTAAGTAGTGACTGGGGAGAAATACTTTCATTGAAAGGGTTTGCCAAGCTTTCAGAAATTACGAGTCTCCAGAAATCTCAGCAACTATGATTTCACCCAACCTTGATGATACTTTCAGGTAATGATCAGTACACTAAGCCCACTTGGTTCGCCAAATTTCGTTCTTCTATGTTGAAGCGTTCGTTTCCAGTAACAGTTTGAATTTTGGCGTTTCACTCTGTTTCCTCCTATACTGACAGATGTATTTGGAACTCTAAATCAAACACGGTTTGTGCTAGCTTCTTGAAACTTGACACACTAAAGCAGTTTCACGTTCTATCTCTATGTTCTGTTTCCTCTTGATGTAGCCCTAAGCAGTGACTGGGGAGAAATACTTTCATTGAAAGGGGTTGCCAAGCTTCCAGAAATTACGAGTCTCCAGAAATCTCAGCAACTATGATTTCACCCATACTGGATGATACTTTCAGGTAATGATCAGTACACTAAGCCCACTTGGTTCGCCAAATTTCGTTCTTCTATGTTGAAGCGTTCGTTTCCAGTAACAGTTTGAATTTTGGCGTTTTACTCTGTTTTCTCCTATATTGATAGATGTATTTGGAACTCTAAACCAAACACGGTTTGTGCTAGCTTCTTGAAACTTGACACAGTAAAGCAGTTTCACGTTCTATCTTTATGTTCTGTTTCCTCTTCGATGTAGCTCTCAGCAGTGACTGAGGAGAAACACTTTTATTGAAAGGGGTTGCCAAGCTTCCCAAAATTGCGAGTCTCCAGAAATCTCAGCAACTATTTTTTAACCCAAACTGGATGATACTTTCAGGTAATGATCAGTACACTAAGCCCACATGGTTCCCCAAATTTCGTTCTTCTATGTTGAAGCGTTCGTTTCCAGTAACAGTTTGAATTTTGGCGTTTCACTCTGTTTTCTCCTATATTGATAGATGTATTTGGACCTCTAAATCAAACTCGGTTTGTGCTAGCTTCTTGAAACTTGACACAGTAAAGCAGTTTCACGTTCTATCTCTATGTTCTGTTTCCTCTTGATGTAGCACTCAGCAGTGACTGAGGAGAAACACTTTCATTGAAAGGGGTTGCCAAGCTTCCCAAAATTGCGAGTCTCCAGAAATCTCAGCAACTATTTTTTAACACAAACTGGATGATACTTTCAGGTAATGATCAGTACACTAAGCTCACTTGGTTCCCCAAATTTCGTTCTTTTATGTTGAAGCGTTCGCTTCCAGTAACTGTTTGAATTTTGGCGTTTCACTCTGTTTTCTCCTATACTGACAGATGTATTTGGAACTCTAAATCAAACACGGTTTGTGCTAGCTTCTTGAAACTTGACACAGTAAAGCAGTTTCACGTTCTATCTCTATGTTCTGTTTCCTCTGGATGTAGCCCTAAGCAGTGACTGGGGAGAAATACTTTCATTGACAGGGGTTGCCAAGCTTCCAGAAATTACGAGTCTCCAGAAATCTCAGCAACTATGATTTCACCCAACCTGGATGATACTTTCAGGTAATGATCAGTACACTAAGCCCACTTGGTTCGCCAAATTTCGTTCTTCTATGTTGAAGCGTTCGATTCCAGTAACAGTTTGAATTTTGGCGTTTTACTCTGTTTTCTCCTATATTGATAGATGTATTTGGAACTCTAAATCAAAAACGGTTTGTGCTAGCTTCTTGAAACTTGACACAATAAAGCAGTTTCAAGTTCTATCTCTATGTTCTGTCTCCTCTAGATGTAGCCCTAAGCAGTGACTGGGGAGAAACACTTTCATTGAAAGGGGTTGCCAAGCTTCCAAAAATTACGAGTCTCCAGAAATCTCAGCATCTATTTTTTCACCCAAACTGGATGATACTTTCAGGTAATGATGAGTACGCTAAGCCCACTGGGTTCCCAAAATTTCGTTCTTCTATGTTGAAGCGTTCGTTTCCAGTAACAGTTTGAATTTTGGCGTTTCACTCTGTTTTCTCCTATATTGATAGATGTATTTGGAACTCTAAACCAAACACGGTTTGTGCTAGCTTCTTGAAAATTGACACAGTAAAGCAGTTTCACGTTCTATCTCTATGTTCTGTTTCCTCTTGATGTAGCACTCAGCAGTGACTGAGGAGAACAACTTTCATTGAAAGGGGTTGCCAAGCTCCCCAAAACTGCGAGTCTCCAGAAATCTCAGCAACTATTTTTTCACCCAAACTGGATGATACTTTCAGGTAATGATCAGTACACTAAGCTCTCTTGGTTAACACGGTTTGTGCTAGCTTCTTGAAACTTGACACAGTAAAGCAGTTTCAAGTTCTATCTCTATGTTTTCTTTCCTCTTGATGTAGCACTCAGCAGTGACTGAGGAGAAACACTTTCATTGAAAGGGGTTGCCAAGCTTCCAGAAATTACGAGTCTCCAGAAATCTCAGCAACTATGATTTCACCCAAACTGGATGATACTTTCAGGTAATGATCAGTACACTAAGCCCACTTGGTTCCCCAAATTTCGTTCTTCTATGTTGATGCGTTCGCTTCCAGTAACTGTTTGAATTTTGGCGTTTCACTCTGTTTTCTCCTATACTGACAGATGTATTTGGAACTCTAAATCAAACACGGTTTGTGCTAGCTTCTTGAAACTTGACACAGTAAAGCAGTTTCACGTTCTATCACTATGTTCTGTTTCCTCTGGATGTAGCCCTAAGCAGTGACTGGGGAAAAATACTTTCATTGACAGAGGTTGCCAAGCTTTCAGAAATTACGAGTCTCCAGAAATCTCAGCAACTATGATTTCACCCAAACTGGATGATACTTTCAGGTAATGATCAGTACACTAAGCCCACTTGGTTCCCCAAATTTCGTTCTTCTATGTTGAAGCGTTTGTTTCCAGTAACAGTTTGAATTTTGGCGTTTCACTCTGTTTTCTCCTATATTGATAGATGTATTTGGAACTCTAACCCAAACACGGTTTGTGCTAGCTTCTTGAAACTTGACACAGTAAAGCAGTTTCACGTTCTATCTCTATGTTCTGTCTCCTCTTGATGTAGCCCTAAGCAGTGACTGGGGAGAAACACTTTCATTGAAAAGGGTTGCCAAGCTTCCAAAAATTACGAGTCTCCAGAAATCTCAGCATCTATTTTTTCACCCAAACTTGATGATACTTTCAGGTAATGATGAGTACGCTAAGCCCACTGGGTTCCCCAAATTTCGTTCTTCTATGTTGAAGCGTTCGTTTCCAGTAACAGTTTGAATTTTGGCGTTTCACTCTGTTTTCTCCTATATTGATAGATGTATTTGGAACTCTAAACCAAACACGGTTTGTGCTAGCTTCTTGAAACTTGACACAGTAAAGCAGTTTCACGTTCTATATCTATGTTCTGTTTCCTCTTGATGTAGCACTCAGCAGTGACTGAGGAGAAACACTTTCATTGAAAGGGGTTGCCAAGCTTCCCAAAATTGCGAGTCTCCAGAAATCTCAGCAACTATTTTTTAACCCAAACTGGATGATACTTTCAGGTAATGATCAGTACACTAAGCCCACTTGGTTCCCCAAATTTCGTTCTTCTATGTTAAAGCGTTCGCTTCCAGTAACTGTTTGAATTTTGGCGTTTCACTCTGTTTTCTCCTATATTGATAGATGTATTTGGAACTCTAAACCAAACACGGTTTGTGCTAGCTTCTTGAAACTTGACACAGTAAAGCAGTTTCACGTTCTATCTCTATGTTCTGTTTCCTCTTGATGTAGCACTCAGCAGTGACTGAGGAGAAACACTTTCATTGAAAGAGGTTGCCAAGCTTCCCAAAATTGCGAGTCTCCAGAAATCTCAGCAACTATTTTTTAACCCAAACTGGATGATACTTTCAGGTAATGATCAGTACACTAAGCTCACTTGGTTCCCCAAATTTCGTTCTTTTATGTTGAAGCGTTCGCTTCCAGTAACTGTTTGAATTTTGGCGTTTCACTCTGTTTTCTCCTATACTGACAGATGTATTTGGAACTCTAAATCAAACACGGTTTGTGCTAGCTTCTTGAAACTTGACACAGTAAAGCAGTTTCACGTTCTATCTCTATGTTCTGTTTCCTCTGGATGTAGCCCTAAGCAGTGACTGGGGAGAAATACTTTCATTGACAGGGGTTGCCAAGCTTCCAGAAATTACGAGTCTCCAGAAATCTCAGCAACTATGATTTCACCCAAACTGGATGATACTTTCAGGTAATAATAGGTACACTAAGCCCACTTGGTTCCCCAAATTTCGTTCTTCTATGTTGAAGCGTTCGTTTCCAGTAACAGTTTGAATTTTGGCGTTTCACTCTGTTTTCTCCTATATTGATAGATATATTTGGAACTCTAAATCAAACACGGTTTGTGCTACCTTCTTCAAACTTGACACAGTAAAGCAGTTTCACGTTCTATCTCTATGTTCTGTTTCCTCTTGATGTAGCACTCAGCAGTGACTGAGGAGAAACACTTTCATTGAAAGGGGTTGCCAAGATCCCAAAATTGCGAGTCTCCAGAAATCTCAGCAACTATTTTTTCACCCAAACTGGATGATACTTTCAGGTAATGATCAGTACACTAAGCTCACTTGGTTCCCCAAATTTCGTTCTTTTATGTTGAAGCGTTCGCTTCCAGTAACTGTTTGAATTTTGGCGTTTCACTCTGTTTTCTCCTATATTGATAGATGTATTTGGAACTCTAAACCAAACACGATTTGTGCTAGCTTCTTGAAACTTGACACAGTAAAGCAGTTTCACGTTCTATCTCTATGTTCTGTTTCCTCTTGATGTAGCACTCAGCAGTGACTGAGGAGAAACACTTTCTTTGAAAGGGGTTGCCATGCTTCCCAAAATTGCGAGTCTCCAGAAATCTCAGCAACTATTTTTTAACCCAAACTGGATGATACTTTCAGGTAATGATCAGTACACTAAGCCCACTTGGTTCCCCAAATTTCGTTCTTTTATGTTGAAGCGTTCGCTTCCAGTAACTGTTTGAATTTTGGCGTTTCACTCTCTTTTCTCCTATACTGACAGATGTATTTGGAACTCTAAATCAAACACGGTTTGTGCTAGCTTCTTGAAACTTGACACAGTAAAGCACTTTCACGTTCTATCTCTATGTTCTGTTTCCTCTGGATATAGCCCTAAGCAGTGACTGGGGAGAAATACTTTCATTGACAGGGGTTGCCAAGCTTCCAGAAATTACGAGTCTCCAGAAATCTCAGCAACTATGATTTCACCCAACCTGGATGATACTTTCAGGTAATGATCAGTACACTAAGCCCACTTGGTTCGCCAAATTTCGTTCTTCTATGTTGAAGCGTTCGATTCCAGTAACAGTTTGAATTTTGGCGTTTTACTCTGTTTTCTCCTAAATTGATAGATGTATTTGGAACTATAAACCAAACACGGTTTGTGCTAGCTTCTTGAAACTTGACACAGTAAAGCAGTTTCACGTTCTATCTCTATGTTCTGTTTCCTCTTGATGTAGCACTCAGCAGTGACTGAGGAGAAACACTTTCATTGAAAGGGGTTGCCAAGCTCCCCAAAACTGCGAGTCTCCAGAAATCTCAGCAACTATTTTTTCACCCAAACTGGATGATACTTTCAGGTAATGATCAGTACACTAAGCTCACTTGGTTCCCCAAATTTCGTTCTTTTATGTTGAAGCGTTCACTTCCAGTAACTGTTTGAATTTTGGCGTTTCACTCTGTTTTCTCCTATACTGACAGATGTATTTGGAACTCTAAATCAAACACGGTTTGTGCTAGCTTCTTGAAACTTGACACAGTAAAGCAGTTTCAAGTTCTATCTCTATGTTTTCTTTCCTCTTGATGTAGCACTCAGCAGTGACTGAGGAGAAACACTTTCATTGAAAGGGGTTGCCAAGCTTCCAGAAATTACGAGTCTCCAGAAATCTCAGCAAGTATGATTTCACCCAAACTGGATGATACTTTCAGGTAATGATCAGTACACTAAGCCCACTTGGTTCCCCAAATTTCGTTCTTCTATGTTGATGCGTTCGCTTCCAGTAACTGTTTGAATTTTGGCGTTTCACTCTGTTTTCTCCTATACTGACAGATGTATTTGGAACTCTAAATCAAACACGGTTTGTGCTAGCTTCTTGAAACTTGACACAGTAAAGCAGTTTCACGTTCTATCACTATGTTCTGTTTCCTCTGGATGTAGCCCTAAGCAGTGACTGGGGAAAAATACTTTCATTGACAGAGGTTGCCAAGCTTCCAGAAATTACGAGTCTCCAGAAATCTCAGCAACTATTATTTCACCCAAACTGGATGATACTTTCAGGTAATGATCAGTACACTAAGCCCACTTGGTTCCCCAAATTTCGTTCTTCTATGTTGAAGCGTTCGTTTCCAGTAACAGTTTGAATTTTGGCGTTTCACTCTGTTTTCTCCTATATTGATAGATGTATTTGGAACTCTAACCCAAACACGGTTTGTGCTAGCTTCTTGAAACTTGACACAGTAAAGCAGTTTCACGTTCTATCTCTATGTTCTGTCTCCTCTTGATGTAGCCCTAAGCAGTGACTGAGGAGAAACACTTTCATTGAAAGGGGTTGCCAAGCTTCCAAAAATTACGAGTCTCCAGAAATCTCAGCATCTATTTTTTCACCAAAACTTGATGATACTTTCAGGTAATGATGAGTACGCTAAGCCCACTGGGTTCCCCAAATTTCGTTCTTCTATGTTGAAGCGTTCGTTTCCAGTAACAGTTTGAATTTTGGCGTTTCACTCTGTTTTCTCCAATATTGATAGATGTATTTGGAACTCTAAACCAAACACGGTTTGTGCTAGCTTCTTGATACTTGACACAGTAAAGCAGTTTCACGTTCTATATCTATGTTCTGTTTCCTCTTGATGTAGCACTCAGCAGTGACTGAGTAGAAACACTTTCATTGAAAGGGGTTGCCAAGCTTCCCAAAATTGCGAGTCTCCAGAAATCTCAGCAACTATTTTTTAACCCAAACTGGATGATACATTCAGGTAATGATCAGTACACTAAGCCCACTTCTTTCCCCAAATTTCGTTCTTCTATGTTAAAGCGTTCGTTTCCAGTAACAGTTTGAATTTTGGCGTTTCACTCTGTTTTCTTCTATATTGATACATGTATTTGGAACTCTAAACCAAACACGGTTTGTGCTAGCTTCTTGAAACTTGACACAGTAAAGCAGTTTCACGTTCTATCGCTATGTTCTGTTTCCTCTTGATGTAGCACTCAGCAGTGACTGAGGAGAAACACTTTCATTGAAAGGGGTTGCCAAGCTTCCCAAAATTGCGAGTCTCCAGAAATCTCAGCAACTATTTTTTATCCCAAACTGGATGATACTTTCAGGTAATGATCAGTACACTAAGCTCACTTGGTTCCCCAAATTTCGTTCTTTTATGTTTAAGCGTTCGCTTCCAGTAACTGTTTGAATTTTGGCGTTTCACTCTGTTTTCTCCTATACTGACAGATGTATTTGGAACTCTAAATCAAACACGGTTTGTGCTAGCTTCTTGAAACTTGACACAGTAAAGCAGTTTCACGTTCTATCTCTATGTTCTGTTTCCTCTGGATGTAGCCCTAAGCAGTGACTGGGGAGAAATACTTTCATTGACAGGGGTTGCCAAGCTTCCAGAAATTACGAGTCTCCAGAAATCTCAGCAACTATGATTTCACCCATACTGGATGATACTTTCAGGTAATAATAGGTACACTAAGCCCACTTGGTTCCCCAAATTTCATTCTTCTATGTTGAAGCGTTCGTTTCCAGTAACAGTTTGAATTTTGGCGTTTCACTCTGTTTTCTCCTATATTGATAGATGTATTTGGAACTCTAAATCAAACACGGTTTGTGCTACCTTCTTCAAACTTGACACAGTAAAGCAGTTTCAAGTTCTATCTATATGTTCTCTTTCCTCTTGATGTAGCACTCAGCAGTGACTGAGGAGAAACACTTTCATTGAAAGGGGTTGCCAAGCTTCCCAAAATTGCGAGTCTCCAGAAATCTCAGCAACTATTTTTTCACCCAAACTGGATGATACTTTCAGGTAATGATCAGTACACTAAGCTCACTTGGTTCCCCAAATTTCGTTCTTTTATGTTGAAGCGTTCGCTTCCAGTAACTGTTTGAATTTTGGCGTTTCACTCTGTTTTCTCCTATACTGACAGATGTATTTGGAACTCTAAATCAAACACGGTTTGTGCTAGCTTCTTGAAACTTGACACACTAAAGCAGTTTCACGTTCTGTCTCTATGTTCTGTTTCCTCTTGATGTAGCCCTAAGCAGTGACTGGGGAGAAATACTTTCATTGAAAGGGGTTGCCAAGCTTCCAGAAATTACGAGTCTCCAGAAATCTCAGCAACTATGATTTCACCCATACTGGATGATACTTTCAGGTAATGATCAGTACACTAAGCCCACTTGGTTCGCCAAATTTCGTTCTTCTATGTTGAAGCGTTCGTTTCCAGTAACAGTTTGAATTTTGGCGTTTTACTCTGTTTTCTCCTATATTGATAGATGTATTTGGAACTCTAAACCAAACACGGTTTGTGCTAGCTTCTTGAAACTTGACACAATAAAGCAGTTTCAAGTTCTATCTCTATGTTCTGTCTCCTCTTGATGTAGCCCTAAGCAGTGACTGGGGAGAAACACTTTCATTGAAAGGGGTTGCCAAGCTTCCAAAAATTACGAGTCTCCAGAAATCTCAGCATCTATTTTTTCACCCAAACTGGATGATACTTTCAGGTAATGATGAGTACGCTAAGCCCACTGGGTTCCCAAAATTTCGTTCTTCTATGTTGAAGCGTTCGTTTCCAGTAACAGTTTGAATTTTGGCGTTTCACTCTGATTTCTCCTATATTGATAGATGTATTTGGCACTCTAAACCAAACACGGTTTGTGCTAGCTTCTTGAAACTTGACAAAGTAAAGCAGTTTCACGTTCTATCTCTATGTTCTGTTTCCTCTTGATGTAGCACTCAGCAGTGACTGAGGAGAAACACTTTCATTGAAAGGGGTTGCCAAGCTCCCCAAAACTGCGAGTGTCCAGAAATCTCAGCAACTATTTTTTCACCCAAACTGGATGATACTTTCAGGTAATGATCAGTACACTAAGCTCACTTGGTTCCCCAAATTTCGTTCTTTTATGTTGAAGCGTTCACTTCCAGTAACTGTTTGAATTTTGGCGTTTCACTCTGTTTTCTCCTATACTGACAGATGTATTTGGAACTCTAAATCAAACACGGTTTGTGCTAGCTTCTTGAAACTTGACACAGTAAAGCAGTTTCAAGTTCTATCTCTATGTTTTCTTTCCTCTTGATGTAGCACTCAGCAGTGACTGAGGAGAAACACTTTCATTGAAAGGAGTTGCCAAGCTTCCAGAAATTACGAGTCTCCAGAAATCTCAGCAAGTATGATTTCACCCAAACTGGATGATACTTTCAGGTAATGATCAGTACACTAAGCCCACTTGGTTCCCCAAATTTCGTTCTTCTATGTTGAAGCGTTCGTTTCCAGTAACAGTTTGAATTTTGGCGTTTCACTCTGTTTTCTCCTATATTGATAGATGTATTTGGAACTCTAAACCAAACACGGTTTGTGCTAGCTTCTTGAAACTTGACACAATAAAGCAGTTTCAAGTTCTATCTCTATGTTCTGTCTCCTCTTGATGTAGCCCTAAGCAGTGACTGGGGAGAAACACTTTCATTGAAAGGGGTTGCCAAGCTTCCAAAAATTACGAGTCTCCAGAAATCTCAGCATCTATTTTTTCACCCAAACTGGATGATACTTTCAGGTAATGATGAGTACGCTAAGCCCACTGGGTTCCCAAAATTTCGTTCTTCTATGTTGAAGCGTTCGTTTCCAGTAACAGTTTGAATTTTGGCGTTTCACTCTGATTTCTCCTATATTGATAGATGTATTTGGCACTCTAAACCAAACACGGTTTGTGCTAGCTTCTTGAAACTTGACAAAGTAAAGCAGTTTCACGTTCTATCTCTATGTTCTGTTTCCTCTTGATGTAGCACTCAGCAGTGACTGAGGAGAAACACTTTCATTGAAAGGGGTTGCCAAGCTCCCCAAAACTGCGAGTGTCCAGAAATCTCAGCAACTATTTTTTCACCCAAACTGGATGATACTTTCAGGTAATGATCAGTACACTAAGCTCACTTGGTTCCCCAAATTTCGTTCTTTTATGTTGAAGCGTTCACTTCCAGTAACTGTTTGAATTTTGGCGTTTCACTCTGTTTTCTCCTATACTGACAGATGTATTTGGAACTCTAAATCAAACACGGTTTGTGCTAGCTTCTTGAAACTTGACACAGTAAAGCAGTTTCAAGTTCTATCTCTATGTTTTCTTTCCTCTTGATGTAGCACTCAGCAGTGACTGAGGAGAAACACTTTCATTGAAAGGAGTTGCCAAGCTTCCAGAAATTACGAGTCTCCAGAAATCTCAGCAAGTATGATTTCACCCAAACTGGATGATACTTTCAGGTAATGATCAGTACACTAAGCCCACTTGGTTCCCCAAATTTCGTTCTTCTATGTTGAAGCGTTCGTTTCCAGTAACAGTTTGAATTTTGGCGTTTCACTCTGTTTTCTCCTATATTGATAGATGTATTTGGAACTCTAACCCAAACACGGTTTGTGCTAGCTTCTTGAAACTTGACACAGTAAAGCAGTTTCACGTTCTATCTCTATGTTCTGTCTCCTCTTGATGTAGCCCTAAGCAGTGACTGGGGAGAAACACTTTCATTGAAAGGGGTTGCCAAGCTCCCAAATATTACGAGTCTCCAGAAATCTCAGCATCTATTTTTTCACCCAAACTTGATGATACTTTCAGGTAATGATGAGTACGCTAAGCCCACTGGGTTCCCCAAATTTCGTTCTTCTATGTTGAAGCGTTCGTTTCCAGTAACAGTTTGAATTTTGGCGTTTCACTCTGTTTTCTCCTATATTGATAGATGTATTTGGAACTCTAAACCAAACACGGTTTGTGCTAGCTTCTTGAAACTTGACACGGTAAAGCAGTTTCACGTTCTATATCTATGTTCTGTTTCCTCTTGATGTAGCACTCAGCAGTGACTGAGGAGAAACACTTTCATTGAAAGGGGTTGCCAAGCTTCCCAAAATTGCGAGTCTCCAGAAATCTCAGCAACTATTTTTTAACCCAAACTGGATGATACTTTCAGGTAATGATCAGTACACTAAGCCCACTTGGTTCCCCAAATTTCGTTCTTCTATGTTAAAGCGTTCGTTTCCAGTAACAGTTTGAATTTTGGCGTTTCACTCTGTTTTCTCCTATATTGATACATGTATTTGGAACTCTAAACCAAACACGGTTTGTGCTAGCTTCTTGAAACTTGACACAGTAAAGCAGTTTCACGTTCTATCTCTATGTTCTGTTTCCTCTTGATGTAGCACTCAGCAGTGACTGAGGAGAAACACTTTCATTGAAAGGGGTTGCCCAGCTTCCCAAAATTGCGAGTCTCCAGAAATCTCAGCAACTATTTTTTAACCCAAACTGGATGATACTTTCAGGTAATGATCAGTACACTAAGCTCACTTGGTTCCCCAAATTTCGTTCTTTTATGTTGAAGCGTTCGCTTCCAGTAACTGTTTGAATTTTGGCGTTTCACTCTGTTTTCTCCTATACTGACAGATGTATTTGGAACTCTAAATCAAACACGGTTTGTGCTAGCTTCTTGAAACTTGACACAGTAAAGCAGTTTCACGTTCTGTCTCTATGTTCTGTTTCCTCTGGATGTAGCCCTAAGCAGTGACTGGGGAGAAATACTTTCATTGACAGGGGTTGCCAAGCTTCCAGAAATTACGAGTCTCCAGAAATCTCAGCAACTATGATTTCACCCAAACTGGATGATACTTTCAGGTAATAATAGGTACACTAAGCCCACTTGGTTCCCCAAATTTCGTTCTTCAATGTTGAAGCGTTCGTTTCCAGTAACAGTTTGAATTTTGGCGTTTCACTCTGTTTTCTCCTATATTGATAGATGTATTTGGAACTCTAAATCAAACACGGTTTGTGCTACCTTCTTCAAACTTGACACAGTAAAGCAGTTTCAAGTTCTATCTATATGTTCTCTTTCCTCTTGATGTAGCACTCAGCAGTGACTGAGGAGAAACACTTTCATTGAAAGGGGTTGCCAAGCTTCCCAAAATTGCGAGTCTCCAGAAATCTCAGCAACTATTTTTTCACCCAAACTGGATGATACTTTCAGGTAATGATCAGTACACTAAGCTCACTTGGTTCCCCAAATTTCGTTCTTTTATGTTGAAGCGATCGCTTCCAGTAACTGTTTGAATTTTGGCGTTCAACTCTGTTTTCTCCTATACTGACAGATGTATTTGGAACTCTAAATCAAACACGGTTTGTGCTAGCTTCTTGAAACTTGACACACTAAAGCAGTTTCACGTTCTATCTCTATGTTCTGTTTCCTCTTGATGTAGCCCTAAGCAGTGACTGGGGAGAAATACTTTCATTGAAAGGGGTTGCCAAGCTTCCAGAAATTACGAGTCTCCAGAAATCTCAGCAACTATGATTTCACCCATACTGGATGATACTTTCAGGTAATGATCAGTACACTAAGCCCACTTGGTTCGCCAAATTTCGTTCTTCTATGTTGAAGCGTTCGTTTCCAGTAACAGTTTGAATTTTGGTGTTTCACTCTGTTTTCTCCTATATTGATAGATGTATTTGGAACTCTAAACCAAACACGGTTTGTGCTAGCTTTTGAAACTTGACACAGTAAAGCAGTTTCACGTTCTATCTCTATGTTCTGTTTCCTCTTCGATGTAGCACTCAGCAGTGACTGAGGAGAAACACTTTCATTGAAAGGGGTTGCCAAGCTCCCCAAAACTGCGAGTCTCCAGAAATCTCAGCAACTATTTTTTCACCCAAACTGGATGATACTTTCAGGTAATGATCAGTACACTAAGCTCACTTGGTTCCCCAAATTTCGTTCTTTTATGTTGAAGCGTTCACTTCCAGTAACTGTTTGAATTTTGGCGTTTCACTCTGTTTTCTCCTATACTGACAGATGTATTTGGAACTCTAAATCAAACACGGTTTGTGCTAGCTTCTTGAAACTTGACACAGTAAAGCAGTTTCAAGTTCTATCTCTATGTTTTCTTTCCTCTTGATGTAGCACTCAGCAGTGACTGAGGAGAAACACTTTCATTGAAAGGGGTTGCCAAGCTTCCAGAAATTACGAGTCTCCAGAAATCTCAGCAACTATGATTTCACCCAAACTGGATGATACTTTCAGGTAATGATCAGTACACTAAGCCCACTTGGTTCGCCAAATTTCGTTCTTCTATGTTGAAGCGTTCGTTTCCAGTAACAGTTTGAATTTTGGCGTTTTACTCTGTTTTCTCCTATATTGATAGATGTATTTGGAACTCTAAACCAAACACGGTTTGTGCTAGCTTCTTGAAACTTGACACAATAAAGCAGTTTCAAGTTCTATCTCTATGTTCTGTCTCCTCTTGATGTAGCCCTAAGCAGTGACCGGGGAGAAACACTTTCATTGAAAGGGGTTGCCAAGCTTCCAAAAATTACGAGTCTCCAGAAATCTCAGCATCTATTTTTTTCACCCAAACTGGATGATACTTTCAGGTAATGATGAGTACGCTAAGCCCACTGGGTTCCCAAAATTTCGTTCTTCTATGTTGAAGCGTTCGTTTCCAGTAACAGTTTGAATTTTGGCGTTTCACTCTGTTTTCTCCTATATTGATAGATGTATTTGGAACTCTAAACCAAACACGGTTTGTGCTAGCTTCTTGAAACTTGACAAAGTAAAGCAGTTTCACGTTCTATCTCTATGTTCTGTTTCCTCTTGATGTAGCACTCAGCAGTGACTGAGGAGAAACACTTTCATTGAAAGGGGTTGCCAAGCTCCCCAAAACTGCGAGTCTCCAGAAATCTCAGCAACTATTTTTTCACCCAAACTGGATGTTACTTTCAGGTAATGATCAGTACACTAAGCTCACTTGGTTCCCCAAATTTCGTTCTTTTATGTTGAAGCGTTCACTTCCAGTAACTGTTTGAATTTTGGCGTTTCACTCTGTTTTCTCCTATACTGAGAGATGTATTTGGAACTCTAAATCAAACACGGTTTGTGCTAGCTTCTTGAAACTTGACACAGTAAAGCAGTTTCAAGTTCTATCTCTATGTTTTCTTTCCTCTTGATGTAGCACTCAGCAGTGACTGAGGAGAAACACTTTCATTGAAAGGGGTTGCCAAGCTTCCAGAAATTACGAGTCTCCAGAAATCTCAGCAACTATGATTTCACCCAAACCGGATGATACTTTCAGGTAATGATCAGTACACTAAGCCCACTTGGTTCCCCAAATTTCGTTCTTCTATGTTGATGCGTTCGCTTCCAGTAACTGTTTGAATTTTGGCGTTTCACTCTGTTTTCTCCTATACTGACAGATGTATTTGGAAGTCTAAATCAAACACGGTTTGTGCTAGCTTCTTGAAACTTGACACAGTAAAGCAGTTTCACGTTCTATCACTATGTTCTGTTTCCTCTGGATGTATCCCTAAGCAGTGACTGGGGAAAAATACTTTCATTGACAGAGGTTGCCAAGCTTCCAGACATTACGAGTCTCCAGAAATCTCAGCAACTATGATTTCACCCAAACTGGATGATACTTTCAGGTAATGATCAGTACACTAAGCCCACTTGGTTCCCCAAATTTCGTTCTTCTATGTTGAAGCGTTCGTTTCCAGTAACAGTTTGAATTTTGGCGTTTCACTCTGTTTTCTCCTATATTGAT
Organism: Spermophilus citellus; assembly: GCF_964194105.1. Lineage (NCBI taxonomy): Eukaryota > Metazoa > Chordata > Mammalia > Rodentia > Sciuridae > Spermophilus > Spermophilus citellus. Next base: position 99,741,082 of record NC_138182.1, read on the forward strand.
AGATGTATTTGGAACTCTAAACCAAACACGGTTTGTGCTAGCTTCTTGAAACTTGACACAGTAAAGCAGTTTCACGTTCTATCTCTATGTTCTGTCTCCTCTTGATGTAGCCCTAAGCAGTGACTGGGGAGAAACACTTTCATTGAAAGGGGTTGCCAAGCTTCCAGAAATTACGAGTCTCCAGAAATCTCAGCAACTATGATTTCACCCAAACTGGATGATACTTTCAGGTAATAATAGGTACACTAAGCCCACTTGGTTCCCCAAATTTCGTTCTTCTATGTTGAAGCGTTCGTTTCCAGTAACAGTTTGAATTTTGGCGTTTCACTCTGTTTTCTCCTATATTGATAGATGTATTTGGAACTCTAAACCAAACACGGTTTGTGCTAGCTTCTTGAAACTTGACACGGTAAAGCAGTTTCACGTTCTATATCTATGTTCTGTTTCCTCTTGATGTAGCACTCAGCAGTGACTGAGGAGAAACACTTTCATTGAAAGTGGTTGCCAAGCTTCCCAAAATTGCGAGTCTCCAGAAATCTCAGCAACTATTTTTTAACCCAAACTGGATGATACTTTCAGGTAATGATCAGTACACTAAGCCCCCTTGGTTCCCCAAATTTCGTTCTTCTATGTTAAAGCGTTCGTTTCCAGTAACAGTTTGAATTTTGGCGTTTCACTCTGTTTTCTCCTATATTGATACATGTATTTGGAACTCTAAACCAAACACGGTTTGTGCTAGCTTCTTGAAACTTGACACAGTAAAGCAGTTTCACGTTCTATCTCTATGTTCTGTTTCCTCTTGATGTAGCACTCAGCAGTGACTGAGGAGAAACACTTTCATTGAAAGGGGTTGCCAAGCTTCCCAAAATTGCGAGTCTCCAGAAATCTCAGCAACTATTTTTTAACCCAAACTGGATGATACTTTCAGGTAATGATCAGTACACTAAGCTCACTTGGTTCCCCAAATTTCGTTCTTTTATGTTGAAGCGTTCGCTTCCAGTAACTGTTTGAATTTTGGCGTTTCACTCTGTTTTCTCCTATACTGACAGATGTATTTGGAACTCTAAATCAAACACGGTTTGTGCTAGCTTCTTGAAACTTGACACAGTAAAGCAGTTTCACGTTCTGTCTCTATGTTCTGTTTCCTCTGGATGTAGCCCTAAGCAGTGACTGGGGAGAAATACTTTCATTGACAGGGGTTGCCAAGCTTCCAGAAATTACGAGTCTCCAGAAATCTCAGCAACTATGATTTCACACATACTGGATGATACTTTCAGGTAATGATCAGTACACTAAGCCCACTGGGTTCCCCAAATTTCGTTCTTCTATGTTGAAGCGTTCGTTTCCAGTAACAGTTTGAATTTTGGCGTTTCACTCTGTTTTCTCCTATATTGATAGATGTATTTGGAACTCTAAATCAAACACGGTTTGTGCTAGCTTCTTGAAACTTGACACAGTAAAGCAGTTTCACGTTCTATCTCTATGTTCTGTTTCCTCTTCGATGTAGCACTCAGCAGTGACTGAGGAGAAACACTTTCATTGAAAGGGGTTGCCAAGCTTCCCAAAATTGCGAGTCTCCAGAAATCTCAGCAACTATTTTTTAACCCAAACTGGATGATACTTTCAGGAAATGATCAGTACACTAAGCCCACTTGGTTCCCCAAATTTCGTTCTTCTATGTTGAAGCGTTCGTTTCCAGTAACAGTTTGAATTTTGGCGTTTCACTCTGTTTTCTCCTATACTGACAGATGTATTTGGAACTCTAAATCAAACACGGTTTGTGCTAGCTTCTTGAAACTTGACACAGTAAAGCAGTTTCAAGTTCTATCTCTATGTTTTCTTTCCTCTTGATGTAGCACTCAGCAGTGACTGAGGAGAAACACTTTCATTGAAAGGGGTTGCCAAGCTTCCAGAAATTACGAGTCTCCAGAAATCTCAGCAACTATGATTTCACCCAAACTGGATGATACTTTCAGGTAATGATCAGTACACTAAGCCCACTTGGTTCGCCAAATTTCGTTCTTCTATGTTGAAGCGTTCGTTTCCAGTAACAGTTTGAATTTTGGCGTTTTACTCTGTTTTCTCCTATATTGATAGATGTATTTGGAACTCTAAACCAAACACGGTTTGTGCTAGCTTCTTGAAACTTGACACAATAAAGCAGTTTCAAGTTCTATCTCTATGTTCTGTCTCCTCTTGATGTAGCCCTAAGCAGTGACCGGGGAGAAACACTTTCATTGAAAGGGGTTGCCAAGCTTCCAAAAATTACGAGTCTCCAGAAATCTCAGCATCTATTTTTTCACCCAAACTGGATGATACTTTCAGGTAATGATGAGTACGCTAAGCCCACTGTGTTCCCAAAATTTCGTTCTTCTATGTTGAAGCGTTCGTTTCCAGTAACAGTTTGAATTTTGGCGTTTCACTCTGTTTTCTCCTATATTGATAGATGTATTTGGAACTCTAAACCAAACACGGTTTGTGCTAGCTTCTTGAAACTTGACAAAGTAAAGCAGTTTCACGTTCTATCTCTATGTTCTGTTTCCTCTTGATGTAGCACTCAGCAGTGACTGAGGAGAAACACTTTCATTGAAAGGGGTTGCCAAGCTCCCCAAAACTGCGAGTCTCCAGAAATCTCAGCAACTATTTTTTCACCCAAACTGGATGATACTTTCAGGTAATGATCAGTACACTAAGCTCACTTGGTTCCCCAAATTTCGTTCTTTTATGTTGAAGCGTTCACTTCCAGTAACTGTTTGAATTTTGGCGTTTCACTCTGTTTTCTCCTATACTGACAGATGTATTTGGAACTCTAAATCAAACACGGTTTGTGCTAGCTTCTTGAAACTTGACACAGTAAAGCAGTTTCAAGTTCTATCTCTATGTTTTCTTTCCTCTTGATGTAGCACTCAGCAGTGACTGAGGAGAAACACTTTCATTGAAAGGGGTTGCCAAGCTTCCAGAAATTACGAGTCTCCAGAAATCTCAGCAACTATGATTTCACCCAAACCGGATGATACTTTCAGGTAATGATCAGTACACTAAGCCCACTTGGTTCCCCAAATTTCGTTCTTCTATGTTGATGCGTTCGCTTCCAGTAACTGTTTGAATTTTGGCGTTTCACTCTGTTTTCTCCTATACTGACAGATGTATTTGGAAGTCTAAATCAAACACGGTTTGTGCTAGCTTCTTGAAACTTGACACAGTAAAGCAGTTTCACGTTCTATCACTATGTTCTGTTTCCTCTGGATGTATCCCTAAGCAGTGACTGGGGAAAAATACTTTCATTGACAGAGGTTGCCAAGCTTCCAGACATTACGAGTCTCCAGAAATCTCAGCAACTATGATTTCACCCAAACTGGATGATACTTTCAGGTAATGATCAGTACACTAAGCCCACTTGGTTCCCCAAATTTCGTTCTTCTATGTTGAAGCGTTCGTTTCCAGTAACAGTTTGAATTTTGGCGTTTCACTCTGTTTTCTCCTATATTGATAGATGTATTTGGAACTCTAAACCAAACACGGTTTGTGCTAGCTTCTTGAAACTTGACACAGTAAAGCAGTTTCACGTTCTATCTCTATGTTCTGTCTCCTCTTGATGTAGCCCTAAGCAGTGACTGGGGAGAAACACTTTCATTGAAAGGGGTTGCCAAGCTTCCAGAAATTACGAGTCTCCAGAAATCTCAGCAACTATGATTTCACCCAAACTGGATGATACTTTCAGGTAATAATAGGTACACTAAGCCCACTTGGTTCCCCAAATTTCGTTCTTCTATGTTGAAGCGTTCGTTTCCAGTAACAGTTTGAATTTTGGCGTTTCACTCTGTTTTCTCCTATATTGATAGATGTATTTGGAACTCTAAACCAAACACGGTTTGTGCTAGCTTCTTGAAACTTGACACGGTAAAGCAGTTTCACGTTCTATATCTATGTTCTGTTTCCTCTTGATGTAGCACTCAGCAGTGACTGAGGAGAAACACTTTCATTGAAAGGGGTTGCCAAGCTTCCCAAAATTGCGAGTCTCCAGAAATCTCAGCAACTATTTTTTAACCCAAACTGGATGATACTTTCAGGTAATGATCAGTACACTAAGCCCACTTGGTTCCCCAAATTTCGTTCTTCTATGTTAAAGCGTTCGTTTCCAGTAACAGTTTGAATTTTGGCGTTTCACTCTGTTTTCTCCTATATTGATACATGTATTTGGAACTCTAAACCAAACACGGTTTGTGCTAGCTTCTTGAAACTTGACACAATAAAGCAGTTTCAAGTTCTATCTCTATGTTCTGTCTCCTCTTGATGTAGCCCTAAGCAGTGACCGGGGAGAAACACTTTCATTGAAAGGGGTTGCCAAGCTTCCAAAAATTACGAGTCTCCAGAAATCTCAGCATCTATTTTTTCACCCAAACTGGATGATACTTTCAGGTAATGATGAGTACGCTAAGCCCACTGGGTTCCCAAAATTTCGTTCTTCTATGTTGAAGCGTTCGTTTCCAGTAACAGTTTGAATTTTGGCGTTTCACTCTGTTTTCTCCTATATTGATAGATGTATTTGGAACTCTAAACCAAACACGGTTTGTGCTAGCTTCTTGAAACTTGACAAAGTAAAGCAGTTTCACGTTCTATCTCTATGTTCTGTTTCCTCTTGATGTAGCACTCAGCAGTGACTGAGGAGAAACACTTTCATTGAAAGGGGTTGCCAAGCTCCCCAAAACTGCGAGTCTCCAGAAATCTCAGCAACTATTTTTTCACCCAAACTGGATGATACTTTCAGGTAATGATCAGTACACTAAGCTCACTTGGTTCCCCAAATTTCGTTCTTTTATGTTGAAGCGTTCACTTCCAGTAACTGTTTGAATTTTGGCGTTTCACTCTGTTTTCTCCTATACTGACAGATGTATTTGGAACTCTAAATCAAACACGGTTTGTGCTAGCTTCTTGAAACTTGACACAGTAAAGCAGTTTCAAGTTCTATCTCTATGTTTTCTTTCCTCTTGATGTAGCACTCAGCAGTGACTGAGGAGAAACACTTTCATTGAAAGGGGTTGCCAAGCTTCCAGAAATTACGAGTCTCCAGAAATCTCAGCAACTATGATTTCACCCAAACCGGATGATACTTTCAGGTAATGATCAGTACACTAAGCCCACTTGGTTCCCCAAATTTCGTTCTTCTATGTTGATGCGTTCGCTTCCAGTAACTGTTTGAATTTTGGCGTTTCACTCTGTTTTCTCCTATACTGACAGATGTATTTGGAAGTCTAAATCAAACACGGTTTGTGCTAGCTTCTTGAAACTTGACACAGTAAAGCAGTTTCACGTTCTATCACTATGTTCTGTTTCCTCTGGATGTATCCCTAAGCAGTGACTGGGGAAAAATACTTTCATTGACAGAGGTTGCCAAGCTTCCAGACATTACGAGTCTCCAGAAATCTCAGCAACTATGATTTCACCCAAACTGGATGATACTTTCAGGTAATGATCAGTACACTAAGCCCACTTGGTTCCCCAAATTTCGTTCTTCTATGTTGAAGCGTTCGTTTCCAGTAACAGTTTGAATTTTGGCGTTTCACTCTGTTTTCTCCTATATTGATAGATGTATTTGGAACTCTAAACCAAACACGGTTTGTGCTAGCTTCTTGAAACTTGACACAGTAAAGCAGTTTCACGTTCTATCTCTATGTTCTGTCTCCTCTTGATGTAGCCCTAAGCAGTGACTGGGGAGAAACACTTTCATTGAAAGGGGTTGCCAAGCTTCCAGAAATTACGAGTCTCCAGAAATCTCAGCAACTATGATTTCACCCAAACTGGATGATACTTTCAGGTAATAATAGGTACACTAAGCCCACTTGGTTCCCCAAATTTCGTTCTTCTATGTTGAAGCGTTCGTTTCCAGTAACAGTTTGAATTTTGGCGTTTCACTCTGTTTTCTCCTATATTGATAGATGTATTTGGAACTCTAAACCAAACACGGTTTGTGCTAGCTTCTTGAAACTTGACACGGTAAAGCAGTTTCACGTTCTATATCTATGTTCTGTTTCCTCTTGATGTAGCACTCAGCAGTGACTGAGGAGAAACACTTTCATTGAAAGGGGTTGCCAAGCTTCCCAAAATTGCGAGTCTCCAGAAATCTCAGCAACTATTTTTTAACCCAAACTGGATGATACTTTCAGGTAATGATCAGTACACTAAGCCCACTTGGTTCCCCAAATTTCGTTCTTCTATGTTAAAGCGTTCGTTTCCAGTAACAGTTTGAATTTTGGCGTTTCACTCTGTTTTCTCCTATATTGATACATGTATTTGGAACTCTAAACCAAACACGGTTTGTGCTAGCTTCTTGAAACTTGACACAGTAAAGCAGTTTCACGTTCTATCTCTATGTTCTGTTTCCTCTTGATGTAGCACTCAGCAGTGACTGAGGAGAAACACTTTCATTGAAAGAGGTTGCCAAGCTTCCCAAAATTGCGAGTCTCCAGAAATCTCAGCAACTATTTTTTAACCCAAACTGGATGATACTTTCAGGTAATGATCAGTACACTAAGCTCACTTGGTTCCCCAAATTTCGTTCTTTTATGTTGAAGCGTTCGCTTCCAGTAACTGTTTGAATTTTGGCGTTTCACTCTGTTTTCTCCTATACTGACAGATGTATTTGGAACTCTAAATCAAACACGGTTTGTGCTAGCTTCTTGAAACTTGACACAGTAAAGCAGTTTCACGTTCTGTCTCTATGTTCTGTTTCCTCTGGATGTAGCCCTAAGCAGTGACTGGGGAGAAATACTTTCATTGAAAGGGGTTGCCAAGCTTCCATAAATTACGAGTCTCCAGAAATCTCAGCAACTATGATTTCACCCATACTGGATGATACTTTCAGGTAATGATCAGTACACTAAGCCCACTGGGTTCCCCAAATTTCGTTCTTCTATGTTGAAGCGTTCGTTTCCAGTAACAGTTTGAATTTTGGCGTTTCACTCTGTTTTCTCCTATATTGATAGATGTATTTGGAACTCTAAATCAAACACGGTTTGTGCTAGCTTCTTGAAACTTGACACAGTAAAGCAGTTTCACGTTCTATCTCTATGTTCTGTTTCCTCTTCGATGTAGCACTCAGCAGTGACTGAGGAGAAACACTTTCATTGAAAGGGGTTGCCAAGCTTCCCAAAATTGCGAGTCTCCAGAAATCTCAGCAACTATTTTTTAACCCAAACTGGATGATACTTTCAGGAAATGATCAGTACACTAAGCCCACTTGGTTCCCCAAATTTCGTTCTTCTATGTTGAAGCGTTCGTTTCCAGTAACAGTTTGAATTTTGGCGTTTCACTCTGTTTTCTCCTATACTGACAGATGTATTTGGAACTCTAAATCAAACACGGTTTGTGCTAGCTTCTTGAAACTTGACACAGTAAAGCAGTTTCAAGTTCTATCTCTATGTTTTCTTTCCTCTTGATGTAGCACTCAGCAGTGACTGAGGAGAAACACTTTCATTGAAAGGGGTTGCCAAGCTTCCAGAAATTACGAGTCTCCAGAAATCTCAGCAACTATGATTTCACCCAAACTGGATGATACTTTCAGGTAATGATCAGTACACTAAGCCCACTTGGTTCGCCAAATTTCGTTCTTCTATGTTGAAGCGTTCGTTTCCAGTAACAGTTTGAATTTTGGCGTTTTACTCTGTTTTCTCCTATATTGATAGATGTATTTGGAACTCTAAACCAAACACGGTTTGTGCTAGCTTCTTGAAACTTGACACAATAAAGCAGTTTCAAGTTCTATCTCTATGTTCTGTCTCCTCTTGATGTAGCCCTAAGCAGTGACCGGGGAGAAACACTTTCATTGAAAGGGGTTGCCAAGCTTCCAAAAATTACGAGTCTCCAGAAATCTCAGCATCTATTTTTTCACCCAAACTGGATGATACTTTCAGGTAATGATGAGTACGCTAAGCCCACTGGGTTCCCAAAATTTCGTTCTTCTATGTTGAAGCGTTCGTTTCCAGTAACAGTTTGAATTTTGGCGTTTCACTCTGTTTTCTCCTATATTGATAGATGTATTTGGAACTCTAAACCAAACACGGTTTGTGCTAGCTTCTTGAAACTTGACAAAGTAAAGCAGTTTCACGTTCTATCTCTATGTTCTGTTTCCTCTTGATGTAGCACTCAGCAGTGACTGAGGAGAAACACTTTCATTGAAAGGGGTTGCCAAGCTTCCCAAAATTGCGAGTCTCCAGAAATCTCAGCAACTATTTTTTAACCCAAACTGGATGATACTTTCAGGTAATGATCAGTACACTAAGCCCATTTGGTTCCCCAAATTTCGTTCTTCTATGTTAAAGCGTTCGTTTCCAGTAACAGTTTGAATTTTGGCGTTTCACTCTGTTTTCTCCTATATTGATACATGTATTTGGAACTCTAAACCAAACACGGTTTGTGCTAGCTTCTTGAAACTTGACACAGTAAAGCAGTTTCACGTTCTATCTCTATGTTCTGTTTCCTCTTGATGTAGCACTCAGCAGTGACTGAGGAGAAACACTTTCATTGAAAGGGGTTGCCAAGCTTCCCAAAATTGCGAGTCTCCAGAAATCTCAGCAACTATTTTTCAACCCAAACTGGATGATACTTTCAGGTAATGATCAGTACACTAAGCTCACTTGGTTCCCCAAATTTCGTTCTTTTATGTTGAAGCGTTCGCTTCCAGTAACTGTTTGAATTTTGGCGTTTCACTCTGTTTTCTCCTATACTGACAGATGTATTTGGAACTCTAAATCAAACACGGTTTGTGCTAGCTTCTTGAAACTTGACACAGTAAAGCAGTTTCACGTTCTATCTCTATGTCCTGTTTCCTCTGGATGTAGCCCTAAGCAGTGACTGGGGAGAAATACTTTCATTGACAGGGGTTGCCAAGCTTCCAGAAATTAAGAGTCTCCAGAAATCTCAGCAACTATGATTTCACCCAAACTGGATGATACTTTCAGGTAATAATAGGTACACTAAGCCCACTTGGTTCCCCAAATTTTGTTCTTCTATGTTGAAGCGTTCGTTTCCAATAACAGTTTGAATTTTGGCGTTTCACTCTGTTTTCTCCTATATTGATAGATGTATTTGGAACTCTAAATCAAACACGGTTTGTGCTACCTTCTTCAAACTTGACACAGTAAAGCAGTTTCACGTTCTATCTCTATGTTCTGTTTCCTCTTCGATGTAGCACTCAGCAGTGACTGAGGAGAAACACTTTCATTGAAAGGGGTTGCCAAGCTTCCCAAAATTGCGAGTCTCCAGAAATCTCAGCAACTATTTTTTAACCCAAACTGGATGATAATTTCAGGAAATGATCAGTACACTAAGCCCACTTGGTTCCCCAAATTTCGTTCTTCTATGTTGAAGCGTTCGTTTCCAGTAACAGTTTGAATTTTGGCGTTTCACTCTGTTTTCTCCTATATTGATAGATGTATTTGGAACTCTAAACCAAACACGGTTTGTGCTAGCTTCTTGAAACTTGACACAGTAAAGCAGTTTCACGTTCTATCTCTATGTTCTGTCTCCTCTTGATGTAGCCCTAAGCAGTGACTGGGGAGAAACACTTTCATTGAAAGGGGTTGCCAATTTTCCAAAAATTACGAGTCTCCAGAAATCTCAGCATCTATTTTTTCACCCAAACTTGATGATACTTTCAGGTAATGATGAGTAAGCTAAGCCCACTGTGTTCCCCAAATTTCTTTCTTCTATGTTGAAGCGTTCGTTTCCAGTAACAGTTTGAATTTTGGCGTTTCACTCTGTTTTCTCCTATATTGATAGATGTATTTGGAACTCTAAACCAAACACGGTTTGTGCTAGCTTCTTGAAACTTGACACAGTAAAGCAGTTTCACGTTCTATCTCTATGTTCTGTTTCCTCTTGATGTAGCACTCAGCAGTGACTGAGGAGAAACACTTTCATTGAAGGGGGTTGCCAAGCTTCCCAAAATTGCGAGTCTCCAGAAATCTCAGCAACTATTTTTTAACCCAAACTGGATGATACTTTAAGGTAATGATCAGTACACTAAGCCCATTTGGTTCCCCAAATTTCGTTCTTCTATGTTAAAGCGTTCGTTTCCAGTAACAGTTTGAATTTTGGCGTTTCACTCTGTTTTCTCCTATATTGATACATGTATTTGGAACTCTAAACCAAACACGGTTTGTGCTAGCTTCTTGAAACTTGACACAGTAAAGCAGTTTCACGTTCTATCTCTATGTTCTGTTTCCTCTTGATGTAGCACTCAGCAGTGACTGAGGAGAAACACTTTCATTGAAAGGGGTTGCCAAGCTTCCCAAAATTGCGAGTCTCCAGAAATCTCAGCAACTATTTTTTAACCCAAACTGGATGATACTTTCAGGTAATGATCAGTACACTAAGCTCACTTGGTTCCCCAAATTTCGTTCTTTTATGTTGAAGCGTTCGCTTCCAGTAACTGTTTGAATTTTGGCGTTTCACTCTGTTTTCTCCTATACTGACAGATGTATTTGGAACTCTAACCCAAACACGGTTTGTGCTAGCTTCTTGAAACTTGACACAGTAAAGCAGTTTCACGTTCTATCACTATGTTCTGTTTCCTCTGGATGTAGCCCTAAGCAGTGACTGGGGAAAAATACTTTCATTGACAGAGGTTGCCAAGCTTCCAGAAATTACGAGTCTCCAGAAATCTCAGCAACTATGATTTCACCCAAACTGGATGATACTTTCAGGTAATGATCAGTACACTAAGCCCACTTGGTTCCCCAAATTTCGTTCTTCTATGTTGATGTGTTCGCTTCCATTAATGTTTGAATTTTGGCGTTTCACTCTGTTTTCTCCTATACTGACAGATGTATTTGGAACTCTAAATCAAACACGGTTTGTGCTAGCTTCTTGAAACTTGACACAGTAAAGCAGTTTCACGTTCTATCACTATGTTCTGTTTCCTCTGGATGTAGCCCTAAGCAGTGACTGGGGAAAAATACTTTCATTGACAGAGGTTGCCAAGCTTCCAGAAATTACGAGTCTCCAGAAATCTCAGCAACTATGATTTCACCCAAACTGGATGATACTTTCAGGTAATGATCAGTACACTAAGCCCACTTGGTTCCCCAAATTTCGTTCTTCTATGTTGAAGCGTTCGTTTCCAGTAACAGTTTGAATTTTGGCGTTTCACTCTGTTTTCTCCTATATTGATAGATGTATTTGGAACTCTAACCCAAACACGGTTTGTGCTAGCTTCTTGAAACTTGACACAGTAAAGCAGTTTCACGTTCTATCTCTATGTTCTGTCTCCTCTTGATGTAGCCCTAAGCAGTGACTGGGGAGAAACACTTTCATTGAAAGGGGTTGCCAAGCTTCCAAAAATTACGAGTCTCCAGAAATCTCAGCATCTATTTTTTCACCCAAACTTTATGATACTTTCAGGTAATGATGAGTACGCTAAGCCCACTGGGTTCCCCAAATTTCGTTCTTCTATGTTGAAGCGTTCGTTTCCAGTAACAGTTTGAATTTTGGCGTTTCACTCTGTTTTCTCCTATATTGATAGATGTATTTGGAACTCTAAACCAAACACGGTTTGTGCTAGCTTCTTGAAACTTTACACAGTAAAGCAGTTTCACGTTCTATCTCTATGTTCTGTTTCCTCTTGATGTAGCACTCAGCAGTGACTGAGGAGAAACACTTTCATTGAAAGGGGTTGCCCAGCTTCCCAAAATTGCGAGTCTCCAGAAATCTCAGCAACTATTTTTTAACCCAAACTGGATGATACTTTCAGGTAATGATCAGTACACTAAGCTCACTTGGTTCCCCAAATTTCGTTCTTTTATGTTGAAGCGTTCGCTTCCAGTAACTGTTTGAATTTTGGCGTTTCACTCTGTTTTCTCCTATACTGACAGATGTATTTGGAACTCTAAATCAAACACGGTTTGTGCTAGCTTCTTGAAACTTGACACAGTAAAGCAGTTTCACGTTCTATCTCTATGTTCTGTTTCCTCTGGATGTAGCCCTAAGCAGTGACTGGGGAGAAATACTTTCATTGACAGGGGTTGCCAAGCTTCCAGAAATTACGAGTCTCCAGAAATCTCAGCAACTATGATTTCACCCAAACTGGATGATACTTTCAGGTAATAATAGGTACACTAAGCCCACTTGGTTCCCCAAATTTCGTTCTTCTATGTTGAAGCGTTCGTTTCCAGTAACAGTTTGAATTTTGGCGTTTCACTCTGTTTTCTCCTATATTGATAGATGTATTTGGAACTCTAAATCAAACACGGTTTGTGCTACCTTCTTCAAACTTGACACAGTAATGCAGTTTCACGTTCTATCTCTATGTTCTGTTTCCTCTTGATGTAGCACTCAGCAGTGACTGAGGAGAAAGACTTTCATTGAAAGGGGTTGCCAAGCTTCCCAAAATTGCGAGTCTCCAGAAATCTCAGCAACTATTTTTTAACCCAAACTGGATGATACTTTCAGGTAATGATCAGTACACTAAGCTCACTTGGTTCCCCAAATTTCGTTCTTTTATGTTGAAGCGTTCGCTTCCAGTAACTGTTTGAATTTTGGCGTTTCACTCTGTTTTCTCCTATACTGACAGATGTATTTGGAACTCTAAATCAAACACGGTTTGTGCTAGCTTCTTGAAACTTGACACAGTAAAGCAGTTTCACGTTCTATCTCTATGTTCTGTTTCCTCTGGATGTAGCCCTAAGCAGTGACTGGGGAGAAATACTTTCATTGACAGGGGTTGCCAAGCTTCCAGAAATTACGAGTCTCCAGGAATCTCAGCAACTATGATTTCACCCAAACTGGATGATACTTTCAGGTAATAATAGGTACACTAAGCCCACTTGGTTCCCCAAATTTCGTTCTTCTATGTTGAAGCGTTCGTTTCCAGTAACAGTTTGAATTTTGGCGTTTCACTCTGTTTTCTCCTATATGGATAGATGTATTTGGAACTCTAAATCAAACACGGTTTGTGCTACCTTCTTCAAACTTGACACAGTAAAGCAGTTTCAAGTTCTATCTATATGTTCTCTTTCCTCTTGATGTAGCACTCAGCAGTGACTGAGGAGAAACACTTTCATTGAAAGGGGTTGCCAAGCTTCCCAAAATTGCGAGTCTCCAGAAATCTCAGCAACTATTTTTTCACCCAAACTGGATGATACTTTCAGGTAATGATCAGTACACTAAGCTCACTTGGTTCCCCAAATTTCGTTCTTTTATGTTGAAGCGTTCGCTTCCAGTAACTGTTTGAATTTTGGCGTTTCACTCTGTTTTCTCCTATACTGACAGATGTATTTGGAACTCTAAATCAAACACGGTTTGTGCTAGCTTCTTGAAACTTGACACAGTAAAGCAGTTTCACGTTCTATCTCTATGTTCTGTCTCCTCTTGATGTAGCCCTAAGCAGTGACTGGGGAGAAACACTTTCATTGAAAGGGGTTGCCAAGCTTCCAAAAATTACGAGTCTCCAGAAATCTCAGCATCTATTTTTTCACCCAAACTGGATGATACTTTCAGGTAATGATGAGTACGCTAAGCCCACTGTGTTCCCCAAATTTCGTTCTTCTATGTTGAAGCGTTCGTTTCCAGTAACAGTTTGAATTTTGGCGTTTCACTCTGTTTTCTCCTATACTGACAGATGTATTTGGAACTCTAAATCAAACACGGTTTGTGCTAGCTTCTTGAAACTTGACACAATAAAGCAGTTTCAAGTTCCATCTCTATGTTCTGTCTCCTCTTGATGTAGCCCTAAGCAGTGACTGGGGAGAAACACTTTCATTGAAAGGGGTTGCCAAGCTTCCAAAAATTACGAGGCTCCAGAAATCTCAGCATCTATTTTTTCACCCAAACTGGATGATACTTTCAGGTAATGATCAGTACACTAAGCTCACTTGGTTCCCCAAATTTCGTTCTTTTATGTTGAAGCGTTCACTTCCAGTAACTGTTTGAATTTTGGCGTTTCACTCTGTTTTCTCCTATACTGACAGATGTATTTGGAACTCTAAATCAAACACGGTTTGTGCTAGCTTCTTGAAACTTGACACAGTAAAGCAGTTTCAAGTTCTATCTCTATGTTTTCTTTCCTCTTGATGTAGCACTCACCAGTGACTGAGGAGAAACACTTTCATTGAAAGGGGTTGCCAAGCTTCCAGAAATTACGAGTCTCCAGAAATCTCAGCAACTATGATTTCACCCAAACTGGATGATACTTTCAGGTAATGATCAGTACACTAAACCCACTTGGTTCCCCAAATTTCGTTCTTCTATGTTGATGCGTTCGCTTCCAGTAACTGTTTGAATTTTGGCGTTTCACTCTGTTTTCTCCTATACTGACAGATGTATTTGGAACTCTAAATCAAACACGGTTTGTGCTAGCTTCTTGAAACTTGACACAGTAAAGCAGTTTCACGTTCTATCACTATGTTCTGTTTCCTCTGGATGTAGCCCTAAGCAGTGACTGGGGAAAAATACTTTCATTGACAGAGGTTGCCAAGCTTCCAGAAATTACGAGTCTCCAGAAATCTCAGCAACTATGATTTCACCCAAACTGGATGATACTTTCAGGTAATGATCAGTACACTAAGCCCACTTGGTTCCCCAAATTTCGTTCTTCTATGTTGAAGCGTTCGTTTCCAGTAACAGTTTGAATTTTGGCGTTTCACTCTGTTTTCTCCTATATTGATAGATGTATTTGGAACTCTAAATCAAACACGGTTTGTGCTAGCTTCTTGAAACTTGACACAGTAAAGCAGTTTCACGTTCTATCTCTATGTTCTGTCTCCTCTTGATGTAGCCCTAAGCAGTGACTGGGGAGAAACACTTTCATTGAAAGGGGTTGCCAAGCTTCCAAAAATTACGAGTCTCCAGAAATCTCAGCATCTATTTTTTCACCCAAACTTGATGATACTTTCAGGTAATGATGAGTACGCTAAGCCCACTGGGTTCCCCAAATTTCGTTCTTCTATGTTGAAGCGTTCGTTTCCAGTAACAGTTTGAATTTTGGCGTTTCACTCTGTTTTCTCCTATATTGATAGATGTATTTGGAACTCTAACCCAAACACGGTTTGTGCTAGCTTCTTGAAACTTGACACAGTAAAGCAGTTTCACGTTCTATCTCTATGTTCTGTCTCCTCTTGATGTAGCCCTAAGCAGTGACTGGGGAGAAACACTTTCATTGAAAGGGGTTGCCAAGCTTCCAAAAATTACGAGTCTCCAGAAATCCCAGCATCTATTTTTTCACCCAAACTTGATGATACTTTCAGGTAATGATGAGTACGCTAAGCCCACTGGGTTCCCCAAATTTCGTTCTTCTATGTTAAAGCGTTCGTTTCCAGTAACAGTTTGAATTTTGGCGTTTCACTCTGTTTTCTCCTATACTGACAGATGTATTTGGAACTCTAAATCAAACACGGTTTGTGCTAGCTTCTTGAAACTTGACACAGTAAAGCACTTTCACGTTCTATCTCTATGTTCTGTTTCCTCTGGATGTAGCCCTAAGCAGTGACTGGGGAGAAATACTTTCATTGACAGGGGTTGCCAAGCTTCCAGAAATTACGAGTCTCCAGAAATCTCAGCAAGTATGATTTCACCCAAACTGGATGATACTTTCAGGTAATGATCAGTACACTAAGCCCACTTGGTTCCCCAAATTTCGTTCTTCTATGTTGATGCGTTCGCTTCCAGTAACTGTTTGAATTTTGGCGTTTCACTCTGTTTTCTCCTATACTGACAGATGTATTTGGAACTCTAAATCAAACACGGTTTGTGCTAGCTTCTTGAAACTTGACACAGTAAAGCAGTTTCACGTTCTATCACTATGTTCTGTTTCCTCTGGATGTAGCCCTAAGCAGTGACTGGGGAAAAATACTTTCATTGACAGAGGTTGCCAAGCTTCCAGAAATTACGAGTCTCCAGAAATCTCAGCAACTATGATTTCACCCAAACTGGATGATACTTTCAGGTAATGATCAGTACACTAAGCCCACTTGGTTCCCCAAATTTCGTTCTTCTATGTTGAAGCGTTCGTTTCCAGTAACAGTTTGAATTTTGGCGTTTCACTCTGTTTTCTCCTATATTGATAGATGTATTTGGAACTCTAACCCAAACACAGTTTGTGCTAGCTTCTTGAAACTTGACACAGTAAAGCAGTTTCACGTTCTATCTCTATGTTCTGTCTCCTCTTGATGTAGCCCTAAGCAGTGACTGGGGAGAAACACTTTCATTGAAAGGGGTTGCCAAGCTTCCAAAAATTACGAGTCTCCAGAAATCTCAGCATCTATTTTTTCACCCAAACTTGATGATACTTTCAGGTAATGATGAGTACGCTAAGCCCACTGGGTTCCCCAAATTTCGTTCTTCTATGTTGAAGCGTTCGTTTCCAGTAACAGTTTGAATTTTGGCGTTTCACTCTGTTTTCTCCTATATTGATAGATGTATTTGGAACTCTAAACCAAACACGGTTTGTGCTAGCTTCTTGAAACTTGACACAGTAAAGCAGTTTCATGTTCTATATCTATGTTCTGTTTCCTCTTGATGTAGCACTCAGCAGTGACTGAGGAGAAACACTTTCATTGAAAGGGGTTGCCAAGCTTCCCAAAATTGCGAGTCTCCAGAAATCTCAGCAACTATTTTTTAACCCAAACTGGATGATACTTTCAGGTAATGATGAGTACGCTAAGCCCACTGGGTTCCCCAAATTTCGTTCTTCTATGTTAAAGCGTTCGTTTCCAGTAACAGTTTGAATTTTGGCGTTTCACTCTGTTTTCTCCTATATTGATAGATGTATTTGGAACTCTAACCCAAACACGGTTTGTGCTAGCTTCTTGAAACTTGACACAGTAAAGCAGTTTCACGTTCTATCTCTATGTTCTGTCTCCTCTTGATGTAGCCCTAAGCAGTGACTGGGGAGAAAGACTTTCATTGAAAGGGGTTGCCACGCTTCCAAAAATTACGAGTCTCCAGAAATCTCAGCATCTATTTTTTCACCCAAACTTGATGATACTTTCAGGTAATGATGAGTACGCTAAGCCCACTGGGTTCCCCAAATTTCGTTCTTCTATGTTGAAGCGTTCGTTTCCAGTAACAGTTTGAATTTTGGCGTTTCACTCTGTTTTCTCCTATATTGATAGATGTATTTGGAACTCTAAACCAAACACGGTTTGTGCTAGCTTCTTGAAACTTGACACAGTAAAGCAGTTTCATGTTCTATATCTATGTTCTGTTTCCTCTTGATGTAGCACTCAGCAGTGACTGAGGAGAAACACTTTCATTGAAAGGGGTTGCCAAGCTTCCCAAAATTGCGAGTCTCCAGAAATCTCAGCAACTATTTTTTAACCCAAACTGGATGATACTTTCAGGTAATGATCAGTACACTAAGCCCACTTGGTTCCCCAAATTTCGTTCTTCTATGTTAAAGCGTTCGTTTCCAGTAACAGTTTGAATTTTGGCGTTTCACTCTGTTTTCTCCTATATTGATACATGTATTTGGAACTCTAAACCAAACACGGTTTGTGCTAGCTTCTTGAAACTTGACACAGTAAAGCAGTTTCACGTTCTATCTCTATGTTCTGTTTCCTCTTGATGTAGCACTCAGCAGTGACTGAGGAGAAACACTTTCATTGAAAGGGGTTGCCAAGCTTCCCAAAATTGCGAGTCTCCAGAAATCTCAGCAACTATTTTTTAACCCAAACTGGATGATACTTTCAGGTAATGATCAGTACACTAAGCTCACTTGGTTCCCCAAATTTCGTTCTTTTATGTTGAAGCGTTCGCTTCCAGTAACTGTTTGAATTTTGGCGTTTCACTCTGTTTTCTCCTATACTGACAGATGTATTTGGAACTCTAAATCAAACACGGTTTGTGCTAGCTTCTTGAAACTTGACACAGTAAAGCAGTTTCACGTTCTGTCTCTATGTTCTGTTTCCTCTGGATGTAGCCCTAAGCAGTGACTGGGGAGAAATACTTTCATTGACAGGGGTTGCCAAGCTTCCAGAAATTACGAGTCTCCAGAAATCTCAGCAACTATGATTTCACCCATACTGGATGATACTTTCAGTTAATGATCAGTACACTAAGCCCACTGGGTTCCCCAAATTTCGTTCTTCTATGTTGAAGCGTTCGTTTCCAGTAACAGTTTGAATTTTGGCGTTTCACTCTGTTTTCTCCTATATTGATAGATGTATTTGGAACTCTAAACCAAACACGGTTTGTGCTAGCTTCTTGAAACTTGACACAGTAAAGCAGTTTCACGTTCTATCTCTATGTTCTGTTTCCTCTTCGATGTAGCACTCAGCAGTGACTGAGGAGAAACACTTTCATTGAAAGGGGTTGCCAAGCTTCCCAAAGTTGCGAGTCTCCAGAAATCTCAGCAACTATTTTTTAACCCAAACTGGATGATACTTTCAGGTAATGATCAGTACACTAAGCTCACTTGGTTCCCCAAATTTCGTTCTTTTATGTTGAAGCGTTCGCTTCCAGTAACTGTTTGAATTTTGGCGTTTCACTCTGTTTTCTCCTATACTGACAGATGTATTTGGAACTCTAACCCAAACACGGTTTGTGCTAGCTTCTTGAAACTTGACACAGTAAAGCAGTTTCACGTTCTATCTCTATGTTCTGTCTCCTCTTGATGTAGCCCTAAGCAGTGACTGGGGAGAAACACTTTCATTGAAAGGGGTTGCCAAGCTTCCAAAAATTACGAGTCTCCAGAAATCTCAGCATCTATTTTTTCACCCAAACTTGATGATACTTTCAGGTAATGATGAGTACGCTAAGCCCACTGTGTTCCCCAAATTTCGTTCTTCTATGTTGAAGCGTTCGTTTCCAGTAACAGTTTGAATTTTGGCGTTTCACTCTGTTTTCTCCTATATTGATAGATGTATTTGGAACTCTAAACCAAACACGGTTTGTGCTAGCTTCTTGAAACTTGACACAGTAAAGCAGTTTCACATTCTATCTCTATGTTCTGTTTCCTCTTGATGTAGCACTCAGCAGTGACTGAGGAGAAACACTTTCATTGAAAGGGGTTGCCAAGCTTCCCAAAATTGCGAGTCTCCAGAAATCTCAGCAACTATTTTTTAACCCAAACTGGATGATACTTTCAGGTAATGATCAGTACACTAAGCCCATTTGGTTCCCCAAATTTCGTTCTTCTATGTTAAAGCGTTCGTTTCCAGTAACAGTTTGAATTTTGGCGTTTCACTCTGTTTTCTCCTATATTGATAGATGTATTTGGAACTCTAAACCAAACACGGTTTGTGCTAGCTTCTTGAAACTTGACACAGTAAAGCAGTTTCACGTTCTCTCTCTATGTTCTGTTTCCTCTTGATGTAGCACTCAGCAGTGACTGAGGAGAAACACTTTCATTGAAAGGGGTTGCCAAGCTTCCCAAAATTGCGAGTCTCCAGAAATCTCAGCAACTATTTTTTAACCCAAACTGGATGATACTTTCAGGTAATGATCAGTACACTAAGCTCACTTGTTTCCCCAAATTTCGTTCTTTTATGTTGAAGCGTTCGCTTCCAGTAACTGTTTGAATTTTGGCGTTTCATTCTGTTTTCTCCTATACTGACAGATGTATTTGGAACTCTAAATCAAACACGGTTTGTGCTAGCTTCTTGAAACTTGACACAGTAAAGCAGTTTCACGTTCTATCTCTATGTTCTGTTTCCTCTGGATGTAGCCCTAAGCAGTGACTGGGGAGAAATACTTTCATTGACAGGGGTTGCCAAGCTTCCAGAAATTACGAGTCTCCAGAAATCTCAGCAACTATGATTTCACCCAAACTGGATGATACTTTCAGGTAATAATAGGTACACTAAGCCCACTTGGTTCCCCAAATTTCGTTCTTCTATGTTGAAGCGTTCGTTTCCAGTAACAGTTTGAATTTTGGCGTTTCACTCTGTTTTCTCCTATATTGATAGATGTATTTGGAACTCTAAATCAAACACGGTTTGTGCTACCTTCTTCAAACTTGACACAGTAAAGCAGTTTCAAGTTCTATCTATATGTTCTCTTTCCTCTTGATGTAGCACTCAGCAGTGACTGAGGAGAAACACTTTCATTGAAAGGGGTTGCCAAGCTTCCCAAAATTGCGAGTCTCCAGAAATCTCAGCATCTATTTTTTCACCCAAACTGGATGATACTTTCAGGTAATGATCAGTACACTAAGCTCACTTGGTTCCCCAAATTTCGTTCTTTTATGTTGAAGCGTTCGCTTCCAGTAACTGTTTGAATTTTGGCGTTTCACTCTGTTTTCTCCTATACTGACAGATGTATTTGGAACTCTAAATCAAACACGGTTTGTGCTAGCTTCTTGAAACTTGACACAGTAAAGCAGTTTCACGTTCTATCTCTATGTTCTGTCTCCTCTTGATGTAGCCCTAAGCAGTGACTGGGGAGAAACACTTTCATTGAAAGGGGTTGCCAAGCTTCCAAAAATTACGAGTCTCCAGAAATCTCAGCATCTATTTTTTCACCCAAACTTGATGATACTTTCAGGTAATGATGAGTACGCTAAGCCCACTGTGTTCCCCAAATTTCGTTCTTCTATGTTGAAGCGTTCGTTTCCAGTAACAGTTTGAATTTTGGCGTTTCACTCTGTTTTCTCCTATATTGATAGATGTATTTGGAACTCTAAACCAAACACGGTTTGTGCTAGCTTCTTGAAACTTGACACAGTAAAGCAGTTTCACGTTCTATCTCTATGTTCTGTTTCCTCTTGATGTAGCACTCAGCAGTGACTGAGGAGAAACACTTTCATTGAAAGGGGTTGCCAAGCTTCCCAAAATTGCGAGTCTCCAGAAATCTCAGCAACTATTTTTTAACCCAAACTGGATGATACTTTCAGGTAATGATCAGTACACTAAGCCCACTTGGTTCCCCAAATTTCGTTCTTCTATGTTAAAGCGTTCGTTTCCAGTAACAGTTTGAATTTTGGCGTTTCACTCTGTTTTCTCCTATATTGATACATGTATTTGGAACTCTAAACCAAACACGGTTTGTGCTAGCTTCTTGAAACTTGACACAGTAAAGCAGTTTCACGTTCTATCTCTAAGTTCTGTTTCCTCTTGATGTAGCACTCAGCAGTGACTGAGGAGAAACACTTTCATTGAAAGGGGTTGCCAAGCTTCCCAAAATTGCGAGTCTCCAGAAATCTCAGCAACTATTTTTTAACCCAAACTGGATGATACTTTCAGGTAATGATCAGTACACTAAGCTCACTTGGTTCCCCAAATTTCGTTCTTTTATGTTGAAGCGTTCGCTTCCAGTAACTGTTTGAATTTTGGCGTTTCATTCTGTTTTCTCCTATACTGAGAGATGTATTTGGAACTCTAAATCAAACACGGTTTGTGCTAGCTTCTTGAAACTTGACACAGTAAAGCAGTTTCACGTTCTATCTCTATGTTCTGTTTCCTCTGGATGTAGCCCTAAGCAGTGACTGGGGAGAAATACTTTCATTGACAGGGGTTGCCAAGCTTCCAGAAATTACGAGTCTCCAGAAATCTCAGCAACTATGATTTCACCCAAACTGGATGATACTTTCAGGTAATAATAGGTACACTAAGCCCACTTGGTTCCCCAAATTTCGTTCTTCTATGTTGAAGTGTTCGTTTCCAGTAACAGTTTGAATTTTGGCGTTTCACTCTGTTTTCTCCTATATTGATAGATGTATTTGGAACTCTAAATCAAACACGGTTTGTGCTACCTTCTTCAAACTTGACACAGTAAAGCAGTTTCAAGTTCTATCTCTATGTTCTCTTTCCTCTTGATGTAGCACTCAGCAGTGACTGAGGAGAAACACTTTCATTGAAAGGGGTTGCCAAGCTTTCCAAAATTGCGAGTCTCCAGAAATCTCAGCAACTATTTTTTCACCCAAACTGGATGATACTTTCAGGTAATGATCAGTACACTAAGCTCACTTGGTTCCCCAAATTTCGTTCTTTTATGTTGAAGCGTTCGCTTCCAGTAACTGTTTGAATTTTGGCGTATCACTCTGTTTTCTCCTATACTGACAGATGTATTTGGAACTCTAAATCAAACACGGTTTGTGCTAGCTTCTTGAAACTTGACACAGTAAAGCAGTTTCACGTTCTATCTCTATGTTCTGTCTCCTCTTGATGTAGCCCTAAGCAGTGACTGGGGAGAAACACTTTCATTGAAAGGGGTTGCCAAGCTTCCAAAAATTACGAGTCTCCAGAAATCTCAGCATCTATTTTTTCACCCAAACTGGATGATACTTTCAGGTAATAATAGGTACACTAAGCCCACTTGGTTCCCCAAATTTCGTTCTTCTATGTTGAAGCGTTCGTTTCCAGTAACAGTTTGAATTTTGGCGTTTCACTCTGTTTTCTCCTATATTGATAGATGTATTTGGAACTCTAAACCAAACACGGTTTGTGCTAGCTTCTTGAAACTTGACACAGTAAAGCAGTTTCACGTTCTATCTCTATGTTCTGTTTCCTCTTGATGTAGCACTCAGCAGTGACTGAGGAGAAACACTTTCATTGAAAGGGGTTGCAAAGCTCCCCAAAACTGCGAGTCTCCAGAAATGTCAGCAACTATTTTTTCACCCAAACTGGATGATACTTTCAGGTAATGATCAGTACACTAAGCTCACTTGGTTCCCCAAATTTCGTTCTTTTATGTTGAAGCGTTCGCTTCCAGTAACTGTTTGAATTTTGGCGTTTCACTCTGTTTTCTCCTATACTGACAGATGTATTTGGAACTCTAAATCAAACACGGTTTGTGCTAGCTTCTTGAAACTTGACACAGTAAAGCAGTTTCACGTTCTATCTCTATGTTCTGTTTCCACTGGATGTAGCCCTAAGCAGTGACTGGGGAGAAATACTTTCATTGACAGGGGTTGCCAAGCTTCCAGAAATTACGAGTCTCCAGAAATCTCAGCAACTATGATTTCACCCAAAGTGGATGATACTTTCAGGTAATAATAGGTAAACTAAGCCCACTTGGTTCCCCAAATTTCGTTCTTCTATGTTGATGCGTTCGTTTCCAGTAACAGTTTGAATTTTGGCGTTTCACTCTGTTTTCTCCTATATTTATAGATGTATTTGGAACTCTAAATCAAACACGGTTTGTGCTACCTTCTTCAAACTTGACACAGTAAAGCAGTTTCAAGTTCTATCTATATGTTCTCTTTCCTCTTGATGTAGCACTCAGCAGTGACTGAGGAGAAACACTTTCATTGAAAGGGGTTGCCAAGCTTCCCAAAATTGCGAGTCTCCAGAAATCTCAGCAACTATTTTTTCACCCAAACTGGATGATACTTTCAGGTAATGATCAGTACACTAAGCTCACTTGGTTCCCCAAATTTCGTTCTTTTATGTTGAAGCGTTCGCTTCCAGTAACTGTTTGAATTTTGGCGTTTCACTCTGTTTTCTCCTATACTGACAGATGTATTTGGAACTCTAAATCAAACACGGTTTGTGCTAGCTTCTTGAAACTTGACACAGTAAAGCAGTTTCACGTTCTATCTCTATGTTCTGTTTCCTCTGGATGTAGCCCTAAGCAGTGACTGGGGAGAAATACTTTCATTGAAAGGGGTTGCCAAGCTTCCAGAAATTACGAGTCTCCAGAAATCTCAGCAACTATTTTTTAACCCAACCTGGATGATACTTTCAGGTAATGATCAGTACACTAAGCTCACTTGGTTCCCCAAATTTCGTTCTTTTATGTTGAAGCGTTCGCTTCCAGTAACTGTTTGAATTTTGGCGTTTCACTCTGTTTTCTCCTATATTGATAGATGTATTTGGAACTCTAAACCAAACACGGTTTGTGCTAGCTTCTTGAAACTTGACACACTAAAGCAGTTTCACGTTCTATCTCTATGTTCTGTTTCCTCTTGATGTAGCACTCAGCAGTGACTGAGGAGAAACACTTTCATGGAAAGGGGTTGCCAAGATTCCCAAAATTGCGAGTCTCCAGAAATCTCAGCAACTATGATTTCACCCAAACTGGATGATACTTTCAGGTAATAATAGGTACACTAAGCTCACTTGGTTCCCCAAATTTCGTTCTTTTATGTTGAAGCGTTCGCTTCCAGTAACTGTTTGAATTTTGGCGTTTCACTCTGTTTTCTCCTATACTGACAGATGTATTTGGAACTCTAAATCAAACACGGTTTGTGCTAGCTTCTTCAAACTTGACACAGTAAAGCAGTTTCACGTTCTATCTCTATGTTCTGTTTCCTCTGGATGTAGCCCTAAGCAGTGACTGGGGAGAAACACTTTCATTGAAAGGGGTTGCCAAGCTTCCCAAAATTGCGAGTCTCCAGAAATCTCAGCAACTATGATTTCACCCAAAGTGGATGATACTTTCAGGTAATGATCAGTACACTAAGCTCACTTGGTTCCCCAAATTTCGTTCTTTTATGTTGAAGCGTTCGTTTCCAGTAACAGTTTGAATTTTGGCGTTTCACTCTGTTTTCTCCTATACTGACAGATGTATTTGGAACTCTAAATCAAACACGGTTTGTGCTAGCTTCTTGAAACTTGACACAGTAAAGCAGTTTCACGTTCTATCTCTATGTTCTGTCTCCTCTTGATGTAGCCCTAAGCAGTGACTGAGGAGAAACACTTTCATTGAAAGGGGTTGCCAAGCTTCCCAAAATTGCGAGTCTCCAGAAATCTCAGCATCTATTTTTTCACCCAAACTGGATGATACTTTCAGGTAATGATGAGTACGCTAAGCCCACTGTGTTCCCCAAATTTCGTTCTTCTATGTTGAAGCGTTCGTTTCCAGTAACAGTTTGAATTTTGGCGTTTCACTCTGTTTTCTCCTATGTTGATAGATGTATTTGGAACTCTAAACCAAACACGGTTTGTGCTAGCTTCTTGAAACTTGACACAGTAAAGCAGTTTCACGTTCTATCTCTATGTTCTGTTTCCTCTTGATGTAGCACTCAGCAGTGACTGGGGAGGAATACTTTCATTGAAAGGGGTTGCCAAGCTTCCAGAAATTACGAGTCTCCAGAAATCTCAGCAACTATTTTTTAACCCAAACTGGATGATACTTTCAGGTAATGATCAGTACACTAAGCCCACTTGGTTCCCCAAATTTCGTTCTTCTATGTTAAAGCGTTCGTTTCCAGTAACAGTTTGAATTTTGGCGTTTCACTCTGTTTTCTCCTATATTGATACATGTATTTGGAACTCTAAACCAAACACGGTTTGTGCTAGCTTCTTGAAACTTGACACAGTAAAGCAGTTTCACGTTCTATCTCTATGTTCTGTTTCCTCTTGATGTAGCACTCAGCAGTGACTGAGGAGAAACACTTTCATTGAAAGGGGTTGCCAAGCTTCCCAAAATTGCGAGTCTCCAGAAATCTCAGCAACTATTTTTTAACCCAAACTGGATGATACTTTCAGGTAATGATCACTACACTAAGCTCACTTGGTTCCCCAAATTTCGTTCTTTTATGTTGAAGCGTTCGCTTCCAGTAACTGTTTGAATTTTGCGTTTCATTCTGTTTTCTCCTATACTGACAGATGTATTTGGAACTCTAAATCAAACACGGTTTGTGCTAGCTTCTTGAAACTTGACACAGTAAAGCAGTTTCATGTTCTATCTCTATGTTCTTTTTCCTCTGGATGTAGCTTTAAGCAGTGACTGGGGAGAAATACTTTCATTGACAGGGGTTGCCAAGCTTCCAGAAATTACGAGTCTCCAGAAATCTCAGCAACTATGATTTCACCCAAACTGGATGATACTTTCAGGTAATAATAGGTACACTAAGCCCACTTGGTTCCCCAAATTTCGTTCTTCTATGTTGAAGCGTTCGTTTCCAGTAACAGTTTGAATTTTGGCGTTTCACTCTGTTTTCTCCTATATTGATAGATGTATTTGGAACTCTAAATCAAACACGGTTTGTGCTACCTTCTTCAAACTTGACACAGTAAAGCAGTTTCAAGTTCTATCTCTATGTTCTCTTTCCTCTTGATGTAGCACTCAGCAGTGACTGAGGAGAAACACTTTCATTGAAAGGGGTTGCCAAGCTTCCCAAAATTGCGAGTCTCCAGAAATCTCAGCAACTATTTTTTCACCCAAACTGGATGATACTTTCAGGTAATGATCAGTACACTAAGCTCACTTGGTTCCCCAAATTTCGTTCTTTTATGTTGAAGCGTTCGCTTCCAGTAACTGTTTGAATTTTGGCGTTTCACTCTGTTTTCTCCTATACTGACAGATGTATTTGGAACTCTAAATCAAACACGGTTTGTGCTAGCTTCTTGAAACTTGACACAGTAAAGCAGTTTCACCTTCTATCTCTATGTTCTGTCTCCTCTTGATGTAGCCCTAAGCAGTGACTGGGGAGAAACACTTTCATTGAAAGGGGTTGCCAAGCTTCCAAAAATTACGAGTCTCCAGAAATCTCAGCATCTATTTTTTCACCCAAACTTGATGATACTTTCAGGTAATGATGAGTACGCTAAGCCCACTGTGTTCCCCAAATTTCGTTCTTCTATGTTGAAGCGTTCGTTTCCAGTAACAGTTTGAATTTTGGCATTTCACTCTGTTTTCTCCTATATTGATAGATGTATTTGGAACTCTAAACCAAACACGGTTTGTGCTAGCTTCTTGAAACTTGACACAGTAAAGCAGTTTCACGTTCTATCTCTATGTTCTGTTTCCTCTTGATGTAGCACTCAGCAGTGACTGAGGAGAAACACTTTCATTGAAAGGGGTTGCCAAGCTTCCCAAAATTGCGAGTCTCCAGAAATCTCAGCAACTATTTTTTAACCCAAACTGGATGATACTTTCAGGTAATGATCAGTACACTAAGCTCACTTGGTTCCCCAAATTTCGTTCTTTTATGTTGAAGCGTTCGCTTCCAGTAACTGTTTGAATTTTGGCGTTTCACTCTGTTTTCTCCTATACTGACAGATGTATTTGGAACTCTAAATCAAACACGGTTTGTGCTAGCTTCTTGAAACTTGACACAGTAAAGCAGTTTCACGTTCTATCTCTATGTTCTGTTTCCTCTGGATGTAGCCCTAAGCAGTGACTGGGGAGAAATACTTTCATTGACAGGGGTTGCCAAGCTTCCAGAAATTACGAGTCTCCAGGAATCTCAGCAACTATGATTTCACCCAAACTGGATGATACTTTCAGGTAATAATAGGTACACTAAGCCCACTTGGTTCCCCAAATTTCGTTCTTCTATGTTGAAGCGTTCGTTTCCAGTAACAGTTTGAATTTTGGCGTTTCACTCTGTTTTCTCCTATATTGATAGATGTATTTGGAACTCTAAATCAAACACGGTTTGTGCTACCTTCTTCAAACTTGACACAGTAAAGCAGTTTCAAGTTCTATCTATATGTTCTCTTTCCTCTTGATGTAGCACTCAGCAGTGACTGAGGAGAAACACTTTCATTGAAAGGGGTTGCCAAGCTTCCCAAAATTGCGAGTCTCCAGAAATCTCAGCAACTATTTTTTCACCCAAACTGGATGATACTTTCAGGTAATGATCAGTACACTAAGCTCACTTGGTTCCCCAAATTTCGTTCTTTTATGTTGAAGCGTTCGCTTCCAGTAACTGTTTGAATTTTGGCGTTTCACTCTGTTTTCTCCTATACTGACAGATGTATTTGGAACTCTAAATCAAACACGGTTTGTGCTAGCTTCTTGAAACTTGACACAGTAAAGCAGTTTCACGTTCTATCTCTATGTTCTGTCTCCTCTTGATGTAGCCCTAAGCAGTGACTGGGGAGAAACACTTTCATTGAAAGGGGTTGCCAAGCTTCCAAAAATTACGAGTCTCCAGAAATCTCAGCATCTATTTTTTCACCCAAACTGGATGATACTTTCAGGTAATGATGAGTACGCTAAGCCCACTGTGTTCCCCAAATTTCGTTCTTCTATGTTGAAGCGTTCGTTTCCAGTAACAGTTTGAATTTTGGCGTTTCACTCTGTTTTCTCCTATACTGACAGATGTATTTGGAACTCTAAATCAAACACGGTTTGTGCTAGCTTCTTGAAACTTGACACAATAAAGCAGTTTCAAGTTCCATCTCTATGTTCTGTCTCCTCTTGATGTAGCCCTAAGCAGTGACTGGGGAGAAACACTTTCATTGAAAGGGGTTGCCAAGCTTCCAAAAATTACGAGGCTCCAGAAATCTCAGCATCTATTTTTTCACCCAAACTGGATGATACTTTCAGGTAATGATCAGTACACTAAGCTCACTTGGTTCCCCAAATTTCGTTCTTTTATGTTGAAGCGTTCACTTCCAGTAACTGTTTGAATTTTGGCGTTTCACTCTGTTTTCTCCTATACTGACAGATGTATTTGGAACTCTAAATCAAACACGGTTTGTGCTAGCTTCTTGAAACTTGACACAGTAAAGCAGTTTCAAGTTCTATCTCTATGTTTTCTTTCCTCTTGATGTAGCACTCACCAGTGACTGAGGAGAAACACTTTCATTGAAAGGGGTTGCCAAGCTTCCAGAAATTACGAGTCTCCAGAAATCTCAGCAACTATGATTTCACCCAAACTGGATGATACTTTCAGGTAATGATCAGTACACTAAACCCACTTGGTTCCCCAAATTTCGTTCTTCTATGTTGATGCGTTCGCTTCCAGTAACTGTTTGAATTTTGGCGTTTCACTCTGTTTTCTCCTATACTGACAGATGTATTTGGAACTCTAAATCAAACACGGTTTGTGCTAGCTTCTTGAAACTTGACACAGTAAAGCAGTTTCAAGTTCTATCTCTATGTTTTCTTTCCTCTTGATGTAGCACTCACCAGTGACTGAGGAGAAACACTTTCATTGAAAGGGGTTGCCAAGCTTCCAGAAATTACGAGTCTCCAGAAATCTCAGCAACTATGATTTCACCCAAACTGGATGATACTTTCAGGTAATGATCAGTACACTAAACCCACTTGGTTCCCCAAATTTCGTTCTTCTATGTTGATGCGTTCGCTTCCATTAACTGTTTGAATTTTGGCGTTTCACTCTGTTTTCTCCTATACTGACAGATGTATTTGGAACTCTAAATCAAACACGGTTTGTGCTAGCTTCTTGAAACTTGACACAGTAAAGCAGTTTCACGTTCTATCACTATGTTCTGTTTCCTCTGGATGTAGCCCTAAGCAGTGACTGGGGAAAAATACTTTCATTGACAGAGGTTGCCAAGCTTCCAGAAATTACGAGTCTCCAGAAATCTCAGCAACTATGATTTCACCCAAACTGGATGATACTTTCAGGTAATGATCAGTACACTAAGCCCACTTGGTTCCCCAAATTTCGTTCTTCTATGTTGAAGCGTTCGTTTCCAGTAACAGTTTGAATTTTGGCGTTTCACTCTGTTTTCTCCTATATTGATAGATGTATTTGGAACTCTAAATCAAACACGGTTTGTGCTAGCTTCTTGAAACTTGACACAGTAAAGCAGTTTCACGTTCTATCTCTATGTTCTGTCTCCTCTTGATGTAGCCCTAAGCAGTGACTGGGGAGAAACACTTTCATTGAAAGGGGTTGCCAAGCTTCCAAAAATTACGAGTCTCCAGAAATCTCAGCATCTATTTTTTCACCCAAACTTGATGATACTTTCAGGTAATGATGAGTACGCTAAGCCCACTGGGTTCCCCAAATTTCGTTCTTCTATGTTGAAGCGTTCGTTTCCAGTAACAGTTTGAATTTTGGCGTTTCACTCTGTTTTCTCCTATATTGATAGATGTATTTGGAACTCTAACCCAAACACGGTTTGTGCTAGCTTCTTGAAACTTCACACAGTAAAGCAGTTTCACGTTCTATCTCTATGTTCTGTCTCCTCTTGATGTAGCCCTAAGCAGTGACTGGGGAGAAACACTTTCATTGAAAGGGGTTGCCAAGCTTCCAAAAATTACGAGTCTCCAGAAATACCAGCATCTATTTTTTCACCCAAACTTGATGATACTTTCAGGTAATGATGAGTACGCTAAGCCCACTGGGTTCCCCAAATTTCGTTCTTCTATGTTAAAGCGTTCGTTTCCAGTAACAGTTTGAATTTTGGCGTTTCACTCTGTTTTCTCCTATACTGACAGATGTATTTGGAACTCTAAATCAAACACGGTTTGTGCTAGCTCCTTGAAACTTGACACAGTAAAGCACTTTCACGTTCTATCTCTATGTTCTGTTTCCTCTGGATGTAGCCCTAAGCAGTGACTGGGGAGAAATACTTTCATTGACAGGGGTTGCCAAGCTTCCAGAAATTACGAATCTCCAGAAATCTCAGCAACTATGATTTCACCCAACCTGGATGATACTTTCAGGTAATGATCAGTACACTAAGCCCACTTGGTTCGCCAAATTTCGTTCTTCTATGTTGAAGCGTTCGATTCCAGTAACAGTTTGAATTTTGGCGTTTTACTCTGTTTTCTCCTATATTGATAGATGTATTTGGAACTCTAAATCAAACACGGTTTGTGCTAGCTTCTTGAAACTTGACACAATAAAGCAGTTTCAAGTTCTATCTCTATGTTCTGTCTCCTCTTGATGTAGTCCTAAGCAGTGACTGGGGAGAAACACTTTCATTGAAAGGGGTTGCCAAGCTTCCAAAAATTACGAGTCTCCAGAAATCTCAGCATCTATTTTTTCACCCAAACTGGATGATACTTTCAGGTAATGATGAGTACGCTAAGCCCACTGGGTTCCCAAAATTTCGTTCTTCTATGTTGAAGCGTTCGTTTCCAGTAACAGTTTGAATTTTGGCGTTTCACTCTGTTTTCTCCTATATTGATAGATGTATTTGGAACTCTAACCCAAACACGGTTTGTGCTAGCTTCTTGAAACTTGACACAGTAAAGCAGTTTCACGTTCTATCTCTATGTTCTGTCTCCTCTTGTTGTAGCCCTAAGCAGTGACTGGGGAGAAAGACTTTCATTGAAAGGGGTTGCCAAGCTTCCAGAAATTACGAGTCTCCAGAAATCTCAGCAAGTATGATTTCACCCAAACTGGATGATACTTTCAGGTAATGATCAGTACACTAAGCCCACTTGGTTCCCCAAATTTCGTTCTTCTATGTTGATGCGTTCGCTTCCAGTAACTGTTTGAATTTTGGCGTTTCACTCTGTTTTCTCCTATACTGACAGATGTATTTGGAACTCTAAATCAAACACTGTTTGTGCTAGCTTCTTGAAACTTGACACAGTAAAGCAGTTTCACGTTCTATCACTATGTTCTGTTTCCTCTGGATGTAGCCCTAAGCAGTGACTGGGGAAAAATACTTTCATTGACAGAGGTTGCCAAGCTTCCAGAAATTACGAGTCTCCAGAAATCTCAGCAACTATGATTTCACCCAAACTGGATGATACTTTCAGGTAATGATCAGTACACTAAGCCCACTTGGTTCCCCAAATTTCGTTCTTCTATGTTGAAGCGTTCGTTTCCAGTAACAGTTTGAATTTTGGCGTTTCACTCTGTTTTCTCCTATATTGATAGATGTATTTGGAACTCTAACCCAAACACAGTTTGTGCTAGCTTCTTGAAACTTGACACAGTAAAGCAGTTTCACGTTCTATCTCTATGTTCTGTCTCCTCTTGATGTAGCCCTAAGCAGTGACTGGGGAGAAACACTTTCATTGAAAGGGGTTGCCAAGCTTCCAAAAATTACGAGTCTCCAGAAATCTCAGCATCTATTTTTTCACCCAAACTTGATGATACTTTCAGGTAATGATGAGTACGCTAAGCCCACTGGGTTCCCCAAATTTCGTTCTTCTATGTTGAAGCGTTCGTTTCCAGTAACAGTTTGAATTTTGGCGTTTCACTCTGTTTTCTCCTATATTGATAGATGTATTTGGAACTCTAAACCAAACACGGTTTGTGCTAGCTTCTTGAAACTTGACACAGTAAAGCAGTTTCATGTTCTATATCTATGTTCTGTTTCCTCTTGATGTAGCACTCAGCAGTGACTGAGGAGAAACACTTTCATTGAAAGGGGTTGCCAAGCTTCCCAAAATTGCGAGTCTCCAGAAATCTCAGCAACTATTTTTTAACCCAAACTGGATGATACTTTCAGGTAATGATGAGTACGCTAAGCCCACTGGGTTCCCCAAATTTCGTTCTTCTATGTTAAAGCGTTCGTTTCCAGTAACAGTTTGAATTTTGGCGTTTCACTCTGTTTTCTCCTATATTGATACATGTATTTGGAACTCTAAACCAAACACGGTTTGTGCTAGCTTCTTGAAACTTGACACAGTAAAGCAGTTTCACGTTCTATCTCTATGTTCTGTTTCCTCTTGATGTAGCACTCAGCAGTGACTGAGGAGAAACACTTTCATTGAAAGGGGTTGCCAAGCTTCCCAAAATTGCGAGTCTCCAGAAATCTCAGCAACTATTTTTTAACCCAAACTGGATGATACTTTCAGGTAATGATCAGTACACTAAGCTCACTTGGTTCCCCAAATTTCGTTCTTTTATGTTGAAGCGTTCGCTTCCAGTAACTGTTTGAATTTTGGCGTTTCACTCTGTTTTCTCCTATACTGACAGATGTATTTGGAACTCTAAATCAAACACGGTTTGTGCTAGCTTCTTGAAACTTGACACAGTAAAGCAGTTTCACGTTCTGTCTCTATGTTCTGTTTCCTCTGGATGTAGCCCTAAGCAGTGACTGGGGAGAAATACTTTCATTGACAGGGGTTGCCAAGCTTCCAGAAATTACGAGTCTCCAGAAATCTCAGCAACTATGATTTCACCCATACTGGATGATACTTTCAGGTAATGATCAGTACACTAAGCCCACTGGGTTCCCCAAATTTCGTTCTTCTATGTTGAAGCGTTCGTTTCCAGTAACAGTTTGAATTTTGGCGTTTCACTCTGTTTTCTCCTATATTGATAGATGTATTTGGAACTCTAAACCAAACACGGTTTGTGCTAGCTTCTTGAAACTTGACACAGTAAAGCAGTTTCACGTTCTATCTCTATGTTCTGTTTCCTCTTCGATGTAGCACTCAGCAGTGACTGAGGAGAAACACTTTCATTGAAAGGGGTTGCCAAGCTTCCCAAAATTGCGAGTCTCCAGAAATCTCAGCAACTATTTTTTAACCCAAACTGGATGATACTTTCAGGTAATGATCAGTACACTAAGCTCACTTGGTTCCCCAAATTTCGTTCTTTTATGTTGAAGCGTTCGCTTCCAGTAACTGTTTGAATTTTGGCGTTTCACTCTGTTTTCTCCTATACTGACAGATGTATTTGGAACTCTAAATCAAACACGGTTTGTGCTAGCTTCTTGAAACTTGACACAGTAAAGCAGTTTCACGTTCTATCTCTATGTTCTGTCTCCTCTTGATGTAGCCCTAAGCAGTGACTGGGGAGAAATACTTTCATTGACAGGGGTTGCCAAGCTTCCAGAAATTACGAGTCTCCAGAAATCTCAGCAACTATGATTTTACCCAACCTGGATGATACTTTCAGGTAATGATAAGTACACTAAGCCCACTTGGTTCGAAAAATTTCGTTCTTCTATGTTGAAGCGTTCGATTCCAGTAACAGTTTGAATTTTGGCGTTTTACTCTGTTTTCTCCTATATTGATAGATGTATTTGGAACTCTAAATCAAACACGGTTTGTGCTAGCTTCTTGAAACTTGACACAATAAAGCAGTTTCAAGTTCTATCTCTATGTTCTGTCTCCTCTTGATGTAGCCCTAAGCAGTGACTGGGGAGAAACACTTTCATTGAAAGGGGTTGCCAAGCTTCCAAAAATTACGAGTCTCCAGAAATCTCAGCATCTATTTTTTCACCCAAACTGGATGATACTTTCAGGTAATGATGAGTACGCTAAGCCCACTGGGTTCCCAAAATTTCGTTCTTCTATGTTGAAGCGTTCGTTTCCAGTAACAGTTTGAATTTTGGCGTTTCACTATGTTTTCTCCTATATTGATAGATGTATTTGGAACTCTAACCCAAACACGGTTTGTGCTAGCTTCTTGAAACTTGACACAGTAAAGCAGTTTCACGTTCTATCTCTATGTTCTGTCTCCTCTTGATGTAGCCCTAAGCAGTGACTGGGGAGAAACACTTTCATTGAAAGGGGTTGCCAAGCTTCCAGAAATTACGAGTCTCCAGAAATCTCAGCAACTATGATTTCACCCAAACTGGATGATACTTTCAGGTAATGATCAGTACACTAAGCCCACTTGGTTCCCCAAATTTCGTTCTTCTATGTTGATGCGTTCGCTTCCAGTAACTGTTTGAATTTTGGCGTTTCACTCTGTTTTCTCCTATACTGACAGATGTATTTGGAACTCTAAATCAAACACGGTTTGTGCTAGCTTCTTGAAACTTGACACAGTAAAGCAGTTTCACGTTCTATCACTATGTTCTGTTTCCTCTGGATGTAGCCCTAAGCAGTGACTGGGGAAAAATACTTTCATTGACAGAGGTTGCCAAGCTTCCAGAAATTACGAGTCTCCAGAAATCTCAGCAACTATGATTTCACCCAAACTGGATGATACTTTCAGGTAATGATCAGTACACTAAGCCCACTTGGTTCCCCAAATTTCGTTCTTCTATGTTGAAGCGTTCGTTTCCAGTAACAGTTTGAATTTTGGCGTTTCACTCTGTTTTCTCCTATATTGATAGATGTATTTGGAACTCTAACCCAAACACGGTTTGTGCTAGCTTCTTGAAACTTGACACAGTAAAGCAGTTTCACGTTCTATCTCTATGTTCTGTCTCCTCTTGATGTAGCCCTAAGCAGTGACTGGGGAGAAAGACTTTCATTGAAAGGGGTTGCCACGCTTCCAAAAATTACGAGTCTCCAGAAATCTCAGCATCTATTTTTTCACCCAAACTTGATGATACTTTCAGGTAATGATGAGTACGCTAAGCCCACTGGGTTCCCCAAATTTCGTTCTTCTATGTTGAAGCGTTCGTTTCCAGTAACAGTTTGAATTTTGGCGTTTCACTCTGTTTTCTCCTATATTGATAGATGTATTTGGAACTCTAAACCAAACACGGTTTGTGCTAGCTTCTTGAAACTTGACACAGTAAAGCAGTTTCATGTTCTATATCTATGTTCTGTTTCCTCTTGATGTAGCACTCAGCAGTGACTGAGGAGAAACACTTTCATTGAAAGGGGTTGCCAAGCTTCCCAAAATTGCGAGTCTCCAGAAATCTCAGCAACTATTTTTTAACCCAAACTGGATGATACTTTCAGGTAATGATCAGTACACTAAGCCCACTTGGTTCCCCAAATTTCGTTCTTCTATGTTAAAGCGTTCGTTTCCAGTAACAGTTTGAATTTTGGCGTTTCACTCTGTTTTCTCCTATATTGATACATGTATTTGGAACTCTAAACCAAACACGGTTTGTGCTAGCTTCTTGAAACTTGACACAGTAAAGCAGTTTCACGTTCTATCTCTATGTTCTGTTTCCTCTTGATGTAGCACTCAGCAGTGACTGAGGAGAAACACTTTCATTGAAAGGGGTTGCCAAGCTTCCCAAAATTGCGAGTCTCCAGAAATCTCAGCAACTATTTTTTAACCCAAACTGGATGATACTTTCAGGTAATGATCAGTACACTAAGCTCACTTGGTTCCCCAAATTTCGTTCTTTTATGTTGAAGCGTTCGCTTCCAGTAACTGTTTGAATTTTGGCGTTTCACTCTGTTTTCTCCTATACTGACAGATGTATTTGGAACTCTAAATCAAACACGGTTTGTGCTAGCTTCTTGAAACTTGACACAGTAAAGCAGTTTCACGTTCTGTCTCTATGTTCTGTTTCCTCTGGATGTAGCCCTAAGCAGTGACTGGGGAGAAATACTTTCATTGACAGGGGTTGCCAAGCTTCCAGAAATTACGAGTCTCCAGAAATCTCAGCAACTATGATTTCACCCATACTGGATGATACTTTCAGTTAATGATCAGTACACTAAGCCCACTGGGTTCCCCAAATTTCGTTCTTCTATGTTGAAGCGTTCGTTTCCAGTAACAGTTTGAATTTTGGCGTTTCACTCTGTTTTCTCCTATATTGATAGATGTATTTGGAACTCTAAACCAAACACGGTTTGTGCTAGCTTCTTGAAACTTGACACAGTAAAGCAGTTTCACGTTCTATCTCTATGTTCTGTTTCCTCTTCGATGTAGCACTCAGCAGTGACTGAGGAGAAACACTTTCATTGAAAGGGGTTGCCAAGCTTCCCAAAGTTGCGAGTCTCCAGAAATCTCAGCAACTATTTTTTAACCCAAACTGGATGATACTTTCAGGTAATGATCAGTACACTAAGCTCACTTGGTTCCCCAAATTTCGTTCTTTTATGTTGAAGCGTTCGCTTCCAGTAACTGTTTGAATTTTGGCGTTTCACTCTGTTTTCTCCTATACTGACAGATGTATTTGGAACTCTAAATCAAACACGGTTTGTGCTAGCTTCTTGAAACTTGACACAGTAAAGCAGTTTCACGTTCTATCTCTATGTTCTGTCTCCTCTTGATGTAGCCCTAAGCAGTGACTGGGGAGAAACACTTTCATTGAAAGGGGTTGCCAAGCTTCCAAAAATTACGAGTCTCCAGAAATCTCAGCATCTATTTTTTCACCCAAACTTGATGATACTTTCAGGTAATGATGAGTACGCTAAGCCCACTGTGTTCCCCAAATTTCGTTCTTCTATGTTGAAGCGTTCGTTTCCAGTAACAGTTTGAATTTTGGCGTTTCACTCTGTTTTCTCCTATATTGATAGATGTATTTGGAACTCTAAACCAAACACGGTTTGTGCTAGCTTCTTGAAACTTGACACAGTAAAGCAGTTTCACGTTCTATCTCTATGTTCTGTTTCCTCTTGATGTAGCACTCAGCAGTGACTGAGGAGAAACACTTTCATTGAAAGGGGTTGCCAAGCTTCCCAAAATTGCGAGTCTCCAGAAATCTCAGCAACTATTTTTTAACCCAAACTGGATGATACTTTCAGGTAATGATCAGTACACTAAGCCCATTTGGTTCCCCAAATTTCGTTCTTCTATGTTAAAGCGTTCGTTTCCAGTAACAGTTTGAATTTTGGCGTTTCACTCTGTTTTCTCCTATATTGATAGATGTATTTGGAACTCTAAACCAAACACGGTTTGTGCTAGCTTCTTGAAACTTGACACAGTAAAGCAGTTTCACGTTCTCTCTCTATGTTCTGTTTCCTCTTGATGTAGCACTCAGCAGTGACTGAGGAGAAACACTTTCATTGAAAGGGGTTGCCAAGCTTCCCAAAATTGCGAGTCTCCAGAAATCTCAGCAACTATTTTTTAACCCAAACTGGATGATACTTTCAGGTAATGATCAGTACACTAAGCTCACTTGTTTCCCCAAATTTCGTTCTTTTATGTTGAAGCGTTCGCTTCCAGTAACTGTTTGAATTTTGGCGTTTCATTCTGTTTTCTCCTATACTGACAGATGTATTTGGAACTCTAAATCAAACACGGTTTGTGCTAGCTTCTTGAAACTTGACACAGTAAAGCAGTTTCACGTTCTATCTCTATGTTCTGTTTCCTCTGGATGTAGCCCTAAGCAGTGACTGGGGAGAAATACTTTCATTGACAGGGGTTGCCAAGCTTCCAGAAATTACGAGTCTCCAGAAATCTCAGCAACTATGATTTCACCCAAACTGGATGATACTTTCAGGTAATAATAGGTACACTAAGCCCACTTGGTTCCCCAAATTTCGTTCTTCTATGTTGAAGCGTTCGTTTCCAGTAACAGTTTGAATTTTGGCGTTTCACTCTGTTTTCTCCTATATTGATAGATGTATTTGGAACTCTAAATCAAACACGGTTTGTGCTACCTTCTTCAAACTTGACACAGTAAAGCAGTTTCAAGTTCTATCTATATGTTCTCTTTCCTCTTGATGTAGCACTCAGCAGTGACTGAGGAGAAACACTTTCATTGAAAGGGGTTGCCAAGCTTCCCAAAATTGCGAGTCTCCAGAAATCTCAGCATCTATTTTTTCACCCAAACTGGATGATACTTTCAGGTAATGATCAGTACACTAAGCTCACTTGGTTCCCCAAATTTCGTTCTTTTATGTTGAAGCGTTCGCTTCCAGTAACTGTTTGAATTTTGGCGTTTCACTCTGTTTTCTCCTATACTGACAGATGTATTTGGAACTCTAAATCAAACACGGTTTGTGCTAGCTTCTTGAAACTTGACACAGTAAAGCAGTTTCACGTTCTATCTCTATGTTCTGTCTCCTCTTGATGTAGCCCTAAGCAGTGACTGGGGAGAAACACTTTCATTGAAAGGGGTTGCCAAGCTTCCAAAAATTACGAGTCTCCAGAAATCTCAGCATCTATTTTTTCACCCAAACTTGATGATACTTTCAGGTAATGATGAGTACGCTAAGCCCACTGTGTTCCCCAAATTTCGTTCTTCTATGTTGAAGCGTTCGTTTCCAGTAACAGTTTGAATTTTGGCGTTTCACTCTGTTTTCTCCTATATTGATAGATGTATTTGGAACTCTAAACCAAACACGGTTTGTGCTAGCTTCTTGAAACTTGACACAGTAAAGCAGTTTCACGTTCTATCTCTATGTTCTGTTTCCTCTTGATGTAGCACTCAGCAGTGACTGAGGAGAAACACTTTCATTGAAAGGGGTTGCCAAGCTTCCCAAAATTGCGAGTCTCCAGAAATCTCAGCAACTATTTTTTAACCCAAACTGGATGATACTTTCAGGTAATGATCAGTACACTAAGCCCACTTGGTTCCCCAAATTTCGTTCTTCTATGTTAAATCGTTCGTTTCCAGTAACAGTTTGAATTTTGGCGTTTCACTCTGTTTTCTCCTATACTGACAGATGTATTTGGAACTCTAAATCAAACACGGTTTGTGCTAGCTTCTTGAAACTTGACACAGTAAAGCAGTTTCACGTTCTATCTCTATGTTCTGTTTCCACTGGATGTAGCCCTAAGCAGTGACTGGGGAGAAATACTTTCATTGACAGGGGTTGCCAAGCTTCCAGAAATTACGAGTCTCCAGAAATCTCAGCAACTATGATTTCACCCAAAGTGGATGATACTTTCAGGTAATAATAGGTAAACTAAGCCCACTTGGTTCCCCAAATTTCGTTCTTCTATGTTGATGCGTTCGTTTCCAGTAACAGTTTGAATTTTGGCGTTTCACTCTGTTTTCTCCTATATTTATAGATGTATTTGGAACTCTAAATCAAACACGGTTTGTGCTACCTTCTTCAAACTTGACACAGTAAAGCAGTTTCAAGTTCTATCTATATGTTCTCTTTCCTCTTGATGTAGCACTCAGCAGTGACTGAGGAGAAACACTTTCATTGAAAGGGGTTGCCAAGCTTCCCAAAATTGCGAGTCTCCAGAAATCTCAGCAACTATTTTTTCACCCAAACTGGATGATACTTTCAGGTAATGATCAGTACACTAAGCTCACTTGGTTCCCCAAATTTCGTTCTTTTATGTTGAAGCGTTCGCTTCAAGTAACTGTTTGAATTTTGGCGTTTCACTCTGTTTTCTCCTATACTGACAGATGTATTTGGAACTCTAAATCAAACACGGTTTGTGCTAGCTTCTTGAAACTTGACACAGTAAAGCAGTTTCACGTTCTATCTCTATGTTCTGTTTCCTCTGGATGTAGCCCTAAGCAGTGACTGGGGAGAAATACTTTCATTGAAAGGGGTTGCCAAGCTTCCAGAAATTACGAGTCTCCAGAAATCTCAGCAACTATTTTTTAACCCAACCTGGATGATACTTTCAGGTAATGATCAGTACACTAAGCTCACTTGGTTCCCCAAATTTCGTTCTTTTATGTTGAAGCGTTCGCTTCCAGTAACTGTTTGAATTTTGGCGTTTCACTCTGTTTTCTCCTATATTGATAGATGTATTTGGAACTCTAAACCAAACACGGTTTGTGCTAGCTTCTTGAAACTTGACACACTAAAGCAGTTTCACGTTCTATCTCTATGTTCTGTTTCCTCTTGATGTAGCACTCAGCAGTGACTGAGGAGAAACACTTTCATGGAAAGGGGTTGCCAAGATTCCCAAAATTGCGAGTCTCCAGAAATCTCAGCAACTATGATTTCACCCAAACTGGATGATACTTTCAGGTAATAATAGGTACACTAAGCTCACTTGGTTCCCCAAATTTCGTTCTTTTATGTTGAAGCGTTCGCTTCCAGTAACTGTTTGAATTTTGGCGTTTCACTCTGTTTTCTCCTATACTGACAGATGTATTTGGAACTCTAAATCAAACACGGTTTGTGCTAGCTTCTTCAAACTTGACACAGTAAAGCAGTTTCACGTTCTATCTCTATGTTCTGTTTCCTCTGGATGTAGCCCTAAGCAGTGACTGGGGAGAAACACTTTCATTGAAAGGGGTTGCCAAGCTTCCCAAAATTGCGAGTCTCCAGAAATCTCAGCAACTATGATTTCACCCAAAGTGGATGATACTTTCAGGTAATGATCAGTACACTAAGCTCACTTGGTTCCCCAAATTTCGTTCTTTTATGTTGAAGCGTTCGTTTCCAGTAACAGTTTGAATTTTGGCGTTTCACTCTGTTTTCTCCTATACTGACAGATGTATTTGGAACTCTAAATCAAACACGGTTTGTGCTAGCTTCTTGAAACTTGACACAGTAAAGCAGTTTCACGTTCTATCTCTATGTTCTGTCTCCTCTTGATGTAGCCCTAAGCAGTGACTGAGGAGAAACACTTTCATTGAAAGGGGTTGCCAAGCTTCCCAAAATTGCGAGTCTCCAGAAATCTCAGCATCTATTTTTTCACCCAAACTGGATGATACTTTCAGGTAATGATGAGTACGCTAAGCCCACTGTGTTCCCCAAATTTCGTTCTTCTATGTTGAAGCGTTCGTTTCCAGTAACAGTTTGAATTTTGGCGTTTCACTCTGTTTTCTCCTATGTTGATAGATGTATTTGGAACTCTAAACCAAACACGGTTTGTGCTAGCTTCTTGAAACTTGACACAGTAAAGCAGTTTCACGTTCTATCTCTATGTTCTGTTTCCTCTTGATGTAGCACTCAGCAGTGACTGGGGAGGAATACTTTCATTGAAAGGGGTTGCCAAGCTTCCAGAAATTACGAGTCTCCAGAAATCTC
The DNA here is from genome assembly GCF_964194105.1 of Spermophilus citellus. Lineage (NCBI taxonomy): Eukaryota > Metazoa > Chordata > Mammalia > Rodentia > Sciuridae > Spermophilus > Spermophilus citellus. Next base: position 99,782,110 of record NC_138182.1, read on the forward strand.
AGCAACTATTTTTTAACCCAAACTGGATGATACTTTCAGGTAATGATCACTACACTAAGCTCACTTGGTTCCCCAAATTTCGTTCTTTTATGTTGAAGCGTTCGCTTCCAGTAACTGTTTGAATTTTGCGTTTCATTCTGTTTTCTCCTATACTGACAGATGTATTTGGAACTCTAAATCAAACACGGTTTGTGCTAGCTTCTTGAAACTTGACACAGTAAAGCAGTTTCACGTTCTATCTCTATGTTCTTTTTCCTCTGGATGTAGCTTTAAGCAGTGACTGGGGAGAAATACTTTCATTGACAGGGGTTGCCAAGCTTCCAGAAATTACGAGTCTCCAGAAATCTCAGCAACTATGATTTCACCCAAACTGGATGATACTTTCAGGTAATAATAGGTACACTAAGCCCACTTGGTTCCCCAAATTTCGTTCTTCTATGTTGAAGCGTTCGTTTCCAGTAACAGTTTGAATTTTGGCGTTTCACTCTGTTTTCTCCTATATTGATAGATGTATTTGGAACTCTAAATCAAACACGGTTTGTGCTACCTTCTTCAAACTTGACACAGTAAAGCAGTTTCAAGTTCTATCTCTATGTTCTCTTTCCTCTTGATGTAGCACTCAGCAGTGACTGAGGAGAAACACTTTCATTGAAAGGGGTTGCCAAGCTTCCCAAAATTGCGAGTCTCCAGAAATCTCAGCAACTATTTTTTCACCCAAACTGGATGATACTTTCAGGTAATGATCAGTACACTAAGCTCACTTGGTTCCCCAAATTTCGTTCTTTTATGTTGAAGCGTTCGCTTCCAGTAACTGTTTGAATTTTGGCGTTTCACTCTGTTTTCTCCTATACTGACAGATGTATTTGGAACTCTAAATCAAACACGGTTTGTGCTAGCTTCTTGAAACTTGACACAGTAAAGCAGTTTCACCTTCTATCTCTATGTTCTGTCTCCTCTTGATGTAGCCCTAAGCAGTGACTGGGGAGAAACACTTTCATTGAAAGGGGTTGCCAAGCTTCCAAAAATTACGAGTCTCCAGAAATCTCAGCATCTATTTTTTCACCCAAACTTGATGATACTTTCAGGTAATGATGAGTACGCTAAGCCCACTGTGTTCCCCAAATTTCGTTCTTCTATGTTGAAGCGTTCGTTTCCAGTAACAGTTTGAATTTTGGCGTTTCACTCTGTTTTCTCCTATATTGATAGATGTATTTGGAACTCTAAACCAAACACGGTTTGTGCTAGCTTCTTGAAACTTGACACAGTAAAGCAGTTTCACGTTCTATCTCTATGTTCTGTTTCCTCTTGATGTAGCACTCAGCAGTGACTGAGGAGAAACACTTTCATTGAAAGGGGTTGCCAAGCTTCCCAAAATTGCGAGTCTCCAGAAATCTCAGCAACTATTTTTTAACCCAAACTGGATGATACTTTCAGGTAATGATCAGTACACTAAGCTCACTTGGTTCCCCAAATTTCGTTCTTTTATGTTGAAGCGTTCGCTTCCAGTAACTGTTTGAATTTTGGCGTTTCACTCTGTTTTCTCCTATACTGACAGATGTATTTGGAACTCTAAATCAAACACGGTTTGTGCTAGCTTCTTGAAACTTGACACAGTAAAGCAGTTTCACGTTCTATCTCTATGTTCTGTTTCCTCTGGATGTAGCCCTAAGCAGTGACTGGGGAGAAATACTTTCATTGACAGGGGTTGCCAAGCTTCCAGAAATTACGAGTCTCCAGGAATCTCAGCAACTATGATTTCACCCAAACTGGATGATACTTTCAGGTAATAATAGGTACACTAAGCCCACTTGGTTCCCCAAATTTCGTTCTTCTATGTTGAAGCGTTCGTTTCCAGTAACAGTTTGAATTTTGGCGTTTCACTCTGTTTTCTCCTATATTGATAGATGTATTTGGAACTCTAAATCAAACACGGTTTGTGCTACCTTCTTCAAACTTGACACAGTAAAGCAGTTTCAAGTTCTATCTATATGTTCTCTTTCCTCTTGATGTAGCACTCAGCAGTGACTGAGGAGAAACACTTTCATTGAAAGGGGTTGCCAAGCTTCCCAAAATTGCGAGTCTCCAGAAATCTCAGCAACTATTTTTTCACCCAAACTGGATGATACTTTCAGGTAATGATCAGTACACTAAGCTCACTTGGTTCCCCAAATTTCGTTCTTTTATGTTGAAGCGTTCGCTTCCAGTAACTGTTTGAATTTTGGCGTTTCACTCTGTTTTCTCCTATACTGACAGATGTATTTGGAACTCTAAATCAAACACGGTTTGTGCTAGCTTCTTGAAACTTGACACAGTAAAGCAGTTTCACGTTCTATCTCTATGTTCTGTCTCCTCTTGATGTAGCCCTAAGCAGTGACTGGGGAGAAACACTTTCATTGAAAGGGGTTGCCAAGCTTCCAAAAATTACGAGTCTCCAGAAATCTCAGCATCTATTTTTTCACCCAAACTGGATGATACTTTCAGGTAATGATGAGTACGCTAAGCCCACTGTGTTCCCCAAATTTCGTTCTTCTATGTTGAAGCGTTCGTTTCCAGTAACAGTTTGAATTTTGGCGTTTCACTCTGTTTTCTCCTATACTGACAGATGTATTTGGAACTCTAAATCAAACACGGTTTGTGCTAGCTTCTTGAAACTTGACACAATAAAGCAGTTTCAAGTTCCATCTCTATGTTCTGTCTCCTCTTGATGTAGCCCTAAGCAGTGACTGGGGAGAAACACTTTCATTGAAAGGGGTTGCCAAGCTTCCAAAAATTACGAGGCTCCAGAAATCTCAGCATCTATTTTTTCACCCAAACTGGATGATACTTTCAGGTAATGATCAGTACACTAAGCTCACTTGGTTCCCCAAATTTCGTTCTTTTATGTTGAAGCGTTCACTTCCAGTAACTGTTTGAATTTTGGCGTTTCACTCTGTTTTCTCCTATACTGACAGATGTATTTGGAACTCTAAATCAAACACGGTTTGTGCTAGCTTCTTGAAACTTGACACAGTAAAGCAGTTTCAAGTTCTATCTCTATGTTTTCTTTCCTCTTGATGTAGCACTCACCAGTGACTGAGGAGAAACACTTTCATTGAAAGGGGTTGCCAAGCTTCCAGAAATTACGAGTCTCCAGAAATCTCAGCAACTATGATTTCACCCAAACTGGATGATACTTTCAGGTAATGATCAGTACACTAAACCCACTTGGTTCCCCAAATTTCGTTCTTCTATGTTGATGCGTTCGCTTCCAGTAACTGTTTGAATTTTGGCGTTTCACTCTGTTTTCTCCTATACTGACAGATGTATTTGGAACTCTAAATCAAACACGGTTTGTGCTAGCTTCTTGAAACTTGACACAGTAAAGCAGTTTCACGTTCTATCACTATGTTCTGTTTCCTCTGGATGTAGCCCTAAGCAGTGACTGGGGAAAAATACTTTCATTGACAGAGGTTGCCAAGCTTCCAGAAATTACGAGTCTCCAGAAATCTCAGCAACTATGATTTCACCCAAACTGGATGATACTTTCAGGTAATGATCAGTACACTAAGCCCACTTGGTTCCCCAAATTTCGTTCTTCTATGTTGAAGCGTTCGTTTCCAGTAACAGTTTGAATTTTGGCGTTTCACTCTGTTTTCTCCTATATTGATAGATGTATTTGGAACTCTAAATCAAACACGGTTTGTGCTAGCTTCTTGAAACTTGACACAGTAAAGCAGTTTCACGTTCTATCTCTATGTTCTGTCTCCTCTTGATGTAGCCCTAAGCAGTGACTGGGGAGAAACACTTTCATTGAAAGGGGTTGCCAAGCTTCCAAAAATTACGAGTCTCCAGAAATCTCAGCATCTATTTTTTCACCCAAACTTGATGATACTTTCAGGTAATGATGAGTACGCTAAGCCCACTGGGTTCCCCAAATTTCGTTCTTCTATGTTGAAGCGTTCGTTTCCAGTAACAGTTTGAATTTTGGCGTTTCACTCTGTTTTCTCCTATATTGATAGATGTATTTGGAACTCTAACCCAAACACGGTTTGTGCTAGCTTCTTGAAACTTGACACAGTAAAGCAGTTTCACGTTCTATCTCTATGTTCTGTCTCCTCTTGATGTAGCCCTAAGCAGTGACTGGGGAGAAACACTTTCATTGAAAGGGGTTGCCAAGCTTCCAAAAATTACGAGTCTCCAGAAATCCCAGCATCTATTTTTTCACCCAAACTTGATGATACTTTCAGGTAATGATGAGTACGCTAAGCCCACTGGGTTCCCCAAATTTCGTTCTTCTATGTTAAAGCGTTCGTTTCCAGTAACAGTTTGAATTTTGGCGTTTCACTCTGTTTTCTCCTATACTGACAGATGTATTTGGAACTCTAAATCAAACACGGTTTGTGCTAGCTTCTTGAAACTTGACACAGTAAAGCACTTTCACGTTCTATCTCTATGTTCTGTTTCCTCTGGATGTAGCCCTAAGCAGTGACTGGGGAGAAATACTTTCATTGACAGGGGTTGCCAAGCTTCCAGAAATTACGAATCTCCAGAAATCTCAGCAACTATGATTTCACCCAACCTGGATGATACTTTCAGGTAATGATCAGTACACTAAGCCCACTTGGTTCGCCAAATTTCGTTCTTCTATGTTGAAGCGTTCGATTCCAGTAACAGTTTGAATTTTGGCGTTTTACTCTGTTTTCTCCTATATTGATAGATGTATTTGGAACTCTAAATCAAACACGGTTTGTGCTAGCTTCTTGAAACTTGACACAATAAAGCAGTTTCAAGTTCTATCTCTATGTTCTGTCTCCTCTTGATGTAGCCCTAAGCAGTGACTGGGGAGAAACACTTTCATTGAAAGGGGTTGCCAAGCTTCCAAAAATTACGAGTCTCCAGAAATCTCAGCATCTATTTTTTCACCCAAACTGGATGATACTTTCAGGTAATGATGAGTACGCTAAGCCCACTGGGTTCCCAAAATTTCGTTCTTCTATGTTGAAGCGTTCGTTTCCAGTAACAGTTTGAATTTTGGCGTTTCACTCTGTTTTCTCCTATATTGATAGATGTATTTGGAACTCTAACCCAAACACGGTTTGTGCTAGCTTCTTGAAACTTGACACAGTAAAGCAGTTTCACGTTCTATCTCTATGTTCTGTCTCCTCTTGATGTAGCCCTAAGCAGTGACTGGGGAGAAAGACTTTCATTGAAAGGGGTTGCCAAGCTTCCAGAAATTACGAGTCTCCAGAAATCTCAGCAAGTATGATTTCACCCAAACTGGATGATACTTTCAGGTAATGATCAGTACACTAAGCCCACTTGGTTCCCCAAATTTCGTTCTTCTATGTTGATGCGTTCGCTTCCAGTAACTGTTTGAATTTTGGCGTTTCACTCTGTTTTCTCCTATACTGACAGATGTATTTGGAACTCTAAATCAAACACGGTTTGTGCTAGCTTCTTGAAACTTGACACAGTAAAGCAGTTTCACGTTCTATCACTATGTTCTGTTTCCTCTGGATGTAGCCCTAAGCAGTGACTGGGGAAAAATACTTTCATTAACAGAGGTTGCCAAGCTTCCAGAAATTACGAGTCTCCAGAAATCTCAGCAACTATGATTTCACCCAAACTGGATGATACTTTCAGGTAATGATCAGTACACTAAGCCCACTTGGTTCCCCAAATTTCGTTCTTCTATGTTGAAGCGTTCGTTTCCAGTAACAGTTTGAATTTTGGCGTTTCACTCTGTTTTCTCCTATATTGATAGATGTATTTGGAACTCTAACCCAAACACAGTTTGTGCTAGCTTCTTGAAACTTGACACAGTAAAGCAGTTTCACGTTCTATCTCTATGTTCTGTCTCCTCTTGATGTAGCCCTAAGCAGTGACTGGGGAGAAACACTTTCATTGAAAGGGGTTGCCAAGCTTCCATAAATTACGAGTCTCCAGAAATCTCAGCATCTATTTTTTCACCCAAACTTGATGATACTTTCAGGTAATGATGAGTACGCTAAGCCCACTGGGTTCCCCAAATTTCGTTCTTCTATGTTGAAGCGTTCGTTTCCAGTAACAGTTTGAATTTTGGCGTTTCACTCTGTTTTCTCCTATATTGATAGATGTATTTGGAACTCTAAACCAAACACGGTTTGTGCTAGCTTCTTGAAACTTGACACAGTAAAGCAGTTTCATGTTCTATATCTATGTTCTGTTTCCTCTTGATGTAGCACTCAGCAGTGACTGAGGAGAAACACTTTCATTGAAAGGGGTTGCCAAGCTTCCCAAAATTGCGAGTCTCCAGAAATCTCAGCAACTATTTTTTAACCCAAACTGGATGATACTTTCAGGTAATGATGAGTACGCTAAGCCCACTGGGTTCCCCAAATTTCGTTCTTCTATGTTAAAGCGTTCGTTTCCAGTAACAGTTTGAATTTTGGCGTTTCACTCTGTTTTCTCCTATATTGATACATGTATTTGGAACTCTAAACCAAACACGGTTTGTGCTAGCTTCTTGAAACTTGACACAGTAAAGCAGTTTCACGTTCTATCTCTATGTTCTGTTTCCTCTTGATGTAGCACTCAGCAGTGACTGAGGAGAAACACTTTCATTGAAAGGGGTTGCCAAGCTTCCCAAAATTGCGAGTCTCCAGAAATCTCAGCAACTATTTTTTAACCCAAACTGGATGATACTTTCAGGTAATGATCAGTACACTAAGCTCACTTGGTTCCCCAAATTTCGTTCTTTTATGTTGAAGCGTTCGCTTCCAGTAACTGTTTGAATTTTGGCGTTTCACTCTGTTTTCTCCTATACTGACAGATGTATTTGGAACTCTAAATCAAACACGGTTTGTGCTAGCTTCTTGAAACTTGACACAGTAAAGCAGTTTCACGTTCTGTCTCTATGTTCTGTTTCCTCTGGATGTAGCCCTAAGCAGTGACTGGGGAGAAATACTTTCATTGACAGGGGTTGCCAAGCTTCCAGAAATTACGAGTCTCCAGAAATCTCAGCAACTATGATTTCACCCATACTGGATGATACTTTCAGGTAATGATCAGTACACTAAGCCCACTGGGTTCCCCAAATTTCGTTCTTCTATGTTGAAGCGTTCGTTTCCAGTAACAGTTTGAATTTTGGCGTTTCACTCTGTTTTCTCCTATATTGATAGATGTATTTGGAACTCTAAACCAAACACGGTTTGTGCTAGCTTCTTGAAACTTGACACAGTAAAGCAGTTTCACGTTCTATCTCTATGTTCTGTTTCCTCTTCGATGTAGCACTCAGCAGTGACTGAGGAGAAACACTTTCATTGAAAGGGGTTGCCAAGCTTCCCAAAATTGCGAGTCTCCAGAAATCTCAGCAACTATTTTTTAACCCAAACTGGATGATACTTTCAGGTAATGATCAGTACACTAAGCTCACTTGGTTCCCCAAATTTCGTTCTTTTATGTTGAAGCGTTCGCTTCCAGTAACTGTTTGAATTTTGGCGTTTCACTCTGTTTTCTCCTATACTGACAGATGTATTTGGAACTCTAAATCAAACACGGTTTGTGCTAGCTTCTTGAAACTTGACACAGTAAAGCAGTTTCACGTTCTATCCTTATGTTCTGTCTCCTCTTGATGTAGCCCTAAGCAGTGACTGGGGAGAAATACTTTCATTGACAGGGGTTGCCACGCTTCCAGAAATTACGAGTCTCCAGAAATCTCAGCAACGATGATTTCACCCAACCTGGATGATACTTTCAGGTAATGATCAGTACACTACGCCCACTTGGTTCGAAAAATTTCGTTCTTCTATGTTGAAGCGTTCGATTCCAGTAACAGTTTGAATTTTGGCGTTTTACTCTGTTTTCTCCTATATTGATAGATGTATTTGGAACTCTAAATCAAACACGGTTTGTGCTAGCTTCTTGAAACTTGACACAATAAAGCAGTTTCAAGTTCTATCTCTATGTTCTGTCTCCTCTTGATGTAGCCCTAAGCAGTGACTGGGGAGAAACACTTTCATTGAAAGGGGTTGCCAAGCTTCCAAAAATTACGAGTCTCCAGAAATCTCAGCATCTATTTTTTCACCCAAACTGGATGATACTTTCAGGTAATGATGAGTACGCTAAGCCCACTGGGTTCCCAAAATTTCGTTCTTCTATGTTGAAGCGTTCGTTTCCAGTAACAGTTTGAATTTTGGCGTTTCAGTATGTTTTCTCCTATATTGATAGATGTATTTGGAACTCTAACCCAAACACGGTTTGTGCTAGCTTCTTGAAACTTGACACAGTAAAGCAGTTTCACGTTCTATCTCTATGTTCTGTCTCCTCTTGATGTAGCCCTAAGCAGTGACTGGGGAGAAACACTTTCATTGAAAGTGGTTGCCAAGCTTCCAGAAATTACGAGTCTCCAGAAATCTCAGCAACTATGATTTCACCCAAACTGGATGATACTTTCAGGTAATGATCAGTACACTAAGCCCACTTGGTTCCCCAAATTTCATTCTTCTATGTTGATGCGTTCGCTTCCAGTAACTGTTTGAATTTTGGCGTTTCACTCTGTTTTCTCCTATACTGACAGATGTATTTGGAACTCTAAATCAAACACGGTTTGTGCTAGCTTCTTGAAACTTGACACAGTAAAGCAGTTTCACGTTCTATCACTATGTTCTGTTTCCTCTGGATGTAGCCCTAAGCAGTGACTGGGGAAAAATACTTTCATTGACAGAGGTTGCCAAGCTTCCAGAAATTACGAGTCTCCAGAAATCTCAGCAACTATGATTTCACCCAAACTGGATGATACTTTCAGGTAATGATCAGTACACTAAGCCCACTTGGTTCCCCAAATTTCGTTCTTCTATGTTGAAGCGTTCGTTTCCAGTAACAGTTTGAATTTTGGCGTTTCACTCTGTTTTCTCCTATATTGATAGATGTATTTGGAACTCTAACCCAAACACGGTTTGTGCTAGCTTCTTGAAACTTGACACAGTAAAGCAGTTTCACGTTCTATCTCTATGTTCTGTCTCCTCTTGATGTAGCCCTAAGCAGTGACTGGGGAGAAAGACTTTCATTGAAAGGGGTTGCCACGCTTCCAAAAATTACGAGTCTCCAGAAATCTCAGCATCTATTTTTTCACCCAAACTTGATGATACTTTCAGGTAATGATGAGTACGCTAAGCCCACTGGGTTCCCCAAATTTCGTTCTTCTATGTTGAAGCGTTCGTTTCCAGTAACAGTTTGAATTTTGGCGTTTCACTCTGTTTTCTCCTATATTGATAGATGTATTTGGAACTCTAAACCAAACACGGTTTGTGCTAGCTTCTTGAAACTTGACACCGTAAAGCAGTTTCATGTTCTATATCTATGTTCTGTTTCCTCTTGATGTAGCACTCAGCAGTGACTGAGGAGAAACACTTTCATTGAAAGGGGTTGCCAAGCTTCCCAAAATTGCGAGTCTCCAGAAATCTCAGCAACTATTTTTTAACCCAAACTGGATGATACTTTCAGGTAATGATCAGTACACTAAGCCCACTTGGTTCCCCAAATTTCGTTCTTCTATGTTAAAGCGTTCGTTTCCAGTAACAGTTTGAATTTTGGCGTTTCACTCTGTTTTCTCCTATATTGATACATGTATTTGGAACTCTAAACCAAACACGGTTTGTGCTAGCTTCTTGAAACTTGACACAGTAAAGCAGTTTCACGTTCTATCTCTATGTTCTGTTTCCTCTTGATGTAGCACTCAGCAGTGACTGAGGAGAAACACTTTCATTGAAAGGGGTTGCCAAGCTTCCCAAAATTGCGAGTCTCCAGAAATCTCAGCAACTATTTTTTAACCCAAACTGGATGATACTTTCAGGTAATGATCAGTACACTAAGCTCACTTGGTTCCCCAAATTTCGTTCTTTTATGTTGAAGCGTTCGCTTCCAGTAACTGTTTGAATTTTGGCGTTTCACTCTGTTTTCTCCTATACTGACAGATGTATTTGGAACTCTAAATCAAACACGGTTTGTGCTAGCTTCTTGAAACTTGACACAGTAAAGCAGTTTCACGTTCTGTCTCTATGTTCTGTTTCCTCTGGATGTAGCCCTAAGCAGTGACTGGGGAGAAATACTTTCATTGACAGGGGTTGCCAAGCTTCCAGAAATTACGAGTCTCCAGAAATCTCAGCAACTATGATTTCACCCATACTGGATGATACTTTCAGGTAATGATCAGTACACTAAGCCCACTGGGTTCCCCAAATTTCGTTCTTCTATGTTGAAGCGTTCGTTTCCAGTAACAGTTTGAATTTTGGCGTTTCACTCTGTTTTCTCCTATATTGATAGATGTATTTGGAACTCTAAACCAAACACGGTTTGTGCTAGCTTCTTGAAACTTGACACAGTAAAGCAGTTTCACGTTCTATCTCTATGTTCTGTTTCCTCTTCGATGTAGCACTCAGCAGTGACTGAGGAGAAACACTTTCATTGAAAGGGGTTGCCAAGCTTCCCAAAGTTGCGAGTCTCCAGAAATCTCAGCAACTATTTTTTAACCCAAACTGGATGATACTTTCAGGTAATGATCAGTACACTAAGCTCACTTGGTTCCCCAAATTTCGTTCTTTTATGTTGAAGCGTTCGCTTCCAGTAACTGTTTGAATTTTGGCGTTTCACTCTGTTTTCTCCTATACTGACAGATGTATTTGGAACTCTAAATCAAACACGGTTTGTGCTAGCTTCTTGAAACTTGACACAGTAAAGCAGTTTCACGTTCTATCTCTATGTTCTGTCTCCTCTTGATGTAGCCCTAAGCAGTGACTGGGGAGAAACACTTTCATTTAAAGGGGTTGCCAAGCTTCCAAAAATTACGAGTCTCCAGAAATCTCAGCATCTATTTTTTCACCCAAACTTGATGATACTTTCAGGTAATGATGAGTACGCTAAGCCCACTGTGTTCCCCAAATTTCGTTCTTCTATGTTGAAGCGTTCGTTTCCAGTAACAGTTTGAATTTTGGCGTTTCACTCTGTTTTCTCCTATATTGATAGATGTATTTGGAACTCTAAACCAAACACGGTTTGTGCTAGCTTCTTGAAACTTGACACAGTAAAGCAGTTTCACGTTCTATCTCTATGTTCTGTTTCCTCTTGATGTAGCACTCAGCAGTGACTGAGGAGAAACACTTTCATTGAAAGGGGTTGCCAAGCTTCCCAAAATTGCGAGTCTCCAGAAATCTCAGCAACTATTTTTTAACCCAAACTGGATGATACTTTCAGGTAATGATCAGTACACTAAGCCCATTTGGTTCCCCAAATTTCGTTCTTCTATGTTAAAGCGTTCGTTTCCAGTAACAGTTTGAATTTTGGCGTTTCACTCTGTTTTCTCCTATATTGATAGATGTATTTGGAACTCTAAACCAAACACGGTTTGTGCTAGCTTCTTGAAACTTGACACAGTAAAGCAGTTTCACGTTCTCTCTCTATGTTCTGTTTCCTCTTGATGTAGCACTCAGCAGTGACTGAGGAGAAACACTTTCATTGAAAGGGGTTGCCAAGCTTCCCAAAATTGCGAGTCTCCAGAAATCTCAGCAACTATTTTTTAACCCAAACTGGATGATACTTTCAGGTAATGATCAGTACACTAAGCTCACTTGTTTCCCCAAATTTCGTTCTTTTATGTTGAAGCGTTCGCTTCCAGTAACTGTTTGAATTTTGGCGTTTCATTCTGTTTTCTCCTATACTGACAGATGTATTTGGAACTCTAAATCAAACACGGTTTGTGCTAGCTTCTTGAAACTTGACACAGTAAAGCAGTTTCACGTTCTATCTCTATGTTCTGTTTCCTCTGGATGTAGCCCTAAGCAGTGACTGGGGAGAAATACTTTCATTGACAGGGGTTTGCAAGCTTCCAGAAATTACGAGTCTCCAGAAATCTCAGCAACTATGATTTCACCCAAACTGGATGATACTTTCAGGTAATAATAGGTACACTAAGCCCACTTGGTTCCCCAAATTTCGTTCTTCTATGTTGAAGCGTTCGTTTCCAGTAACAGTTTGAATTTTGGCGTTTCACTCTGTTTTCTCCTATATTGATAGATGTATTTGGAACTCTAAATCAAACACGGTTTGTGCTACCTTCTTCAAACTTGACACAGTAAAGCAGTTTCAAGTTCTATCTATATGTTCTCTTTCCTCTTGATGTAGCACTCAGCAGTGACTGAGGAGAAACACTTTCATTGAAAGGGGTTGCCAAGCTTCCCAAAATTGCGAGTCTCCAGAAATCTCAGCATCTATTTTTTCACCCAAACTGGATTATACTTTCTGGTAATGATCAGTACACTAAGCTCACTTGGTTCCCCAAATTTCGTTCTTTTATGTTGAAGCGTTCGCTTCAAGTAACTGTTTGAATTTTGGCGTTTCACTCTGTTTTCTCCTATACTGACAGATGTATTTGGAACTCTAAATCAAACACGGTTTGTGCTAGCTTCTTGAAACTTGACACAGTAAAGCAGTTTCACGTTCTATCTCTATGTTCTGTTTCCTCTGGATGTAGCCCTAAGCAGTGACTGGGGAGAAATACTTTCATTGAAAGGGGTTGCCAAGCTTCCAGAAATTACGAGTCTCCAGAAATCTCAGCAACTATTTTTTAACCCAACCTGGATGATACTTTCAGGTAATGATCAGTACACTAAGCTCACTTGGTTCCCCAAATTTCGTTCTTTTATGTTGAAGCGTTCGCTTCCAGTAACTGTTTGAATTTTGGCGTTTCACTCTGTTTTCTCCTATATTGATAGATGTATTTGGAACTCTAAACCAAACACGGTTTGTGCTAGCTTCTTGAAACTTGACACACTAAAGCAGTTTCACGTTCTATCTCTATGTTCTGTTTCCTCTTGATGTAGCACTCAGCAGTGACTGAGGAGAAACACTTTCATGGAAAGGGGTTGCCAAGATTCCCAAAATTGCGAGTCTCCAGAAATCTCAGCAACTATGATTTCACCCAAACTGGATGATACTTTCAGGTAATAATAGGTACACTAAGCTCACTTGGTTCCCCAAATTTCGTTCTTTTATGTTGAAGCGTTCGCTTCCAGTAACTGTTTGAATTTTGGCGTTTCACTCTGTTTTCTCCTATACTGACAGATGTATTTGGAACTCTAAATCAAACACGGTTTGTGCTAGCTTCTTCAAACTTGACACAGTAAAGCAGTTTCACGTTCTATCTCTATGTTCTGTTTCCTCTGGATGTAGCCCTAAGCAGTGACTGGGGAGAAACACTTTCATTGAAAGGGGTTGCCAAGCTTCCCAAAATTGCGAGTCTCCAGAAATCTCAGCAACTATGATTTCACCCAAAGTGGATGATACTTTCAGGTAATGATCAGTACACTAAGCTCACTTGGTTCCCCAAATTTCGTTCTTTTATGTTGAAGCGTTCGTTTCCAGTAACAGTTTGAATTTTGGCGTTTCACTCTGTTTTCTCCTATACTGACAGATGTATTTGGAACTCTAAATCAAACACGGTTTGTGCTAGCTTCTTGAAACTTGACACAGTAAAGCAGTTTCACGTTCTATCTCTATGTTCTGTCTCCTCTTGATGTAGCCCTAAGCAGTGACTGAGGAGAAACACTTTCATTGAAAGGGGTTGCCAAGCTTCCCAAAATTGCGAGTCTCCAGAAATCTCAGCATCTATTTTTTCACCCAAACTGGATGATACTTTCAGGTAATGATGAGTACGCTAAGCCCACTGTGTTCCCCAAATTTCGTTCTTCTATGTTGAAGCGTTCGTTTCCAGTAACAGTTTGAATTTTGGCGTTTCACTCTGTTTTCTCCTATATTGATAGATGTATTTGGAACTCTAAACCAAACACGGTTTGTGCTAGCTTCTTGAAACTTGACACAGTAAAGCAGTTTCACGTTCTATCTCTATGTTCTGTTTCCTCTTGATGTAGCACTCAGCAGTGACTGGGGAGGAATACTTTCATTGAAAGGGGTTGCCAAGCTTCCAGAAATTACGAGTCTCCAGAAATCTCAGCAACTATTTTTTAACCCAAACTGGATGATACTTTCAGGTAATGATCAGTACACTAAGCCCACTTGGTTCCCCAAATTTCGTTCTTCTATGTTAAAGCGTTCGTTTCCAGTAACAGTTTGAATTTTGGCGTTTCACTCTGTTTTCTCCTATATTGATACATGTATTTGGAACTCTAAACCAAACACGGTTTGTGCTAGCTTCTTGAAACTTGACACAGTAAAGCAGTTTCACGTTCTATCTCTATGTTCTGTTTCCTCTTGATGTAGCACTCAGCAGTGACTGAGGAGAAACACTTTCATTGAAAGGGGTTGCCAAGCTTCCCAAAATTGCGAGTCTCCAGAAATCTCAGCAACTATTTTTTAACCCAAACTGGATGATACTTTCAGGTAATGATCACTACACTAAGCTCACTTGGTTCCCCAAATTTCGTTCTTTTATGTTGAAGCGTTCGCTTCCAGTAACTGTTTGAATTTTGCGTTTCATTCTGTTTTCTCCTATACTGACAGATGTATTTGGAACTCTAAATCAAACACGGTTTGTGCTAGCTTCTTGAAACTTGACACAGTAAAGCAGTTTCACGTTCTATCTCTATGTTCTTTTTCCTCTGGATGTAGCTTTAAGCAGTGACTGGGGAGAAATACTTTCATTGACAGGGGTTGCCAAGCTTCCAGAAATTACGAGTCTCCAGAAATCTCAGCAACTATGATTTCACCCAAACTGGATGATACTTTCAGGTAATAATAGGTACACTAAGCCCACTTGGTTCCCCAAATTTCGTTCTGCTATGTTGAAGCGTTCGTTTCCAGTAACAGTTTGAATTTTGGCGTTTCACTCTGTTTTCTCCTATATTGATAGATGTATTTGGAACTCTAAATCAAACACGGTTTGTGCTACCTTCTTCAAACTTGACACAGTAAAGCAGTTTCAAGTTCTATCTCTATGTTCTCTTTCCTCTTGATGTAGCACTCAGCAGTGACTGAGGAGAAACACTTTCATTGAAAGGGGTTGCCAAGCTTCCCAAAATTGCGAGTCTCCAGAAATCTCAGCAACTATTTTTTCACCCAAACTGGATGATACTTTCAGGTAATGATCAGTACACTAAGCTCACTTGGTTCCCCAAATTTCGTTCTTTTATGTTGAAGCGTTCGCTTCCAGTAACTGTTTGAATTTTGGCGTTTCACTCTGTTTTCTCCTATACTGACAGATGTATTTGGAACTCTAAATCAAACACGGTTTGTGCTAGCTTCTTGAAACTTGACACAGTAAAGCAGTTTCACGTTCTATCTCTATGTTCTGTCTCCTCTTGATGTAGCCCTAAGCAGTGACTGGGGAGAAACACTTTCATTGAAAGGGGTTGCCAAGCTTCCAAAAATTACGAGTCTCCAGAAATCTCAGCATCTATTTTTTCACCCAAACTTGATGATACTTTCAGGTAATGATGAGTACGCTAAGCCCACTGTGTTCCCCAAATTTCGTTCTTCTATGTTGAAGCGTTCGTTTCCAGTAACAGTTTGAATTTTGGCGTTTCACTCTGTTTTCTCCTATATTGATAGATGTATTTGGAACTCTAAACCAAACACGGTTTGTGCTAGCTTCTTGAAACTTGACACAGTAAAGCAGTTTCACGTTCTATCTCTATGTTCTGTTTCCTCTTGATGTAGCACTCAGCAGTGACTGAGGAGAAACACTTTCATTGAAAGGGGTTGCCAAGCTTCCCAAAATTGCGAGTCTCCAGAAATCTCAGCAACTATTTTTTAACCCAAACTGGATGATACTTTCAGGTAATGATCAGTACACTAAGCTCACTTGGTTCCCCAAATTTCGTTCCTTTATGTTGAAGCGTTCGCTTCCAGTAACTGTTTGAATTTTGGCGTTTCACTCTGTTTTCTCCTATACTGACAGATGTATTTGGAACTCTAAATCAAACACGGTTTGTGCTAGCTTCTTGAAACTTGACACAGTAAAGCAGTTTCACGTTCTATCTCTATGTTCTGTTTCCACTGGATGTAGCCCTAAGCAGTGACTGGGGAGAAATACTTTCATTGACAGGGGTTGCCAAGCTTCCAGAAATTACGAGTCTCCAGAAATCTCAGCAACTATGATTTCACCCAAAGTGGATGATACTTTCAGGTAATAATAGGTAAACTAAGCCCACTTGGTTCCCCAAATTTCGTTCTTCTATGTTGATGCGTTCGTTTCCAGTAACAGTTTGAATTTTGGCGTTTCACTCTGTTTTCTCCTATATTTATAGATGTATTTGGAACTCTAAATCAAACACGGTTTGTGCTACCTTCTTCAAACGTGACACAGTAAAGCAGTTTCAAGTTCTATCTATATGTTCTCTTTCCTCTTGATGTAGCACTCAGCAGTGACTGAGGAGAAACACTTTCATTGAAAGGGGTTGCCAAGCTTCCCAAAATTGCGAGTCTCCAGAAATCTCAGCAACTATTTTTTCACCCAAACTGGATGATACTTTCAGGTAATGATCAGTACACTAAGCTCACTTGGTTCCCCAAATTTCGTTCTTTTATGTTGAAGCGTTCGCTTCCAGTAACTGTTTGAATTTTGGCGTTTCACTCTGTTTTCTCCTATACTGACAGATGTATTTGGAACTCTAAATCAAACACGGTTTGTGCTAGCTTCTTGAAACTTGACACAGTAAAGCAGTTTCACGTTCTATCTCTATGTTCTGTTTCCTCTGGATGTAGCCCTAAGCAGTGACTGGGGAGAAATACTTTCATTGAAAGGGGTTGCCAAGCTTCCAGAAATTACGAGTCTCCAGAAATCTCAGCAACTATTTTTTAACCCAACCTGGATGATACTTTCAGGTAATGATCAGTACACTAAGCTCACTTGGTTCCCCAAATTTCGTTCTTTTATGTTGAAGCGTTCGCTTCCAGTAACTGTTTGAATTTTGGCGTTTCACTCTGTTTTCTCCTATATTGATAGATGTATTTGGAACTCTAAACCAAACACGGTTTGTGCTAGCTTCTTGAAACTTGACACACTAAAGCAGTTTCACGTTCTATCTCTATGTTCTGTTTCCTCTTGATGTAGCACTCAGCAGTGACTGAGGAGAAACACTTTCATTGAAAGGGGTTGCCAAGATTCCCAAAATTGCGAGTCTCCAGAAATCTCAGCAACTATTTTTTAACCCAAACTGGATGATACTTTCAGGTAATGATCAGTACACTAAGCTCACTTGGTTCCCCAAATTTCGTTCTTTTATGTTGAAGCGTTCGCTTCCAGTAACTGTTTGAATTTTGGCGTTTCACTCTGTTTTCTCCTATACTGACAGATGTATTTGGAACTCTAAATCAAACACGGTTTGTGCTAGCTTCTTGAAACTTGACACAGTAAAGCAGTTTCACGTTCTATCTCTATGTTCTGTTTCCTCTGGATGTAGCCCTAAGCAGTGACTGGGGAGAAATACTTTCATTGACAGGGGTTGCCAAGCTTCCAGAAATTACGAGTCTCCAGAAATCTCAGCAACTATGATTTCACCCAACCTGGATGATACTTTCAGGTAATGATCAGTACACTAAGCCCACTTGGTTCGCCAAATTTCGTTCTTCTATGTTGAAGCGTTCGATTCCAGTAACAGTTTGAATTTTGGCGTTTTACTCTGTTTTCTCCTATATTGATAGATGTATTTGGAACTCTAAATCAAACACGGTTTGTGCTAGCTTCTTGAAACTTGACACAATAAAGCAGTTTCAAGTTCTATCTCTATGTTCTGTCTCCTCTTGATGTAGCCCTAAGCAGTGACTGGGGAGAAACACTTTCATTGACAGGGGTTGCCAAGCTTCCAAAAATTACTAGTCTCCAGAAATCTCAGCATCTATTTTTTCACCCAAACTGGATGATACTTTCAGGTAATGATGAGTACGCTAAGCCCACTGGGTTGCCAAAATTTCGTTCTTCTATGTTGAAGCGTTCGTTTCCAGTAACAGTTTGAATTTTGGCGTTTCACTCTGTTTTCTCCTATATTGATAGATGTATTTGGAACTCTAAACCAAACACGGTTTGTGCTAGCTTCTTGAAACTTGACACAGTAAAGCAGTTTCACGTTCTGTCTCTATGTTCTGTTTCCTCTGGATGTAGCCCTAAGCAGTGACTGGGGAGAAATACTTTCATTGACAGGGGTTGCCAAGCTTCCAGAAATTACGAGTCTCCAGAAATCTCAGCAACTATGATTTCACCCAAACTGGATGATACTTTCAGGTAATAATAGGTACACTAAGCCCACTTGGTTCCCCAAATTTCGTTCTTCTATGTTGAAGCGTTCGTTTCCAGTAACAGTTTGAATTTTGGCGTTTCACTCTGTTTTCTCCTATATTGATAGATGTATTTGGAACTCTAAATCAAACACGGTTTGTGCTACCTTCTTCAAACTTGACACAGTAAAGCAGTTTCAAGTTCTATCTCTATGTTCTCTTTCCTCTTGATGTAGCACTCAGCAGTGACTGAGGAGAAACACTTTCATTGAAAGGGGTTGCCAAGCTTCCCAAAATTGCGAGTCTCCAGAAATCTCAGCAACTATTTTTTCACCCAAACTGGATGATACTTTCAGGTAATGATCAGTACACTAAGCTCACTTGGTTCCCCAAATTTCGTTCTTTTATGTTGAAGCGTTCGCTTCCAGTAACTGTTTGAATTTTGGCGTTTCACTCTGTTTTCTCCTATACTGACAGATGTATTTGGAACTCTAAATCAAACACGGTTTGTGCTAGCTTCTTGAAACTTGACACAGTAAAGCAGTTTCACGTTCTATCTCTATGTTCTGTCTCCTCTGGATGTAGCCCTAAGCAGTGACTGGGGAGAAACACTTTCATTGAAAGGGGTTGCCAAGCTTCCAAAAATTACGAGTCTCCAGAAATCTCAGCATCTATTTTTTCACCCAAACTTGATGATACTTTCAGGTAATGATGAGTACGCTAAGCCCACTGTGTTCCCCAAATTTCGTTCTTCTATGTTGAAGCGTTCGTTTCCAGTAACAGTTTGAATTTTGGCGTTTCACTCTGTTTTCTCCTATATTGATAGATGTATTTGGAACTCTAAACCAAACACGGTTTGTGCTAGCTTCTTGAAACTTGACACAGTAAAGCAGTTTCACGTTCTATCTCTATGTTCTGTTTCCTCTTGATGTAGCACTCAGCAGTGACTGAGGAGAAACACTTTCATTGAAAGGGGTTGCCAAGCTTCCCAAAATTGCGAGTCTCCAGAAATCTCAGGAACTATTTTTTAACCCAAACTGGATGATACTTTCAGGTAATGATCAGTACACTAAGCCCACTTGGTTCCCCAAATTTCGTTCTTCTATGTTAAAGCGTTCGTTTCCAGTAACAGTTTGAATTTTGGCGTTTCACTCTGTTTTCTCCTATATTGATACATGTATTTGGAACTCTAAACCAAACACGGTTTGTGCTAGCTTCTTGAAACTTGACACAGTAAAGCAGTTTCACGTTCTATCTCTATGTTCTGTTTCCTCTTGATGTAGCACTCAGCAGTGACTGAGGAGAAACACTTTCATTGAAAGGGGTTGCCAAGCTTCCCAAAATTGCGAGTCTCCAGAAATCTCAGCAACTATTTTTTAACCCAAACTGGATGATACTTTCAGGTAATGATCAGTACACTAAGCTCACTTGGTTCCCCAAATTTCGTTCTTTTATGTTGAAGCGTTCGCTTCCAGTAACTGTTTGAATTTTGGCGTTTCATTCTGTTTTCTCCTATACTGACAGATGTATTTGGAACTCTAAATCAAACACGGTTTGTGCTAGCTTCTTGAAACTTGACACAGTAAAGCAGTTTCACGTTCTGTCTCTATGTTCTGTTTCCTCTGGATGTAGCCCTAAGCAGTGACTGGTGAGAAATACTTTCATTGACAGGGGTTGCCAAGCTTCCAGAAATTACGAGTCTCCAGAAATCTCAGCAACTATGATTTCACCCAAACTGGATGATACTTTCAGGTAATAATAGTTACACTAAGCCCACTGGGTTCCCCAAATTTCGTTCTTCTATGTTGAAGCGTTCGTTTCCAGTAACAGTTTGAATTTTGGCGTTTCACTCTGTTTTCTCCTATATTGATAGATGTATTTGGAACTCTAAATCAAACACGGTTTGTGCTACCTTCTTCAAACTTGACACAGTAAAGCAGTTTCAAGTTCTATCTCTATGTTCTCTTTCCTCTTGATGTAGCACTCAGCAGTGACTGAGGAGAAACACTTTCATTGAAAGGGGTTGCCAAGCTTCCCAAAATTGCGAGTCTCCAGAAATCTCAGCAACTATTTTTTCACCCAAACTGGATGATACTTTCAGGTAATGATCAGTACACTAAGCTCACTTGGTTCCCCAAATTTCGTTCTTTTATGTTGAAGCGTTCGCTTCCAGTAACTGTTTGAATTTTGGCGTTTCACTCTGTTTTCTCCTATACTGACAGATGTATTTGGAACTCTAAATCAAACACGGTTTGTGCTAGCTTCTTGAAACTTGACACAGTAAAGCAGTTTCACGTTCTATCTCTATGTTCTGTCTCCTCTTGATGTAGCCCTAAGCAGTGACTGGGGAGAAACACTTTCATTGAAAGGGGTTGCCAAGCTTCAAAAAATTACGAGTCTCCAGAAATCTCAGCATCTATTTTTTCACCCAAACTTGATGATACTTTCAGGTAATGATGAGTACGCTAAGCGCACTGTGTTCCCCAAATTTTGTTCTTCTATGTTGAAGCGTTCGTTTCCAGTAACAGTTTGAATTTTGGCGTTTCACTCTGCTTTCTCCTATATTGATAGATGTATTTGGAACTCTAAACCAAACACGGTTTGTGCTAGCTTCTTGAAACTTGACACAGTAAAGCAGTTTCACGTTCTATCTCTATGTTCTGTTTCCTCTTGATGTAGCACTCAGCAGTGACTGAGGAGAAACACTTTCATTGAAAGGGGTTGCCAAGCTTCCCAAAATTGCGAGTCTCCAGAAATCTCAGCAACTATTTTTTAACCCAAACTGGATGATACTTTCAGGTAATGATCAGTACACTAAGCTCACTTGGTTCCCCAAATTTCGTTCTTTTATGTTGAAGCGTTCGCTTCCAGTAACTGTTTGAATTTTGGCGTTTCACTCTGTTTTCTCCTATACTGACAGATGTATTTGGAACTCTAAATCAAACACGGTTTGTGCTAGCTTCTTGAAACTTGACACAGTAAAGCAGTTTCACGTTCTATCTCTATGTTCTGTTTCCTCTGGATGTAGCCCTAAGCAGTGACTGGGGAGAAATACTTTCATTGACAGGGGTTGCCAAGCTTCCAGAAATTACGAGTCTCCAGAAATCTCAGCAACTATGATTTCACCCAAAGTGGATGATACTTTCAGGTAATAATAGGTAAACTAAGCCCACTTGGTTCCCCAAATTTTGTTCTTCTATGTTGATGCGTTCGTTTCCAGTAACAGTTTGAATTTTGGCGTTTCACTCTGTTTTCTCCTATATTTATAGATGTATTTGGAACTCTAAATCAAACACGGTTTGTGCTACCTTCTTCAAACTTGACACAGTAAAGCAGTTTCAAGTTCTATCTATATGTTCTCTTTCCTCTTGATGTAGCACTCAGCAGTGACTGAGGAGAAACACTTTCATTGAAAGGGGTTGCCAAGCTTCCCAAAATTGCGAGTCTCCAGAAATCTCAGCAACTATTTTTTCACCCAAACTGGATGATACTTTCAGGTAATGATCAGTACACTAAGCTCACTTGGTTCCCCAAATTTCGTTCTTTTATGTTGAAGCGTTCGCTTCCAGTAACTGTTTGAATTTTGGCGTTTCACTCTGTTTTCTCCTATACTGACAGATGTATTTGGAACTCTAAATCAAACACGGTTTGTGCTAGCTTCTTGAAACTTGACACAGTAAAGCAGTTTCACGTTCTATCTCTATGTTCTGTTTCCTCTGGATGTAGCCCTAAGCAGTGACTGGGGAGAAATACTTTCATTGAAAGGGGTTGCCAAGCTTCCAGAAATTACGAGTCTCCAGAAATCTCAGCAACTATGATTTCACCCAACCTGGATGATACTTTCAGGTAATGATCAGTACACTAAGCTCACTTGGTTCCCCAAATTTCGTTCTTTTATGTTGAAGCGTTCGCTTCCAGTAACTGTTTGAATTTTGGCGTTTCACTCTGTTTTCTCATATATTGATAGATGTATTTGGAACTCTAAACCAAACACGGTTTGTGCTAGCTTCTTGAAACTTGACACACTAAAGCAGTTTCACGTTCTATCTCTATGTTCTGTTTCCTCTTGATGTAGCACTCAGCAGTGACTGAGGAGAAACACTTTCATTGAAAGGGTTTGCCAAGATTCCCAAAATTGCGAGTCTCCAGAAATCTCAGCAACTATTTTTTAACCCAAACTGGATGATACTTTCAGGTAATGATCAGTACACTAAGCTCACTTGGTTCCCCAAATTTCGTTCTTTTATGTTGAAGCGTTCGCTTCCAGTAACTGTTTGAATTTTGGCGTTTCACTCTGTTTTCTCCTATACTGACAGATGTAATTGGAACTCTAAATCAAACACGGTTTGTGCTAGCTTCTTGAAACTTGACACAGTAAAGCAGTTTCACGTTCTATCCCTATGTTCTGTTTCCTCTGGATGTAGCCCTAAGCAGTGACTGGGGAGAAATACTTTCATTGACAGGGGTTGCCAAGCTTCCAGAAATTACGAGTCTCCAGAAATCTCAGCAACTATGATTTCACCCAAAGTGGATGATACTTTCAGGTAATAATAGGTAAACTAAGCCCACTTGGTTCCCCAAATTTCGTTCTTCTATGTTGAAGCGTTCGTTTCCAGTAACAGTTTGAATTTTGGCGTTTCACTCTGTTTTCTCCTATATTGATAGATGTATTTGGAACTCTAAATCAAACACGGTTTGTGCTACCTTCTTCAAACTTGACACAGTAAAGCAGTTTCAAGTTCTATCTATATGTTCTCTTTCCTCTTGATGTAGCACTCAGCAGTGACTGAGGAGAAACACTTTCATTGAAAGGGGTTGCCAAGCTTCCCAAAATTGCGAGTCTCCAGAAATCTCAGCAACTATTTTTTCACCCAAACTGGATGATACTTTCAGGTAATGATCAGTACACTAAGCTCACTTGGTTCCCCAAATTTCGTTCTTTTATGTTGAAGCGTTCGCTTCCAGTAACTGTTTGAATTTTGGCGTTTCACTCTGTTTTCTCCTATACTGACAGATGTATTTGGAACTCTAAATCAAACACGGTTTGTGCTAGCTTCTTGAAACTTGACACAGTAAAGCAGTTTCACGTTCTATCTCTATGTTCTGTTTCCTCTGGATGTAGCCCTAAGCAGTGACTGGGGAGAAATACTTTCATTGAAAGGGGTTGCCAAGCTTCCAGAAATTACGAGTCTCCAGAAATCTCAGCAACTATGATTTCACCCAACCTGGATGATACTTTCAGGTAATGATCAGTACACTAAGCTCACTTGGTTCCCCAAATTTCGTTCTTTTATGTTGAAGCGTTCGCTTCCAGTAACTGTTTGAATTTTGGCGTTTCACTCTGTTTTCTCCTATATTGATAGATGTATTTGGAACTCTAAACCAAACACGGTTTGTGCTAGCTTCTTGAAACTTGACACAGTAAAGCAGTTTCACGTTCTATCTCTGTGTTCTGTTTCCTCTTGATGTAGCACTCAGCAGTGACTGAGGAGAAACACTTACATTGAAAGGGGTTGCCATGCTTCCCAAAATTGCGAGTCTCCAGAAATCTCAGCAACTATTTTTTCACCCAAACTGGATGATACTTTCAGGTAATGATCACTACACTAAGCTCACTTGGTTCCCCAAATTTCGTTCTTTTATGTTGAAGCGTTCGCTTCCAGTAACTGTTTGAATTTTGGCGTTTCACTCTGTTTTCTCCTATACTGACAGATGTATTTGGAACTCTAAATCAAACACGGTTTGTGCTAGCTTCTTGAAACTTGACACAGTAAAGCACTTTCACGTTCTATCTCTATGTTCTGTTTCCTCTGGAGGTAGCCCTAAGCAGGGACTGGGGAGAAATACTTTCATTGACAGGGGTTGCCAAGCTTCCAGAAATTACGAGTCTCCAGAAATCTCAGCAACTATGATTTCACCCAACCTGGATGATACTTTCAGGTAATGATCAGTACACTAAGCCCACTTGGTTCGCCAAATTTCGTTCTTCTATGTTGAAGCGTTCGATTCCAGTAACAGTTTGAATTTTGGCGTTTTACTCTGTTTTCTCCTATATTGATAGATGTATTTGGAACTCTAAATCAAACACGGTTTGTGCTAGCTTCTTGAAACTTGACACAATAAAGCAGTTTCAAGTTCTATCTCTATGTTCTGTCTCCTCTTGATGTAGCCCTAAGCAGTGACTGGGGAGAAACACTTTCATTGAAAGGGGTTGCCAAGCTTCCAAAAATTACGAGTCTCCAGAAATCTCAGCATCTATTTTTTCACCCAAACTGGATGATACTTTCAGGTAATGATGAGTACGCTAAGCCCACTGGGTTGCCAAAATTTCGTTCTTCTATGTTGAAGCGTTCGTTTCCAGTAACAGTTTGAATTTTGGCGTTTCACTCTGTTTTCTCCTATATTGATAGATGTATTTGGAACTCTAAACCAAACACGGTTTGTGCTAGCTTCTTGAAACTTGACACAGTAAAGCAGTTTCACGTTCTATCTCTATGTTCTGTTTCCTCTTGATGTAGCACTCAGCAGTGACTGAGGAGAAACACTTTCATTGAAAGGGGTTGCCAAGTTCCCCAAAACTGCGAGTCTCCAGAAATCTCAGCAACTATTTTTTCACCCAAACTGGATGATACTTTCAGGTAATGATCAGTACACTAAGCTCACTTGGTTCCCCAAATTTCGTTCTTTTATGTTGAAGCGTTCACTTCCAGTAACTGTTTGAATTTTGGCGTTTCACTCTGTTTTCTCCTATACTGACAGATGTATTTCGAACTCTAAGTCAAACACGGTTTGTGCTAGCTTCTTGAAACTTGACACAGTAAAGCAGTTTCAAGTTCTATCTCTATGTTTTCTTTCCTCTTGATGTAGCACTCAGCAGTGACTGAGGAGAAACACTTTCATTGAAAGGGGTTGCCAAGCTTCCAGAAATTACGAGTCTCCAGAAATCTCAGCAACTATGATTTCACCCAAACTGGATGATACTTTCAGGTAATGATCAGTACACTAAGCCCACTTGGTTCGCCAAATTTCGTTCTTCTATGTTGAAGCGTTCGTTTCCAGTAACAGTTTGAATTTTGGCGTTTTACTCTGTTTTCTCCTATATTGATAGATGTATTTGGAACTCTAAATCAAACACGGTTTGTGCTAGCTTCTTGAAACTTGACACAATAAAGCAGTTTCAAGTTCTATCTCTATGTTCTGTCTCCTCTTGATGTAGCCCTAAGCAGTGACTGGGGAGAAACACTTTCATTGAAAGGGGTTGCCAAGCTTCCAAAAATTACGAGTCTCCAGAAATCTCAGCATCTATTTTTTCACCCAAACTGGATGATACTTTCAGGTAATGATGAGTACGCTAAGCCCACTGGGTTCCCAAAATTTCGTTCTTCTATGTTGAAGCGTTCGTTTCCAGTAACAGTTTGAATTTTGGCGTTTCACTCTGTTTTCTCCTATATTGATAGATGTATTTGGAACTCTAAACCAAACACGGTTTGTGCTAGCTTCTTGAAACTTGACACAGTAAAGCAGTTTCACGTTCTATCTCTATGTTCTGTTTCCTCTTGATGTAGCACTCAGCAGTGACTGAGGAGAAACACTTTCATTGAAAGGGGTTGCCAAGCTCCCGAAAACTGCGAGTCTCCAGAAATCTCAGCATCTATTTTTTCACCCAAACTGGATGATACTTTCAGGTAATGATGAGTACGCTAAGCCCACTGTGTTCCCCAAATTTTGTTCTTCTATGTTGAAGCGTTCGTTTCCAGTAACAGTTTGAATTTTGGCGTTTCACTCTGCTTTCTCCTATATTGATAGATGTATTTGGAACTCTAAACCAAACACGGTTTGTGCTAGCTTCTTGAAACTTGACACAGTAAAGCAGTTTCACGTTCTATCTCTATGTTCTGTTTCCTCTTGATGTAGCACTCAGCAGTGACTGAGGAGAAACACTTTCATTGAAAGGGGTTGCCAAGCTTCCCAAAATTGCGAGTCTCCAGAAATCTCAGCAACTATTTTTTAACCCAAACTGGATGATACTTTCAGGTAATGATCAGTACACTAAGCTCACTTGGTTCCCCAAATTTCGTTCTTTTATGTTGAAGCGTTCGCTTCCAGTAACTGTTTGAATTTTGGCGTTTCATTCTGTTTTCTCCTATACTGACAGATGTATTTGGAACTCTAAATCAAACACGGTTTGTGCTAGCTTCTTGAAACTTGACACAGTAAAGCAGTTTCACGTTCTATCTCTATGTTCTGTTTCCTCTGGATGTAGCCCTAAGCAGTGACTGGTGAGAAATACTTTCATTGACAGGGGTTGCCAAGCTTCCAGAAATTACGAGTCTCCAGAAATCTCAGCAACTATGATTTCACCCAAACTGGATGATACTTTCAGGTAATAATAGTTACACTAAGCCCACTGGGTTCCCCAAATTTCGTTCTTCTATGTTGAAGCGTTCGTTTCCAGTAACAGTTTGAATTTTGGCGTTTCACTCTGTTTTCTCCTATATTGATAGATGTATTTGGAACTCTAAATCAAACACGGTTTGTGCTACCTTCTTCAAACTTGACACAGTAAAGCAGTTTCAAGTTCTATCTCTATGTTCTCTTTCCTCTTGATGTAGCACTCAGCAGTGACTGAGGAGAAACACTTTCATTGAAAGGGGTTGCCAAGCTTCCCAAAATTGCGAGTCTCCAGAAATCTCAGCAACTATTTTTTCACCCAAACTGGATGATACTTTCAGGTAATGATCAGTACACTAAGCTCACTTGGTTCCCCAAATTTCGTTCTTTTATGTTGAAGCGTTCGCTTCCAGTAACTGTTTGAATTTTGGCGTTTCACTCTGTTTTCTCCTATACTGACAGATGTATTTGGAACTCTAAATCAAACACGGTTTGTGCTAGCTTCTTGAAACTTGACACAGTAAAGCAGTTTCACGTTCTATCTCTATGTTCTGTCTCCTCTTGATGTAGCCCTAAGCAGTGACTGGGGAGAAACACTTTCATTGAAAGGGGTTGCCAAGCTTCAAAAAATTACGAGTCTCCAGAAATCTCAGCATCTATTTTTTCACCCAAACTTGATGATACTTTCAGGTAATGATGAGTACGCTAAGCCCACTGTGTTCCCCAAATTTTGTTCTTCTATGTTGAAGCGTTCGTTTCCAGTAACAGTTTGAATTTTGGCGTTTCACTCTGCTTTCTCCTATATTGATAGATGTATTTGGAACTCTAAACCAAACACGGTTTGTGCTAGCTTCTTGAAACTTGACACAGTAAAGCAGTTTCACGTTCTATCTCTATGTTCTGTTTCCTCTTGATGTAGCACTCAGCAGTGACTGAGGAGAAACACTTTCATTGAAAGGGGTTGCCAAGCTTCCCAAAATTGCGAGTCTCCAGAAATCTCAGCAACTATTTTTTAACCCAAACTGGATGATACTTTCAGGTAATGATCAGTACACTAAGCTCACTTGGTTCCCCAAATTTCGTTCTTTTATGTTGAAGCGTTCGCTTCCAGTAACTGTTTGAATTTTGGCGTTTCACTCTGTTTTCTCCTATACTGACAGATGTATTTGGAACTCTAAATCAAACACGGTTTGTGCTAGCTTCTTGAAACTTGACACAGTAAAGCAGTTTCACGTTCTATCTCTATGTTCTGTTTCCTCTGGATGTAGCCCTAAGCAGTGACTGGGGAGAAATACTTTCATTGACAGGGGTTGCCAAGCTTCCAGAAATTACGAGTCTCCAGAAATCTCAGCAACTATGATTTCACCCAAAGTGGATGATACTTTCAGGTAATAATAGGTAAACTAAGCCCACTTGGTTCCCCAAATTTTGTTCTTCTATGTTGATGCGTTCGTTTCCAGTAACAGTTTGAATTTTGGCGTTTCACTCTGTTTTCTCCTATATTTATAGATGTATTTGGAACTCTAAATCAAACACGGTTTGTGCTACCTTCTTCAAACTTGACACAGTAAAGCAGTTTCAAGTTCTATCTATATGTTCTCTTTCCTCTTGATGTAGCACTCAGCAGTGACTGAGGAGAAACACTTTCATTGAAAGGGGTTGCCAAGCTTCCCAAAATTGCGAGTCTCCAGAAATCTCAGCAACTATTTTTTCACCCAAACTGGATGATACTTTCAGGTAATGATCAGTACACTAAGCTCACTTGGTTCCCCAAATTTCGTTCTTTTATGTTGAAGCGTTCGCTTCCAGTAACTGTTTGAATTTTGGCGTTTCACTCTGTTTTCTCCTATACTGACAGATGTATTTGGAACTCTAAATCAAACACGGTTTGTGCTAGCTTCTTGAAACTTGACACAGTAAAGCAGTTTCACGTTCTATCTCTATGTTCTGTTTCCTCTGGATGTAGCCCTAAGCAGTGACTGGGGAGAAATACTTTCATTGAAAGGGGTTGCCAAGCTTCCAGAAATTACGAGTCTCCAGAAATCTCAGCAACTATGATTTCACCCAACCTGGATGATACTTTCAGGTAATGATCAGTACACTAAGCTCACTTGGTTCCCCAAATTTCGTTCTTTTATGTTGAAGCGTTCGCTTCCAGTAACTGTTTGAATTTTGGCGTTTCACTCTGTTTTCTCATATATTGATAGATGTATTTGGAACTCTAAACCAAACACGGTTTGTGCTAGCTTCTTGAAACTTGACACACTAAAGCAGTTTCACGTTCTATCTCTATGTTCTGTTTCCTCTTGATGTAGCACTCAGCAGTGACTGAGGAGAAACACTTTCATTGAAAGGGTTTGCCAAGATTCCCAAAATTGCGAGTCTCCAGAAATCTCAGCAACTATTTTTTAACCCAAACTGGATGATACTTTCAGGTAATGATCAGTACACTAAGCTCACTTGGTTCCCCAAATTTCGTTCTTTTATGTTGAAGCGTTCGCTTCCAGTAACTGTTTGAATTTTGGCGTTTCACTCTGTTTTCTCCTATACTGACAGATGTAATTGGAACTCTAAATCAAACACGGTTTGTGCTAGCTTCTTGAAACTTGACACAGTAAAGCAGTTTCACGTTCTATCCCTATGTTCTGTTTCCTCTGGATGTAGCCCTAAGCAGTGACTGGGGAGAAATACTTTCATTGACAGGGGTTGCCAAGCTTCCAGAAATTACGAGTCTCCAGAAATCTCAGCAACTATGATTTCACCCAAAGTGGATGATACTTTCAGGTAATAATAGGTAAACTAAGCCCACTTGGTTCCCCAAATTTCGTTCTTCTATGTTGAAGCGTTCGTTTCCAGTAACAGTTTGAATTTTGGCGTTTCACTCTGTTTTCTCCTATATTGATAGATGTATTTGGAACTCTAAATCAAACACGGTTTGTGCTACCTTCTTCAAACTTGACACAGTAAAGCAGTTTCAAGTTCTATCTATATGTTCTCTTTCCTCTTGATGTAGCACTCAGCAGTGACTGAGGAGAAACACTTTCATTGAAAGGGGTTGCCAAGCTTCCCAAAATTGCGAGTCTCCAGAAATCTCAGCAACTATTTTTTCACCCAAACTGGATGATACTTTCAGGTAATGATCAGTACACTAAGCTCACTTGGTTCCCCAAATTTCGTTCTTTTATGTTGAAGCGTTCGCTTCCAGTAACTGTTTGAATTTTGGCGTTTCACTCTGTTTTCTCCTATACTGACAGATGTATTTGGAACTCTAAATCAAACACGGTTTGTGCTAGCTTCTTGAAACTTGACACAGTAAAGCAGTTTCACGTTCTATCTCTATGTTCTGTTTCCTCTGGATGTAGCCCTAAGCAGTGACTGGGGAGAAATACTTTCATTGAAAGGGGTTGCCAAGCTTCCAGAAATTACGAGTCTCCAGAAATCTCAGCAACTATGATTTCACCCAACCTGGATGATACTTTCAGGTAATGATCAGTACACTAAGCTCACTTGGTTCCCCAAATTTCGTTCTTTTATGTTGAAGCGTTCGCTTCCAGTAACTGTTTGAATTTTGGCGTTTCACTCTGTTTTCTCCTATATTGATAGATGTATTTGGAACTCTAAACCAAACACGGTTTGTGCTAGCTTCTTGAAACTTCACACAGTAAAGCAGTTTCACGTTCTATCTCTGTGTTCTGTTTCCTCTTGATGTAGCACTCAGCAGTGACTGAGGAGAAACACTTACATTGAAAGGGGTTGCCATGCTTCCCAAAATTGCGAGTCTCCAGAAATCTCAGCAACTATTTTTTCACCCAAACTGGATGATACTTTCAGGTAATGATCACTACACTAAGCTCACTTGGTTCCCCAAATTTCGTTCTTTTATGTTGAAGCGTTCGCTTCCAGTAACTGTTTGAATTTTGGCGTTTCACTCTGTTTTCTCCTATACTGACAGATGTATTTGGAACTCTAAATCAAACACGGTTTGTGCTAGCTTCTTGAAACTTGACACAGTAAAGCACTTTCACGTTCTATCTCTATGTTCTGTTTCCTCTGGATGTAGCCCTAAGCAGGGACTGGGGAGAAATACTTTCATTGACAGGGGTTGCCAAGCTTCCAGAAATTACGAGTCTCCAGAAATCTCAGCAACTATGATTTCACCCAACCTGGATGATACTTTCAGGTAATGATCAGTACACTAAGCCCACTTGGTTCGCCAAATTTCGTTCTTCTATGTTGAAGCGTTCGATTCCAGTAACAGTTTGAATTTTGGCGTTTTACTCTGTTTTCTCCTATATTGATAGATGTATTTGGAACTCTAAATCAAACACGGTTTGTGCTAGCTTCTTGAAACTTGACACAATAAAGCAGTTTCAAGTTCTATCTCTATGTTCTGTCTCCTCTTGATGTAGCCCTAAGCAGTGACTGGGGAGAAACACTTTCATTGAAAGGGGTTGCCAAGCTTCCAAAAATTACGAGTCTCCAGAAATCTCAGCATCTATTTTTTCACCCAAACTGGATGATACTTTCAGGTAATGATGAGTACGCTAAGCCCACTGGGTTGCCAAAATTTCGTTCTTCTATGTTGAAGCGTTCGTTTCCAGTAACAGTTTGAATTTTGGCGTTTCACTCTGTTTTCTCCTATATTGATAGATGTATTTGGAACTCTAAACCAAACACGGTTTGTGCTAGCTTCTTGAAACTTGACACAGTAAAGCAGTTTCACGTTCTATCTCTATGTTCTGTTTCCTCTTGATGTAGCACTCAGCAGTGACTGAGGAGAAACACTTTCATTGAAAGGGGTTGCCAAGTTCCCCAAAACTGCGAGTCTCCAGAAATCTCAGCAACTATTTTTTCACCCAAACTGGATGATACTTTCAGGTAATGATCAGTACACTAAGCTCACTTGGTTCCCCAAATTTCGTTCTTTTATGTTGAAGCGTTCACTTCCAGTAACTGTTTGAATTTTGGCGTTTCACTCTGTTTTCTCCTATACTGACAGATGTATTTCGAACTCTAAGTCAAACACGGTTTGTGCTAGCTTCTTGAAACTTGACACAGTAAAGCAGTTTCAAGTTCTATCTCTATGTTTTCTTTCCTCTTGATGTAGCACTCAGCAGTGACTGAGGAGAAACACTTTCATTGAAAGGGGTTGCCAAGCTTCCAGAAATTACGAGTCTCCAGAAATCTCAGCAACTATGATTTCACCCAAACTGGATGATACTTTCAGGTAATGATCAGTACACTAAGCCCACTTGGTTCGCCAAATTTCGTTCTTCTATGTTGAAGCGTTCGTTTCCAGTAACAGTTTGAATTTTGGCGTTTTACTCTGTTTTCTCCTATATTGATAGATGTATTTGGAACTCTAAATCAAACACGGTTTGTGCTAGCTTCTTGAAACTTGACACAATAAAGCAGTTTCAAGTTCTATCTCTATGTTCTGTCTCCTCTTGATGTAGCCCTAAGCAGTGACTGGGGAGAAACACTTTCATTGAAAGGGGTTGCCAAGCTTCCAAAAATTACGAGTCTCCAGAAATCTCAGCATCTATTTTTTCACCCAAACTGGATGATACTTTCAGGTAATGATCAGTACACTAAGCTCACTTGGTTCCCCAAATTTCGTTCTTTTATGTTGAAGCGTTCACTTCCAGTAACTGTTTGAATTTTGGCGTTTCACTCTGTTTTCTCCTATACTGACAGATGTATTTGGAACTCTAAATCAAACATGGTTTGTGCTAGCTTCTTGAAACTTGACACAGTAAAGCAGTTTCAAGTTCTATCTCTATGTTTTCTTTCCTCTTGATGTAGCACTCAGCAGTGACTGAGGAGAAACACTTTCATTGAAAGGGGTTGCCAAGCTTCCAGAAATTACGAGTCTCCAGAAATCTCAGCAACTATGATTTCACCCAAACTGGATGATACTTTCAGGTAATGATCAGTACACTAAGCCCACTTGGTTCCCCAAATTTCGTTCTTCTATGTTGATGCGTTCGCTTCCAGTAACTGTTTGAATTTTGGCGTTTCACTCTGTTTTCTCCTATACTGACAGATGTATTTGGAACTCTAAATCAAACACGGTTTGTGCTAGCTTCTTGAAACTTGACACAGTAAAGCAGTTTCACGTTCTATCACTATGTTCTGTTTCCTCTGGATGTAGCCCTAAGCAGTGACTGGGGAAAAATACTTTCATTGACAGAGGTTGCCAAGCTTCCAGAAATTACGAGTCTCCAGAAATCTCAGCAACTATGATTTCACCCAAACTGGATGATACTTTCAGGTAATGATCAGTACACTAAGCCCACTTGGTTCCCCAAATTTCGTTCTTCTATGTTGAAGCGTTCGTTTCCAGTAACAGTTTGAATTTTGGCGTTTCACTCTGTTTTCTCCTATATTGATAGATGTATTTGGAACTCTAACCCAAACACGGTTTGTGCTAGCTTCTTGAAACTTGACACAGTAAAGCAGTTTCACGTTCTATCTCTATGTTCTGTCTCCTCTTGATGTAGCCCTAAGCAGTGACTGGGGAGAAACACTTTCATTGAAAGGGGTTGCCAAGCTTCCAAAAATTACGAGTCTCCAGAAATCTCAGCATCTATTTTTTCACCCAAACTTGATGATACTTTCAGGTAATGATGAGTACGCTAAGCCCACTGGGTTCCCCAAATTTCGTTCTTCTATGTTGAAGCGTTCGTTTCCAGTAACAGTTTGAATTTTGGCGTTTCACTCTGTTTTCTCCTATATTGATAGATGTATTTGGAACTCTAAACCAAACACGGTTTGTGCTAGCTTCTTGAAACTTGACACAGTAAAGCAGTTTCACGTTCTATATCTATGTTCTGTTTCCTCTTGATGTAGCACTCAGCAGTGACTGAGGAGAAACACTTTCATTGAAAGGGGTTGCCAAGCTTCCCAAAATTGCGAGTCTCCAGAAATCTCAGCAACTATTTTTTAACCGAAACTGGATGATACTTTCAGGTAATGATCAGTACACTAAGCCCACTTGGTTCCCCAAATTTCGTTCTTCTATGTTAAAGCGTTCGTTTCCAGTAACAGTTTGAATTTTGGCGTTTCACTCTGTTTTCTTCTATATTGATACATGTATTTGGAACTCTAAACCAAACACGGTTTGTGCTAGCTTCTTGAAACTTGACACAGTAAAGCAGTTTCACGTTCTATCTCTATGTTCTGTTTCCTCTGGATGTAGCCCTAAGCAGTGACTGGGGAGAAATACTTTCATTGACAGGGGTTGCCAAGCTTCCAGAAATTACGAGTCTCCAGAAATCTCAGCAACTATGATTTCACCCAAACTGGATGATACTTTCAGGTAATGATGAGTACGCTAAGCCCACTGGGTTCCCCAAATTTCGTTCTTCTATGTTGAAGCGTTCGTTTCCAGTAACAGTTTGAATTTTGGCGTTTCACTCTGTTTTCTCCTATATTGATAGATGTATTTGGAACTCTAAATCAAACACGGTTTGTGCTACCTTCTTCAAACTTGACACAGTAAAGCAGTTTCATGTTCTATCTCTATGTTCTGTTTCCTCTTGATGTAGCACTCAGCAGTGACTGAGGAGAAACACTTTCATTGAAAGGGGTTGCCAAGCTTCCCAAAATTGCGAGTCTCCAGAAATCTCAGCAACTATTTTTTAACCCAAACTGGATGATACTTTCAGGTAATGATCAGTACACTAAGCCCACTTGGTTCGCCAAATTTCGTTCTTCTATGTTGAAGCGTTCGATTCCAGTAACAGTTTGAATTTTGGCGTTTTACTCTGTTTTCTCCTATATTGATAGATGTATTTGGAACTCTAAATCAAACACGGTTTGTGCTAGCTTCTTGAAACTTGACACAATAAAGCAGTTTCAAGTTCTATCTCTATGTTCTGTCTCCTCTTGATGTAGCCCTAAGCAGTGACTGGGGAGAAACACTTTCATTGAAAGGGGTTGCCAAACTTCCAAAAATTACGAGTCTCCAGAAATCTCAGCATCTATTTTTTCACCCAAACTGGATGATACTTTCAGGTAATGATGAGTACGCTAAGCCCACTGGGTTCCCAAAATTTCGTTCTTCTATGTTGAAGCGTTCGTTTCCAGTAACAGTTTGAATTTTGGCGTTTCACTCTGTTTTCTCCTATATTGATAGATGTATTTGGAACTCTAACCCAAACACGGTTTGTGCTAGCTTCTTGAAACTTGACACAGTAAAGCAGTCTCACGTTCTATCTCTATGTTCTGTCTCCTCTTGATGTAGCCCTAAGCAGTGACTGGGGAGAAACACTTTCATTGAAAGGGGTTGCCAAGCTTCAAGAAATTACGAGTCTCCAGAAATCTCAGCAACTATGATTTCACCCAAACTGGATGATACTTTCAGGTAATGATCAGTACACTAAGCCCACTTGGTTCCCCAAAATTCGTTCTTCTATGTTGATGCGTTCGCTTCCAGTAACTGTTTGAATTTTGGCGTTTCACTCTGTTTTCTCCTATACTGACAGATGTATTTGGAACTCTAAATCAAACACGGTTTGTGCTAGCTTCTTGAAACTTGACACAGTAAAGCAGTTTCACGTTCTATCACTATGTTCTGTTTCCTCTGGATGTAGCCCTAAGCAGTGACTGGGGAAAAATACTTTCATTGACAGAGGTTGCCAAGCTTCCAGAAATTACGAGTCTCCAGAAATCTCAGCAACTATGATTTCACCCAAACTGGATGATACTTTCAGGTAATGATCAGTACACTAAGCCCACTTGGTTCGTCAAATTTCGTTCTTCTATGTTGAAGCGTTCGTTTCCAGTAACAGTTTGAATTTTGGCGTTTCACTCTGTTTTCTCCTATATTGATAGATGTATTTGGAACTCTAACCCAAACACGGTTTTTGCTAGCTTCTTGAAACTTGACACAGTAAAGCAGTTTCACGTTCTATCTCTATGTTCTGTCTCCTCTTGATGTAGCCCTAAGCAGTGACTGGGGAGAAACACTTTCATTGAAAGGGGTTGCCAAGCTTCCAAAAATTACGAGTCTCCAGAAATCTCAGCATCTATTTTTTCACCCAAACTGGATGATACTTTCAGGTAATGATGAGTACGCTAAGCCCACTGGGTTCCCCAAATTTCGTTCTTCTATGTTGAAGCGTTCGTTTCCAGTAACAGTTTGAATTTTGGCGTTTCACTCTGTTTTCTCCTATATTGATAGATGTATTTGGAACTCTAAACCAAACACGGTTTGTGCTAGCTTCTTGAAACTTGACACAGTAAAGCAGTTTCACGTTCTATATCTATGTTCTGTTTCCTCTTGATGTAGCACTCAGCAGTGACTGAGGAGAAACACTTTCATTGAAAGGGGTTGCCAAGCTTCCCAAAATTGCGAGTCTCCAGAAATCTCAGCAACTATTTTTTAACCCAAACTGGATGATACTTTCAGGTAATGATCAGTACACTAAGCCCACTTGGTACCCCAAATTTCGTTCTTCTATGTTAAAGCGTTCGTTTCCAGTAACAGTTTGAATTTTGGCGTTTCACTCTGTTTTCTCCTATATTGATACATGTATTTGGAACTCTAAACCAAACACGGTTTGTGCTAGCTTCTTGAAACTTGACACAGTAAAGCAGTTTCACGTTCTATCTATATGTTCTGTTTCCTCTTGATGTAGCACTCAGCAGTGACTGAGGAGAAACACTTTCATTGAAAGGGGTTGCCAAGCTTCCCAAAATTGCGAGTCTCCAGAAATCTCAGCAACTATTTTTTAACCCAAACTGGATGATACTTTCAGGTAATGATCAGTACACTAAGCTCACTTGGTTCCCCAAATTTCGTTCTTTTATGTTGAAGCGTTCGCTTCCAGTAACTGTTTGAATTTTGGCGTTTCACTCTGTTTTCTCCTATACTGACAGATGTATTTGGAACTCTAAATCAAACACGGTTTGTGCTAGCTTCTTGAAACTTGACACAGTAAAGCAGTTTCACGTTCTGTCTCTATGTTCTGTTTCCTCTGGATGTAGCCCTAAGCAGTGACTGGGGAGAAATACTTTCATTGACAGGGGTTGCCAAGCTTCCAGAAATTACGAGTCTCCAGAAATCTCAGCAACTATGATTTCACCCATACTGGATGATACTTTCAGGTAATGATCAGTACACTAAGCCCACTGGGTTCCCCAAATTTCGTTCTTCTATGTTGAAGCGTTCGCTTCCAGTAACTGTTTGAATTTTGGCGTTTCACTCTGTTTTCTCCTATACTGACAGATGTATTTGGAACTCTAAATCAAACACGGTTTGTGCTAGCTTCTTGAAACTTGACACAGTAAAGCAGTTTCACGTTCTATCTCTATGTTCTGTTTCCTCTGGATGTAGCCCTAAGCAGTGACTGGGGAGAAATACTTTCATTGAAAGGGGTTGCCAAGCTTCCAGAAATTACGAGTCTCCAGAAATCTCAGCAACTATGATTTCACCCAACCTGGATGATACTTTCAGGTAATGATCAGTACACTAAGCTCACTTGGTTCCCCAAATTTCGTTCTTTTATGTTGAAGCGTTCGCTTCCAGTAACTGTTTGAATTTTGGCGTTTCACTCTGTTTTCTCCTATATTGATAGATGTATTTGGAACTCTAAACCAAACACGGTTTGTGCTAGCTTCTTGAAACTTGACACAGTAAAGCAGTTTCACGTTCTATCTCTGTGTTCTGTTTCCTCTTGATGTAGCACTCAGCAGTGACTGAGGAGAAACACTTACATTGAAAGGGGTTGCCATGCTTCCCAAAATTGCGAGTCTCCAGAAATCTCAGCAACTATTTTTTCACCCAAACTGGATGATACTTTCAGGTAATGATCACTACACTAAGCTCACTTGGTTCCCCAAATTTCGTTCTTTTATGTTGAAGCGTTCGCTTCCAGTAACTGTTTGAATTTTGGCGTTTCACTCTGTTTTCTCCTATACTGACAGATGTATTTGGAACTCTAAATCAAACACGGTTTGTGCTAGCTTCTTGAAACTTGACACAGTAAAGCACTTTCACGTTCTATCTCTATGTTCTGTTTCCTCTGGATGTAGCCCTAAGCAGGGACTGGGGAGAAATACTTTCATTGACAGGGGTTGCCAAGCTTCCAGAAATTACGAGTCTCCAGAAATCTCAGCAACTATGATTTCACCCAACCTGGATGATACTTTCAGGTAATGATCAGTACACTAAGCCCACTTGGTTCGCCAAATTTCGTTCTTCTATGTTGAAGCGTTCGATTCCAGTAACAGTTTGAATTTTGGCGTTTTACTCTGTTTTCTCCTATATTGATAGATGTATTTGGAACTCTAAATCAAACACGGTTTGTGCTAGCTTCTTGAAACTTGACACAATAAAGCAGTTTCAAGTTCTATCTCTATGTTCTGTCTCCTCTTGATGTAGCCCTAAGCAGTGACTGGGGAGAAACACTTTCATTGAAAGGGGTTGCCAAGCTTCCAAAAATTACGAGTCTCCAGAAATCTCAGCATCTATTTTTTCACCCAAACTGGATGATACTTTCAGGTAATGATGAGTACGCTAAGCCCACTGGGTTGCCAAAATTTCGTTCTTCTATGTTGAAGCGTTCGTTTCCAGTAACAGTTTGAATTTTGGCGTTTCACTCTGTTTTCTCCTATATTGATAGATGTATTTGGAACTCTAAACCAAACACGGTTTGTGCTAGCTTCTTGAAACTTGACACAGTAAAGCAGTTTCACGTTCTATCTCTATGTTCTGTTTCCTCTTGATGTAGCACTCAGCAGTGACTGAGGAGAAACACTTTCATTGAAAGGGGTTGCCAAGCTCCCCAAAACTGCGAGTCTCCAGAAATCTCAGCAACTATTTTTTCACCCAAACTGGATGATACTTTCAGGTAATGATCAGTACACTAAGCTCACTTGGTTCCCCAAATTTCGTTCTTTTATGTTGAAGCGTTCACTTCCAGTAACTGTTTGAATTTTGGCGTTTCACTCTGTTTTCTCCTATACTGACAGATGTATTTCGAACTCTAAGTCAAACACGGTTTGTGCTAGCTTCTTGAAACTTGACACAGTAAAGCAGTTTCAAGTTCTATCTCTATGTTTTCTTTCCTCTTGATGTAGCACTCAGCAGTGACTGAGGAGAAACACTTTCATTGAAAGGGGTTGCCAAGCTTCCAGAAATTACGAGTCTCCAGAAATCTCAGCAACTATGATTTCACCCAAACTGGATGATACTTTCAGGTAATGATC
Organism: Spermophilus citellus; assembly: GCF_964194105.1. NCBI lineage: Eukaryota > Metazoa > Chordata > Mammalia > Rodentia > Sciuridae > Spermophilus > Spermophilus citellus. Next base: position 99,820,897 of record NC_138182.1, read on the forward strand.
AGTACACTAAGCCCACTTGGTTCGCCAAATTTCGTTCTTCTATGTTGAAGCGTTCGTTTCCAGTAACAGTTTGAATTTTGGCGTTTTACTCTGTTTTCTCCTATATTGATAGATGTATTTGGAACTCTAAATCAAACACGGTTTGTTCTAGCTTCTTGAAACTTGACACAATAAAGCAGTTTCAAGTTCTATCTCTATGTTCTGTCTCCTCTTGATGTAGCCCTAAGCAGTGACTGGGGAGAAACACTTTCATTGAAAGGGGTTGCCAAGCTTCCAAAAATTACGAGTCTCCAGAAATCTCAGCATCTATTTTTTCACCCAAACTGGATGATACTTTCAGGTAATGATCAGTACACTAAGCTCACTTGGTTCCCCAAATTTCGTTCTTTTATGTTGAAGCGTTCACTTCCAGTAACTGTTTGAATTTTGGCGTTTCACTCTGTTTTCTCCTATACTGACAGATGTATTTGGAACTCTAAATCAAACATGGTTTGTGCTAGCTTCTTGAAACTTGACACAGTAAAGCAGTTTCAAGTTCTATCTCTATGTTTTCTTTCCTCTTGATGTAGCACTCAGCAGTGACTGAGGAGAAACACTTTCATTGAAAGGGGTTGCCAAGCTTCCAGAAATTACGAGTCTCCAGAAATCTCAGCAACTATGATTTCACCCAAACTGGATGATACTTTCAGGTAATGATCAGTACACTAAGCCCACTTGGTTCCCCAAATTTCGTTCTTCTATGTTGATGCGTTCGCTTCCAGTAACTGTTTGAATTTTGGCGTTTCACTCTGTTTTCTCCTATACTGACAGATGTATTTGGAACTCTAAATCAAACACGGTTTGTGCTAGCTTCTTGAAACTTGACACAGTAAAGCAGTTTCACGTTCTATCACTATGTTCTGTTTCCTCTGGATGTAGCCCTAAGCAGTGACTGGGGAAAAATACTTTCATTGACAGAGGTTGCCAAGCTTCCAGAAATTACGAGTCTCCAGAAATCTCAGCAACTATGATTTCACCCAAACTGGATGATACTTTCAGGTAATGATCAGTACACTAAGCCCACTTGGTTCCCCAAATTTCGTTCTTCTATGTTGAAGCGTTCGTTTCCAGTAACAGTTTGAATTTTGGCGTTTCACTCTGTTTTCTCCTATATTGATAGATGTATTTGGAACTCTAACCCAAACACGGTTTGTGCTAGCTTCTTGAAACTTGACACAGTAAAGCAGTTTCACGTTCTATCTCTATGTTCTGTCTCCTCTTGATGTAGCCCTAAGCAGTGACTGGGGAGAAACACTTTCATTGAAAGGGGTTGCCAAGCTTCCAAAAATTACGAGTCTCCAGAAATCTCAGCATCTATTTTTTCACCCAAACTTGATGATACTTTCAGGTAATGATGAGTACGCTAAGCCCACTGGGTTCCCCAAATTTCGTTCTTCTATGTTGAAGCGTTCGTTTCCAGTAACAGTTTGAATTTTGGCGTTTCACTCTGTTTTCTCCTATATTGATAGATGTATTTGGAACTCTAAACCAAACACGGTTTGTGCTAGCTTCTTGAAACTTGACACAGTAAAGCAGTTTCACGTTCTATATCTATGTTCTGTTTCCTCTTGATGTAGCACTCAGCAGTGACTGAGGAGAAACACTTTCATTGAAAGGGGTTGCCAAGCTTCCCAAAATTGCGAGTCTCCAGAAATCTCAGCAACTATTTTTTAACCGAAACTGGATGATACTTTCAGGTAATGATCAGTACACTAAGCCCACTTGGTTCCCCAAATTTCGTTCTTCTATGTTAAAGCGTTCGTTTCCAGTAACAGTTTGAATTTTGGCGTTTCACTCTGTTTTCTCCTATATTGATACATGTATTTGGAACTCTAAACCAAACACGGTTTGTGCTAGCTTCTTGAAACTTGACACAGTAAAGCAGTTTCACGTTCTATCTCTATGTTCTGTTTCCTCTGGATGTAGCCCTAAGCAGTGACTGGGGAGAAATACTTTCATTGACAGGGGTTGCCAAGCTTCCAGAAATTACGAGTCTCCAGAAATCTCAGCAACTATGATTTCACCCAAACTGGATGATACTTTCAGGTAATGATGAGTACGCTAAGCCCACTGGGTTCCCCAAATTTCGTTCTTCTATGTTGAAGCGTTCGTTTCCAGTAACAGTTTGAATTTTGGCGTTTCACTCTGTTTTCTCCTATATTGATAGATGTATTTGGAACTCTAAATCAAACACGGTTTGTGCTACCTTCTTCAAACTTGACACAGTAAAGCAGTTTCATGTTCTATCTCTATGTTCTGTTTCCTCTTGATGTAGCACTCAGCAGTGACTGAGGAGAAACACTTTCATTGAAAGGGGTTGCCAAGCTTCCCAAAATTGCGAGTCTCCAGAAATCTCAGCAACTATTTTTTAACCCAAACTGGATGATACTTTCAGGTAATGATCAGTACACTAAGCCCACTTGGTTCGCCAAATTTCGTTCTTCTATGTTGAAGCGTTCGATTCCAGTAACAGTTTGAATTTTGGCGTTTTACTCTGTTTTCTCCTATATTGATAGATGTATTTGGAACTCTAAATCAAACACGGTTTGTGCTAGCTTCTTGAAACTTGACACAATAAAGCAGTTTCAAGTTCTATCTCTATGTTCTGTCTCCTCTTGATGTAGCCCTAAGCAGTGACTGGGGAGAAACACTTTCATTGAAAGGGGTTGCCAAACTTCCAAAAATTACGAGTCTCCAGAAATCTCAGCATCTATTTTTTCACCCAAACTGGATGATACTTTCAGGTAATGATGAGTACGCTAAGCCCACTGGGTTCCCAAAATTTCGTTCTTCTATGTTGAAGCGTTCGTTTCCAGTAACAGTTTGAATTTTGGCGTTTCACTCTGTTTTCTCCTATATTGATAGATGTATTTGGAACTCTAACCCAAACACGGTTTGTGCTAGCTTCTTGAAACTTGACACAGTAAAGCAGTCTCACGTTCTATCTCTATGTTCTGTCTCCTCTTGATGTAGCCCTAAGCAGTGACTGGGGAGAAACACTTTCATTGAAAGGGGTTGCCAAGCTTCAAGAAATTACGAGTCTCCAGAAATCTCAGCAACTATGATTTCACCCAAACTGGATGATACTTTCAGGTAATGATCAGTACACTAAGCCCACTTGGTTCCCCAAAATTCGTTCTTCTATGTTGATGCGTTCGCTTCCAGTAACTGTTTGAATTTTGGCGTTTCACTCTGTTTTCTCCTATACTGACAGATGTATTTGGAACTCTAAATCAAACACGGTTTGTGCTAGCTTCTTGAAACTTGACACAGTAAAGCAGTTTCACGTTCTATCACTATGTTCTGTTTCCTCTGGATGTAGCCCTAAGCAGTGACTGGGGAAAAATACTTTCATTGACAGAGGTTGCCAAGCTTCCAGAAATTACGAGTCTCCAGAAATCTCAGCAACTATGATTTCACCCAAACTGGATGATACTTTCAGGTAATGATCAGTACACTAAGCCCACTTGGTTCGTCAAATTTCGTTCTTCTATGTTGAAGCGTTCGTTTCCAGTAACAGTTTGAATTTTGGCGTTTCACTCTGTTTTCTCCTATATTGATAGATGTATTTGGAACTCTAACCCAAACACGGTTTGTGCTAGCTTCTTGAAACTTGACACAGTAAAGCAGTTTCACGTTCTATCTCTATGTTCTGTTTCCTCTTCGATGTAGCACTCAGCAGTGACTGAGGAGAAACACTTTCATTGAAAGGGGTTGCCAAGCTTCCCAAAATTGCGAGTCTCCAGAAATCTCAGCAACTATTTTTTAACCCAAACTGGATGATACTTTCAGGTAATGATGAGTACGCTAAGCCCACTGGGTTCCCCAAATTTCGTTCTTCTATGTTGAAGCATTCGTTTCCAGTAACAGTTTGAATTTTGGCGTTTCACTCTGTTTTCTCCTATATTGATAGATGTATTTGGAACTCTAAATCAAACACGGTTTGTGCTACCTTCTTCAAACTTGACACAGTAAAGCAGTTTCATGTTCTATCTCTATGTTCTGTTTCCTCTTGATGTAGCACTCAGCAGTGACTGAGGAGAAACACTTTCATTGAAAGGGGTTGCCAAGCTTCCCAAAATTGCGAGTCTCCAGAAATCTCAGCAACTATTTTTTCACCCAAACTGGATGATACTTTCAGGTAATGATCAGTACACTAAGCCCACTTGGTTCCCCAAATTTCGTTCTTTTATGTTGAAGCGTTCGCTTCCAGTAACTGTTTGAATTTTGGCGTTTCACTCTGTTTTCTCCTATACTGACAGATGTATTTGGAACTCTAAATCAAACACGGTTTGTGCTAGCTTCTTGAAACTTGACACAGTAAAGCAGTTTCACGTTCTATCTCTATGTTCTGTTTCCTCTGGATGTAGCCCTAAGCAGTGACTGGGGAGAAATACTTTCATTGACAGGGGTTGCCAAGCTTCCAGAAATTACGAGTCTCCAGAAATCTCAGCAACTATGATTTCACCCAAACTGGATGATACTTTTAGGTAATGATCAGTACACTAAGCCCACTTGGTTCGCCAAATTTCGTTCTTCTATGTTGAAGCGTTCGTTTCCAGTAACAGTTTGAATTTTGGCGTTTCACTCTGTTTTCTCCTATATTGATAGATGTATTTGGAACTCTAAACCAAACACGGTTTGTGCTAGCTTCTTGAAACTTGACACAGTAAAGCAGTTTCACGTTCTATCTCTATGTTCTGTTTCCTCTTCGATGTAGCACTCAGCAGTGACTGAGGAGAAACACTTTCATTGAAAGGGGTTGCCAAGCTTCCCAAAATTGCGAGTCTCCAGAAATCTCAGCAACTATTTTTTAACCCAAACAGGATGATACTTTCAGGTAATGATCAGTACACTAAGCTCACTTGGTTCCCCAAATTTCGTTCTTTTATGTTGAAGCGTTCGCTTCCAGTAACTGTTTGAATTTTGGCGTTTCACTCTGTTTTCTCCTATATTGATAGATGTATTTGGAACTCTAAACCAAACACGGTTTGTGCTAGCTTCTTGAAACTTGACACAGTAAAGCAGTTTCACGTTCTATCTCTATGTTCTGTTTCCTCTTGATGTAGCACTCAGCAGTGACTGAGGAGAAACACTTTCATTGAAAGGGGTTGCCATGCTTCCCAAAATTGCGAGTCTCCAGAAATCTCAGCAACTATTTTTTAACCCAAACTGGATGATACTTTCAGGTAATGATCAGTACACTAAGCTCACTTGGTTCCCCAAATTTCGTTCTTTTATGTTGAAGCGTTCGCTTCCAGTAACTGTTTGAATTTTGGCGTTTCACTCTGTTTTCTCCTATACTGACAGATGTATTTGGAACTCTAAATCAAACACGGTTTGTGCTAGCTTCTTGAAACTTGACACAGTAAAGCACTTTCACGTTCTATCTCTATGTTCTGTTTCCTCTGGATGTAGCCCTAAGCAGTGACTGGGGAGAAATACTTTCATTGACAGGGGTTGCCAAGCTTCCAGAAATTACGAGTCTCCAGAAATCTCAGCAACTATGATTTCACCCAACCTGGATGATACTTTCAGGTAATGATCAGTACACTAAGCCCACTTGGTTCGCCAAATTTCGTTCTTCTATGTTGAAGCGTTCGATTCCAGTAACAGTTTGAATTTTGGCGTTTTACTCTGTTTTCTCCTATATTGATAGATGTATTTGGAACTCTAAATCAAACACGGTTTGTGCTAGCTTCTTGAAACTTGACACAATAAAGCAGTTTCAAGTTCTATCTCTATGTTCTGTCTCCTCTTGATGTAGCCCTAAGCAGTCACTGGGGAGAAACACTTTCATTGAAAGGGGTTGCCAAGCTTCCAAAAATTACGAGTCTCCAGAAATCTCAGCATCTATTTTTTCACCCAAACTGGATGATACTTTCAGGTAATGATGAGTACGCTAAGCCCACTGGGTTCCCAAAATTTCGTTCTTCTATGTTGAAGCGTTCGTTTCCAGTAACAGTTTGAATTTTGGCGTTTCACTCTGTTTTCTCCTATATTGATAGATGTATTTGGAACTCTAACCCAAACACGGTTTGTGCTAGCTTCTTGAAACTTGACACAGTAAAGCAGTTTCACGTTCTATCTCTATGTTCTGTCTCCTCTTGATGTAGCCCTAAGCAGTGACTGGGGAGAAACACTTTCATTGAAAGGGGTTGCCAAGCTTCCAGAAATTACGAGTCTCCAGAAATCTCAGCAACTATGATTTCACCCAAACTGGATGATACTTTCAGGTAATGATCAGTACACTAAGCCCACTTGGTTCCCCAAATTTCGTTCTTCTATGTTGATGCGTTCGCTTCCAGTAACTGTTTGAATTTTGGCGTTTCACTCTGTTTTCTCCTATACTGACAGATGTATTTGGAACTCTAAATCAAACACGGTTTGTGCTAGCTTCTTGAAACTTGACACAGTAAAGCAGTTTCACGTTCTGTCTCTATGTTCTGTTTCCTCTGGATGTAGCCCTAAGCAGTGACTGGGGAGAAATACTTTCATTGACAGGGGTTGCCAAGCTTCCAGAAATTACGAGTCTCCAGAAATCTCAGCAACTATGATTTCACCCATACTGGATGATACTTTCATGTAATGATCAGTACACTAAGCCCACTGGGTTCCCCAAATTTCGTTCTTCTATGTTGAAGCGTTCGTTTCCAGTAACAGTTTGAATTATGGCGTTTCACTCTGTTTTCTCCTATATTGATAGATGTATTTGGAACTCTAAACCAAACACGGTTTGTGCTAGCTTCTTGAAACTTGACACAGTAAAGCAGTTTCACGTTCTATCTCTATGTTCGGTTTCCTCTTCGATGTAGCACTCAGCAGTGACTGAGGAGAAACACTTTCATTGAAAGGGGTTGCCAAGCTTCCCAAAATTGCGAGTCTCCAGAAATCTCAGCAACTATTTTTTAACCCAAACTGGATGATACTTTCAGGAAATGATCAGTACACTAAGCCCACTTGGTTCCCCAAATTTCGTTCTTCTATGTTGAAGCGTTCGTTTCCAGTAACAGTTTGAATTTTGGCGTTTCACTCTGTTTTCTCCTATATTGATAGATGTATTTGGAACTCTAAACCAAACACGGTTTGTGCTAGCTTCTTGAAACTTGACACAGTAAAGCAGTTTCACGTTCTATCTCTATGTTCTGTCTCCTCTTGATGTAGCCCTAAGCAGTGACTGGGGAGAAACACTTTCATTGAAAGGGGTTGCCAAGCTTCCAAAAATTACGAGTCTCCAGAAATCTCAGCATCTATTTTTTCACCCAAACTTGATGATACTTTCAGGTAATGATGATTAAGCTAAGCCCACTGGGTTCCCCAAATTTCGTTCTTCTATGTTGAAGCGTTCGTTTCCAGTAACAGTTTGAATTTTGGCGTTTCACTCTGTTTTCTCCTATATTGATAGATGTATTTGGAACTCTAAACCAAACACGGTTTGTGCTAGCTTCTTGAAACTTGACACAGTAAAGCAGTTTCACGTTCTATCTCTATGTTCTGTTTCCTCTTGATGTAGCACTCAGCAGTGACTGAGGAGAAACTCTTTCATTGAAAGGGGTTGCCAAGCTTCCCAAAATTGCGAGTCTCCAGAAATCTCAGCAACTATTTTTTAACCCAAACTGGATGATACTTTCAGGTAATGATCAGTACACTAAGCTCACTTGGTTCCCCAAATTTCGTTCTTTTATGTTGAAGCGTTCGCTTCCAGTAACTGTTTGAATTTTGGCGTTTCACTCTGTTTTCTCCTATACTGACAGATGTATTTGGAACTCTAAATCAAACACGGTTTGTGCTAGCTTCTTGAAACTTGACACACTAAAGCAGTTTCACGTTCTATCTCTATGTTCTGTTTCCTCTGGATGTAGCCCTAAGCAGTGACTAGGGAGAAATACTTTCATTGAAAGGGGTTGCCAAGCTTCCAGAAATTACGAGTCTCCAGAAATCTCAGCAACTATGATTTCACCCATACTGGATGATACTTTCAGGTAATGATCAGTACACTAAGCCCACTTGGTTCCCCAAATTTCGTTCTTCTATGTTGAAGCGTTCGTTTCCAGTAACAGTTTGAATTTTGGCGTTTCACTCTGTTTTCTCCTATATTGATAGATGTATTTGGAACTCTAAACCAAACACGGTTTGTGCTAGCTTCTTGAAACTTGACACAGTAAAGCAGTTTCACGTTCTATCTCTATGTTCTGTTTCCTCTTGATGTAGCACTCAGCAGTGACTGAGGAGAAACACTTTCATTGAAAGGGGTTGCCAAGTTTCCCAAAATTGCGAGTCTCCAGAAATGTCAGCAACTATTTTTTAACCCAAACTGGATGATACTTTCAGGTAATGATCAGTACACTAAGCTCACTTGGTTCCCCAAATTTCGTTCTTTTATGTTGAAGCGTTCGCTTCCAGTAACTGTTTGAATTTTGGCGTTTCACTCTGTTTTCTCCTATACTGACAGATGTATTTGGAACTCTAAATCAAACACGGTTTGTGCTAGCTTCTTGAAACTTGACACAGTAAAGCAGTTTCACGTTCTATCTCTATGTTCTGTTTCCTCTGAATGTAGCCCTAAGCAGTGACTGGGGAGAAATACTTTCATTGACAGGGGTTGCCAAGCTTCCAGAAATTACGAGTCTCCAGAAATCTCAGCAACTATGATTTCACCCAAACTGGATGATACTTTCAGGTAATAATAGGTACACTAAGCCCACTTGGTTCCCCAAAATTCGTTCTTCTATGTTGAAGCGTTCGTTTCCAGTAACAGTTTGAATTTTGGCGTTTCACTCTGTTTTCTCCTATATTGATAGATGTATTTGGAACTCTAAATCAAACACGGTTTGTGCTACCTTCTTCAAACTTGACACAGTAAAGCAGTTTCAAGTTCTATCTATATGTTCTCTTTCCTCTTGATGTAGCACTCAGCAGTGACTGAGGAGAAACACTTTCATTGAAAGGGGTTGCCAAGCTTCCCAAAATTGCGAGTCTCCAGAAATCTCAGCAACTATTTTTTCACCCAAACTGGATGATACTTTCAGGTAATGATCAGTACACTAAGCTCACTTGGTTCCCCAAATTTCGTTCTTTTATGTTGAAGCGTTCGCTTCCAGTAACTGTTTGAATTTTGGCGTTTCACTCTGTTTTCTCCTATACTGACAGATGTATTTGGAACTCTAAATCAAACACGGTTTGTGCTAGCTTCTTGAAACTTGACACACTAAAGCAGTTTCACGTTCTATCTCTATGTTCTGTTTCCTCTGGATGTAGCCCTAAGCAGTGACTGGGGAGAAATACTTTCATTGAAAGGGGTTGCCAAGCTTCCAGAAATTACGAGTCTCCAGAAATCTCAGCAACTATGATTTCACCCATACTGCATGATACTTTCAGGTAATGATCAGTACACTAAGCCCACTTGGTTCGCCAAATTTCGTTCTTCTATGTTGAAGCGTTCGTTTCCAGTAACAGTTTGAATTTTGGCGTTTCACTCTGTTTTCTCCTATATTGATAGATGTATTTGGAACTCTAAACCAAACACGGTTTGTGCTAGCTTCTTGAAACTTGACACAGTAAAGCAGTTTCACGTTCTATCTCTATGTTCTGTTTCCTCTTCGATGTAGAACTCAGCAGTGACTGAGGAGAAACACTTTCATTGAAAGGGGTTGCCAAGCTTCCCAAAATTGCGAGTCTCCAGAAATCTCAGCAACTATTTTTTAACCCAAACTGGATGATACTTTCAGGTAATGATCAGTACACTAAGCCCACTTGGTTCCCCAAATTTCGTTCTTCTATGTTGAAGCGTTCGTTTCCAGTAACAGTTTGAAATTTGGCGTTTCACTCTGTTTTCTCCTATATTGATAGATGTATTTGGAACTCTAAACCAAACACGGTTTGTGCTAGCTTCTTGAAACTTGACACAGTAAAGCAGTTTCACGTTCTATCTCTATGTTCTGTTTCCTCTTGATGTAGCACTCAGCAGTGACTGAGTAGAAACACTTTCATTGAAAGGGGTTGCCAAGCTTCCCAAAATTGCGAGTCTCTAGAAATCTCAGCAACTATTTTTTAACCCAAACTGGATGATACTTTCAGGTAATGATCAGTACACTAAGCTCACTTGGTTCCCCAAATTTCGTTCTTTTATGTTGAAGCGTTCGCTTCCAGTAACTGTTTGAATTTTGGCGTTTCACTCTGTTTTCTCCTATACTGACAGATGTATTTGGAACTCTAAATCAAACACGGTTTGTGCTAGCTTCTTGAAACTTGACACACTAAAGCAGTTTCACGTTCTATCTCTATGTTCTGTTTCCTCTGGATGTAGCCCTAAGCAGTGACTAGGGAGAAATACTTTCATTGAAAGGGGTTGCCAAGCTTCCAGAAATTACGAGTCTCCAGAAATCTCAGCAACTATGATTTCACCCATACTGGATGATACTTTCAGGTAATGATCAGTACACTAAGCCCACTTGGTTCCCCAAATTTCGTTCTTCTATGTTGAAGCGTTCGTTTCCAGTAACAGTTTGAATTTTGGCGTTTCACTCTGTTTTCTCCTATATTGATAGATGTATTTGGAACTCTAAACCAAACACGGTTTGTGCTAGCTTCTTGAAACTTGACACAGTAAAGCAGTTTCACGTTCTATCACTATGTTCTGTTTCCTCTGGATGTAGCCCTAAGCAGTGACTGGGGAAAAATACTTTCATTGACAGAGGTTGCCAAGCTTCCAGAAATTACGAGTCTCCAGAAATCTCAGCAACTATGATTTCACCCAAACTGGATGATACTTTCAGGTAATGATCAGTACACTAAGCCCACTTGGTTCCCCAAATTTCGTTCTTCTATGTTGAAGCGTTCGTTTCCAGTAACAGTTTGAATTTTGGCGTTTCACTCTGTTTTCTCCTATATTGATAGATGTATTTGGAACTCTAACCCAAACACGGTTTGTGCTAGCTTCTTGAAACTTGACACAGTAAAGCAGTTTCACGTTCTATCTCTATGTTCTGTCTCCTCTTGATGTAGCCCTAAGCAGTGACTGGGGAGAAACACTTTCATTGAAAGGGGTTGCCAAGCTTCCAAAAATTACGAGTCTCCAGAAATCTCAGCATCTATTTTTTCACCCAAACTTGATGATACTTTCAGGTAATGATGAGTACGCTAAGCCCACTGGGTTCCCCAAATTTCGTTCTTCTATGTTGAAGCGTTCGTTTCCAGTAACAGTTTGAATTTTGGCGTTTCACTCTGTTTTCTCCTATATTGATAGATGTATTTGGAACTCTAAACCAAACACGGTTTGTGCTAGCTTCTTGAAACTTGACACAGTAAAGCAGTTTCACGTTCTATATCTATGTTCTGTTTCCTCTTGATGTAGCACTCAGCAGTGACTGAGGAGAAACACTTTCATTGAAAGGGGTTGCCAAGCTTCCCAAAATTGCGAGTCTCCAGAAATCTCAGCAACTATTTTTTAACCGAAACTGGATGATACTTTCAGGTAATGATCAGTACACTAAGCCCACTTGGTTCCCCAAATTTCGTTCTTCTATGTTAAAGCGTTCGTTTCCAGTAACAGTTTGAATTTTGGCGTTTCACTCTGTTTTCTCCTATATTGATACATGTATTTGGAACTCTAAACCAAACACGGTTTGTGCTAGCTTCTTGAAACTTGACACAGTAAAGCAGTTTCACGTTCTATCTCTATGTTCTGTTTCCTCTGGATGTAGCCCTAAGCAGTGACTGGGGAGAAATACTTTCATTGACAGGGGTTGCCAAGCTTCCAGAAATTACGAGTCTCCAGAAATCTCAGCAACTATGATTTCACCCAAACTGGATGATACTTTCAGGTAATGATGAGTACGCTAAGCCCACTGGGTTCCCCAAATTTCGTTCTTCTATGTTGAAGCGTTCGTTTCCAGTAACAGTTTGAATTTTGGCGTTTCACTCTGTTTTCTCCTATATTGATAGATGTATTTGGAACTCTAAATCAAACACGGTTTGTGCTACCTTCTTCAAACTTGACACAGTAAAGCAGTTTCATGTTCTATCTCTATGTTCTGTTTCCTCTTGATGTAGCACTCAGCAGTGACTGAGGAGAAACACTTTCATTGAAAGGGGTTGCCAAGCTTCCCAAAATTGCGAGTCTCCAGAAATCTCAGCAACTATTTTTTAACCCAAACTGGATGATACTTTCAGGTAATGATCAGTACACTAAGCTCACTTGGTTCCCCAAATTTCGTTCTTTTATGTTGAAGCGTTCGCTTCCAGTAACTGTTTGAATTTTGGCGTTTCACTCTGTTTTCTCCTATACTGACAGATGTATTTGGAACTCTAAATCAAACACGGTTTGTGCTAGCTTCTTGAAACTTGACACAGTAAAGCAGTTTCACGTTCTGTCTCTATGTTCTGATTCCTCTGGATGTAGCCCTAAGCAGTGACTGGGGAGAAATACTTTCATTGACAGGGGTTGCCAAGCTTCCAGAAATTACGAGTCTCCAGAAATCTCAGCAACTATGATTTCACCCATACTGGATGATACTTTCAGGTAATGATCAGTACACTAAGCCCACTGGGTTCCCCAAATTTCGTTCTTCTATGTTGAAGCGTTCGTTTCCAGTAACAGTTTGAATTTTGGCGTTTCACTCTGTTTTCTCCTATATTGATAGATGTATTTGGAACTCTAAACCAAACACGGTTTGTGCTAGCTTCTTGAAACTTGACACAGTAAAGCAGTTTCACGTTCTATCTCTATGTTCTGTTTCCTCTTCGATGTAGCACTCAGCAGTGACTGAGGAGAAACACTTTCATTGAAAGGGGTTGCCAAGCTTCCCAAAATTGCGAGTCTCCAGAAATCTCAGCAACTATTTTTTAACCCAAACTGGATGATACTTTCAGGTAATGATGAGTACGCTAAGCCCACTGGGTTCCCCAAATTTCGTTCTTCTATGTTGAAGCATTCGTTTCCAGTAACAGTTTGAATTTTGGCGTTTCACTCTGTTTTCTCCTATATTGATAGATGTATTTGGAACTCTAAATCAAACACGGTTTGTGCTACCTTCTTCAAACTTGACACAGTAAAGCAGTTTCATGTTCTATCTCTATGTTCTGTTTCCTCTTGATGTAGCACTCAGCAGTGACTGAGGAGAAACACTTTCATTGAAAGGGGTTGCCAAGCTTCCCAAAATTGCGAGTCTCCAGAAATCTCAGCAACTATTTTTTCACCCAAACTGGATGATACGTTCAGGTAATGATCAGTACACTAAGCCCACTTGGTTCCCCAAATTTCGTTCTTTTATGTTGAAGCGTTCGCTTCCAGTAACTGTTTGAATTTTGGCGTTTCACTCTGTTTTCTCCTATACTGACAGATGTATTTGGAACTCTAAATCAAACACGGTTTGTGCTAGCTTCTTGAAACTTGACACAGTAAAGCAGTTTCACGTTCTATCTCTATGTTCTGTTTCCTCTGGATGTAGCCCTAAGCAGTGACTGGGGAGAAATACTTTCATTGACAGGGGTTGCCAAGCTTCCAGAAATTACGAGTCTCCAGAAATCTCAGCAACTATGATTTCACCCAAACTGGATGATACTTTTAGGTAATGATCAGTACACTAAGCCCACTTGGTTCGCCAAATTTCGTTCTTCTATGTTGAAGCGTTCGTTTCCAGTAACAGTTTGAATTTTGGCGTTTCACTCTGTTTTCTCCTATATTGATAGATGTATTTGGAACTCTAAACCAAACACGGTTTGTGCTAGCTTCTTGAAACTTGACACAGTAAAGCAGTTTCACGTTCTATCTCTATGTTCTGTTTCCTCTTCGATGTAGCACTCAGCAGTGACTGAGGAGAAACACTTTCATTGAAAGGGGTTGCCAAGCTTCCCAAAATTGCGAGTCTCCAGAAATCTCAGCAACTATTTTTTAACCCAAACAGGATGATACTTTCAGGTAATGATCAGTACACTAAGCTCACTTGGTTCCCCAAATTTCGTTCTTTTATGTTGAAGCGTTCGCTTCCAGTAACTGTTTGAATTTTGGCGTTTCACTCTGTTTTCTCCTATATTGATAGATGTATTTGGAACTCTAAACCAAACACGGTTTGTGCTAGCTTCTTGAAACTTGACACAGTAAAGCAGTTTCACGTTCTATCTCTATGTTCTGTTTCCTCTTGATGTAGCACTCAGCAGTGACTGAGGAGAAACACTTTCATTGAAAGGGGTTGCCATGCTTCCCAAAATTGCGAGTCTCCAGAAATCTCAGCAACTATTTTTTAACCCAAACTGGATGATACTTTCAGGTAATGATCAGTACACTAAGCTCACTTGGTTCCCCAAATTTCGTTCTTTTATGTTGAAGCGTTCGCTTCCAGTAACTGTTTGAATTTTGGCGTTTCACTCTGTTTTCTCCTATACTGACAGATGTATTTGGAACTCTAAATCAAACACGGTTTGTGCTAGCTTCTTGAAACTTGACACAGTAAAGCACTTTCACGTTCTATCTCTATGTTCTGTTTCCTCTGGATGTAGCCCTAAGCAGTGACTGGGGAGAAATACTTTCATTGACAGGGGTTGCCAAGCTTCCAGAAATTACGAGTCTCCAGAAATCTCAGCAACTATGATTTCACCCAACCTGGATGATACTTTCAGGTAATGATCAGTACACTAAGCCCACTTGGTTCGCCAAATTTCGTTCTTCTATGTTGAAGCGTTCGATTCCAGTAACAGTTTGAATTTTGGCGTTTTACTCTGTTTTCTCCTATATTGATAGATGTATTTGGAACTCTAAATCAAACACGGTTTGTGCTAGCTTCTTGAAACTTGACACAATAAAGCAGTTTCAAGTTCTATCTCTATGTTCTGTCTCCTCTTGATGTAGCCCTAAGCAGTCACTGGGGAGAAACACTTTCATTGAAAGGGGTTGCCAAGCTTCCAAAAATTACGAGTCTCCAGAAATCTCAGCATCTATTTTTTCACCCAAACTGGATGATACTTTCAGGTAATGATGAGTACGCTAAGCCCACTGGGTTCCCAAAATTTCGTTCTTCTATGTTGAAGCGTTCGTTTCCAGTAACAGTTTGAATTTTGGCGTTTCACTCTGTTTTCTCCTATATTGATAGATGTATTTGGAACTCTAACCCAAACACGGTTTGTGCTAGCTTCTTGAAACTTGACACAGTAAAGCAGTTTCACGTTCTATCTCTATGTTCTGTCTCCTCTTGATGTAGCCCTAAGCAGTGACTGGGGAGAAACACTTTCATTGAAAGGGGTTGCCAAGCTTCCAGAAATTACGAGTCTCCAGAAATCTCAGCAACTATGATTTCACCCAAACTGGATGATACTTTCAGGTAATGATCAGTACACTAAGCCCACTTGGTTCCCCAAATTTCGTTCTTCTATGTTGATGCGTTCGCTTCCAGTAACTGTTTGAATTTTGGCGTTTCACTCTGTTTTCTCCTATACTGACAGATGTATTTGGAACTCTAAATCAAACACGGTTTGTGCTAGCTTCTTGAAACTTGACACAGTAAAGCAGTTTCACGTTCTGTCTCTATGTTCTGTTTCCTCTGGATGTAGCCCTAAGCAGTGACTGGGGAGAAATACTTTCATTGACAGGGGTTGCCAAGCTTCCAGAAATTACGAGTCTCCAGAAATCTCAGCAACTATGATTTCACCCATACTGGATGATACTTTCATGTAATGATCAGTACACTAAGCCCACTGGGTTCCCCAAATTTCGTTCTTCTATGTTGAAGCGTTCGTTTCCAGTAACAGTTTGAATTATGGCGTTTCACTCTGTTTTCTCCTATATTGATAGATGTATTTGGAACTCTAAACCAAACACGGTTTGTGCTAGCTTCTTGAAACTTGACACAGTAAAGCAGTTTCACGTTCTATCTCTATGTTCGGTTTCCTCTTCGATGTAGCACTCAGCAGTGACTGAGGAGAAACACTTTCATTGAAAGGGGTTGCCAAGCTTCCCAAAATTGCGAGTCTCCAGAAATCTCAGCAACTATTTTTTAACCCAAACTGGATGATACTTTCAGGAAATGATCAGTACACTAAGCCCACTTGGTTCCCCAAATTTCGTTCTTCTATGTTGAAGCGTTCGTTTCCAGTAACAGTTTGAATTTTGGCGTTTCACTCTGTTTTCTCCTATATTGATAGATGTATTTGGAACTCTAAACCAAACACGGTTTGTGCTAGCTTCTTGAAACTTGACACAGTAAAGCAGTTTCACGTTCTATCTCTATGTTCTGTCTCCTCTTGATGTAGCCCTAAGCAGTGACTGGGGAGAAACACTTTCATTGAAAGGGGTTGCCAAGCTTCCAAAAATTACGAGTCTCCAGAAATCTCAGCATCTATTTTTTCACCCAAACTTGATGATACTTTCAGGTAATGATGAGTAAGCTAAGCCCACTGGGTTCCCCAAATTTCGTTCTTCTATGTTGAAGCGTTCGTTTCCAGTAACAGTTTGAATTTTGGCGTTTCACTCTGTTTTCTCCTATATTGATAGATGTATTTGGAACTCTAAACCAAACACGGTTTGTGCTAGCTTCTTGAAACTTGACACAGTAAAGCAGTTTCACGTTCTATCTCTATGTTCTGTTTCCTCTTGATGTAGCACTCAGCAGTGACTGAGGAGAAACTCTTTCATTGAAAGGGGTTGCCAAGCTTCCCAAAATTGCGAGTCTCCAGAAATCTCAGCAACTATTTTTTAACCCAAACTGGATGATACTTTCAGGTAATGATCAGTACACTAAGCTCACTTGGTTCCCCAAATTTCGTTCTTTTATGTTGAAGCGTTCGCTTCCAGTAACTGTTTGAATTTTGGCGTTTCACTCTGTTTTCTCCTATACTGACAGATGTATTTGGAACTCTAAATCAAACACGGTTTGTGCTAGCTTCTTGAAACTTGACACACTAAAGCAGTTTCACGTTCTATCTCTATGTTCTGTTTCCTCTGGATGTAGCCCTAAGCAGTGACTAGGGAGAAATACTTTCATTGAAAGGGGTTGCCAAGCTTCCAGAAATTACGAGTCTCCAGAAATCTCAGCAACTATGATTTCACCCATACTGGATGATACTTTCAGGTAATGATCAGTACACTAAGCCCACTTGGTTCCCCAAATTTCGTTCTTCTATGTTGAAGCGTTCGTTTCCAGTAACAGTTTGAATTTTGGCGTTTCACTCTGTTTTCTCCTATATTGATAGATGTATTTGGAACTCTAAACCAAACACGGTTTGTGCTAGCTTCTTGAAACTTGACACAGTAAAGCAGTTTCACGTTCTATCTCTATGTTCTGTTTCCTCTTGATGTAGCACTCAGCAGTGACTGAGGAGAAACACTTTCATTGAAAGGGGTTGCCAAGTTTCCCAAAATTGCGAGTCTCCAGAAATGTCAGCAACTATTTTTTAACCCAAACTGGATGATACTTTCAGGTAATGATCAGTACACTAAGCTCACTTGGTTCCCCAAATTTCGTTCTTTTATGTTGAAGCGTTCGCTTCCAGTAACTGTTTGAATTTTGGCGTTTCACTCTGTTTTCTCCTATACTGACAGATGTATTTGGAACTCTAAATCAAACACGGTTTGTGCTAGCTTCTTGAAACTTGACACAGTAAAGCAGTTTCACGTTCTATCTCTATGTTCTGTTTCCTCTGAATGTAGCCCTAAGCAGTGACTGGGGAGAAATACTTTCATTGACAGGGGTTGCCAAGCTTCCAGAAATTACGAGTCTCCAGAAATCTCAGCAACTATGATTTCACCCAAACTGGATGATACTTTCAGGTAATAATAGGTACACTAAGCCCACTTGGTTCCCCAAAATTCGTTCTTCTATGTTGAAGCGTTCGTTTCCAGTAACAGTTTGAATTTTGGCGTTTCACTCTGTTTTCTCCTATATTGATAGATGTATTTGGAACTCTAAATCAAACACGGTTTGTGCTACCTTCTTCAAACTTGACACAGTAAAGCAGTTTCAAGTTCTATCTATATGTTCTCTTTCCTCTTGATGTAGCACTCAGCAGTGACTGAGGAGAAACACTTTCATTGAAAGGGGTTGCCAAGCTTCCCAAAATTGCGAGTCTCCAGAAATCTCAGCAACTATTTTTTCACCCAAACTGGATGATACTTTCAGGTAATGATCAGTACACTAAGCTCACTTGGTTCCCCAAATTTCGTTCTTTTATGTTGAAGCGTTCGCTTCCAGTAACTGTTTGAATTTTGGCGTTTCACTCTGTTTTCTCCTATACTGACAGATGTATTTGGAACTCTAAATCAAACACGGTTTGTGCTAGCTTCTTGAAACTTGACACACTAAAGCAGTTTCACGTTCTATCTCTATGTTCTGTTTCCTCTGGATGTAGCCCTAAGCAGTGACTGGGGAGAAATACTTTCATTGAAAGGGGTTGCCAAGCTTCCAGAAATTACGAGTCTCCAGAAATCTCAGCAACTATGATTTCACCCATACTGCATGATACTTTCAGGTAATGATCAGTACACTAAGCCCACTTGGTTCGCCAAATTTCGTTCTTCTATGTTGAAGCGTTCGTTTCCAGTAACAGTTTGAATTTTGGCGTTTCACTCTGTTTTCTCCTATATTGATAGATGTATTTGGAACTCTAAACCAAACACGGTTTGTGCTAGCTTCTTGAAACTTGACACAGTAAAGCAGTTTCACGTTCTATCTCTATGTTCTGTTTCCTCTTCGATGTAGAACTCAGCAGTGACTGAGGAGAAACACTTTCATTGAAAGGGGTTGCCAAGCTTCCCAAAATTGCGAGTCTCCAGAAATCTCAGCAACTATTTTTTAACCCAAACTGGATGATACTTTCAGGTAATGATCAGTACACTAAGCCCACTTGGTTCCCCAAATTTCGTTCTTCTATGTTGAAGCGTTCGTTTCCAGTAACAGTTTGAAATTTGGCGTTTCACTCTGTTTTCTCCTATATTGATAGATGTATTTGGAACTCTAAACCAAACACGGTTTGTGCTAGCTTCTTGAAACTTGACACAGTAAAGCAGTTTCACGTTCTATCTCTATGTTCTGTTTCCTCTTGATGTAGCACTCAGCAGTGACTGAGTAGAAACACTTTCATTGAAAGGGGTTGCCAAGCTTCCCAAAATTGCGAGTCTCTAGAAATCTCAGCAACTATTTTTTAACCCAAACTGGATGATACTTTCAGGTAATGATCAGTACACTAAGCTCACTTGGTTCCCCAAATTTCGTTCTTTTATGTTGAAGCGTTCGCTTCCAGTAACTGTTTGAATTTTGGCGTTTCACTCTGTTTTCTCCTATACTGACAGATGTATTTGGAACTCTAAATCAAACACGGTTTGTGCTAGCTTCTTGAAACTTGACACACTAAAGCAGTTTCACGTTCTATCTCTATGTTCTGTTTCCTCTGGATGTAGCCCTAAGCAGTGACTAGGGAGAAATACTTTCATTGAAAGGGGTTGCCAAGCTTCCAGAAATTACGAGTCTCCAGAAATCTCAGCAACTATGATTTCACCCATACTGGATGATACTTTCAGGTAATGATCAGTACACTAAGCCCACTTGGTTCCCCAAATTTCGTTCTTCTATGTTGAAGCGTTCGTTTCCAGTAACAGTTTGAATTTTGGCGTTTCACTCTGTTTTCTCCTATATTGATAGATGTATTTGGAACTCTAAACCAAACACGGTTTGTGCTAGCTTCTTGAAACTTGACACAGTAAAGCAGTTTCACGTTCTATCTCTATGTTCTGTCTCCTCTTGATGTAGCCCTAAGCAGTGACTGGGGAGAAACACTTTCATTGAAAGGGGTTGCCAAGCTTCCAAAAATTACGAGTCTCCAGAAATCTCAGCATCTATTTTTTCACCCAAACTTGATGATACTTTCAGGTAATGATGAGTACGCTAAGCCCACTGTGTTTCCCAAATTTCGTTCTTCTATGTTGAAGCGTTCGTTTCCAGTAACAGTTTGAATTTTGGCGTTTCACTCTGTTTTCTCCTATATTGATAGATGTATTTGGAACTCTAAACCAAACACGGTTTGTGCTAGCTTCTTGAAACTTGACACAGTAAAGCAGTTTCACGTTCTATCTCTATGTTCTGTTTCCTCTTGATGTAGCACTCAGCAGTGACTGAGGAGAAACACTTTCATTGAAAGGGGTTGCCAAGTTTCCCAAAATTGCGAGTCTCCAGAAATGTCAGCAACTATTTTTTAACCCAAACTGGATGATACTTTCAGGTAATGATCAGTACACTAAGCTCACTTGGTTCCCCAAATTTCGTTCTTTTATGTTGAAGCGTTCGCTTCCAGTAACTGTTTGAATTTTGGCGTTTCACTCTGTTTTCTCCTATACTGACAGATGTATTTGGAACTCTAAATCAAACACGGTTTGTGCTAGCTTCTTGAAACTTGACACAGTAAAGCAGTTTCACGTTCTATCTCTATGTTCTGTTTCCTCTGAATGTAGCCCTAAGCAGTGACTGGGGAGAAATACTTTCATTGACAGGGGTTGCCAAGCTTCCAGAAATTACGAGTCTCCAGAAATCTCAGCAACTATGATTTCACCCAAACTGGATGATACTTTCAGGTAATAATAGGTACACTAAGCCCACTTGGTTCCTCAAATTTCGTTCTTCTATGTTGAAGCGTTCGTTTCCAGTAACAGTTTGAATTTTGGCGTTTCACTCTGTTTTCTCCTATATTGATAGATGTATTTGGAACTCTAAATCAAACACGGTTTGTGCTACCTTCTTCAAACTTGACACAGTAAAGCAGTTTCAAGTTCTATCTATATGTTCTCTTTCCTCTTGATGTAGCACTCAGCAGTGACTGAGGAGAAACACTTTCATTGAAAGGGGTTGCCAAGCTTCCCAAAATTGCGAGTCTCCAGAAATCTCAGCAACTATTTTTTCACCCAAACTGGATGATACTTTCAGGTAATGATCAGTACACTAAGCTCACTTGGTTCCCCAAATTTCGTTCTTTTATGTTGAAGCGTTCGCTTCCAGTAACTGTTTGAATTTTGGCGTTTCACTCTGTTTTCTCCTATACTGACAGATGTATTTGGAACTCTAAATCAAACACGGTTTGTGCTAGCTTCTTGAAACTTGACACACTAAAGCAGTTTCACGTTCTATCTCTATGTTCTGTTTCCTCTGGATGTAGCCCTAAGCAGTGACTGGGGAGAAATACTTTCATTGAAAGGGGTTGCCAAGCTTCCAGAAATTACGAGTCTCCAGAAATCTCAGCAACTATGATTTCACCCATACTGCATGATACTTTCAGGTAATGATCAGTACACTAAGCCCACTTGGTTCGCCAAATTTCGTTCTTCTATGTTGAAGCATTCGTTTCCAGTAACAGTTTGAATTTTGGCGTTTCACTCTGTTTTCTCCTATATTGATAGATGTATTTGGAACTCTAAACCAAACACGGTTTGTGCTAGCTTCTTGAAACTTGACACAGTAAAGCAGTTTCACGTTCTATCTCTATGTTCTGTTTCCTCTTCGATGTAGCACTCAGCAGTGACTGAGGAGAAACACTTTCATTGAAAGGGGTTGCCAAGCTTCCCAAAATTGCGAGTCTCCAGAAATCTCAGCAACTATTTTTTACCCAAACTGGATGATACTTTCAGGTAATGATCAGTACACTAAGCCCACTTGGTTCCCCAAATTTCGTTCTTCTATGTTGAAGCGTTCGTTTCCAGTAACAGTTTGAAATTTGGCGTTTCACTCTGTTTTCTCCTATATTGATAGATGTATTTGGAACTCTAAACCAAACACGGTTTGTGCTAGCTTCTTGAAACTTGACACAGTAAAGCAGTTTCACGTTCTATCTCTATGTTCTGTTTCCTCTTGATGTAGCACTCAGCAGTGACTGAGGAGAAACACTTTCATTGAAAGGGGTTGCCAAGCTTCCCAAAATTGCGAGTCTCCAGAAATCTCAGCAACTATTTTTTAACCCAAACTGGATGATACTTTCAGGTAATGATCAGTACACTAAGCCTACTTGGTGCCCCAAATTTCGTTCTTTTATGTTGAAGCGTTCGCTTCCAGTAACTGTTTGAATTTTGGCGTTTCACTCTGTTTTCTCCTATATTGATAGATGTATTTGGAACTCTAAACCAAACACGGTTTGTGCTAGCTTCTTGAAACTTGACACAGTAAAGCAGTTTCACGTTCTATCTCTATGTTCTGTTTCCTCTTGATGTAGCACTCAGCAGTGACTGAGTAGAAACACTTTCATTGAAAGGGGTTGCCAAGCTTCCCAAAATTGCGAGTCTCCAGAAATCTCAGCAACTATTTTTTAACCCAAACTGGATGATACTTTCAGGTAATGATCAGTACACTAAGCTCACTTGGTTCCCCAAATTTCGTTCTTTTATGTTGAAGCGTTCGCTTCCAGTAACTGTTTGAATTTTGGCGTTTCACTCTGTTTTCTCCTATACTGACAGATGTATTTGGAACTCTAAACCAAACACGGTTTGTGCTAGCTTCTTGAAACTTGACACAGTAAAGCAGTTTCACGTTCTATCTCTATGTTCTGTTTCCTCTTGATGTAGCACTCAGCAGTGACTGAGGAGAAACACTTTCATTGAAAGGGGTTGCCAAGCTCCCCAAAACTGCGAGTCTCCAGAAATCTCAGCAACTATTTTTTCACCCAAACTGGATGATACTTTCAGGTAATGATCAGTACACTAAGCTCACTTGGTTCCCCAAATTTCGTTCTTTTATGTTGAAGCGTTCACTTCCAGTAACTGTTTGAATTTTGGCGTTTCACTCTGTTTTCTCCTATACTGACAGATGTATTTGGAACTCTAAATCAAACACGGTTTGTGCTAGCTTCTTGAAACTTGACACAGTAAAGCAGTTTCAAGTTCTATCTCTATGTTTTCTTTCCTCTTGATGTAGCACTCAGCAGTGACTGAGGAGAAACACTTTCATTGAAAGGGGTTGCCAAGCTTCCAGAAATTACGAGTCTCCAGAAATCTCAGCAACTATGATTTCACCCAAACTGGATGATACTTTCAGGTAATGATCAGTACACTAAGCCCACTTGGTTCGCCAAATTTCGTTCTTCTATGTTGAAGCGTTCGTTTCCAGTAACAGTTTGAATTTTGGTGTTTCACTCTGTTTTCTCCTATATTGATAGATGTATTTGGAACTCTAAACCAAACACGGCTTGTGCTAGCTTCTTGAAACTTGACACAGTAAAGCAGTTTCACGTTCTATCTCTATGTTCTGTTTCCTCTTGATGTAGCACTCAGCAGTGACTGAGGAGAAACACTTTCATTGAAAGGGGTTGCCAAGCTTCCCAAAACTGCGAGTCTCCAGAAATCTCAGCAACTATTTTTTCACCCAAACTGGATGATACTTTCAGGTAATGATCAGTACACTAAGCTCACTTGGTTCCCCAAATTTCGTTCTTTTATGTTGAAGCGTTCACTTCCAGTAACTGTTTGAATTTTGGCGTTTCACTCTGTTTTCTCCTATACTGACAGATGTATTTGGAACTCTAAATCAAACACGGTTTGTGCTAGCTTCTTGAAACTTGACACAGTAAAGCAGTTTCAAGTTCTATCTCTATGTTTTCTTTCCTCTTGATGTAGCACTCAGCAGTGACTGAGGAGAAACACTTTCATTGAAAGGGGTTGCCAAGCTTCCAGAAATTACGAGTCTCCAGAAATCTCAGCAACTATGATTTCACCCAAACTGGATGATACTTTCAGGTAATGATCAATACACTAAGCCCACTTGGTTCCCCAAATTTCGTTCTTCTATGTTGATGCGTTCGCTTCCAGTAACTGTTTGAAATTTGGCGTTTCACTCTGTTTTCTCCTATACTGACAGATGTATTTGGAACTCTAAATCAAACACGGTTTGTGCTAGCTTCTTGAAACTTGACACAGTAAAGCAGTTTCACGTTCTATATCTATGTTCTGTTTCCTCTTGATGTAGCACTCAGCAGTGACTGAGGAGAAACACTTTCATTGAAAGGGGTTGCCAAGCTTCCCAAAATTGCGAGTCTCCAGAAATCTCAGCAACTATGATTTCACCCAAACTGGATGATACTTTCAGGTAATGATCAGTACACTAAGCCCACTTGGTTCGTCAAATTTCGTTCTTCTATGTTGAAGCGTTCGTTTCCAGTAACAGTTTGAATTTTGGCGTTTTACTCTGTTTTCTCCTATATTGATAGATGTATTTGGAACTCTAAATCAAACACGGTTTGTGCTAGCTTCCTGAAACTTGACACAATAAAGCAGTTTCAAGTTCTATCTCTATGTTCTGTCTCCTCTTGATGTAGCCCTAAGCAGTGACTGGGGAGAAACACTTTAATTGAAAGGGGTTGCCAAGCTTCCAAAAATTACGAGTCTCCAGAAATCTCAGCATCTATTTTTTCACCCAAACTGGATGATACTTTCAGGTAATGATGAGTACGCTAAGCCCACTGGGTTCCCAAAATTTCGTTCTTCTATGTTGAAGCGTTCGTTTCCAGTAACAGTTTGAATTTTGGCGTTTCACTCTGTTTTCTCCTATATTGATAGATGTATTTGGAACTCTAAACCAAACACGGTTTGTGCTAGCTTCTTGAAACTTGACACAGTAAAGCAGTTTCACGTTCTATCTCTATGTTCTGTTTCCTCTTGATGTAGCACTCAGCAGTGACTGAGGAGAAACACTTTCATTGAAAGGGGTTGCCAAGCTCCCCAAAACTGCGAGTCTCCAGAAATCTCAGCAACTATTTTTTCACCCAAACTGGATGATACTTTCAGGTAATGATCAGTACACTAAGCTCACTTGGTTCCCCAAATTTCGTTCTTTTATGTTGAAGCGTTCACTTCCAGTAACTGTTTGAATTTTGGCGTTTCACTCTGTTTTCTCCTATACTGACAGATGTATTTGGAACTCTAAATCAAACACGGTTTGTGCTAGCTTCTTGAAACTTGACACAGTAAAGCAGTTTCAAGTTCTATCTCTATGTTTTCTTTCCTCTTGATGTAGCACTCAGCAGTGACTGAGGAGAAACACTTTCATTGAAAGGGGTTGCCAAGCTTCCAGAAATTACGAGTCTCCAGAAATCTCAGCAACTATGATTTCACCCAAACTGGATGATACTTTCAGGTAATGATCAGTACACTAAGCCCACTTGGTTCGCCAAATTTCGTTCTTCTATGTTGAAGCGTTCGTTTCCAGTAACAGTTTGAATTTTGGCGTTTTACTCTGTTTTCTCCTATATTGATAGATGTATTTGGAACTCTAAATCAAACACGGTTTGTGCTAGCTTCTTGAAACTTGACACAATAAAGCAGTTTCAAGTTCTATCTCTATGTTCTGTCTCCTCTTGATGTAGCCCTAAGCAGTGACTGGGGAGAAACACTTTCATTGAAAGGGGTTGCCAAGCTTCCAAAAATTACGAGTCTCCAGAAATCTCAGCATCTATTTTTTCACCCAAACTGGATGATACTTTCAGGTAATGATGAGTACGCTAAGCCCACTGGGTTCCCAAAATTTCGTTCTTCTATGTTGAAGCGTTCGTTTCCAGTAACAGTTTGAATTTTGGCGTTTCACTCTGTTTTCTCCTATATTGATAGATGTATTTGGAACTCTAAACCAAACACGGTTTGTGCTAGCTTCTTGAAACTTGACACAGTAAAGCAGTTTCACGTTCTATCTCTATGTTCTGTTTCCTCTTGATGTAGCACTCAGCAGTGACTGAGGAGAAACTCTTTCATTGAAAGGGGTTGCCAAGCTCCCCAAAACTGCGAGTCTCCAGAAATCTCAGCAACTATTTTTTCACCCAAACTGGATGATACTTTCAGGTAACGATCAGTACACTAAGCTCACTTGCTTCCCCAAATTTCGTTCTTTTATGTTGAAGCGTTCACTTCCAGTAACTGTTTGAATTTTGGCGTTTCACTCTGTTTTCTCCTATACTGACAGATGTATTTGGAACTCTAAATCAAACACGGTTTGTGCTAGCTTCTTGAAACTTGACACAGTAAAGCAGTTTCAAGTTCTATCTCTATGTTTTCTTTCCTCTTGATGTAGCACTCAGCAGTGACTGAGGAGAAACACTTTCATTGAAAGGGGTTGCCAAGCTTCCAGAAATTACGAGTCTCCAGAAATCTCAGCAACTATGATTTCACCCAAACTGGATGATACTTTCAGGTAATGATCAGTACACTAAGCCCAGTTGGTTCCCCAAATTTCGTTCTTCTATGTTGATGCGTTCGCTTCCAGTAACTGTTTGAATTTTGGCGTTTCACTCTGTTTTCTCCTATACTGACAGATGTATTTGGAACTCTAAATCAAACACGGTTTGTGCTAGCTTCTTGAAACTTGACACAGTAAAGCAGTTTCACGTTCTATCACTATGTTCTGTTTCCTCTGGATGTAGCCCTAAGCAGTGACTGGGGAAAAATACTTTCATTGACAGAGGTTGCCAAGCTTCCAGAAATTACGAGTCTCCAGAAATCTCAGCAACTATGATTTCACCCAAACTGGATGATACTTTCAGGTAATGATCAGTACACTAAGCCCACTTGGTTCCCCAAATTTCGTTCTTCTATGTTGAAGCGTTCGTTTCCAGTAACAGTTTGAATTTTGGCGTTTCACTCTGTTTTCTCCTATATTGATAGATGTATTTGGAACTCTAACCCAAACACGGTTTGTGCTAGCTTCTTGAAACTTGACACAGTAAAGCAGTTTCACGTTCTATCTCTATGTTCTGTCTCCTCTTGATGTAGCCCTAAGCAGTGACTGGGGAGAAACACTTTCATTGAAAGGGGTTGCCAAGCTTCCAAAAATTACGAGTCTCCAGAAATCTCAGCATCTATTTTTTCACCCAAACTGGATGATACTTTCAGGTAATGATGAGTACGCTAAGCCCACTGGGTTCCCAAAATTTCGTTCTTCTATGTTGAAGCGTTCGTTTCCAGTAACAGTTTGAATTTTGGCGTTTCACTCTGTTTTCTCCTATATTGATAGATGTATTTGGAACTCTAAACCAAACACGGTTTGTGCTAGCTTCTTGAAACTTGACACAGTAAAGCAGTTTCACGTTCTATCTCTATGTTCTGTTTCCTCTTGATGTAGCACTCAGCAGTGACTGAGGAGAAACACTTTCATTGAAAGGGGTTGCCAAGCTCCCCAAAACTGCGAGTCTCCAGAAATGTCAGCAACTATTTTTTCACCCAAACTGGATGATACTTTCAGGTAATGATCAGTACACTAAGCTCACTTGGTTCCCCAAATTTCGTTCTTTTATGTTGAAGCGTTCACTTCCAGTAACTGTTTGAATTTTGGCGTTTCACTCTGTTTTCTCCTATACTGACAGATGTATTTGGAACTCTAAATCAAACACGGTTTGTGCTAGCTTCTTGAAACTTGACACAGTAAAGCAGTTTCAAGTTCTATCTCTATGTTTTCTTTCCTCTTGATGTAGCACTCAGCAGTGACTGAGGAGAAACACTTTCATTGAAAGGGGTTGCCAAGCTTCCAGAAATTACGAGTCTCCAGAAATCTCAGCAACTATGATTTCACCCAAACTGGATGATACTTTCAGGTAATGATCAGTACACTAAGCCCACTTGGTTCGCCAAATTTCGTTCTTCTATGTTGAAGCGTTCGTTTCCAGTAACAGTTTGAATTTTGGCGTTTTACTCTGTTTTCTCCTATATTGATAGATGTATTTGGAACTCTAAATCAAACACGGTTTGTGCTAGCTTCTTGAAACTTGACACAATAAAGCAGTTTCAAGTTCTATCTCTATGTTCTGTCTCCTCTTGATGTAGCCCTAAGCAGTGACTGGGGAGAAACACTTTCATTGAAAGGGGTTGCCAAGCTTCCAAAAATTACGAGTCTCCAGAAATCTCAGCATCTATTTTTTCACCCAAACTGGATGATACTTTCAGGTAATGATGAGTACGCTAAGCCCACTGGGTTCCCCAAATTTCGTTCTTCTATGTTGAAGCGTTCGTTTCCAGTAACAGTTTGAATTTTGGCGTTTCACTCTGTTTTCTCCTATACTGACAGATGTATTTGGAACTCTAAACCAAACACGGTTTGTGCTAGCTTCTTGAAACTTGACACAGTAAAGCAGTTTCACGTTCTATCTCTATGTTCTGTTTCCTCTTCATGTAGCACTCAGCAGTGACTGAGGAGAAACACTTTCATTGAAAGGGGTTGCCAAGCTCCCCAAAACTGCGAGTCTCCAGAAATCTCAGCAACTATTTTTTCACCCAAACTGGATGATACTTTCAGGTAATGATCAGTACACTAAGCTCACTTGGTTCCCCAAATTTCGTTCTTTTATGTTGAAGTGTTCACTTCCAGTAACTGTTTGAATTTTGGCGTTTCACTCTGTTTTCTCCTATACTGACAGATGTATTTGGAACTCTAAATCAAACACGGTTTGTGCTAGCTTCTTGAAACTTGACACAGTAAAGCAGTGTCAAGTTCTATCTCTATGTTTTCTTTCCTCTTGATGTAGCACTCAGCAGTGACTGAGGAGAAACACTTTCATTGAAAGGGGTTGCCAAGCTTCCAGAAATTACGAGTCTCCAGAAATCTCAGCAACTATGATTTCACCCAAACTGGATGATACTTTCAGGTAATGATCAGTACACTAAGCCCACTTGGTTCGCCAAATTTCGTTCTTCTATGTTGAAGCGTTCGTTTCCAGTAACAGTTTGAATTTTGGCGTTTTACTCTGTTTTCTCCTATATTGATAGATGTATTTGGAACTCTAAATCAAACACGGTTTGTGCTAGCTTCTTGAAACTTGACACAATAAAGCAGTTTCAAGTTCTATCTCTATGTTCTGTCTCCTCTTGATGTAGCCCTAAGCAGTGACTGAGGAGAAATACTTTCATTGACAGGGGTTGCCAAGCTTCCAGAAATTACGAGTCTCCAGAAATCTCAGCAACTATGATTTCACCCAAACTGGATGATACTTTCAGGTAATAATAGGTACACTAAGCCCACTTGGTTCCCCAAATTTCGTTCTTCTATGTTGAAGCGTTCGTTTCCAGTAACTGTTTGAATTTTGGCGTTTCACTCTGTTTTCTCCTATATTTATAGATGTATTTGGAACTCTAAATCAAACACGGTTTGTGCTACCTTCTTCAAACTTGACACAGTAAAGCAGTTTCAAGTTCTATCTATATGTTCTCTTTCCTCTTGATGTAGCACTCAACAGTGACTGAGGAGAAACACTTTCATTGAAAGGGGTTGCCAAGCTTCCCAAAATTGCGAGTCTCCAGAAATCTCAGCAACTATTTTTTCACCCAAACTGGATGATACTTTCAGGTAATGATCAGTACACTAAGCTCACTTGGTTCCCCAAATTTCGTTCTTTTATGTTGAAGCGTTCGCTTCCAGTAACTGTTTGAATTTTGGCGTTTCACTCTGTTTTCTCCTATACTGACAGATGTATTTGGAACTCTAAATTAAACACGGTTTGTGCTAGCTTCTTGAAACTTGACACACTAAAGCAGTTTCACGTTCTATCTCTATGTTCTGTTTCCTCTTGATGTAGCCCTAAGCAGTGACTGGGGTGAAATACTTTCATTGACAGGGGTTGCCAAGCTTCCAGAAATTACGAGTCTCCAGAAATCTCAGCAACTATGATTTCACCCAACCTGGATGATACTTTCAGGTAATGATCAGTACACTAAGCCCACTTGGTTCGCCAAATTTCGTTCTTCTATGTTGAAGCGTTCGTTTCCAGTAACAGTTTGAATTTTGGCGTTTCACTCTGTTTTCTCCTATACTGACAGATGTATTTGGAACTCTAAATCAAACACGGTTTGTGCTAGCTTCTTGAAACTTGACACACTAAAGCAGTTTCACGTTCTATCTCTATGTTCTGTTTCCTCTTGATGTAGCCCTAAGCAGTGACTGGGGAGAAATACTTTCATTAAAAGGGGTTGCCAAGCTTCCAGAAATTACGAGTCTCCAGAAATCTCAGCAACTATGATTTCACCCATACTGGATGATACTTTCAGGTAATGATCAGTACGCTAAGCCCACTTGGTTCGCCAAATTTCGTTCTTTTATGTTGAAGCGTTCGCTTCCAGTAACTGTTTGAATTTTGGCGTTTCACTCTGTTTTCTCCTATATTGATAGATGTATTTGGAACTCTAAACCAAACACGGTTTGTGCTAGCTTCTTGAAACTTGACACAGTAAAGCAGTTTCACGTTCTATCTCTATGTACTGTTTCCTCTTGATGTAGCACTCAGCAGTGACTGAGGAGAAACACTTTCATTGAAAGGGGTTGCCAAGCTTCCCAAAATTGCGAGTCTCCAGAAATCTCAGCAACTATTTTTTCACCCAAACTGGATGATACTTTCAGGTAATGATCAGTACACTAAGCCCACTTGGTTCCCCAAATTTCGTTCTTCTATGTTGATGCATTCGCTTCCAGTAACTGTTTGAATTTTGGCGTTTCACTCTGTTTTCTCCTATACTGACAGATGTATTTGGAACTCTAAATCAAACACGGTTTGTGCTAGCTTCTTGAAACTTGACACAGTAAAGCAGTTTCACGTTCTATCTCTATTTTCTGTTTCCTCTGGATGTAGCCCTAAGCAGTGACTGAGTAGAAACACTTTCATTGAAAGGGGTTGCCAAGCTTCCAGAAATTACGAGTCTCCAGAAATCTCAGCAACTATTTTTTCACCCAAACTGGATGATACTTTCAGGTAATAATAGGTACACTAAGCCCACTTGGTTCCCCCAATTTCGTTCTTTTATGTTGAAGCGTTCGCTTCCAGTAACTGTTTGAATTTTGGCGTTTCACTCTGTTTTCTCCTATATTTATAGATGTATTTGGAACTCTAAATCAAACACGGTTTGTGCTACCTTCTTCAAACTTGACACAGTAAAGCAGTTTCAAGTTCTATCTATATGTTCTCTTTCCTCTTGATGTAGCCCTAAGCAGTGACTGAGGAGAAACACTTTCATTGAAAGGGTTTGCCAAGCTTCCCAAAATTGCGAGTCTCCAGAAATCTCAGCAACTATGATTTCACCCAAACTGGATGATACTTTCAGGTAATGATCAGTACACTAAGCCCACTTGGTTCCCCAAATTTCGTTCTTCTATGTTGATGCGTTCGCTTCCAGTAACTGTTTGAATTTTGGTGTTTCACTCTGTTTTCTCCTATACTGAAAGATGTATTTGGAACTCTAAACCAAACACGGTTTGTGCTAGCTTCTTGAAACTTGACACACTAAAGCAGTTTCACGTTCTATCTCTATGTTCTGTTTCCTCTTCGATATAGCACTCAGCAGTGACTGAGGAGAAACACTTTCATTGAAAGGGGTTGCCAAGCTCCCCAAAACTGCGAGTCTCCAGAAATCTCAGCAACTATTTTTTCACCCAAACTGGATGATACTTTCAGGTAATGATCAGTACACTAAGCCCACTTGGTTCCCCAAATTTCGTTCTTCTATGTTGAAGCGTTCACTTCCAGTAACTGTTTGAATTTTGGCTTTTCACTCTGTTTTCTCCTATACTGACAGATGTATTTGGAACTCTAAACCAAACACGGTTTGTGCTAGCTTCTTGAAACTTGACACACTAAAGCAGTTTCACGTTCTATCTCTATGTTCTGTTTCCTCTGGATGTAGCCCTAAGCAGTGACTGGGGAGAAATACTTTCATTGAAAGGGGTTGCCAAGCTTCCAGAAATTACGAGTCTCCAGAAATCTCAGCAACTATGATTTCACCCATACTGGATGATACTTTCAGGTAATGATCAGTACACTAAGCCCACTTGGTTCGCCAAATTTCGTTCTTCTATGTTGAAGCGTTCGTTTCCAGTAACAGTTTGAATTTTGGTGTTTCACTCTGTTTTCTCCTATATTGATAGATGTATTTGGAACTCTAAACCAAACACGGTTTGTGCTAGCTTCTTGAAACTTGACACAGTAAAGCAGTTTCACGTTCTATCTCTATGTTCTGTTTCCTCTTCGATGTAGCACTCAGCAGTGACTGAGGAGAAACACTTTCATTGAAAGGGGTTGCCAAGCTTCCCAAAATTGCGAGTCTCCAGAAATCTCAGCAACTATTTTTTAACCCAAACTGGATGATACTTTCAGGTAATGATCAGTACACTAAGCCCACTTGGTTCCCCAAATTTCGTTCTTGTATGTTGAAGCGTTCGTTTCCAGTAACAGTTTGAAATTTGGCGTTTCACTCTGTTTTCTCCTATATTGATAGATGTATTTGGAACTCTAAACCAAACACGGTTTGTGCTAGCTTCTTGAAACTTGACACAGTAAAGCAGTTTCACGTTCTATCTCTATGTTCTGTTTCCTCTTGATGTAGCACTCAGCAGTGACTGAGGAGAAACACTTTCATTGAAAGGGGTTGCCAAGCTTCCCAAAATTGCGAGTCTCCAGAAATCTCAGCATCTATTTTTTCACCCAAACTGGATGATACTTTCAGGTAATGATGAGTACGCTAAGCCCACTGGGTTCCCAAAATTTCGTTCTTCTATGTTGAAGCGTTCGTTTCCAGTAACAGTTTGAATTTTGGCGTTTCACTCTGTTTTCCCCTATATTGATAGATGTATTTGGAACTCTAAACCAAACACGGTTTGTGCTAGCTTCTTGAAACTTGACACAGTAAAGCAGTTTCACGTTCTATCTCTATGTTCTGTTTCCTCTTGATGTAGCACTCAGCAGTGACTGAGGAGAAACACTTTCATTGAAAGGGGTTGCCAAGCTCCCCAAAACTGCGAGTCTCCAGAAATCTCAGCAACTATTTTTTCACCCAAACTGGATGATACTTTCAGGTAATGATCAGTACACTAAGCCCACTTGGTTCCCCAAATTTCGTTCTTCTATGTTGAAGCATTCGTTTCCTGTAACAGTTTGAATTTTGGCGTTTCACTCTGTTTTCTCCTATATTGATAGATGTATTTGGAAGTGTAAACCAAACACGG
Source organism: Spermophilus citellus (assembly GCF_964194105.1). Taxonomy (NCBI): domain Eukaryota; kingdom Metazoa; phylum Chordata; class Mammalia; order Rodentia; family Sciuridae; genus Spermophilus; species Spermophilus citellus. Next base: position 99,853,854 of record NC_138182.1, read on the forward strand.
TTTGTGCTAGCTTCTTGAAACTTGACACAGTAAAGCAGTTTCAAGTTCTATCTCTATGTTTTCTTTCCTCTTGATGTAGCACTCAGCAGTGACTGAGGAGAAACACTTTCATTGAAAGGGGTTGCCAAGCTTCCCAAAATTGCGAGTCTCCAGAAATCTCAGCAAATATTTTTTAACCCAAACTGGATGATACTTTCAGGTAATGATCAGTACACTAAGCCCACTTGGTTCCCCAAATTTCGTTCTTTTATGTTGAAGCGTTCGCTTCCAGTAACTGTTTGAATTTTGGCGTTTCACTCTGTTTTCTCCTATATTGATAGATGTATTTGGAACTCTAAACCAAACACGGTTTGTGCTAGCTTCTTGAAACTTGACACAGTAAAGCAGTTTCAAGTTCTATCTATATGTTCTCTTTCCTCTTGATGTAGCACTCAACATTGACTGAGGAGAAACACTTTCATTGAAAGGGGATGCCAAGCTTCCCAAAATTGCGAGTCTCCAGAAATCTCAGCAATTATTTTTTCACCCAAACTGGATGATACTTTCAGGTAATGATCAGTACACTAAGCTCACTTGGTTCCCCAAATTTCGTTCTTTTATGTTGAAGCGTTCGCTTCCAGTAACTGTTTGAATTTTGGCGTTTCACTCTGTTTTCTCCTATACTGACAGATGTATTTGGAACTCTAACTCAAACACGGTTTGTGCTAGCTTCTTGAAAGTTGACACACTAAAGCAGTTTCACGTTCTATCTCTATGTTCTGTTTCCTCTTGATGTAGCCCTAAGCAGTGACTGGGGAGTAATACTTTCATTGAAAGGGGTTGCCAAGCTTCCAGAAATTACGAGTCTCCAGAAATCTCAGCAACTATGATTTCACCCATACTGGATGATACTTTCAGGTAATGATCAGTACACTAAGCCCACTTGGTTCGCCAAATTTCGTTCTTCTATGTTGAAGCGTTCGTTTCCAGTAACAGTTTGAATTTTGGTGTTTCACTCTGTTTTCTCCTATATTGATAGATGTATTTGGAACTCTAAACCAAACACGGTTTGTGCTAGCTTCTTGAAACTTGACACAGTAAAGCAGTTTCATGTTCTATCTCTATGTTCTGTTTCCTCTTGATGTAGCACTCAGCAGTGACTGAGGAGAAACACTTTCATTGAAAGGGGTTGCCAAGCTCCCCAAAACTGCGAGTCTCCAGAAATCTCAGCAACTATTTTTCACCCAAACTGGATGATACTTTCAGGTAATGATCAGTACACTAAGCTCACTTGGTTCCCCAAATTTCGTTCTTTTATGTTGAAGCGTTCACTTCCAGTAACTGTTTGAATTTTGGCGTTTCACTCTGTTTTCTCCTATACTGACAGATGTATTTGGAACTCTAAATCAAACACGGTTTGTGCTAGCTCCTTGAAACTTGACACAGTAAAGCAGTTTCAAGTTCTATCTCTATGTTTTCTTTCCACTTGATGTAGCCCTCAGCAGTGACTGAGGAGAAACACTTTCATTGAAAGGGGTTGCCAAGCTTCCAGAAATTACGAGTCTCCAGAAATCTCAGCAACTATGATTTCACCCAAACTGGATGATACTTTCAGGTAATGATCAGTACTCTAAGCCCACTTGGTTCACCAAATTTCGTTCTTCTATGTTGAAGCGTTCGTTTCCAGTAACAGTTTGAATTTTGGCGTTTTACTCTGTTTTCTCCTATATTGATAGATGTATTTGGAACTCTAAATCAAACACGGTTTGTGCTAGCTTCTTGAAACTTGACACAATAAAGCAGTTTCAAGTTCTATCTCTATGTTCTGTCTCCTCTTGATGTAGCCCTAAGCAGTGACTGGGGAGAAACACTTTCATTGAAAGGGGTTGCCAAGCTTCCAAAAATTACGAGTCTCCAGAAATCTCAGCATCTATTTTTTCACCCAAACTGGATGATACTTTCAGGTAATGATGAGTACGCTAAGCCCACTGGGTTCCCAAAATTTCGTTCTTCTATGTTGAAGCGTTCGTTTCCAGTAACAGTTTGAATTTTGGTGTTTCACTCTGTTTTCTCCTATATTGATAGATGTATTTGGAACTCTAAACCAAACACGGTTTGTGCTAGCTTCTTGAAACTTGACACAGTAAAGCAGTTTCACGTTCTATCTCTATGTTCTGTTTCCTCTTGATGTAGCACTCAGCAGTGACTGAGGAGAAACACTTTCATTGAAAGGGGTTGCCAAGCTCCCCAAAACTGCGAGTCTCCAGAAATCTCAGCAACTATTTTTTCACCCAAACTGGATGATACTTTCAGGTAATGATCAGTACACTAAGCTCACTTGGTTCCCCAAATTTCGTTCTTTTATGTTGAAGCGTTCACTTCCAGTAACTGTTTGAATTTTGGCGTTTCACTGTGTTTTCTCCTATACTGACAGATGTATTTGGAACTCTAAATCAAACACGGTTTGTGCTAGCTTCTTGAAACTTGACACAGTAAAGCAGTTTCAAGTTCTATCTCTATGTTTTCTTTCCTCTTGATGTAGCACTCAGCAGTGACTGAGGAGAAACACTTTCATTGAAAGGGGTTGCCAAGCTTCCAGAAATTACGAGTCTCCAGAAATCTCAGCAACTATGATTTCACCCAAACTGGATGATACTTTCAGGTAATGATCAGTACACTAAGCCCACTTGGTTCCCCAAATTTCGTTCTTCTATGTTGAAGCGTTCGTTTCCAGTAACAGTTTGAATTTTGGCGTTTCACTCTGTTTTCTCCTATATTGATAGATGTATTTGGAACTCTAACCCAAACACGGTTTGTGCTAGCTTCTTGAAACTTGACACAGTAAAGCAGTTTCACGTTCTATCTCTATGTTCTGTCTCCTCTTGATGTAGCGCTAAGCAGTGACTGGGGAGAAACACTTTCATTGAAAGGGGTTGCCAAGCTTCCAAAAATTACGAGTCTCCAGAAATCTCAGCATCTATTTTTTCACCCAAACTTGATGATACTTTCAGGTAATGATGAGTACGCTAAGCCCACTGGGTTCCCCAAATTTCGTTCTTCTATGTTGAAGCGTTCGTTTCCATTAACAGTTTGAATTTTGGCGTTTCACTCTGTTTTCTCCTATATTGATAGATGTATTTGGAACTCTAAACCAAACACGGTTTGTGCTAGCTTCTTGAAACTTGACACAGTAAAGCAGTTTCACGTTCTATATCTATGTTCTGTTTCCTCTTGATGTAGCACTCAGCAGTGACTGAGGAGAAACACTTTCATTGAAAGGGGTTGCCAAGCTTCCCAAAATTGCGAGTCTCCAGAAATCTCAGGAACTATTTTTTAACCAAACTGGATGATACTTTCAGGTAATGATCAGTACACTAAGCCCACTTGGTTCCCCAAATTTCGTTCTTCTATGTTAAAGCATTCGTTTCCAGTAACAGTTTGAATTTTGGCGTTTCACTCTGTTTTCTCCTATATTGATACATGTATTTGGAACTCTAAACCAAACACGGTTTGTGCTAGCTTCTTGAAACTTCACACAGTAAAGCAGTTTCACGTTCTATCTCTATGTTCTGTTTCCTCTTGATGTAGCACTCAGCAGTGACTGAGGAGAAACACTTTCATTGAAAGGGGTTGCCAAGCTTCCCAAAATTGCGAGTCTCGAGAAATCTCAGCAACAATTTTTTAACCCAAACTGGATGATACTTTCAGGTAATGATCAGTACACTAAGCCCACTTGGTTCTCCAAATTTCGTTCTTCTATGTTGAAGCGTTCGTTTCCAGTAACAGTTTGAATTTTGGCGTTTTACTCTGTTTTCTCCTATACTGACAGATATATTTGGAACTCTAAATCAAACACGGTTTGTGCTAGCTTCTTGAAACTTGACACACTAAAGCAGTTTCACGTTCTATCTCTATGTTCTGTTTCCTCTTGATGTAGCACTCAGCAGTGACTGAGGAGAAACACTTTCATTGAAAGGGGTTGCCAAGCTTCCCAAAATTGCGAGTCTCGAGAAATCTCAGCAACTATTTTTTAACCCAAACTGGATGATACTTTCAGGTAATGATCAGTACACTAAGCTCACTTGGTTCCCCAAATTTCGTTCTTTTATGTTGAAGCGTTCGCTTCCAGTAACTGTTTGAATTTTCGCGTTTCACTCTGTTTTCTCCTATACTGACAGATGTATTTGGAACTCTAAATCAAACACGGTTTGTGCTAGCTTCTTGAAACTTGACACAGTAAAGCAGTTTCACGTTCTATCTCTATGTTCTGTTTCCTCTTGATGTAGCCCTAAGCAGTGACTGGGGAGAAATACTTTCATTGACAGGGGTTGCCAAGCTTCCAGAAATTACGAGTCTCCAGAAATCTCAGCAACTATGATTTCACCCAAACTGGATGATACGTTCAGGTAATAATAGGTACACTAAGCCCACTTGGTTCCCCAAATTTCGTTCTTCTATGTTGAAGCGTTCGTTTCCAGTAACAGTTTGAATTTTGGCGTTTCACTCTGTTTTCTCCTATATTGATAGATGTATTTGGAACTCTAAATCAAACACGGTTTGTGCTACCTTCTTCAAACTTGACACAGTAAAGCAGTTTCAAGTTCTATCTATATGTTCTCTTTCCTCTTGATGTAGCACTCAGCAGTGACTGAGGAGAAACACTTTCATTGAAAGGGGTTGCCAAGCTTCCCAAAATTGCGAGTCTCCAGAAATCTCAGCAACTATTTTTTCACCCAAACTGGATGATACTTTCAGGTAATGATCAGTACACTAAGCTCACTTGGTTCCCCAAATTTCGTTCTTTTATGTTGAAGCGTTCGCTTCCAGTAACTGTTTGAATTTTGGCGTTTCACTCTGTTTTCTCCTATACTGACAGATGTATTTGGAACTCTAAATCAAACACGGTTTGTGCTAGCTTCTTGAAACTTGACACACTAAAGCAGTTTCACGTTCTATCTCTATGTTCTGTTTCCTCTTGATGTAGCACTAAGCAGTGACTGGGGAGAAATACTTTCATTGAAAGGGGTTGCCAAGCTTCCAGAAATTACGAGTCTCCAGAAATCTCAGCAACTATGATTTCACCCATACTGGATGATACTTTCAGGTAATGATCAGTACACTAAGCCCACTTGGTTCTCCAAATTTCGTTCTTCTATGTTGAAGCGTTCGTTTCCAGTAACAGTTTGAATTTTGGCGTTTTACTCTGTTTTCTCCTATATTGATAGATGTATTTGGAACTCTAAATCAAACACGGTTTGTGCTAGCTTCTTGAAACTTGACACAATAAAGCAGTTTCAAGTTCTATCTCTATGTTCTGTCTCCTCTTGATGTAGCCCTAAGCAGTGACTGGGGAGAAACACTTTCATTGAAAGGGGTTGCCAAGCTTCCAAAAATTACGAGTCTCCAGAAATCTCAGCATCTATTTTTTCACCCAAACTGGATGATACTTTCAGGTAATGATGAGTACGCTAAGCCCACTGGGTTCCCAAAATTTCGTTCTTCTATGTTGAAGCGTTCGTTTCCAGTAACAGTTTGAATTTTGGCGTTTCACTCTGTTTTCTCCTATATTGATAGATGTATTTGGAACTCTAAACCAAACACGGTTTGTGCTAGCTTCTTGAAACTTGACACAGTAAAGCAGTTTCACGTTCTATCTCTATGTTCTGTTTCCTCTTGATGTAGCACTCAGAGTGACTGAGGAGAAACACTTTCATTGAAAGGGGTTGCCAAGCTCCCCAAAACTGCGAGTCTCCAGAAATCTCAGCAACTATTTTTTCACCCAAACTGGATGATACTTTCAGGTAATGATCAGTACACTAAGCTCACTTGGTTCCCCAAATTTCGTTCTTTTATGTTGAAGCGTTCACTTCCAGTAACTGTTTGAATTTTGGCGTTTCACTCTGTTTTCTCCTATACTGACAGATGTATTTGGAACTCTAAATCAAACACGGTTTGTGCTAGCTTCTTGAAACTTGACACAGTAAAGCAGTTTCAAGTTCTATCTCTATGTTTTCTTTCCTCTTGATGTAGCACTCAGCAGTGACTGAGGAGAAACACTTTCATTGAAAGGGGTTGCCAAGCTTCCAGAAATTACGAGTCTCCAGAAATCTCAGCAACTATGATTTCACCCAAACTGGATGATACTTTCAGGTAATGATCAGTACACTAAGCCCACTTGGTTCCCCAAATTTCGTTCTTCTATGTTGATGCGTTCGCTTCCAGTAACTGTTTGAATTTTGGCGTTTCACTCTGTTTTCTCCTATACTGACAGATGTATTTGGAACTCTAAATCAAACACGGTTTGTGCTAGCTTCTTGAAACTTGACACAGTAAAGCAGTTTCACGTTCTATCACTATGTTCTGTTTCCTCTGGATGTAGCCCTAAGCAGTGACTGGGGAAAAATACTTTCATTGACAGAGGTTGCCAAGCTTCCAGAAATTACGAGTCTCCAGAAATCTCAGCAACTATGATTTCACCCAAACTGGATGATACTTTCAGGTAATGATCAGTACACTAAGCCCACTTGGTTCCCCAAATTTCGTTCTTCTATGTTGAAGCGTTCGTTTCCAGTAACAGTTTGAATTTTGGCGTTTCACTCTGTTTTCTCCTATATTGATAGATGTATTTGGAACTCTAACCCAAACACGGTTTGTGCTAGCTTCTTGAAACTTGACACAGTAAAGCAGTTTCACGTTCTATCTCTATGTTCTGTCTCCTCTTGATGTAGCCCTAAGCAGTGACTGGGGAGAAACACTTTCATTGAAAGGGGTTGCCAAGCTTCCAAAAATTACGAGTCTCCAGAAATCTCAGCATCTATTTTTTCACCCAAACTTGATGATACTTTCAGGTAATGATGAGTACGCTAAGCCCACTGGGTTCCCCAAATTTCGTTTTTCTATGTTGAAGCGTTCGTTTCCAGTAACAGTTTGAATTTTGGCGTTTCACTCTGTTTTCTCCTATATTGATAGATGTATTTGGAACTCTAAACCAAACACGGTTTGTGCTAGCTTCTTGAAACTTGACACAGTAAAGCAGTTTCAGGTTCTATATCTATGTTCTGTTTCCTCTTGATGTAGCACTCAGCAGTGACTGAGGAGAAACACTTTCATTGTAAGGGGTTGCCAAGCTTCCCAAAATTGCGAGTCTCCAGAAATCTCAGCAACTATTTTTTAACCCAAACTGGATGATACTTTCAGGTAATGATCAGTACACTAAGCCCACTTGGTTCCCCAAATTTCGTTCTTCTATGTTAAAGCGTTCGTTTCCAGTAACAGTTTGAATTTTGGCGTTTCACTCTGTTTTCTCCTATATTGATACATGTATTTGGAACTCTAAACCAAACACGGTTTGTGCTAGCTTCTTGAAACTTCACACAGTAAAGCAGTTTCACGTTCTATCTCTATGTTCTGTTTCCTCTTGATGTAGCACTCAGCAGTGACTGAGGAGAAACACTTTCATTGAAAGGGGTTGCCAAGCTTCCCAAAATTGCGAGTCTCCAGAAATCTCAGCAACTATTTTTTAACCCAAACTGGATGATACTTTCAGGTAATGATCAGTACACTAAGCTCACTTGGTTCCCCAAATTTCATTCTTTTATGTTGAAGCGTTCGCTTCCAGTAACTGTTTGAATTTTGGCGTTTCACTCTGTTTTCTCCTATACTGACAGATGTATTTGGAACTCTAAATCAAACACGGTTTGTGCTAGCTTCTTGAAACTTGACACAGTAAAGCAGTTTCACGTTCTATCTCTATGTTCTGTTTCCTCTTGATGTAGCCCTAAGCAGTGACTGGGGAGAAATACTTTCATTGACAGGGGTTGCTAAGCTTCCAGAAATTACGAGTCTCCAGAAATCTCAGCAACTATGATTTCACCCAAACTGGATGATACTTTCAGGTAATAATAGGTACACTAAGCCCACTTGGTTCCCCAAATTTCGTTCTTCTATGTTGAAGCGTTCGTTTCCAGTAACAGTTTGAATTTTGGCGTTTCACTCTGTTTTCTCCTATATTGATAGATGTATTTGGAACTCTAAATCAAACACGGTTTGTGCTACCTTCTTCAAACTTGACACAGTAAAGCAGTTTCAAGTTCTATCTATATGTTCTCTTTCCTCTTGATGTAGCACTCAGCAGTGACTGAGGAGAAACACTTTCATTGAAAGGGGTTGCCAAGCTTCCCAAAATTGCGAGTCTCCAGAAATCTCAGCAACTATTTTTTCACCCAAACTGGATGATACTTTCAGGTAATGATCAGTACACTAAGCTCACTTGGTTCCCCAAATTTCGTTCTTTTATGTTGAAGCGTTCGCTTCCAGTAACTGTTTGAATTTTGGCGTTTCACTCTGTTTTCTCCTATACTGACAGATGTATTTGGAACTCTAAATCAAACACGGTTTGTGCTAGCTTCTTGAAACTTGACACACTAAAGCAGTTTCACGTTCTATCTCTATGTTCTGTTTCCTCTTGATGTAGCGCTAAGCAGTGACTGGGGAGAAATACTTTCATTGAAAGGGGTTGCCAAGCTTCCAGAAATTACGAGTCTCCAGAAATCTCAGCAACTATGATTTCACCCATACTGGATGATACTTTCAGGTAATGATCAGTACACTAAGCCCACTTGGTTCGCCAAATTTCGTTCTTCTATGTTGAAGCGTTCGTTTCCAGTAACAGTTTGAATTTTGGTGTTTCACTCTGTTTTCTCCTATATTGATAGATGTATTTGGAACTCTAAACCAAACACGGTTTGTGCTAGCTTCTTGAAACTTGACACAGTAAAGCAGTTTCACGTTCTATCTCTATGTTCTGTTTCCTCTTGATGTAGCACTCAGCAGTGACTGAGGAGAAACACTTTCATTGAAAGGGGTTGCCAAACTCCCCAAAACTGCGAGTCTCCAGAAATCTCAGCAACTATTTTTTCACCCAAACTGGATGATACTTTCAGGTAATGATCAGTACACTAAGCTCACTTGGTTCCCCAAATTTCGTTCTTTTATGTTGAAGCGTTCACTTCCAGTAACTGTTTGAATTTTGGCGTTTCACTCTGTTTTCTCCTATACTGACAGATGTATTTGGAACTCTAAATCAAACACGGTTTGTGCTAGCTTCTTGAAACTTGACACAATAAAGCAGTTTCAAGTTCTATCTCTATGTTTTCTTTCCTCTTGATGTAGCACTCAGCAGTGACTGAGGAGAAACACTTTCATTGAAAGGGGTTGCCAAGCTTCCAGAAATTACGAGTCTCCAGAAATCTCAGCAACTATGATTTCACTCAAACTGGATGATACTTTCAGGTAATGATCAGTACACTAAGCCCACTTGGTTCGCCAAATTTCGTTCTTCTATGTTGAAGCGTTCGTTTCCAGTAACAGTTTGAATTTTGGCGTTTTACTCTGTTTTCTCCTATATTGATAGATGTATTTGGAACTCTAAATCAAACACGGTTTGTGCTAGCTTCTTGAAACTTGACACAATAAAGCAGTTTCAAGTTCTATCTCTATGTTCTGTCTCCTCTTGATGTAGCCCTAAGCAGTGACTGGGGAGAAACACTTTCATTGAAAGGGGTTGCCAAGCTTCCAAAAATTACGAGTCTCCAGAAATCTCAGCATCTATTTTTTCACCCAAACTGGATGATACTTTCAGGTAATGATGAGTACGCTAAGCCCACTTGGTTCCCCAAATTTCGTTCTTCTATGTTGAAGCGTTCGTTTCCAGTAACAGTTTGAATTTTGGCGTTTCACTCTGTTTTCTCCTATATTGATAGATGTATTTGGAACTCTAACCCAAACACGGTTTGTGCTAGCTTCTTGAAACTTGACACAGTAAAGCAGTTTCACGTTCTATCTCTATGTTCTGTCTCCTCTTGATGTAGCCCTAAGCAGTGACTGGGGAGAAACACTTTCATTGAAAGGGGTTGCCAAGCTTCCAAAAATTACGAGTCTCCAGAAATCTCAGCATCTATTTTTTCACCCAAACTTGATGATACTTTCAGGTAATGATGAGTACGCTAAGCCCACTGGGTTCCCCAAATTTCGTTCTTCTATGTTGAAGCGTTCGTTTCCAGTAACAGTTTGAATTTTGGCGTTTCACTCTGTTTTCTCCTATATTGATAGATGTATTTGGAACTCTAAACCAAACACGGTTTGTGCTAGCTTCTTGAAACTTGACACAGTAAAGCAGTTTCAGGTTCTATATCTATGTTCTGTTTCCTCTTGATGTAGCACTCAGCAGTGACTGAGGAGAAACACTTTCATTGTAAGGGGTTGCCAAGCTTCCCAAAATTGCGAGTCTCCAGAAATCTCAGCAACTATTTTTTAACCCAAACTGGATGATACTTTCAGGTAATGATCAGTACACTAAGCCCACTTGGTTCCCCAAATTTCGTTCTTCTATGTTAAAGCGTTCGTTTCCAGTAACAGTTTGAATTTTGGCGTTTCACTCTGTTTTCTCCTATATTGATACATGTATTTGGAACTCTAAACCAAACACGGTTTGTGCTAGCTTCTTGAAACTTCACACAGTAAAGCAGTTTCACGTTCTATCTCTATGTTCTGTTTCCTCTTGATGTAGCACTCAGCAGTGACTGAGGAGAAACACTTTCATTGAAAGGGGTTGCCAAGCTTCCCAAAATTGCGAGTCTCGAGAAATCTCAGCAACTATTTTTTAACCCAAACTGGATGATACTTTCAGGTAATGATCAGTACACTAAGCTCACTTGGTTACCCAAATTTCGTTCTTTTATGTTGAAGCGTTCGCTTCCAGTAACTGTTTGAATTTTGGCGTTTCACTCTGTTTTCTCCTATACTGACAGATGTATTTGGAACTCTAAATCAAACACGGTTTGTGCTAGCTTCTTGAAACTTGACACAGTAAAGCAGTTTCACGTTCTATCTCAATGTTCTGTTTCCTCTTGATGTAGCCCTAAGCAGTGACTGGGGAGAAATACTTTCATTGACAGGGGTTGCTAAGCTTCCAGAAATTACGAGTCTCCAGAAATCTCAGCAACTATGATTTCACCCAAACTGGATGATACTTTCAGGTAATAATAGGTACACTAAGCCCACTTGGTTCCCCAAATTTCGTTCTTCTATGTTGAAGCGTTCGTTTCCAGTAACAGTTTGAATTTTGGCGTTTCACTCTGTTTTCTCCTATATTGATAGATGTATTTGGAACTCTAAATCAAACACGGTTTGTGCTACCTTCTTCAAACTTGACACAGTAAAGCAGTTTCAAGTTCTATCTATATGTTCTCTTTCCTCTTGATGTAGCACTCAGCAGTGACTGAGGAGAAACACTTTCATTGAAAGGGGTTGCCAAGCTTCCCAAAATTGCGAGTCTCCAGAAATCTCAGCAACTATTTTTTCACCCAAACTGGATGATACTTTCAGGTAATGATCAGTACACTAAGCTCACTTGGTTCCCCAAATTTCGTTCTTTTATGTTGAAGCGTTCGCTTCCAGTAACTGTTTGAATTTTGGCGTTTCACTCTGTTTTCTCCTATACTGACAGATGTATTTGGAACTCTAAATCAAACACGGTTTGTGCTAGCTTCTTGAAACTTGACACACTAAAGCAGTTTCACGTTCTATCTCTATGTTCTGTTTCCTCTTGATGTAGCGCTAAGCAGTGACTGGGGAGAAATACTTTCATTGAAAGGGGTTGCCAAGCTTCCAGAAATTACGAGTCTCCAGAAATCTCAGCAACTATGATTTCACCCATACTGGATGATACTTTCAGGTAATGATCAGTACACTAAGCCCACTTGGTTCGCCAAATTTCGTTCTTCTATGTTGAAGCGTTCGTTTCCAGTAACAGTTTGAATTTTGGTGTTTCACTCTGTTTTCTCCTATATTGATAGATGTATTTGGAACTCTAAACCAAATACAGTTTGTGCTAGCTTCTTGAAACTTGACACAGTAAAGCAGTTTCACGTTCTATCTCTATGTTCTGTTTCCTCTTGATGTAGCACTCAGCAGTGACTGAGGAGAAACACTTTCATTGAAAGGGGTTGCCAAGCTCCCCAAAACTGCGAGTCTCCAGAAATCTCAGCAACTATTTTTTCACCCAAACTGGATGATACTTTCAGGTAATGATCAGTACACTAAGCTCACTTGGTTCCCCAAATTTCGTTCTTTTATGTTGAAGCGTTCACTTCCAGTAACTGTTTGAATTTTGGCGTTTCACTCTGTTTTCTCCTATACTGACAGATGTATTTGGAACTCTAAATCAAACACGGTTTGTGCTAGCTTCTTGAAACTTGACACAGTAAAGCAGTTTCAAGTTCTATCTCTATGTTTTCTTTCCTCTTGATGTAGCACTCAGCAGTGACTGAGGAGAAACACTTTCATTGAAAGGGGTTGCCAAGCTTCCAGAAATTACGAGTCTCCAGAAATCTCAGCAACTATGATTTCACTCAAACTGGATGATACTTTCAGGTAATGATCAGTACACTAAGCCCACTTGGTTCGCCAAATTTCGTTCTTCTATGTTGAAGCGTTCGTTTCCAGTAACAGTTTGAATTTTGGCGTTTTACTCTGTTTTCTCCTATATTGATAGATGTATTTGGAACTCTAAATCAAACACGGTTTGTGCTAGCTTCTTGAAACTTGACACAATAAAGCAGTTTCAAGTTCTATCTCTATGTTCTGTCTCCTCTTGATGTAGCCCTAAGCAGTGACTGGGGAGAAACACTTTCATTGAAAGGGGTTGCCAAGCTTCCAAAAATTACGAGTCTCCAGAAATCTCAGCATCTATTTTTTCACCCAAACTGGATGATACTTTCAGGTAATGATGAGTACGCTAAGCCCACTGGGTTCCCAAAATTTCGTTCTTCTATGTTGAAGCGTTCGTTTCCAGTAACAGTTTGAATTTTGGCGTTTCACTCTGTTTTCTCCTATATTGTAGATGTATTTGGAACTCTAAACCAAACACGGTTTGTGCTAGCTTCTTGAAACTTGACACAGTAAAGCAGTTTCAAGTTATATCTCTATGTTTTCTTTCCTCTTGATGTAGCACTCAGAAGTGACTGAGGAGAAACACTTTCATTGAAAGCGGTTGCCAAGCTCCAGAAATTACGAGTCTCCAGAAATCTCAGCAACTATGATTTCACCCAAACTGGATGATACTTTCAGGTAATGATCAGTACACTAAGCCCACTTGGTTCCCCAAATTTCGTTCTTCTATGTTGATGCGTTCGCTTCCAGTAACTGTTTGAATTTTGGCGTTTCACTCTGTTTTCTCCTATACTGACAGATGTATTTGGAACTCTAAATCAAACACGGTTTGTGCTAGCTTCTTGAAACTTGACACAGTAAAGCAGTTTCACGTTCTATCACTATGTTCTGTTTCCTCTGGTTGTATCCCTAAGCAGTGACTGGGGAAAAATACTTTCATTGACAGAGGTTGCCAAGCTTCCAGAAATTACGAGTCTCCAGAAATCTCAGCAACTATGATTTCACCCAAACTGGATGATACTTTCAGGTAATGATCAGTACACTAAGCCCACTTGGTTCCCCAAATTTCGTTCTTCTATGTTGAAGCGTTCGTTTCCAGTAACAGTTTGAATTTTGGCGTTTCACTCTGTTTTCTCCTATATTGATAGATGTATTTGGAACTCTAAACCAAACACGGTTTGTGCTAGCTTCTTGAAACTTGACACAGTAAAGCAGTTTCACGTTCTATCTCTATGTTCTGTCTCCTCTTGATGTAGCCCTAAGCAGTGACTGGGGAGAAACACTTTCATTGAAAGGGGTTGCCAAGCTTCCAAAAATTACGAGTCTCCAGAAATCTCAGCATCTATTTTTTCAACCAAACTTGATGACACTTTCAGGTAATGATGAGTATGCGAAGCCCACTGGGTTCCCCAAATTTCGTTCTTCTATGTTGAAGCATTCGTTTCCAGTAACAGTTTGAATTTTGGCGTTTCACTTTGTTTTCTCCTATATTGATAGATGTATTTGGAACTCTAAACCAAACACGGTTTGTGCTAGCTTCTTGAAACTTGACACAGTAAAGCAGTTTCACGTTCTATATCTATGTTCTGTTTCCTCTTGATGTAGCAGTCAGCAGTGACTGAGGAGAAACACTTTCATTGAAAGGGGTTGCCAAGCTCCCCAAAACTGCGAGTCTCCAGAAATCTCAGCAACTATTTTTTCACCCAAACTGGATGATACTTTCAGGTAATGATCAGTACACTAAGCCCACTTGGTTCCCCAAATTTCGTTCTTCTATGTTAAAGCGTTCGTTTCCAGTAACAGTTTGAATTTTGGCGTTTTACTCTGTTTTCTCCTATATTGATACATGTATTTGGAACTCTAAACTAAACACGGTTTGTGCTAGCTTCTTGAAACTTGACACAGTAAAGCAGTTTCACGTTCTATCTCTATGTTCTGTTTCCTCTTGATGTAGCACTCAGCAGTGACTGAGGAGAAACACTTTCATTGAAAGGGGTTGCCAAGCTTCCCAAAATTGCGAGTCTCCAGAAATCTCAGCAACTATTTTTTAACCCAAACTGGATGATACTTTCAGGTAATGATCAGTACACTAAGCTCACTTGGTTCCCCAAATTTCGTTCTTTTATGTTGAAGCGTTCGCTTCCAGTAACTGTTTGAATTTTGGCGTTTCACTCTGTTTTCTCCTATACTGACAGATGTATTTGGAACTCTAAATCAAACACGGTTTGTGCTAGCTTCTTGAAACTTGACACACTAAAGCAGTTTCACGTTCTATCTCTATGTTCTGTTTCCTCTTGATGTAGCCCTAAGCAGTGACTGGGGAGAAATACTTTCATTGAAAGGGGTTGCCAAGCTTCCAGAAATTACGAGTCTCCAGAAATCTCAGCAACTATGATTTCACCCATACTGGATGATACTTTCAGGTAATGATCAGTACACTAAGCCCACTTGGTTCGCCAAATTTCGTTCTTCTATGTTGAAGCGTTCGTTTCCAGTAACAGTTTGAATTTTGGCGTTTTACTCTGTTTTCTCCTATATTGATAGATGTATTTGGAACTCTAAATCAAACACGGTTTGTGCTAGCTTCTTGAAACTTGACACAATAAAGCAGTTTCAAGTTCTATCTCTATGTTCTGTCTCCTCTTGATGTAGCCCTAAGCAGTGACTGGGGAGAAACACTTTCATTGAAAGGGGTTGCCAAGCTTCCAAAAATTACGAGTCTCCAGAAATCTCAGCATCTATTTTTTCACCCAATCTGGATGATACTTTCAGGTAATGATGAGTACGCTAAGCCCACTGGGTTCCCCAAATTTCGTTCTTCTATGTTGAAGCGTTCGTTTCCAGTAACAGTTTGAATTTTGGCGTTTCACTCTGTTTTCTCCTATATTGATAGATGTATTTGGAACTCTAAATCAAACACGGTTTGTGCTAGCTTCTTGAAACTTGACACAGTAAAGCAGTTTCACGTTCTATATCTATGTTCTGTTTCCTCTTGATGTAGCACTCAGCAGTGACTGAGGAGAAACACTTTCATTGAAAGGGGTTGCCAAGCTTCCCAAAATTGCGAGGCTCCAGAAATCTCAGCAACTATTTTTTAACCCAAACTGGATGATACTTTCAGGTAATGATCAGTACACTAAGCCCACTTGGTTCCCCAAATTTCGTTCTTCTATGTTAAAGCGTTCGTTTCCAGTAACAGTTTGAATTTTGGCGTTTCACTCTGTTTTCTCCTATATTGATACATGTATTTGGAACTCTAAACCAAACACGGTTTGTGCTAGCTTCTTGAAACTTCACACAGTAAAGCAGTTTCACGTTCTATCTCTATGTTCTGTTTCCTCTTGATGTAGCACTCAGCAGTGACTGAGGAGAAACACTTTCATTGAAAGGGGTTGCCAAGCTTCCCAAAATTGCGAGTCTCGAGAAATCTCAGCAACTATTTTTTAACCCAAACTGGATGATACTTTCAGGTAATGATCAGTACACTAAGCTCACTTGGTTCCCCAAATTTCGTTCTTTTATGTTGAAGCGTTCGCTTCCAGTAACTGTTTGAATTTTGGCGTTTCACTCTGTTTTCTCCTATACTGACAGATGTATTTGGAACTCTAAATCAAACACGGTTTGTGCTAGCTTCTTGAAACTTGACACAGTAAAGCAGTTTCAAGTTCTATCTCTATGTTCTGTTTCCTCTTGATGTAGCCCTAAGCAGTGACTGGGGAGAAATACTTTCATTGACAGGGGTTGCCAAGCTTCCAGAAATTACGAGTCTCCAGAAATCTCAGCAACTATGATTTCACCCAAACTGGATGATACGTTCAGGTAATAATAGGTACACTAAGCCCACTTGGTTCCCCAAATTTCGTTCTTCTATGTTGAAGCGTTCGTTTCCAGTAACAGTTTGAATTTTGGCGTTTCACTCTGTTTTCTCCTATATTGATAGATGTATTTGGAACTCTAAATCAAACACGGTTTGTGCTACCTTCTTCAAACTTGACACAGTAAAGCAGTTTCAAGTTCTATCTATATGTTCTCTTTCCTCTTGATGTAGCCCTAAGCAGTGACTGGGGAGAAATACTTTCATTGAAAGGGGTTGCCAAGCTTCCAGAAATTACGAGTCTCCAGAAATCTCAGCAACTATGATTTCACCCATACTGGATGATACTTTCAGGTAATGATCAGTACACTAAGCCCACTTGGTTCGCCAAATTTCGTTCTTCTATGTTGAAGCGTTCGTTTCCAGTAACAGTTTGAATTTTGGCGTTTTACTCTGTTTTCTCCTATATTGATAGATGTATTTGGAACTCTAAATCAAACACGGTTTGTACTAGCTTCTTGAAACTTGACACAATAAAGCAGTTTCAAGTTCTATCTCTATGTTCTGTCTCCTCTTGATGTAGCCCTAAGCAGTGACTGGGGAGAAACACTTTCATTGAAAGGGGTTGCCAAGCTTCCAAAAATTACGAGTCTCCAGAAATCTCAGCATCTATTTTTTCACCCAAACTGGATGATACTTTCAGGTAATGATGAGTACGCTAAGCCCACTGGGTTCCAAAAATTTCGTTCTTCTATGTTGAAGCGTTCGTTTCCAGTAACAGTTTGAATTTTGGCGTTTCACTCTGTTTTCTCCTATATTGATAGATGTATTTGGAACTCTAAACCAAACACGGTTTGTGCTAGCTTCTTGAAACTTGACACAGTAAAGCAGTTTCACGTTCTATCTCTATGTTCTGTTTCCTCTTGATGTAGCACTCAGCAGTGACTGAGGAGAAACACTTTCATTGAAAGGGGTTGCCAAGCTCCCCAAAACTGCGAGTCTCCAGAAATCTCAGCAACTATTTTTTCACCCAAACTGGATGATACTTTCAGGTAATGATCAGTACACTAAGCTCACTTGGTTCCCCAAATTTCGTTCTTTTATGTTGAAGCGTTCACTTCCAGTAACTGTTTGAATTTTGGCGTTTCACTCTGTTTTCTCCTATACTGACAGATGTATTTGGAACTCTAAATCAAACACGGTTTGTGCTAGCTTCTTGAAACTTGACACATTAAAGAAGTTTCAAGTTCTATCTCTATGTTTTCTTTCCTCTTGATGTAGCACTCAGCAGTGACTGAGGAGAAACACTTTCATTGAAAGGGGTTGCCAAGCTCCCCAAAACTGCGAGTCTCCAGAAATCTCAGCAACTATTTTTTCACCCAAACTGGATGATACTTTCAGGTAATGATCAGTACACTAAGCTCACTTGGTTCCCCAAATTTCGTTCTTTTATGTTGAAGCGTTCACTTCCAGTAACTGTTTGAATTTTGGCGTTTCACTCTGTTTTCTCCTATACTGACAGATGTATTTGGAACTCTAAATCAAACACGGTTTGTGCTAGCTTCTTGAAACTTGACACATTAAAGAAGTTTCAAGTTCTATCTCTATGTTTTCTTTCCTCTTTATGTAGCACTCAGCAGTGACTGAGGAGAAACACTTTCATTGAAAGGGGTTGCCAAGCTTCCAGAAATTACGAGTCTCCAGAAATCTCAGCAACTATGATTTCACCCAAACTGGATGATACTTTCAGGTAATGATCAGTACACTAAGCCCACTTGGTTCCCCAAATTTCGTTATTCTATGTTGATGCGTTCGCTTCCAGTAACTGTTTGAATTTTGGCGTTTCACTCTGTTTTCTCCTATACTGACAGATGTATTTGGAACTCGAAATCAAACACGGTTTGTGCTAGCTTCTTGAAACTTGACACAGTAAAGCAGTTTCACGTTCTATCACTATGTTCTGTTTCCTCTGGATGTAGCCCTAAGCAGTGACTGGGGAAAAATACTTTCATTGACAGAGGTTGCCAAGCTTCCAGAAATTACGAGTCTCCAGAAATCTGAGCAACTATGATTTCACCCAAACTGGATGGTACTTTCAGGTAATGATCAGTACACTAAGCCCACTTGGTTCCCCAAATTTCGTTCTTCTATGTTGAAGCGTTCGTTTCCAGTAACAGTTTGAATTTTGGCGTTTCACTCTGTTTTCTCCTATATTGATAGATGTATTTGGAACTCTAACCCAAACACGGTTTGTGCTAGCTTCTTGAAACTTGACACAGTAAAGCAGTTTCACGTTCTATCTCTATGTTCTGTCTCCTCTTGATGTAGCCCTAAGCAGTGACTGGGGAGAAACACTTTCATTGAAAGGGGTTGCCAAGCTTCCAAAAATTACGAGTCTCCAGAAATCTCAGCATCTATTTTTTCACCCAAACTTGATGATACTTTCAGGTAATGATGAGTACGCTAAGCCCACTGGGTTCCCCAAATTTCGTTCTTCTATGTTGAAGCGTTCGTTTCCAGTAACAGTTTGAATTTTGGCGTTTCACTCTGTTTTCTCCTATATTGATAGATGTATTTGGAACTCTAAACCAAACACGGTTTGTGCTAGCTTCTTGAAACTTGACACAGTAAAGCAGTTTCACGTTCTATATCTATGTTCTGTTTCCTCTTGATGTAGCACTCAGCAGTGACTGAGGAGAAACACTTTCATTGAAAGGGGTTGCCAAGCTTCCCAAAATTGCGAGTCTCCAGAAATCCCAGCAACTATTTTTTAACCCAAACTGGATGATACTTTCAGGTAATGATCAGTACACTAAGCCCACTTGGTTCCCCAAATTTCGTTCTTCTATGTTAAAGCGTTCGTTTCCAGTAACAGTTTGAATTTTGGCGTTTCACTCTGTTTTCTCCTATATTGATACATGTATTTGGAACTCTAAACCAAACACGGTTTGTGCTAGCTTCTTGAAACTTCACACAGTAAAGCAGTTTCACGTTCTATCTCTATGTTCTGTTTCCTCTTGATGTAGCACTCAGCAGTGACTGAGGAGAAACACTTTCATTGAAAGGGGTTGCCAAGCTTCCCAAAATTGCGAGTCTCGAGAAATCTCAGCAACAATTTTTTAACCCAAACTGGATGATACTTTCAGGTAATGATCAGTACACTAAGCTCACTTGGTTCCCCAAATTTTGTTCTTTTATGTTGAAGCGTTCGCTTCCAGTAACTGTTTGAATTTTGGCGTTTCACTCTGTTTTCTCCTATACTGACAGATGTATTTGGAACTCTAAATCAAACACGGTTTGTGCTAGCTTCTTGAAACTTGACACAGTAAAGCAGTTTCACGTTCTATCTCTATGTTCTGTTTCCTCTTGATGTAGCCCTAAGCAGTGACTGGGGAGAAATACTTTCATTGACAGGGGTTGCTAAGCTTCCAGAAATTACGAGTCTCCAGAAATCTCAGCAACTATGATTTCACCCAAACTGGATGATACTTTCAGGTAATAATAGGTACACTAAGCCCACTTGGTTCCCCAAATTTCGTTCTTCTATGTTGAAGCGTTCGTTTCCAGTAACAGTTTGAATTTTGGCGTTTCACTCTGTTTTCTCCTATATTGATAGATGTATTTGGAACTCTAAACCAAACACGGTTTGTGCTAGCTTCTTGAAACTTGACACAGTAAAGCAGTTTCACGTTCTATCTCTATGTTCTGTTTCCTCTTGATGTAGCCCTAAGCAGTGACTGGGGAGAAATACTTTCATTGAAAGGGGTTGCCAAGCTTCCAGAAATTACGAGTCTCCAGAAATCTCAGCAACTATGATTTCACCCATACTGGATGATACTTTCAGGTAATGATCAGTACACTAAGCCCACTTGGTTCGCCAAATTTCGTTCTTCTATGTTGAAGCGTTCGTTTCCAGTAACAGTTTGAATTTTGGCGTTTTACTCTGTTTTCTCCTATATTGATAGATGTATTTGGAACTCTAAATCAAACACGGTTTGTGCTAGCTTCTTGAAACTTGACACAATAAAGCAGTTTCAAGTTCTATCTCTATGTTCTGTCTCCTCTTGATGAAGCCCTAAGCAGTGACTGGGGAGAAACACTTTCATTGAAAGTGGTTGCCAAGCTTCCAAAAATTACGAGTCTCCAGAAATCTCAGCATCTATTTTTTCACCCAAACTGGATGATACTTTCAGGTAATGATGAGTATGCTAAGCCCACTGGGTTCCCAAAATTTCGTTCTTCTATGTTGAAGCGTTCGTTTCCAGTAACAGTTTGAATTTTGGCGTTTCACTCTGTTTTCTCCTATATTGATAGATGTATTTGGAACTCTAAACCAAACACGGTTTGTGCTAGCTTCTTGAAACTTGACACAGTAAAGCAGTTTCACGTTCTATCTCTATGTTCTGTTTCCTCTTGATGTAGCACTCAGCAGTGACTGAGGAGAAACACTTTCATTGAAAGGGGTTGCCAAGCTCCCCAAAACTGCGAGTCTCCAGAAATCTCAGCAACTATTTTTTCACCCAAACTGGATGATACTTTCAGGTAATGATCAGTACACTAAGCTCACTTGGTTCCCCAAATTTCGTTCTTTTATGTTGAAGCGTTCACTTCCAGTAACTGTTTGAATTTTGGCGTTTCACTCTGTTTTCTCCTATACTGACAGATGTATTTGGAACTCTAAATCAAACACGGTTTGTGCTAGCTTCTTGAAACTTGACACAGTAAAGCAGTTTCAAGTTCTATCTCTATGTTTTCTTTCCTCTTTATGTAGCACTCAGCAGTGACTGAGGAGAAACACTTTCATTGAAAGGGGTTGCCAAGCTTCCAGAAATTACGAGTCTCCAGAAATCTCAGCAACTATGATTTCACCCAAACTGGATGATACTTTCAGGTAATGATCAGTACACTAAGCCCACTTGGTTCCCCAAATTTCGTTCTTCTATGTTGATGCGTTCGCTTCCAGTAACTGTTTGAATTTTGGCGTTTCACTCTGTTTTCTCCTATACTGACAGATGTATTTGGAACTCTAAATCAAACACGGTTTGTGCTAGCTTCTTGAAACTTGACACAGTAAAGCAGTTTCACGTTCTATCACTATGTTCTGTTTCCTCTGGATGTAGCCCTAAGCAGTGACTCGGGAAAAATACTTTCATTGACAGAGGTTGCCAAGCTTCCAGAAATTACGAGTCTCCAGAAATCTGAGCAACTATGATTTCACCCAAACTGGATGGTACTTTCAGGTAATGATCAGTACACTAAGCCCACTTGGTTCCCCAAATTTCGTTCTTCTATGTTGAAGCGTTCGTTTCCAGTAACAGTTTGAATTTTGGCGTTTCACTCTGTTTTCTCCTATATTGATAGATGTATTTGGAACTCTAACCCAAACACGGTTTGTGCTAGCTTCTTGAAACTTGACACAGTAAAGCAGTTTCACGTTCTATCTCTATGTTCTGTCTCCTCTTGATGTAGCCCTAAGCAGTGACTGGGGAGAAACACTTTCATTGAAAGGGGTTGCCAAGCTTCCAAAAATTAAGAGTCTCCAGAAATCTCAGCATCTATTTTTTCACCCAAACTTGATGATACTTTCAGGTAATGATGAGTACGCTAAGCCCACTGGGTTCCCCAAATTTCGTTCTTCTATGTTGAAGCGTTCGTTTCCAGTAACAGTTTGAATTTTGGCGTTTCACTCTGTTTTCTCCTATATTGATAGATGTATTTGGAACTCTAAACCAAACACGGTTTGTGCTAGCTTCTTGAAACTTGACACAGTAAAGCAGTTTCACGTTCTATATCTATGTTCTGTTTCCTCTTGATGTAGCACTCAGCAGTGACTGAGGAGAAACACTTTCATTGAAAGGGGTTGCCAAGCTTCCCAAAATTGCGAGTCTCCAGAAATCTCAGCAACTATTTTTTAACCCAAACTGGATGATACTTTCAGGTAATGATCAGTACACTAAGCCCACTTGGTTCCCCAAATTTCGTTCTTCTATGTTAAAGCATTCGTTTCCAGTAACAGTTTGAATTTTGGCGTTTCACTCTGTTTTCTCCTATATTGATACATGTATTTGGAACTCTAAACCAAACACGGTTTGTGCTAGCTTCTTGAAACTTCACACAGTAAAGCAGTTTCACGTTCTCTCTCTATGTTCTGTTTCCTCTTGATGTAGCACTCAGCAGTGACTGAGGAGAAACACTTTCATTGAAAGGGGTTGCCAAGCTTCCCAAAATTGCGAGTCTCGAGAAATCTCAGCAACTATTTTTTAACCCAAACTGGATGATACTTTCAGGTAATGATCAGTACACTAAGCTCACTTGGTTCCCCAAATTTCGTTCTTTTATGTTGAAGTGTTCGCTTCCAGTAACTGTTTGAATTTTGGCGTTTCACTCTGTTTTCTCCTATACTGACAGATGTATTTGGAACTCTAAATCAAACACGGTTTGTGCTAGCTTCTTGAAACTTGACACAGTAAAGCAGTTTCACGTTCTATCTCTATGTTCTGTTTCCTCTTGATGTAGCCCTAAGCAGTGACTGGGGAGAAATACTTTCATTGACAGGGGTTGCTAAGCTTCCAGAAATTACGAGTCTCCAGAAATCTCAGCAACTATGATTTCACCCAAACTGGATGATACTTTCAGGTAATAATAGGTACACTAAGCCCACTTGGTTCCCCAAATTTCGTTCTTCTATGTTGAAGCGTTCGTTTCCAGTAACAGTTTGAATTTTGGCGTTTCACTCTGTTTTCTCCTATATTGATAGATGTATTTGGAACTCTAAATCCAACACGGTTTGTGCAACCTTCTTCAAACTTGACACAGTAAAGCAGTTTCAAGTTCTATCTATATGTTCTCTTTCCTCTTGATGTAGCACTCAGCAGTGACTGAGGAGAAACACTTTCATTGAAAGGGGTTGCCAAGCTTCCCAAAATTGCGAGTCTCCAGAAATCTCAGCAACTATTTTTTCACCCAAACTGGATGATACTTTCAGGTAATGATCAGTACACTAAGCTCACTTGGTTCCCCAAATTTCGTTCTTTTATGTTGAAGCGTTCGCTTCCAGTAACTGTTTGAATTTTGGCGTTTCACTCTGTTTTCTCCTATACTGACAGATGTATTTGGAACTCTAAATCAAACACGGTTTGTGCTAGCTTCTTGAAACTTGACACACTAAAGCAGTTTCACGTTCTATCTCTATGTTCTGTTTCCTCTTGATGTAGCCCTAAGCAGTGACTGGGGAGAAATACTTTCATTGAAAGGGGTTGCCAAGCTTCCAGAAATTACGAGTCTCCAGAAATCTCAGCAACTATGATTTCACCCATACTGGATGATACTTTCAGGTAATGATCAGTACACTAAGCCCACTTGGTTCGCCAAATTTCGTTCTTCTATGTTGAAGCGTTCGTTTCCAGTAACAGTTTGAATTTTGGCGTTTTACTCTGTTTTCTCCTATATTGATAGATGTATTTGGAACTCTAAATCAAACACGGTTTGTGCTAGCTTCTTGAAACTTGACACAATAAAGCAGTTTCAAGTTCTATCTCTATGTTCTGTCTCCTCTTGATGTAGCCCTAAGCAGTGACTGGGGAGAAACACTTTCATTGAAAGGGGTTGCCAAGCTTCCAAAAATTACGAGTCTCCAGAAATCTCAGCATCTATTTTTTCACCCAAACTGGATGATACTTTCAGGTAATGATGAGTACGCTAAGCCCACTGGGTTCCCAAAATTTCGTTCTTCTATGTTGAAGCGTTCGTTTCCAGTAACAGTTTGAATTTTGGCGTTTCACTCTGTTTTCTCCTATATTGATAGATGTATTTGGAACTCTAAACCAAACACGGTTTGTGCTAGCTTCTTGAAACTTGACACAGTAAAGCAGTTTCACGTTCTATCTCTATGTTCTGTTTCCTCTTGATGTAGCACTCAGCAGTGACTGAGGAGAAACACTTTCATTGAAAGGGGTTGCCAAGCTCCCCAAAACTGCGAGTCTCCAGAAATCTCAGCAACTATTTTTTCACCCAAACTGGATGATACTTTCAGGTAATGATCAGTACACTAAGCTCACTTGGTTCCCCAAATTTCGTTTTTTTATGTTGAAGCGTTCACTTCCAGTAACTGTTTGAATTTTGGCGTTTCACTCTGTTTTCTCCTATACTGACAGATGTATTTGGAACTCTAAATCAAACACGGTTTGTGCTAGCTTCTTGAAACTTGACACAGTAAAGCAGTTTCAAGTTCTATCTCTATGTTTTCTTTCCTCTTTATGTAGCACTCAGCAGTGACTGAGGAGAAACACTTTCATTGAAAGGGGTTGCCAAGCTTCCAGAAATTACGAGTCTCCAGAAATCTCAGCAACTATGATTTCACCCAAACTGGATGATACTTTCAGGTAATGATCAGTACACTAAGCCCACTTGGTTCCCCAAATTTCGTTCTTCTATGTTGATGCGTTCGCTTCCAGTAACTGTTTGAATTTTGGCGTTTCACTCTGTTTTCTCCTATACTGACAGATGTATTTGGAACTCTAAATCAAACACGGTTTGTGCTAGCTTCTTGAAACTTGACACAGTAAAGCAGTTTCACGTTCTATCACTATGTTCTGTTTCCTCTGGATGTAGCCCTAAGCAGTGACTGGGGAAAAATACTTTCATTGACAGAGGTTGCCAAGCTTCCAGAAATTACGAGTCTCCAGAAATCTGAGCAACTATGATTTCACCCAAACTGGATGGTACTTTCAGGTAATGATCAGTACACTAAGCCCACTTGGTTCCCCAAATTTCGTTCTTCTATGTTGAAGCGTTCGTTTCCAGTAACAGTTTGAATTTTGGCGTTTCACTCTGTTTTCTCCTATATTGATAGATGTATTTGGAACTCTAACCCAAACACGGTTTGTGCTAGCTTCTTGAAACTTGACACAGTAAAGCAGTTTCACGTTCTATCTCTATGTTCTGTCTCCTCTTGATGTAGCCCTAAGCAGTGACTGGGGAGAAACACTTTCATTGAAAGGGGTTGCCAAGCTTCCAAAAATTACGAGTCTCCAGAAATCTCAGCATCTATTTTTTCACCCAAACTTGATGATACTTTCAGGTAATGATGAGTACGCTAAGCCCACTGGGTTCCCCAAATTTCGTTCTTCTATGTTGAAGCGTTCGTTTCCAGTAACAGTTTGAATTTTGGCGTTTCACTCTGTTTTCTCCTATATTGATAGATGTATTTGGAACTCTAAACCAAACACGGTTTGTGCTAGCTTCTTGAAACTTGACACAGTAAAGCAGTTTCACGTTCTATATCTATGTTCTGTTTCCTCTTGATGTAGCACTCAGCAGTGACTGAGGAGAAACACTTTCATTGAAAGGGGTTGCCAAGCTTCCCAAAATTGCGAGTCTCCAGAAATCTCAGCAACTATTTTTTAACCCAAACTGGATGATACTTTCAGGTAATGATCAGTACACTAAGCCCACTTGGTTCCCCAAATTTCGTTCTTCTATGTTAAAGCGTTCGTTTCCAGTAACAGTTTGAATTTTGGCGTTTCACTCTGTGTTCTCCTATATTGATACATGTATTTGGAACTCTAAACCAAACACGGTTTGTGCTAGCTTCTTGAAACTTCACACAGTAAAGCAGTTTCACGTTCTATCTCTATGTTCTGTTTCCTCTTGATGTAGCACTCAGCAGTGACTGAGGAGAAACACTTTCATTGAAAGGGGTTGCCAAGCTTCCCAAAATTGCGAGTCTCGAGAAATCTCAGCAACTATTTTTTAACCCAAACTGGATGATACTTTCAGGTAATGATCAGTACACTAAGCTCACTTGGTTCCCCAAATTTCGTTCTTTTATGTTGAAGCGTTCGCTTCCAGTAACTGTTTGAATTTTGGCGTTTCACTCTGTTTTCTCCTATACTGACAGATGTATTTGGAACTCTAAATCAAACACGGTTTGTGCTAGCTTCTTGAAACTTGACACAGTAAAGCAGTTTCACGTTCTATCTCTATGTTCTGTTTCCTCTTGATGTAGCCCTAAGCAGTGACTGGGGAGAAATACTTTCATTGACAGGGGTTGCTAAGCTTCCAGAAATTACGAGTCTCCAGAAATCTCAGCAACTATGATTTCACCCAAACTGGATGATACTTTCAGGTAATAATAGGTACACTAAGCCCACTTGGTTCCCCAAATTTCGTTCTTCTATGTTGAAGCGTTCGTTTCCAGTAACAGTTTGAATTTTGGCGTTTCACTCTGTTTTCTCCTATATTGATAGATGTATTTGGAACTCTAAACCAAACACGGTTTGTGCTAGCTTCTTGAAACTTGACACAGTAAAGCAGTTTCACGTTCTATCTCTATGTTCTGTTTCCTCTTGATGTAGCCCTAAGCAGTGACTAGGGAGAAATACTTTCATTGACAGGGGTTGCTAAGCTTCCAGAAATTACGAGTCTCCAGAAATCTCAGCAACTATGATTTCACCCAAACTGGATGATACTTTCAGGTAATAATAGGTACACTAAGCCCACTTGGTTCCCCAAATTTCGTTCTTCTATGTTGAAGCGTTCGTTTCCAGTAACAGTTTGAATTTTGGCGTTTCACTCTGTTTTCTCCTATATTGATAGATGTATTTGGAACTCTAAACCAAACACGGTTTGTGCTAGCTTCTTGAAACTTGACACAGTAAAGCAGTTTCACGTTCTATCTCTATGTTCTGTTTCCTCTTGATGTAGCACTCAGCAGTGACTGAGGAGAAACACGTTCATTGAAAGGGGTTGCCAAGCTCCCCAAAACTGCGAGTCTCCAGAAATCTCAGCAACTATTTTTTCACCCAAACTGGATGATACTTTCAGGTAATGATCAGTACACTAAGCTCACTTGGTTCCCCAAATTTCGTTCTTTTATGTTGAAGCGTTCACTTCCAGTAACTGTTTGAATTTTGGCGTTTCACTCTGTTTTCTCCTATACTGACAGATGTATTTGGAACTCTAAATCAAACACGGTTTGTGCTAGCTTCTTGAAACTTGACACAGTAAAGCAGTTTCAAGTTCTATCTCTATGTTTTCTTTCCTCTTTATGTAGCACTCAGCAGTGACTGAGGAGAAACACTTTCATTGAAAGGGGTTGCCAAGCTTCCAGAAATTACGAGTCTCCAGAAATCTCAGCAACTATGATTTCACCCAAACTGGATGATACTTTCAGGTAATGATCAGTACACTAAGCCCACTTGGTTCCCCAAATTTCGTTCTTCTATGTTGATGCGTTCGCTTCCAGTAACTGTTTGAATTTTGGCGTTTCACTCTGTTTTCTCCTATACTGACAGATGTATTTGGAACTCTAAATCAAACACGGTTTGTGCTAGCTTCTTGAAACTTGACACAGTAAAGCAGTTTCACGTTCTATCACTATGTTCTGTTTCCTCTGGATGTAGCCCTAAGCAGTGACTCGGGAAAAATACTTTCATTGACAGAGGTTGCCAAGCTTCCAGAAATTACGAGTCTCCAGAAATCTGAGCAACTATGATTTCACCCAAACTGGATGGTACTTTCAGGTAATGATCAGTACACTAAGCCCACTTGGTTCCCCAAATTTCGTTCTTCTATGTTGAAGCGTTCGTTTGCAGTAACAGTTTGAATTTTGGCGTTTCACTCTGTTTTCTCCTATATTGATAGATGTATTTGGAACTCTAACCCAAACACGGTTTGTGCTAGCTTCTTGAAACTTGACACAGTAAAGCAGTTTCACGTTCTATCTCTATGTTCTGTCTCCTCTTGATGTAGCCCTAAGCAGTGACTGGGGAGAAACACTTTCATTGAAAGGGGTTGCCAAGCTTCCAAAAATTAAGAGTCTCCAGAAATCTCAGCATCTATTTTTTCACCCAAACTTGATGATACTTTCAGGTAATGATGAGTACGCTAAGCCCACTGGGTTCCCCAAATTTCGTTCTTCTATGTTGAAGCGTTCGTTTCCAGTAACAGTTTGAATTTTGGCGTTTCACTCTGTTTTCTCCTATATTGATAGATGTATTTGGAACTCTAAACCAAACACGGTTTGTGCTAGCTTCTTGAAACTTGACACAGTAAAGCAGTTTCACGTTCTATATCTATGTTCTGTTTCCTCTTGATGTAGCACTCAGCAGTGACTGAGGAGAAACACTTTCATTGAAAGGGGTTGCCAAGCTTCCCAAAATTGCGAGTCTCCAGAAATCTCAGCAACTATTTTTTAACCCAAACTGGATGATACTTTCAGGTAATGATCAGTACACTAAGCCCACTTGGTTCCCCAAATTTCGTTCTTCTATGTTAAAGCGTTCGTTTCCAGTAACAGTTTGAATTTTGGCGTTTCACTCTGTTTTCTCCTATATTGATACATGTATTTGGAACTCTAAACCAAACACGGTTTGTGCTAGCTTCTTGAAACTTCACACAGTAAAGCAGTTTCACGTTCTATCTCTATGTTCTGTTTCCTCTTGATGTAGCACTCAGCAGTGACTGAGGAGAAACACTTTCATTGAAAGGGGTTGCCAAGCTTCCCAAAATTGCGAGTCTCGAGAAATCTCAGCAACTATTTTTTAACCCAAACTGGATGATACTTTCAGGTAATGATCAGTACACTAAGCTCACTTGGTTCCCCAAATTTCGTTCTTTTATGTTGAAGCGTTCGCTTCCAGTAACTGTTTGAATTTTGGCGTTTCACTCTGTTTTCTCCTATACTGACAGATGTATTTGGAACTCTAAATCAAACACGGTTTGTGCTACCTTCTTCAAACTTGACACAGTAAAGAAGTTTCAAGTTCTATCTATATGTTCTCTTTCCTCTTGATGTAGCACTCAGCAGTGACTGAGGAGAAACTCTTTCATTGAAAGGGGTTGCCAAGCTTCCCAAAATTGCGAGTCTCCAGAAATCTCAGCAACTATTTTTTCACCCAAACTGGATGATACTTTCAGGTAATGATCAGTACACTAAGCTCACTTGGTTCCCCAAATTTCGTTCTTTTATGTTGAAGCGTTCGCTTCCAGTAACTGTTTGAATTTTGGCGTTTCACTCTGTTTTCTCCTATACTGACAGATGTATTTGGAACTCTAAATCAAACACGGTTTGTGCTAGCTTCTTGAAACTTGACACACTAAAGCAGTTTCACGTTCTATCTCTATGTTCTGTTTCCTCTTGATGTAGCCCTAAGCAGTGACTGGGGATAAATACTTTCATTGAAAGGGGTTGCCAAGCTTCCAGAAATTACGAGTCTCCAGAAATCTCAGCAACTATGATTTCACCCATACTGGATCATACTTTCAGGTAATGATCAGTACACTAAGCCCACTTGGTTCGCCAAATTTCGTTCTTCTATGTTGAAGCGTTCGTTTCCAGTAACAGTTTGAATTTTGGCGTTTTACTCTGTTTTCTCCTATATTGATAGATGTATTTCGAACTCTAAATCAAACACGGTTTGTGCTAGCTTCTTGAAACTTGACACAATAAAGCAGTTTCAAGTTCTATCTCTATGTTCTGTCTCCTCTTGATGTAGCCCTAAGCAGTGACTGGGGAGAAACACTTTCATTGAAAGGGGTTGCCAAGCTTCCAAAAATTACGAGTCTCCAGAAATCTCAGCATCTATTTTTTCACCCAAACTGGATGATACTTTCAGGTAATGATGAGTACGCTAAGCCCACTGGGTTCCCAAAATTTCGTTCTTCTATGTTGAAGCGTTCGTTTCCAGTAACAGTTTGAATTTTGGCGTTTCACTCTGTTTTCTCCTATATTGATAGATGTATTTGGAACTCTAAACCAAACACGGTTTGTGCTAGCTTCTTGAAACTTGACACAGTAAAGCAGTTTCACGTTCTATCTCTATGTTCTGTTTCCTCTTGATGTAGCACTCAGCAGTGACTGAGGAGAAACACTTTCATTGAAAGGGGTTGCCAAGCTCCCCAAAACTGCGAGTCTCCAGAAATCTCAGCAACTATTTTTTCACCCAAACTGGATGATACTTTCAGGTAATGATCAGTACACTAAGCCCACTTGGTTCCCCAAATTTCATTCTTGTATGTTAAAGCGTTCGTTTCCAGTAACAGTTTGAATTTTGGCGTTTCACTCTGTTTTCTCCTATATTGATAGATGTATTTGGAACTCTAAACCAAACACGGTTTGTGCTAGCTTCTTGAAACTTGACACAGTAAAGCAGTTTCACGTTCTATCTCTATGTTCTGTTTCCTCTTGATGTAGCACTCAGCAGTGACTGAGGAGAAACACTTTCATTGAAAGGGGTTGCCAAGCTTCCCAAAATTGCGAGTCTCGAGAAATCTCAGCAACTATTTTTTAATCCAAACTGGATGATACTTTCAGGTAATGATCAGTACACTAAGCCCACTTGGTTCCCCAAATTTCGTTCTTCTATGTTAAAGCGTTCGTTTCCAGTAACAGTTTGAATTTTGGCGTTTCACTCTGTTTTCTCCTATATTGATACATGTATTTGGAACTCTAAACTAAACACGGTTTGTGCTAGCTTCTTGAAACTTGACACAGTAAAGCAGTTTCACGTTCTATCTCTATGTTCTGTTTCCTCTTGATGTAGCACTCAGCAGTGACTGAGGAGAAACACTTTCATTGAAAGGGGTTGCCAAGCTTCCCAAAATTGCGAGTCTCCAGAAATCTCAGCAACTATTTTTTAACCCAAACTGGATGATACTTTCAGGTAATGATCAGTACACTAAGCTCACTTGGTTCCCCAAATTTCGTTCTTTTATGTTGAAGCGTTCGCTTCCAGTAACTGTTTGAATTTTGGCGTTTCACTCTGTTTTCTCCTATACTGACAGATGTATTTGGAACTCTAAATCAAACACGGTTTGTGCTAGCTTCTTGAAACTTGACACAGTAAAGCAGTTTCACGTTCTATCTCTATGTTCTGTTTCCTCTGGATGTAGCCCTAAGCAGTGACTGGGGAGAAATACTTTCATTGACAGGGGTTGCCAAGCTTCCAGAAATTACGAGTCTCCAGAAATCTCAGCAACTATGATTTCACCCAAACTGGATGATACTTTCAGGTAATGATGAGTACGCTAAGCCCACTGGGTTCCCCAAAATTCGTTCTTCTATGTTGAAGCGTTCGTTTCCAGTAACAGTTTGAATTTTGGCGTTTCACTCTGTTTTCTCCTATATTGATAGATGTATTTGGAACTCTAAACCAAACACGGTTTGTGCTAGCTTCTTGAAACTTGACACAGTAAAGCAGTTTCACGTTCTATATCTATGTTCTGTTTCCTCTTGATGTAGCACTCAGCAGTGACTGAGGAGAAACACTTTCATTGAAAGGGGTTGCCAAGCTTCCCAAAATTGCGAGTCTCCAGAAATCTCAGCAACTATTTTTTAACCCAAAATGGATGATACTTTCAGGTAATGATCAGTACACTAAGCCCACTTGGTTCCCCAAATTTCGTTCTTCTATGTTAAAGCGTTCGTTTCCAGTAACAGTTTGAATTTTGGCGTTTCACTCTGTTTTCTCCTTTATTGATACATGTATTTGGAACTCTAAACCAAACACGGTTTGTGCTAGCTTCTTGAAACTTCACACAGTAAAGCAGTTTCACGTTCTATCTCTATGTTCTGTTTCCTCTTGATGTAGCACTCAGCAGTGACTGAGGAGAAACACTTTCATTGAAAGGGGTTGCCAAGCTTCCCAAAATTGCGAGTCTCGAGAAATCTCAGCAACTATTTTTTAACCCAAACTGGATGATACTTTCAGGTAATGATCAGTACACTAAGCTCACTTGGTTCCCCAAATTTCGTTCTTTTATGTTGAAGCGTTCGCTTCCAGTAACTGTTTGAATTTTGGTGTTTCACTCTGTTTTCTCCTATACTGACAGATGTATTTGGAACTCTAAATCAAACACGGTTTGTGCTAGCTTCTTGAAACTTGACACAGTAAAGCAGTTTCACGTTCTATCTCTATGTTCTGTTTCCTCTTGATGTAGCCCTAAGCAGTGACTGGGGAGAAATACTTTCATTGACAGGGGTTGCCAAGCTTCCAGAAATTACGAGTCTCCAGAAATCTCAGCAACTATGATTTCACCCAAACTGGATGATACTTTCAGGTAATAATAGGTACACTAAGCCCACTTGGTTCCCCAAATTTCGTTCTTCTATGTTGAAGCGTTCGTTTTCAGTAACAGTTTGAATTTTGGCGTTTCACTCTGTTTTCTCCTATATTGATAGATGTATTTGGAACTCTAAATCAAACACGGTTTGTGCTACCTTCTTCAAACTTGACACAGTAAAGCAGTTTCAAGTTCTATCTATATGTTCTCTTTCCTCTTGATGTAGCACTCAGCAGTGACTGAGGAGAAACACTTTCATTGAAAGGGGTTGCCAAGCTTCCCAAAATTGCGAGTCTCCAGAAATCTCAGCAACTATTTTTTCACCCAAACTGGATGATACTTTCAGGTAATGATCAGTACACTAAGCTCACTTGGTTCCCCAAATTTCGTTCTTTTATGTTGAAGCGTTCGCTTCCAGTAACTGTTTGAATTTTGGCGTTTCACTCTGTTTTCTCCTATACTGACAGATGTATTTGGAACTCTAAATCAAACACGGTTTGTGCTAGCTTCTTGAAACTTGACACACTAAAGCAGTTTCACGTTCTATCTCTATGTTCTGTTTCCTCTGGATGTAGCCCTAAGCAGTGACTGGGGAGAAATACTTTCATTGAAAGGGGTTGCCAAGCTTCCAGAAATTACGAGTCTCCAGAAATCTCAGCAACTATGATTTCACCCATACTGGATGATACTTTCAGGTAATGATCAGTACACTAAGCCCACTTGGTTCGCCAAATTTCGTTCTTCTATGTTGAAGCGTTCGTTTCCAGTAACAGTTTGAATTTTGGCGTTTCACTCTGTTTTCTCCTATATTGATACATGTATTTGGAACTCTAAACTAAACACGGTTTGTGCTAGCTTCTTGAAACTTGACACAGTAAAGCAGTTTCACGTTCTATCTCTATGTTCTGTTTCCTCTTGATGTAGCACTCAGCAGTGACTGAGGAGAAACACTTTCATTGAAAGGGGTTGCCAAGCTTCCCAAAATTGCGAGTCTCCAGAAATCTCAGCAACTATTTTTTAACCCAAACTGGATGATACTTTCAGGTAATGATCAGTACACTAAGCCCACTTGGTTCCCCAAATTTCGTTCTTCTATGTTAAAGCGTTCGTTTCCAGTAACAGTTTGAATTTTGGCGTTTCACTCTGTTTTCTCCTATATTGATACATGTATTTGGAACTCTAAACTAAACACGGTTTGTGCTAGCTTCTTGAAACTTGACACAGTAAAGCAGTTTCACGTTCTATCTCTATGTTCTGTTTCCTCTTGATATAGCACTCAGCAGTGACTGAGGAGAAACACTTTCATTGAAAGGGGTTGCCAAGCTTCCCAAAATTGCGAGTCTCCAGAAATCTCAGCAACTATTTTTTAACCCAAACTGGATGATACTTTCAGGTAATGATCAGTACACTAAGCTCACTTGGTTCCCCAAATTTCGTTCTTTTATGTTGAAGCGTTCGCTTCCAGTAACTGTTTGAATTTTGGCGTTTCACTCTGTTTTCTCCTATACTGACAGATGTATTTGGAACTCGAAATCAAACACGGTTTGTGCTAGCTTCTTGAAACTTGACACAGTAAAGCAGTTTCACGTTCTATCTCTATGTTCTGTTTCCTCTTGATGTAGCCCTAAGCAGTGACTGGGGAGAAATACTTTCATTGACAGGGGTTGCCAAGCTTCCAGAAATTACGAGTCTCCAGAAATCTCAGCAACTATGATTTCACCCAAACTGGATGATACTTTCAGGTAATGATGAGTACGCTAAGCCCACTGGGTTCCCCAAATTTCGTTCTTCTATGTTGAAGCGTTCGTTTCCAGTAACAGTTTGAATTTTGGCGTTTCACTCTGTTTTCTCCTATATTGATAGATGTATTTGGAACTCTAAACCAAACACGGTTTGTGCTAGCTTCTTGAAACTTGACACAGTAAAGCAGTTTCACGTTCTATATCTATGTTCTGTTTCCTCTTGATGTAGCACTCAGCAGTGACTGAGGAGAAACACTTTCATTGAAAGGGGTTGCCAAGCTTCCCAAAATTGCGAGTCTCCAGAAATCTCAGCAACTATTTTTTAACCCAAACTGGATGATACTTTCAGGTAATGATCAGTACACTAAGCCCACTTGGTTCCCCAAATTTCGTTCTTCTATGTTAAAGCGTTCGTTTCCAGTAACAGTTTGAATTTTGGCGTTTCACTCTGTTTTCTCCTTTATTGATACATGTATTTGGAACTCTAAACCAAACACGGTTTGTGCTAGCTTCTTGAAACTTCACACAGTAAAGCAGTTTCACGTTCTATCTCTATGTTCTGTTTCCTCTTGATGTAGCACTCAGCAGTGACTGAGGAGAAACACTTTCATTGAAAGGGGTTGCCAAGCTTCCCAAAATTGCGAGTCTCGAGAAATCTCAGCAACTATTTTTTAACACAAACTGGATGATACTTTCAGGTAATGATCAGTACACTAAGCTCACTTGGTTC
This sequence comes from Spermophilus citellus, assembly GCF_964194105.1. Classification (NCBI taxonomy): domain Eukaryota; kingdom Metazoa; phylum Chordata; class Mammalia; order Rodentia; family Sciuridae; genus Spermophilus; species Spermophilus citellus. The sequence goes on from NC_138182.1 coordinate 99,888,631, forward strand.
CCCAAATTTCGTTCTTTTATGTTGAAGCGTTCGCTTCCAGTAACTGTTTGAATTTTGGTGTTTCACTCTGTTTTCTCCTATACTGACAGATGTATTTGGAACTCTAAATCAAACACGGTTTGTGCTAGCTTCTTGAAACTTGACACAGTAAAGCAGTTTCACGTTCTATCTCTATGTTCTGTTTCCTCTTGATGTAGCCCTAAGCAGTGACTGGGGAGAAATACTTTCATTGACAGGGGTTGCCAAGCTTCCAGAAATTACGAGTCTCCAGAAATCTCAGCAACTATGATTTCACCCAAACTGGATGATACTTTCAGGTAATAATAGGTACACTAAGCCCACTTGATTCCCCAAATTTCTTTCTTCTATGTTGAAGCGTTCGTTTTCAGTAACAGTTTGAATTTTGGCGTTTCACTCTGTTTTCTCCTATATTGATAGATGTATTTGGAACTCTAAACCAAACACGGTTTGTGCTAGCTTCTTGAAACTTGACACAGTAAAGCAGTTTCACGTTCTATCTCTATGTTCTGTTTCCTCTTGATGTAGCACTCAGCAGTGACTGAGGAGAAACACTTTCATTGAAAGGGGTTGCCAAGCTCCCCAAAACTGCGAGTCTCCAGAAATCTCAGCAACTATTTTTTTACCCAAACTGGATGATACTTTCAGGTAATGATCAGTACACTAAGCTCACTTGGTTCCCCAAATTTCGTTCTTTTATGTTGAAGCGTTCACTTCCAGTAACTGTTTGAATTTTGGCGTTTCACTCTGTTTTCTCCTATACTGACAGATGTATTTGGAACTCTAAATCAAACACGGTTTGTGCTAGCTTCTTGAAACTTGACACAGTAAAGCAGTTTCAAGTTCGATCTCTATGTTTTCTTTCCTCTTGATGTAGCACTCAGCAGTGACTGAGGAGAAACACTTTCATTGAAAGGGGTTGTCAAGCTTCCAGAAATTACGAGCCTCCAGAAATCTCAGCAACTATGATTTCACCCAAACTGGATGATACTTTCAGGTAATGATCAGTACACTAAGCCCACTTGGTTCGCCAAATTTCGTTCTTCTATGTTGAAACGTTCGTTTCCAGTAACAGTTTGAATTTTGGCGTTTTACTCTGTTTTCTCCTATATTGATAGATGTATTTGGAACTCTAAATCAAACACGGTTTGTGCTAGCTTCTTGAAACTTGACACAATAAAGCAGTTTCAAGTTCTATCTCTATGTTCTGTCTCCTCTTGATGTAGCCCTAAGCAGTGACTGGGGAGAAACACTTTCATTGAAAGGGGTTGCCAAGCTTCCAAAAATTACGAGTCTCCAGAAATCTCAGCATCTATTTTTTCACCCAAACTGGATGATACTTTCAGGTAATGATGAGTACGCTAAGCCCACTGGGTTCCCAAAATTTCGTTCTTCTATGTTGAAGCGTTCGTTTCCAGTAACAGTTTGAATTTTGGCGTTTCACTCTGTTTTCTCCTATATTGATAGATGTATTTGGAACTCTAAACCAAACACGGTTTGTGCTAGCTTCTTGAAACTTGACACAGTAAAGCAGTTTCACGTTCTATCTCTATGTTCTGTTTCCTCTTGATGTAGCACTCAGCAGTGACTGAGGAGAAACACTTTCATTGAAAGGGGTTGCCAAGCTCCCCAAAACTGCGAGTCTCCAGAAATCTCAGCAACTATTTTTTCACCCAAACTGGATGATACTTTCAGGTAATGATCAGTACACTAAGCTCACTTGGTTCCCCAAATTTCGTTCTTTTATGTTGAAGCGTTCACTTCCAGTAACTGTTTGAATTTTGGCGTTTCACTCTGTTTTCTCCTATACTGACAGATGTATTTGGAACTCTAAATCAAACACGGTTTGTGCTAGCTTCTTGAAACTTGACACAGTAAAGCAGTTTCAAGTTCTATCTCTATGTTTTCTTTCCTCTTGATGTAGCACTCAGAAGTGACTGAGGAGAAACACTTTCATTGAAAGTGGTTGCCAAGCTCCAGAAATTACGAGTCTCCAGAAATCTCAGCAACTATGATTTCACCCAAACTGGATGATACTTTCAGGTAATGATCAGTACACTAAGCCCACTTGGTTCCCCAAATATCGTTCTTCTATGTTAATGCGTTCGCTTCCAGTAACTGTTTGAATTTTGGCGTTTCACTCTGTTTTCTCCTATACTGACAGATGTATTTGGAACTCTATATCAAACATGGTTTTTGCTAGCTTCTTGAAACTTGACACAGTAAAGCAGTTTCACGTTCTATCACTATGTTCTGTTTCCTCTGGATGTATCCCTAAGCAGTGACTGGGGAAAAATACTTTCATTGACAGAGGTTGCCAAGCTTCCAGAAATTACGAGTCTCCAGAAATCTCAGCAACTATGATTTCACCCAAACTGGATGATACTTTCCGGTAATGATCAGTACACTAAGCCCACTTGGTTCCCCAAATTTCGTTCTTCTATGTTGAAGCGTTCGTTTCCAGTAACAGTTTGAATTTTGGCGTTTCACTCTGTTTTCTCCTATATTGATAGATGTATTTGGAACTCTAACCCAAACACGGATTGTGCTAGCTTCTTGAAACTTGACACAGTAAAGCAGTTTCACGTTCTATCTCTATGTTCTGTCTCCTCTTGATGTAGCCCTAAGCAGTGACTGGGGAGAAACACTTTCATTGAAAGGGGTTGCCAAGCTTCCAAAAATTACGAGTCTCCAGAAATCTCAGCATCTATTTTTTCACCCAAACTTGATGATACTTTCAGGTAATGATGAGTACGCGAAGCCCACTGGGTTCCCCAAATTTCGTTCTTCTATGTTGAAGCGTTCGTTTCCAGTAACAGTTTGAATTTTGGCGTTTCACTCTGTTTTCTCCTATATTGATAGATGTATTTGGAACTCTAAACCAAACACGATTTGTGCTAGCTTCTTGAAACTTGACACAGTAAAGCAGTTTCACGTTCTATATCTATGTTCTGTTTCCTCTTGATGTAGCACTCAGCAGTGACTGAGGAGAAACACTTTCATTGAAAGGGGTTGCCAAGCTTTCCAAAATTGTGAGTCTCCAGAAATCTCAGCAACTATTTTTTAACCCAAACTGGATGATACTTTCAGGTAATGATCAGTACACTAAGCCCACTTGGTTCCCCAAATTTCGTTCTTCTATGTTAAAGCGTTCGTTTCCAGTAACTGTTTGAATTTTGGCGTTTCACTCTGTTTTCTCCTATACTGACAGATGTATTTGGAACTCTAAATCAAACACGGTTTGTGCTAGCTTCTTGAAACTTGACACAGTAAAGCAGTTTCACGTTCTATCTCTATGTTCTGTTTCCTCTGGATGTAGCCCTAAGCAGTGACTGGGGAGAAATACTTTCATTGACAGGGGTTGCCAAGCTTCCAGAAATTACGAGTCTCCAGAAATCTCAGCAACTATGATTTCACCCAAACTGGATGATACTTTCAGGTAATAATAGGTACACTAAGCCCACTTGGTTCCCCAAATTTCGTTCTTCTATGTTGAAGCGTTCGTTTCCAGTAACAGTTTGAATTTTGGCGTTTCACTCTGTTTTCTCCTATATTGATAGATGTATTTGGAACTCTAAATCAAACACGGTTTGTGCTACCTTCTTCAAACTTGACACAGTAAAGCAGTTTCAAGTTCTATCTATATGTTCTCTTTCCTCTTGATGTAGCACTCAGCAGTGACTGAGGAGAAACACTTTAATTGAAAGGGGTTGCCAAGCTTCCCAAAATTGCGAGTCTCCAGAAATCTCAGCAACTATTTTTTCACCCAAACTGGATGATACTTTCAGGTAATGATCAGTACACTAAGCTCACTTGGTTCCCCAAATTTCGTTCTTTTATGTTGAAGCGTTCGCTTCCAGTAACTGTTTGAATTTTGGCGTTTCACTCTGTTTTCTCCTATACTGACAGATGTATTTGGAACTCTAAATCAAACACGGTTTGTGCTAGCTTCTTGAAACTTGACACACTAAAGCAGTTTCACGTTCTATCTCTATGTTCTGTTTCCTCTTGATGTAGCCCTAAGCAGTGACTGGGGAGAAATACTTTCATTGAAAGGGGTTGCCAAGCTTCCAGAAATTACGAGTCTCCAGAAATCTCAGCAACTATGATTTCACCCATACTGGATGATACTTTCAGGTAATGATCGGTACACTAAGCCAACTTGGTTCGCCAAATTTCGTTCTTCTATGTTGAAGCGTTCGTTTCCAGTAACAGTTTGAATTTTGGTGTTTCACTCTGTTTTCTCCTATATTGATAGATGTATTTGGAACTCTAAACCAAACACGGTTTGTGCTAGCTTCTTGAAACTTGACACAGTAAAGCAGTTTCACGTTGTATCTCTATGTTCTGTATCCTCTTGATGTAGCACTCAGCAGTGACTGAGGAGAAACACTTTCATTGAAAGGGGTTGCCAAGCTCCCCAAAACTGCGAGTCTCCAGAAATCTCAGCAACTATTTTTTCACCCAAACTGGATGATACTTTCAGGTAATGATCAGTACACTAAGCTCACTTGGTTCCCCAAATTTCGTTCTTTTATGTTGAAGCGTTCACTTCCAGTAACTGTTTGAATTTTGGCGTTTCACTCTGCTTTCTCCTATACTGACAGATGTATTTGGAACTCTAAATCAAACACGGTTTGTGCTAGCTTCTTGAAACTTCACACAGTAAAGCAGTTTCAAGTTCTATCTCTATGTTTTCTTTCCTCTTGATGTAGCACTCAGCAGTGACTGAGGAGAAACACATTCATTGAAAGGGGTTGCCAAGCTTCCAGAAATTACGAGTCTCCAGAAATCTCAGCAACTATGATTTCACCCAAACTGGATGATACTTTCAGGTAATGATCAGTACACTAAGCCCACTTGGTTCGCCAAATTTCGTTCTTCTATGTTGAAGCGTTCGTTTCCAGTAACAGTTTGAATTTTGGCGTTTTACTCTGTTTTCTCCTATATTGATAGATGTATTTGGAACTCTAAATCAAACACGGTTTGTGCTAGCTTCTTGAAACTTGACACAATAAAGCAGTTTCAAGTTCTATCTCTATGTTCTGTCTCCTCTTGATGTAGCCCTAAGCAGTGACTGGGGAGAAACACTTTCATTGAAAGGGGTTGCCAAGCTTCCAAAAATTACGAGTCTCCAGAAATCTCAGCATCTATTTTTTCACCCAAACTGGATGATACTTTCAGGTAATGATGAGTACGCTAAGCCCACTGGGTTCCCAAAATTTCGTTCTTCTATGTGGAAGCGTTCGTTTCCAGTAACAGTTTGAATTTTGGCGTTTCACTCTGTTTTCTCCTATATTGATAGATGTATTTGGAACTCTAAACCAAACACGGTTTGTGCTAGCTTCTTGAAACTTGACACAGTAAAGCAGTTTCACGTTCTATCTCTATGTTCTGTTTCCTCTTGATGTAGCACTCAGCAGTGACTGAGGAGAAACACTTTCATTGAAAGGGGTTGCCAAGCTTCCAAAAATTACGAGTCTCCAGAAATCTCAGCATCTATTTTTTCACCCAAACTGGATGATACTTTCAGGTAATGATGAGTACGCTAAGCCCACTGGGTTCCCAAAATTTCGTTCTTCTATGTGGAAGCGTTCGTTTCCAGTAACTGTTTGAATTTTGGCGTTTCACTCTGTTTTCTCCTATACTGACAGATGTATTTGGAACTCGAAATCAAACACGGTTTGTGCTAGCTTCTTGAAACTTGACACAGTAAAGCAGTTTCACGTTCTATCTCTATGTTCTGTTTCCTCTTGATGTAGCCCTAAGCAGTGACTGGGGAGAAATACTTTCATTGACAGGGGTTGCCAAGCTTCCAGAAATTACGAGTCTCCAGAAATCTCAGCAACTATGATTTCACCCAAACTGGATGATACTTTCAGGTAATGATGAGTACGCTAAGCCCACTGGGTTCCCCAAATTTCGTTCTTCTATGTTGAAGCGTTCGTTTCCAGTAACAGTTTGAATTTTGGCGTTTCACTCTGTTTTCTCCTATATTGATAGATGTATTTGGAACTCTAAACCAAACACGGTTTGTGCTAGCTTCTTGAAACTTGACACAGTAAAGCAGTTTCACGTTCTATATCTATGTTCTGTTTCCTCTTGATGTAGCACTCAGCAGTGACTGAGGAGAAACACTTTCATTGAAAGGGGTTGCCAAGCTTCCCAAAATTGCGAGTCTCCAGAAATCTCAGCAACTATTTTTTAACCCAAACTGGATGATACTTTCAGGTAATGATCAGTACACTAAGCCCACTTGGTTCCCCAAATTTCGTTCTTCTATGTTAAAGCGTTCGTTTCCAGTAACAGTTTGAATTTTGGCGTTTCACTCTGTTTTCTCCTTTATTGATACATGTATTTGGAACTCTAAACCAAACACGGTTTGTGCTAGCTTCTTGAAACTTCACACAGTAAAGCAGTTTCACGTTCTATCTCTATGTTCTGTTTCCTCTTGATGTAGCACTCAGCAGTGACTGAGGAGAAACACTTTCATTGAAAGGGGTTGCCAAGCTTCCCAAAATTGCGAGTCTCGAGAAATCTCAGCAACTATTTTTTAACACAAACTGGATGATACTTTCAGGTAATGATCAGTACACTAAGCTCACTTGGTTCCCCAAATTTCGTTCTTTTATGTTGAAGCGTTCGCTTCCAGTAACTGTTTGAATTTTGGTGTTTCACTCTGTTTTCTCCTATACTGACAGATGTATTTGGAACTCTAAATCAAACACGGTTTGTGCTAGCTTCTTGAAACTTGACACAGTAAAGCAGTTTCACGTTCTATCTCTATGTTCTGTTTCCTCTTGATGTAGCCCTAAGCAGTGACTGGGGAGAAATACTTTCATTGACAGGGGTTGCCAAGCTTCCAGAAATTACGAGTCTCCAGAAATCTCAGCAACTATGATTTCACCCAAACTGGATGATACTTTCAGGTAATAATAGGTACACTAAGCCCACTTGATTCCCCAAATTTCGTTCTTCTATGTTGAAGCGTTCGTTTTCAGTAACAGTTTGAATTTTGGCATTTCACTCTGTTTTCTCCTATATTGATAGATGTATTTGGAACTCTAAACCAAACACGGTTTGTGCTAGCTTCTTGAAACTTGACACAGTAAAGCAGTTTCACGTTCTATCTCTATGTTCTGTTTCCTCTTGATGTAGCACTCAGCAGTGACTGAGGAGAAACACTTTCATTGAAAGGGGTTGCCAAGCTCCCCAAAACTGCGAGTCTCCAGAAATCTCAGCAACTATTTTTTTACCCAAACTGGATGATACTTTCAGGTAATGATCAGTACACTAAGCTCACTTGGTTCCCCAAATTTCGTTCTTTTATGTTGAAGCGTTCACTTCCAGTAACTGTTTGAATTTTGGCGTTTCACTCTGTTTTCTCCTATACTGACAGATGTATTTGGAACTCTAAATCAAACACGGTTTGTGCTAGCTTCTTGAAACTTGACACAGTAAAGCAGTTTCAAGTTCGATCTCTATGTTTTCTTTCCTCTTGATGTAGCACTCAGCAGTGACTGAGGAGAAACACTTTCATTGAAAGGGGTTGTCAAGCTTCCAGAAATTACGAGCCTCCAGAAATCTCAGAAACTATGATTTCACCCAAACTGGATGATACTTTCAGGTAATGATCAGTACACTAAGCCCACTTGGTTCGCCAAATTTCGTTCTTCTATGTTGAAACGTTCGTTTCCAGTAACAGTTTGAATTTTGGCGTTTTACTCTGTTTTCTCCTATATTGATAGATGTATTTGGAACTCTAAATCAAACACGGTTTGTGCTAGCTTCTTGAAACTTGACACAATAAAGCAGTTTCAAGTTCTATCTCTATGTTCTGTCTCCTCTTGATGTAGCCCTAAGCAGTGACTGGGGAGAAACACTTTCATTGAAAGGGGTTGCCAAGCTTCCAAAAATTACGAGTCTCCAGAAATCTCAGCATCTATTTTTTCACCCAAACTGGATGATACTTTCAGGTAATGATGAGTACGCTAAGCCCACTGGGTTCCCAAAATTTCGTTCTTCTATGTGGAAGCGTTCGTTTCCAGTAACAGTTTGAATTTTGGCGTTTCACTCTGTTTTCTCCTATATTGATAGATGTATTTGGAACTCTAAACCAAACACGGTTTGTGCTAGCTTCTTGAAACTTGACACAGTAAAGCAGTTTCACGTTCTATCTCTATGTTCTGTTTCCTCTTGATGTAGCACTCAGCAGTGACTGAGGAGAAACACTTTCATTGAAAGGGGTTGCCAAGCTCCCCAAAACTGCGAGTCTCCAGAAATCTCAGCAACTATTTTTTCACCCAAACTGGATGATACTTTCAGGTAATGATCAGTACACTAAGCTCACTTGGTTTTCCAAATTTCGTTCTTTTATGTTGAAGCGTTCACTTCCAGTAACTGTTTGAATTTTGGCGTTTCACTCTGTTTTCTCCTATACTGACAGATGTATTTGGAACTCTAAATCAAACACGGTTTGTGCTAGCTTCTTGAAACTTGACACAGTAAAGCAGTTTCACGTTCTATCTCTATGTTCTGTTTCCTCTTGATGTAGCACTCAGCAGTGACTGAGGAGAAACACTTTCATTGAAAGGGGTTGCCAAGCTCCCCAAAACTGCGAGTCTCCAGAAATCTCAGCAACTATTTTTTCACCCAAACTGGATGATACTTTCAGGTAATGATCAGTACACTAAGCTCACTTGGTTCCCCAAATTTCGTTCTTTTATGTTGAAGCGTTCACTTCCAGTAACTGTTTGAATTTTGGCGTTTCACTCTGTTTTCTCCTATACTGACAGATGTATTTGGAACTCTAAATCAAACACGGTTTGTGCTAGCTTCTTGAAACTTGACACAGTAAAGCAGTTTCAAGTTCTATCTCTATGTTTTCTTTCCTCTTGATGTAGCACTCAGCAGTGACTGAGGAGAAACACATTCATTGAAAGGGGTTGCCAAGCTTCCAGAAATTACGAGTCTCCAGAAATCTCAGCAACTATGATTTCACCCAAACTGGATGATACTTTCAGGTAATGATCAGTACACTAAGCCCACTTGGTTCGCCAAATTTCGTTCTTCTATGTTGAAGCGTTCGTTTCCAGTAACAGTTTGAATTTTGGCGTTTTACTCTGTTTTCTCCTATATTGATAGATGTATTTGGAACTCTAAATCAAACACGGTTTGTGCTAGCTTCTTGAAACTTGACACAATAAAGCAGTTTCAAGTTCTATCTCTATGTTCTGTCTCCTCTTGATGTAGCCCTAAGCAGTGACTGGGGAGAAACACTTTCATTGAAAGGGGTTGCCAAGCTTCCAAAAATTACGAGTCTCCAGAAATCTCAGCATCTATTTATTCACCCAAACTGGATGATACTTTCAGGTAATGATGAGTACGCTAAGCCCACTGGGTTCCCAAAATTTCGTTCTTCTATGTGGAAGCGTTCGTTTCCAGTAACAGTTTGAATTTTGGCGTTTCACTCTGTTTTCTCCTATATTGATAGATGTATTTGGAACTCTAAACCAAACACGGTTTGTGCTAGCTTCTTGAAACTTGACACAGTAAAGCAGTTTCACGTTCTATCTCTATGTTCTGTTTCCTCTTGATGTAGCACTCAGCAGTGACTGAGGAGAAACACTTTCATTGAAAGGGGTTGCCAAGCTTCCCAAAACTGCGAGTCTCCAGAAATCTCAGCAACTATTTTTTCACCCAAACTGGATGATACTTTCAGGTAATGATCAGTACACTAAGCTCACTTGGTTCCCCAAATTTCGTTCTTTTATGTTGAAGCGTTCACTTCCAGTAACTGTTTGAATTTTGGCGTTTCACTCTGTTTTCTCCTATACTGACAGATGTATTTGGAACTCTAAATCAAACACGGTTTGTGCTAGCTTCTTGAAACTTGACACAGTAAAGCAGTTTCACGTTCTATCTCTATGTTCTGTTTCCTCTTGATGTAGCACTCAGCAGTGACTGAGGAGAAACACTTTCATTGAAAGGGGTTGCCAAGCTCCCCAAAACTGCGAGTCTCCAGAAATCTCAGCAACTATTTTTTCACCCAAACTGGATGATACTTTCAGGTAATGATCAGTACACTAAGCTCACTTGGTTCCCCAAATTTCGTTCTTTTATGTTGAAGCGTTCACTTCCAGTAACTGTTTGAATTTTGGCGTTTCACTCTGTTTTCTCCTATACTGACAGATGTATTTGGAACTCTAAATCAAACACGGTTTGTGCTAGCTTCTTGAAACTTGACACAGTAAAGCAGTTTCAAGTTCTATCTCTATGTTTTCTTTCCTCTTGATGTAGCACTCAGCAGTGACTGAGGAGAAACACATTCATTGAAAGGGGTTGCCAAGCTTCCAGAAATTACGAGTCTCCAGAAATCTCAGCAACTATGATTTCACCCAAACTGGATGATACTTTCAGGTAATGATCAGTACGCTAAGCCCACTTGGTTCGCCAAATTTCGTTCTTCTATGTTGAAGCGTTCGTTTCCAGTAACAGTTTGAATTTTGGCGTTTTACTCTGTTTTCTCCTATATTGATAGATGTATTTGGAACTCTAAATCAAACACGGTTTGTGCTAGCTTCTTGAAACTTGACACAATAAAGCAGTTTCAAGTTCTATCTCTATGTTCTGTCTCCTCTTGATGTAGCCCTAAGCAGTGACTGGGGAGAAACACTTTCATTGAAAGGGGTTGCCAAGCTTCCAAAAATTACGAGTCTCCAAAAATATCAGCATCAATTTTTTCACCCAAACTGGATGATACTTTCAGGTAATGATGAGTACGCTAAGCCCACTGGGTTCCCAAAATTTCGTTCTTCTATGTTGAAGCGTTCGTTTCCAGTAACAGTTTGAATTTTGGCGTTTCACTCTGTTTTCTCCTATATTGATAGATGTATTTGGAACTCTAAACCAAACACGGTTTGTGCTAGCTTCTTGAAACTTGACACAGTAAAGCAGTTTCACGTTCTATCTCTATGTTCTGTTTCCTCTTGATGTAGCACTCAGCAGTGACTGAGGAGAAACACTTTCATTGAAAGGGGTTGCCAAGCTCCCCAAAACTGCGAGTCTCCAGAAATCTCAGCAACTATTTTTTCACCCAAACTGGATGATACTTTCAGGTAATGATCAGTACACTAAGCTCACTTGGTTCCCCAAATTTCGTTCTTTTATGTTGAAGCGTTCACTTCCAGTAACTGTTTGAATTTTGGCGTTTCACTGTGTTTTCTCCTATACTGACAGATGTATTTGGAACTCTAAATCAAACACGGTTTGTGCTAGCTTCTTGAAACTTGACACAGTAAAGCAGTTTCAAGTTCTATCTCTATGTTTTCTTTCCTCTTGATGTAGCACTCAGCAGTGACTGAGGAGAAACACTTTCATTGAAAGGGGTTGCCAAGCTTCCAGAAATTACGAGTCTCCAGAAATCTCAGCAACTATGATTTCACCCAAACTGGATGATACTTTCAGGTAATGATCAGTACACTAAGCCCACTTGGTTCGCCAAATTTCGTTCTTCTATGTTGAAGCGTTCGTTTCCAGTAACAGTTTGAATTTTGGCGTTTTACTCTGTTTTCTCCTATATTGATAGATATATTTGGAACTCTAAATCAAACACGGTTTGTGATAGCTTCTTGAAACTTGACGCAATAAAGCAGTTTCAAGATCTATCTCTATGTTCTGTCTCCTCTTGATGTAGCCCTAAGCAGTGACTGGGGAGAAACACTTTCATTGAAAGGGGTTGCCAAGCTTCCAAAAATTACGAGTCTCCAGAAATCTCAGCATCTATTTTTTCACCCAAACTGGATGATACTTTCAGGTAATGATGAGTACGCTAAGCCCACTGGGTTCCCAAAATTTCGTTCTTCTATGTGGAAGCGTTCGTTTCCAGTAACAGTTTGAATTTTGGCGTTTCACTCTGTTTTCTCCTATATTGATAGATGTATTTGGAACTCTAAACCAAACACGGTTTGTGCTAGCTTCTTGAAACTTGACACAGTAAAGCAGTTTCACGTTCTATCTCTATGTTCTGTTTCCTCTTGATGTAGCACTCAGCAGTGACTGAGGAGAAACACTTTCATTGAAAGGGGTTGCCAAGCTCCCCAAAACTGCGAGTCTCCAGAAATCTCAGCAACTATTTTTTCACCCAAACTGGATGATACTTTCAGGTAATGATCAGTACACTAAGCTCACTTGGTTCCCCAAATTTCATTCTTTTATGTTGAAGCGTTCACTTCCAGTAACTGTTTGAATTTTGGCGTTTCACTCTGTTTTCTCCTATACTGACAGATGTATTTGGAACTCTAAATCAAACACGGTTTGTGCTAGCTTCTTGAAACTTGACACAGTAAAGCAGTTTCACGTTCTATCTCTATGTTCTGTTTCCTCTTGATGTAGCACTCAGCAGTGACTGAGGAGAAACACTTTCATTGAAAGGGGTTGCCAAGCTCCCCAAAACTGCGAGTCTCCAGAAATCTCAGCAACTATGATTTCACCCAAACTGGATGATACTTTCAGGTAATGATCAGTACACTAAGCCCACTTGGTTCGCCAAATTTCGTTCTTCTATGTTGAAGCGTTCGTTTCCAGTAACAGTTTGAATTTTGGCGTTTTACTCTGTTTTCTCCTATATTGATAGATGTATTTGGAACTCTAAATCAAACACGGTTTGTGCTAGCTTCTTGAAACTTGACACAATAAAGCAGTTTCAAGTTCTATCTCTATGTTCTGTCTCCTCTTGATGTAGCCCTAAGCAGTGACTGGGGAGAAACACTTTCATTGAAAGGGGTTGCCAAGCTTCCAAAAATTACGAGTCTCCAGAAATCTCAGCATCTATTTTTTCACCCAAACTGGATGATACTTTCAGGTAATGATGAGTACGCTAAGCCCACTGGGTTCCCAAAATTTCGTTCTTCTATGTGGAAGCGTTCGTTTCCAGTAACAGTTTGAATTTTGGCGTTTCACTCTGTTTTCTCCTATATTGATAGATGTATTTGGAACTCTAAACCAAACACGGTTTGTGCTAGCTTCTTGAAACTTGACACAGTAAAGCAGTTTCACGTTCTATCTCTATGTTCTGTTTCCTCTTGATGTAGCACTCAGCAGTGACTGAGGAGAAACACTTTCATTGAAAGGGGTTGCCAAGCTCCCCAAAACTGCGAGTCTCCAGAAATCTCAGCAACTATTTTTTCACCCAAACTGGATGATACTTTCAGGTAATGATCAGTACACTAAGCTCACTTGGTTCCCCAAATTTCGTTCTTTTATGTTGAAGCGTTCACTTCCAGTAACTGTTTGAATTTTGGCGTTTCACTGTGTTTTCTCCTATACTGACAGATGTATTTGGAACTCTAAATCAAACACGGTTTGTGCTAGCTTCTTGAAACTTGACACAGTAAAGCAGTTTCAAGTTCTATCTCTATGTTTTCTTTCCTCTTGATGTAGCACTCAGCAGTGACTGAGGAGAAACACTTTCATTGAAAGGGGTTGCCAAGCTTCCAGAAATTACGAGTCTCCAGAAATCTCAGCAACTATGATTTCACCCAAACTGGATGATACTTTCAGGTAATGATCAGTACACTAAGCCCACTTGGTTCGCCAAATTTCGTTCTTCTATGTTGAAGCGTTCGTTTCCAGTAACAGTTTGAATTTTGGCGTTTTACTCTGTTTTCTCCTATATTGATAGATATATTTGGAACTCTAAATCAAACACGGTTTGTGATAGCTTCTTGAAACTTGACACAATAAAGCAGTTTCAAGATCTATCTCTATGTTCTGTCTCCTCTTGATGTAGCCCTAAGCAGTGACTGGGGAGAAACACTTTCATTGAAAGGGGTTGCCAAGCTTCCAAAAATTACGAGTCTCCAGAAATCTCAGCATCTATTTTTTCACCCAAACTGGATGATACTTTCAGGTAATGATGAGTACGCTAAGCCCACTGGGTTCCCAAAATTTCGTTCTTCTATGTGGAAGCGTTCGTTTCCAGTAACAGTTTGAATTTTGGCGTTTCACTCTGTTTTCTCCTATATTGATAGATGTATTTGGAACTCTAAACCAAACACGGTTTGTGCTAGCTTCTTGAAACTTGACACAGTAAAGCAGTTTCACGTTCTATCTCTATGTTCTGTCTCCTCTTGATGTAGCCCTAAGCAGTGACTGGGGAGAAACACTTTCATTGAAAGGGGTTGCCAAGCTTCCAAAAATTACGAGTCTCCAGAAATCTCAGCATCTATTTTTTCACCCAAACTGGATGATACTTTCAGGTAATGATGAGTACGCTAAGCCCACTGGGTTCCCAAAATTTCGTTCTTCTATGTGGAAGCGTTCGTTTCCAGTAACAGTTTGAATTTTGGCGTTTCACTCTGTTTTCTCCTATATTGATAGATGTATTTGGAACTCTAAACCAAACACGGTTTGTGCTAGCTTCTTGAAACTTGACACAGTAAAGCAGTTTCACGTTCTATCTCTATGTTCTGTTTCCTCTTGATGTAGCACTCAGCAGTGACTGAGGAGAAACACTTTCATTGAAAGGGGTTGCCAAGCTCCCCAAAACTGCGAGTCTCCAGAAATCTCAGCAACTATTTTTTCACCCAAACTGGATGATACTTTCAGGTAATGATCAGTACACTAAGCTCACTTGGTTCCCCAAATTTCGTTCTTTTATGTTGAAGCGTTCACTTCCAGTAACTGTTTGAATTTTGGCGTTTCACTGTGTTTTCTCCTATACTGACAGATGTATTTGGAACTCTAAATCAAACACGGTTTGTGCTAGCTTCTTGAAACTTGACACAGTAAAGCAGTTTCAAGTTCTATCTCTATATTTTCTTTCCTCTTGATGTAGCACTCAGCAGTGACTGAGGAGAAACACTTTCATTGAAAGGGGTTGCCAAGCTTCCAGAAATTACGAGTCTCCAGAAATCTCAGCAACTATGATTTCACCCAAACTGGATGATACTTTCAGGTAATGATCAGTACACTAAGCCCACTTGGTTCGCCAAATTTCGTTCTTCTATGTTGAAGCGTTCGTTTCCAGTAACAGTTTGAATTTTGGCGTTTTACTCTGTTTTCTCCTATATTGATAGATATATTTGGAACTCTAAATCAAACACGGTTTGTGATAGCTTCTTGAAACTTGACACAATAAAGCAGTTTCAAGATCTATCTCTATGTTCTGTCTCCTCTTGATGTAGCCCTAAGCAGTGACTGGGGAGAAACACTTTCATTGAAAGGGGTTGCCAAGCTTCCAAAAATTACGAGTCTCCAGAAATCTCAGCATCTATTTTTTCACCCAAACTGGATGATACTTTCAGGTAATGATGAGTACGCTAAGCCCACTGGGTTCCCAAAATTTCGTTCTTCTATGTGGAAGCGTTCGTTTCCAGTAACAGTTTGAATTTTGGCGTTTCACTCTGTTTTCTCCTATATTGATAGATGTATTTGGAACTCTAAACCAAACACGGTTTGTGCTAGCTTCTTGAAACTTGACACAGTAAAGCAGTTTCACGTTCTATCTCTATGTTCTGTTTCCTCTTGATGTAGCACTCAGCAGTGACTGAGGAGAAACACTTTCATTGAAAGGGGTTGCCAAGCTCCCCAAAACTGCGAGTCTCCAGAAATCTCAGCAACTATTTTTTCACCCAAACTGGATGATACTTTCAGGTAATGATCAGTACACTAAGCTCACTTGGTTCCCCAAATTTCGTTCTTTTATGTTGAAGCGTTCACTTCCAGTAACTGTTTGAATTTTGGCGTTTCACTCTGTTTTCTCCTATACTGACAGATGTATTTGGAACTCTAAATCAAACACGGTTTGTGCTAGCTTCTTGAAACTTGACACAGTAAAGCAGTTTCAAGTTCTATCTCTATGTTTTCTTTCCTCTTGATGTAGCACTCAGCAGTGACTGAGGAGAAACACATTCATTGAAAGGGGTTGCCAAGCTTCCAGAAATTACGAGTCTCCAGAAATCTCAGCAACTATGATTTCACCCAAACTGGATGATACTTTCAGGTAATGATCAGTACACTAAGCCCACTTGGTTCGCCAAATTTCGTTCTTCTATGTTGAAGCGTTCGTTTCCAGTAACAGTTTGAATTTTGGCGTTTTACTCTGTTTTCTCCTATATTGATAGATGTATTTGGAACTCTAAATCAAACACGGTTTGTGCTAGCTTCCTGAAACTTGACACAATAAAGCAGTTTCAAGTTCTATCTCTATGTTCTGTCTCCTCTTGATGTAGCCCTAAGCAGTGACTGGGGAGAAACACTTTCATTGAAAGGGGTTGCCAAGCTTCCAAAAATTACGAGTCTCCAGAAATCTCAGCATCTATTTTTTCACCCAAACTGGATGATACTTTCAGGTAATGATGAGTACGCTAAGCCCACTGGGTTCCCAAAATTTCGTTCTTCTATGTGGAAGCGTTCGTTTCCAGTAACAGTTTGAATTTTGGCGTTTCACTCTGTTTTCTCCTATATTGATAGATGTATTTTGAACTCTAAACCAAACACGGTTTGTGCTAGCTTCTTGAAACTTGACACAGTAAAGCAGTTTCACGTTCTATCTCTATGTTCTGTTTCCTCTTGATGTAGCACTAAGCAGTGACTGAGGAGAAACACTTTCATTGAAAGGGGTTGCCAAGCTCCCCAAAACTGCGAGTCTCCAGAAATCTCAGCAACTATTTTTTCACCCAAACTGGATGATACTTTCAGGTAATGATCAGTACACTAAGCTCACTTGGTTCCCCAAATTTCGTTCTTTTATGTTGAAGCGTTCACTTCCAGTAACTGTTTGAATTTTGGCGTTTCACTCTGTTTTCTCCTATACTGACAGATGTATTTGGAACTCTAAATCAAACACGGTTTGTGCTAGCTTCTTGAAACTTGACACAGTAAAGCAGTTTCACGTTCTATCTCTATGTTCTGTTTCCTCTTGATGTAGCACTCAGCAGTGACTGAGGAGAAACACTTTCATTGAAAGGGGTTGCCAAGCTCCCCAAAACTGCGAGTCTCCAGAAATCTCAGCAACTATTTTTTCACCCAAACTGGATGATACTTTCAGGTAATGATCAGTACACTAAGCTCACTTGGTTCCCCAAATTTCGTTCTTTTATGTTGAAGCGTTCACTTCCAGTAACTGTTTGAATTTTGGCGTTTCACTGTGTTTTCTCCTATACTGACAGATGTATTTGGAACTCTAAATCAAACACGGTTTGTGCTAGCTTCTTGAAACTTGACACAGTAAAGCAGTTTCAAGTTCTATCTCTATGTTTTCTTTCCTCTTGATGTAGCACTCAGCAGTGACTGAGGAGAAACACTTTCATTGAAAGGGGTTGCCAAGCTTCCAGAAATTACGAGTCTCCAGAAATCTCAGCAACTATGATTTCACCCAAACTGGATGATACTTTCAGGTAATGATCAGTACACTAAGCCCACTTGGTTCGCCAAATTTCGTTCTTCTATGTTGAAGCGTTCGTTTCCAGTAACAGTTTGGATTTTGGCGTTTTACTCTGTTTTCTCCTATATTGATAGATGTATTTGGAACTCTAAATCAAACAAGGTTTGTGATAGCTTCTTGAAACTTGACACAATAAAGCAGTTTCAAGATCTATCTCTATGTTCTGTCTCCTCTTGATGTAGCCCTAAGCAGTGACTGGGGAGAAACACTTTCATTGAAAGGGGTTGCCAAGCTTCCAAAAATTACGAGTCTCCAGAAATCTCAGCATCTATTTTTTCACCCAAACTGGATGATACTTTCAGGTAATGATGAGTACGCTAAGCCCACTGGGTTCCCAAAATTTCGTTCTTCTATGTTGAAGCGTTCGTTTCCAGTAACAGTTTGAATTTTGGCGTTTAACTCTGTTTTCTCCTATATTGATAGATGTATTTGGAACTCTAAACCAAACACGGTTTGTGCTAGCTTCTTGAAACTTGACACAGTAAAGCAGTTTCACGTTCTATCTCTATGTTCTGTTTCCTCTTGATGTAGCACTCAGCAGTGACTGAGGAGAAACACTTTCATTGAAAGGGGTTGCCAAGCTCCCCAAAACTGCGAGTCTCCAGAAATCTCAGCAACTATTTTTTCACCCAAACTGGATGATACTTTCAGGTAATGATCAGTACACTAAGCTCACTTGGTTCCCCAAATTTCGTTCTTTTATGTTGAAGCGTTCACTTCCAGTAACTGTTCGAATTTTGGCGTTTCACTCTGTTTTCTCCTATACTGACAGATGTATTTGGAACTCTAAATCAAACACGGTTTGTGCTAGCTTCTTGAAACTTGACACAGTAAAGCAGTTTCACGTTCTATCTCTATGTTCTGTTTCCTCTTGATGTAGCACTCAGCAGTGACTGAGGAGAAACACTTTCATTGAAAGGGGTTGCCAAGCTCCCCAAAACTGCGAGTCTCCAGAAATCTCAGCAACTATTTTTTCACCCAAACTGGATGATACTTTCAGGTAATGATCAGTACACTAAGCTCACTTGGTTCCCCAAATTTCGTTCTTTTATGTTGAAGCGTTCACTTCCAGTAACTGTTTGAATTTTGGCGTTTCACTCTGTTTTCTCCTATACTGACAGATGTATTTGGAACTCTAAATCAAACACGGTTTGTGCTAGCTTCTTGAAACTTGACACAGTAAAGCAGTTTCAAGTTCTATCTCTATGTTTTCTTTCCTCTTGATGTAGCACTCAGCAGTGACTGAGGAGAAACACTTTCATTGAAAGGGGTTGCCAAGCTTCCAGATATTACGAGTCTCCAGAAATCTCAGCAACTATGATTTCACCCAAACTGGATGATACTTTCAGGTAATGATCAGTACACTAAGCCCACTTGGTTCGCCAAATTTCGTTCTTCTATGTGGAAGCGTTCGTTTCCAGTAACAGTTTGAATTTTGGCGTTTTACTCTGTTTTCTCCTATATTGATAGATGTATTTGGAACTCTAAATCAAACACGGTTTGTGCTAGCTTCTTGAAACTTGACACAATAAAGCAGTTTCAAGTTCTATCTCTATGTTCTGTCTCCTCTTGATGTAGCCCTAAGCAGTGACTGGGGAGAAACACTTTCATTGAAAGGGGTTGCCAAGCTTCCAAAAATTACGAGTCTCCAAAATCTCAGCATCTATTTTTTCACCCAAACTGGATGATACTTTCAGGTAATGATGAGTACGCTAAGCCCGCTGGGTTCCCAAAATTTCGTTCTTCTATGTTGAAGCGTTCGTTTCCAGTAACAGTTTGAATTTTGGTGTTTCACTCTGTTTTCTCCTATATTGATAGATGTATTTGGAACTCTAAACCAAACACGGTTTGTGCTAGCTTCTTGAAACTTGACACAGTAAAGCAGTTTCACGTTCTATCTCTATGATCTGTTTCCTCTTGATGTAGCACTCAGCAGTGACTGAGGAGAAACACTTTCATTGAAAGGGGTTGCCAAGCTCCCCAAAACTGCGAGTCTCCAGAAATCTCAGCAACTATTTTTTCACCCAAACTGGATGATACTTTCAGGTAATGATCAGTACACTAAGCTCACTTGGTTCCCCAAATTTCGTTCTTTTATGTTGAAGCGTTCACTTCCAGTAACTGTTTGAATTTTGGCGTTTCACTCTGTTTTCTCCTATACTGACAGATGTATTTGGAACTCTAAATCAAACACGGTTTGTGCTAGCTTCTTGAAACTTGACACAGTAAAGCAGTTTCACGTTCTATCTCTATGTTCTGTTTCCTCTTGATGTAGCACTCAGCAGTGACTGAGGAGAAACACTTTCATTGAAAGGGGTTGCCAAGCTCCCCAAAACTGCGAGTCTCCAGAAATATCAGCAACTATTTTTTCACCCAAACTGGATGATACTTTCAGGTAATGATCAGTACACTAAGCTCACTTGGTTCCCCAAATTTCATTCTTTTATGTTGAAGCGTTCACTTCCAGTAACTGTTTGAATTTTGGCGTTTCACTGTGTTTTCTCCTATACTGACAGATGTATTTGGAACTCTAAATCAAACACGGTTTGTGCTAGCTTCTTGAAACTTGACACAGTAAAGCAGTTTCTCGTTCTATATCTATGTTCTGTTTCCTCTTGATGTAGCACTCAGCAGTGACTGAGGAGAAACACTTTCATTGAAAGGGGTTGCCAAGCTTCCCAAAATTGCGAGTCTCCAGAAATCTCAGCAACTATTTTTTAACCCAAACTGGATGATACTTTCAGGTAATGATCAGTACACTAAGCCCACTTGGTTCCCCAAATTTCGTTCTTCTATGTTAAAGCGTTCGTTTCCAGTAACAGTTTGAATTTTGGCGTTTCACTCTGTTTTCTCCTATATTGATACATGTATTTGGAACTCTAAACCAAACACGGTTTGTGCTAGCTTCTTGAAACTTGACACAGTAAAGCAGTTTCACGTTCTATCTCTATGTTCTGTTTCCTCTTGATGTAGCACTCAGCAGTGACTGAGGAGAAACACTTTCATTGAAAGGGGTTGCCAAGCTTCCCAAAATTGCGAGTCTCCGGAAATCTCAGCAACTATTTTTTAACCCAAACTGGATGATACTTTCAGGTAATGATCAGTACACTAAGCTCACTTGGTTCCCCAAATTTCGTTCTTTTATGTTGAAGCGTTCGCTTCCAGTAACTGTTTGAATTTTGGCGTTTCACTCTGTTTTCTCCTATACTGACAGATGTATTTGGAACTCTATATCAAACACGGTTTGTGCTAGCTTCTTGAAACTTGACACAGTAAAGCAGTTTCACGTTCTATCTCTATGTTCTGTTTCCTCTGGATGTAGCCCTAAGCAGTGACTGGGGAGAAATACTTTCATTGACAGGGGTTGCCAAGCTTCCAGAAATTACGAGTCTCCAGAAATCTCAGCAACTATGATTTCACCCAAACTGGATGATACTTTCAGGTAATAATAGGTACACTAAGCCCACTTGGTTCCCCAATTTCGTTCTTCTATGTTGAAGCGTTCGTTTCCAGTAACAGTTTGAATTTTGGCGTTTCACTCTGTTTTCTCCTATATTGATAGATGTATTTGGAACTCTAAATCAAACACGGTTTGTGCTACCTTCTTCAAACTTGACACAGTAAAGCAGTTTCAAGTTCTATCTATATGTTCTCTTTCCTCTTGATGTAGCACTCAGCAGTGACTGAGGAGAAACACTTTCATTGAAAGGGGTTGCCAAGCTTCCCAAAATTGCGAGTCTCCAGAAATCTCAGCAACTATTTTTTCACCCAAACTGGATGATACTTTCAGGTAATGATCAGTACACTAAGCTCACTTGGTTCCCCAAATTTCGTTCTTTTATGTTGAAGCGTTCGCTTCCAGTAACTGTTTGAATTTTGGCGTTTCACTCTGTTTTCTCCTATACTGACAGATGTATTTGGAACTCTAAATCAAACACGGTTTGTGCTAGCTTCTTGAAACTTGACACACTAAAGCAGTTTCACGTTCTATCTCTATGTTCTGTTTCCTCTTGATGTAGCCCTAAGCAGTGACTGGGGAGAAATACTTTCATTGAAAGGGGTTGCCAAGCTTCCAGAAATTACGAGTCTCCAGAAATCTCAGCAACTATGATTTCACCCATACTGGATGATACTTTCAGGTAATGATCAGTACACTAAGCCCACTTGGTTCGCCAAATTTCGTTCTTCTATGTTTTAGCGTTCGTTTCCAGTAACAGTTTGAATTTTGGTGTTTCACTCTGTTTTCTCCTATATTGATAGATGTATTTGGAACTCTAAACCAAACACGGTTTGTGCTAGCTTCTTGAAACTTGACACAGTAAAGCAGTTTCACGTTCTATATCTATGTTCTGTTTCCTCTTGATGTAGCACTCAGCAGTGACTGAGGAGAAACACTTTCATTGAAAGGGGTTGCCAAGCTCCCCAAAACTGCGAGTCTCCAGAAATCTCAGCAACTATTTTTTCACCCAAACTGGATGATACTTTCAGGTAATGATCAGTACACTAAGCTCACTTGGTTCCCCAAATTTCGTTCTTTTATGTTGAAGCGTTCACTTCCAGTAACTGTTTGAATTTTGGCGTTTCACTCTGTTTTCTCCTATACTGACAGATGTATTTGGAACTCTAAATCAAACACGGTTTGTGCTAGCTTCTTGAAACTTGACACAGTAAAGCAGTTTCAAGTTCTATCTCTATGTTTTCTTTCCTCTTGATGTAGCACTCAGCAGTGACTGAGGAGAAACACTTTCATTGAAAGGGGTTGCCAAGCTTCCAGAAATTACGAGTCTCCAGAAATCTCAGCAACTATGATTTCACCCAAACTGGATGATACTTTCAGGTAATGATCAGTACACTAAGCCCACTTGGTTCCCCAAATTTCGTTCTTCTATGTTGATGCGTTCGCTTCCAGTAACTGTTTGAATTTTGGCGTTTCACTCTGTTTTCTCCTATACTGACAGATGTATTTGGAACTCTAAATCAAACACGGTTTGTGCTAGCTTCTTGAAACTTGACACAGTAAAGCAGTTTCACGTTCTATATCTATGTTCTGTTTCCTCTTGATGTAGCACTCAGCAGTGACTGAGGAGAAACACTTTCATTGAAAGGGGTTGCCAAGCTTCCAGAAATTACGAGTCTCCAGAAATCTCAGCAACTATGATTTCACCCAAACTGGATGATACTTTCAGGTAATGATCAGTACACTAAGCCCACTTGGTTCGTCAAATTTCGTTCTTCTATGTTGAAGCGTTCGTTTCCAGTAACAGTTTGAATTTTGGCGTTTTACTCTGTTTTCTCCTATATTGATAGATGTATTTGGAACTCTAAATCAAACACGGTTTGTGCTAGCTTCTTGAAACTTGACACAATAAAGCAGTTTCAAGTTCTATCTCTATGTTCTGTCTCCTCTTGATGTAGCCCTAAGCAGTGACTGGGGAGAAACACTTTCCTTGAAAGGGGTTGCCAAGCTTCCAAAAATTACGAGTCTCCCGAAATCTCAGCATCTATTTTTTCACCCAAACTGGATGATACTTTCAGTTAATGATGAGTACGCTAAGCCCACTGGGTTCCCAAAATTTCGTTCTTCTATGTTGAAGCGTTCGTTTCCAGTAACAGTTTGAATTTTGGCGTTTCACTCTGTTTTCTCCTATATTGATAGATGTATTTGGAACTCTAAACCAAACACGGTTTGTGCTAGCTTCTTGAAACTTGACACAGTAAAGCAGTTTCACGTTCTATCTCTATGTTCTGTTTCCTCTTGATGTAGCACTCAGCAGTGACTGAGGAGAAACACTTTCATTGAAAGGGGTTGCCAAGCTCCCCAAAACTGCGAGTCTCCAGAAATCTCAGCAACTATTTTTTCACCCAAACTGGATGATACTTTCAGGTAATGATCAGTACACTAAGCTCACTTGGTTCCCCAAATTTCGTTCTTTTATGTTGAAGCGTTCACTTCCAGTAACTGTTTGAATTTTGGCGTTTCACTCTGTTTTCTCCTATACTGACAGATGTATTTGGAACTCTAAATCAAACACGGTTTGTGCTAGCTTCTTGAAACTTGACACAGTAAAGCAGTTTCAAGTTCTATCTCTATGTTTTCTTTCCTCTTGATGTAGCACTCAGCAGTGACTGAGGAGAAACACTTTCATTGAAAGGGGTTGCCAAGCTTCCAGAAATTACGAGTCTCCAGAAATCTCAGCAACTATGATTTCACCCAAACTGGATGATACTTTCAGGTAATGATCAGTACACTAAGCCCACTTGGTTCGCCAAATTTCGTTCTTCTATGTTGAAGCGTTCGTTTCCAGTAACAGTTTGAATTTTGGTGTTTCACTCTGTTTTCTCCTATATTGATAGATGTATTTGGAACTCTAAACCAAACACGGTTTGTGCTAGCTTCTTGAAACTTGACACAGTAAAGCAGTTTCACGTTCTATCTCTATGTTCTGTTTCCTCTTGATGTAGCACTCAGCAGTGACTGAGGAGAAACACTTTCATTGAAAGGGGTTGCCAAGCTTCCCAAAACTGCGAGTCTCCAGAAATCTCAGCAACAATTTTTTCACCCAAACTGGATGATACTTTCAGGTAATGATCAGTACACTAAGCTCACTTGGTTCCCCAAATTTCGTTCTTTTATGTTGAAGCATTCACTTCCAGTAACTGTTTGAATTTTGGCGTTTCACTCTGTTTTCTCCTATACTGACAGATGTATTTGGAACTCTAAATCAAACACGGTTTGTGCTAGCTTCTTGAAACTTGACACAGTAAAGCAGTTTCAAGTTCTATCTCTATGTTTTCTTTCCTCTTGATGTAGCACTCAGCAGTGACTGAGGAGAAACACTTTCATTGAAAGGGGTTGCCAAGCTTCCAGAAATTACGAGTCTCCAGAAATCTCAGCAACTATGATTTCACCCAAACTGGATGATTCTTTCAGGTAATGATCAGTACACTAAGCCCACTTGGTTCCCCAAATTTCGTTCTTCTATGTTGATGCGTTCGCTTCCAGTAACTGTTTGAATTTTGGCGTTTCACTCTGTTTTCTCCTATACTGACAGATGTATTTGGAACTCTAAATCAAACACGGTTTGTGCTAGCTTCTTGAAACTTGACACAGTAAAGCAGTTTCACGTTCTATATCTATGTTCTGTTTCCTCTTGATGTAGCACTCAGCAGTGACTGAGGAGAAACACTTTCATTGAAAGGGGTTGCCAAGCTTCCCAAAATTGCGAGTCTCCAGAAATCTCAGCAACTATGATTTCACCCAACCTGGATGATACTTTCAGGTAATGATCAGTACACTAAGCCCACTTGGTTCGTCAAATTTCGTTCTTCTATGTTGAAGCGTTCGTTTCCAGTAACAGTTTCAATTTTGGCGTTTTACTCTGTTTTCTCCTATATTGATAGATGTATTTGGAACTCTAAATCAAACACGGTTTGTGCTAGCTTCTTGAAACTTGACACAATAAAGCAGTTTCAAGTTCTATCTCTATGTTCTGTCTCCTCTTGATGTAGCCCTAAGCAGTGACTGGGGAGAAACACTTTCATTGAAAGGGGTTGCCAAGCTTCCAAAAATTACGAGTCTCCTGAAATCTCAGCATCTATTTTTTCACCCAAACTGGATGATACTTTCAGGTAATGATGAGTACGCTAAGCCCACTGGGTTCCCAAAATTTCGTTCTTCTATGTTGAAGCGTTCGTTTCCAGTAACAGTTTGAATTTTGGCGTTTCACTCTGTTTTCTCCTATATTGATAGATGTATTTGGAACTCTAAACCAAACATGGTTTGTGCTAGCTTCTTGAAACTTGACACAGTAAAGCAGTTTCACGTTCTATCTCTATGTTCTGTTTCCTCTTGATGTAGCACTCAGCAGTGACTGAGGAGAAACACTTTCATTGAAAGGGGTTGCCAAGCTCCCCAAAACTGCGAGTCTCCAGAAATCTCAGCAACTATTTTTTCACCCAAACTGGATGATACTTTCAGGTAATGATCAGTACACTAAGCTCACTTGGTTCCCCAAATTTCGTTCTTTTATGTTGAAGCGTTCACTTCCAGTAACTGTTTGAATTTTGGCGTTTCACTCTGTTTTCTCCTATACTGACAGATGTATTTGGAACTCTAAATCAAACACGGTTTGTGCTAGCTTCTTGAAACTTGACACAGTAAAGCAGTTTCAAGTTCTATCTCTATGTTTTCTTTCCTCTTGATGTAGCACTCAGCAGTGACTGAGGAGAAACACTTTCATTGAAAGGGGTTGCAAGCTTCCAGAAATTACGAGTCTCCAGAAATCTCAGCAACTATGATTTCACCCAAACTGGATGATACTTTCAGGTAATGATCAGTACACTAAGCCCACTTGGTTCGCCAAATTTCGTTCTTCTATGTTGAAGCGTTCGTTTCCAGTAACAGTTTGAATTTTGGTGTTTCACTCTGTTTTCTCCTATATTGATAGATGTATTTGGAACTCTAAACCAAACACGGTTTGTGCTAGCTTCTTGAAACTTGACACAGTAAAGCAGTTTCACGTTCTATCTCTATGTTCTGTTTCCTCTTGATGTAGCACTCAGCAGTGACTGAGGAGAAACACTTTCATTGAAAGGGGTTGCCAAGCTTCCCAAAACTGCGAGTCTCCAGAAATCTCAGCAACTATTTTTTCACCCAAACTGGATGATACTTTCAGGTAATGATCAGTACACTAAGCTCACTTGGTTCCCCAAATTTCGTTCTTTTATGTTGAAGCGTTCACTTCCAGTAACTGTTTGAATTTTGGCGTTTCACTCTGTTTTCTCCTATACTGACAGATGTATTTGGAACTCTAAATCAAACACGGTTTGTGCTAGCTTCTTGAAACTTGACACAGTAAAGCAGTTTCAAGTTCTATCTCTATGTTTTCTTTCCTCTTGATGTAGCACTCAGCAGTGACTGAGGAGAAACACTTTCATTGAAAGGGGTTGCCAAGCTTCCAGAAATTACGAGTCTCCAGAAATCTCAGCAACTATGATTTCACCCAAACTGGATGATACTTTCAGGTAATGATCAGTACACTAAGCCCACTTGGTTCCCCAAATTTCGTTCTTCTATGTTGATGCGTTCGCTTCCAGTAACTGTTTGAAATTTGGCGTTTCACTCTGTTTTCTCCTATACTGACAGATGTATTTGGAACTCTAAATCAAACACGGTTTGTGCTAGCTTCTTGAAACTTGACACAGTAAAGCAGTTTCACGTTCTATATCTATGTTCTGTTTCCTCTTGATGTAGCACTCAGCAGTGACTGAGGAGAAACACTTTCATTGAAAGGGGTTGCCAAGCTTCCAGAAATTACGAGTCTCCAGAAATCTCAGCAACTATGATTTCACCCAAACTGGATGATACTTTCAGGTAATGATCAGTACACTAAGCCCACTTGGTTCGCCAAATTTCGTTCTTCTATGTTGAAGCGTTCGTTTCCAGTAACAGTTTGAATTTTGGCGTTTTACTCTGTTTTCTCCTATATTGATAGATGTATTTGGAACTCTAAATCAAACACGGTTTGTGCTAGCTTCTTGAAACTTGACACAATAAAGCAGTTTCAAGTTCTATCTCTATGTTCTGTCTCCTCTTGATGTAGCCCTAAGCAGTGACTGGGGAGAAACACTTTCATTGAAAGGGGTTGCCAAGCTTCCAAAAATTAAGAGTCTCCAGAAATCTCAGCATCTATTTTTTCACCCAAACTGGATGATACTTTCAGGTAATGATGAGTACGCTAAGCCCACTGGGTTCCCAAAATTTCGTTCTTCTATGTTGAAGCGTTCGTTTCCAGTAACAGTTTGAATTTTGGCGTTTCACTCTGTTTTCTCCTATATTGATAGATGTATTTGGAACTCTAAACCAAACACGGTTTGTGCTAGCTTCTTGAAACTTGACACAGTAAAGCAGTTTCACGTTCTATCTCTATGTTCTGTTTCCTCTTGATGTAGCACTCAGCAGTGACTGAGGAGAAACACTTTCATTGAAAGGGGTTGCCAAGCTCCCCAAAACTGCGAGTCTCCAGAAATCTCAGCAACTATTTTTTCACCCAAACTGGATGATACTTTCAGGTAATGATCAGTACACTAAGCTCACTTGGTTCCCCAAATTTCGTTCTTTTATGTTGAAGCGTTCACTTCCAGTAACTGTTTGAATTTTGGCGTTTCACTCTGTTTTCTCCTATACTGACAGATGTATTTGGAACTCTAAATCAAACACGGTTTGTGCTAGCTTCTTGAAACTTGACACAGTAAAGCAGTTTCAAGTTCTATCTCTATGTTTTCTTTCCTCTTGATGTAGCACTCAGCAGTGACTGAGGAGAAACACTTTCATTGAAAGGGGTTGCCAAGCTTCCAGAAATTACGAGTCTCCAGAAATCTCAGCAACTATGATTTCACCCAAACTGGATGATACTTTCAGGTAATGATCAGTACACTAAGCCCACTTGGTTCGCCAAATTTCGTTCTTCTATGTTGAAGCGTTCGTTTCCAGTAACAGTTTGAATTTTGGCGTTTTACTCTGTTTTCTCCTATATTGATAGATGTATTTGGAACTCTAAATCAAACACGGTTTGTGCTAGCTTCTTGAAACTTGACACAATAAAGCAGTTTCAAGTTCTATCTCTATGTTCTGTCTCCTCTTGATG
Source organism: Spermophilus citellus (assembly GCF_964194105.1). Classification (NCBI taxonomy): domain Eukaryota; kingdom Metazoa; phylum Chordata; class Mammalia; order Rodentia; family Sciuridae; genus Spermophilus; species Spermophilus citellus. The sequence goes on from NC_138182.1 coordinate 99,916,741, forward strand.
TAGCCCTAAGCAGTGACTGGGGAGAAACACTTTCATTGAAAGGGGTTGCCAAGCTTCCAGAAATTACGAGTCTCCAGAAATCTCAGCATCTATTTTTTCACCCAAACTGGATGATACTTTCAGGTAATGATGAGTACGCTAAGCCCACTGGGTTCCCAAAATTTCGTTCTTCTATGTTGAAGCGTTCGTTTCCAGTAACAGTTTGAATTTTGGCGTTTCACTCTGTTTTCTCCTATATTGATAGATGTATTTGGAACTCTAAACCAAACACGGTTTGTGCCAGCTTCTTGAAACTTGACACAGTAAAGCAGTTTCAAGTTCTATCTATATGTTCTCTTTCCTCTTGATGTAGCACTCAGCAGTGACTGAGGAGAAACACTTTCATTGAAAGGGGTTGCCAAGCTTCCCAAAATTGCGAGTCTCCAGAAATCTCAGCAACTATTTTTTCACCCAAACTGGATGATACTTTCAGGTAATGATCAGTACACTAAGCTCACTTGGTTCCCCAAATTTCGTTCTTTTATGTTGAAGCGTTCGCTTCCAGTAACTGTTTGAATTTTGGCGTTTCACTCTGTTTTCTCCTATACTGACAGATGTATTTGGAACTCTAAATCAAACACGGTTTGTGCTAGCTTCTTGAAACTTGACACACTAAAGCAGTTTCACGTTCTATCTCTATGTTCTGTTTCCTCTTGATGTAGCCCTAAGCAGTGACTGGGGAGAAATACTTTCATTGAAAGGGGTTGCCAAGCTTCCAGAAATTACGAGTCTCCAGAAATCTCAGCAACTATGATTTCACCCATACTGGATGATACTTTCAGGTAATGATCAGTACACTAAGCCCACTTGGTTCGCCAAATTTCGTTCTTCTATGTTTTAGCGTTCGTTTCCAGTAACAGTTTGAATTTTGGTGTTTCACTCTGTTTTCTCCTATATTGATAGATGTATTTGGAACTCTAAACCAAACACGGTTTGTGCTAGCTTCTTGAAACTTGACACAGTAAAGCAGTTTCACGTTCTATATCTATGTTCTGTTTCCTCTTGATGTAGCACTCAGCAGTGACTGAGGAGAAACACTTTCATTGAAAGGGGTTGCCAAGCTCCCCAAAACTGCGAGTCTCCAGAAATCTCAGCAACTATTTTTTCACCCAAACTGGATGATACTTTCAGGTAATGATCAGTACACTAAGCTCACTTGGTTCCCCAAATTTCGTTCTTTTATGTTGAAGCGTTCACTTCCAGTAACTGTTTGAATTTTGGCGTTTCACTCTGTTTTCTCCTATACTGACAGATGTATTTGGAACTCTAAATCAAACACGGTTTGTGCTAGCTTCTTGAAACTTGACACAGTAAAGCAGTTTCAAGTTCTATCTCTATGTTTTCTTTCCTCTTGATGTAGCACTCAGCAGTGACTGAGGAGAAACACTTTCATTGAAAGGGGTTGCCAAGCTTCCAGAAATTACGAGTCTCCAGAAATCTCAGCAACTATGATTTCACCCAAACTGGATGATACTTTCAGGTAATGATCAGTACACTAAGCCCACTTGGTTCCCCAAATTTCGTTCTTCTATGTTGATGCGTTCGCTTCCAGTAACTGTTTGAATTTTGGCGTTTCACTCTGTTTTCTCCTATACTGACAGATGTATTTGGAACTCTAAATCAAACACGGTTTGTGCTAGCTTCTTGAAACTTGACACAGTAAAGCAGTTTCACGTTCTATATCTATGTTCTGTTTCCTCTTGATGTAGCACTCAGCAGTGACTGAGGAGAAACACTTTCATTGAAAGGGGTTGCCAAGCTTCCAGAAATTACGAGTCTCCAGAAATCTCAGCAACTATGATTTCACCCAAACTGGATGATACTTTCAGGTAATGATCAGTACACTAAGCCCACTTGGTTCGTCAAATTTCGTTCTTCTATGTTGAAGCGTTCGTTTCCAGTAACAGTTTGAATTTTGGCGTTTTACTCTGTTTTCTCCTATATTGATAGATGTATTTGGAACTCTAAATCAAACACGGTTTGTGCTAGCTTCTTGAAACTTGACACAATAAAGCAGTTTCAAGTTCTATCTCTATGTTCTGTCTCCTCTTGATGTAGCCCTAAGCAGTGACTGGGGAGAAACACTTTCCTTGAAAGGGGTTGCCAAGCTTCCAAAAATTACGAGTCTCCCGAAATCTCAGCATCTATTTTTTCACCCAAACTGGATGATACTTTCAGTTAATGATGAGTACGCTAAGCCCACTGGGTTCCCAAAATTTCGTTCTTCTATGTTGAAGCGTTCGTTTCCAGTAACAGTTTGAATTTTGGCGTTTCACTCTGTTTTCTCCTATATTGATAGATGTATTTGGAACTCTAAACCAAACACGGTTTGTGCTAGCTTCTTGAAACTTGACACAGTAAAGCAGTTTCACGTTCTATCTCTATGTTCTGTTTCCTCTTGATGTAGCACTCAGCAGTGACTGAGGAGAAACACTTTCATTGAAAGGGGTTGCCAAGCTCCCCAAAACTGCGAGTCTCCAGAAATCTCAGCAACTATTTTTTCACCCAAACTGGATGATACTTTCAGGTAATGATCAGTACACTAAGCTCACTTGGTTCCCCAAATTTCGTTCTTTTATGTTGAAGCGTTCACTTCCAGTAACTGTTTGAATTTTGGCGTTTCACTCTGTTTTCTCCTATACTGACAGATGTATTTGGAACTCTAAATCAAACACGGTTTGTGCTAGCTTCTTGAAACTTGACACAGTAAAGCAGTTTCAAGTTCTATCTCTATGTTTTCTTTCCTCTTGATGTAGCACTCAGCAGTGACTGAGGAGAAACACTTTCATTGAAAGGGGTTGCCAAGCTTCCAGAAATTACGAGTCTCCAGAAATCTCAGCAACTATGATTTCACCCAAACTGGATGATACTTTCAGGTAATGATCAGTACACTAAGCCCACTTGGTTCGCCAAATTTCGTTCTTCTATGTTGAAGCGTTCGTTTCCAGTAACAGTTTGAATTTTGGTGTTTCACTCTGTTTTCTCCTATATTGATAGATGTATTTGGAACTCTAAACCAAACACGGTTTGTGCTAGCTTCTTGAAACTTGACACAGTAAAGCAGTTTCACGTTCTATCTCTATGTTCTATTTCCTCTTGATGTAGCACTCAGCAGTGACTGAGGAGAAACACTTTCATTGAAAGGGGTTGCCAAGCTTCCCAAAACTGCGAGTCTCCAGAAATCTCAGCAACAATTTTTTCACCCAAACTGGATGATACTTTCAGGTAATGATCAGTACACTAAGCTCACTTGGTTCCCCAAATTTCGTTCTTTTATGTTGAAGCATTCACTTCCAGTAACTGTTTGAATTTTGGCGTTTCACTCTGTTTTCTCCTATACTGACAGATGTATTTGGAACTCTAAATCAAACACGGTTTGTGCTAGCTTCTTGAAACTTGACACAGTAAAGCAGTTTCAAGTTCTATCTCTATGTTTTCTTTCCTCTTGATGTAGCACTCAGCAGTGACTGAGGAGAAACACTTTCATTGAAAGGGGTTGCCAAGCTTCCAGAAATTACGAGTCTCCAGAAATCTCAGCAACTATGATTTCACCCAAACTGGATGATTCTTTCAGGTAATGATCAGTACACTAAGCCCACTTGGTTCCCCAAATTTCGTTCTTCTATGTTGATGCGTTCGCTTCCAGTAACTGTTTGAATTTTGGCGTTTCACTCTGTTTTCTCCTATACTGACAGATGTATTTGGAACTCTAAATCAAACACGGTTTGTGCTAGCTTCTTGAAACTTGACACAGTAAAGCAGTTTCACGTTCTATATCTATGTTCTGTTTCCTCTTGATGTAGCACTCAGCAGTGACTGAGGAGAAACACTTTCATTGAAAGGGGTTGCCAAGCTTCCCAAAATTGCGAGTCTCCAGAAATCTCAGCAACTATGATTTCACCCAACCTGGATGATACTTTCAGGTAATGATCAGTACACTAAGCCCACTTGGTTCGTCAAATTTCGTTCTTCTATGTTGAAGCGTTCGTTTCCAGTAACAGTTTCAATTTTGGCGTTTTACTCTGTTTTCTCCTATATTGATAGATGTATTTGGAACTCTAAATCAAACACGGTTTGTGCTAGCTTCTTGAAACTTGACACAATAAAGCAGTTTCAAGTTCTATCTCTATGTTCTGTCTCCTCTTGATGTAGCCCTAAGCAGTGACTGGGGAGAAACACTTTCATTGAAAGGGGTTGCCAAGCTTCCAAAAATTACGAGTCTCCTGAAATCTCAGCATCTATTTTTTCACCCAAACTGGATGATACTTTCAGGTAATGATGAGTACGCTAAGCCCACTGGGTTCCCAAAATTTCGTTCTTCTATGTTGAAGCGTTCGTTTCCAGTAACAGTTTGAATTTTGGCGTTTCACTCTGTTTTCTCCTATATTGATAGATGTATTTGGAACTCTAAACCAAACATGGTTTGTGCTAGCTTCTTGAAACTTGACACAGTAAAGCAGTTTCACGTTCTATCTCTATGTTCTGTTTCCTCTTGATGTAGCACTCAGCAGTGACTGAGGAGAAACACTTTCATTGAAAGGGGTTGCCAAGCTCCCCAAAACTGCGAGTCTCCAGAAATCTCAGCAACTATTTTTTCACCCAAACTGGATGATACTTTCAGGTAATGATCAGTACACTAAGCTCACTTGGTTCCCCAAATTTCGTTCTTTTATGTTGAAGCGTTCACTTCCAGTAACTGTTTGAATTTTGGCGTTTCACTCTGTTTTCTCCTATACTGACAGATGTATTTGGAACTCTAAATCAAACACGGTTTGTGCTAGCTTCTTGAAACTTGACACAGTAAAGCAGTTTCAAGTTCTATCTCTATGTTTTCTTTCCTCTTGATGTAGCACTCAGCAGTGACTGAGGAGAAACACTTTCATTGAAAGGGGTTGCCAAGCTTCCAGAAATTACGAGTCTCCAGAAATCTCAGCAACTATGATTTCACCCAAACTGGATGATACTTTCAGGTAATGATCAGTACACTAAGCCCACTTGGTTCGCCAAATTTCGTTCTTCTATGTTGAAGCGTTCGTTTCCAGTAACAGTTTGAATTTTGGTGTTTCACTCTGTTTTCTCCTATATTGATAGATGTATTTGGAACTCTAAACCAAACACGGTTTGTGCTAGCTTCTTGAAACTTGACACAGTAAAGCAGTTTCACGTTCTATCTCTATGTTCTGTTTCCTCTTGATGTAGCACTCAGCAGTGACTGAGGAGAAACACTTTCATTGAAAGGGGTTGCCAAGCTTCCCAAAACTGCGAGTCTCCAGAAATCTCAGCAACTATTTTTTCACCCAAACTGGATGATACTTTCAGGTAATGATCAGTACACTAAGCTCACTTGGTTCCCCAAATTTCGTTCTTTTATGTTGAAGCGTTCACTTCCAGTAACTGTTTGAATTTTGGCGTTTCACTCTGTTTTCTCCTATACTGACAGATGTATTTGGAACTCTAAATCAAACACGGTTTGTGCTAGCTTCTTGAAACTTGACACAGTAAAGCAGTTTCAAGTTCTATCTCTATGTTTTCTTTCCTCTTGATGTAGCACTCAGCAGTGACTGAGGAGAAACACTTTCATTGAAAGGGGTTGCCAAGCTTCCAGAAATTACGAGTCTCCAGAAATCTCAGCAACTATGATTTCACCCAAACTGGATGATACTTTCAGGTAATGATCAGTACACTAAGCCCACTTGGTTCCCCAAATTTCGTTCTTCTATGTTGATGCGTTCGCTTCCAGTAACTGTTTGAAATTTGGCGTTTCACTCTGTTTTCTCCTATACTGACAGATGTATTTGGAACTCTAAATCAAACACGGTTTGTGCTAGCTTCTTGAAACTTGACACAGTAAAGCAGTTTCACGTTCTATATCTATGTTCTGTTTCCTCTTGATGTAGCACTCAGCAGTGACTGAGGAGAAACACTTTCATTGAAAGGGGTTGCCAAGCTTCCAGAAATTACGAGTCTCCAGAAATCTCAGCAACTATGATTTCACCCAAACTGGATGATACTTTCAGGTAATGATCAGTACACTAAGCCCACTTGGTTCGCCAAATTTCGTTCTTCTATGTTGAAGCGTTCGTTTCCAGTAACAGTTTGAATTTTGGCGTTTTACTCTGTTTTCTCCTATATTGATAGATGTATTTGGAACTCTAAATCAAACACGGTTTGTGCTAGCTTCTTGAAACTTGACACAATAAAGCAGTTTCAAGTTCTATCTCTATGTTCTGTCTCCTCTTGATGTAGCCCTAAGCAGTGACTGGGGAGAAACACTTTCATTGAAAGGGGTTGCCAAGCTTCCAAAAATTAAGAGTCTCCAGAAATCTCAGCATCTATTTTTTCACCCAAACTGGATGATACTTTCAGGTAATGATGAGTACGCTAAGCCCACTGGGTTCCCAAAATTTCGTTCTTCTATGTTGAAGCGTTCGTTTCCAGTAACAGTTTGAATTTTGGCGTTTCACTCTGTTTTCTCCTATATTGATAGATGTATTTGGAACTCTAAACCAAACACGGTTTGTGCTAGCTTCTTGAAACTTGACACAGTAAAGCAGTTTCACGTTCTATCTCTATGTTCTGTTTCCTCTTGATGTAGCACTCAGCAGTGACTGAGGAGAAACACTTTCATTGAAAGGGGTTGCCAAGCTCCCCAAAACTGCGAGTCTCCAGAAATCTCAGCAACTATTTTTTCACCCAAACTGGATGATACTTTCAGGTAATGATCAGTACACTAAGCTCACTTGGTTCCCCAAATTTCGTTCTTTTATGTTGAAGCGTTCACTTCCAGTAACTGTTTGAATTTTGGCGTTTCACTCTGTTTTCTCCTATACTGACAGATGTATTTGGAACTCTAAATCAAACACGGTTTGTGCTAGCTTCTTGAAACTTGACACAGTAAAGCAGTTTCAAGTTCTATCTCTATGTTTTCTTTCCTCTTGATGTAGCACTCAGCAGTGACTGAGGAGAAACACTTTCATTGAAAGGGGTTGCCAAGCTTCCAGAAATTACGAGTCTCCAGAAATCTCAGCAACTATGATTTCACCCAAACTGGATGATACTTTCAGGTAATGATCAGTACACTAAGCCCACTTGGTTCGCCAAATTTCGTTCTTCTATGTTGAAGCGTTCGTTTCCAGTAACAGTTTGAATTTTGGCGTTTTACTCTGTTTTCTCCTATATTGATAGATGTATTTGGAACTCTAAATCAAACACGGTTTGTGCTAGCTTCTTGAAACTTGACACAATAAAGCAGTTTCAAGTTCTATCTCTATGTTCTGTCTCCTCTTGATGTAGCCCTAAGCAGTGACTGGGGAGAAACACTTTCATTGAAAGGGGTTGCCAAGCTTCCAAAAATTACGAGTCTCCAGAAATCTCAGCATCTATTTTTTCACCCAAACTGGATGATACTTTCAGGTAATGATGAGTACGCTAAGCCCACTGGGTTCCCAAAATTTCGTTCTTCTATGTTGAAGCGTTCGTTTCCAGTAACAGTTTGAATTTTGGCGTTTCACTCTGTTTTCTCCTATATTGATAGATGTATTTGGAACTCTAAACCAAACACGGTTTGTGCCAGCTTCTTGAAACTTGACACAGTAAAGCAGTTTCACGTTCTATCTCTGTGTTCTGTTTCCTCTTGATGTAGCACTCAGCAGTGACTGAGGAGAAACACTTTCATTGAAAGGGGTTGCCAAGCTCCCCAAAACTGCGAGTCTCCAGAAATCTCAGCAACTATTTTTTCACCCAAACTGGATGATACTTTCAGGTAATGATCAGTACACTAAGCTCACTTGCTTCCCCAAATTTCGTTCTTTTATGTTGAAGCGTTCACTTCCAGTAACTGTTTGAATTTTGGCGTTTCACTCTGTTTTCTCCTATACTGACAGATGTATTTGGAACTCTAAATCAAACACGGTTTGTGCTAGCTTCTTGAAACTTGACACAGTAAAGCAGTTTCAAGTTCTATCTCTATGTTTTCTTTCCTCTTGATGTAGCACTCAGCAGTGACTGAGGAGAAACACTTTCATTGAAAGGGGTTGCCAAGCTTCCAGAAATTACGAGTCTCCAGAAATCTCAGCAACTATGATTTCACCCAAACTGGATGATACTTTCAGGTAATGATCAGTACACTAAGCCCAGTTGGTTCCCCAAATTTCGTTCTTCTATGTTGATGCGTTCGCTTCCAGTAACTGTTTGAATTTTGGCGTTTCACTCTGTTTTCTCCTATACTGACAGATGTATTTGGAACTCTAAATCAAACACGGTTTGTGCTAGCTTCTTGAAACTTGACACAGTAAAGCAGTTTCACGTTCTATCACTATGTTCTGTTTCCTCTGGATGTAGCCCTGAGCAGTGACTGGGGAAAAATACTTTCATTGACAGAGGTTGCCAAGCTTCCAGAAATTACGAGTCTCCAGAAATCTCAGCAACTATGATTTCACCCAAACTGGATGATACTTTCAGGTAATGATCAGTACACTAAGCCCACTTGGTTCCCCAAATTTCGTTCTTCTATGTTGAAGCGTTCGTTTCCAGTAACAGTTTGAATTTTGGCGTTTCACTCTGTTTTCTCCTATATTGATAGATGTATTTGGAACTCTAACCCAAACACGGTTTGTGCTAGCTTCTTGAAACTTGACACAGTAAAGCAGTTTCACGTTCTATCTCTATGTTCTGTCTCCTCTTGATGTAGCCCTAAGCAGTGACTGGGGAGAAACACTTTCATTGAAAGGGGTTGCCAAGCTTCCAGAAATTACGAGTCTCCAGAAATCTCAGCAACTATGATTTCACCCAAACTGGATGATACTTTCAGGTAATGATCAGTACACTAAGCCCACTTGGTTCCCCAAATTTCGTTCTTCTATGTTGATGCGTTCGCTTCCAGTAACTGTTTGAATTTTGGCGTTTCACTCTGTTTTCTCCTATACTGACAGATGTATTTGGAACTCTAAATCAAACACGGTTTGTGCTAGCTTCTTGAAACTTGACACAGTAAAGCAGTTTCACCTTCTATATCTATGTTCTGTTTCCTCTTGATGTAGCACTCAGCAGTGACTGAGGAGAAACACTTTCATTGAAAGGGGTTGCCAAGCTTCCCAAAATTGCGAGTCTCCAGAAATCTCAGCAACTATGATTTCACCCAAACTGGATGATACTTTCAGGTAATGATCAGTACACTAAGCCCACTTGGTTCGTCAAATTTCGTTCTTCTATGTTGAAGCGTTCGTTTCCAGTAACAGTTTGAATTTTGGCGTTTTACTCTGTTTTCTCCTATATTGATAGATGTATTTGGAACTCTAAATCAAACACGGTTTGTGCTAGCTTCTTGAAACTTGACACAATAAAGCAGTTTCAAGTTCTATCTCTATGTTCTGTCTCCTCTTGATGTAGCCCTAAGCAGTGACTGGGGAGAAACACTTTCATTGAAAGGGGTTGCCAAGCTTCCAAAAATTACGAGTCTCCCGAAATCTCAGCATCTATTTTTTCACCCAAACTGGATGATACTTTCAGGTAATGATGAGTACGCTAAGCCCACTGGGTTCCCAAAATTTCGTTCTTCTATGTTGAAGCGTTCGTTTCCAGTAACAGTTTGAATTTTGGCGTTTCACTCTGTTTTCTCCTATATTGATAGATGTATTTGGAACTCTAAACCAAACACGGTTTGTGCTAGCTTCTTGAAACTTGACACAGTAAAGCAGTTTCACGTTCTATCTCTATGTTCTGTTTCCTCTTGATGTAGCACTCAGCAGTGACTGAGGAGAAACACTTTCATTGAAAGGGGTTGCCAAGCTCCCCAAAACTGCGAGTCTCCAGAAATCTCAGCAACTATTTTTTCACCCAAACTGGATGATACTTTCAGGTAATGATCAGTACACTAAGCTTACTTGGTTCCCCAAATTTCGTTCTTTTATGTTGAAGCGTTCACTTCCAGTAACTGTTTGAATTTTGGCGTTTCACTCTGTTTTCTCCTATACTGACAGATGTATTTGGAACTCTAAATCAAACACGGTTTGTGCTAGCTTCTTGAAACTTGACACAGTAAAGCAGTTTCAAGTTCTATCTCTATGTTTTCTTTCCTCTTGATGTAGCACTCAGCAGTGACTGAGGAGAAACACTTTCATTGAAAGGGGTTGCCAAGCTTCCAGAAATTACGAGTCTCCAGAAATCTCAGCAACTATGATTTCACCCAAACTGGATGATACTTTCAGGTAATGATCAGTACACTAAGCCCACTTGGTTCGCCAAATTTCGTTCTTCTATGTTGAAGCGTTCGTTTCCAGTAACAGTTTGAATTTTGGTGTTTCACTCTGTTTTCTCCTATATTGATAGATGTATTTGGAACTCTAAACCAAACACGGTTTGTGCTAGCTTCTTGAACCTTGACACAGTAAAGCAGTTTCACGTTCTATCTCTATGTTTTGTTTCCTCTTGATGTAGCCCTCAACAGTGACTGAGGAGAAACACTTTCATTGAAAGGGGTTGCCAAGCTTCCCAAAACTGCGAGTCTCCAGAAATCTCAGCAACTATTTTTTCACCCAAACTGGATGATACTTTCAGGTAATGATCAGTACACTAAGCTCACTTGGTTCCCCAAATTTCGTTCTTTTATGTTGAAGCGTTCACTTCCAGTAACTGTTTGAATTTTGGCGTTTCACTCTGTTTTCTCCTATACTGACAGATGTATTTGGAACTCTAAATCAAACACGGTTTGTGCTAGCTTCTTGAAACTTGACACAGTAAAGCAGTTTCAAGTTCTATCTCTATGTTTTCTTTCCTCTTGATGTAGCACTCAGCAGTGACTGAGGAGAAACACTTTCATTGAAAGGGGTTGCCAAGCTTCCAGAAATTACGAGTCTCCAGAAATCTCAGCAACTATGATTTCACCCAAACTGGATGATTCTTTCAGGTAATGATCAGTACACTAAGCCCACTTGGTTCCCCAAATTTCGTTCTTCTATGTTGATGCGTTCGCTTCCAGTAACTGTTTGAATTTTGGCGTTTCACTCTGTTTTCTCCTATACTGACAGATGTATTTGGAACTCTAAATCAAACACGGTTTGTGCTAGCTTCTTGAAACTTGACACAATAAAGCAGTTTCAAGTTCTATCTCTATGTTTTGTCTCCTCTTGATGTAGCCCTAAGCAGTGACTGGGGAGAAACACTTTCATTGAAAGGGGTTGCCAAGCTTCCAAAAATTACGAGTCTCCAGAAATCTCAGCATCTATTTTTTCACCCAAACTGGATGATACTTTCAGGTAATGATGAGTACGCTAAGCCCACTGGGTTCCCAAAATTTCGTTCTTCTATGTTGAAGCGTTCGTTTCCAGTAACAGTTTGAATTTTGGCGTTTCACTCTGTTTTCTCCTATATTGATAGATGTATTTGGAACTCTAAACCAAACACGGTTTGTGCTAGCTTCTTGAAACTTGACACAGTAAAGCAGTTTCACGTTCTATCTCTATGTTCTGTTTCCTCTTGATGTAGCACTCAGCAGTGACTGAGGAGAAACACTTTCATTGAAAGGGGTTGCCAAGCTCCCCAAAACTGCGAGTCTCCAGAAATCTCAGCAACTATTTTTTCACCCAAACTGGATGATACTTTCAGGTAATGATCAGTACACTAAGCTCACTTGGTTCCCCAAATTTCGTTCTTTTATGTTGAAGCGTTCACTTCCAGTAACTGTTTGAATTTTGGCGTTTCACTCTGTTTTCTCCTATACTGACAGATGTATTTGGAACTCTAAATCAAACACGGTTTGTGCTAGCTTCTTGAAACTTGACACAGTAAAGCAGTTTCAAGTTCTATCTCTATGTTTTCTTTCCTCTTGATGTAGCACTCAGCAGTGACTGAGGAGAAACACTTTCATTGAAAGGGGTTGCCAAGCTTCCAGAAATTACGAGTCTCCAGAAATCTCAGCAACTATGATTTCACCCAAACTGGATGATACATTCAGGTAATGATCAGTACACTAAGCCCACTTGGTTCGCCAAATTTCGTTCTTCTATGTTGAAGCGTTCGTTTCCAGTAACAGTTTGAATTTTGGTGTTTCACTCTGTTTTCTCCTATATTGATAGATGTATTTGGAACTCTAAACCAAACACGGCTTGTGCTAGCTTCTTGAAACTTGACACAGTAAAGCAGTTTCACGTTCTATCTCTATGTTCTGTTTCCTCTTGATGTAGCACTCAGCAGTGACTGAGGAGAAACACTTTCATTGAAAGGGGTTGCCAAGCTTCCCAAAACTGCGAGTCTCCAGAAATCTCAGCAACTATTTTTTCACCCAAACTGGATGATACTTTCAGGTAATGATCAGTACACTAAGCTCACTTGGTTCCCCAAATTTCGTTCTTTTATGTTGAAGCGTTCACTTCCAGTAACTGTTTGAATTTTGGCGTTTCACTCTGTTTTCTCCTATACTGACAGATGTATTTGGAACTCTAAATCAAACACGGTTTGTGCTAGCTTCTTGAAACTTGACACAGTAAAGCAGTTTCAAGTTCTATCTCTATGTTTTCTTTCCTCTTGATGTAGCACTCAGCAGTGACTGAGGAGAAACACTTTCATTGAAAGGGGTTGCCAAGCTTCCAGAAATTACGAGTCTCCAGAAATCTCAGCAACTATGATTTCACCCAAACTGGATGATACTTTCAGGTAATGATCAGTACACTAAGCCCACTTGGTTCCCCAAATTTCGTTCTTCTATGTTGATGCGTTCGCTTCCAGTAACTGTTTGAAATTTGGCGTTTCACTCTGTTTTCTCCTATACTGACAGATGTATTTGGAACTCTAAATCAAACACGGTTTGTGCTAGCTTCTTGAAACTTGACACAGTAAAGCAGTTTCACGTTCTATATCTATGTTCTGTTTCCTCTTGATGTAGCACTCAGCAGTGACTGAGGAGAAACACTTTCATTGAAAGGGGTTGCCAAGCTTCCCAAAATTGCGAGTCTCCAGAAATCTCAGCAACTATGATTTCACCCAAACTGGATGATACTTTCAGGTAATGATCAGTACACTAAGCCCACTTGGTTCGTCAAATTTCGTTCTTCTATGTTGAAGCGTTCGTTTCCAGTAACAGTTTGAATTTTGGCGTTTTACTCTGTTTTCTCCTATATTGATAGATGTATTTGGAACTCTAAATCAAACACGGTTTGTGCTAGCTTCTTGAAACTTGACACAATAAAGCAGTTTCAAGTTCTATCTCTATGTTCTGTCTCCTCTTGATGTAGCCCTAAGCAGTGACTGGGGAGAAACACTTTAATTGAAAGGAGTTGCCAAGCTTCCAAAAATTACGAGTCTCCAGAAATCTCAGCATCTATTTTTTCACCCAAACTGGATGATACTTTCAGGTAATGATGAGTACGCTAAGCCCACTGGGTTCCCAAAATTTCGTTCTTCTATGTTGAAGCGTTCGTTTCCAGTAACAGTTTGAATTTTGGCGTTTCACTCTGTTTTCTCCTATATTGATAGATGTATTTGGAACTCTAAACCAAACACGGTTTGTGCTAGCTTCTTGAAACTTGACACAGTAAAGCAGTTTCACGTTCTATCTCTATGTTCTGTTTCCTCTTGATGTAGCACTCAGCAGTGACTGAGGAGAAACACTTTCATTGAAAGGGGTTGCCAAGCTCCCCAAAACTGCGAGTCTCCAGAAATCTCAGCAACTATTTTTTCACCCAAACTGGATGATACTTTCAGGTAATGATCAGTACACTAAGCTCACTTGGTTCCCCAAATTTCGTTCTTTTATGTTGAAGCGTTCACTTCCAGTAACTGTTTGAATTTTGGCGTTTCACTCTGTTTTCTCCTATACTGACAGATGTATTTGGAACTCTAAATCAAACACGGTTTGTGCTAGCTTCTTGAAACTTGACACAGTAAAGCAGTTTCAAGTTCTATCTCTATGTTTTCTTTCCTCTTGATGTAGCACTCAGCAGTGACTGAGGAGAAACACTTTCATTGAAAGGGGTTGCCAAGCTTCCAGAAATTACGAGTCTCCAGAAATCTCAGCAACTATGATTTGACCCAAACTGGATGATACTTTCAGGTAATGATCAGTACACTAAGCCCAGTTGGTTCCCCAAATTTCGTTCTTCTATGTTGATGCGTTCGCTTCCAGTAACTGTTTGAATTTTGGCGTTTCACTCTGTTTTCTCCTATACTGACAGATGTATTTGGAACTCTAAATCAAACACGGTTTGTGCTAGCTTCTTGAAACTTGACACAGTAAAGCAGTTTCACGTTCTATCACTATGTTCTGTTTCCTCTGGATGTAGCCCTAAGCAGTGACTGGGGAAAAATACTTTCATTGACAGAGGTTGCCAAGCTTCCAGAAATTACGAGTCTCCAGAAATCTCAGCAACTATGATTTCACCCAAACTGGATGATACTTTCAGGTAATGATCAGTACACTAAGCCCACTTGGTTCCCCAAATTTCGTTCTTCTATGTTGAAGCGTTCGTTTCCAGTAACAGTTTGAATTTTGGCGTTTCACTCTATTTTCTCCTATATTGATAGATGTATTTGGAACTCTAAATCAAACATGGTTTGTGCTACCTTCTTCAAACTTGACACAGTAAAGCAGTTTCACGTTCTATCTCTATGTTCTGTTTCCTCTTGATGTAGCACTCAGCAGTGACTGAGGAGAAACTCTTTCATTGAAAGGGGTTGCCAAGCTCCCCAAAACTGCGAGTCTCCAGAAATCTCAGCAACTATTTTTTCACCCAAACTGGATGATACTTTCAGGTAATGATCAGTACACTAAGCTCACTTGCTTCCCCAAATTTCGTTCTTTTATGTTGAAGCGTTCACTTCCAGTAACTGTTTGAATTTTGGCGTTTCACTCTGTTTTCTCCTATACTGACAGATGTATTTGGAACTCTAAATCAAACACGGTTTGTGCTAGCTTCTTGAAACTTGACACAGTAAAGCAGTTTCAAGTTCTATCTCTATGTTTTCTTTCCTCTTGATGTAGCACTCAGCAGTGACTGAGGAGAAACACTTTCATTGAAAGGGGTTGCCAAGCTTCCAGAAATTACGAGTCTCCAGAAATCTCAGCAACTATGATTTCACCCAAACTGGATGATACTTTCAGGTAATGATCAGTACCCTAAGCCCACTTGGTTCGCCAAATTTCGTTCTTCTATGTTGAAGCGTTCGTTTCCAGTAACAGTTTGAATTTTGGCGTTTTACTCTGTTTTCTCCTATATTGATAGATGTATTTGGAACTCTAAATCAAACACGGTTTGTGCTAGCTTCTTGAAACTTGACACAATAAAGCAGTTTCAAGTTCTATCTCTATGTTCTGTCTCCTCTTGATGTAGCCCTAAGCAGTGACTGGGGAGAAACACTTTCATTGAAAGGGGTTGCCAAGCTTCCAAAAATTACGAGTCTCCAGAAATCTCAGCATCTATTTTTTCACCCAAACTGGATGATACTTTCAGGTAATGATGAGTACGCTAAGCCCACTGGGTTCCCCAAATTTCGTTCTTCTATGTTGAAGCGTTCGTTTCCAGTAACAGTTTGAATTTTGGCGTTTCACTCTGTTTTCTCCTATATTGATAGATGTATTTGGAACTCTAAACCAAACACGGTTTGTGCTAGGTTCTTGAAACTTGACACAGTAAAGCAGTTTCACGTTCTATCTCTATGTTCTGTTTCCTCTTGATGTAGCACTCAGCAGTGACTGAGGAGAAACACTTTCATTGAAAGGGGTTGCCAAGCTCCCCAAAACTGCGAGTCTCCAGAAATCTCAGCAACTATTTTTTCACCCAAACTGGATGATACTTTCAGGTAATGATCAGTACACTAAGCTCACTTGGTTCCCCAAATTTCGTTCTTTTATGTTGAAGCGTTCACTTCCAGTAACTGTTTGAATTTTGGCGTTTCACTCTGTTTTCTCCTATACTGACAGATGTATTTGGAACTCTAAATCAAACACGGTTTGTGCTAGCTTCTTGAAACTTGACACAGTAAAGCAGTTTCAAGTTCTATCTCTATGTTTTCTTTCCTCTTGATGTAGCACTCAGCAGTGACTGAGGAGAAACACTTTCATTGAAAGGGGTTGCCAAGCTTCCAGAAATTACGAGTCTCCAGAAATCTCAGCAACTATGATTTCACCCAAACTGGATGATACTTTCAGGTAATGATCAGTACACTAAGCCCACTTGGTTCGCCAAATTTCGTTCTTCTATGTTGAAGCGTTCGTTTCCAGTAACAGTTTGAATTTTGGCGTTTTACTCTGTTTTCTCCTATATTGATAGATGTATTTGGAACTCTAAATCAAACACGGTTTGTGCTAGCTTCTTGAAACTTGACACAATAAAGCAGTTTCAAGTTCTATCTCTATGTTCTGTCTCCTCTTGATGTAGCCCTAAGCAGTGACTGGGGAGAAACACTTTCATTGAAAGGGGTTGCCAAGCTTCCAAAAATTACGAGTCTCCAGAAATCTCAGCATCTATTTTTTCACCCAAACTGGATGATACTTTCAGGTAATGATGAGTACGCTAAGCCCACTGGGTTCCCCAAATTTCGTTCTTCTATGTTGAAGCGTTCGTTTCCAGTAACAGTTTGAATTTTGGCGTTTCACTCTGTTTTCTCCTATATTGATAGATGTATTTGGAACTCTAAACCAAACACGGTTTGTGCTAGGTTCTTGAAACTTGACACAGTAAAGCAGTTTCACGTTCTATCTCTATGTTCTGTTTCCTCTTGATGTAGCACTCAGCAGTGACTGAGGAGAAACACTTTCATTGAAAGGGGTTGCCAAGCTCCCCAAAACTGCGAGTCTCCAGAAATCTCAGCAACTATTTTTTCACCCAAACTGGATGATACTTTCAGGTAATGATCAGTACACTAAGCTCACTTGGTTCCCCAAATTTCGTTCTTTTATGTTGAAGCGTTCACTTCCAGTAACTGTTTGAATTTTGGCGTTTCACTCTGTTTTCTCCTATACTGACAGATGTATTTGGAACTCTAAATCAAACATGGTTTGTGCTAGCTTCTTGAAACTTGACACAGTAAAGCAGTTTCAAGTTCTATCTCTATGTTTTCTTTCCTCTTGATGTAGCACTCAGCAGTGACTGAGGAGAAACACTTTCATTGAAAGGGGTTGCCAAGCTTCCAGAAATTACGAGTCTCCAGAAATCTCAGCAACTATGATTTCACCCAAACTGGATGATACTTTCAGGTAATGATCAGTACACTAAGCCCACTTGGTTCGCCAAATTTCGTTCTTCTATGTTGAAGCGTTCGTTTCCAGTAACAGTTTGAATTTTGGCGTTTTACTCTGTTTTCTCCTATATTGATAGATGTATTTGGAACTCTAAATCAAACACGGTTTGTGCTAGCTTCTTGAAACTTGACACAATAAAGCAGTTTCAAGTTCTATCTCTATGTTCTGTCTCCTCTTGATGTAGCCCTAAGCAGTGACTGGGGAGAAACACTTTCATTGAAAGGGGTTGCCAAGCTTCCAAAAATTACGAGTCTCCAGAAATCTCAGCATCTATTTTTTCACCCAAACTGGATGATACTTTCAGGTAATGATGAGTACGCTAAGCCCACTGGGTTCCCCAAATTTCGTTCTTCTTTGTTGAAGCGTTCGTTTCCAGTAACAGTTTGAATTTTGGCGTTTCACTCTGTTTTCTCCTATATTGATAGATGTATTTGGAACTCTAAACCAAACACGGTTTGTGCTAGGTTCTTGAAACTTGACACAGTAAAGCAGTTTCACGTTCTATCTCTATGTTCTGTTTCCTCTTGATGTAGCACTCAGCAGTGACTGAGGAGAAACACTTTCATTGAAAGGGGTTGCCAAGCTCCCCAAAACTGCGAGTCTCCAGAAATCTCAGCAACTATTTTTTCACCCAAACTGGATGATACTTTCAGGTAATGATCAGTACACTAAGCTCACTTGGTTCCCCAAATTTCGTTCTTTTATGTTGAATCGTTCACTTCCAGTAACTGTTTGAATTTTGGCGTTTCACTCTGTTTTCTCCTATACTGACAGATGTATTTGGAACTCTAAATCAAACACGGTTTGTGCTAGCTTCTTGAAACTTGACACAGTAAAGCAGTTTCAAGTTCTATCTCTATGTTTTCTTTCCTCTTGATGTAGCACTCAGCAGTGACTGAGGAGAAACACTTTCATTGAAAGGGGTTGCCAAGCTTCCAGAAATTACGAGTCTCCAGAAATCTCAGCAACTATGATTTCACCCAAACTGGATGATACTTTCAGGTAATGATCAGTACACTAAGCCCACTTGGTTCCCCAAATTTCGTTCTTCTATGTTGATGCGTTCGCTTCCAGTAACTGTTTGAATTTTGGCGTTTCACTCTGTTTTCTCCTATACTGACAGATGTATTTGGAACTCTAAATCAAACACGGTTTGTGCTAGCTTCTTGAAACTTGACACAGTAAAGCAGTTTCACGTTCTATATCTATGTTCTGTTTCCTCTTGATGTAGCACTCAGCAGTGACTGAGGAGAAACACTTTCATTGAAAGGGGTTGCCAAGCTTCCCAAAATTGCGAGTCTCCAGAAATCTCAGCAACTATTTTTTAACCCAAACTGGATGATACTTTCAGGTAATGATCAGTACACTAAGCCCACTTGGTTCCCCAAATTTCGTTCTTCTATGTTAAAGCGTTCGTTTCCAGTAACAGTTTGAATTTTGGCGTTTCACTCTGTTTTCTCCTATATTGATACATGTATTTGGAACTCTAAACCAAACACGGTTTGTGCTAGCTTCTTGAAACTTGACACAGTAAAGCAGTTTCACGTTCTATCTCTATGTTCTGTTTCCTCTTGATGTAGCACTCAGCAGTGACTGAGGAGAAACACTTTCATTGAAAGGGGTTGCCAAGCTTCCCAAAATTGCGAGTCTCCGGAAATCTCAGCAACTATTTTTTAACCCAAACTGGATGATACTTTCAGGTAATGATCAGTACACTAAGCTCACTTGGTTCCCCAAATTTCGTTCTTTTATGTTGAAGCGTTCGCTTCCAGTAACTGTTTGAATTTTGGCGTTTCACTCTGTTTTCTCCTATACTGACAGATGTATTTGGAACTCTAAATCAAACACGGTTTGTGCTAGCTTCTTGAAACTTGACACAGTAAAGCAGTTTCACGTTCTATCTCTATGTTCTGTTTCCTCTGGATGTAGCCCTAAGCAGTGACTGGGGAGAAATACTTTCATTGACAGGGGTTGCCAAGCTTCCAGAAATTACGAGTCTCCAGAAATCTCAGCAACTATGATTTCACCCAAACTGGATGATACTTTCAGGTAATAATAGGTACACTAAGCCCACTTGGTTCCCCAAATTTCGTTCTTCTATGTTGAAGCGTTCGTTTCCAGTAACAGTTTGAATTTTGGCGTTTCACTCTGTTTTCTCCTATATTGATAGATGTATTTGGAACTCTAAATCAAACACGGTTTGTGCTACCTTCTTCAAACTTGACACAGTAAAGCAGTTTCAAGTTCTATCTATATGTTCTCTTTCCTCTTGATGTAGCACTCAGCAGTGACTGAGGAGAAACACTTTCATTGAAAGGGGTTGCCAAGCTTCCCAAAATTGCGAGTCTCCAGAAATCTCAGCAACTATTTTTTCACCCAAACTGGATGATACTTTCAGGTAATGATCAGTACACTAAGCTCACTTGGTTCCCCAAATTTCGTTCTTTTATGTTGAAGCGTTCGCTTCCAGTAACTGTTTGAATTTTGGCGTTTCACTCTGTTTTCTCCTATACTGACAGATGTATTTGGAACTCTAAATCAAACACGGTTTGTGCTAGCTTCTTGAAACTTGACACAATAAAGCAGTTTCAAGTTCTATCTCTATGTTCTGTCTCCTCTTGATGTAGCCCTAAGCAGTGACTGGGGAGAAACACTTTCATTGAAAGGGGTTGCCAAGCTTCCAAAAATTACGAGTCTCCAGAAATCTCAGCATCTATTTTTTCACCCAAACTGGATGATACTTTCAGGTAATGATGAGTACGCTAAGCCCACTGGGTTCCCAAAATTTCGTTCTTCTATGTTGAAGCGTTCGTTTCCAGTAACAGTTTGAATTTTGGCGTTTCACTCTGTTTTCTCCTATATTGATAGATGTATTTGGAACTCTAAACCAAACACGGTTTGTGCTAGCTTCTTGAAACTTGACACAGTAAAGCAGTTTCACGTTCTATCTCTATGTTCTGTTTCCTCTTGATGTAGCACTCAGCAGTGACTGAGGAGAAACACTTTCATTGAAAGGGGTTGCCAAGCTCCCCAAAACTGCGAGTCTCCAGAAATCTCAGCAACTATTTTTTCACCCAAACTGGATGATACTTTCAGGTAATGATCAGTACACTAAGCTCACTTGGTTCCCCAAATTTCGTTCTTTTATGTTGAAGCGTTCACTTCCAGTAACTGTTTGAATTTTGGCGTTTCACTCTGTTTTCTCCTATACTGACAGATGTATTTGGAACTCTAAATCAAACACGGTTTGTGCTAGCTTCTTGAAACTTGACACAGTAAAGCAGTTTCAAGTTCTATCTCTATGTTTTCTTTCCTCTTGATGTAGCACTCAGCAGTGACTGAGGAGAAACACTTTCATTGAAAGGGGTTGCCAAGCTTCCAGAAATTACGAGTCTCCAGAAATCTCAGCAACTATGATTTCACCCAAACTGGATGATACTTTCAGGTAATGATCAGTACACTAAGCCCACTTGGTTCGCCAAATTTCGTTCTTCTATGTTGATGCGTTCGCTTCCAGTAACTGTTTGAATTTTGGCGTTTCACTCTGTTTTCTCCTATACTGACAGATGTATTTGGAACTCTAAATCAAACACGGTTTGTGCTAGCTTCTTGAAACTTGACACAGTAAAGCAGTTTCACGTTCTATATCTATGTTCTGTTTCCTCTTGATGTAGCACTCAGCAGTGACTGAGGAGAAACACTTTCATTGAAAGGGGTTGCCAAGCTTCCCAAAATTGCGAGTCTCCAGAAATCTCAGCAACTATTTTTTAACCCAAACTGGATGATACTTTCAGGTAATGATCAGTACACTAAGCCCACTTGGTTCCCCAAATTTCGTTCTTCTATGTTAAAGCGTTCGTTTCCAGTAACAGTTTGAATTTTGGCGTTTCACTCTGTTTTCTCCTATATTGATACATGTATTTGGAACTCTAAACCAAACACGGTTTGTGCTAGCTTCTTGAAACTTGACACAGTAAAGCAGTTTCACGTTCTATCTCTATGTTCTGTTTCCTCTTGATGTAGCACTCAGCAGTGACTGAGGAGAAACACTTTCATTGAAAGGGGTTGCCAAGCTTCCCAAAATTGCGAGTCTCCGGAAATCTCAGCAACTATTTTTTAACCCAAACTGGATGATACTTTCAGGTAATGATCAGTACACTAAGCTCACTTGGTTCCCCAAATTTCGTTCTTTTATGTTGAAGCGTTCGCTTCCAGTAACTGTTTGAATTTTGGCGTTTCACTCTGTTTTCTCCTATACTGACAGATGTATTTGGAACTCTAAATCAAACACGGTTTGTGCTAGCTTCTTGAAACTTGACACAGTAAAGCAGTTTCACGTTCTATCTCTATGTTCTGTTTCCTCTGGATGTAGCCCTAAGCAGTGACTGGGGAGAAATACTTTCATTGACAGGGGTTGCCAAGCTTCCAGAAATTACGAGTCTCCAGAAATCTCAGCAACTATGATTTCACCCAAACTGGATGATACTTTCAGGTAATAATAGGTACACTAAGCCCACTTGGTTCCCCAAATTTCGTTCTTCTATGTTGAAGCGTTCGTTTCCAGTAACAGTTTGAATTTTGGCGTTTCACTCTGTTTTCTCCTATATTGATAGATGTATTTGGAACTCTAAATCAAACACGGTTTGTGCTAGCTTCTTGAAACTTGACACAGTAAAGCAGTTTCAAGTTCTATCTATATGTTCTCTTTCCTCTTGATGTAGCACTCAGCAGTGACTGAGGAGAAACACTTTCATTGAAAGGGGTTGCCAAGCTTCCCAAAATTGCGAGTCTCCAGAAATCTCAGCAACTATTTTTTCACCCAAACTGGATGATACTTTCAGGTAATGATCAGTACACTAAGCTCACTTGGTTCCCCAAATTTCGTTCTTTTATGTTGAAGCGTTCGCTTCCAGTAACTGTTTGAATTTTGGCGTTTCACTCTGTTTTCTCCTATACTGACAGATGTATTTGGAACTCTAAATCAAACACGGTTTGTGCTAGCTTCTTGAAACTTGACACACTAAAGCAGTTTCACATTCTATCTCTATGTTCTGTTTCCTCTTGATGTAGCCCTAAGCAGTGACTGGGGAGAAATACTTTCATTGAAAGGGGTTGCCAAGCTTCCAGAAATTACGAGTCTCCAGAAATCTCAGCAACTATGATTTCACCCATACTGGATGATACTTTCAGGTAATAATCAGTACACTAAGCCCACTTGGTTCGCCAAATTTCGTTCTTCTATGTTGAAGCGTTCGTTTCCAGTAACAGTTTGAATTTTGGTGTTTCACTCTGTTTTCTCCTATATTGATAGATGTATTTGGAACTCTAAACCAAACACGGTTTGTGCTAGCTTCTTGAAACTTGACACAGTAAAGCAGTTTCACGTTCTATCTCTATGTTCTGTTTCCTCTTGATGTAGCACTCAGCAGTGACTGAGGAGAAACACTTTCATTGAAAGGGGTTGCCAAGCTCCCCAAAACTGCGAGTCTCCAGAAATCTCAGCAACTATTTTTTCACCCAAACTGGATGATACTTTCAGGTAATGATCAGTACACTAAGCTCACTTGGTTCCCCAAATTTCGTTTTTTTATGTTGAAGCGTTCACTTCCAGTAACTGTTTGAATTTTGGCGTTTCACTCTGTTTTCTCCTATACTGACAGATGTATTTGGAACTCTAAATCAAACACGGTTTGTGCTAGCTTCTTGAAACTTGACATAGTAAAGCAGTTTCAAGTTCTATCTCTATGTTTTCTTTCCTCTTGATGTAGCACTCAGCAGTGACTGAGGAGAAACTCTTTCATTGAAAGGGGTTGCCAAGCTTCCAGAAATTACGAGTCTCCAGAAATCTCAGCAACTATGATTTCACCCAAACTGGATGATACTTTCAGGTAATGATCAGTACACTAAGCCCACTTGGTTCGCCAAATTTCGTTCTTCTATGTTGAAGCGTTCGTTTCCAGTAACAGTTTGAATTTTGGCGTTTTACTCTGTTTTCTCCTATATTGATAGATGTATTTGGAACTCTAAATCAAACACGGTTTGTGCTAGCTTCTTGAAACTTGACACAATAAAGCAGTTTCAAGTTCAATCTCTATGTTCTGTCTCCTCTTGATGTAGCCCTAAGCAGTGACTGGGGAGAAACACTTTCATTGAAAGGGGTTGCCAAGCTTCCAAAAATTACGAGTCTCCAGAAATCTCAGCATCTATTTTTTCACCCAAACTGGATGATACTTTCAGGTAATGATGAGTACGCTAAGCCCACTGGGTTCCCAAAATTTCGTTCTTCTATGTTGAAGCGTTCGTTTCCAGTAACAGTTTGAATTTTGGCGTTTCACTCTGTTTTCTCCTATATTGATAGATGTATTTGGAACTCTAAATCAAACACGGTTTGTGCTAGCTTCTTGAAACTTCACACAGTAAAGCAGTTTCACGTTCTATCTCTATGTTCTGTTTCCTCTTGATGTAGCACTCAGCAGTGACTGAGGAGAAACACTTTCATTGAAAGGGGTTGCCAAGCTCCCCAAAACTGCGAGTCTCCAGAAATCTCAGCAACTATTTTTTCACCCAAACTGGATGATACTTTCAGGTAATGATCAGTACACTAAGCTCACTTGCTTCCCCAAATTTCGTTCTTTTATGTTGAAGCGTTCACTTCCAGTAACTGTTTGAATTTTGGCGTTTCACTCTGTTTTCTCCTATACTGACAGATGTATTTGGAACTCTAAATCAAACACGGTTTGTGCTAGCTTCTTGAAACTTGACACAGTAAAGCAGTTTCAAGTTCTATCTCTATGTTTTCTTTCCTCTTGATGTAGCACTCAGCAGTGACTGAGGAGAAACACTTTCATTGAAAGGGGTTGCCAAGCTTCCAGAAATTACGAGTCTCCAGAAATCTCAGCAACTATGATTTCACCCAAACTGGACGATACTTTCAGGTAATGATCAGTACACTAAGCCCACTTGGTTCCCCAAATTTCGTTCTTCTATGTTGATGCGTTCGCTTCCAGTAACTGTTTGAATTTTGGCGTTTCACTCTGTTTTCTCCTATACTGACAGATGTATTTGGAACACTAAATCAAACACGGTTTGTGCTAGCTTCTTGAAACTTGACACAGTAAAGCAGTTTCACGTTCTATCACTATGTTCTGTTTCCTCTGGATGTAGCCCTAAGCAGTGACTGGGGAAAAATACTTTCATTGACAGAGGTTGCCAAGCTTCCAGAAATTACGAGTCTCCAGAAATCTCAGCAACTATGATTTCACCCAAACTGGATGATACTTTCAGGTAATGATCAGTACACTAAGCCCACTTGGTTCCCCAAATTTCGTTCTTCTATGTTGAAGCGTTCGTTTCCAGTAACAGTTTGAATTTTGGCGTTTCACTCTGTTTTCTCCTATATTGATAGATGTATTTGGAACTCTAACCCAAACACGGTTTGTGCTAGCTTCTTGAAACTTGACACAGTAAAGCAGTTTCACGTTCTATCTCTATGTTCTGTCTCCTCTTGATGTAGCCCTAAGCAGTGACTGGGGAGAAACACTTTCATTGAAAGGGGTTGCCAAGCTTCCAAAAATTACGAGTCTCCAGAAATCTCAGCATCTATTTTTTCACCCAAACTGGATGATACTTTCAGGTAATGATGAGTACACTAAGCCCACTGGGTTCCCAAAATTTCGTTCTTCTATGTTGAAGCGTTCGTTTCCAGTAACAGTTTGAATTTTGGCGTTTCACTCTGTTTTCTCCTATATTGATAGATGTATTTGGAACTCTAAACCAAACACGGTTTGTGCTAGCTTCTTGAAACTTGACACAGTAAAGCAGTTTCACGTTCTATCTCTATGTTCTGTTTCCTCTTGATGTAGCACTCAGCAGTGACTGAGGAGAAACACTTTCATTGAAAGGGGTTGCCAAGCTCCCCAAAACTGCGAGTCTCCAGAAATCTCAGCAACTATTTTTTCACCCAAACTGGATGATACTTTCAGGTAATGATCAGTACACTAAGCTCACTTGGTTCCCCAAACTTCGTTATTTTATGTTGAAGCGTTCACTTCCAGTAACTGTTTGAATTTTGGCGTTTCACTCTGTTTTCTCCTATACTGACAGATGTATTTGGAACTCTAAATCAAACACGGTTTGTGCTAGCTTCTTGAAACTTGACACAGTAAAGCAGTTTCAAGTTCTATCTCTATGTTTTCTTTCCTCTTGATGTAGCACTCAGCAGTGACTGAGGAGAAACACTTTCATTGAAAGGGGTTGCCAAGCTTCCAGAAATTACGAGTCTCCAGAAATCTCAGCAACTATGATTTCACCCAAACTGGATGATACTTTCAGGTAATGATCAGTACACTAAGCCCACTTGGTTCCCCAAATTTCGTTCTTCTATGTTGAAGCGTTCGTTTCCAGTAACAGTTTGAATTTTGGCGTTTTACTCTGTTTTCTCCTATATTGATAGATGTATTTGGAACTCTAAATCAAACACGGTTTGTGCTAGCTTCTTGAAACTTGACACAATAAAGCAGTTTCAAGTTCTATCTCTATGTTCTGTCTCCTCTTGATGTAGCCCTAAGCAGTGACTGGGGAGAAACACTTTCATTGAAAGGGGTTGCCAAGCTTCCAAAAATTACGAGTCTCCAGAAATCTCAGCATCTATTTTTTCACCCAAACTGGATGATACTTTCAGGTAATGATGAGTACGCTAAGCCCACTGGGTTCCCAAAATTTCATTCTTCTATGTTGAAGCGTTCGTTTCCAGTAACAGTTTGAATTTTGGCGTTTCACTCTGTTTTCTCCTATATTGATAGATGTATTTGGAACTCTAACCCAAACACGGTTTGTGCTAGCTTCTTGAAACTTGACACAGTAAAGCAGTTTCACGTTCTATCTCTATGTTCTGTTTCCTCTTGATGTAGCACTCAGCAGTGACTGAGGAGAAACACTTTCATTGAAAGGGGTTGCCAAGCTCCCCAAAACTGCGAGTCTCCAGAAATCTCAGCAACTATTTTTTCACCCAAACTGGATGATACTTTCAGGTAATGATCAGTACACAAAGCTCACTTGGTTCCCCAAATTTCGTTCTTTTATGTTGAAGCGTTCACTTCCAGTAACTGTTTGAATTTTGGCGTTTCACTCTGTTTTCTCCTATAATGACAGATGTATTTGGAACTCTAAATCAAACACGGTTTGTGCTAGCTTCTTGAAACTTGACACAGTAAAGCAGTTTCAAGTTCTATCTCTATGTTTTCTTTCCTCTTGATGTAGCACTCAGCAGTGACTGAGGAGAAACACTTTCATTGAAAGGGGTTGCCAAGCTTCCAGAAATTACGAGTCTCCAGAAATCTCAGCAACTATGATTTCACCCAAACTGGATGATACTTTCAGGTAATGATCAGTACACTAAGCCCACTTGGTTCGCCAAATTTCGTTCTTCTATGTTGAAGCGTTCGTTTCCAGTAACAGTTTGAATTTTGGCGTTTTACTCTGTTTTCTCCTATATTGATAGATGTATTTGGAACTCTAAATCAAACACGGTTTGTGCTAGCTTCTTGAAACTTGACACAATAAAGCAGTTTCAAGTTCTATCTCTATGTTCTGTCTCCTCTTGATGTAGCCCTAAGCAGTGACTGGGGAGAAACACTTTCATTGAAAGGGGTTGCCAAGCTTCCAAAAATTACGAGTCTCCAGAAATCTCAGCATCTATTTTTTCACCCAAACTGGATGATACTTTCAGGTAATGATGAGTACGCTAAGCCCACTGGGTTCCCAAAATTTCGTTCTTCTATGTTGAAGCGTTCGTTTCCAGTAACAGTTTGAATTTTGGCGTTTCACTCTGTTTTCTCCTATATTGATAGATGTATTTGGAACTCTAAACCAAACACGGTTTGTGCTAGCTTCTTGAAACTTGACACAGTAAAGCAGTTTCACGTTCTATCTCTATGTTCTGTTTCCTCTTGATGTAGCACTCAGCAGTGACTGAGGAGAAACACTTTCATTGAAAGGGGTTGCCAAGCTCCCCAAAACTGCGAGTCTCCAGAAATCTCAGCAACTATTTTTTCACCCAAACTGGATGATACTTTCAGGTAATGATCAGTACACTAAGCTCACTTGGTTCCCCAAATTTCGTTCTTTTATGTTGAAGCGTTCACTTCCAGTAACTGTTTGAATTTTGGCGTTTCACTCTGTTTTCTCCTATACTGACAGATGTATTTGGAACTCTAAATCAAACACGGTTTGTGCTAGCTTCTTGAAACTTGACATAGTAAAGCAGTTTCAAGTTCTATCTCTATGTTTTCTTTCCTCTTGATGTAGCACTCAGCAGTGACTGAGGAGAAACTCTTTCATTGAAAGGGGTTGCCAAGCTTCCAGAAATTACGAGTCTCCAGAAATCTCAGCAACTATGATTTCACCCAAACTGGATGATACTTTCAGGTAATGATCAGTACACTAAGCCCACTTGGTTCGCCAAATTTCGTTCTTCTATGTTGAAGCGTTCGTTTCCAGTAACAGTTTGAATTTTGGCGTTTTACTCTGTTTTCTCCTATATTGATAGATGTATTTGGAACTCTAAATCAAACACGGTTTGTGCTAGCTTCTTGAAACTTGACACAATAAAGCAGTTTCAAGTTCTATCTCTATGTTCTGTCTCCTCTTGATGTAGCCCTAAGCAGTGACTGGGGAGAAACACTTTCATTGAAAGGGGTTGCCAAGCTTCCAAAAATTACGAGTCTCCAGAAATCTCAGCATCTATTTTTTCACCCAAACTGGATGATACTTTCAGGTAATGATGAGTACGCTAAGCCCACTGGGTTCCCAAAATTTCGTTCTTCTATGTTGAAGCGTTCGTTTCCAGTAACAGTTTGAATTTTGGCGTTTCACTCTGTTTTCTCCTATATTGATAGATGTATTTGGAACTCTAAATCA
Organism: Spermophilus citellus; assembly: GCF_964194105.1. NCBI lineage: Eukaryota > Metazoa > Chordata > Mammalia > Rodentia > Sciuridae > Spermophilus > Spermophilus citellus. The sequence goes on from NC_138182.1 coordinate 99,944,927, forward strand.
AACACGGTTTGTGCTAGCTTCTTGAAACTTCACACAGTAAAGCAGTTTCACGTTCTATCTCTATGTTCTGTTTCCTCTTGATGTAGCACTCAGCAGTGACTGAGGAGAAACACTTTCATTGAAAGGGGTTGCCAAGCTCCCCAAAACTGCGAGTCTCCAGAATTCTCAGCAACTATTTTTTCACCCAAACTGGATGATACTTTCAGGTAATGATCAGTACACTAAGCTCACTTGCTTCCCCAAATTTCGTTCTTTTATGTTGAAGCGTTCACTTCCAGTAACTGTTTGAATTTTGGCGTTTCACTCTGTTTTCTCCTATACTGACAGATGTATTTGGAACTCTAAATCAAACACGGTTTGTGCTAGCTTCTTGAAACTTGACACAGTAAAGCAGTTTCAAGTTCTATCTCTATGTTTTCTTTCCTCTTGATGTAGCACTCAGCAGTGACTGAGGAGAAACACTTTCATTGAAAGGGGTTGCCAAGCTTCCAGAAATTACGAGTCTCCAGAAATCTCAGCAACTATGATTTCACCCAAACTGGATGATACTTTCAGGTAATGATCAGTACACTAAGCCCACTTGGTTCCCCAAATTTCGTTCTTCTATGTTGATGCGTTCGCTTCCAGTAACTGTTTGAATTTTGGCGTTTCACTCTGTTTTCTCCTATACTGACAGATGTATTTGGAACACTAAATCAAACACGGTTTGTGCTAGCTTCTTGAAACTTGACACAGTAAAGCAGTTTCACGTTCTATCACTATGTTCTGTTTCCTCTGGATGTAGCCCTAAGCAGTGACTGGGGAAAAATACTTTCATTGACAGAGGTTGCCAAGCTTCCAGAAATTACGAGTCTCCAGAAATCTCAGCAACTATGATTTCACCCAAACTGGATGATACTTTCAGGTAATGATCAGTACACTAAGCCCACTTGGTTCCCCAAATTTCGTTCTTCTATGTTGAAGCGTTCGTTTCCAGTAACAGTTTGAATTTTGGCGTTTCACTCTGTTTTCTCCTATATTGATAGATGTATTTGGAACTCTAACCCAAACACGGTTTGTGCTAGCTTCTTGAAACTTGACACAGTAAAGCAGTTTCACGTTCTATCTCTATGTTCTGTCTCCTCTTGATGTAGCCCTAAGCAGTGACTGGGGAGAAACACTTTCATTGAAAGGGGTTGCCAAGCTTCCAAAAATTACGAGTCTCCAGAAATCTCAGCATCTATTTTTTCACCCAAACTGGATGATACTTTCAGGTAATGATGAGTACACTAAGCCCACTGGGTTCCCAAAATTTCGTTCTTCTATGTTGAAGCGTTCGTTTCCAGTAACAGTTTGAATTTTGGCGTTTCACTCTGTTTTCTCCTATATTGATAGATGTATTTGGAACTCTAAACCAAACACGGTTTGTGCTAGCTTCTTGAAACTTGACACAGTAAAGCAGTTTCACGTTCTATCTCTATGTTCTGTTTCCTCTTGATGTAGCACTCAGCAGTGACTGAGGAGAAACACTTTCATTGAAAGGGGTTGCCAAGCTCCCCAAAACTGCGAGTCTCCAGAAATCTCAGCAACTATTTTTTCACCCAAACTGGATGATACTTTCAGGTAATGATCAGTACACTAAGCTCACTTGGTTCCCCAAACTTCGTTATTTTATGTTGAAGCGTTCACTTCCAGTAACTGTTTGAATTTTGGCGTTTCACTCTGTTTTCTCCTATACTGACAGATGTATTTGGAACTCTAAATCAAACACGGTTTGTGCTAGCTTCTTGAAACTTGACACAGTAAAGCAGTTTCAAGTTCTATCTCTATGTTTTCTTTCCTCTTGATGTAGCACTCAGCAGTGACTGAGGAGAAACACTTTCATTGAAAGGGGTTGCCAAGCTTCCAGAAATTACGAGTCTCCAGAAATCTCAGCAACTATGATTTCACCCAAACTGGATGATACTTTCAGGTAATGATCAGTTCACTAAGCCCACTTGGTTCGCCAAATTTCGTTCTTCTATGTTGAAGCGTTCGTTTCCAGTAACAGTTTGAATTTTGGCGTTTTACTCTGTTTTCTCCTATATTGATAGATGTATTTGGAACTCTAAATCAAACACGGTTTGTGCTAGCTTCTTGAAACTTGACACAATAAAGCAGTTTCAAGTTCTATCTCTATGTTCTGTCTCCTCTTGATGTAGCCCTAAGCAGTGACTGGGGAGAAACACTTTCATTGAAAGGGGTTGCCAAGCTTCCAAAAATTACGAGTCTCCAGAAATCTCAGCATCTATTTTTTCACCCAAACTGGATGATACTTTCAGGTAATGATGAGTACGCTAAGCCCACTGGGTTCCCAAAATTTCATTCTTCTATGTTGAAGCGTTCGTTTCCAGTAACAGTTTGAATTTTGGCGTTTCACTCTGTTTTCTCCTATATTGATAGATGTATTTGGAACTCTAACCCAAACACGGTTTGTGCTAGCTTCTTGAAACTTGACACAGTAAAGCAGTTTCACGTTCTATCTCTATGTTCTGTTTCCTCTTGATGTAGCACTCAGCAGTGACTGAGGAGAAACACTTTCATTGAAAGGGGTTGCCAAGCTCCCCAAAACTGCGAGTCTCCAGAAATCTCAGCAACTATTTTTTCACCCAAACTGGATGATACTTTCAGGTAATGATCAGTACACTAAGCTCACTTGGTTCCCCAAATTTCGTTCTTTTATGTTGAAGCGTTCACTTCCAGTAACTGTTTGAATTTTGGCGTTTCACTCTGTTTTCTCCTATACTGACAGATGTATTTGGAACTCTAAATCAAACACGGTTTGTGCTAGCTTCTTGAAACTTGACACAGTAAAGCAGTTTCAAGTTCTATCTCTATGTTTTCTTTCCTCTTGATGTAGCACTCAGCAGTGACTGAGGAGAAACACTTTCATTGAAAGGGGTTGCCAAGCTTCCAGAAATTACGAGTCTCCAGAAATCTCAGCAACTATGATTTCACCCAAACTGGATGATACTTTCAGGTAATGATCAGTACACTAAGCCCACTTGGTTCCCCAAATTTCGTTCTTCTATGTTGATGCGTTCGCTTCCAGTAACTGTTTGAATTTTGGCGTTTCACTCTGTTTTCTCCTATACTGACAGATGTATTTGGAACTCTAAATCAAACACGGTTTGTGCTAGCTTCTTGAAACTTGACACAGTAAAGCAGTTTAACGTTCTATATCTATGTTCTGTTTCCTCTTGATGTAGCACTCAGCAGTGACTGAGGAGAAACACTTTCATTGAAAGGGGTTGCCAAGCTTCCCAAAATTGCGAGTCTCCAGAAATCTCAGCAACTATTTTTTAACCCAAACTGGATGATACTTTCAGGTAATGATCAGTACACTAATCCCACTTGGTTCCCCAAATTTCGTTCTTCTATGTTAAAGCGTTCGTTTCCAGTAACAGTTTGAATTTTGGCGTTTCACTCTGTTTTCTCCTATATTGATACATGTATTTGGAACTCTAAACCAAACACGGTTTGTGCTAGCTTCTTGAAACTTGACACAGTAAAGCAGTTTCACGTTCTATCTCTATGTTCTGTTTCCTCTTGATGTAGCACTCAGCAGTGACTGAGGAGAAACACTTTCATTGAAAGGGGTTGCCAAGCTTCCCAAAATTGCGAGTCTCCAGAAATCTCAGCAACTATTTTTTAACCCAAACTGGATGATACTTTCAGGTAATGATCAGTACACTAAGCTCACTTGGTTCCCCAAATTTCGTTCTTTTATGTTGAAGCGTTCGCTTCCAGTAACTGTTTGAATTTTGGCGTTTCACTCTGTTTTCTCCTATACTGACAGATGTATTTGGAACTCTAAATCAAACACGGTTTGTGCTAGCTTCTTGAAACTTGACACAGTAAAGCAGTTTCACGTTCTATCTCTATGTTCTGTTTCCTCTGGATGTAGCCCTAAGCAGTGACTGGGGAGAAATACTTTCATTGACAGGGGTTGCCAAGCTTCCAGAAATTACGAGTCTCCAGAAATCTCAGCAACTATGATTTCACCCAAACTGGATGATACTTTCAGGTAATAATAGGTACACTAAGCCCACTTGGTTCCCCAAATTTCGTTCTTCTATGTTGAAGCGTTCGTTTCCAGTAACAGTTTGAATTTTGGCGTTTCACTCTGTTTTCTCCTATATTGATAGATGTATTTGGAACTCTAAATCAAACACGGTTTGTGCTACCTTCTTCAAACTTGACACAGTAAAGCAGTTTCATGTTCTATCTATATGTTCTCTTTCCTCTTGATGTAGCACTCAGCAGTGACTGAGGAGAAACACTTTCATTGAAAGGGGTTGCCAAGCTTCCCAAAATTGCGAGTCTCCAGAAATCTCAGCAACTATTTTTTCACCCAAACTGGATGATACTTTCAGGTAATGATCAGTACACTAAGCTCACTTGGTTCCCCAAATTTCGTTCTTTTATGTTGAAGCGTTCGCTTCCAGTAACCGTTTGAATTTTGGCATTTCACTCTGTTTTCTCCTATACTGACAGATGTATTTGGAACTCTAAATCAAACACGGTTTGTGCTAGCTTCTTGAAACTTGACACACTAAAGCAGTTTCACGTTCTATCTCTATGTTCTGTTTCCTCTTGATGTATTACTCAGCAGTGACTGAGGAGAAACACTTTCATTGAAAGGGGTTGTCAAGCTCCCCAAAACTGCGAGTCTCCAGAAATCTCAGCAACTATTTTTTCACCCAAACTGGATGATACTTTCAGGTAATGATCAGTACACTAAGCTCACTTGGTTCCCCAAATTTCGTTCTTTTATGTTGAAGCGTTCACTTCCAGTAACTGTTTGAATTTTGGCGTTTCACTCTGTTTTCTCCTATACTGACAGATGTATTTGGAACTCTAAATCAAACACGGTTTGTGCTAGCTTCTTGAAACTTGACACAGTAAAGCAGTTTCAAGTTCTATCTCTATGTTCTGTTTCCTCTTGATGTAGCACTCAGCAGTGACTGAGGAGAAACACTTTCATTGAAAGGGGTTGCCAAGCTTCCAGAAATTACGAGTCTCCAGAAATCTCAGCAACTATGATTTCACCCAAACTGGATGATACTTTCAGGTAATGATCAGTACACTAAGCCCACTTGGTTCGCCAAATTTCGTTCTTCTATGCTGAAGCGTTCATTTCCAGTAACAGTTTGAATTTTGGCGTTTTACTCTGTTTTCTCCTATATTGATAGATGTATTTGGAACTCTAAATCAAACACGGTTTGTGCTAGCTTCTTGAAACTTGACACAATAAAGCAGTTTCAAGTTCTATCTCTATGTTCTGTCTCCTCTTGATGTAGCCCTAAGCAGTGACTGGGGAGAAACACTTTCATTGAAAGGGGTTGCCAAGCTTCCAAAAATTACGAGTCTCCAGAAATCTCAGCATCTATTTTTTCACCCAAACTGGATGACACTTTCAGGTAATGATGAGTACGCTAAGCCCACTGGGTTCCCAAAATTTTGTTCTTCTATGTTGAAGCGTTCGTTTCCAGTAACAATTTGAATTTTGGCGTTTCACTCTGTTTTCTCCTATATTGATAGATGTATTTGGAACTCTAAACCAAACACGGTTTGTGCTAGCTTCTTGAAACTTGACACAGTAAAGCAGTTTCACGTTCTATCTCTATGTTCTGTTTCCTCTTGATGTAGCACTCAGCAGTGACTGAGGAGAAACACTTTCATTGAAAGGGGTTGCCAAGCTCCCCAAAACTGCGAGTCTCCAGAAATCTCAGCAACTATTTTTTCACCCAAACTGGATGATACTTTCAGGTAATGATCAGTACACTAAGCTCACTTGGTTCCCCAAATTTCGTTCTTTTATGTTGAAGCGTTCACTTCCAGTAACTGTTTGAATTTTGGCGTTTCACTCTGTTTTCTCCTATACTGACAGATGTATTTGGAACTCTAAATCAAACACGGTTTGTGCTAGCTTCTTGAAACTTGACACAGTAAAGCAGTTTCAAGTTCTATCTCTATGTTTTCTTTCCTCTTGATGTAGCACTCAGCAGTGACTGAGGAGAAACACTTTCATTGAAAGTGGTTGCCAAGCTTCCAGAAATTATGAGTCTCCAGAAATCTCAGCAACTATGATTTCACCCAAACTGGATGATACTTTCAGGTAATGATCAGTACACTAAGCCCACTTGGTTCCCCAAATTTCGTTCTTCTATGTTGATGCGTTCGCTTCCAGTAACTGTTTGAATTTTGGCGTTTCACTCTTTTTTCTCCTATACTGACCGATGTTTGGAACTCTAAATCAAACACGGTTTGTGCTAGCTTCTTGAAACTTGACACAGTAAAGTAGTTTCACGTTCTATCACTATGTTCTGTTTCCTCTGGATGTAGCCCTAAGCAGTGACTGGGGAAAAATACTTTCATTGACAGAGGTTGCCAAGCTTCCAGAAATTACGAGTCTCCAGAAATCTCAGCAACTATGATTTCACCCAAACTGGATGATACTTTCAGGTAATGATCAGTACACTAAGCCCACTTGGTTCCCCAAATTTCGTTCTTCTATGTTGAAGCGTTCGTTTCCAGTAACAGTTTGAATTTTGGCGTTTCACTCTGTTTTCTCCTATACTGACAGATGTATTTGGAACTCTAAATCAAACACGGTTTGTGCTAGCTTCTTGAAACTTGACACAGTAAAGCAGTTTCACGTTCTATCTCTATGTTCTGTCTCCTCTTGATGTAGCCCTAAGCAGTGACTGGGGAGAAACACTTTCATTGAAAGGGGTTGCCAAGCTTCCAAAAATTACGAGTCTCCAGAAATCTCAGCATCTATTTTTTCACCCAAACTTGATGATACTTTCAGGTAATGATGAGTACGCGAAGCCCACTGGGTTCCCCAAATTTCGTTCTTCTATGTTGAAGCGTTCGTTTCCAGTAACAGTTTGAATTTTGGCGTTTCACTCTGTTTTCTCCTATATTGATAGATGTATTTGGAACTCTAAACCAAACACGGTTTGTGCTAGCTTCTTGAAACTTGACACAGTAAAGCAGTTTCACGTTCTATATCTATGTTCTGTTTCCTCTTGATGTAGCACTCAGCAGTGACTGAGGAGAAACACTTTCATTGAAAGGGGTTGCCAAGCTTCCCAAAATTGCGAGTCTCCAGAAATCTCAGCAACTATTTTTAACCCAAACTGGATGATACTTTCAGGTAATGATCAGTACACTAAGCCCACTTGGTTCCCCAAATTTCGTTCTTCTATGTTAAAGCGTTCGTTTCCAGTAACAGTTTGAATTTTGGCGTTTCACTCTGTTTTCTCCTATATTGATAGATGTATTTGGAACTCTAAACCAAACACGGTTTGTGCTAGCTTCTTGAATCTTGACACAGTAAAGCAGTTTCACGTTCTATCTCTATGTTCTGTTTCCTCTTGATGTAGCACTCAGCAGTGACTGAGGAGAAACACTTTCATTGAAAGGGGTTGCCAAGCTTCCCAAAATTGCGAGTCTCCAGAAATCTCAGCAACTATTTTTTAACCCAAACTGGATGATACTTTTAGGTAATGATCAGTACACTAAGCTCACTTGGTTCCCCAAATTTCGTTCTTTTATGTTGAAGCATTCGCTTCCAGTAACTGTTTGAATTTTGGCGTTTCACTCTGTTTTCTCCTATACTGACAGATGTATTTGGAACTCTAAATCAAACACGGTTTGTGCTAGCTTCTTGAAACTTGACACAGTAAAGCAGTTTCACGTTCTATATCTATGTTCTGTTTCCTCTTGATGTAGCGCTCAGCAGTGACTGAGGAGAAACACTTTCATTGAAAGGGGTTGCCAAGCTTCCCAAAATTGCGAGTCTCCAGAAATCTCAGCAACTATTTTTTAACCCAAACTGGATGATACTTTCAGGTAATGATCAGTACACTAAGCCCACTTGGTTCCCCAAATTTCGTTCTTCTATGTTGAAGCGTTCGTTTCCAGTAACAGTTTGAATTTTGGCGTTTTACTCTGTTTTCTCCTATATTGATAGATGTATTTGGAACTCTAAATCAAACACGGTTTGTGCTAGCTTCTTGAAACTTGACACAATAAAGCAGTTTCAAGTTCTATCTCTATGTTCTGTCTCCTCTTGTAGTAGCCCTAAGCAGTGACTGGGGAGAAACACTTTCATTGAAAGGGGTTGCCAAGCTTCCAGAAATTACGAGTCTCCAGAAATCTCAGCAACTATGATTTCACCCAACCTGGATGATACTTTCAGGTAATAATAGGTACACTAAGCCCACTTGGTTCCCCAAATTTCGTTCTTCTATGTTGAAGCGTTCGTTTCCAGTAACAGTTTGAATTTTGGCGTTTCACTCTTTTTTCTCCTATATTGATAGATGTATTTGGAACTCTAAATCAAACACGGTTTGTGCTACCTTCTTCAAACTTGACACAGTAAAGCAGTTTCAAGTTCTATCTATATGTTCTCTTTCCTCTTGATGTAGCACTCAGCAGTGACTGAGGAGAAACACTTTCATTGAAAGGGGTTGCCAAGCTTCCCAAAATTGCGAGTCTCCAGAAATCTCAGCAACTATTTTTTCACCCAAACTGGATGATACTTTCAGGTAATGATCAGTACACTAAGCTCACTTGGTTCCCCAAATTTCGTTCTTTTATGTTGAAGCGTTCGCTTCCAGTAACTGTTTGAATTTTGGCGTTTCACTCTGTTTTCTCCTATACTGACAGATGTATTTGGAACTCTAAATCAAACATGGTTTGTGCTAGCTTCTTGAAACTTGACACACTAAAGCAGTTTCACGTTCTATCTCTATGTTCTGTTTCCTCTTGATGTAGCCCTAAGCAGTGACTGGGGAGAAATACTTTCATTGAAAGGGCTTGCCAAGCTTCCAGAAATTACGAGTCTCCAGAAATCTCAGCAACTATGATTTCACCCAAACTGGATGATACTTTCAGGTAATGATCAGTACACTAAGCCCACTTGGTTCGCCAAATTTCGTTCTTCTATGTTGAAGCGTTCGTTTCCAGTAACAGTTTGAATTTTGGCGTTTTACTCTGTTTTCTCCTATATTGATAGATGTATTTGGAACTCTAAATCAAACACGGTTTGTGCTAGCTTCTTGAAACTTGACACAATAAAGCAGTTTCAGGTTCTATCTCTATGTTCTGTCTCCTCTTGATGTAGCCCTAAGCAGTGACTGGGGAGAAACACTTTCATTGAAAGGGGTTGCCAAGCTTCCAAAAATTACGAGTCTCCAGAAATCTCAGCATCTATTTTTTCACTCAAACTGGATGATACTTTCAGGTAATGATGAGTACGCTAAGCCCACTGGGTTCCCAAAATTTCGTTCTTCTATGTGGAAGCGTTCGTTTCCAGTAACAGTTTGAATTTTGGCGTTTCACTCTGTTTTCTCCTATATTGATAGATGTATTTGGAACTCTAACCCAAACACGGTTTGTGCTAGCTTCTTGAAACTTGACACAGTAAAGCAGTTTCACGTTCTATCTCTATGTTCTGTCTCCTCTTGATGTAGCCCTAAGCAGTGCCTGGGGAGAAACACTTTCATTGAAAGGGGTTGCCAAGCTTCCAAAAATTACGAGTCTCCAGAAATCTCAGCATCTATTTTTTCACCCAAACTTGATGATACTTTCAGGTAATGATGAGTACGCTAAGCCCACTGGGTTCCCCAAATTTCGTTCTTCTATGTTGAAGCGTTCGTTTCCAGTAACAGTTTGAATTTTGGCGTTTCACTCTGTTTTCTCCTATATTGATAGATGTATTTGGAACTCTAAACCAAACACGGTTTGTGCTAGCTTCTTGAAACTTGACACAGTAAAGCAGTTTCACGTTCTATATCTATGTTCTGTTTCCTCTTGATGTAGCGCTCAGCAGTGACTGAGGAGAAACACTTTCATTGAAAGGGGTTGCCAAGCTTCCCAAAATTGCGAGTCTCCAGAAATCTCAGCAACTATTTTTTCACCCAAACTGGATGATACTTTCAGGTAATGATCAGTACACTAAGCCCACTTGGTTCCCCAAATTTCGTTCTTCTATGTTAAAGCGTTCGTTTCCAGTAACAGTTTGAATTTTGGCGTTTCACTCTGTTTTCTCCTATATTGATACATGTATTTGGAACTCTAAACCAAACACGGTTTGTGCTAGCTTCTTGAAACTTGACACAGTAAAGCAGTTTCACGTTCTATCTCTATGTTCTGTTTCCTCTTGATGTAGCACTCAGCAGTGACTGAGGAGAAACACTTTCATTGAAAGGGGTTGCCAAGCTTCCCAAAATTGCGAGTCTCCAGAAATCTCAGCAACTATTTTTTAACCCAAACTGGATGATACTTTCAGGTAATGATCAGTACACTAAGCCCACTTGGTTCCCCAAATTTCGTTCTTCTATGTTAAAGCGTTCGTTTCCAGTAACAGTTTGAATTTTGGCGTTTCACTCTGTTTTCTCCTATATTGATACATGTATTTGGAACTCTAAACCAAACACGGTTTGTGCTAGCTTCTTGAAACTTGACACAGTAAAGCAGTTTCACGTTCTATCTCTATGTTCTGTTTCCTCTGGATGTAGCCCTAAGCAGTGACTGGGGAGAAATACTTTCATTGACAGGGGTTGCCAAGCTTCCAGAAATTACGAGTCTCCAGAAATCTCAGCAACTATGATTTCACCCAAACTGGATGATACTTTCAGGTAATAATAGGTACACTAAGCCCACTTGGTTCGCCAAATTTCGTTCTTCTATGTTGAAGCGTTCGTTTCCAGTAACAGTTTGAATTTTGGCGTTTCACTCTGTTTTCTCCTATATTGATAGATGTATTTGGAACTCTAAACCAAACACGGTTTGTGCTAGCTTCTTGAAACTTGACACAGTAAATCAGTTTCACGTTCTATCTCTATGTTCTGTTTCCTCTTGATGTAGCACTCAGCAGTGACTGAGGAGAAACACTTTCATTGAAAGGGGTTGCCAAGCTCCCCAAAACTGCGAGTCTCCAGAAATCTCAGCAACTATTTTTTCACCCAAACTGGATGATACTTTCAGGTAATGATCAGTACACTAAGCTCACTTGGTTCCCCAAATTTCGTTCTTTTATGTTGAAGCGTTCACTTCCAGTAACTGTTTGAATTTTGGCGTTTCACTCTGTTTTCTCCTATACTGACAGATGTATTTGGAACTCTAAATCAAACACGGTTTGTGCTAGCTTCTTGAAACTTGACATAGTAAAGCAGTTTCAAGTTCTATCTCTATGTTTTCTTTCCTCTTGATGTAGCACTCAGCAGTGACTGAGGAGAAACACTTTCATTGAAAGGGGTTGCCAAGCTTCCAGAAATTACGAGTCTCCAGAAATCTCAGCAACTATGATTTCACCCAAACTGGATGATACTTTCAGGTAATGATCAGTACACTAAGCCCACTTGGTTCGCCAAATTTCGTTCTTCTATGTTGAAGCGTTCGTTTCCAGTAACAGTTTGAATTTTGGCGTTTTACTCTGTTTTCTCCTATATTGATAGATGTATTTGGAACTCTAAATCAAACACGGTTTGTGCTAGCTTCTTGAAACTTGACACAATAAAGCAGTTTCAAGTTCTATCTCTATGTTCTGTCTCCTCTTGATGTAGCCCTAAGCAGTGACTGGGGAGAAACACTTTCATTGAAAGGGGTTGCCAAGCTTCCAAAAATTACGAGTCTCCAGAAATATCAGCATCTATTTTTTCACCCAAACTGGATGATACTTTCAGGTAATGATGAGTACGCTAAGCCCACTGGGTTCCCAAAATTTCGTTCTTCTATGTTGAAGCGTTCGTTTCCAGTAACAGTTTGAAATTTGGCGTTTCACTCTGTTTTCTCCTATATTGATAGATGTATTTGGAACTCTAAACCAAACACGGTTTGTGCTAGCTTCTTGAAACTTGACACAGTAAAGCAGTTTCACGTTCTATCTCTATGTTCTGTTTCCTCTTGATGTAGCACTCAGCAGTGACTGAGGAGAAACACTTTCATTGAAAGGGGTTGCCAAGCTCCCCAAAACTGCGAGTCTCCAGAAATCTCAGCAACTATTTTTTCACCCAAACTGGATGATACTTTCAGGTAATGATCAGTACACTAAGCTCACTTGGTTCCCCAAATTTCGTTCTTTTATGTTGAAGCGTTCACTTCCAGTAACTGTTTGAATTTTGGCGTTTCACTCTGTTTTCTCCTATACTGACAGATGTATTTGGAACTCTAAATCAAACACGGTTTGTGCTAGCTTCTTGAAACTTGACACAGTAAAGCAGTTTCAAGTTCTATCTCTATGTTTTCTTTCCTCTTGATGTAGCACTCAGAAGTGACTGGGGAGAAACACTTTCATTGAAAGTGGTTGCCAAGCTCCAGAAATTACGAGTCTCCAGAAATCTCAGCAACTATGATTTCACCCAAACTGGATGATACTTTCAGGTAATGATCAGTACACTAAGCCCACTTGGTTCCCCAAATTTCGTTCTTCTATGTTGATGCGTTCGCTTCCAGTAACTGTTTGAATTTTGGCGTTTCACTCTGTTTTCTCCTATACTGACAGATGTATTTGGAACTCTAAATCAAACATGGTTTGTGCTAGCTTCTTGAAACTTGACACAGTAAAGCAGTTTCACGTTCTATCACTATGTTCTGTTTCCTCTGGATGTATCCCTAAGCAGTGACTGGGGAAAAATACTTTCATTGACAGAGGTTGCCAAGCTTCCAGAAATTACGAGTCTCCAGAAATCTCAGCAACTATGATTTCACCCAAACTGGATGATACTTTCAGGTAATGATCAGTACACTAAGCCCACTTGGTTCCCCAAATTTCGTTCTTCTATGTTGAAGCGTTCGTTTCCAGTAACAGTTTGAATTTTGGCGTTTCACTCTGTTTTCTACTATATTGATAGATGTATTTGGAACTCTAACCCATACACGGTTTGTGCTAGCTTCTTGAAACTTGACACAGTAAAGCAGTTTCACGTTCTATCTCTATGTTCTGTCTCCTCTTGATGTAGCCCTAAGCAGTGACTGGGGAGAAACACTTTCATTGAAAGGGGTTGCCAAGCTTCCAAAAATTACGAGTCTCCAGAAATCTCAGCATCTATTTTTTCTCCCAAACTTGATGATACTTTCAGGTAATGATGAGTACGCGAAGCCCACTGGGTTCCCCAAATTTCGTTCTTCTATGTTGAAGCGTTCGTTTCCAGTAACAGTTTGAATTTTGGCGTTTCACTCTGTTTTCTCCTATATTGATAGATGTATTTGGAACTCTAAACCAAACACGGTTTGTGCTAGCTTCTTGAAACTTGACGCAGTAAAGCAGTTTCACGTTCTATATCTATGTTCTTTTTCCTCTTGATTTAGCACTCAGCAGTGACTGAGGAGAAACACTTTCATTGAAAGGGGTTGCCAAGCTTCCCAAAATTGCGAGTCTCCAGAAATCTCAGCAACTATTTTTTAACCCAAACTGGATGATACTTTCAGGTAATGATCAGTACACTAAGCCCACTTGGTTCCCCAAATTTCGTTCTTCTATGTTAAAGCGTTCGTTTCCAGAAACAGTTTGAATTTTGGCGTTTCACTCTGTTTTCTCCTATATTGATACATGTATTTGGAACTCTAAACTAAACACGGTTTGTGCTAGCTTCTTGAAACTTGACACAGTAAAGCAGTTTCACGTTCTATCTCTATGTTCTGTTTCCTCTTGATGTAGCACTCAGCAGTGACTGAGGAGAAACACTTTCATTGAAAGGGGTTGCCAAGCTTCCCAAAATTGCGAGTCTCCAGAAATCTCAGCAACTATTTTTTAACCCAAACTGGATGATACTTTCAGGTAATGATCAGTACACTAAGCTCACTTGGTTCCCCAAATTTCGTTCTTTTATGTTGAAGCGTTCGCTTCCAGTAACTGTTTGAATTTTGGCGTTTCACTCTGTTTTCTCCTATACTGACAGATGTATTTGGAACTCTAAATCAAACACGGTTTGTGCTAGCTTCTTGAAACTTGACACAGTAAAGCAGTTTCACGTTCTATATCTATGTTCTGTTTCCTCTGGATGTAGCCCTAAGCAGTGACTGGGGAGAAATACTTTCATTGACAGGGGTTGCCAAGCTTCCAGAAATTACGAGTCTCCAGAAATCTCAGCAACTATGATTTCACCCAAACTGGATGATACTTTCAGGTAATAATAGGTACACTAAGCCCACTTGGTTCCCCAAATTTCGTTCTTCTATGTTGAAGCGTTCGTTTCCAGTAACAGTTTGAATTTTGGCGTTTCACTCTGTTTTCTCCTATATTGATAGATGTATTTGGAACTCTAAATCAAACACGGTTTGTGCTACCTTCTTCAAACTTGACACAGTAAAGCAGTCTCAAGTTCTATCTATATGTTCCTTTTCCTCTTGATGTAGCACTCAGCAGTGACTGAGGAGAAACACTTTCATTGAAAGGGGTTGCCAAGCTTCCCAAAATTGCGAGTCTCCAGAAATCTCAGCAACTATTTTTTCACCCAAACTGGATGATACTTTCAGGTAATGATCAGTACACTAAGCTCACTTGGTTCCCCAAATTTCGTTCTTTTATGTTGAAGCGTTCGCTTCCAGTAACTGTTTGAATTTTGGCGTTTCACTCTGTTTTCTCCTATACTGACAGATGTATTTGGAACTCTAAACCAAACACGGTTTGTGCTAGCTTCTTGAAACTTGACACACTAAAGCAGTTTCACGTTCTATCTCTATGTTCTGTTTCCTCTTGATGTAGCCCTAAGCAGTGACTGGGGAGAAATACTTTCATTGAAAGGGGTTGCCAAGCTTCCAGAAATTACGAGTCTCCAGAAATCTCAGCAACTATGATTTCACCCATACTGGATGATACTTTCAGGTAATGATCAGTACACTAAGCCCACTTGGTTCGCCAAATTTCGTTCTTCTATGTTGAAGCGTTCATTTCCAGTAACAGTTTGAATTTTGGTGTTTCACTCTGTTTTCTCCTATATTGATACATGTATTTGGAACTCTAAACCAAACACGGTTTGTGCTAGCTTCTTGAAACTTGACACAGTAAAGCAGTTTCACGTTCTATCTCTATGTTCTGTTTCCTCTTGATGTAGCACTCAGCAGTGACTGAGGAGAAACACTTTCATTGAAAGGGGTTGCCAAGCTCCCCAAAACTGCGAGTCTCCAGAAATCTCAGCAACTATTTTTTCACCCAAACTGGATGATACTTTCAGGTAATGATCAGTACACTAAGCTCACTTGGTTCCCCAAATTTCGTTCTTTTATGTTGAAGCGTTCACTTCCAGTAACTGTTTGAATTTTGGCGTTTCACTCTGTTTTCTCCTATACTGACAGATGTATTTGGAACTCTAAATCAAACACGGTTTGTGCTAGCTTCTTGAAACTTGACCCAGTAAAGCAGTTTCAAGTTCTATCTCTATGTTTTCTTTCCTCTTGATGTAGCACTCAGAAGTGACTGAGGAGAAACACATTCATTGAAAGGGGTTGCCAAGCTTCCAGAAATTACGAGTCTCCAGAAATCTCAGCAACTATGATTTCACCCAAACTGGATGATACTTTCAGGTAATGATCAGTACACTAAGCCCACTTGGTTCGCCAAATTTCGTTCTTCTATGTTGAAGCGTTCGTTTCCAGTAACAGTTTGAATTTTGGCGTTTTACTCTGTTTTCTCCTATATTGATAGATGTATTTGGAACTCTAAATCAAACACGGTTTGTGCTAGCTTCTTGAAACTTGACACAATAAAGCAGTTTCAAGTTCTATCTCTATGTTCTGTCTCCTCTTGATGTAGCCCTAAGCAGTGACTGGGGAGAAACACTTTCATTGAAAGGGGTTGCCAAGCTTCCAAAAATTACGAGTCTCCAGAAATCTCAGCATCTATTTTTTCACCCAAACTGGATGATACTTTCAGGTAATGATGAGTACGCTAAGCCCACTGGGTTCCCAAAATTTCGTTCTTCTATGTTGAAGCGTTCGTTTCCAGTAACAGTTTGAATTTTGGCGTTTCACTCTGTTTTCTCCTATATTGATAGATGTATTTGGAACTCTAAACCAAACACGGTTTGTGCTAGCTTCTTGAAACTTGACACAGTAAAGCAGTTTCACGTTCTATCTCTATGTTCTGTTTCCTCTTGATGTAGCACTCAGCAGTGACTGAGGAGAATCACTTTCATTGAAAGGGGTTGCCAAGCTCCCCAAAACTGCGAGTCTCCAGAAATCTCAGCAACTATTTTTTCACCCAAACTGGATGATACTTTCAGGTAATGATCAGTACACTAAGCTCACTTGGTTCCCCAAATTTCGTTCTTTTATGTTGAAGCGTTCACTTCCAGTAACTGTTTGAATTTTGGCGTTTCACTCTGTTTTCTCCTATACTGACAGATGTATTTGGAACTCTAAATCAAACACGGTTTGTGCTAGCTTCTTGAAACTTGACACAGTAAAGCAGTTTCACGTTCTATCTCTATGTTCTGTTTCCTCTTGATGTAGCACTCAGCAGTGACTGAGGAGAAACACTTTCATTGAAAGGGGTTGCCAAGCTCCCCAAAACTGCGAGTCTCCAGAAATCTCAGCAACTATTTTTTCACCCAAACTGGATGATACTTTCAGGTAATGATCAGTACACTAAGCTCACTTGGTTCCCCAAATTTCGTTCTTTTATGTTGAAGCGTTCACTTCCAGTAACTGTTTGAATTTTGGCGTTTCACTCTGTTTTCTCCTATACTGACAGATGTATTTGGAACTCTAAATCAAACACGGTTTGTGCTAGCTTCTTGAAACTTGACACAGTAAAGCAGTTTCACGTTCTATATCTATGTTCTGTTTCCTCTGGATGTAGCCCTAAGCAGTGACTGGGGAGAAATACTTTCATTGACAGGGGTTGCCAAGCTTCCAGAAATTACGAGTCTCCAGAAATCTCAGCAACTATGATTTCACCCAAACTGGATGATACTTTCAGGTAATAATAGGTACACTAAGCCCACTTGGTTCCCCAAATTTCGTTCTTCTATGTTGAAGCGTTCGTTTCCAGTAACAGTTTGAATTTTGGCGTTTCACTCTGTTTTCTCCTATATTGATAGATGTATTTGGAACTCTAAATCAAACACGGTTTGTGCTACCTTCTTCAAACTTGACACAGTAAAGCAGTCTCAAGTTCTATCTATATGTTCCTTTTCCTCTTGATGTAGCACTCAGCAGTGACTGAGGAGAAACACTTTCATTGAAAGGGGTTGCCAAGCTTCCCAAAATTGCGAGTCTCCAGAAATCTCAGCAACTATTTTTTCACCCAAACTGGATGATACTTTCAGGTAATGATCAGTACACTAAGCTCACTTGGTTCCCCAAATTTCGTTCTTTTATGTTGAAGCGTTCGCTTCCAGTAACTGTTTGAATTTTGGCGTTTCACTCTGTTTTCTCCTATACTGACAGATGTATTTGGAACTCTAAATCAAACACGGTTTGTGCTAGCTTCTTGAAACTTGACCCAGTAAAGCAGTTTCAAGTTCTATCTCTATGTTTTCTTTCCTCTTGATGTAGCACTCAGAAGTGACTGAGGAGAAACACATTCATTGAAAGGGGTTGCCAAGCTTCCAGAAATTACGAGTCTCCAGAAATCTCAGCAACTATGATTTCACCCAAACTGGATGATACTTTCAGGTAATGATCAGTACACTAAGCCCACTTGGTTCGCCAAATTTCGTTCTTCTATGTTGAAGCGTTCGTTTCCAGTAACAGTTTGAATTTTGGCGTTTTACTCTGTTTTCTCCTATATTGATAGATGTATTTGGAACTCTAAATCAAACACGGTTTGTGCTAGCTTCTTGAAACTTGACACAATAAAGCAGTTTCAAGTTCTATCTCTATGTTCTGTCTCCTCTTGATGTAGCCCTAAGCAGTGACTGGGGAGAAACACTTTCATTGAAAGGGGTTGCCAAGCTTCCAAAAATTACGAGTCTCCAGAAATCTCAGCATCTATTTTTTCACCCAAACTGGATGATACTTTCAGGTAATGATGAGTACGCTAAGCCCACTGGGTTCCCAAAATTTCGTTCTTCTATGTTGAAGCGTTCGTTTCCAGTAACAGTTTGAATTTTGGCGTTTCACTCTGTTTTCTCCTATATTGATAGATGTATTTGGAACTCTAAACCAAACACGGTTTGTGCTAGCTTCTTGAAACTTGACACAGTAAAGCAGTTTCACGTTCTATCTCTATGTTCTGTTTCCTCTTGATGTAGCACTCAGCAGTGACTGAGGAGAATCACTTTCATTGAAAGGGGTTGCCAAGCTCCCCAAAACTGCGAGTCTCCAGAAATCTCAGCAACTATTTTTTCACCCAAACTGGATGATACTTTCAGGTAATGATCAGTACACTAAGCTCACTTGGTTCCCCAAATTTCGTTCTTTTATGTTGAAGCGTTCACTTCCAGTAACTGTTTGAATTTTGGCGTTTCACTCTGTTTTCTCCTATACTGACAGATGTATTTGGAACTCTAAATCAAACACGGTTTGTGCTAGCTTCTTGAAACTTGACACAGTAAAGCAGTTTCACGTTCTATCTCTATGTTCTGTTTCCTCTTGATGTAGCACTCAGCAGTGACTGAGGAGAAACACTTTCATTGAAAGGGGTTGCCAAGCTCCCCAAAACTGCGAGTCTCCAGAAATCTCAGCAACTATTTTTTCACCCAAACTGGATGATACTTTCAGGTAATGATCAGTACACTAAGCTCACTTGGTTCCCCAAATTTCGTTCTTTTATGTTGAAGCGTTCACTTCCAGTAACTGTTTGAATTTTGGCGTTTCACTCTGTTTTCTCCTATACTGACAGATGTATTTGGAACTCTAAATCAAACACGGTTTGTGCTAGCTTCTTGAAACTTGACACAGTAAAGCAGTTTCAAGTTCTATCTCTATGTTTTCTTTCCTCTTGATGTAGCACTCAGCAGTGACTGAGGAGAAACACATTCATTGAAAGGGGTTGCCAAGCTTCCAGAAATTACGAGTCTCCAGAAATCTCAGCAACTATGATTTCACCCAAACTGGATGATACTTTCAGGTAATGATCAGTACACTAAGCCCACTTGGTTCGCCAAATTTCGTTCTTCTATGTTGAAGCGTTTGTTTCCAGTAACAGTTTGAATTTTGGCGTTTTACTCTGTTTTCTCCTATATTGATAGATGTATTTGGAACTCTAAATCAAACACGGTTTGTGCTAGCTTCTTGAAACTTGACACAATAAAGCAGTTTCAAGTTCTATCTCTATGTTCTGTCTCCTCTTGATGTAGCCCTAAGCAGTGACTGGGGAGAAACACTTTCATTGAAAGGGGTTGCCAAGCTTCCAAAAATTACGAGTCTCCAGAAATCTCAGCATCTATTTTTTCACCCAAACTGGATGATACTTTCAGGTAATGATGAGTACGCTAAGCCCACTGGGTTCCCAAAATTTCGTTCTTCTATGTTGAAGCGTTCGTTTCCAGTAACAGTTTGAATTTTGGCGTTTCACTCTGTTTTCTCCTATATTGATAGATGTATTTGGAACTCTAAACCAAACACGGTTTGTGCTAGCTTCTTGAAACTTGACACAGTAAAGCAGTTTCACGTTCTATCACTATGTTCTGTTTCCTCTTGATGTAGCACTCAGCAGTGACTGAGGAGAAACACTTTCATTGAAAGGGGTTGCCAAGCTCCCCAAAACTGCGAGTCTCCAGAAATCTCAGCAACTATTTTTTCACCCAAACTGGATGATACTTTCAGGTAATGATCAGTACACTAAGCTCACTTGGTTCCCCAAATTTCGTTCTTTTATGTTGAAGCGTTCACTTCCAGTAACTGTTTGAATTTTGGCGTTTCACTCTGTTTTCTCCTATACTGACAGATGTATTTGGAACTCTAAATCAAACACGGTTTGTGCTAGCTTCTTGAAACTTGACACAGTAAAGCAGTTTCAAGTTCTATCTCTATGTTTTCTTTCCTCTTGATGTAGCACTCAGAAGTGACTGAGGAGAAACACATTCATTGAAAGGGGTTGCCAAGCTTCCAGAAATTACGAGTCTCCAGAAATCTCAGCAACTATGATTTCACCCAAACTGGATGATACTTTCAGGTAATGATCAGTACACTAAGCCCACTTGGTTCGCCAAATTTCGTTCTTCTATGTTGAAGCGTTCGTTTCCAGTAACAGTTTGAATTTTGGCGTTTTACTCTGTTTTCTCCTATATTGATAGATGTATTTGGAACTCTAAATCAAACACGGTTTGTGCTAGCTTCTTGAAACTTGACACAATAAAGCAGTTTCAAGTTCTATCTCTATGTTCTGTCTCCTCTTGATGTAGCCCTAAGCAGTGACTGGGGAGAAACACTTTCATTGAAAGGGGTTGCGAAGCTTCCAAAAATTACGAGTCTCCAGAAATCTCAGCATCTATTTTTTCACCCAAACTGGATGATACTTTCAGGTAATGATGAGTACGCTAAGCCCACTGGGTTCCCAAAATTTCGTTCTTCTATGTTGAAGCGTTCGTTTCCAGTAACAGTTTGAATTTTGGCGTTTCACTCTGTTTTCTCCTATATTGATAGATGTATTTGGAACTCTAAACCAAACACGGTTTGTGCTAGCTTCTTGAAACTTGACACAGTAAAGCAGTTTCACGTTCTATCTCTATGTTCTGTTTCCTCTTGATGTAGCACTCAGCAGTGACTGAGGAGAAACACTTTCATTTAAAGGGGTTGCCAAGCTCCCCAAAACTGCGAGTCTCCAGAAATCTCAGCAACTATTTTTTCACCCAAACTGGATGATACTTTCAGGTAATGATCAGTACACTAAGCTCACTTGGTTCCCCAAATTTCGTTCTTTTATGTTGAAGCGTTCACTTCCAGTAACTGTTTGAATTTTGGCGTTTCACTCTGTTTTCTCCTATACTGACAGATGTATTTGGAACTCTAAATCAAACACGGTTTGTGCTAGCTTCTTGAAACTTGACACAGTAAAGCAGTTTCAAGTTCTATCTCTATGTTTTCTTTCCTCTTGATGTAGCACTCAGAAGTGACTGAGGAGAAACACATTCATTGAAAGGGGTTGCCAAGCTTCCAGAAATTACGAGTCTCCAGAAATCTCAGCAACTATGATTTCACCCAAACTGGATGATACTTTCAGGTAATGATCAGTACACTAAGCCCACTTGGTTCGCCAAATTTCGTTCTTCTATGTTGAAGCGTTCGTTTCCAGTAACAGTTTGAATTTTGGCGTTTTACTCTGTTTTCTCCTATATTGATAGATGTATTTGGAACTCTAAATCAAACACGGTTTGTGCTAGCTTCTTGAAACTTGACACAATAAAGCAGTTTCAAGTTCTATCTCTATGTTCTGTCTCCTCTTGATGTAGCCCTAAGCAGTGACTGGGGAGAAACACTTTCATTGAAAGGGGTTGCGAAGCTTCCAAAAATTACGAGTCTCCAGAAATCTCAGCATCTATTTTTTCACCCAAACTGGATGATACTTTCAGGTAATGATGAGTACGCTAAGCCCACTGGGTTCCCAAAATTTCGTTCTTCTATGTTGAAGCGTTCGTTTCCAGTAACAGTTTGAATTTTGGCGTTTCACTCTGTTTTCTCCTATATTGATAGATGTATTTGGAACTCTAAACCAAACACGGTTTGTGCTAGCTTCTTGAAACTTGACACAGTAAAGCAGTTTCACGTTCTATCTCTATGTTCTGTTTCCTCTTGATGTAGCACTCAGCAGTGACTGAGGAGAAACACTTTCATTTAAAGGGGTTGCCAAGCTCCCCAAAACTGCGAGTCTCCAGAAATCTCAGCAACTATTTTTTCACCCAAACTGGATGATACTTTCAGGTAATGATCAGTACACTAAGCTCACTTGGTTCCCCAAATTTCGTTCTTTTATGTTGAAGCGTTCACTTCCAGTAACTGTTTGAATTTTGGCGTTTCACTCTGTTTTCTCCTATACTGACAGATGTATTTGGAACTCTAAATCAAACACGGTTTGTGCTAGCTTCTTGAAACTTGACACAGTAAAGCAGTTTCACGTTCTATCTCTATGTTCTGTTTCCTCTTGATGTAGCACTCAGCAGTGACTGAGGAGAAACACTTTCATTGAAAGGGGTTGCCAAGCTCCCCAAAACTGCGAGTCTCCAGAAATCTCAGCAACTATTTTTTCACCCAAACTGGATGATACTTTCAGGTAATGATCAGTACACTAAGCTCACTTGGTTCCCCAAATTTCGTTCTTTTATGTTGAAGCGTTCACTTCCAGTAACTGTTTGAATTTTGGCGTTTCACTCTGTTTTCTCCTATACTGACAGATGTATTTGGAACTCTAAATCAAACACGGTTTGTGCTAGCTTCTTGAAACTTGACACAGTAAAGCAGTTTCAAGTTCTATCTCTATGTTTTCTTTCCTCTTGATGTAGCACTCAGCAGTGACTGAGGAGAAACACATTCATTGAAAGGGGTTGCCAAGCTTCCAGAAATTACGAGTCTCCAGAAATCTCAGCAACTATGATTTCACCCAAACTGGATGATACTTTCAGGTAATGATCAGTACACTAAGCCCACTTGGTTCGCCAAATTTCGTTCTTCTATGTTGAAGCGTTCGTTTCCAGTAACAGTTTGAATTTTGGCGTTTTACTCTGTTTTCTCCTATATTGATAGATGTATTTGGAACTCTAAATCAAACACGGTTTGTGCTAGCTTCTTGAAACTTGACACAATAAAGCAGTTTCAAGTTCTATCTCTATGTTCTGTCTCCTCTTGATGTAGCCCTAAGCAGTGACTGGGGAGAAACACTTTCATTGAAAGGGGTTGCCAAGCTTCCAAAAATTACGAGTCTCCAGAAATCTCAGCATCTATTTTTTCACCCAAACTGGATGATACTTTCAGGTAATGATGAGTACGCTAAGCCCACTGGGTTCCCAAAATTTCGTTCTTCTATGTTGAAGCGTTCGTTTCCAGTAACAGTTTGAATTTTGGCGTTTCACTCTGTTTTCTCCTATATTGATAGATGTATTTGGAACTCTAAACCAAACACGGTTTGTGCTAGCTTCTTGAAACTTGACACAGTAAAGCAGTTTCACGTTCTATCTCTATGTTCTGTTTCCTCTTGATGTAGCACTCAGCAGTGACTGAGGAGAAACACTTTCATTGAAAGGGGTTGCCAAGCTCCCCAAAACTGCGAGTCTCCAGAAATCTCAGCAACTATTTTTTCACCCAAACTGGATGATACTTTCAGGTAATGATCAGTACACTAAGCTCACTTGGTTCCCCAAATTTCGTTCTTTTATGTTGAAGCGTTCACTTCCAGTAACTGTTTGAATTTTGGCGTTTCACTCTGTTTTCTCCTATACTGACAGATGTATTTGGAACTCTAAATCAAACACGGTTTGTGCTAGCTTCTTGAAACTTGACACAGTAAAGCAGTTTCAAGTTCTATCTCTATGTTTTCTTTCCTCTTGATGTAGCACTCAGCAGTGACTGAGGAGAAACACTTTCATTGAAAGGGGTTGCCAAGCTTCCAGAAATTACGAGTCTCCAGAAATCTCAGCAACTATGATTTCACCCAAACTGGATGATACTTTCAGGTAATGATCAGTACACTAAGCCCACTTGGTTCGCCAAATTTCGTTCTTCTATGTTGAAGCGTTCGTTTCCAGTAACAGTTTGAATTTTGGCGTTTTACTCTGTTTTCTCCTATATTGATAGATGTATTTGGAACTCTAAAACAAACACGGTTTGTGCTAGCTTCTTGAAACTTGACACAATAAAGCAGTTTCAAGTTCTATCTCTATGTTCTGTCTCCTCTTGATGTAGCCCTAAGCAGTGACTGGGGAGAAACACTTTCATTGAAAGGGGTTGCGAAGCTTCCAAAAATTACGAGTCTCCAGAAATCTCAGCATCTATTTTTTCACCCAAACTGGATGATACTTTCAGGTAATGATGAGTACGCTAAGCCCACTGGGTCCCCAAAATTTCGTTCTTCTATGTTGAAGCGTTCGTTTCCAGTAACAGTTTGAATTTTGGCGTTTCACTCTGTTTTCTCCTATATTGATAGATGTATTTGGAACTCTAAACCAAACACGGTTTGTGCTAGCTTCTTGAAACTTGACACAGTAAAGCAGTTTCACGTTCTATCTCTATGTTCTGTTTCCTCTTGATGTAGCACTCAGCAGTGACTGAGGAGAAACACTTTCATTGAAAGGGGTTGCCAAGCTCCCCAAAACTGCGAGTCTCCAGAAATCTCAGCAACTATTTTTTCACCCAAACTGGATGATACTTTCAGGTAATGATCAGTACACTAAGCTCACTTGGTTCCCCAAATTTCGTTCTTTTATGTTGAAGCGTTCACTTCCAGTAACTGTTTGAATTTTGGCGTTTCACTCTGTTTTCTCCTATACTGACAGATGTATTTGGAACTCTAAATCAAACACGGTTTGTGCTAGCTTCTTGAAACTTGACACAGTAAAGCAGTTTCACATTCTATCTCTATGTTCTGTTTCCTCTTGATGTAGCACTCAGCAGTGACTGAGGAGAAACACTTTCATTGAAAGGGGTTGCCAAGCTCCCCAAAACTGCGAGTCTCCAGAAATCTCAGCAACTATTTTTTCACCCAAACTGGATGATACTTTCAGGTAATGATCAGTACACTAAGCTCACTTGGTTCCCCAAATTTCGTTCTTTTATGTTGAAGCGTTCACTTCCAGTAACTGTTTGAATTTTGGCGTTTCACTCTGTTTTCTCCTATACTGACAGATGTATTTGGAACTCTAAATCAAACACGGTTTGTGCTAGCTTCTTGAAACTTGACACAGTAAAGCAGTTTCAAGTTCTATCTCTATGTTTTCTTTCCTCTTGATGTAGCACTCAGCAGTGACTGAGGAGAAACACATTCATTGAAAGGGGTTGCCAAGCTTCCAGAAATTACGAGTCTCCAGAAATCTCAGCAACTATGATTTCACCCAAACTGGATGATACTTTCAGGTAATGATCAGTACACTAAGCCCACTTGGTTCGCCAAATTTCGTTCTTCTATGTTGAAGCGTTCGTTTCCAGTAACAGTTTGAATTTTGGCGTTTTACTCTGTTTTCTCCTATATTGATAGATGTATTTGGAACTCTAAATCAAACACGGTTTGTGCTAGCTTCTTGAAACTTGACACAATAAAGCAGTTTCAAGTTCTATCTCTATGTTCTGTCTCCTCTTGATGTAGCCCTAAGCAGTGACTGGGGAGAAACACTTTCATTGAAAGGGGTTGCCAAGCTTCCAAAAATTACGAGTCTCCAGAAATCTCAGCATCTATTTTTTCACCCAAACTGGATGATACTTTCAGGTAATGATGAGTACGCTAAGCCCACTGGGTTCCCAAAATTTCGTTCTTCTATGTTGAAGCGTTCGTTTCCAGTAACAGTTTGAATTTTGGCGTTTCACTCTGTTTTCTCCTATATTGATAGATGTATTTGGAACTCTAAACCAAACACGGTTTGTGCTAGCTTCTTGAAACTTGACACAGTAAAGCAGTTTCACGTTCTATCTCTATGTTCTGTTTCCTCTTGATGTAGCACTCAGCAGTGACTGAGGAGAAACACTTTCATTGAAAGGGGTTGCCAAGCTCCCCAAAACTGCGAGTCTCCAGAAATCTCAGCAACTATTTTTTCACCCAAACTGGATGATACTTTCAGGTAATGATCAGTACACTAAGCTCACTTGGTTCCCCAAATTTCGTTCTTTTATGTTGAATCGTTCACTTCCAGTAACTGTTTGAATTTTGGCGTTTCACTCTGTTTTCTCCTATACTGACAGATGTATTTGGAACTCTAAATCAAACACGGTTTGTGCTAGCTTCTTGAAACTTGACACAGTAAAGCAGTTTCAAGTTCTATCTCTATGTTTTCTTTCCTCTTGATGTAGCACTCAGCAGTGACTGAGGAGAAACACTTTCATTGAAAGGGGTTGCCAAGCTTCCAGAAATTACGAGTCTCCAGAAATCTCAGCAACTATGATTTCACCCAAACTGGATGATACTTTCAGGTAATGATCAGTACACTAAGCCCACTTGGTTCGCCAAATTTCGTTCTTCTATGTTGAAGCGTTCGTTTCCAGTAACAGTTTGAATTTTGGCGTTTTACTCTGTTTTCTCCTATATTGATAATTGTATTTGGAACTCTAAATCAACACGGTTTGTGCTAGCTTCTTGAAACTTGACACAATAAAGCAGTTTCAAGTTCTATCTCTATGTTCTGTCTCCTCTTGATGTAGCCCTAAGCAGTGACTGGGGAGAAACACTTTCATTGAAAGGGGTTGCCAAGCTTCCAAAAATTACGAGTCTCCAGAAATCTCAGCATCTATTTTTTCACCCAAACTGGATGATACTTTCAGGTAATGATGAGTACGCTAAGCCCACTGGGTTCCCCAAATTTCGTTCTTCTATGTTGAAGCGTTCGTTTCCAGTAACAGTTTGAATTTTGGCGTTTCACTCTGTTTTCTCCTATATTGATAGATGTATTTGGAACTCTAAACCAAACACGGTTTGTGCTAGCTTCTTGAAACTTGACACAGTAAAGCAGTTTCACGTTCTATCTCTATGTTCTGTTTCCTCTTGATGTAGCACTCAGCAGTGACTGAGGAGAAACACTTTCATTGAAAGGGGTTGCCAAGCTCCCCAAAACTGCGAGTCTCCAGAAATCTCAGCAACTATTTTTTCACCCAAACTGGATGATACTTTCAGGTAATGATCAGTACACTAAGCTCACTTGGTTCCCCAAATTTCGTTCTTTTATGTTGAAGCGTTCACTTCCAGTAACTGTTTGAATTTTGGCGTTTCACTCTGTTTTCTCCTATACTGACAGATGTATTTGGAACTCTAAATAAAACACGGTTTGTGCTAGCTTCTTGAAACTTGACACAGTAAAGCAGTTTCACGTTCTATCTCTATGTTCTGTTTCCTCTTGATGTAGCACTCAGCAGTGACTGAGGAGAAACACTTTCATTGAAAGGGGTTGCCAAGCTCCCCAAAACTGCGAGTCTCCAGAAATCTCAGCAACTATTTTTTCACCCAAACTGGATGATACTTTCAGGTAATGATCAGTACACTAAGCTCACTTGGTTCCCCAAATTTCGTTCTTTTATGTTGAAGCGTTCACTTCCAGTAACTGTTTGAATTTTGGCGTTTCACTCTGTTTTCTCCTATACTGACAGATGTATTTGGAACTCTAAATCAAACACGGTTTGTGCTAGCTTCTTGAAACTTGACATAGTAAAGCAGTTTCAAGTTCTATCTCTATGTTTTCTTTCCTCTTGATGTAGCACTCAGCAGTGACTGAGGAGAAACACATTCATTGAAAGGGGTTGCCAAGCTTCCAGAAATTACGAGTCTCCAGAAATCTCAGCAACTATGATTTCACCCAAACTGGATGATACTTTCAGGTAATGATCAGTACACTAAGCCCACTTGGTTCGCCAAATTTCGTTCTTCTATGTTGAAGCGTTCGTTTCCAGTAACAGTTTGAATTTTGGCGTTTTACTCTGTTTTCTCCTATATTGATAGATGTATTTGGAACTCTAAATCAAACACGGTTTGTGCTAGCTTCTTGAAACTTGACACAATAAAGCAGTTTCAAGTTCTATCTCTATGTTCTGTCTCCTCTTGATGTAGCCCTAAGCAGTGACTGGGGAGAAACACTTTCATTGAAAGGGGTTGCCAAGCTCCCCAAAACTGCGAGTCTCCAGAAATCTCAGCAACTATTTTTTCACCCAAACTGGATGATACTTTCAGGTAATGATCAGTACACTAAGCTCACTTGGTTCCCCAAATTTCGTTCTTTTATGTTGAAGCGTTCACTTCCAGTAACTGTTTGAATTTTGGCGTTTCACTCTGTTTTCTCCTATACTGACAGATGTATTTGGAACTCTAAATCAAACACGGTTTGTGCTAGCTTCTTGAAACTTGACACAGTAAAGCAGTTTCACGTTCTATCTCTATGTTCTGTTTCCTCTTGATGTAGCACTCAGCAGTGACTGAGGAGAAACACTTTCATTGAAAGGGGTTGCCAAGCTCCCCAAAACTGCGAGTCTCCAGAAATCTCAGCAACTATTTTTTCACCCAAACTGGATGATACTTTCAGGTAATGATCAGTACACTAAGCTCACTTGGTTCCCCAAATATCGTTCTTTTATGTTGAAGCGTTCACTTCCAGTAACTGTTTGAATTTTGGCGTTTCACTCTGTTTTCTCCTATACTGACAGATGTATTTGGAACTCTAAATCAAACACGGTTTGTGCTAGCTTCTTGAAACTTGACACAGTAAAGCAGTTTCACGTTCTATCTCTATGTTTTCTTTCCTCTTGATGTAGCACTCAGCAGTGACTGAGGAGAAACACTTTCATTGAAAGGGGTTGCCAAGCTTCCAGAAATTACGAGTCTCCAGAAATCTCAGCAACTATGATTTCACCCAAACTGGATGATACTTTCAGGTAATGATCAGTACACTAAGCCCACTTGGTTCGCCAAATTTCGTTCTTCTATGTTGAAGCGTTCGTTTCCAGTAACAGTTTGAATTTCGGCGTTTTACTCTGTTTTCTCCTATATTGATAGATGTATTTGGAACTCTAAATCAAACACGGTTTGTGCTAGCTTCTTGAAACTTGACACAATAAAGCAGTTTCAAGTTCTATCTCTATGTTCTGTCTCCTCTTGATGTAGCCCTAAGCAGTGACTGGGGAGAAACACTTTCATTGAAAGGGGTTGCCAAGCTTCCAAAAATTACGAGTCTCCAGAAATCTCAGCATCTATTTTTTCACCCAAACTGGATGATACTTTCAGGTAATGATGAGTACGCTAAGCCCACTGGGTTCCCCAAATTTCGTTCTTCTATGTTGAAGCGTTCGTTTCCAGTAACAGTTTGAATTTTGGCGTTTCACTCTGTTTTCTCCTATATTGATAGATGTATTTGGAACTCTAAACCAAACACGGTTTGTGCTAGCTTCTTGAAACTTGACACAGTAAAGCAGTTTCACGTTCTATCTCTATGTTCTCTTTCCTCTTGATGTAGCACTCAGCAGTGACTGAGGAGAAACACTTTCATTGAAAGGGGTTGCCAAGCTCCCCAAAACTGCGAGTCTCCAGAAATCTCAGCAACTATTTTTTCACCCAAACTGGATGATACTTTCAGGTAATGATCAGTACACTAAGCTCACTTGGTTCCCCAAATTTCGTTCTTTTATGTTGAAGCGTTCACTTCCAGTAACTGTTTGAATTTTGGCGTTTCACTCTGTTTTCTCCTATACTGACAGATGTATTTGGAACTCTAAATCAAACACGGTTTGTGCTAGCTTCTTGAAACTTGACACAGTAAAGCAGTTTCAAGTTCTATCTCTATGTTTTCTTTCCTCTTGATGTAGCACTCAGCAGTGACTGGGGAGAAACACTTTCATTGAAAGGGGTTGCCAAGCTTCCAGAAATTACGAGTCTCCAGAAATCTCAGCAACTATGATTTCACCCAAACTGGATGATACTTTCAGGTAATGATCAGTACACTAAGCCCACTTGGTTCCCCAAATTTCGTTCTTCTATGTTGATGCGTTCGCTTCCAGTAACTGTTTGAATTTTGGCGTTTCACTCTGTTTTCTCCTATACTGACAGATGTATTTGGAACTCTAAATCAAACACG
The DNA here is from genome assembly GCF_964194105.1 of Spermophilus citellus. Taxonomy (NCBI): domain Eukaryota; kingdom Metazoa; phylum Chordata; class Mammalia; order Rodentia; family Sciuridae; genus Spermophilus; species Spermophilus citellus. The sequence goes on from NC_138182.1 coordinate 99,974,593, forward strand.
GTTTGTGCTAGCTTCTTGAAACTTGACACAGTAAAGCAGTTTCACGTTCTATATCTATGTTCTGTTTCCTCTTGATGTAGCACTCAGCAGTGACTGAGGAGAAACACTTTCATTGAAAGGGGTTGCCAAGCTTCCCAAAATTGCGAGGCTCCAGAAATCTCAGCAACTATTTTTTAACCCAAACTGGATGATACTTTCAGGTAATGATGAGTACGCTAAGCCCACTGGGTTCCCCAAATTTCGTTCTTCTATGTTGAAGCGTTCGTTTCCAGTAACAGTTTGAATTTTGGCGTTTCACTCTGTTTTCTCCTATATTGATAGATGTATTTGGAACTCTAAACCAAACACGGTTTGTGCTAGCTTCTTGAAACTTGACACAGTAAAGCAGTTTCACGTTCTATCTCTATGTTCTGTTTCCTCTTGATGTAGCACTCAGCAGTGACTGAGGAGAAACACTTTCATTGAAAGGGGTTGCCAAGCTCCCCAAAACTGCGAGTCTCCAGAAATCTCAGCAACTATTTTTTCACCCAAACTGGATGATACTTTCAGGTAATGATCAGTACACTAAGCTCACTTGGTTCCCCAAATTTCGTTCTTTTATGTTGAAGCGTTCACTTCCAGTAACTGTTTGAATTTTGGCGTTTCACTCTGTTTTCTCCTATACTGACAGATGTATTTGGAACTCTAAATAAAACACGGTTTGTGCTAGCTTCTTGAAACTTGACACAGTAAAGCAGTTTCACGTTCTATCTCTATGTTCTGTTTCCTCTTGATGTAGCACTCAGCAGTGACTGAGGAGAAACACTTTCATTGAAAGGGGTTGCCAAGCTCCCCAAAACTGCGAGTCTCCAGAAATCTCAGCAACTATTTTTTCACCCAAACTGGATGATACTTTCAGGTAATGATCAGTACACAAAGCTCACTTGGTTCCCCAAATTTCGTTCTTTTATGTTGAAGCGTTCACTTCCAGTAACTGTTTGAATTTTGGCGTTTCACTCTGTTTTCTCCTATACTGACAGATGTATTTGGAACTCTAAATCAAACACGGTTTGTGCTAGCTTCTTGAAACTTGACATAGTAAAGCAGTTTCAAGTTCTATCTCTATGTTTTCTTTCCTCTTGATGTAGCACTCAGCAGTGACTGAGGAGAAACACATTCATTGAAAGGGGTTGCCAAGCTTCCAGAAATTACGAGTCTCCAGAAATCTCAGCAACTATGATTTCACCCAAACTGGATGATACTTTCAGGTAATGATCAGTACACTAAGCCCACTTGGTTCGCCAAATTTCGTTCTTCTATGTTGAAGCGTTCGTTTCCAGTAACAGTTTGAATTTTGGCGTTTTACTCTGTTTTCTCCTATATTGATAGATGTATTTGGAACTCTAAATCAAACACGGTTTGTGCTAGCTTCTTGAAACTTGACACAATAAAGCAGTTTCAAGTTCTATCTCTATGTTCTGTCTCCTCTTGATGTAGCCCTAAGCAGTGACTGGGGAGAAACACTTTCATTGAAAGGGGTTGCCAAGCTCCCCAAAACTGCGAGTCTCCAGAAATCTCAGCAACTATTTTTTCACCCAAACTGGATGATACTTTCAGGTAATGATCAGTACACTAAGCTCACTTGGTTCCCCAAATTTCGTTCTTTTATGTTGAAGCGTTCACTTCCAGTAACTGTTTGAATTTTGGCGTTTCACTCTGTTTTCTCCTATACTGACAGATGTATTTGGAACTCTAAATCAAACACGGTTTGTGCTAGCTTCTTGAAACTTGACACAGTAAAGCAGTTTCACGTTCTATCTCTATGTTCTGTTTCCTCTTGATGTAGCACTCAGCAGTGACTGAGGAGAAACACTTTCATTGAAAGGGGTTGCCAAGCTCCCCAAAACTGCGAGTCTCCAGAAATCTCAGCAACTATTTTTTCACCCAAACTGGATGATACTTTCAGGTAATGATCAGTACACTAAGCTCACTTGGTTCCCCAAATTTCGTTCTTTTATGTTGAAGCGTTCACTTCCAGTAACTGTTTGAATTTTGGCGTTTCACTCTGTTTTCTCCTATACTGACAGATGTATTTGGAACTCTAAATCAAACACGGTTTGTGCTAGCTTCTTGAAACTTGACACAGTAAAGCAGTTTCACGTTCTATCTCTATGTTTTCTTTCCTCTTGATGTAGCACTCAGCAGTGACTGAGGAGAAACACTTTCATTGAAAGGGGTTGCCAAGCTTCCAGAAATTACGAGTCTCCAGAAATCTCAGCAACTATGATTTCACCCAAACTGGATGATACTTTCAGGTAATGATCAGTACACTAAGCCCACTTGGTTCGCCAAATTTCGTTCTTCTATGTTGAAGCGTTCGTTTCCAGTAACAGTTTGAATTTCGGCGTTTTACTCTGTTTTCTCCTATATTGATAGATGTATTTGGAACTCTAAATCAAACACGGTTTGTGCTAGCTTCTTGAAACTTGACACAATAAAGCAGTTTCAAGTTCTATCTCTATGTTCTGTCTCCTCTTGATGTAGCCCTAAGCAGTGACTGGGGAGAAACACTTTCATTGAAAGGGGTTGCCAAGCTTCCAAAAATTACGAGTCTCCAGAAATCTCAGCATCTATTTTTTCACCCAAACTGGATGATACTTTCAGGTAATGATGAGTACGCTAAGCCCACTGGGTTCCCCAAATTTCGTTCTTCTATGTTGAAGCGTTCGTTTCCAGTAACAGTTTGAATTTTGGCGTTTCACTCTGTTTTCTCCTATATTGATAGATGTATTTGGAACTCTAAACCAAACACGGTTTGTGCTAGCTTCTTCAAACTTGACACAGTAAAGCAGTTTCACGTTCTATCTCTATGTTCTGTTTCCTCTTGATGTAGCACTCAGCAGTGACTGAGGAGAAACACTTTCATTGAAAGGGGTTGCCAAGCTCCCCAAAACTGCGAGTCTCCAGAAATCTCAGCAACTATTTTTTCACCCAAACTGGATGATACTTTCAGGTAATGATCAGTACACTAAGCTCACTTGGTTCCCCAAATTTCGTTCTTTTATGTTGAAGCGTTCACTTCCAGTAACTGTTTGAATTTTGGCGTTTCACTCTGTTTTCTCCTATACTGACAGATGTATTTGGAACTCTAAATCAAACACGGTTTGTGCTAGCTTCTTGAAACTTGACACAGTAAAGCAGTTTCAAGTTCTATCTCTATGTTTTCTTTCCTCTTGATGTAGCACTCAGCAGTGACTGGGGAGAAACACTTTCATTGAAAGGGGTTGCCAAGCTTCCAGAAATTACGAGTCTCCAGAAATCTCAGCAACTATGATTTCACCCAAACTGGATGATACTTTCAGGTAATGATCAGTACACTAAGCCCACTTGGTTCCCCAAATTTCGTTCTTCTATGTTGATGCGTTCGCTTCCAGTAACTGTTTGAATTTTGGCGTTTCACTCTGTTTTCTCCTATACTGACAGATGTATTTGGAACTCTAAATCAAACACGGTTTGTGCTAGCTTCTTGAAACTTGACACAGTAAAGCAGTTTCACGTTCTATATCTATGTTCTGTTTCCTCTTGATGTAGCACTCAGCAGTGACTGAGGAGAAACACTTTCATTGAAAGGGGTTGCCAAGCTTCCCAAAATTGCGAGGCTCCAGAAATCTCAGCAACTATTTTTTAACCCAAACTGGATGATACTTTCAGGTAATGATCAGTACACTAAGCCCACTTGGTTCCCCAAATTTCGTTCTTCTATGTTAAAGCGTTCGTTTCCAGTAACAGTTTGAATTTTGGCGTTTCACTCTGTTTTCTCCTATATTGATACATGTATTTGGAACTCTAAACCAAACACGGTTTGTGCTAGCTTCTTTGAACTTGACACAGTAAAGCAGTTTCACGTTCTATCTCTATGTTCTGTTTCCTCTTGATGTAGCACTCAGCAGTGACTGAGGAGAAACACTTTCATTGAAAGGGGTTGCCAAGCTTCCCAAAATTGCGAGTCTCCAGAAATCTCAGCAACTATTTTTTCACCCAAACTGGATGATACTTTCAGGTAATGATCAGTACACTAAGCTCACTTGGTTACCCAAATTTCGTTCTTTTATGTTGAAGCGTTCGCTTCCAGTAACTGTTTGAATTTTGGCGTTTCACTCTGTTTTCTCCTATACTGACAGATGTATTTGGAACTCTAAATCAAACACGGTTTGTGCTAGCTTCTTGAAACTTGACACACTAAAGCAGTTCACGTTCTATCTCTATGTTCTGTTTCCTCTTGATGTAGCCCTAAGCAGTGACTGGGGAGAAATACTTTCATTGAAAGGGGTTGCCAAGCTTCCAGAAATTACGAGTCTCCAGAAATCTCAGCAACTATGATTTCACCCATACTGGATGATACTTTCAGGTAATGATCAGTACACTAAGCCCACTTGGTTCGCCAAATTTCGTTCTTCTATGTTGAAGCGTTCGTTTCCAGTAACAGTTTGAATTTTGGTGTTTCACTCTGTTTTCTCCTATATTGATAGATGTATTTGGAACTCTAAACCAAACACGGTTTGTGCTAGCTTCTTGAAACTTGACACAGTAAAGCAGTTTCACGTTCTATCTCTATGTTCTGTTTCCTCTTGATGTAGCACTCAGCAGTGACTGAGGAGAAACACTTTCATTGAAAGGGGTTGCCAAGCTCCCCAAAACTGCGAGTCTCCAGAAATCTCAGCAACTATTTTTTCACCCAAAGTGGATGATACTTTCAGGTAATGATCAGTACACTAAGCTCACTTGGTTCCCCAAATTTCGTTCTTTTATGTTGAAGCGTTCGCTTCCAGTAACTGTTTGAATTTTGGCGTTTCACTCTGTTTTCTCCTATACTGACAGATGTATTTGGAACTCTAAATCAAACACGGTTTGTGCTAGCTTCTTGAAACTTGACACAGTAAAGCAGTTTCACGTTCTATCTCTATGTTCTGTTTCCTCTGGATGTAGCCCTAAGCAGTGACTGGGGAGAAATACTTTCAATGACAGGGGTTGCCAAGCTTCCAGAAATTACGAGTCTCCAGAAATCTCAGCAACTATGATTTCACACAAACTGGATGATACTTTCAGGTAATAATAGGTACACTAAGCCCACTTGGTTCCCCAAATTTCGTTCTTCTATGTTGAAGCGTTCGTTTCCAGTAACAGTTTGAATTTTGGCGTTTCACTCTGTTTTCTCCTATATTGATAGATGTATTTGGAACTCTAAATCAAACACGGTTTGTGCTACCTTCTTCAAACTTGACACAGTAAAGCAGTTTCAAGTTCTATCTATATGTTCTCTTTCCTCTTGATGTAGCACTCAGCAGTGACTGAGGAGAAACACTTTCATTGAAAGGGGTTGCCAAGATTCCCAAAATTGCGAGTCTCCAGAAATCTCAGCAACTATTTTTTCACCCAAACTGGATGATACTTTCAGGTAATGATCAGTACACTAAGCTCACTTGGTTCCCCAAATTTCGTTCTTTTATGTTGAAGCGTTCGCTTCCAGTAACTGTTTGAATTTTGGCGTTTCACTCTGTTTTCTCCTATACTGACAGATGTATTTGGAACTCTAAATCAAACACGGTTTGTGCTAGCTTCTTGAAACTTGACACACTAAAGCAGTTTCACGTTCTATCTCTATGTTCTGTTTCCTCTTGATGTAGCCCTAAGCAGTGACTGGGGAGAAATACTTTCATTGAAAGGGGTTGCCAAGCTTCCAGAAATTACGAGTCTCCAGAAATCTCAGCAACTATGATTTCACCCAAACTGGATGATACTTTCAGGTAATGATCAGTACACTAAGCCCACTTGGTTCGCCAAATTTCGTTCTTCTATGTTGAAGCGTTCGTTTCCAGTAACAGTTTGAATTTTGGCGTTTTACTCTGTTTTCTCCTATATTGATAGATGTATTTGGAACTCTAAATCAAACACGGTTTGTGCTAGCTTCTTGAAACTTGACACAATAAAGCAGTTTCAAGTTCTATCTCTATGTTCTGTCTCCTCTTGATGTAGCCCTAAGCAGTGACTGGGGAGAAACACTTTCATTGAAAGGGGTTGCCAAGCTTCCAAAAATTACGAGTCTCCAGAAATCTCAGCATCTATTTTTTCACCCAAACTGGATGATACTTTCAGGTAATGATGAGTACGCTAAGCCCACTGGGTTCCCAAAATTTCGTTCTTCTATGTTGAAGCGTTCGTTTCCAGTAACAGTTTGAATTTTGGCGTTTCACTCTGTTTTCTCCTATATTGATAGATGTATTTGGAACTCTAACCCAAACACGGTTTGTGCTAGCTTCTTGAAACTTGACACAGTAAAGCAGTTTCACGTTCTATCTCTATGTTCTGTCTCCTCTTGATGTAGCCCTAAGCAGTGACTGGGGAGAAACACTTTCATTGAAAGGGGTTGCCAAGCTTCCAAAAATTACGAGTCTCCAGAAATCTCAGCATCTATTTTTTCACCCAAACTTGATGATACTTTCAGGTAATGATGAGTACGCTAAGCCCACTGGGTTCCCCAAATTTCGTTCTTCTATGTTGAAGCGTTCGTTTCCAGTAACAGTTTGAATGTTGGCGTTTCACTCTGTTTTCTCCTATATAGATAGATGTATTTGGAACTCTAAACCAAACACGGTTTGTGCTAGCTTCTTGAAACTTGACACAGTAAAGCAGTTTCACGTTCTATATCTATGTTCTGTTTCTTCTTGATGTAGCACTCAGCAGTGACTGAGGAGAAACACTTTCATTGAAAGGGGTTGCCAAGCTTCCCAAAATTGCGAGTCTCCAGAAATCTCAGCAACTATTTTTTAACCCAAACTGGATGATACTTTCAGGTAATGATCAGTACACTAAGCCCACTTGGTTCCCCAAATTTCGTTCTTCTATGTTAAAGCGTTCGTTTCCAGTAACAGTTTGAATTTTGGCGTTTCACTCTGTTTTCTCCTATATTGATACATGTATTTGGAACTCTAAACCAAACACGGTTTGTGCTAGCTTCTTGAAACTTGACACAGTAAAGCAGTTTCACGTTCTATCTCTATGTTCTGTTTCCTCTTGATGTAGCACTCAGCAGTGACTGAGGAGAAACACTTTCATTGAAAGGGGTTGCCAAGCTTCCCAAAATTGCGAGTCTCCAGAAATCTCAGCAACTATTTTTTAACCCAAACTGGATGATACTTTCAGGTAATGATCAGTACACTAAGCTCACTTGGTTCCCCAAATTTCGTTCTTTTATGTTGAAGCGTTCGCTTCCAGTAACTGTTTGAATTTTGGCGTTTCACTCTGTTTTCTCCTATACTGACAGATGTATTTGGAACTCTAAATCAAACACGGTTTGTGCTAGCTTCTTGAAACTTGACACAGTAAAGCAGTTTCACGTTCTATCTCTATGTTCTGTTTCCTCTTGATGTAGCACTCAGCAGTGACTGAGGAGAAACACTTTCATTGAAAGGGGTTGCCAAGCTCCCCAAAACTGCGAGTCTCCAGAAATCTCAGCAACTATTTTTTCACCCAAACTGGATGATACTTTCAGGTAATGATCAGTACACTAAGCTCACTTGGTTCCCCAAATTTCGTTCTTTTATGTTGAAGCGTTCACTTCCAGTAACTGTTTGAATTTTGGCGTTTCACTCTGTTTTCTCCTATACTGACAGATGTATTTGGAACTCTAAATCAAACACGGTTTGTGCTAGCTTCTTGAAACTTGACACAGTAAAGCAGTTTCAAGTTCTATCTCTATGTTTTCTTTCCTCTTGATGTAGCACTCAGCAGTGACTGAGGAGAAACACATTCATTGAAAGGGGTTTGCAAGCTTCCAGAAATTACGAGTCTCCAGAAATCTCAGCAACTATGATTTCACCCAAACTGGATGATACTTTCAGGTAATGATCAGTACACTAAGCCCACTTGGTTCGCCAAATTTCGTTCTTCTATGTTGAAGCGTTCGTTTCCAGTAACAGTTTGAATTTTGGCGTTTTACTCTGTTTTCTCCTATATTGATAGATGTATTTGGAACTCTAAATCAAACACGGTTTGTGCTAGCTTCTTGAAACTTGACACAATAAAGCAGTTTCAAGTTCTATCTCTATGTTCTGTCTCCTCTTGATGTAGCCCTAAGCAGTGACTGGGGAGAAACACTTTCATTGAAAGGGGTTGCCAAGCTTCCAAAAATTACGAGTCTCCAGAAATCTCAGCATCTATTTTTTCACCCAAACTGGATGATACTTTCAGGTAATGATGAGTACGCTAAGCCCACTGGGTTCCCAAAATTTCGTTCTTCTATGTTGAAGCGTTCGTTTCCAGTAACAGTTTGAATTTTGGCGTTTCACTCTGTTTTCTCCTATATTGATAGATGTATTTGGAACTCTAAACCAAACACGGTTTGTGCTAGCTTCTTGAAACTTGACACAGTAAAGCAGTTTCACGTTCTATCTCTATGTTCTGTTTCCTCTTGATGTAGCACTCAGCAGTGACTAAGGAGAAACACTTTCATTGAAAGGGGTTGCCAAGCTCCCCAAAACTGCGAGTCTCCAGAAATCTCAGCAACTATTTTTTCACCCAAACTGGATGATACTTTCAGGTAATGATCAGTACACTAAGCTCACTTGGTTCCCCAAATTTCGTTCTTTTATGTTGAAGCGTTCACTTCCAGTAACTGTTTGAATTTTGGCGTTTCACTCTGTTTTCTCCTATACTGACAGATGTACATGGAACTCTAAATCAAACACGGTTTGTGCTAGCTTCTTGAAACTTGACACAGTAAAGCAGTTTCAGGTTCTATCTGTATGTTTTCTTTCCTCTTGATGTAGCACTCAGCAGTGACTGAGGAGAAACACTTTCATTGAAAGGGGTTGCCAAGCTTCCAGAAATTACGAGTCTCCAGAAATCTCAGCAACTATGATTTCACCCAAACTGGATGATACTTTCAGGTAATGATCAGTACACTAAGCCCACTTGGTTCCCCAAATTTCGTTCTTCTATGTTGAAGCGTTCGTTTCCAGTAACAGTTTGAATTTTGGCGTTTCACTCTGTTTTCTCCTATATTGATAGATGTATTTGGAACTCTAACCCAAACACGGTTTGTGCTAGCTTCTTGAAACTTGACACAGTAAAGCAGTTTCACGTTCTATATCTATGTTCTGTTTCCTCTTGATGTAGCACTCAGCAGTGACTGAGGAGAAACACTTTCATTGAAAGGGGTTGCCAAGCTTCCCAAAATTGCGAGTCTCCAGAAATCTCAGCAACTATTTTTTAACCCAAACTGGATGATACTTTCAGGTAATGATCAGTACACTAAGCCCACTTGGTTCCCCAAATTTCGTTCTTCTATGTTAAAGCGTTCGTTTCCAGTAACAGTTTGAATTTTGGCGTTTCACTCTGTTTTCTCCTATATTGATACATGTATTTGGAACTCTAAACCAAACCCGGTTTGTGCTAGCTTCTTGAAACTTGACACAGTAAAGCAGTTTCACCTTCTATCTCTATGTTCTGTTTCCTCTTGATGTAGCACTCAGCAGTGACTGAGGAGAAACACTTTCATTGAAAGGGGTTGCCAAGCTTCCCAAAATTGCGAGTCTCCAGAAATCTCAGCAACTATTTTTTAACCCAAACTGGATGATACTTTCAGGTAATGATCAGTACACTAAGCTCACTTGGTTCTCCAAATTTCGTTCTTTTATGTTGAAGCGTTCGCTTCCAGTAACTGTTTGAATTTTGGCGTTTCACTCTGTTTTCTCCTATACTGACAGATGTATTTGGAACTCTAAATCAAACACGGTTTGTGCTAGCTTCTTGAAACTTGACACAGTAAAGCAGTTTCACGTTCTATCTCTATGTTCTGTTTCCTCTGGATGTAGCCCTAAGCAGTGACTGGGGAGAAATACTTTCATTGACAGGGGTTGCCAAGCTTCCAGAAATTACGCGTCTCCAGAAATCTCAGCAACTATGATTTCACCCAAACTGGATGATACTTTCAGGTAATAATAGGTACACTAAGCCCACTTGGTTCCCCAAATTTCGTTCTTCTATGTTGAAGCGTTCGTTTCCAGTAACAGTTTGAATTTTGGCGTTTCACTCTGTTTTCTCCTATATTGATAGATGTATTTGGAACTCTAAATCAAACACGGTTTGTGCTACCTTCTTCAAACTTGACACAGTAAAGCAGTTTCACGTTCTATCTCTATGTTCTGTTTCCTCTTGATGTAGCACTCAGCAGTGACTGAGGAGAAACACTTTCATGGAAAGGGGTTGCCAAGCTCCCCAAAACTGCGAGTCTCCAGAAATCTCAGCAACTATTTTTTCACCCAAACTGGATGATACTTTCAGGTAATGATCAGTACACTAAGCTCACTTGGTTCCCCAAATTTCGTTCTTTTATGTTGAAGCGTTCGCTTCCAGTAACTGTTTGAATTTTGGCGTTTCACTCTGTTTTCTCCTATACTGACAGATGTATTTGGAACTCTAAATCAAACACGGTTTGTGCTAGCTTCTTGAAACTTGACACAGTAAAGCAGTTTCAAGTTCTATCTCTATGTTTTCTTTCCTCTTGATGTAGCACTCAGCAGTGACTGAGGAGAAACACATTCATTGAAAGGGGTTTGCAAGCTTCCAGAAATTACGAGTCTCCAGAAATCTCAGCAACTATGATTTCACCCAAACTGGATGATACTTTCAGGTAATGATCAGTACACTAAGCCCACTTGGTTCGCCAAATTTCGTTCTTCTATGTTGAAGCGTTCGTTTCCAGTAACAGTTTGAATTTTGGCGTTTTACTCTGTTTTCTCCTATATTGATAGATGTATTTGGAACTCTAAATCAAACACGGTTTGTGCTAGCTTCTTGAAACTTGACACAATAAAGCAGTTTCAAGTTCTATCTCTATGTTCTGTCTCCTCTTGATGTAGCCCTAAGCAGTGACTGGGGAGAAACACTTTCATTGAAAGGGGTTGCCAAGCTTCCAAAAATTACGAGTCTCCAGAAATCTCAGCATCTATTTTTTCACCCAAACTGGATGATACTTTCAGGTAATGATGAGTACGCTAAGCCCACTGGGTTCCCAAAATTTCGTTCTTCTATGTGGAAGCGTTCGTTTCCAGTAACAGTTTGAATTTTGGCGTTTCACTCTGTTTTCTCCTATATTGATAGATGTATTTGGAACTCTAAACCAAACACGGTTTGTGCTAGCTTCTTGAAACTTGACACAGTAAAGCAGTTTCACGTTCTATCTCTATGTTCTGTTTCCTCTTGATGTAGCACTCAGCAGTGACTGAGGAGAAACACTTTCATGGAAAGGGGTTGCCAAGCTCCCCAAAACTGCGAGTCTCCAGAAATCTCAGCAACTATTTTTTCACCCAAACTGGATGATACTTTCAGGTAATGATCAGTACACTAAGCTCACTTGGTTCCCCAAATTTCGTTCTTTTATGTTGAAGCGTTCACTTCCAGTAACTGTTTGAATTTTGGCGTTTCACTCTGTTTTCTCCTATACTGACAGATGTATTTGGAACTCTAAATCAAACACGGTTTGTGCTAGCTTCTTGAAACTTGACACAGTAAAGCAGTTTCAAGTTCTATCTCTATGTTTTCTTTCCTCTTGATGTAGCACTCAGCAGTGACTGAGGAGAAACACATTCATTGAAAGGGGTTTGCAAGCTTCCAGAAATTACGAGTCTCCAGAAATCTCAGCAACTATGATTTCACCCAAACTGGATGATACTTTCAGGTAATGATCAGTACACTAAGCCCACTTGGTTCGCCAAATTTCGTTCTTCTATGTTGAAGCGTTCGTTTCCAGTAACAGTTTGAATTTTGGCGTTTTACTCTGTTTTCTCCTATATTGATAGATGTATTTGGAACTCTAAACCAAACACGGTTTGTGCTAGCTTCTTGAAACTTGACACAATAAAGCAGTTTCAAGTTCTATCTCTATGTTCTGTCTCCTCTTGATGTAGCCCTAAGCAGTGACTGGGGAGAAACACTTTCATTGAAAGGGGTTGCCAAGCTTCCAAAATTTACGAGTCTCCAGAAATCTCAGCATCTATTTTTTCACCCAAACTGGATGATACTTTCAGGTAATGATGAGTACGCTAAGCCAACTGGGTTCCCAAAATTTCGTTCTTCTATGTTGAAGCGTTCGTTTCCAGTAACAGTTTGAATTTTGGCGTTTCACTCTGTTTTCTCCTATATTGATAGATGTATTTGGAACTCTAAACCAAACACGGTTTGTGCTAGCTTCTTGAAACTTGACACAGTAAAGCAGTTTCACGTTCTATCTCTATGTTCTGTTTCCTCTTGATGTAGCACTCAGCAGTGACTAAGGAGAAACACTTTCATTGAAAGGGGTTGCCAAGCTTCCCAAAACTGCGAGTCTCCAGAAATCTCAGCAACTATTTTTTCACCCAAACTGGATGATACTTTCAGGTAATGATCAGTACACTAAGCTCACTTGGTTCCCCAAATTTCGTTCTTTTATGTTGAAGCGTTCACTTCCAGTAACTGTTTGAATTTTGGCGTTTCACTCTGTTTTCTCCTATACTGACAGATGTACATGGAACTCTAAATCAAACACGGTTTGTGCTAGCTTCTTGAAACTTGACACAGTAAAGCAGTTTCAGGTTCTATCTGTATGTTTTCTTTCCTCTTGATGTAGCACTCAGCAGTGACTGAGGAGAAACACTTTCATTGAAAGGGGTTGCCAAGCTTCCAGAAATTACGAGTCTCCAGAAATCTCAGCAACTATGATTTCACCCAAACTGGATGATACGTTCAGGTAATGATCAGTACACTAAGCCCACTTGGTTCGCCAAATTTCGTTCTTCTATGTTGAAGCGTTCGTTTCCAGTAACAGTTTGAATTTTGGCGTTTTACTCTGTTTTCTCCTATATTGATAGATGTATTTGGAACTCTAAATCAAACACGGTTTGTGCTAGCTTCTTGAAACTTGACACAATAAAGCAGTTTCAAGTTCTATCTCTATGTTCTGTCTCCTCTTGATGTAGCCCTAAGCAGTGACTGGGGAGAAACACTTTCATTGAAAGGGGTTGCCAAGCTTCCAAAAATTACGAGTCTCCAGAAATCTCAGCATCTATTTTTTCACCCAAACTGGATGATACTTTCAGGTAATGATGAGTACGCTAAGCCCACTGGGTTCCCAAAATTTCGTTCTTCTATGTTGAAGCGTTCGTTTCCAGTAACAGTTTGAATTTTGGCGTTTCACTCTGTTTTCTCCTATATTGATAGATGTATTTGGAACTCTAAACCAAACACGGTTTGTGCTAGCTTCTTGAAACTTGACACAGTAAAGCAGTTTCATGTTCTATCTCTATGTTCTGTTTCCTCTTGATGTAGCACTCAGCAGTGACTGAGGAGAAACACTTTCATTGAAAGGGGTTGCCAAGCTCCCCAAAACTGCGAGTCTCCAGAAATCTCAGCAACTATTTTTTCACACAAACTGGATGATACTTTCAGGTAATGATCAGTACACTAAGCTCACTTGGTTCCCCAAATTTCGTTCTTTTATGTTGAAGCGTTCACTTCCAGTAACTGTTTGAATTTTGGCGTTTCACTCTGTTTTCTCCTATACTGACAGATGTATTTGGACCTCTAAATCAAACACGGTTTGTGCTAGCTTCTTGAAACTTGACACAGTAAAGCAGTTTCAAGTTCTATCTCTATGTTTTCTTTCCTCTTGATGTAGCACTCAGCAGTGACTGAGGAGAAACACTTTCATTGAAAGTGGTTGCCAAGCTTCCAGAAATTACGAGTCTCCAGAAATCTCAGCAACTATGATTTCACCCAAACTGGATGATACTTTCAGGTAATGATCAGTACACTAAGCCCACTTGGTTCCCCAAATTTCGTTCTTCTATGTTGAAGCGTTCGTTTCCAGTAACAGTTTGAATTTTGGCGTTTCACTCTGTTTTCTCCTATATTGATAGATGTATTTGGAACTCTAACCCAAACACGGTTTGTGCTAGCTTCTTGAAACTTGACACAGTAAAGCAGTTTCACGTTCTATATCTATGTTCTGTTTCCTCTAGATGTAGCACTCAGCAGTGACTGAGGAGAAACACTTTCATTGAAAGGGGTTGCCAAGCTTCCCAAAATTGCGAGTCTCCAGAAATCTCAGCAACTATTTTTTAACCCAAACTGGATGATACTTTCAGGTAATGATCAGTACACTAAGCCCACTTGGTTCCCCAAATTTCGTTCTTCTATGTTAAAGCGTTCGTTTCCAGTAACAGTTTGAATTTTGGCGTTTCACTCTGTTTTCTCCTATATTGATACATGTATTTGGAACTCTAAACCAAACACGGTTTGTGCTAGCTTCTTGAAACTTGACACAGTAAAGCAGTTTCACCTTCTATCTCTATGTTCTGTTTCCTCTTGATGTAGCACTCAGCAGTGACTGAGGAGAAACACTTTCATTGAAAGGGGTTGCCAAGCTTCCCAAAATTGCGAGTCTCCAGAAATCTCAGCAACTATTTTTTAACCCAAACTGGATGATACTTTCAGGTAATGATCAGTACACTAAGCTCACTTGGTTCCCCAAATTTCGTTCTTTTATGTTGAAGCGTTCGCTTCCAGTAACTGTTTGAATTTTGGCGTTTCACTCTGTTTTCTCCTATACTGACAGATGTATTTGGAACTCTAAATCAAACACGGTTTGTGCTAGCTTCTTGAAACTTGACACAGTAAAGCAGTTTCACGTTCTATCTCTATGTTCTGTTTCCTCTGGATGTAGCCCTAAGCAGTGACTGGGGAGAAATACTTTCATTGACAGGGGTTGCCAAGCTTCCAGAAATTACGCGTCTCCAGAAATCTCAGCAACTATGATTTCACCCAAACTGGATGATACTTTCAGGTAATAATAGGTACACTAAGCCCACTTGGTTCCCCAAATTTCGTTCTTCTATGTTGAAGCGTTCGTTTCCAGTAACAGTTTGAATTTTGGCGTTTCACTCTGTTTTCTCCTATATTGATAGATGTATTTGGAACTCTAAATCAAACACGGTTTGTGCTACCTTCTTCAAACTTGACACAGTAAAGCAGTTTCAAGTTCTATCTATATGTTCTCTTTCCTCTTGATGTAGCACTCAGCAGTGACTGAGGAGAAACACTTTCATTGAAAGGGGTTGCCAAGCTTCCCAAAATTGCGAGTCTCCAGAAATCTCAGCAACTATTTTTTCACCCAAACTGGATGATACTTTCAGGTAATGATCAGTACACTAAGCTCACTTGGTTCCCCAAATTTCGTTCTTTTATGTTGAAGCGTTCGCTTCCAGTAACTGTTTGAATTTTGGCGTTTCACTCTGTTTTCTCCTATACTGACAGATGTATTTGGAACTCTAAATCAAACACGGTTTGTGCTAGCTTCTTGAAACTTGACACAGTAAAGCAGTTTCAAGTTCTATCTCTATGTTTTCTTTCCTCTTGATGTAGCACTCAGCAGTGACTGAGGAGAAACACATTCATTGAAAGGGGTTGCCAAGCTTCCAGAAATTACGAGTCTCCAGAAATCTCAGCAACTATGATTTCACCCAAACTGGATGATACTTTCAGGTAATGATCAGTACACTAAGCCCACTTGGTTCGCCAAATTTCGTTCTTCTATGTTGAAGCGTTCGTTTCCAGTAACAGTTTGAATTTTGGCGTTTTACTCTGTTTTCTCCTATATTGATAGATGTATTTGGAACTCTAAATCAAACACGGTTTGTGCTAGCTTCTTGAAACTTGACACAATAAAGCAGTTTCAAGTTCTATCTCTATGTTCTGTCTCCTCTTGATGTAGCCCTAAGCAGTGACTGGGGAGAAACACTTTCATTGAAAGGGGTTGCCAAGCTTCCAAAAATTACGAGTCTCCAGAAATCTCAGCATCTATTTTTTCACCCAAACTGGATGATACTTTCAGGTAATGATGAGTACGCTAAGCCCACTGGGTTCCCAAAATTTCGTTCTTCTATGTTGAAGCGTTCGTTTCCAGTAACAGTTTGAATTTTGGCGTTTCACTCTGTTTTCTCCTATATTGATAGATGTATTTGGAACTCTAAACCAAACACGGTTTGTGCTAGCTTCTTGAAACTTGACACAGTAAAGCAGTTTCACGTTCTATCTCTATGTTCTGTTTCCTCTTGATGTAGCACTCAGCAGTGACTGAGGAGAAACACTTTCATGGAAAGGGGTTGCCAAGCTCCCCAAAACTGCGAGTCTCCAGAAATCTCAGCAACTATTTTTTCACCCAAACTGGATGATACTTTCAGGTAATGATCAGTACACTAAGCTCACTTGGTTCCCCAAATTTCGTTCTTTTATGTTGAAGCGTTCACTTCCAGTAACTGTTTGAATTTTGGCGTTTCACTCTGTTTTCTCCTATACTGACAGATGTATTTGGAACTCTAAATCAAACACGGTTTGTGCTAGCTTCTTGAAACTTGACACAGTAAAGCAGTTTCAAGTTCTATCTCTATGTTTTCTTTCCTCTTGATGTAGCACTCAGCAGTGACTGAGGAGAAACACTTTCATTGAAAGGGGTTGCCAAGCTTCCAGAAATTACGAGTCTCCAGAAATCTCAGCAACTATGATTTCACCCAAACTAGATGATACTTTCAGGTAATGATCAGTACACTAAGCCCACTTGGTTCGCCAAATTTCGTTCTTCTATGTTGAAGCGTTCGTTTCCAGTAACAGTTTGAATTTTGGCGTTTTACTCTGTTTTCTCCTATATTGATAGATGTATTTGGAACTCTAAATCAAACACGGTTTGTGCTAGCTTCTTGAAACTTGACACAATAAAGCAGTTTCAAGTTCTATCTCTATGTTCTGTCTCCTCTTGATGTAGCCCTAAGCAGTGACTGGGGAGAAACACTTTCATTGAAAGGGGTTGCCAAGCTTCCCAAAATTACGAGTCTCCAGAAATCTCAGCATCAATTTTTTCACCCAAACTGGATGATACTTTCAGGTAATGATGAGTACGCTAATCCCACTGGGTTCCCAAAATTTCGTTCTTCTATGTTGAAGCGTTCGTTTCCAGTAACAGTTTGAATTTTGGCGTTTCACTCTGTTTTCTCCTATATTGATACATGTATTTGGAACTCTAAACCAAACACGGTTTGTGCTAGCTTCTTGAAACTTGACACAGTAAAGAAGTTTCACGTTCTATCTCTATGTTCTGTTTCCTCTTGATGTAGCACTCAGCAGTGACTGAGGAGAAACACTTTCATTGAAAGGGGTTGCCAAGCTTCCCAAAATTGCGAGTCTCCAGAAATCTCAGCAACTATTTTTTAACCCAAACTGGATGATACTTTCAGGTAATGATCAGTACACTAAGCTCACTTGGTTCCCCAAATTTCGTTCTTTTATGTTGAAGCGTTCGCTTCCAGTAACTGTTTGAATTTTGGCGTTTCACTCTGTTTTCTCCTATACTGACAGATGTATTTGGAACTCTAAATCAAACACGGTTTGTGCTAGCTTCTTGAAACTTGACACAGTAAAGCAGTTTCACGTTCTATCTCTATGTTCTGTTTCCTCTGGATGTAGCCCTAAGCAGTGACTGGGGAGAAATACTTTCATTGACAGGGGTTGCCAAGCTTCCAGAAATTACGAGTCTCCAGAAATCTCAGCAACTATGATTTCACCCAAACTGGATGATACTTTCAGGTAATAATAGGTACACTAAGCCCACTTGGTTCCCCAAATTTCGTTCTTCTATGTTGAAGCGTTCGTTTCCAGTAACAGTTTGAATTTTGGCGTTTCACTCTGTTTTCTCCTATATTGATAGATGTATTTGGAACTCTAAATCAAACACGGTTTGTGCTACCTTCTTCAAACTTGACACAGTAAAGCAGTTTCAAGTTCTATCTATATGTTCTCTTTCCTCTTGATGTAGCACTCAGCAGTGACTGAGGAGAAACACTTTCATTGAAAGGGGTTGCCAAGCTCCCCAAAACTGCGAGTCTCCAGAAATCTCAGCAACTATTTTTTCACCCAAACTGGATGATACTTTCAGGTAATGATCAGTACACTAAGCTCACTTGGTTCCCCAAATTTCGTTCTTTTATGTTGAAGCGTTCACTTCCAGTAACTGTTTGAATTTTGGCGTTTCACTCTGTTTTCTCCTATACTGACAGATGTATTTGGAACTCTAAATCAAACACGGTTTGTGCTAGCTTCTTGAAACTTGACACAGTAAAGCAGTTTCAAGTTCTATCTCTATGTTTTCTTTCCTCTTGATGTAGCACTCAGCAGTGACTGAGGAGAAACACTTTCATTGAAAGGGGTTGCCAAGCTTCCAGAAATTACGAGTCTCCAGAAATCTCAGCAACTATGATTTCACCCAAACTGGATGATACTTTCAGGTAATGATCAGTACACTAAGCCCACTTGGTTTGCCAAATTTCGTTCTACTATGTTGAAGCGTTCGTTTCCAGTAACAGTTTGAATTTTGGCGTTTTACTCTGTTTTCTCCTATATCGATAGATGTATTTGGAACTCTAAATCAAACACGGTTTGTGCTAGCTTCTTGAAACTTGACACAATAAAGCAGTTTCAAGTTCTATCTCTATGTTCTGTCTCCTCTTGATGTAGCCCTAAGCAGTGACTGGGGAGAAACACTTTCATTGAAAGGGGTTGCCAAGCTTCCAAAAATTACGAGTCTCCAGAAATCTCAGCATCTATTTTTTCACCCAAACTGGATGATACTTTCAGGTAATGATCAGTACACAAAGCCCACTTGGTTCCCCAAATTTCGTTCTTCTATGTTGAAGCGTTCGCTTCCAGTAACTGTTTGAATTTTGGCGTTTCACTCTGTTTTCTCCTATACTGACAGATGTATTTGGAACTCTAAATAAAACACGGTTTGTGCTAGCTTCTTGAAACTTCACACAGTAAAGCAGTTTCACGTTCTATCACTATGTTCTGTTTCCTCTGGATGGAGCCCTAAGCAGTGACTGGGGAGAAATACTTTCATTGACAGAGGTTGCCAAGCTTCCAGAAATTACGAGTCTCCAGTAATCTCAGCATCTATTTTTTCACCCAAACTGGATGATACTTTCAGGTAATGATCAGTACGCTAAGCCCACTGGGTTCCCCAAATTTCGTTCTTCTATGTTGAAGCGTTCGTTTCCAGTAACAGTTTGAATTTTGGCGTTTCACTCTGTTTTCTCCTATATTGATAGATGTATTTGGAACTCTAACCCAAACACGGTTTGTGCTAGCTTCTTGAAACTTGACACAGTAAAGCAGTTTCACGTTCTATATCTATGTTCTGTTTCCTCTAGATGTAGCACTCAGCAGTGACTGAGGAGAAACACTTTCATTGAAAGGGGTTGCCAAGCTTCCCAAAATTGCGAGTCTCCAGAAATCTCAGCAACTATTTTTTAACCCAAACTGGATGATACTTTCAGGTAATGATCAGTACACTAAGCCCACTTGGTTCCCCAAATTTCGTTCTTCTATGTTAAAGCGTTCGTTTCCAGTAACAGTTTGAATTTTGGCGTTTCACTCTGTTTTCTCCTATATTGATACATGTATTTGGAACTCTAAACCAAACACGGTTTGTGCTAGCTTCTTGAAACTTGACACAGTAAAGCAGTTTCACCTTCTATCTCTATGTTCTGTTTCCTCTTGATGTAGCACTCAGCAGTGACTGAGGAGAAACACTTTCATTGAAAGGGGTTGCCAAGCTTCCCAAAATTGCGAGTCTCCAGAAATCTCAGCAACTATTTTTTAATCCAAACTGGATGATACTTTCAGGTAATGATCAGTACACTAAGCTCACTTGGTTCCCCAAATTTCGTTCTTTTATGTTGAAGCGTTCGCTTCCAGTAACTGTTTGAATTTTGGCGTTTCACTCTGTTTTCTCCTATACTGACAGATGTATTTGGAACTCTAAATCAAACACGGTTTGTGCTAGCTTCTTGAAACTTGACACAGTAAAGCAGTTTCACGTTCTATCTCTATGTTCTGTTTCCTCTGGATGTAGCCCTAAGCAGTGACTGGGGAGAAATACTTTCATTGACAGGGGTTGCCAAGCTTCCAGAAATTACGCGTCTCCAGAAATCTCAGCAACTATGATTTCACCCAAACTGGATGATACTTTCAGGTAATAATAGGTACACTAAGCCCACTTGGTTCCCCAAATTTCGTTCTTCTATGTTGAAGCGTTCGTTTCCAGTAACAGTTTGAATTTTGGCGTTTCACTCTGTTTTCTCCTATATTGATAGATGTATTTGGAACTCTAAATCAAACACGGTTTGTGCTACCTTCTTCAAACTTGACACAGTAAAGCAGTTTCAAGTTCTATCTATATGTTCTCTTTCCTCTTGATGTAGCACTCAGCAGTGACTGAGGAGAAACACTTTCATTGAAAGGGGTTGCCAAGCTTCCCAAAATTGCGAGTCTCCAGAAATCTCAGCAACTATTTTTTCACCCAAACTGGATGATACTTTCAGGTAATGATCAGTACACTAAGCTCACTTGGTTCCCCAAATTTCGTTCTTTTATGTTGAAGCGTTCGCTTCCAGTAACTGTTTGAATTTTGGCGTTTCACTCTGTTTTCTCCTATACTGACAGATGTATTTGGAACTCTAAATCAAACACGGTTTGTGCTAGCTTCTTGAAACTTGACACAGTAAAGCAGTTTCAAGTTCTATCTCTATGTTTTCTTTCCTCTTGATGTAGCACTCAGCAGTGACTGAGGAGAAACACATTCATTGAAAGGGGTTGCCAAGCTTCCAGAAATTACGAGTCTCCAGAAATCTCAGCAACTATGATTTCACCCAAACTGGATGATACTTTCAGGTAATGATCAGTACACTAAGCCCACTTGGTTCGCCAAATTTCGTTCTTCTATGTTGAAGCGTTCGTTTCCAGTAACAGTTTGAATTTTGGCGTTTTACTCTGTTTTCTCCTATATTGATAGATGTATTTGGAACTCTAAATCAAACACGGTTTGTGCTAGCTTCTTGAAACTTGACACAATAAAGCAGTTTCAAGTTCTATCTCTATGTTCTGTCTCCTCTTGATGTAGCCCTAAGCAGTGACTGGGGAGAAACACTTTCATTGAAAGGGGTTGCCAAGCTTCCAAAAATTACGAGTCTCCAGAAATCTCAGCATCTATTTTTTCACCCAAACTGGATGATACTTTCAGGTAATGATGAGTACGCTAAGCCCACTGGGTTCCCAAAATTTCGTTCTTCTATGTTGAAGCGTTCGTTTCCAGTAACAGTTTGAATTTTGGCGTTTCACTCTGTTTTCTCCTATATTGATAGATGTATTTGGAACTCTAAACCAAACACGGTTTGTGCTAGCTTCTTGAAACTTGACACAGTAAAGCAGTTTCACGTTCTATCTCTATGTTCTGTTTCCTCTTGATGTAGCACTCAGCAGTGACTGAGGAGAAACACTTTCATGGAAAGGGGTTGCCAAGCTCCCCAAAACTGCGAGTCTCCAGAAATCTCAGCAACTATTTTTTCACCCAAACTGGATGATACTTTCAGGTAATGATCAGTACACTAAGCTCACTTGGTTCCCCAAATTTCGTTCTTTTATGTTGAAGCGTTCACTTCCAGTAACTGTTTGAATTTTGGCGTTTCACTCTGTTTTCTCCTATACTGACAGATGTATTTGGAACTCTAAATCAAACACGGTTTGTGCTAGCTTCTTGAAACTTGACACAGTAAAGCAGTTTCAAGTTCTATCTCTATGTTTTCTTTCCTCTTGATGTAGCACTCAGCAGTGACTGAGGAGAAACACTTTCATTGAAAGGGGTTGCCAAGCTTCCAGAAATTACGAGTCTCCAGAAATCTCAGCAACTATGATTTCACCCAAACTAGATGATACTTTCAGGTAATGATCAGTACACTAAGCCCACTTGGTTCGCCAAATTTCGTTCTTCTATGTTGAAGCGTTCGTTTCCAGTAACAGTTTGAATTTTGGCGTTTTACTCTGTTTTCTCCTATATTGATAGATGTATTTGGAACTCTAAATCAAACACGGTTTGTGCTAGCTTCTTGAAACTTGACACAATAAAGCAGTTTCAAGTTCTATCTCTATGTTCTGTCTCCTCTTGATGTAGCCCTAAGCAGTGACTGGGGAGAAACACTTTCATTGAAAGGGGTTGCCAAGCTTCCCAAAATTACGAGTCTCCAGAAATCTCAGCATCAATTTTTTCACCCAAACTGGATGATACTTTCAGGTAATGATGAGTACGCTAATCCCACTGGGTTCCCAAAATTTCGTTCTTCTATGTTGAAGCGTTCGTTTCCAGTAACAGTTTGAATTTTGGCGTTTCACTCTGTTTTCTCCTATATTGATACATGTATTTGGAACTCTAAACCAAACACGGTTTGTGCTAGCTTCTTGAAACTTGACACAGTAAAGAAGTTTCACCTTCTATCTCTATGTTCTGTTTCCTCTTGATGTAGCACTCAGCAGTGACTGAGGAGAAACACTTTCATTGAAAGGGGTTGCCAAGCTTCCCAAAATTGCGAGTCTCCAGAAATCTCAGCAACTATTTTTTAACCCAAACTGGATGATACTTTCAGGTAATGATCAGTACACTAAGCTCACTTGGTTCCCCAAATTTCGTTCTTTTATGTTGAAGCGTTCGCTTCCAGTAACTGTTTGAATTTTGGCGTTTCACTCTGTTTTCTCCTATACTGACAGATGTATTTGGAACTCTAAATCAAACACGGTTTGTGCTAGCTTCTTGAAACTTGACACAGTAAAGCAGTTTCACGTTCTATCTCTATGTTCTGTTTCCTCTGGATGTAGCCCTAAGCAGTGACTGGGGAGAAATACTTTCATTGACAGGGGTTGCCAAGCTTCCAGAAATTACGAGTCTCCAGAAATCTCAGCAACTATGATTTCACCCAAACTGGATGATACTTTCAGGTAATAATAGGTACACTAAGCCCACTTGGTTCGCCAAATTTCGTTCTTCTATGTTGAAGCGTTCGTTTCCAGTAACAGTTTGAATTTTGGCGTTTCACTCTGTTTTCTCCTATATTGATAGATGTATTTGGAACTCTAAATCAAACACGGTTTGTGCTACCTTCTTCAAACTTGACACAGTAAAGCAGTTTCAAGTTCTATCTATATGTTCTCTTTCCTCTTGATGTAGCACTCAGCAGTGACTGAGGAGAAACACTTTCATTGAAAGGGGTTGCCAAGCTCCCCAAAACTGCGAGTCTCCAGAAATCTCAGCAACTATTTTTTCACCCAAACTGGATGATACTTTCAGGTAATGATCAGTACACTAAGCTCACTTGGTTCCCCAAATTTCGTTCTTTTATGTTGAAGCGTTCACTTCCAGTAACTGTTTGAATTTTGGCGTTTCACTCTGTTTTCTCCTATACTGACAGATGTATTTGGAACTCTAAATCAAACACGGTTTGTGCTAGCTTCTTGAAACTTGACACAGTAAAGCAGTTTCAAGATCTATCTCTATGTTTTCTTTCCTCTTGATGTAGCACTCAGCAGTGACTGAGGAGAAACACTTTCATTGAAAGGGGTTGCCAAGCTTCCAGAAATTACGAGTCTCCAGAAATCTCAGCAACTATGATTTCACCCAAACTGGATGATACTTTCAGGTAATGATCAGTACACTAAGCCCACTTGGTTTGCCAAATTTCGTTCTACTATGTTGAAGCGTTCGTTTCCAGTAACAGTTTGAATTTTGGCGTTTTACTCTGTTTTCTCCTATATCGATAGATGTATTTGGAACTCTAAATCAAACACGGTTTGTGCTAGCTTCTTGAAACTTGACACAATAAAGCAGTTTCAAGTTCTATCTCTATGTTCTGTCTCCTCTTGATGTAGCCCTAAGCAGTGACTGGGGAGAAACACTTTCATTGAAAGGGGTTGCCAAGCTTCCAAAAATTACGAGTCTCCAGAAATCTCAGCATCTATTTTTTCACCCAAACTGGATGATACTTTCAGGTAATGATCAGTACACTAAGCCCACTTGGTTCCCCAAATTTCGTTCTTCTATGTTGAAGCGTTCGCTTCCAGTAACTGTTTGAATTTTGGCGTTTCACTCTGTTTTCTCCTATACTGACAGATGTATTTGGAACTCTAAATAAAACACGGTTTGTGCTAGCTTCTTGAAACTTCACACAGTAAAGCAGTTTCACGTTCTATCACTATGTTCTGTTTCCTCTGGATGGAGCCCTAAGCAGTGACTGGGGAGAAATACTTTCATTGACAGAGGTTGCCAAGCTTCCAGAAATTACGAGTCTCCAGAAATCTCAGCATCTATTTTTTCACCCAAACTGGATGATACTTTCAGGTAATGATCAGTACGCTAAGCCCACTGGGTTCCCCAAATTTCGTTCTTCTATGTTGAAGCGTTCGTTTCCAGTAACAGTTTGAATTTTGGCGTTTCACTCTGTTTTCTCCTATATTGATAGATGTATTTGGAACTCTATACCAAACAAGGTTTGTGCTAGCTTCTTGAAACTTGACACAGTAAAGCAGTTTCACGTTCTATATCTATGTTCTGTTTCCTCTTGATGTAGCACTCAGCAGTGACTGAGGAGAAACACTTTCATTGAAAGGGGTTGCCAAGCTCCCCAAAATTGCGAGTCTCCAGAAATCTCAGCAACTATTTTTTAACCCAAACTGGATGATACTTTCAGGTAATGATCAGTACACTAAGCCCACTTGGTTCCCCAAATTTCGTTCTTCTATGTTAAAGCGTTCGTTTCCAGTAACAGTTTGAATTTTGGCGTTTCACTCTGTTTTCTCCTATATTGATACATGTATTTGGAACTCTAAACCAAACACGGTTTGTGGTAGCTTCTTGAAACTTGACACAGTAAAGCAGTTTCACGTTCTCTCTCTATGTTCTGTTTCCTCTTGATGTAGCACTCAGCAGTGACTGAGGAGAAACACTTACATTGAAAGGGGTTGCCAAGCTTCCCAAAATTGCGAGTCTCCAGAAATCTCAGCAACTTTTTTTTAACCCAAACTGGATGATACTTTCAGGTAATGATCAGTACACTAAGCTCACTTGGTTCCCCAAATTTCGTTCTTTTATGTTGAAGCGTTCGCTTCCAGTAACTGTTTGAATTTTGGCGTTTCACTCTGTTTTCTCCTATACTGACAGATGTATTTGGAACTCTAAATCAAACACGGTTTGTGCTAGCTTCTTGAAACTTGACACAGTAAAGCAGTTTCAGGTTCTATCTCTATGTTCTGTTTCCTCTGGATGTAGCCCTAAGTAGTGACTGGGGAGAAATACTTTCATTGACAGGGGTTGCCAAGCTTCCAGAAATTACGAGTCTCCAGAAATCTCAGCAACTATGATTTCACCCAAACTGGATGATACTTTCAGGTAATAATAGGTACACTAAGCCCACTTGGTTCCCCAAATTTCGTTCTTCTATGTTGAAGCGTTCGTTTCCAGTAACAGTTTGAATTTTGGCGTTTCACTCTGTTTTCTCCTATATTGATAGATGTATTTGGAACTCTAAATCAAACACGGTTTGTGCTACCTTCTTCAAACTTGACACAGTAAAGCAGTTTCAAGTTCTATCTATATGTTCTCTTTCCTCTTGATGTAGCACTCAGCAGTGACTGAGGAGAAACACTTTCATTGAAAGGGGTTGCCAAGCTTCCCAAAATTGCGAGTCTCCAGAAATCTCAGCAACTATTTTTTCACCCAAACTGGATGATACTTTCAGGTAATGATCAGTACACTAAGCTCACTTGGTTCCCCAAATTTCGTTCTTTTATGTTGAAGCGTTCGCTTCCAGTAACTGTTTGAATTTTGGCGTTTCACTCTGTTTTCTCCTATACTGACAGATGTATTTGGAACTCTAAATCAAACACGGTTTGTGCTAGCTTCTTGAAACTTGACACAGTAAAGCAGTTTCAAGTTCTATCTCTATGTTTTCTTTCCTCTTGATGTAGCACTCAGCAGTGACTGAGGAGAAACACTTTCATTGAAAGGGGTTGCCAAGCTTCCAGAAATTACGAGTCTCCAGAAATCTCAGCAACTATGATTTCACCCAAACTGGATGATACTTTCAGGTAATGATCAGTACACTAAGCCCAGTTGGTTCCCCAAATTTCGTTCTTCTATGTTGATGCGTTCGCTTCCAGTAACTGTTTGAATTTTGGCGTTTCACTCTGTTTTCTCCTATACTGACAGATGTATTTGGAACTCTAAATCAAACACGGTTTGTGCTAGCTTCTTGAAACTTGACACAGTAAAGCAGTTTCAAGTTCTATCTCTATGTTTTCTTTCCTCTTGATGTAGCACTCAGCAGTGACTGAGGAGAAACACTTTCATTGAAAGGGGTTGCCAAGCTTCCAGAACCTACGAGTCTCCAGAAATCTCAGCAACTATGATTTCGCCCAAACTGGATGATACTTTCAGGTAATGATCAGTACACTAAGCCCACTTGGTTCGCCAAATTTCGTTCTTCTATGTTGAAACGTTCGTTTCCAGTAACAGTTTGAATTTTGGCGTTTTACTCTGTTTTCTCCTATATTGATAGATGTATTTGGAACTCTAAATCAAACACGGTTTGTGCTAGCTTCTTGAAACTTGACACAATAAAGCAGTTTCAAGTTCTATCTCTATGTTCTGTCTCCTCTTGATGTAGCCCTAAGCAGTGACTGGGGAGAAACACTTTCATTGAAAGGGGTTGCCAAGCTTCCAAAAATTACGAGTCTCCAGAAATCTCAGCATCTATTTTTTCACCCAAACTGGATGATACTTTCAGGTAATGATGAGTACGCTAAGCCCACTGGGTTCCCAAAATTTCGTTCTTCTATGTTGAAGCGTTCGTTTCCAGTAACAGTTTGAATTTTGGCGTTTCACTCTGTTTTCTCCTATATTGATAGATGTATTTGGAACTCTAAACCAAACACGGTTTGTGCTAGCTTCTTGAAACTTGACACAGTAAAGCAGTTTCACGTTCTATCTCTATGTTCTGTTTCCTCTTGATGTAGCACTCAGCAGTGACTGAGGAGAAACACTTTCATTGAAAGGGGTTGCCAAGCTCCTCAAAACTGCGAGTCTCCAGATATCTCAGCAACTATTTTTTCACCCAAACTGGATGATACTTTCAGGTAATGATCAGTACACTAAGCTCACTTGGTTCCCCAAATTTCGTTCTTTTATGTTGAAGCGTTCACTTCCAGTAACTGTTTGAATTTTGGCGTTTCACTCTGTTTTCTCCTATACTGACAGATGTATTTGGAACTCTAAATCAAACACGGTTTGTGCTAGCTTCTTGAAACTTGACACAGTAAAGCAGTTTCAAGTTCTATCTCTATGTTTTCTTTCCTCTTGATGTAGCACTCAGCAGTGACTGAGGAGAAACACTTTCATTGAAAGGGGTTGCCAAGCTTCCAGAAATTACGAGTCTCCAGAAATCTCAGCAACTATGATTTCACCCAAACTGGATGATACTTTCAGGTAATGATCAGTACACTAAGCCCACTTGGTTCGCCAAATTTCGTTCTTCTATGTTGAAGCGTTCGTTTCCAGTAACAGTTTGAATTTTGGCGTTTTACTCTGTTTTCTCCTATATTGATAGATGTATTTGGAACTCTAAATCAAACACGGTTTGTGCTAGCTTCTTGAAACTTGACACAATAAAGCAGTTTCAAGTTCTATCTCTATGTTCTGTCTCCTCTTGATGTAGCCCTAAGCAGTGACTGGGGAGAAACACTTTCATTGAAAGGGGTTGCCAAGCTTCCAAAAATTACGAGTCTCCAGAAATCTCAGCATCTATTTTTTCACCCAAACTGGATGATACTTTCAGGTAATGATGAGTACGCTAAGCCCACTGGGTTCCCAAAATTTCGTTCTTCTATGTTGAAGCGTTCGTTTCCAGTAACAGTTTGAATTTTGGCGTTTCACTCTGTTTTCTCCTATATTGATAGATGTATTTGGAACTCTAAACCAAACACGGTTTGTGCTAGCTTCTTGAAACTTGACACAGTAAAGCAGTTTCACGTTCTATCTCTATGTTCTGTTTCCTCTTGATGTAGCACTCAGCAGTGACTGAGGAGAAACACTTTCATTGAAAGGGGTTGCCAAGCTCCCCAAAACTGCGAGTCTCCAGAAATCTCAGCAACTATTTTTTCACCCAAACTGGATGATACTTTCAGGTAATGATCAGTACACTAAGCTCACTTGGTTCCCCAAATTTCGTTCTTTTATGTTGAAGCGTTCACTTCCAGTAACTGTTTGAATTTTGGCGTTTCACTCTGTTTTCTCCTATACTGACAGATGTATTTGAAACTCTAAATCAAACACGGTTTGTGCTAGCTTCTTGAAACTTGACACAGTAAAGCAGTTTCAAGTTCTATCTCTATGTTTTCTTTCCTCTTGATGTAGCACTCAGCAGTGACTGAGGAGAAACACTTTCATTGAAAGGGGTTGCCAAGCTTCCAGAAATTACGAGTCTCCAGAAATCTCAGCAACTATGATTTCACCCAAACTGGATGATACTTTCAGGTAATGATCAGTACACTAAGCCCACTTGGTTCCCCAAATTTCGTTCTTCTATGTTGATGCGTTCGCTTCCAGTAACAGTTTGAATTTTGGCGTTTCACTCTGTTTTCTCCTATACTGACAGATGTATTTGGAACTCTAACCCAAACACGGTTTGTGCTAGCTTCGTGAAACTTGACACAGTAAAGCAGTTTCACGTTCTATCTCTATGTTCTGTCTCCTCTTGATGTAGCCCTAAGCAGTGACTGGGGAGAAACACTTTCATTGAAAGGGGTTGCCAAGCTTCCAAAAATTACGAGTCTCCAGAAATCTCAGCATCTATTTTTTCACCCAAACTTGATGATACTTTCAGGTAATGATGAGTACGCTAAGCCCACTGGGTTCCCTAAATTTCGTTCTTCTATGTTGAAGCGTTCGTTTCCAGTAACAGTTTGAATTTTGGCGTTTCACTCTGTTTTCTCCTATATTGATAGATGTATTTGGAACTCTAAACCAAACACGGTTTGTGCTAGCTTCTTGAAACTTGACACAATAAAGCAGTTTCAAGTTCTATCTCTATGTTCTGTCTCCTCTTGATGTAGCCCTAAGCAGTGACTGGGGAGAAACACTTTCATTGAAAGGGGTTGCCAAGCTTCCAAAAATTACGAGTCTCCAGAAATCTCAGCATCTATTTTTTCACCCAAACTGGATGATACTTTCAGGTAATGATCAGTACACTAAGCCCACTTGGTTCCCCAAATTTCGTTCTTCTATGTTGAAGCGTACGTTTCCAGTAACAGTTTGAATTTTGGCGTTTTACTCTGTTTTCTCCTATATTGATAGATGTATTTGGAACTCTAAATCAAACACGGTTTGTGCTAGCTTCTTGAAACTTGACACAATAAAGCAGTTTCAAGTTCTATCTCTATGTTCTGTCTCCTCTTGATGTAGCCCTAAGCAGTGACTGGGGAGAAACACTTTCATTGAAAGGGGTTGCCAAGCTTCCAAAAATTACGAGTCTCCAGAAATCTCAGCATCTATTTTTTCACCCAAACTGGATGATACTTTCAGGTAATGATGAGTACGCTAAGCCCACTGGGTTCCCAAAATTTCGTTCTTCTATGTTGAAGCGTTCGTTTCCAGTAACAGTTTGAATTTTGGCGTTTCACTCTGTTTTCTCCTATATTGATAGATGTATTTGGAACTCTAAACCAAACACGGTTTGTGCTAGCTTCTTGAAACTTGACACAGTAAAGCAGTTTCACGTTCTATCTCTATGTTCTGTTTCCTCTTGATGTAGCACTCAGCAGTGACTGAGGAGAAACACTTTCATTGAAAGGGGTTGCCAAGCTCCCCAAAACTGCGAGTCTCCAGAAATCTCAGCAACTATTTTTTCACCCAAACTGGATGATACTTTCAGGTAATGATCAGTACACTAAGCTCACTTGGTTCCCCAAATTTCGTTCTTTTATGTTGAAGCGTTCACTTCCAGTAACTGTTTGAATTTTGGCGTTTCACTCTGTTTTCTCCTATACTGACAGATGTATTTGAAACTCTAAATCAAACACGGTTTGTGCTAGCTTCTTGAAACTTGACACAGTAAAGCAGTTTCAAGTTCTATCTCTATGTTTTCTTTCCTCTTGATGTAGCACTCAGCAGTGACTGAGGAGAAACACTTTCATTGAAAGGGGTTGCCAAGCTTCCAGAAATTACGAGTCTCCAGAAATCTCAGCAACTATGATTTCACCCAAACTGGATGATACTTTCAGGTAATGATCAGTACACTAAGCCCACTTGGTTCCCCAAATTTCGTTCTTCTATGTTGATGCGTTCGCTTCCAGTAACAGTTTGAATTTTGGCGTTTCACTCTGTTTTCTCCTATACTGACAGATGTATTTGGAACTCTAACCCAAACACGGTTTGTGCTAGCTTCGTGAAACTTGACACAGTAAAGCAGTTTCACGTTCTATCTCTATGTTCTGTCTCCTCTTGATGTAGCTCTAAGCAGTGACTGGGGAGAAACACTTTCATTGAAAGGGGTTGCCAAGCTTCCAAAAATTACGAGTCTCCAGAAATCTCAGCATCTATTTTTTCACCCAAACTTGATGATACTTTCAGGTAATGATGAGTACGCTAAGCCCACTGGGTTCCCTAAATTTCGTTCTTCTATGTTGAAGCGTTCGTTTCCAGTAACAGTTTGAATTTTGGCGTTTCACTCTGTTTTCTCCTATATTGATAGATGTATTTGGAACTCTAAACCAAACACGGTTTGTGCTAGCTTCTTGAAACTTGACACAATAAAGCAGTTTCAAGTTCTATCTCTATGTTCTGTCTCCTCTTGATGTAGCCCTAAGCAGTGACTGGGGAGAAACACTTTCATTGAAAGGGGTTGCCAAGCTTCCAAAAATTACGAGTCTCCAGAAATCTCAGCATCTATTTTTTCACCCAAACTGGATGATACTTTCAGGTAATGATCAGTACACTAAGCCCACTTGGTTCCCCAAATTTCGTTCTTCTATGTTGAAGCGTTCGCTTCCAGTAACTGTTTGAATTTTGGCGTTTCACTCTGTTTTCTCCTATACTGACAGATGTATTTGGAACTCTAAATCAAACACGGTTTGTGCTAGCTTCTTGAAACTTCACACAGTAAAGCAGTTTCACGTTCTATCACTATGTTCTGTTTCCTCTGGATGGAGCCCTAAGCAGTGACTGGGGAGAAATACTTTCATTGACAGAGGTTGCCAAGCTTCCAGAAATTACGAGTCTCCAGAAATCTCAGCATCTATTTTTTCACCCAAACTTGATGATACTTTCAGGTAATGATGAGTACGCTAAGCCCACTGGGTTCCCCAAATTTCGTTCTTCTATGTTGAAGCGTTCGTTTCCAGTAACAGTTTGAATTTTGGCGTTTCACTCTGTTTTCTCCTATATTGATAGATGTATTTGGAACTCTATACCAAACAAGGTTTGTGCTAGCTTCTTGAAACTTGACACAGTAAAGCAGTTTCACGTTCTATATCTATGTTCTGTTTCCTCTTGATGTAGCACTCAGCAGTGACTGAGGAGAAACACTTTCATTGAAAGGGGTTGCCAAGCTTCCCAAAATTGCGAGTCTCCAGAAATCTCAGCAACTATTTTTTAACCCAAACTGGATGATACTTTCAGGTAATGATCAGTACACTAAGCCCACTTGGTTCCCCAAATTTCCTTCTTCTATGTTAAAGCGTTCGTTTCCAGTAACAGTTTGAATTTTGGCGTTTCACTCTGTTTTCTCCTATATTGATACATGTATTTTGAACTCTAAACCAAACATGGTTTGTGGTAGCTTCTTGAAACTTGACACAGTAAAGCAGTTTCACGTTCTATCTCTATGTTCTGTTTCCTCTTGATGTAGCACTCAGCAGTGACTGAGGAGAAACACTTACATTGAAAGGGGTTGCCAAGCTTCCCAAAATTGCGAGTCTCCAGAAATCTCAGCAACTTTTTTTTAACCCAAACTGGATGATACTTTCAGGTAATGATCAGTACACTAAGCTCACTTGGTTCCCCAAATTTCGTTCTTTTATGTTGAAGCGTTCGCTTCCAGTAACTGTTTGAATTTTGGCGTTTCACTCTGTTTTCTCCTATACTGACAGATGTATTTGGAACTCTAAATCAAACACGGTTTGTGCTAGCTTCTTGAAACTTGACACAGTAAAGCAGTTTCAGGTTCTATCTCTATGTTCTGTTTCCTCTGGATGTAGCCCTAAGTAGTGACTGGGGAGAAATACTTTCATTGACAGGGGTTGCCAAGCTTCCAGAAATTACGAGTCTCCAGAAATCTCAGCAACTATGATTTCACCCAAACTGGATGATACTTTCAGGTAATAATAGGTACACTAAGCCCACTTGGTTCCCCAAATTTCGTTCTTCTATGTTGAAGCGTTCGTTTCCAGTAACAGTTTGAATTTTGGCGTTTCACTCTGTTTTCTCCTATATTGATAGATGTATTTGGAACTCTAAATCAAACACGGTTTGTGCTACCTTCTTCAAACTTGACACAGTAAAGCAGTTTCAAGTTCTATCTATATGTTCTCTTTCCTCTTGATGTAGCACTCAGCAGTGACTGAGGAGAAACACTTTCATTGAAAGGGGTTGCCAAGCTTCCCAAAATTGCGAGTCTCCAGAAATCTCAGCAACTATTTTTTCACCCAAACTGGATGATACTTTCAGGTAATGATCAGTACACTAAGCTCACTTGGTTCCCCAAATTTCGTTCTTTTATGTTGAAGCGTTCGCTTCCAGTAACTGTTTGAATTTTGGCGTTTCACTCTGTTTTCTCCTATACTGACAGATGTATTTGGAACTCTAAATCAAACACGGTTTGTGCTAGCTTCTTGAAACTTGACACAGTAAAGCAGTTTCACTTTCTATCTCTATGTTCTGTTTCCTCTGGATGTAGCCCTAAGCAGTGACTGGGGAAAAATACTTTCATTGACAGAGGTTGCCAAGCTTCCAGAAATTACGAGTCTCCAGAAATCTCAGCAACTATGATTTCACCCAAACTGGATGATACTTTCAGGTAATGATCAGTACACTAAGCCCACTTGGTTCCCCAAATTTCGTTCTTCTATGTTGAAGCGTTCGTTTCCAGTAACAGTTTGAATTTTGGCGTTTCACTCTGTTTTCTCCTATATTGATAGATGTATTTGGAACTCTAACCCAAACACGGTTTGTGCTAGCTTCTTGAAACTTGACACAGTAAAGCAGTTTCACGTTCTATCTCTATGTTCTGTCTCCTCTTGATGTAGCCCTAAGCAGTGACTGGGGAGAAACACTTTCATTGAAAGGGGTTGCCAAGCTTCCAAAAATTACGAGTCTCCAGAAATCTCAGCATCTATTTTTTCACCCAAACTGGATGATACTTTCAGGTAATGATGAGTACGCTAAGCCCACTGGGTTCCCAAAATTTCGTTCTTCTATGTTGAAGCGTTCGTTTCCAGTAACAGTTTGAATTTTGGCGTTTCACTCTGTTTTCTCCTATATTGATAGATGTATTTGGAACTCTAAACCAAACACGGTTTGTGCTAGCTTCTTGAAACTTGACACACTAAAGCAGTTTCGCGTTCTATCTCTATGTTCTGTTTCCTCTTGATGTAGCACTCAGCAGTGACTGAGGAGAAACACTTTCATTGAAAGGGGTTGCCAAGCTCCCCAAAACTGCGAGTCTCCAGAAATCTCAGCAACTATTTTTTCACCCAAACTGGATGATACTTTCAGGTAATGATCAGTACACTAAGCTCACTTGGTTCCCCAAATTTCGTTCTTTTATGTTGAAGCGTTCACTTCCAGTAACTGTTTGAATTTTGGCGTTTCACTCTGTTTTCTCCAATACTGACAGATGTATTTGGAAATCTAAATCAAACACGGTTTGTGCTAGCTTCTTGAAACTTGACACAGTAAAGCAGTTTCACTTTCTATCTCTATGTTCTGTTTCCTCTGGATGTAGCCCTAAGCAGTGACTGGGGAGAAATACTTTCATTGACAGGGGTTGCCAAGCTTCCAGAAATTACGAGTCTCCAGAAATCTCAGCAACTATGATTTCACCCAAACTGGATGATACTTTCAGGTAATGATCAGTACAGTAAGCTCACTTGGTTCCCCAAATTTCGTTCTTCTATGTTGAAGCGTTCGTTTCCAGTAACAGTTTGAATTTTGGCGTTTCACTCTATTTTCTCCTATATTGATGGATGTATTTGGAACTCTAAATCAAACACGGTTTGTGCTACCTTCTTCAAACTTGACACAGTAAAGCAGTTTCAAGTTCTATCTATATGTTCTCTTTCCTCTTGATGTAGCACTCAGCAGTGACTGAGGAGAAACACATTCATTGAAAGGGGTTGCCAAGCTTCCAGAAATTACGAGTCTCCAGAAATCTCAGCAACTATGATTTCACCCAAACTGGATGATACTTTCAGGTAATGATCAGTACACTAAGCCCACTTGGTTCGCCAAATTTCGTTCTTCTATGTTGAAGCGTTCGTTTCCAGTAACAGTTTGAATTTTGGCGTTTTACTCTGTTTTCTCCTATATTGATAGATGTATTTGGAACTCTAAATCAAACACGGTTTGTGCTAGCTTCTTGAAACTTGACACAGTAAAGCAGTTTCACGTTCTATCTCTATGTCCTGTTTCCTCTTGATGTAGCACTCAGCAGTGACTGAGGAGAAACACTTTCATTGAAAGGGGTTGCCAAGCTCCCCAAAACTGCGAGTCTCCAGAAATCTCAGCAACCATTTTTTCACCCAAACTGGATGATACTTTCAGGTAATGATCAGTACACTAAGCTCACTTGGTTCCCCAAATTTCGTTCTTTTATGTTGAAGCGTTCACTTCCAGTAACTGTTTGAATTTTGGCGTTTCACTCTGTTTTCTCCTATACTGACAGATGTATTTGGAACTCTAAATCAAACACGGTTTGTGCTAGCTTCTTGAAACTTCACACAGTAAAGCAGTTTCAAGTTCTATCTCTATGTTTTCTTTACTCTTGATGTAGCACTCAGCAGTGACTGAGGAGAAACACATTCATTGAAAGGGGTTGCCAAGCTTCCAGAAATTACGAGTCTCCAGAAATCTCAGCAACTATGATTTCACCCAAACTGGATGATACTTTCAGGTAATGATCAGTACACTAAGCCCACTTGGTTCGCCAAATTTCGTTCTTCTATGTTGAAGCGTTCGTTTCCAGTAACAGTTTGAATTTTGGCGTTTTACTCTGTTTTCTCCTATATTGATAGATGTATTTGGAACTCTAAATCAAACACGGTTTGTGCTAGCTTCTTGAAACTTGACACAATAAAGCAGTTTCAAGTTCTATCTCTATGTTCTGTCTCCTCTTGATGTAGCCCTAAGCAGTGACTGGGGAGAAACACTTTCATTGAAAGGGGTTGCCAAGCTTCCAAAAATTACGAGTCTCCAGAAATCTCAGCATCTATTTTTTCACCCAAACTGGATGATACTTTCAGGTAATGATGAGTACGCTAAGCCCACTGGGTTCCCAAAATTTCGTTCTTCTATGTTGAAGCGTTCGTTTCCAGTAACAGTTTGAATTTTGGCGTTTCACTCTGTTTTCTCCTATATTGATAGATGTATTTGGAACTCTAAACCAAACACGGTTTGTGCTAGCTTCTTGAAACTTGACATAGTAAAGCAGTTTCACGTTCTATCTCTATGTTCTGTTTCCTCTTGATGTAGCACTCAGCAGTGACTGAGGAGAAACACTTTCATTGAAAGGGGTTGCCAAGCTCCCCAAAACTGCGAGTCTCCAGAAATCTCAGCAACTATTTTTTCACCCAAACTGGATGATACTTTCAGGTAATGATCAGTACACTAAGCTCACTTGGTTCCCCAAATTTCGTTCTTTTATGTTGAAGCGTTCACTTCCAGTAACTGTTTGAATTTTGGCGTTTCACTCTGTTTTCTCCTATACTGACAGATGTATTTGGAACTCTAAATCAAACACGGTTTGTGCTAGCTTCTTGAAACTTGACACAGTAAAGCAGTTTCAAGTTCTATCTCTATGTTTTCTTTCCTCTTGATGTAGCACTCAGCAGTGACTGAGGAGAAACACTTTCATTGAAAGGGGTTGCCAAGCTTCCAGAAATTACGAGTCTCCAGAAATCTCAGCAACTATGATTTCACACAAACTGGATGATACTTTCAGGTAATGATCAGTACACTAAGCCCACTTGGTTCGCCAAATTTCGTTCTTCTATGTTGAAGCGTTTGTTTCCAGTAACAGTTTGAATTTTGGCGTTTTACTCTGTTTTCTCCTATATTGATAGATGTATTTGGAACTCTAAATCAAACACGGTTTGTGCTAGCTTCTTGAAACTTGACACAATAAAGCAGTTTCAAGTTCTATCTCTATGTTCTGTCTCCTCTTGATGTAGCCCTAAGCAGTGACTGGGGAGAAACACTTTCATTGAAAGGGGTTGCCAAGCTTCCAAAAATTACGAGTCTCCAGAAATCTCAGCATCTATTTTTTCACCCAAACTGGATGATACTTTCAGGTAATGATGAGTATGCTAAGCCCACTGGGTTCCCAAAATTTCGTTCTTCTATGTTGAAGCGTTCGTTTCCAGTAACAGTTTGAATTTTGGCGTTTCACTCTGTTTTTTCCTATATTGATAGATGTATTTGGAACTCTAAACCAAACACGGTTTGTGCTAGCTTCTTGAAACTTGACACAGTAAAGCAGTTTCACGTTCTATCTCTATGTTCTGTTTCCTCTTGATGTAGCACTCAGCAGTGACTGAGGAGAAACACTTTCATTGAAAGGGGTTGCCAAGCTCCCCAAAACTGCGAGTCTCCAGAAATCTCAGCAACTATTTTTTCACCCAAACTGGATGATACTTTCAGGTAATGATCAGTACACTAAGCTCACTTGGTTCCCCAAATTTCGTTCTTTTATGTTGAAGCGTTCACTTCCAGTAACTGTTTGAATTTTGGCGTTTCACTCTGTTTTCTCCTATACTGACAGATGTATTTGGAACTCTAAATCAAACACGGTTTGTGCTAGCTTCTTGAAACTTGACACAGTAAAGCAGTTTCAAGTTCTATCTCTATGTTTTCTTTCCTCTTGATGTAGCACTCAGCAGTGACTGAGGAGAAACACTTTCATTGAAAGGGGTTGCCAAGCTTCCAGAAATTACGAGTCTCCAGAAATCTCAGCAACTATGATTTCACCCAAACTGGATGATACTTTCAGGTAATGATCAGTACACTAAGCCCACTTGGTTCCCCAAATTTCGTTCTTCTATGTTGATGCGTTCGCTTCCAGTAACTGTTTGAATTTTGGCGTTTCACTCTGTTTTCTCCTATACTGACAGATGTATTTGGAACTCTAAATAAAACACAGTTTGTGCTAGCTTCTTGAAACTTGACACAGTAAAGCAGTTTCACGTTCTATCACTATGTTCTGTTTCCTCTGGATGTAGCCCTAAGCAGTGACTGGGGAAAAATACTTTCATTGACAGAGGTTGCCAAGCTTCCAGAAATTACGAGTCTCCAGAAATCTCAGCAACTATGATTTCACCCAAACTGGATGATACTTTCAGGTAATGATCAGTACACTAAGCCCACTTGGTTCCCCAAATTTCGTTCTTCTATGTTGAAGCGTTCGTTTCCAGTAACAGTTTGAATTTTGGCGTTTCACTCTGTTTTCTCCTATATTGATAGATGTATTTGGAACTCTAACCCAAACACGGTTTGTGCTAGCTTCTTGAAACTTGACACAGTAAAGCAGTTTCACGTTCTATCTCTATGTTCTGTCTCCTCTTGATGTAGCCCTAAGCAGTGACTGGGGAGAAACACTTTCATTGAAAGGGGTTGCCAAGCTTCCAAAAATTACGAGTCTCCAGAAATCTCAGCATCTATTTTTTCACCCAAACTTGATGATACTTTCAGGTAATGATGAGTACACTAAGCCCACTGGGTTCCCCAAATTTCGTTCTTCTATGTTGAAGCGTTCGTTTCCAGTAACAGTTTGAATTTTGGCGTTTCACTCTGTTTTCTCCTATATTGATAGATGTATTTGGAACTCTAAACCAAACACGGTTTGTGCTAGCTTCTTGAAACTTGACACAGTAAAGCAGTTTCACGTTCTATCTCTATGTTCTTTTTCCTCTTCGATGTAGCACTCAGCAGTGACTGAGGAGAAACACTTTCATTGAAAGGGGTTGCCAAGCTTCCCAAAATTGCGAGTCTCCAGAAATCTCAGCAACTATTTTTAAACCCAAACTGAATGATACTTTCAGGTAATGATCAGTACACTAAGCCCACTTGGTTCCCCAAATTTCGTTCTTCTATATTGAAGCGTTCGTTTCCAGTAACAGTTTGAATTTTGGCGTTTCACTCTGTTTTCTCCTATATTGATAGATGTATTTGGAACTCTAAACCAAACACGGTTTGTGCTAGCTTCTTGAAACTTGACACAGTAAAGCAGTTTCACGTTCTATCTCTATGTTCTGTTTCCTCTTGATGTAGCACTCAGCAGTGACTGAGGAGAAACACTTTCATTGAAAGGGGTTGCCAAGCTTCCCAAAATTGCGAGTCTCCAGAAATCTCAGCAACTATTTTTTAACCCAAACTGGATGATACTTTCAGGTAGTGATCAGTACACTAAGCTCACTTGGTTCCCCAAATTTCGTTCTTTTATGTTGAAGCGTTCGCTTCCAGTAACTGTTTGAATTTTGGCGTTTCACTCTGTTTTCTCCTATATTGATAGATGTATTTGGAACTCTAAACCAAACACGGTTTGTGCTAGCTTCTTGAAACTTGACACAGTAAAGCAGTTTCACGTTCTATATCTATGTTCTGTTTCCTCTTGATGTAGCACTCAGCAGTGACTGAGGAGAAACACTTTCATTGAAAGGGGTTGCCATGCTTCCCAAAATTGCGAGTCTCCAGAAATCTCAGCAACTATTTTTTAACCCAAACTGGATGATACTTTCAGGTAATGATCAGTACACTAAGCCCACTTGGTTCCCCAAATTTCGTTCTTCTATGTTAAAGCGTTCGTTTCCAGTAACAGTTTGAATTTTGGCGTTTCACTCTGTTTTCTCCTATATTGATAGATGTATTTGGAACTCTAAACCAAACACGGTTTGTGCTAGCTTCTTGAAACTTGACACAGTAAAGCAGTTTCACGTTCTATCTCTATGTTCTGTTTCCTCTTGATGTAGCACTCAGCAGTGACTGAGGAGAAACACTTTCATTGAAAGGGGTTGCCAAGCTTCCCAAAATTGCGAGTCTCCAGAAATCTCAGCAACTATTTTTTAACCCAAACTGGATGATACTTTCAGGTAATGATCAGTACACTAAGCTCACTTGGTTCCCCAAATTTCGTTCTTTTATGTTGAAGCATTCGCTTCCAGTAACTGTTTGAATTTTGGCGTTTCACTCTGTTTTCTCCTATACTGACAGATGTATTTGGAACTCTAAATCAAACACGGTTTGTGCTAGCTTCTTGAAACTTGACACAGTAAAGCAGTTTCACGTTCTATCTCTATGTTCTGTTTCCTCTGGATGTAGCCCTAAGCAGTGACTGGGGAGAAATACTTTCATTGACAGGGGTTGCCAAGCTTCCAGAAATTACGAGTCTCCAGAAATCTCAGCAACTATGATTTCACCCAAACTGGATGATACTTTCAGGTAATAATAGGTACACTAAGCCCACTTGGTTCCCCAAATTTCGTTCTTCTATGTTGAAGCGTTCGTTTCCAGTAACAGTTTGAATTTTGGCGTTTCACTCTGTTTTCTCCTATATTGATAGATGTATTTGGAACTCTAAATCAAACACGGTTTGTGCTACCTTCTTCAAACTTGACACAGTAAAGCAGTTTCAAGTTCTATCTATATGTTCTCTTTCCTCTTGATGTAGCACTCAGCAGTGACTGAGGAGAAACACTTTCATTGAAAGGGGTTGCCAAGCTTCCCAAAATTGCGAGTCTCCAGAAATCTCAGCAACTATTTTTTCACCCAAACTGGATGATACTTTCAGGTAATGATCAGTACACTAAGCCCACTTGGTTCGCCAAATTTCGTTCTTCTATGTTGAAGCGTTCGTTTCCAGTAACAGTTTGAATTTTGGCGTTTCACTCTGTTTTCTCCTATATTGATAGATGTATTTGGAACTCTAAATCAAACACGGTTTGTGCTAGCTTCTTGAAACTTGACACAGTAAAGCACTTTCACGTTCTATCTCTATGTTCTGTTTCCTCTGGATGTAGCCCTAAGCAGTGACTGGGGAGAAATACTTTCATTGACAGGGGTTGCCAAGCTTCCAGAAATTACGAGTCTCCAGAAATCTCAGCAACTATGATTTCACCCAACCTGGATGATATTTTCAGGTAATGATCAGTACACTAAGCCCACTTGGTTCCCCAAATTTTGTTCTTCTATGTTGATGCGTTCGCTTCCAGTAACTGTTTGAATTTTGGCGTTTCACTCTGTTTTCTCCTATACTGACAGATGTATTTGGAACTCTAAATCAAACACGGTTTGTGCTAGCTTCTTGAAACTTGACACACTAAAGCAGTTTCACGTTCTATCACTATGTTCTGTTTCCTCTGGATGTAGCCCTAAGCAGTGACTGGGGAAAAATACTTTCATTGACAGAGGTTGCCAAGCTTCCAGAAATTACGAGTCTCCAGAAATCTCAGCAACTATGATTTCACCCATACTGGATGATACTTTCAGGTAATGATCAGTACACTAAGCCCACTTGGTTCGCCAAATTTCGTTCTTCTATGTTGAAGCGTTCGTTTCCAGTAACAGTTTGAATTTTGGCGTTTCACTCTGTTTTCTCCTATATTGATAGATGTATTTGGAACTCTAAACCAAACACGGTTTGTGCTAGCTTCTTGAAACTTGACACAGTAAAGCAGTTTCACGTTCTATCTCTATGTTCTGTTTCCTCTTGATGTAGCACTCAGCAGTGACTGAGGAGAAACACTTTCATTGAAAGGGGTTGCCAAGCTCCCCAAAACTGCGAGTCTCCAGAAATCTCAGCAACTATTTTTTCACCCAAACTGGATGATACTTTCAGGTAATGATCAGTACACTAAGCTCACTTGGTTCCCCAAATTTTGTTCTTCTATGTTGATGCGTTCGCTTCCAGTAACTGTTTGAATTTTGGCGTTTCACTCTGTTTTCTCCTATACTGACAGATGTATTTGGAACTCTAAATCAAACACGGTTTGTGCTAGCTTCTTGAAACTTGACACAGTAAAGCAGTTTCACTTTCTATCTCTATGTTCTGTTTCCTCTGGATGTAGCCCTAAGCAGTGACTGGGGAAAAATACTTTCATTGACAGAGGTTGCCAAGCTTCCAGAAATTACGAGTCTCCAGAAATCTCAGCAACTATGATTTCACCCAAACTGGATGATACTTTCAGGTAATGATCAGTACACTAAGCCCACTTGGTTCCCCAAATTTCGTTCTTCTATGTTGAAGCGTTCGTTTCCAGTAACAGTTTGAATTTTGGCGTTTCACTCTGTTTTCTCCTATATTGATAGATGTATTTGGAACTCTAACCCAAACACGGTTTGTGCTAGCTTCTTGAAACTTGACACAGTAAAGCAGTTTCACGTTCTATCTCTATGTTCTGTCTCCTCTTGATGTAGCCCTAAGCAGTGACTGGGGAGAAACACTTTCATTGAAAGGGGTTGCCAAGCTTCCAAAAATTACGAGTCTCCAGAAATCTCAGCATCTATTTTTTCACCCAAACTGGATGATACTTTCAGGTAATGATGAGTACGCTAAGCCCACTGGGTTCCCCAAATTTCGTTCTTCTATGTTGAAGCGTTCGTTTCCAGTAACAGTTTGAATTTTGGCGTTTCACTCTGTTTTCTCCTATATTGATAGATGTATTTGGAACTCTAAACCAAACACGGTTTGTGCTTGCTTCTTGAAACTTGACACACTAAAGCAGTTTCACGTTCTATCTCTATGTTCTGTTTCCTCTTGATGTAGCACTCAGCAGTGACTGAGGAGAAACACTTTCATTGAAAGGGGTTGCCAAGCTCCCCAAAACTGCGAGTCTCCAGAAATCTCAGCAACTATTTTTTCACCCAAACTGGATGATACTTTCAGGTAATGATCAGTACACTAAGCTCACTTGGTTCCCCAAATTTCGTTCTTTTATGTTGAAGCGTTCACTTCCAGTAACTGTTTGAATTTTGGCGTTTCACTCTGTTTTCTCCTATACTGACAGATGTATTTGGAAATCTAAATCAAACACGGTTTGTGCTAGCTTCTTGAAACTTGACACAGTAAAGCAGTTTCACTTTCTATCTCTATGTTCTGTTTCCTCTGGATGTAGCCCTAAGCAGTGACTGGGGAGAAATACTTTCATTGACAGGGGTTGCCAAGCTTCCAGAAATTACGAGTCTCCAGAAATCTCAGCAACTATGATTTCACCCAAACTGGATGATACTTTCAGGTAATGATCAGTACAGTAAGCTCACTTGGTTCCCCAAATTTCGTTCTTCTATGTTGAAGCGTTCGTTTCCAGTAACAGTTTGAATTTTGGCGTTTCACTCTATTTTCTCCTATATTGATGGATGTATTAGGAACTCTAAATCAAACACGGTTTGTGCTACCTTCTTCAAACTTGACACAGTAAAGCAGTTTCAAGTTCTATCTATATGTTCTCTTTCCTCTTGATGTAGCACTCAGCAGTGACTGAGGAGAAACACATTCATTGAAAGGGGTTGCCAAGCTTCCAGAAATTACGAGTCTCCAGAAATCTCAGCAACTATGATTTCACCCAAACTGGATGATACTTTCAGGTAATGATCAGTACACTAAGCCCACTTGGTTCGCCAAATTTCGTTCTTCTATGTTGAAGCGTTCGTTTCCAGTAACAGTTTGAATTTTGGCGTTTTACTCTGTTTTCTCCTATATTGATAGATGTATTTGGAACTCTAAATCAAACACGGTTTGTGCTAGCTTCTTGAAACTTGACACAGTAAAGCAGTTTCACGTTCTATCTCTATGTCCTGTTTCCTCTTGATGTAGCACTCAGCAGTGACTGAGGAGAAACACTTTCATTGAAAGGGGTTGCCAAGCTCCCCAAAACTGCGAGTCTCCAGAAATCTCAGCAACCATTTTTTCACCCAAACTGGATGATACTTTCAGGTAATGATCAGTACACTAAGCTCACTTGGTTCCCCAAATTTCGTTCTTTTATGTTGAAGCGTTCACTTCCAGTAACTGTTTGAATTTTGGCGTTTCACTCTGTTTTCTCCTATACTGACAGATGTATTTGGAACTCTAAATCAAACACGGTTTGTGCTAGCTTCTTGAAACTTCACACAGTAAAGCAG
The DNA here is from genome assembly GCF_964194105.1 of Spermophilus citellus. Taxonomy (NCBI): domain Eukaryota; kingdom Metazoa; phylum Chordata; class Mammalia; order Rodentia; family Sciuridae; genus Spermophilus; species Spermophilus citellus. The sequence goes on from NC_138182.1 coordinate 100,017,908, forward strand.
TTTCAAGTTCTATCTCTATGTTTTCTTTACTCTTGATGTAGCACTCAGCAGTGACTGAGGAGAAACACATTCATTGAAAGGGGTTGCCAAGCTTCCAGAAATTACGAGTCTCCAGAAATCTCAGCAACTATGATTTCACCCAAACTGGATGATACTTTCAGGTAATGATGAGTACGCTAAGCCCACTGGGTTCCCAAAATTTCGTTCTTCTATGTTGAAGCGTTCGTTTCCAGTAACAGTTTGAATTTTGGCGTTTCACTCTGTTTTCTCCTATATTGATAGATGTATTTGGAACTCTAAATCAAACACGGTTTGTGCTAGCTTCTTGAAACTTGACACAATAAAGCAGTTTCAAGTTCTATCTCTATGTTCTGTCTCCTCTTGATGTAGCCCTAAGCAGTGACTGGGGAGAAACACTTTCATTGAAAGGGGTTGCCAAGCTTCCAAAAATTACGAGTCTCCAGAAATCTCAGCATCTATTTTTTCACCCAAACTGGATGATACTTTCAGGTAATGATGAGTACGCTAAGCCCACTGGGTTCCCAAAATTTCGTTCTTCTATGTTGAAGCGTTCGTGTCCAGTAACAGTTTGAATTTTGGCGTTTCACTCTGTTTTCTCCTATATTGATAGATGTATTTGGAACTCTAAACCAAACACGGTTTGTGCTAGCTTCTTGAAACTTGACATAGTAAAGCAGTTTCACGTTCTATCTCTATGTTCTGTTTCCTCTTGATGTAGCACTCAGCAGTGACTGAGGAGAAACACTTTCATTGAAAGGGGTTGCCAAGCTCCCCAAAACTGCGAGTCTCCAGAAATCTCAGCAACTATTTTTTCACCCAAACTGGATGATACTTTCAGGTAATGATCAGTACACTAAGCTCACTTGGTTCCCCAAATTTCGTTCTTTTATGTTGAAGCGTTCACTTCCAGTAACTGTTTGAATTTTGGCGTTTCACTCTGTTTTCTCCTATACTGACAGATGTATTTGGAACTCTAAATCAAACACGGTTTGTGCTAGCTTCTTGAAACTTGACACAGTAAAGCAGTTTCAAGTTCTATCTCTATGTTTTCTTTCCTCTTGATGTAGCACTCAGCAGTGACTGAGGAGAAACACTTTCATTGAAAGGGGTTGCCAAGCTTCCAGAAATTACGAGTCTCCAGAAATCTCAGCAACTATGATTTCACACAAACTGGATGATACTTTCAGGTAATGATCAGTACACTAAGCCCACTTGGTTCGCCAAATTTCGTTCTTCTATGTTGAAGCGTTTGTTTCCAGTAACAGTTTGAATTTTGGCGTTTTACTCTGTTTTCTCCTATATTGATAGATGTATTTGGAACTCTAAATCAAACACGGTTTGTGCTAGCTTCTTGAAACTTGACACAATAAAGCAGTTTCAAGTTCTATCTCTATGTTCTGTCTCCTCTTGATGTAGCCCTAAGCAGTGACTGGGGAGAAACACTTTCATTGAAAGGGGTTGCCAAGCTTCCAAAAATTACGAGTCTCCAGAAATCTCAGCATCTATTTTTTCACCCAAACTGGATGATACTTTCAGGTAATGATGAGTATGCTAAGCCCACTGGGTTCCCAAAATTTCGTTCTTCTATGTTGAAGCGTTCGTTTCCAGTAACAGTTTGAATTTTGGCGTTTCACTCTGTTTTTTCCTATATTGATAGATGTATTTGGAACTCTAAACCAAACACGGTTTGTGCTAGCTTCTTGAAACTTGACACAGTAAAGCAGTTTCACGTTCTATCTCTATGTTCTGTTTCCTCTTGATGTAGCACTCAGCAGTGACTGAGGAGAAACACTTTCATTGAAAGGGGTTGCCAAGCTCCCCAAAACTGCGAGTCTCCAGAAATCTCAGCAACTATTTTTTCACCCAAACTGGATGATACTTTCAGGTAATGATCAGTACACTAAGCTCACTTGGTTCCCCAAATTTCGTTCTTTTATGTTGAAGCGTTCACTTCCAGTAACTGTTTGAATTTTGGCGTTTCACTCTGTTTTCTCCTATACTGACAGATGTATTTGGAACTCTAAATCAAACACGGTTTGTGCTAGCTTCTTGAAACTTGACACAGTAAAGCAGTTTCAAGTTCTATCTCTATGTTTTCTTTCCTCTTGATGTAGCACTCAGCAGTGACTGAGGAGAAACACTTTCATTGAAAGGGGTTGCCAAGCTTCCAGAAATTACGAGTCTCCAGAAATCTCAGCAACTATTTTTTAACCCAAACTGGATGATACTTTCAGGTAATGATCAGTACACTAAGCCCACTTGGTTCCCCAAATTTCGTTCTTCTATGTTGATGCGTTCGCTTCCAGTAACTGTTTGAATTTTGGCGTTTCACTCTGTTTTCTCCTATACTGACAGATGTATTTGGAACTCTAAATAAAACACAGTTTGTGCTAGCTTCTTGAAACTTGACACAGTAAAGCAGTTTCACGTTCTATCACTATGTTCTGTTTCCTCTGGATGTAGCCCTAAGCAGTGACTGGGGAAAAATACTTTCATTGACAGAGGTTGCCAAGCTTCCAGAAATTACGAGTCTCCAGAAATCTCAGCAACTATGATTTCACCCAAACTGGATGATACTTTCAGGTAATGATCAGTACACTAAGCCCACTTGGTTCCCCAAATTTCGTTCTTCTATGTTGAAGCGTTCGTTTCCAGTAACAGTTTGAATTTTGGCGTTTCACTCTGTTTTCTCCTATATTGATAGATGTATTTGGAACTCTAACCCAAACACGGTTTGTGCTAGCTTCTTGAAACTTGACACAGTAAAGCAGTTTCACGTTCTATCTCTATGTTCTGTCTCCTCTTGATGTAGCCCTAAGCAGTGACTGGGGAGAAACACTTTCATTGAAAGGGGTTGCCAAGCTTCCAAAAATTACGAGTCTCCAGAAATCTCAGCATCTATTTTTTCACCCAAACTTGATGATACTTTCAGGTAATGATGAGTACACTAAGCCCACTGGGTTCCCCAAATTTCGTTCTTCTATGTTGAAGCGTTCGTTTCCAGTAACAGTTTGAATTTTGGCGTTTCACTCTGTTTTCTCCTATATTGATAGATGTATTTGGAACTCTAAACCAAACACGGTTTGTGCTAGCTTCTTGAAACTTGACACAGTAAAGCAGTTTCACGTTCTATCTCTATGTTCTGTTTCCTCTTGATGTAGCACTCAGCAGTGACTGAGGAGAAACACTTTCATTGAAAGGGGTTGCCAAGCTTCCCAAAATTGCGAGTCTCCAGAAATCTCAGCAACTATTTTTTAACCCAAACTGGATGATACTTTCAGGTAATGATCAGTACACTAAGCCCACTTGGTTCCCCAAATTTCGTTCTTCTATGTTGAAGCGTTCGTTTCCAGTAACAGTTTGAATTTTGGCGTTTCACTCTGTTTTCTCCTATATTGATAGATGTATTTGGAACTCTAACCCAAACACGGTTTGTGCTAGCTTCTTGAAACTTGACACAGTAAAGCAGTTTCACGTTCTATATCTATGTTCTGTTTCCTCTTGATGTAGCACTCAGCAGTGACTGAGGAGAAACACTTTCATTGAAAGGGGTTGCCAAGCTTCCCAAAATTGCGAGTCTCCAGAAATCTCAGCAACTATTTTTTAACCCAAACTGGATGATACTTTCAGGTAATGATCAGTACACTAAGCTCACTTGGTTCCCCAAATTTCGTTCTTTTATGTTGAAGCATTCGCTTCCAGTAACTGTTTGAATTTTGGCGTTTCACTCTGTTTTCTCCTATACTGACAGATGTATTTGGAACTCTAAATCAAACACGGTTTGTGCTAGCTTCTTGAAACTTGACACAGTAAAGCAGTTTCACGTTCTATCTCTATGTTCTGTTTCCTCTGGATGTAGCCCTAAGCAGTGACTGGGGAGAAATACTTTCATTGACAGGGGTTGCCAAGCTTCCAGAAATTACGAGTCTCCAGAAATCTCAGCAACTATGATTTCACCCAAACTGGATGATACTTTCAGGTAATAATAGGTACACTAAGCCCACTTGGTTCCCCAAATTTCGTTCTTCTATGTTGAAGCGTTCGTTTCCAGTAACAGTTTGAATTTTGGCGTTTCACTCTGTTTTCTCCTATATTGATAGATGTATTTGGAACTCTAAATCAAACACGGTTTGTGCTACCTTCTTCAAACTTGACACAGTAAAGCAGTTTCAAGTTCTATCTATATGTTCTCTTTCCTCTTGATGTAGCACTCAGCAGTGACTGAGGAGAAACACTTTCATTGAAAGGGGTTGCCAAGCTTCCCAAAATTGCGAGTCTCCAGAAATCTCAGCAACTATTTTTTCACCCAAACTGGATGATACTTTCAGGTAATGATCAGTACACTAAGCCCACTTGGTTCGCCAAATTTCGTTCTTCTATGTTGAAGCGTTCGTTTCCAGTAACAGTTTGAATTTTGGCGTTTCACTCTGTTTTCTCCTATATTGATAGATGTATTTGGAACTCTAAATCAAACACGGTTTGTGCTAGCTTCTTGAAACTTGACACAGTAAAGCACTTTCACGTTCTATCTCTATGTTCTGTTTCCTCTGGATGTAGCCCTAAGCAGTGACTGGGGAGAAATACTTTCATTGACAGGGGTTGCCAAGCTTCCAGAAATTACGAGTCTCCAGAAATCTCAGCAACTATGATTTCACCCAACCTGGATGATATTTTCAGGTAATGATCAGTACACTAAGCCCACTTGGTTCCCCAAATTTTGTTCTTCTATGTTGATGCGTTCGCTTCCAGTAACTGTTTGAATTTTGGTGTTTCACTCTGTTTTCTCCTATACTGACAGATGTATTTGGAACTCTAAATCAAACACGGTTTGTGCTAGCTTCTTGAAACTTGACACACTAAAGCAGTTTCACGTTCTATCACTATGTTCTGTTTCCTCTGGATGTAGCCCTAAGCAGTGACTGGGGAAAAATACTTTCATTGACAGAGGTTGCCAAGCTTCCAGAAATTACGAGTCTCCAGAAATCTCAGCAACTATGATTTCACCCATACTGGATGATACTTTCAGGTAATGATCAGTACACTAAGCCCACTTGGTTCGCCAAATTTCGTTCTTCTATGTTGAAGCGTTCGTTTCCAGTAACAGTTTGAATTTTGGCGTTTCACTCTGTTTTCTCCTATATTGATAGATGTATTTGGAACTCTAAACCAAACACGGTTTGTGCTAGCTTCTTGAAACTTGACACAGTAAAGCAGTTTCACGTTCTATCTCTATGTTCTGTTTCCTCTTGATGTAGCCCTAAGCAGTGACTGGGGAGAAACACTTTCATTGAAAGGGGTTGCCAAGCTTCCAAAAATTACGAGTCTCCAGAAATCTCAGCATCTATTTTTTCACCCAAACTGGATGATACTTTCAGGTAATGATGAGTACGCTAAGCCCACTGGGTTCCCAAAATTTCGTTCTTCTATGTTGAAGCGTTCGTTTCCAGTAACAGTTTGAATTTTGGCGTTTCACTCTGTTTTCTCCTATATTGATAGATGTATTTGGAACTCTAAACCAAACACGGTTTGTGCTAGCTTCTTGAAACTTGACACAGTAAAGCAGTTTCACGTTCTATCTCTATGTTCTGTTTCCTCTTGATGTAGCACTCAGCAGTGACTGAGGAGAAACACTTTCATTGAAAGGGGTTGCCAAGCTCCCCAAAACTGCGAGTCTCCAGAAATCTCAGCAACTATTTTTTCACCCAAACTGGATGATACTTTCAGGTAATGATCAGTACACTAAGCTCACTTGGTTCCCCAAATTTTGTTCTTCTATGTTGATGCGTTCGCTTCCAGTAACTGTTTGAATTTTGGCGTTTCACTCTGTTTTCTCCTATACTGACAGATGTATTTGGAACTCTAAATCAAACACGGTTTGTGCTAGCTTCTTGAAACTTGACACAGTAAAGCAGTTTCACTTTCTATCTCTATGTTCTGTTTCCTCTGGATGTAGCCCTAAGCAGTGACTGGGGAAAAATACTTTCATTGACAGAGGTTGCCAAGCTTCCAGAAATTACGAGTCTCCAGAAATCTCAGCAACTATGATTTCACCCAAACTGGATGATACTTTCAGGTAATGATCAGTACACTAAGCCCACTTGGTTCCCCAAATTTCGTTCTTCTATGTTGAAGCGTTCGTTTCCAGTAACAGTTTGAATTTTGGCGTTTCACTCTGTTTTCTCCTATATTGATAGATGTATTTGGAACTCTAACCCAAACACGGTTTGTGCTAGCTTCTTGAAACTTGACACAGTAAAGCAGTTTCACGTTCTATCTCTATGTTCTGTCTCCTCTTGATGTAGCCCTAAGCAGTGACTGGGGAGAAACACTTTCATTGAAAGGGGTTGCCAAGCTTCCAAAAATTACGAGTCTCCAGAAATCTCAGCATCTATTTTTTCACCCAAACTGGATGATACTTTCAGGTAATGATGAGTACGCTAAGCCCACTGGGTTCCCAAAATTTCGTTCTTCTATGTTGAAGCGTTCGTTTCCAGTAACAGTTTGAATTTTGGCGTTTCACTCTGTTTTCTCCTATATTGATAGATGTATTTGGAACTCTAAACCAAACACGGTTTGTGCTAGCTTCTTGAAACTTGACACACTAAAGCAGTTTCACGTTCTATCTCTATGTTCTGTTTCCTCTTGATGTAGCACTCAGCAGTGACTGAGGAGAAACACTTTCATTGAAAGGGGTTGCCAAGCTCCCCAAAACTGCGAGTCTCCAGAAATCTCAGCAACTATTTTTTCACCCAAACTGGATGATACTTTCAGGTAATGATCAGTACACTAAGCTCACTTGGTTCCCCAAATTTCGTTCTTTTATGTTGAAGCGTTCACTTCCAGTAACTGTTTGAATTTTGGCGTTTCACTCTGTTTTCTCCTATACTGACAGATGTATTTGGAAATCTAAATCAAACACGGTTTGTGCTAGCTTCTTGAAACTTGACACAGTAAAGCAGTTTCACTTTCTATCTCTATGTTCTGTTTCCTCTGGATGTAGCCCTAAGCAGTGACTGGGGAGAAATACTTTCATTGACAGGGGTTGCCAAGCTTCCAGAAATTACGAGTCTCCAGAAATCTCAGCAACTATGATTTCACCCAAACTGGATGATACTTTCAGGTAATGATCAGTACAGTAAGCTCACTTGGTTCCCCAAATTTCGTTCTTCTATGTTGAAGCGTTCGTTTCCAGTAACAGTTTGAATTTTGGCGTTTCACTCTATTTTCTCCTATATTGATGGATGTATTTGGAACTCTAAATCAAACACGGTTTGTGCTACCTTCTTCAAACTTGACACAGTAAAGCAGTTTCAAGTTCTATCTATATGTTCTCTTTCCTCTTGATGTAGCACTCAGCAGTGACTGAGGAGAAACACATTCATTGAAAGGGGTTGCCAAGCTTCCAGAAATTACGAGTCTCCAGAAATCTCAGCAACTATGATTTCACCCAAACTGGATGATACTTTCAGGTAATGATCAGTACACTAAGCCCACTTGGTTCGCCAAATTTCGTTCTTCTATGTTGAAGCGTTCGTTTCCAGTAACAGTTTGAATTTTGGCGTTTTACTCTGTTTTCTCCTATATTGATAGATGTATTTGGAACTCTAAATCAAACACGGTTTGTGCTAGCTTCTTGAAACTTGACACAGTAAAGCAGTTTCACGTTCTATCTCTATGTCCTGTTTCCTCTTGATGTAGCACTCAGCAGTGACTGAGGAGAAACACTTTCATTGAAAGGGGTTGCCAAGCTCCCCAAAAGTGCGAGTCTCCAGAAATCTCAGCAACCATTTTTTCACCCAAACTGGATGATACTTTCAGGTAATGATCAGTACAATAAGCTCACTTGGTTCCCCAAATTTCGTTCTTTTATGTTGAAGCGTTCACTTCCAGTAACTGTTTGAATTTTGGCGTTTCACTCTGTTTTCTCCTATACTGACAGATGTATTTGGAACTCTAAATCAAACACGGTTTGTGCTAGCTTCTTGAAACTTCACACAGTAAAGCAGTTTCAAGTTCTATCTCTATGTTTTCTTTACTCTTGATGTAGCACTCAGCAGTGACTGAGGAGAAACACATTCATTGAAAGGGGTTGCCAAGCTTCCAGAAATTACGAGTCTCCAGAAATCTCAGCAACTATGATTTCACCCAAACTGGATGATACTTTCAGGTAATGATCAGTACACTAAGCCCACTTGGTTCGCCAAATTTCGTTCTTCTATGTTGAAGCGTTCGTTTCCAGTAACAGTTTGAATTTTGGCGTTTTACTCTGTTTTCTCCTATATTGATAGATGTATTTGGAACTCTAAATCAAACACGGTTTGTGCTAGCTTCTTGAAACTTGACACAATAAAGCAGTTTCAAGTTCTATCTCTATGTTCTGTCTCCTCTTGATGTAGCCCTAAGCAGTGACTGGGGAGAAACACTTTCATTGAAAGGGGTTGCCAAGCTTCCAAAAATTACGAGTCTCCAGAAATCTCAGCATCTATTTTTTCACCCAAACTGGATGATACTTTCAGGTAATGATGAGTACGCTAAGCCCACTGGGTTCCCAAAATTTCGTTCTTCTATGTTGAAGCGTTCGTTTCCAGTAACAGTTTGAATTTTGGCGTTTCACTCTGTTTTCTCCTATATTGATAGATGTATTTGGAACTCTAAACCAAACACGGTTTGTGCTAGCTTCTTGAAACTTGACATAGTAAAGCAGTTTCACGTTCTATCTCTATGTTCTGTTTCCTCTTGATTTAGCACTCAGCAGTGACTGAGGAGAAACACTTTCATTGAAAGGGGTTGCCAAGCTCCCCAAAACTGCGAGTCTCCAGAAATCTCAGCAACTATTTTTTCACCCAAACTGGATGATACTTTCAGGTAATGATCAGTACACTAAGCTCACTTGGTTCCCCAAATTTCGTTCTTTTATGTTGAAGCGTTCACTTCCAGTAACTGTTTGAATTTTGGCGTTTCACTCTGTTTTCTCCTATACTGACAGATGTATTTGGAACTCTAAATCAAACACGGTTTGTGCTAGCTTCTTGAAACTTGACACAGTAAAGCAGTTTCAAGTTCTATCTCTATGTTTTCTTTCCTCTTGATGTAGCACTCAGCAGTGACTGAGGAGAAACACTTTCATTGAAAGGGGTTGCCAAGCTTCCAGAAATTACGAGTCTCCAGAAATCTCAGCAACTATGATTTCACACAAACTGGATGATACTTTCAGGTAATGATCAGTACACTAAGCCCACTTGGTTCGCCAAATTTCGTCTTCTATGTTGAAGCGTTTGTTTCCAGTAACAGTTTGAATTTTGGCGTTTTACTCTGTTTTCTCCTATATTGATAGATGTATTTGGAACTCTAAACCAAACACGGTTTGTGCTAGCTTCTTGAAACTTGACACAATAAAGCAGTTTCAAGTTCTATCTCTATGTTCTGTCTCCTCTTGATGTAGCCCTAAGCAGTGACTGGGGAGAAACACTTTCATTGAAAGGGGTTGCCAAGCTTCCAAAAATTACGAGTCTCCAGAAATCTCAGCATCTATTTTTTCACCCAAACTGGATGATACTTTCAGGTAATGATCAGTACACTAAGCCCACTTGGTTCCCCAAATTTCGTTCTTCTATGTTGAAGCGTTCGTTTCCAGTAACAGTTTGAATTTTGGCGTTTCACTCTGTTTTCTCCTATATTGATAGATGTATTTGGAACTCTAACCCAAACACGGTTTGTGCTAGCTTCTTGAAACTTGACACAGTAAAGCAGTTTCACGTTCTATATCTATGTTCTGTTTCCTCTTGATGTAGCACTCAGCAGTGACTGAGGAGAAACACTTTCATTGAAAGGGGTTGCCAAGCTTCCCAAAATTGCGAGTCTCCAGAAATCTCAGCAACTATTTTTTAACCCAAACTGGATGATACTTTCAGGTAATGATCAGTACACTAAGCCCACTTGGTTCCCCAAATTTCGTTCTTCTATGTTAAAGCGTTCGTTTCCAGTAACAGTTTGAATTTTGGCGTTTCACTCTGTTTTCTCCTATATTGATACATGTATTTGGAACTCTAAACCAAACACGGTTTGTGCTAGCTTCTTGAAACTTGACACAGTAAAGCAGTTTCACGTTCTATCTCTATGTTCTGTTTCCTCTTGATGTAGCACTCAGCAGTGACTGAGGAGAAACACTTTCATTGAAAGGGGTTGCCAAGCTCCCCAAAACTGCGAGTCTCCAGAAATCTCAGCAACTATTTTTTCACCCAAACTGGATGATACTTTCAGGTAATGATCAGTACACTAAGGTCACTTGGTTCCCCAAATTTCGTTCTTTTATGTTGAAGCGTTCGCTTTCAGTAACTGTTTGAATTTTGGCGTTTCACTCTGTTTTCTCCTATACTGACAGATGTATTTGGAACTCTAAATCAAACACGGTTTGTGCTAGCTTCTTGAAACTTCACACAGTAAAGCAGTTTCAAGTTCTATCTCTATGTTTTCTTTACTCTTGATGTAGCACTCAGCAGTGACTGAGGAGAAACACATTCATTGAAAGGGGTTGCCAAGCTTCCAGAAATTACGAGTCTCCAGAAATCTCAGCAACTATGATTTCACCCAAACTGGATGATACTTTCAGGTAATGATCAGTACACTAAGCCCACTTGGTTCGCCAAATTTCGTTCTTCTATGTTGAAGCGTTCGTTTCCAGTAACAGTTTGAATTTTGGCGTTTTACTCTGTTTTCTCCTATATTGATAGATGTATTTGGAACTCTAAATCAAACACGGTTTGTGCTAGCTTCTTGAAACTTGACACAATAAAGCAGTTTCAAGTTCTATCTCTATGTTCTGTCTCCTCTTGATGTAGCCCTAAGCAGTGACTGGGGAGAAACACTTTCATTGAAAGGGGTTGCCAAGCTTCCAAAAATTACGAGTCTCCAGAAATCTCAGCATCTATTTTTTCACCCAAACTGGATGATACTTTCAGGTAATGATGAGTACGCTAAGCCCACTGGGTTCCCAAAATTTCGTTCTTCTATGTTGAAGCGTTCGTTTCCAGTAACAGTTTGAATTTTGGCGTTTCACTCTGTTTTCTCCTATATTGATAGATGTATTTGGAACTCTAAACCAAACACGGTTTGTGCTAGCTTCTTGAAACTTGACACAGTAAAGCAGTTTCACGTTCTATCTCTATGTTCTGTTTCCTCTTGATGTAGCACTCAGCAGTGACTGAGGAGAAACACTTTCATTGAAAGGGGTTGCCAAGCTCCCCAAAACTGCGAGTCTCCAGAAATCTCAGCAACTATTTTTTCACCCAAACTGGATGATACTTTCAGGTAATGATCAGTACACTAAGCCCACTTGGTTCGCCAAATTTCGTTCTTCTATGTTGAAGCGTTCGTTTCCAGTAACAGTTTGAATTTTGGCGTTTCACTCTGTTTTCTCCTATATTGATAGATGTATTTGGAACTCTAAATCAAACACGGTTTGTGCTAGCTTCTTGAAACTTGACACAGTAAAGCACTTTCACGTTCTATCTCTATGTTCTGTTTCCTCTGGATGTAGCCCTAAGCAGTGACTGGGGAGAAATACTTTCATTGACAGGGGTTGCCAAGCTTCCAGAAATTACGAGTCTCCAGAAATCTCAGCAACTATGATTTCACCCAACCTGGATGATATTTTCAGGTAATGATCAGTACACTAAGCCCACTTGGTTCCCCAAATTTTGTTCTTCTATGTTGATGCGTTCGCTTCCAGTAACTGTTTGAATTTTGGCGTTTCACTCTGTTTTCTCCTATACTGACAGATGTATTTGGAACTCTAAATCAAACACGGTTTGTGCTAGCTTCTTGAAACTTGACACACTAAAGCAGTTTCACGTTCTATCACTATGTTCTGTTTCCTCTGGATGTAGCCCTAAGCAGTGACTGGGGAAAAATACTTTCATTGACAGAGGTTGCCAAGCTTCCAGAAATTACGAGTCTCCAGAAATCTCAGCAACTATGATTTCACCCATACTGGATGATACTTTCAGGTAATGATCAGTACACTAAGCCCACTTGGTTCGCCAAATTTCGTTCTTCTATGTTGAAGCGTTCGTTTCCAGTAACAGTTTGAATTTTGGCGTTTCACTCTGTTTTCTCCTATATTGATAGATGTATTTGGAACTCTAAACCAAACACGGTTTGTGCTAGCTTCTTGAAACTTGACACAGTAAAGCAGTTTCACGTTCTATCTCTATGTTCTGTTTCCTCTTGATGTAGCACTCAGCAGTGACTGAGGAGAAACACTTTCATTGAAAGGGGTTGCCAAGCTCCCCAAAACTGCGAGTCTCCAGAAATCTCAGCAACTATTTTTTCACCCAAACTGGATGATACTTTCAGGTAATGATCAGTACACTAAGCTCACTTGGTTCCCCAAATTTTGTTCTTCTATGTTGATGCGTTCGCTTCCAGTAACTGTTTGAATTTTGGCGTTTCACTCTGTTTTCTCCTATACTGACAGATGTATTTGGAACTCTAAATCAAACACGGTTTGTGCTAGCTTCTTGAAACTTGACACAGTAAAGCAGTTTCACTTTCTATCTCTATGTTCTGTTTCCTCTGGATGTAGCCCTAAGCAGTGACTGGGGAAAAATACTTTCATTGACAGAGGTTGCCAAGCTTCCAGAAATTACGAGTCTCCAGAAATCTCAGCAACTATGATTTCACCCAAACTGGATGATACTTTCAGGTAATGATCAGTACACTAAGCCCACTTGGTTCCCCAAATTTCGTTCTTCTATGTTGAAGCGTTCGTTTCCAGTAACAGTTTGAATTTTGGCGTTTCACTCTGTTTTCTCCTATATTGATAGATGTATTTGGAACTCTAACCCAAACACGGTTTGTGCTAGCTTCTTGAAACTTGACACAGTAAAGCAGTTTCACGTTCTATCTCTATGTTCTGTCTCCTCTTGATGTAGCCCTAAGCAGTGACTGGGGAGAAACACTTTCATTGAAAGGGGTTGCCAAGCTTCCAAAAATTACGAGTCTCCAGAAATCTCAGCATCTATTTTTTCACCCAAACTGGATGATACTTTCAGGTAATGATGAGTACGCTAAGCCCACTGGGTTCCCCAAATTTCGTTCTTCTATGTTGAAGCGTTCGTTTCCAGTAACAGTTTGAATTTTGGCGTTTCACTCTGTTTTCTCCTATATTGATAGATGTATTTGGAACTCTAAACCAAACACGGTTTGTGCTTGCTTCTTGAAACTTGACACACTAAAGCAGTTTCACGTTCTATCTCTATGTTCTGTTTCCTCTTGATGTAGCACTCAGCAGTGACTGAGGAGAAACACTTTCATTGAAAGGGGTTGCCAAGCTCCCCAAAACTGCGAGTCTCCAGAAATCTCAGCAACTATTTTTTCACCCAAACTGGATGATACTTTCAGGTAATGATCAGTACACTAAGCCCACTTGGTTCGCCAAATTTCGTTCTTCTATGTTGAAGCGTTCGTTTCCAGTAACAGTTTGAATTTTGGCGTTTCACTCTGTTTTCTCCTATATTGATAGATGTATTTGGAACTCTAAATCAAACACGGTTTGTGCTAGCTTCTTGAAACTTGACACAGTAAAGCACTTTCACGTTCTATCTCTATGTTCTGTTTCCTCTGGATGTAGCCCTAAGCAGTGACTGGGGAGAAATACTTTCATTGACAGGGGTTGCCAAGCTTCCAGAAATTACGAGTCTCCAGAAATCTCAGCAACTATGATTTCACCCAACCTGGATGATATTTTCAGGTAATGATCAGTACACTAAGCCCACTTGGTTCCCCAAATTTTGTTCTTCTATGTTGATGCGTTCGCTTCCAGTAACTGTTTGAATTTTGGTGTTTCACTCTGTTTTCTCCTATACTGACAGATGTATTTGGAACTCTAAATCAAACACGGTTTGTGCTAGCTTCTTGAAACTTGACACACTAAAGCAGTTTCACGTTCTATCACTATGTTCTGTTTCCTCTGGATGTAGCCCTAAGCAGTGACTGGGGAAAAATACTTTCATTGACAGAGGTTGCCAAGCTTCCAGAAATTACGAGTCTCCAGAAATCTCAGCAACTATGATTTCACCCATACTGGATGATACTTTCAGGTAATGATCAGTACACTAAGCCCACTTGGTTCGCCAAATTTCGTTCTTCTATGTTGAAGCGTTCGTTTCCAGTAACAGTTTGAATTTTGGCGTTTCACTCTGTTTTCTCCTATATTGATAGATGTATTTGGAACTCTAAACCAAACACGGTTTGTGCTAGCTTCTTGAAACTTGACACAGTAAAGCAGTTTCACGTTCTATCTCTATGTTCTGTTTCCTCTTGATGTAGCCCTAAGCAGTGACTGGGGAGAAACACTTTCATTGAAAGGGGTTGCCAAGCTTCCAAAAATTACGAGTCTCCAGAAATCTCAGCATCTATTTTTTCACCCAAACTGGATGATACTTTCAGGTAATGATGAGTACGCTAAGCCCACTGGGTTCCCAAAATTTCGTTCTTCTATGTTGAAGCGTTCGTTTCCAGTAACAGTTTGAATTTTGGCGTTTCACTCTGTTTTCTCCTATATTGATAGATGTATTTGGAACTCTAAACCAAACACGGTTTGTGCTAGCTTCTTGAAACTTGACACAGTAAAGCAGTTTCACGTTCTATCTCTATGTTCTGTTTCCTCTTGATGTAGCACTCAGCAGTGACTGAGGAGAAACACTTTCATTGAAAGGGGTTGCCAAGCTCCCCAAAACTGCGAGTCTCCAGAAATCTCAGCAACTATTTTTTCACCCAAACTGGATGATACTTTCAGGTAATGATCAGTACACTAAGCTCACTTGGTTCCCCAAATTTTGTTCTTCTATGTTGATGCGTTCGCTTCCAGTAACTGTTTGAATTTTGGCGTTTCACTCTGTTTTCTCCTATACTGACAGATGTATTTGGAACTCTAAATCAAACACGGTTTGTGCTAGCTTCTTGAAACTTGACACAGTAAAGCAGTTTCACTTTCTATCTCTATGTTCTGTTTCCTCTGGATGTAGCCCTAAGCAGTGACTGGGGAAAAATACTTTCATTGACAGAGGTTGCCAAGCTTCCAGAAATTACGAGTCTCCAGAAATCTCAGCAACTATGATTTCACCCAAACTGGATGATACTTTCAGGTAATGATCAGTACACTAAGCCCACTTGGTTCCCCAAATTTCGTTCTTCTATGTTGAAGCGTTCGTTTCCAGTAACAGTTTGAATTTTGGCGTTTCACTCTGTTTTCTCCTATATTGATAGATGTATTTGGAACTCTAACCCAAACACGGTTTGTGCTAGCTTCTTGAAACTTGACACAGTAAAGCAGTTTCACGTTCTATCTCTATGTTCTGTCTCCTCTTGATGTAGCCCTAAGCAGTGACTGGGGAGAAACACTTTCATTGAAAGGGGTTGCCAAGCTTCCAAAAATTACGAGTCTCCAGAAATCTCAGCATCTATTTTTTCACCCAAACTTGATGATACTTTCAGGTAATGATGAGTACACTAAGCCCACTGGGTTCCCCAAATTTCGTTCTTCTATGTTGAAGCGTTCGTTTCCAGTAACAGTTTGAATTTTGGCGTTTCACTCTGTTTTCTCCTATATTGATAGATGTATTTGGAACTCTAAACCAAACACGGTTTGTGCTAGCTTCTTGAAACTTGACACAGTAAAGCAGTTTCACGTTCTATCTCTATGTTCTTTTTCCTCTTCGATGTAGCACTCAGCAGTGACTGAGGAGAAACACTTTCATTGAAAGGGGTTGCCAAGCTTCCCAAAATTGCGAGTCTCCAGAAATCTCAGCAACTATTTTTAAACCCAAACTGAATGATACTTTCAGGTAATGATCAGTACACTAAGCCCACTTGGTTCCCCAAATTTCGTTCTTCTATATTGAAGCGTTCGTTTCCAGTAACAGTTTGAATTTTGGCGTTTCACTCTGTTTTCTCCTATATTGATAGATGTATTTGGAACTCTAAACCAAACACGGTTTGTGCTAGCTTCTTGAAACTTGACACAGTAAAGCAGTTTCACGTTCTATCTCTATGTTCTGTTTCCTCTTGATGTAGCACTCAGCAGTGACTGAGGAGAAACACTTTCATTGAAAGGGGTTGCCAAGCTTCCCAAAATTGCGAGTCTCCAGAAATCTCAGCAACTATTTTTTAACCCAAACTGGATGATACTTTCAGGTAGTGATCAGTACACTAAGCTCACTTGGTTCCCCAAATTTCGTTCTTTTATGTTGAAGCGTTCGCTTCCAGTAACTGTTTGAATTTTGGCGTTTCACTCTGTTTTCTCCTATATTGATAGATGTATTTGGAACTCTAAACCAAACACGGTTTGTGCTAGCTTCTTGAAACTTGACACAGTAAAGCAGTTTCACGTTCTATATCTATGTTCTGTTTCCTCTTGATGTAGCACTCAGCAGTGACTGAGGAGAAACACTTTCATTGAAAGGGGTTGCCATGCTTCCCAAAATTGCGAGTCTCCAGAAATCTCAGCAACTATTTTTTAACCCAAACTGGATGATACTTTCAGGTAATGATCAGTACACTAAGCCCACTTGGTTCCCCAAATTTCGTTCTTCTATGTTAAAGCGTTCGTTTCCAGTAACAGTTTGAATTTTGGCGTTTCACTCTGTTTTCTCCTATATTGATAGATGTATTTGGAACTCTAAACCAAACACGGTTTGTGCTAGCTTCTTGAAACTTGACACAGTAAAGCAGTTTCACGTTCTATCTCTATGTTCTGTTTCCTCTTGATGTAGCACTCAGCAGTGACTGAGGAGAAACACTTTCATTGAAAGGGGTTGCCAAGCTTCCCAAAATTGCGAGTCTCCAGAAATCTCAGCAACTATTTTTTAACCCAAACTGGATGATACTTTCAGGTAATGATCAGTACACTAAGCTCACTTGGTTCCCCAAATTTCGTTCTTTTATGTTGAAGCATTCGCTTCCAGTAACTGTTTGAATTTTGGCGTTTCACTCTGTTTTCTCCTATACTGACAGATGTATTTGGAACACTAAATCAAACACGGTTTGTGCTAGCTTCTTGAAACTTGACACAGTAAAGCAGTTTCACGTTCTATCTCTATGTTCTGTTTCCTCTGGATGTAGCCCTAAGCAGTGACTGGGGAGAAATACTTTCATTGACAGGGGTTGCCAAGCTTCCAGAAATTACGAGTCTCCAGAAATCTCAGCAACTATGATTTCACCCAAACTGGATGATACTTTCAGGTAATAATAGGTACACTAAGCCCACTTGGTTCCCCAAATTTCGTTCTTCTATGTTGAAGCGTTCGTTTCCAGTAACAGTTTGAATTTTGGCGTTTCACTCTGTTTTCTCCTATATTGATAGATGTATTTGGAACTCTAAATCAAACACGGTTTGTGCTACCTTCTTCAAACTTGACACAGTAAAGCAGTTTCAAGTTCTATCTATATGTTCTCTTTCCTCTTGATGTAGCACTCAGCAGTGACTGAGGAGAAACACTTTCATTGAAAGGGGTTGCCAAGCTTCCCAAAATTGCGAGTCTCCAGAAATCTCAGCAACTATTTTTTCACCCAAACTGGATGATACTTTCAGGTAATGATCAGTACACTAAGCCCACTTGGTTCGCCAAATTTCGTTCTTCTATGTTGAAGCGTTCGTTTCCAGTAACAGTTTGAATTTTGGCGTTTCACTCTGTTTTCTCCTATATTGATAGATGTATTTGGAACTCTAAATCAAACACGGTTTGTGCTAGCTTCTTGAAACTTGACACAGTAAAGCACTTTCACGTTCTATCTCTATGTTCTGTTTCCTCTGGATGTAGCCCTAAGCAGTGACTGGGGAGAAATACTTTCATTGACAGGGGTTGCCAAGCTTCCAGAAATTACGAGTCTCCAGAAATCTCAGCAACTATGATTTCACCCAACCTGGATGATATTTTCAGGTAATGATCAGTACACTAAGCCCACTTGGTTCCCCAAATTTTGTTCTTCTATGTTGATGCGTTCGCTTCCAGTAACTGTTTGAATTTTGGCGTTTCACTCTGTTTTCTCCTATACTGACAGATGTATTTGGAACTCTAAATCAAACACGGTTTGTGCTAGCTTCTTGAAACTTGACACACTAAAGCAGTTTCACGTTCTATCACTATGTTCTGTTTCCTCTGGATGTAGCCCTAAGCAGTGACTGGGGAAAAATACTTTCATTGACAGAGGTTGCCAAGCTTCCAGAAATTACGAGTCTCCAGAAATCTCAGCAACTATGATTTCACCCATACTGGATGATACTTTCAGGTAATGATCAGTACACTAAGCCCACTTGGTTCGCCAAATTTCGTTCTTCTATGTTGAAGCGTTCGTTTCCAGTAACAGTTTGAATTTTGGCGTTTCACTCTGTTTTCTCCTATATTGATAGATGTATTTGGAACTCTAAACCAAACACGGTTTGTGCTAGCTTCTTGAAACTTGACACAGTAAAGCAGTTTCACGTTCTATCTCTATGTTCTGTTTCCTCTTGATGTAGCACTCAGCAGTGACTGAGGAGAAACACTTTCATTGAAAGGGGTTGCCAAGCTCCCCAAAACTGCGAGTCTCCAGAAATCTCAGCAACTATTTTTTCACCCAAACTGGATGATACTTTCAGGTAATGATCAGTACACTAAGCTCACTTGGTTCCCCAAATTTTGTTCTTCTATGTTGATGCGTTCGCTTCCAGTAACTGTTTGAATTTTGGCGTTTCACTCTGTTTTCTCCTATACTGACAGATGTATTTGGAACTCTAAATCAAACACGGTTTGTGCTAGCTTCTTGAAACTTGACACAGTAAAGCAGTTTCACTTTCTATCTCTATGTTCTGTTTCCTCTGGATGTAGCCCTAAGCAGTGACTGGGGAAAAATACTTTCATTGACAGAGGTTGCCAAGCTTCCAGAAATTACGAGTCTCCAGAAATCTCAGCAACTATGATTTCACCCAAACTGGATGATACTTTCAGGTAATGATCAGTACACTAAGCCCACTTGGTTCCCCAAATTTCGTTCTTCTATGTTGAAGCGTTCGTTTCCAGTAACAGTTTGAATTTTGGCGTTTCACTCTGTTTTCTCCTATATTGATAGATGTATTTGGAACTCTAACCCAAACACGGTTTGTGCTAGCTTCTTGAAACTTGACACAGTAAAGCAGTTTCACGTTCTATCTCTATGTTCTGTCTCCTCTTGATGTAGCCCTAAGCAGTGACTGGGGAGAAACACTTTCATTGAAAGGGGTTGCCAAGCTTCCAAAAATTACGAGTCTCCAGAAATCTCAGCATCTATTTTTTCACCCAAACTGGATGATACTTTCAGGTAATGATGAGTACGCTAAGCCCACTGGGTTCCCCAAATTTCGTTCTTCTATGTTGAAGCGTTCGTTTCCAGTAACAGTTTGAATTTTGGCGTTTCACTCTGTTTTCTCCTATATTGATAGATGTATTTGGAACTCTAAACCAAACACGGTTTGTGCTTGCTTCTTGAAACTTGACACACTAAAGCAGTTTCACGTTCTATCTCTATGTTCTGTTTCCTCTTGATGTAGCACTCAGCAGTGACTGAGGAGAAACACTTTCATTGAAAGGGGTTGCCAAGCTCCCCAAAACTGCGAGTCTCCAGAAATCTCAGCAACTATTTTTTCACCCAAACTGGATGATACTTTCAGGTAATGATCAGTACACTAAGCTCACTTGGTTCCCCAAATTTCGTTCTTTTATGTTGAAGCGTTCACTTCCAGTAACTGTTTGAATTTTGGCGTTTCACTCTGTTTTCTCCTATACTGACAGATGTATTTGGAAATCTAAATCAAACACGGTTTGTGCTAGCTTCTTGAAACTTGACACAGTAAAGCAGTTTCACTTTCTATCTCTATGTTCTGTTTCCTCTGGATGTAGCCCTAAGCAGTGACTGGGGAGAAATACTTTCATTGACAGGGGTTGCCAAGCTTCCAGAAATTACGAGTCTCCAGAAATCTCAGCAACTATGATTTCACCCAAACTGGATGATACTTTCAGGTAATGATCAGTACAGTAAGCTCACTTGGTTCCCCAAATTTCGTTCTTCTATGTTGAAGCGTTCGTTTCCAGTAACAGTTTGAATTTTGGCGTTTCACTCTATTTTCTCCTATATTGATGGATGTATTAGGAACTCTAAATCAAACACGGTTTGTGCTACCTTCTTCAAACTTGACACAGTAAAGCAGTTTCAAGTTCTATCTATATGTTCTCTTTCCTCTTGATGTAGCACTCAGCAGTGACTGAGGAGAAACACATTCATTGAAAGGGGTTGCCAAGCTTCCAGAAATTACGAGTCTCCAGAAATCTCAGCAACTATGATTTCACCCAAACTGGATGATACTTTCAGGTAATGATCAGTACACTAAGCCCACTTGGTTCGCCAAATTTCGTTCTTCTATGTTGAAGCGTTCGTTTCCAGTAACAGTTTGAATTTTGGCGTTTTACTCTGTTTTCTCCTATATTGATAGATGTATTTGGAACTCTAAATCAAACACGGTTTGTGCTAGCTTCTTGAAACTTGACACAGTAAAGCAGTTTCACGTTCTATCTCTATGTCCTGTTTCCTCTTGATGTAGCACTCAGCAGTGACTGAGGAGAAACACTTTCATTGAAAGGGGTTGCCAAGCTCCCCAAAACTGCGAGTCTCCAGAAATCTCAGCAACCATTTTTTCACCCAAACTGGATGATACTTTCAGGTAATGATCAGTACACTAAGCTCACTTGGTTCCCCAAATTTCGTTCTTTTATGTTGAAGCGTTCACTTCCAGTAACTGTTTGAATTTTGGCGTTTCACTCTGTTTTCTCCTATACTGACAGATGTATTTGGAACTCTAAATCAAACACGGTTTGTGCTAGCTTCTTGAAACTTCACACAGTAAAGCAGTTTCAAGTTCTATCTCTATGTTTTCTTTACTCTTGATGTAGCACTCAGCAGTGACTGAGGAGAAACACATTCATTGAAAGGGGTTGCCAAGCTTCCAGAAATTACGAGTCTCCAGAAATCTCAGCAACTATGATTTCACCCAAACTGGATGATACTTTCAGGTAATGATGAGTACGCTAAGCCCACTGGGTTCCCAAAATTTCGTTCTTCTATGTTGAAGCGTTCGTTTCCAGTAACAGTTTGAATTTTGGCGTTTCACTCTGTTTTCTCCTATATTGATAGATGTATTTGGAACTCTAAATCAAACACGGTTTGTGCTAGCTTCTTGAAACTTGACACAATAAAGCAGTTTCAAGTTCTATCTCTATGTTCTGTCTCCTCTTGATGTAGCCCTAAGCAGTGACTGGGGAGAAACACTTTCATTGAAAGGGGTTGCCAAGCTTCCAAAAATTACGAGTCTCCAGAAATCTCAGCATCTATTTTTTCACCCAAACTGGATGATACTTTCAGGTAATGATGAGTACGCTAAGCCCACTGGGTTCCCAAAATTTCGTTCTTCTATGTTGAAGCGTTCGTGTCCAGTAACAGTTTGAATTTTGGCGTTTCACTCTGTTTTCTCCTATATTGATAGATGTATTTGGAACTCTAAACCAAACACGGTTTGTGCTAGCTTCTTGAAACTTGACATAGTAAAGCAGTTTCACGTTCTATCTCTATGTTCTGTTTCCTCTTGATGTAGCACTCAGCAGTGACTGAGGAGAAACACTTTCATTGAAAGGGGTTGCCAAGCTCCCCAAAACTGCGAGTCTCCAGAAATCTCAGCAACTATTTTTTCACCCAAACTGGATGATACTTTCAGGTAATGATCAGTACACTAAGCTCACTTGGTTCCCCAAATTTCGTTCTTTTATGTTGAAGCGTTCACTTCCAGTAACTGTTTGAATTTTGGCGTTTCACTCTGTTTTCTCCTATACTGACAGATGTATTTGGAACTCTAAATCAAACACGGTTTGTGCTAGCTTCTTGAAACTTGACACAGTAAAGCAGTTTCAAGTTCTATCTCTATGTTTTCTTTCCTCTTGATGTAGCACTCAGCAGTGACTGAGGAGAAACACTTTCATTGAAAGGGGTTGCCAAGCTTCCAGAAATTACGAGTCTCCAGAAATCTCAGCAACTATGATTTCACACAAACTGGATGATACTTTCAGGTAATGATCAGTACACTAAGCCCACTTGGTTCGCCAAATTTCGTTCTTCTATGTTGAAGCGTTTGTTTCCAGTAACAGTTTGAATTTTGGCGTTTTACTCTGTTTTCTCCTATATTGATAGATGTATTTGGAACTCTAAATCAAACACGGTTTGTGCTAGCTTCTTGAAACTTGACACAATAAAGCAGTTTCAAGTTCTATCTCTATGTTCTGTCTCCTCTTGATGTAGCCCTAAGCAGTGACTGGGGAGAAACACTTTCATTGAAAGGGGTTGCCAAGCTTCCAAAAATTACGAGTCTCCAGAAATCTCAGCATCTATTTTTTCACCCAAACTGGATGATACTTTCAGGTAATGATGAGTATGCTAAGCCCACTGGGTTCCCAAAATTTCGTTCTTCTATGTTGAAGCGTTCGTTTCCAGTAACAGTTTGAATTTTGGCGTTTCACTCTGTTTTTTCCTATATTGATAGATGTATTTGGAACTCTAAACCAAACACGGTTTGTGCTAGCTTCTTGAAACTTGACACAGTAAAGCAGTTTCACGTTCTATCTCTATGTTCTGTTTCCTCTTGATGTAGCACTCAGCAGTGACTGAGGAGAAACACTTTCATTGAAAGGGGTTGCCAAGCTCCCCAAAACTGCGAGTCTCCAGAAATCTCAGCAACTATTTTTTCACCCAAACTGGATGATACTTTCAGGTAATGATCAGTACACTAAGCTCACTTGGTTCCCCAAATTTCGTTCTTTTATGTTGAAGCGTTCACTTCCAGTAACTGTTTGAATTTTGGCGTTTCACTCTGTTTTCTCCTATACTGACAGATGTATTTGGAACTCTAAATCAAACACGGTTTGTGCTAGCTTCTTGAAACTTGACACAGTAAAGCAGTTTCAAGTTCTATCTCTATGTTTTCTTTCCTCTTGATGTAGCACTCAGCAGTGACTGAGGAGAAACACTTTCATTGAAAGGGGTTGCCAAGCTTCCAGAAATTACGAGTCTCCAGAAATCTCAGCAACTATTTTTTAACCCAAACTGGATGATACTTTCAGGTAATGATCAGTACACTAAGCCCACTTGGTTCCCCAAATTTCGTTCTTCTATGTTGATGCGTTCGCTTCCAGTAACTGTTTGAATTTTGGCGTTTCACTCTGTTTTCTCCTATACTGACAGATGTATTTGGAACTCTAAATAAAACACAGTTTGTGCTAGCTTCTTGAAACTTGACACAGTAAAGCAGTTTCACGTTCTATCACTATGTTCTGTTTCCTCTGGATGTAGCCCTAAGCAGTGACTGGGGAAAAATACTTTCATTGACAGAGGTTGCCAAGCTTCCAGAAATTACGAGTCTCCAGAAATCTCAGCAACTATGATTTCACCCAAACTGGATGATACTTTCAGGTAATGATCAGTACACTAAGCCCACTTGGTTCCCCAAATTTCGTTCTTCTATGTTGAAGCGTTCGTTTCCAGTAACAGTTTGAATTTTGGCGTTTCACTCTGTTTTCTCCTATATTGATAGATGTATTTGGAACTCTAACCCAAACACGGTTTGTGCTAGCTTCTTGAAACTTGACACAGTAAAGCAGTTTCACGTTCTATCTCTATGTTCTGTCTCCTCTTGATGTAGCCCTAAGCAGTGACTGGGGAGAAACACTTTCATTGAAAGGGGTTGCCAAGCTTCCAAAAATTACGAGTCTCCAGAAATCTCAGCATCTATTTTTTCACCCAAACTTGATGATACTTTCAGGTAATGATGAGTACACTAAGCCCACTGGGTTCCCCAAATTTCGTTCTTCTATGTTGAAGCGTTCGTTTCCAGTAACAGTTTGAATTTTGGCGTTTCACTCTGTTTTCTCCTATATTGATAGATGTATTTGGAACTCTAAACCAAACACGGTTTGTGCTAGCTTCTTGAAACTTGACACAGTAAAGCAGTTTCACGTTCTATCTCTATGTTCTGTTTCCTCTTGATGTAGCACTCAGCAGTGACTGAGGAGAAACACTTTCATTGAAAGGGGTTGCCAAGCTTCCCAAAATTGCGAGTCTCCAGAAATCTCAGCAACTATTTTTTAACCCAAACTGGATGATACTTTCAGGTAATGATCAGTACACTAAGCCCACTTGGTTCCCCAAATTTCGTTCTTCTATGTTGAAGCGTTCGTTTCCAGTAACAGTTTGAATTTTGGCGTTTCACTCTGTTTTCTCCTATATTGATAGATGTATTTGGAACTCTAACCCAAACACGGTTTGTGCTAGCTTCTTGAAACTTGACACAGTAAAGCAGTTTCACGTTCTATATCTATGTTCTGTTTCCTCTTGATGTAGCACTCAGCAGTGACTGAGGAGAAACACTTTCATTGAAAGGGGTTGCCAAGCTTCCCAAAATTGCGAGTCTCCAGAAATCTCAGCAACTATTTTTTAACCCAAACTGGATGATACTTTCAGGTAATGATCAGTACACTAAGCTCACTTGGTTCCCCAAATTTCGTTCTTTTATGTTGAAGCATTCGCTTCCAGTAACTGTTTGAATTTTGGCGTTTCACTCTGTTTTCTCCTATACTGACAGATGTATTTGGAACTCTAAATCAAACACGGTTTGTGCTAGCTTCTTGAAACTTGACACAGTAAAGCAGTTTCACGTTCTATCTCTATGTTCTGTTTCCTCTGGATGTAGCCCTAAGCAGTGACTGGGGAGAAATACTTTCATTGACAGGGGTTGCCAAGCTTCCAGAAATTACGAGTCTCCAGAAATCTCAGCAACTATGATTTCACCCAAACTGGATGATACTTTCAGGTAATAATAGGTACACTAAGCCCACTTGGTTCCCCAAATTTCGTTCTTCTATGTTGAAGCGTTCGTTTCCAGTAACAGTTTGAATTTTGGCGTTTCACTCTGTTTTCTCCTATATTGATAGATGTATTTGGAACTCTAAATCAAACACGGTTTGTGCTACCTTCTTCAAACTTGACACAGTAAAGCAGTTTCAAGTTCTATCTATATGTTCTCTTTCCTCTTGATGTAGCACTCAGCAGTGACTGAGGAGAAACACTTTCATTGAAAGGGGTTGCCAAGCTTCCCAAAATTGCGAGTCTCCAGAAATCTCAGCAACTATTTTTTCACCCAAACTGGATGATACTTTCAGGTAATGATCAGTACACTAAGCCCACTTGGTTCGCCAAATTTCGTTCTTCTATGTTGAAGCGTTCGTTTCCAGTAACAGTTTGAATTTTGGCGTTTCACTCTGTTTTCTCCTATATTGATAGATGTATTTGGAACTCTAAATCAAACACGGTTTGTGCTAGCTTCTTGAAACTTGACACAGTAAAGCACTTTCACGTTCTATCTCTATGTTCTGTTTCCTCTGGATGTAGCCCTAAGCAGTGACTGGGGAGAAATACTTTCATTGACAGGGGTTGCCAAGCTTCCAGAAATTACGAGTCTCCAGAAATCTCAGCAACTATGATTTCACCCAACCTGGATGATATTTTCAGGTAATGATCAGTACACTAAGCCCACTTGGTTCCCCAAATTTTGTTCTTCTATGTTGATGCGTTCGCTTCCAGTAACTGTTTGAATTTTGGTGTTTCACTCTGTTTTCTCCTATACTGACAGATGTATTTGGAACTCTAAATCAAACACGGTTTGTGCTAGCTTCTTGAAACTTGACACACTAAAGCAGTTTCACGTTCTATCACTATGTTCTGTTTCCTCTGGATGTAGCCCTAAGCAGTGACTGGGGAAAAATACTTTCATTGACAGAGGTTGCCAAGCTTCCAGAAATTACGAGTCTCCAGAAATCTCAGCAACTATGATTTCACCCATACTGGATGATACTTTCAGGTAATGATCAGTACACTAAGCCCACTTGGTTCGCCAAATTTCGTTCTTCTATGTTGAAGCGTTCGTTTCCAGTAACAGTTTGAATTTTGGCGTTTCACTCTGTTTTCTCCTATATTGATAGATGTATTTGGAACTCTAAACCAAACACGGTTTGTGCTAGCTTCTTGAAACTTGACACAGTAAAGCAGTTTCACGTTCTATCTCTATGTTCTGTTTCCTCTTGATGTAGCCCTAAGCAGTGACTGGGGAGAAACACTTTCATTGAAAGGGGTTGCCAAGCTTCCAAAAATTACGAGTCTCCAGAAATCTCAGCATCTATTTTTTCACCCAAACTGGATGATACTTTCAGGTAATGATGAGTACGCTAAGCCCACTGGGTTCCCAAAATTTCGTTCTTCTATGTTGAAGCGTTCGTTTCCAGTAACAGTTTGAATTTTGGCGTTTCACTCTGTTTTCTCCTATATTGATAGATGTATTTGGAACTCTAAACCAAACACGGTTTGTGCTAGCTTCTTGAAACTTGACACAGTAAAGCAGTTTCACGTTCTATCTCTATGTTCTGTTTCCTCTTGATGTAGCACTCAGCAGTGACTGAGGAGAAACACTTTCATTGAAAGGGGTTGCCAAGCTCCCCAAAACTGCGAGTCTCCAGAAATCTCAGCAACTATTTTTTCACCCAAACTGGATGATACTTTCAGGTAATGATCAGTACACTAAGCTCACTTGGTTCCCCAAATTTTGTTCTTCTATGTTGATGCGTTCGCTTCCAGTAACTGTTTGAATTTTGGCGTTTCACTCTGTTTTCTCCTATACTGACAGATGTATTTGGAACTCTAAATCAAACACGGTTTGTGCTAGCTTCTTGAAACTTGACACAGTAAAGCAGTTTCACTTTCTATCTCTATGTTCTGTTTCCTCTGGATGTAGCCCTAAGCAGTGACTGGGGAAAAATACTTTCATTGACAGAGGTTGCCAAGCTTCCAGAAATTACGAGTCTCCAGAAATCTCAGCAACTATGATTTCACCCAAACTGGATGATACTTTCAGGTAATGATCAGTACACTAAGCCCACTTGGTTCCCCAAATTTCGTTCTTCTATGTTGAAGCGTTCGTTTCCAGTAACAGTTTGAATTTTGGCGTTTCACTCTGTTTTCTCCTATATTGATAGATGTATTTGGAACTCTAACCCAAACACGGTTTGTGCTAGCTTCTTGAAACTTGACACAGTAAAGCAGTTTCACGTTCTATCTCTATGTTCTGTCTCCTCTTGATGTAGCCCTAAGCAGTGACTGGGGAGAAACACTTTCATTGAAAGGGGTTGCCAAGCTTCCAAAAATTACGAGTCTCCAGAAATCTCAGCATCTATTTTTTCACCCAAACTGGATGATACTTTCAGGTAATGATGAGTACGCTAAGCCCACTGGGTTCCCAAAATTTCGTTCTTCTATGTTGAAGCGTTCGTTTCCAGTAACAGTTTGAATTTTGGCGTTTCACTCTGTTTTCTCCTATATTGATAGATGTATTTGGAACTCTAAACCAAACACGGTTTGTGCTAGCTTCTTGAAACTTGACACACTAAAGCAGTTTCACGTTCTATCTCTATGTTCTGTTTCCTCTTGATGTAGCACTCAGCAGTGACTGAGGAGAAACACTTTCATTGAAAGGGGTTGCCAAGCTCCCCAAAACTGCGAGTCTCCAGAAATCTCAGCAACTATTTTTTCACCCAAACTGGATGATACTTTCAGGTAATGATCAGTACACTAAGCTCACTTGGTTCCCCAAATTTCGTTCTTTTATGTTGAAGCGTTCACTTCCAGTAACTGTTTGAATTTTGGCGTTTCACTCTGTTTTCTCCTATACTGACAGATGTATTTGGAAATCTAAATCAAACACGGTTTGTGCTAGCTTCTTGAAACTTGACACAGTAAAGCAGTTTCACTTTCTATCTCTATGTTCTGTTTCCTCTGGATGTAGCCCTAAGCAGTGACTGGGGAGAAATACTTTCATTGACAGGGGTTGCCAAGCTTCCAGAAATTACGAGTCTCCAGAAATCTCAGCAACTATGATTTCACCCAAACTGGATGATACTTTCAGGTAATGATCAGTACAGTAAGCTCACTTGGTTCCCCAAATTTCGTTCTTCTATGTTGAAGCGTTCGTTTCCAGTAACAGTTTGAATTTTGGCGTTTCACTCTATTTTCTCCTATATTGATGGATGTATTTGGAACTCTAAATCAAACACGGTTTGTGCTACCTTCTTCAAACTTGACACAGTAAAGCAGTTTCAAGTTCTATCTATATGTTCTCTTTCCTCTTGATGTAGCACTCAGCAGTGACTGAGGAGAAACACATTCATTGAAAGGGGTTGCCAAGCTTCCAGAAATTACGAGTCTCCAGAAATCTCAGCAACTATGATTTCACCCAAACTGGATGATACTTTCAGGTAATGATCAGTACACTAAGCCCACTTGGTTCGCCAAATTTCGTTCTTCTATGTTGAAGCGTTCGTTTCCAGTAACAGTTTGAATTTTGGCGTTTTACTCTGTTTTCTCCTATATTGATAGATGTATTTGGAACTCTAAATCAAACACGGTTTGTGCTAGCTTCTTGAAACTTGACACAGTAAAGCAGTTTCACGTTCTATCTCTATGTCCTGTTTCCTCTTGATGTAGCACTCAGCAGTGACTGAGGAGAAACACTTTCATTGAAAGGGGTTGCCAAGCTCCCCAAAAGTGCGAGTCTCCAGAAATCTCAGCAACCATTTTTTCACCCAAACTGGATGATACTTTCAGGTAATGATCAGTACAATAAGCTCACTTGGTTCCCCAAATTTCGTTCTTTTATGTTGAAGCGTTCACTTCCAGTAACTGTTTGAATTTTGGCGTTTCACTCTGTTTTCTCCTATACTGACAGATGTATTTGGAACTCTAAATCAAACACGGTTTGTGCTAGCTTCTTGAAACTTCACACAGTAAAGCAGTTTCAAGTTCTATCTCTATGTTTTCTTTACTCTTGATGTAGCACTCAGCAGTGACTGAGGAGAAACACATTCATTGAAAGGGGTTGCCAAGCTTCCAGAAATTACGAGTCTCCAGAAATCTCAGCAACTATGATTTCACCCAAACTGGATGATACTTTCAGGTAATGATCAGTACACTAAGCCCACTTGGTTCGCCAAATTTCGTTCTTCTATGTTGAAGCGTTCGTTTCCAGTAACAGTTTGAATTTTGGCGTTTTACTCTGTTTTCTCCTATATTGATAGATGTATTTGGAACTCTAAATCAAACACGGTTTGTGCTAGCTTCTTGAAACTTGACACAATAAAGCAGTTTCAAGTTCTATCTCTATGTTCTGTCTCCTCTTGATGTAGCCCTAAGCAGTGACTGGGGAGAAACACTTTCATTGAAAGGGGTTGCCAAGCTTCCAAAAATTACGAGTCTCCAGAAATCTCAGCATCTATTTTTTCACCCAAACTGGATGATACTTTCAGGTAATGATGAGTACGCTAAGCCCACTGGGTTCCCAAAATTTCGTTCTTCTATGTTGAAGCGTTCGTTTCCAGTAACAGTTTGAATTTTGGCGTTTCACTCTGTTTTCTCCTATATTGATAGATGTATTTGGAACTCTAAACCAAACACGGTTTGTGCTAGCTTCTTGAAACTTGACATAGTAAAGCAGTTTCACGTTCTATCTCTATGTTCTGTTTCCTCTTGATGTAGCACTCAGCAGTGACTGAGGAGAAACACTTTCATTGAAAGGGGTTGCCAAGCTCCCCAAAACTGCGAGTCTCCAGAAATCTCAGCAACTATTTTTTCACCCAAACTGGATGATACTTTCAGGTAATGATCAGTACACTAAGCTCACTTGGTTCCCCAAATTTCGTTCTTTTATGTTGAAGCGTTCACTTCCAGTAACTGTTTGAATTTTGGCGTTTCACTCTGTTTTCTCCTATACTGACAGATGTATTTGGAACTCTAAATCAAACACGGTTTGTGCTAGCTTCTTGAAACTTGACACAGTAAAGCAGTTTCAAGTTCTATCTCTATGTTTTCTTTCCTCTTGATGTAGCACTCAGCAGTGACTGAGGAGAAACACTTTCATTGAAAGGGGTTGCCAAGCTTCCAGAAATTACGAGTCTCCAGAAATCTCAGCAACTATGATTTCACACAAACTGGATGATACTTTCAGGTAATGATCAGTACACTAAGCCCACTTGGTTCGCCAAATTTCGTCTTCTATGTTGAAGCGTTTGTTTCCAGTAACAGTTTGAATTTTGGCGTTTTACTCTGTTTTCTCCTATATTGATAGATGTATTTGGAACTCTAAACCAAACACGGTTTGTGCTAGCTTCTTGAAACTTGACACAATAAAGCAGTTTCAAGTTCTATCTCTATGTTCTGTCTCCTCTTGATGTAGCCCTAAGCAGTGACTGGGGAGAAACACTTTCATTGAAAGGGGTTGCCAAGCTTCCAAAAATTACGAGTCTCCAGAAATCTCAGCATCTATTTTTTCACCCAAACTGGATGATACTTTCAGGTAATGATCAGTACACTAAGCCCACTTGGTTCCCCAAATTTCGTTCTTCTATGTTGAAGCGTTCGTTTCCAGTAACAGTTTGAATTTTGGCGTTTCACTCTGTTTTCTCCTATATTGATAGATGTATTTGGAACTCTAACCCAAACACGGTTTGTGCTAGCTTCTTGAAACTTGACACAGTAAAGCAGTTTCACGTTCTATATCTATGTTCTGTTTCCTCTTGATGTAGCACTCAGCAGTGACTGAGGAGAAACACTTTCATTGAAAGGGGTTGCCAAGCTTCCCAAAATTGCGAGTCTCCAGAAATCTCAGCAACTATTTTTTAACCCAAACTGGATGATACTTTCAGGTAATGATGAGTACGCTAAGCCCACTTGGTTCCCCAAATTTCGTTCTTCTATGTTAAAGCGTTCGTTTCCAGTAACAGTTTGAATTTTGGCGTTTCACTCTGTTTTCTCCTATATTGATACATGTATTTGGAACTCTAAACCAAACACGGTTTGTGCTAGCTTCTTGAAACTTGACACAGTAAAGCAGTTTCACGTTCTATCTCTATGTTCTGTTTCCTCTTGATGTAGCACTCAGCAGTGACTGAGGAGAAACACTTTCATTGAAAGGGGTTGCCAAGCTCCCCAAAACTGCGAGTCTCCAGAAATCTCAGCAACTATTTTTTCACCCAAACTGGATGATACTTTCAGGTAATGATCAGTACACTAAGGTCACTTGGTTCCCCAAATTTCGTTCTTTTATGTTGAAGCGTTCGCTTTCAGTAACTGTTTGAATTTTGGCGTTTCACTCTGTTTTCTCCTATACTGACAGATGTATTTGGAACTCTAAATCAAACACGGTTTGTGCTAGCTTCTTGAAACTTCACACAGTAAAGCAGTTTCAAGTTCTATCTCTATGTTTTCTTTACTCTTGATGTAGCACTCAGCAGTGACTGAGGAGAAACACATTCATTGAAAGGGGTTGCCAAGCTTCCAGAAATTACGAGTCTCCAGAAATCTCAGCAACTATGATTTCACCCAAACTGGATGATACTTTCAGGTAATGATCAGTACACTAAGCCCACTTGGTTCGCCAAATTTCGTTCTTCTATGTTGAAGCGTTCGTTTCCAGTAACAGTTTGAATTTTGGCGTTTTACTCTGTTTTCTCCTATATTGATAGATGTATTTGGAACTCTAAATCAAACACGGTTTGTGCTAGCTTCTTGAAACTTGACACAATAAAGCAGTTTCAAGTTCTATCTCTATGTTCTGTCTCCTCTTGATGTAGCCCTAAGCAGTGACTGGGGAGAAACACTTTCATTGAAAGGGGTTGCCAAGCTTCCAAAAATTACGAGTCTCCAGAAATCTCAGCATCTATTTTTTCACCCAAACTGGATGATACTTTCAGGTAATGATGAGTACGCTAAGCCCACTGGGTTCCCAAAATTTCGTTCTTCTATGTTGAAGCGTTCGTTTCCAGTAACAGTTTGAATTTTGGCGTTTCACTCTGTTTTCTCCTATATTGATAGATGTATTTGGAACTCTAAACCAAACACGGTTTGTGCTAGCTTCTTGAAACTTGACATAGTAAAGCAGTTTCACGTTCTATCTCTATGTTCTGTTTCCTCTTGATGTAGCACTCAGCAGTGACTGAGGAGAAACACTTTCATTGAAAGGGGTTGCCAAGCTCCCCAAAACTGCGAGTCTCCAGAAATCTCAGCAACTATTTTTTCACCCAAACTGGATGATACTTTCAGGTAATGATCAGTACACTAAGCTCACTTGGTTCCCCAAATTTCGTTCTTTTATGTTGAAGCGTTCACTTCCAGTAACTGTTTGAATTTTGGCGTTTCACTCTGTTTTCTCCTATACTGACAGATGTATTTGGAACTCTAAATCAAACACGGTTTGTGCTAGCTTCTTGAAACTTGACACAGTAAAGCAGTTTCAAGTTCTATCTCTATGTTTTCTTTCCTCTTGATGTAGCACTCAGCAGTGACTGAGGAGAAACACTTTCATTGAAAGGGGTTGCCAAGCTTCCAGAAATTACGAGTCTCCAGAAATCTCAGCAACTATGATTTCACACAAACTGGATGATACTTTCAGGTAATGATCAGTACACTAAGCCCACTTGGTTCGCCAAATTTCGTCTTCTATGTTGAAGCGTTTGTTTCCAGTAACAGTTTGAATTTTGGCGTTTTACTCTGTTTTCTCCTATATTGATAGATGTATTTGGAACTCTAAACCAAACACGGTTTGTGCTAGCTTCTTGAAACTTGACACAATAAAGCAGTTTCAAGTTCTATCTCTATGTTCTGTCTCCTCTTGATGTAGCCCTAAGCAGTGACTGGGGAGAAACACTTTTATTGAAAGGGGTTGCCAAGCTTCCAAAAATTACGAGTCTCCAGAAATCTCAGCATCTATTTTTTCACCCAAACTGGATGATACTTTCTGGTAATGATGAGTATGCTAAGCCCACTGGGTTCCCAAAATTTCGTTCTTCTATGTTGAAGCGTTCGTTTCCAGTAACAGTTTGAATTTTGGCGTTTCACTCTGTTTTTTCCTATATTGATAGATGTATTTGGAACTCTAAACCAAACACGGTTTGTGCTAGCTTCTTGAAACTTGACACAGTAAAGCAGTTTCACGTTCTATCTCTATGTTCTGTTTCCTCTTGATGTAGCACTCAGCAGTGACTGAGGAGAAACACTTTCATTGAAAGGGGTTGCCAAGCTCCCCAAAACTGCGAGTCTCCAGAAATCTCAGCAACTATTTTTTCACCCAAACTGGATGATACTTTCAGGTAATGATCAGTACACTAAGCTCACTTGGTTCCCCAAATTTCGTTCTTTTATGTTGAAGCGTTCACTTCCAGTAACTGTTTGAATTTTGGCGTTTCACTCTGTTTTCTCCTATACTGACAGATGTATTTGGAACTCTAAATCAAACACGGTTTGTGCTAGCTTCTTGAAACTTGACACATTAAAGCAGTTTCAAGTTCTATCTCTATGTTTTCTTTCCTCTTGATGTAGCACTCAGCAGTGACTGAGGAGAAACACTTTCATTGAAAGGGGTTGCCAAGCTTCCAGAAATTACGAGTCTCCAGAAATCTCAGCAACTATGATTTCACCCAAACTGGATGATACTTTCAGGTAATGATCAGTACACTAAGCCCACTTGGTTCCCCAAATTTCGTTCTTCTATGTTGATGCGTTCGCTTCCAGTAACTGTTTGAATTTTGGCGTTTCACTCTGTTTTCTCCTATACTGACAGATGTATTTGGAACTCTAAATAAAACACAGTTTGTGCTAGCTTCTTGAAACTTGACACAGTAAAGCAGTTTCACGTTCTATCACTATGTTCTGTTTCCTCTGGATGTAGCCCTAAGCAGTGACTGGGGAAAAATACTTTCATTGACAGAGGTTGCCAAGCTTCCAGAAATTACGAGTCTCCAGAAATCTCAGCAACTATGATTTCACCCAAACTGGATGATACTTTCAGGTAATGATCAGTACACTAAGCCCACTTGGTTCCCCAAATTTCGTTCTTCTATGTTGAAGCGTTCGTTTCCAGTAACAGTTTGAATTTTGGCGTTTCACTCTGTTTTCTCCTATATTGATAGATGTATTTGGAACTCTAACCCAAACACGGTTTGTGCTAGCTTCTTGAAACTTGACACAGTAAAGCAGTTTCACGTTCTATCTCTATGTTCTGTCTCCTCTTGATGTAGCCCTAAGCAGTGACTGGGGAGAAACACTTTCATTGAAAGGGGTTGCCAAGCTTCCAAAAATTACGAGTCTCCAGAAATCTCAGCATCTATTTTTTCACCCAAACTTGATGATACTTTCAGGTAATGATGAGTACACTAAGCCCACTGGGTTCCCCAAATTTCGTTCTTCTATGTTGAAGCGTTCGTTTCCAGTAACAGTTTGTATTTTGGCGTTTCACTCTGTTTTCTCCTATATTGATAGATGTATTTGGAACTCTAAACCAAACACGGTTTGTGCTAGCTTCTTGAAACTTGACACAGTAAAGCAGTTTCACGTTCTATCTCTATGTTCTGTTTCCTCTGGATGTAGCCCTAAGCAGTGACTGGGGAGAAATACTTTCATTGACAGGGGTTGCCAAGCTTCCAGAAATTACGAGTCTCCAGAAATCTCAGCAACTATGATTTCACCCAAACTGGATGATACTTTCAGGTAATAATAGGTACACTAAGCCCACTTGGTTCCCCAAATTTCGTTCTTCTATGTTGAAGCGTTCGTTTCCAGTAACAGTTTGAATTTTGGCGTTTCACTCTGTTTTCTCCTATATTGATAGATGTATTTGGAACTCTAAATCAAACACGGTTTGTGCT
Source organism: Spermophilus citellus (assembly GCF_964194105.1). Taxonomy (NCBI): domain Eukaryota; kingdom Metazoa; phylum Chordata; class Mammalia; order Rodentia; family Sciuridae; genus Spermophilus; species Spermophilus citellus. The sequence goes on from NC_138182.1 coordinate 100,052,776, forward strand.
ACCTTCTTCAAACTTGACACAGTAAAGCAGTTTCAAGTTCTATCTATATGTTCTCTTTCCTCTTGATGTAGCACTCAGCAGTGACTGAGGAGAAACACTTTCATTGAAAGGGGTTGCCAAGCTTCCCAAAATTGCGAGTCTCCAGAAATCTCAGCAACTATTTTTTCACCCAAACTGGATGATACTTTCAGGTAATGATCAGTACACTAAGCCCACTTGGTTCGCCAAATTTCGTTCTTCTATGTTGAAGCGTTCGTTTCCAGTAACAGTTTGAATTTTGGCGTTTCACTCTGTTTTCTCCTATATTGATAGATGTATTTGGAACTCTAAATCAAACACGGTTTGTGCTAGCTTCTTGAAACTTGACACAGTAAAGCACTTTCACGTTCTATCTCTATGTTCTGTTTCCTCTGGATGTAGCCCTAAGCAGTGACTGGGGAGAAATACTTTCATTGACAGGGGTTGCCAAGCTTCCAGAAATTACGAGTCTCCAGAAATCTCAGCAACTATGATTTCACCCAACCTGGATGATATTTTCAGGTAATGATCAGTACACTAAGCCCACTTGGTTCCCCAAATTTTGTTCTTCTATGTTGATGCGTTCGCTTCCAGTAACTGTTTGAATTTTGGTGTTTCACTCTGTTTTCTCCTATACTGACAGATGTATTTGGAACTCTAAATCAAACACGGTTTGTGCTAGCTTCTTGAAACTTGACACACTAAAGCAGTTTCACGTTCTATCACTATGTTCTGTTTCCTCTGGATGTAGCCCTAAGCAGTGACTGGGGAAAAATACTTTCATTGACAGAGGTTGCCAAGCTTCCAGAAATTACGAGTCTCCAGAAATCTCAGCAACTATGATTTCACCCATACTGGATGATACTTTCAGGTAATGATCAGTACACTAAGCCCACTTGGTTCGCCAAATTTCGTTCTTCTATGTTGAAGCGTTCGTTTCCAGTAACAGTTTGAATTTTGGCGTTTCACTCTGTTTTCTCCTATATTGATAGATGTATTTGGAACTCTAAACCAAACACGGTTTGTGCTAGCTTCTTGAAACTTGACACAGTAAAGCAGTTTCACGTTCTATCTCTATGTTCTGTTTCCTCTTGATGTAGCCCTAAGCAGTGACTGGGGAGAAACACTTTCATTGAAAGGGGTTGCCAAGCTTCCAAAAATTACGAGTCTCCAGAAATCTCAGCATCTATTTTTTCACCCAAACTGGATGATACTTTCAGGTAATGATGAGTACGCTAAGCCCACTGGGTTCCCAAAATTTCGTTCTTCTATGTTGAAGCGTTCGTTTCCAGTAACAGTTTGAATTTTGGCGTTTCACTCTGTTTTCTCCTATATTGATAGATGTATTTGGAACTCTAAACCAAACACGGTTTGTGCTAGCTTCTTGAAACTTGACACAGTAAAGCAGTTTCACGTTCTATCTCTATGTTCTGTTTCCTCTTGATGTAGCACTCAGCAGTGACTGAGGAGAAACACTTTCATTGAAAGGGGTTGCCAAGCTCCCCAAAACTGCGAGTCTCCAGAAATCTCAGCAACTATTTTTTCACCCAAACTGGATGATACTTTCAGGTAATGATCAGTACACTAAGCTCACTTGGTTCCCCAAATTTTGTTCTTCTATGTTGATGCGTTCGCTTCCAGTAACTGTTTGAATTTTGGCGTTTCACTCTGTTTTCTCCTATACTGACAGATGTATTTGGAACTCTAAATCAAACACGGTTTGTGCTAGCTTCTTGAAACTTGACACAGTAAAGCAGTTTCACTTTCTATCTCTATGTTCTGTTTCCTCTGGATGTAGCCCTAAGCAGTGACTGGGGAAAAATACTTTCATTGACAGAGGTTGCCAAGCTTCCAGAAATTACGAGTCTCCAGAAATCTCAGCAACTATGATTTCACCCAAACTGGATGATACTTTCAGGTAATGATCAGTACACTAAGCCCACTTGGTTCCCCAAATTTCGTTCTTCTATGTTGAAGCGTTCGTTTCCAGTAACAGTTTGAATTTTGGCGTTTCACTCTGTTTTCTCCTATATTGATAGATGTATTTGGAACTCTAACCCAAACACGGTTTGTGCTAGCTTCTTGAAACTTGACACAGTAAAGCAGTTTCACGTTCTATCTCTATGTTCTGTCTCCTCTTGATGTAGCCCTAAGCAGTGACTGGGGAGAAACACTTTCATTGAAAGGGGTTGCCAAGCTTCCAAAAATTACGAGTCTCCAGAAATCTCAGCATCTATTTTTTCACCCAAACTGGATGATACTTTCAGGTAATGATGAGTACGCTAAGCCCACTGGGTTCCCAAAATTTCGTTCTTCTATGTTGAAGCGTTCGTTTCCAGTAACAGTTTGAATTTTGGCGTTTCACTCTGTTTTCTCCTATATTGATAGATGTATTTGGAACTCTAAACCAAACACGGTTTGTGCTAGCTTCTTGAAACTTGACACACTAAAGCAGTTTCACGTTCTATCTCTATGTTCTGTTTCCTCTTGATGTAGCACTCAGCAGTGACTGAGGAGAAACACTTTCATTGAAAGGGGTTGCCAAGCTCCCCAAAACTGCGAGTCTCCAGAAATCTCAGCAACTATTTTTTCACCCAAACTGGATGATACTTTCAGGTAATGATCAGTACACTAAGCTCACTTGGTTCCCCAAATTTCGTTCTTTTATGTTGAAGCGTTCACTTCCAGTAACTGTTTGAATTTTGGCGTTTCACTCTGTTTTCTCCTATACTGACAGATGTATTTGGAAATCTAAATCAAACACGGTTTGTGCTAGCTTCTTGAAACTTGACACAGTAAAGCAGTTTCACTTTCTATCTCTATGTTCTGTTTCCTCTGGATGTAGCCCTAAGCAGTGACTGGGGAGAAATACTTTCATTGACAGGGGTTGCCAAGCTTCCAGAAATTACGAGTCTCCAGAAATCTCAGCAACTATGATTTCACCCAAACTGGATGATACTTTCAGGTAATGATCAGTACAGTAAGCTCACTTGGTTCCCCAAATTTCGTTCTTCTATGTTGAAGCGTTCGTTTCCAGTAACAGTTTGAATTTTGGCGTTTCACTCTATTTTCTCCTATATTGATGGATGTATTTGGAACTCTAAATCAAACACGGTTTGTGCTACCTTCTTCAAACTTGACACAGTAAAGCAGTTTCAAGTTCTATCTATATGTTCTCTTTCCTCTTGATGTAGCACTCAGCAGTGACTGAGGAGAAACACATTCATTGAAAGGGGTTGCCAAGCTTCCAGAAATTACGAGTCTCCAGAAATCTCAGCAACTATGATTTCACCCAAACTGGATGATACTTTCAGGTAATGATCAGTACACTAAGCCCACTTGGTTCGCCAAATTTCGTTCTTCTATGTTGAAGCGTTCGTTTCCAGTAACAGTTTGAATTTTGGCGTTTTACTCTGTTTTCTCCTATATTGATAGATGTATTTAGAACTCTAAATCAAACACGGTTTGTGCTAGCTTCTTGAAACTTGACACAGTAAAGCAGTTTCACGTTCTATCTCTATGTCCTGTTTCCTCTTGATGTAGCACTCAGCAGTGACTGAGGAGAAACACTTTCATTGAAAGGGGTTGCCAAGCTCCCCAAAAGTGCGAGTCTCCAGAAATCTCAGCAACCATTTTTTCACCCAAACTGGATGATACTTTCAGGTAATGATCAGTACAATAAGCTCACTTGGTTCCCCAAATTTTGTTCTTTTATGTTGAAGCGTTCACTTCCAGTAACTGTTTGAATTTTGGCGTTTCACTCTGTTTTCTCCTATACTGACAGATGTATTTGGAACTCTAAATCAAACACGGTTTGTGCTAGCTTCTTGAAACTTCACACAGTAAAGCAGTTTCAAGTTCTATCTCTATGTTTTCTTTACTCTTGATGTAGCACTCAGCAGTGACTGAGGAGAAACACATTCATTGAAAGGGGTTGCCAAGCTTCCAGAAATTACGAGTCTCCAGAAATCTCAGCAACTATGATTTCACCCAAACTGGATGATACTTTCAGGTAATGATCAGTACACTAAGCCCACTTGGTTCGCCAAATTTCGTTCTTCTATGTTGAAGCGTTCGTTTCCAGTAACAGTTTGAATTTTGGCGTTTTACTCTGTTTTCTCCTATATTGATAGATGTATTTGGAACTCTAAATCAAACACGGTTTGTGCTAGCTTCTTGAAACTTGACACAATAAAGCAGTTTCAAGTTCTATCTCTATGTTCTGTCTCCTCTTGATGTAGCCCTAAGCAGTGACTGGGGAGAAACACTTTCATTGAAAGGGGTTGCCAAGCTTCCAAAAATTACGAGTCTCCAGAAATCTCAGCATCTATTTTTTCACCCAAACTGGATGATACTTTCAGGTAATGATGAGTACGCTAAGCCCACTGGGTTCCCAAAATTTCGTTCTTCTATGTTGAAGCGTTCGTTTCCAGTAACAGTTTGAATTTTGGCGTTTCACTCTGTTTTCTCCTATATTGATAGATGTATTTGGAACTCTAAACCAAACACGGTTTGTGCTAGCTTCTTGAAACTTGACATAGTAAAGCAGTTTCACGTTCTATCTCTATGTTCTGTTTCCTCTTGATGTAGCACTCAGCAGTGACTGAGGAGAAACACTTTCATTGAAAGGGGTTGCCAAGCTCCCCAAAACTGCGAGTCTCCAGAAATCTCAGCAACTATTTTTTCACCCAAACTGGATGATACTTTCAGGTAATGATCAGTACACTAAGCTCACTTGGTTCCCCAAATTTCGTTCTTTTATGTTGAAGCGTTCACTTCCAGTAACTGTTTGAATTTTGGCGTTTCACTCTGTTTTCTCCTATACTGACAGATGTATTTGGAACTCTAAATCAAACACGGTTTGTGCTAGCTTCTTGAAACTTGACACAGTAAAGCAGTTTCAAGTTCTATCTCTATGTTTTCTTTCCTCTTGATGTAGCACTCAGCAGTGACTGAGGAGAAACACTTTCATTGAAAGGGGTTGCCAAGCTTCCAGAAATTACGAGTCTCCAGAAATCTCAGCAACTATGATTTCACACAAACTGGATGATACTTTCAGGTAATGATCAGTACACTAAGCCCACTTGGTTCGCCAAATTTCGTCTTCTATGTTGAAGCGTTTGTTTCCAGTAACAGTTTGAATTTTGGCGTTTTACTCTGTTTTCTCCTATATTGATAGATGTATTTGGAACTCTAAACCAAACACGGTTTGTGCTAGCTTCTTGAAACTTGACACAATAAAGCAGTTTCAAGTTCTATCTCTATGTTCTGTCTCCTCTTGATGTAGCCCTAAGCAGTGACTGGGGAGAAACACTTTCATTGAAAGGGGTTGCCAAGCTTCCAAAAATTACGAGTCTCCAGAAATCTCAGCATCTATTTTTTCACCCAAACTGGATGATACTTTCAGGTAATGATCAGTACACTAAGCCCACTTGGTTCCCCAAATTTCGTTCTTCTATGTTGAAGCGTTCGTTTCCAGTAACAGTTTGAATTTTGGCGTTTCACTCTGTTTTCTCCTATATTGATAGATGTATTTGGAACTCTAACCCAAACACGGTTTGTGCTAGCTTCTTGAAACTTGACACAGTAAAGCAGTTTCACGTTCTATATCTATGTTCTGTTTCCTCTTGATGTAGCACTCAGCAGTGACTGAGGAGAAACACTTTCATTGAAAGGGGTTGCCAAGCTTCCCAAAATTGCGAGTCTCCAGAAATCTCAGCAACTATTTTTTAACCCAAACTGGATGATACTTTCAGGTAATGATCAGTACACTAAGCCCACTTGGTTCCCCAAATTTCGTTCTTCTATGTTAAAGCGTTCGTTTCCAGTAACAGTTTGAATTTTGGCGTTTCACTCTGTTTTCTCCTATATTGATACATGTATTTGGAACTCTAAACCAAACACGGTTTGTGCTAGCTTCTTGAAACTTGACACAGTAAAGCAGTTTCACGTTCTATCTCTATGTTCTGTTTCCTCTTGATGTAGCACTCAGCAGTGACTGAGGAGAAACACTTTCATTGAAAGGGGTTGCCAAGCTCCCCAAAACTGCGAGTCTCCAGAAATCTCAGCAACTATTTTTTCACCCAAACTGGATGATACTTTCAGGTAATGATCAGTACACTAAGGTCACTTGGTTCCCCAAATTTCGTTCTTTTATGTTGAAGCGTTCGCTTTCAGTAACTGTTTGAATTTTGGCGTTTCACTCTGTTTTCTCCTATACTGACAGATGTATTTGGAACTCTAAATCAAACACGGTTTGTGCTAGCTTCTTGAAACTTCACACAGTAAAGCAGTTTCAAGTTCTATCTCTATGTTTTCTTTACTCTTGATGTAGCACTCAGCAGTGACTGAGGAGAAACACATTCATTGAAAGGGGTTGCCAAGCTTCCAGAAATTACGAGTCTCCAGAAATCTCAGCAACTATGATTTCACCCAAACTGGATGATACTTTCAGGTAATGATCAGTACACTAAGCCCACTTGGTTCGCCAAATTTCGTTCTTCTATGTTGAAGCGTTCGTTTCCAGTAACAGTTTGAATTTTGGCGTTTTACTCTGTTTTCTCCTATATTGATAGATGTATTTGGAACTCTAAATCAAACACGGTTTGTGCTAGCTTCTTGAAACTTGACACAATAAAGCAGTTTCAAGTTCTATCTCTATGTTCTGTCTCCTCTTGATGTAGCCCTAAGCAGTGACTGGGGAGAAACACTTTCATTGAAAGGGGTTGCCAAGCTTCCAAAAATTACGAGTCTCCAGAAATCTCAGCATCTATTTTTTCACCCAAACTGGATGATACTTTCAGGTAATGATGAGTACGCTAAGCCCACTGGGTTCCCAAAATTTCGTTCTTCTATGTTGAAGCGTTCGTTTCCAGTAACAGTTTGAATTTTGGCGTTTCACTCTGTTTTCTCCTATATTGATAGATGTATTTGGAACTCTAAACCAAACACGGTTTGTGCTAGCTTCTTGAAACTTGACATAGTAAAGCAGTTTCACGTTCTATCTCTATGTTCTGTTTCCTCTTGATGTAGCACTCAGCAGTGACTGAGGAGAAACACTTTCATTGAAAGGGGTTGCCAAGCTCCCCAAAACTGCGAGTCTCCAGAAATCTCAGCAACTATTTTTTCACCCAAACTGGATGATACTTTCAGGTAATGATCAGTACACTAAGCTCACTTGGTTCCCCAAATTTCGTTCTTTTATGTTGAAGCGTTCACTTCCAGTAACTGTTTGAATTTTGGCGTTTCACTCTGTTTTCTCCTATACTGACAGATGTATTTGGAACTCTAAATCAAACACGGTTTGTGCTAGCTTCTTGAAACTTGACACAGTAAAGCAGTTTCAAGTTCTATCTCTATGTTTTCTTTCCTCTTGATGTAGCACTCAGCAGTGACTGAGGAGAAACACTTTCATTGAAAGGGGTTGCCAAGCTTCCAGAAATTACGAGTCTCCAGAAATCTCAGCAACTATGATTTCACACAAACTGGATGATACTTTCAGGTAATGATCAGTACACTAAGCCCACTTGGTTCGCCAAATTTCGTCTTCTATGTTGAAGCGTTTGTTTCCAGTAACAGTTTGAATTTTGGCGTTTTACTCTGTTTTCTCCTATATTGATAGATGTATTTGGAACTCTAAACCAAACACGGTTTGTGCTAGCTTCTTGAAACTTGACACAATAAAGCAGTTTCAAGTTCTATCTCTATGTTCTGTCTCCTCTTGATGTAGCCCTAAGCAGTGACTGGGGAGAAACACTTTTATTGAAAGGGGTTGCCAAGCTTCCAAAAATTACGAGTCTCCAGAAATCTCAGCATCTATTTTTTCACCCAAACTGGATGATACTTTCTGGTAATGATGAGTATGCTAAGCCCACTGGGTTCCCAAAATTTCGTTCTTCTATGTTGAAGCGTTCGTTTCCAGTAACAGTTTGAATTTTGGCGTTTCACTCTGTTTTTTCCTATATTGATAGATGTATTTGGAACTCTAAACCAAACACGGTTTGTGCTAGCTTCTTGAAACTTGACACAGTAAAGCAGTTTCACGTTCTATCTCTATGTTCTGTTTCCTCTTGATGTAGCACTCAGCAGTGACTGAGGAGAAACACTTTCATTGAAAGGGGTTGCCAAGCTCCCCAAAACTGCGAGTCTCCAGAAATCTCAGCAACTATTTTTTCACCCAAACTGGATGATACTTTCAGGTAATGATCAGTACACTAAGCTCACTTGGTTCCCCAAATTTCGTTCTTTTATGTTGAAGCGTTCACTTCCAGTAACTGTTTGAATTTTGGCGTTTCACTCTGTTTTCTCCTATACTGACAGATGTATTTGGAACTCTAAATCAAACACGGTTTGTGCTAGCTTCTTGAAACTTGACACAGTAAAGCAGTTTCAAGTTCTATCTCTATGTTTTCTTTCCTCTTGATGTAGCACTCAGCAGTGACTGAGGAGAAACACTTTCATTGAAAGGGGTTGCCAAGCTTCCAGAAATTACGAGTCTCCAGAAATCTCAGCAACTATGATTTCACCCAAACTGGATGATACTTTCAGGTAATGATCAGTACACTAAGCCCACTTGGTTCCCCAAATTTCGTTCTTCTATGTTGATGCGTTCGCTTCCAGTAACTGTTTGAATTTTGGCGTTTCACTCTGTTTTCTCCTATACTGACAGATGTATTTGGAACTCTAAATAAAACACAGTTTGTGCTAGCTTCTTGAAACTTGACACAGTAAAGCAGTTTCACGTTCTATCACTATGTTCTGTTTCCTCTGGATGTAGCCCTAAGCAGTGACTGGGGAAAAATACTTTCATTGACAGAGGTTGCCAAGCTTCCAGAAATTACGAGTCTCCAGAAATCTCAGCAACTATGATTTCACCCAAACTGGATGATACTTTCAGGTAATGATCAGTACACTAAGCCCACTTGGTTCCCCAAATTTCGTTCTTCTATGTTGAAGCGTTCGTTTCCAGTAACAGTTTGAATTTTGGCGTTTCACTCTGTTTTCTCCTATATTGATAGATGTATTTGGAACTCTAACCCAAACACGGTTTGTGCTAGCTTCTTGAAACTTGACACAGTAAAGCAGTTTCACGTTCTATCTCTATGTTCTGTCTCCTCTTGATGTAGCCCTAAGCAGTGACTGGGGAGAAACACTTTCATTGAAAGGGGTTGCCAAGCTTCCAAAAATTACGAGTCTCCAGAAATCTCAGCATCTATTTTTTCACCCAAACTTGATGATACTTTCAGGTAATGATGAGTACACTAAGCCCACTGGGTTCCCCAAATTTCGTTCTTCTATGTTGAAGCGTTCGTTTCCAGTAACAGTTTGTATTTTGGCGTTTCACTCTGTTTTCTCCTATATTGATAGATGTATTTGGAACTCTAAACCAAACACGGTTTGTGCTAGCTTCTTGAAACTTGACACAGTAAAGCAGTTTCACGTTCTATCTCTATGTTCTGTTTCCTCTTGATCTAGCACTCAGCAGTGACTGAGGAGAAACACTTTCATTGAAAGGGGTTGCCAAGCTTCCCAAAATTGCGAGTCTCCAGAAATCTCAGCAACTATTTTTTAACCCAAACTGGATGATACTTTCAGGTAATGATCAGTACACTAAGCCCACTTGGTTCCCCAAATTTCGTTCTTCTATGTTAAAGCGTTCGTTTCCAGTAACAGTTTGAATTTTGGCGTTTCACTCTGTTTTCTCCTATATTGATACATGTATTTGGAACTCTAAACCAAACACGGTTTGTGCTAGCTTCTTGAAACTTGACACAGTAAAGCAGTTTCACGTTCTATCTCTATGTTCTGTTTCCTCTTGATGTAGCACTCAGCAGTGACTGAGGAGAAACACTTTCATTGAAAGGGGTTGCCAAGCTTCCCAAAATTGCCAGTCTCCAGAAATCTCAGCAACTATGATTTCACCCAAACTGGATGATACTTTCAGGTAATGATCAGTACACTAAGCCCACTTGGTTCCCCAAATTTCGTTCTTCTATGTTGAAGCGTTCGTTTCCAGTAACAGTTTGAATTTTGGCGTTTCACTCTGTTTTCTCCTATATTGATAGATGTATTTGGAACTCTAACCCAAACACGGTTTGTGCTAGCTTCTTGAAACTTGACACAGTAAAGCAGTTTCACGTTCTATCTCTATGTTATGTTTCCTCTGGATGTAGCCCTAAGCAGTGACTGGGGAGAAATACTTTCATTGAAAGGGGTTGCCAAGCTTCCAGAAATTACGAGTCTCCAGAAATCTCAGCAACTATGATTTCACCCATACTGGATGATACTTTCAGGTAATGATCAGTACACTAAGCCCACTTGGTTCCCCAAATTTCGTTCTTCTATGTTGAAGCGTTCGTTTCCAGTAACAGTTTGAATTTTGGCGTTTCACTCTGTTTTCTCCTATATTGATAGATGTATTTGGAACTCTAAACCAAACACGGTTTGTGCTAGCTTCTTGAAACTTGACACAGTAAAGCAGTTTCACGTTCTATCTCTATGTTCTGTTTCCTCTTGATGTAGCACTCAGCAGTGACTGAGGAGAAACACTTTCATTGAAAGGGGTTGCCAAGCTCCCCAAAACTGCGAGTCTCCAGAAATCTCAGCAACTATTTTTTCACCCAAATTGGATGATACTTTCAGGTAATGATCAGTACACTAAGCTCACTTGGTTCCCCAAATTTCGTTCTTTTATGTTGAAGCGTTCACTTCCAGTAACTGTTTGAATTTTGGCGTTTCACTCTGTTTTCTCCTATACTGACAGATGTATTTGGAACTCTAAACCAAACACGGTTTGTGCTAGCTTCTTGAAACTTGACACAGTAAAGCAGTTTCACGTTCTATCTCTATGTTCTGTTTCCTCTTGATGTAGCACTCAGCTGTGACTGAGGAGAAACACTTTCATTGAAAGGGGTTGCCAAGCTCCCCAAAACTGCGAGTCTCCAGAAATCTCAGCAACTATTTTTTCACCCAAACTGGATGATACTTTCAGGTAATGATCAGTACACTAAGCTCACTTGGTTCCCCAAATTTCGTTCTTTTATGTTGAAGCGTTCACTTCCAATAACTGTTTGAATTTTGGCGTTTCACTCTGTTTTCTCCTATACTGACAGATGTATTTGGAACTCTAAATCAAACAAGGTTTGTGCTAGCTTCTTGAAACTTGACACAGTAAAGCAGTTTCACGTTCTATCTCTATGTTCTGTTTCCTCTTGATGTAGCACTCAGCAGTGACTGAGGAGAAACACTTTCATTGAAAGGGGTTGCCAAGCTCCCCAAAACTGCGAGTCTCCAGAAATCTCAGCAACTATTTTTTCACCCAAACTGGATGATACTTTCAGGTAATGATCAGTACACTAAGCTCACTTGGTTCCCCAAATTTCGTTCTTTTATGTTGAAGCGTTCGCTTCCAGTAACTGTTTGAATTTTGGCGTTTCACTCTGTTTTCTCCTATACTGACAGATGTATTTGGAACTGTAAATCAAACACGGTTTGTGCTAGCTTCTTGAAACTTGACACAGTAAAGCAGTTTCACGTTCTATCACTATGTTCTGTTTCCTCTGGATGTAGCCCTAAGCAGTGACTGGGGAAAAATACTTTCATTGACAGAGGTTGCCAAGCTTCCAGAAATTACGAGTCTCCAGAAATCTCAGCAACTATGATTTCACACAAACTGGATGATACTTTCAGGTAATGATCAGTACACTAAGCCCACTTGGTTCCCCAAATTTCGTTCTTCTATGTTGAAGCGTTCGTTTCCAGTAACAGTTTGAATTTTGGCGTTTCACTCTGTTTTCTCCTATATTGATAGATGTATTTGGAACTCTAAATCAAACACGGTTTGTGCTAGCTTCTTGAAACTTGACACAATAAAGCAGTTTCAAGTTCTATCTCTATGTTTTCTTTCCTCTTGATGTAGCACTCAGCAGTGACTGAGGAGAAACACTTTCATTGAAAGGGGTTGCCAAGCTTCCAGAAATTACGAGTCTCCAGAAATCTCAGCAACTATGATTTCACCCAAACTGGATGATACTTTCAGGTAATGATCAGTACACTAAGCCCACTTGGTTCGCCAAATTTCCTTCTTCTATGTTGAAGCGTTCGTTTCCAGTAATAGTTTGAATTTTGGCGTTTTACTCTGTTTTCTCCTATATTGATAGATGTATTTGGAACTCTAAATCAAACACGGTTTGTGCTAGCTTCTTGAAACTTGACACAATAAAGCTGTTTCAAGTTCTATCTCTATGTTCTGTCTCCTCTTGATGTAGCCCTAAGCAGTGACTGGGGAGAAACACTTTCATTGAAAGGGGTTGCCAAGCTTCCAAAAATTACGAGTCTCCAGAAATCTCAGCATCTATTTTTTCACCCAAACTGGATGATACTTTCAGGTAATGATGAGTACGCTAAGCCCACTGGGTTCCCAAAATTTCGTTCTTCTATGTTGAAGCGTTCGTTTCCAGTAACAGTTTGAATTTTGGCGTTTCACTCTGTTTTCTCCTATATTGATAGATGTATTTGGAACTCTAAACCAAACACGGTTTGTGCTAGCTTCTTGAAACTTGACACAGTAAAGCAGTTTCACGTTCTATCTCTATGTTCTGTTTCCTCTTGATGTAGCACTCAGCAGTGACTGAGGAGAAACACTTTCATTGAAAGGGGTTGCCAAGCTCCCGAAAACTGCGAGTCTCCAGAAATCTCAGCAACTATTTTTTCACCCAAACTGGATGATACTTTCAGAAAATGATCAGTACACTAAGCTCACTTGGTTCCCCAAATTTCGTTCTTTTATGTTGAAGCGTTCACTTCCAGTAACTGTTTGAATTTTGGCGTTTCACTCTGTTTTCTCCTATACTGACAGATGTATTTGGAACTCTAAATCAAACACGGTTTGTGCTAGCTTCTTGAAACTTGACACAGTAAAGCAGTTTCACGTTCTATCTCTATGTTCTGTTTCCTCTTGATGTAGCACTCATCAGTGACTGAGGAGAAACACATTCATTGAAAGGGGTTGCCAAGCTTCCAGAAATTACGAGTCTCCAGAAATCTCAGCAACTATGATTTCACCCAAACTGGATGATACTTTCAGGTAATGATCAGTACACTAAGCCCACTTGGTTCGCCAAATTTCGTTCTTCTATGTTGAAGCGTTCGTTTCCAGTAACAGTTTGAATTTTGGCGTTTTACTCTGTTTTCTCCTATATTGGTAGATGTATTTGGAACTCTAAATCAAACACAGTTTGTGCTAGCTTCTTGAAACTTGACACAATAAAGCAGTTTCAAGTTCTATCTCTATGTTCTGTCTCCTCTTGATGTAGCCCTAAGCAGTGACTGGGGAGAAACACTTTCATTGAAAGGGGTTGCCAAGCTTCCAAAAATTACGAGTCTCCAGAAATCTCAGCATCTATTTTTTCACCCAAACTGGATGATACTTTCAGGTAATGATGAGTACGCTAAGCCCACTGGGTTCCCAAAATTTCGTTCTTCTATGTTGAAGCGTTCGTTTCCAGTAACAGTTTGAATTTTGGCGTTTCACTCTGTTTTCTCCTATATTGATAGATGTATTTGGAACTCTAAACCAAACACGGTTTGTGCTAGCTTCTTGAAACTTGACACAGTAAAGCAGTTTCACGTTCTATCTCTATGTTCTGTTTCCTCTTGATGTAGCACTCAGCAGTGACTGAGGAGAAACACTTTCATTGAAAGGCGTTGCCAAGCTCATCAAAACTGTGAGTCTCCAGAAATCTCAGCAACTATTTTTTCACCCAAACTGGATGATACTTTCAGGTAATGATCAGTACACTAAGCTCACTTGGTTCCCCAAATTTCGTTCTTTTATGTTGAAGCGTTCACTTCCAGTAACTGTTTGAATTTTGGCGTTTCACTCTGTTTTCTCCTATACTGACAGATGTATTTGGAACTCTAAATAAAACACAGTTTGTGCTAGCTTCTTGAAACTTGACACAGTAAAGCAGTTTCAAGTTCTATCTCTATGTTTTCTTTCCTCTTGATGTAGCACTCAGCAGTGACTGAGGAGAAACACTTTCATTGAATGGGGTTGCCAAGCTTCCAGAAATTACGAGTCTCCAGAAATCTCAGCAACTATGATTTCACCCAAACTGGATGATACTTTCAGGTAATGATCAGTACACTAAGCCCACTTGGTTCCCCAAATTTCGTTCTTCTATGTTGAAGCGTTCGTTTCCAGTAACAGTTTGAATTTTGGCGTTTTACTCTGTTTTCTCCTATATTGATAGATGTATTTGGAACTCTAAATCAAACACGGTTTGTGCTAGCTTCTTGAAACTTGACACAATAAAGCAGTTTCAAGTTCTATCTCTATGTTCTGTCTCCTCTTGATGTAGCCCTAAGCAGTGACTGGGGAGAAACACTTTCATTGAAAGGGGTTGCCAAGCTTCCAAAAATTACGAGTCTCCAGAAATCTCAGCATCTATTTTTTCACCCAAACTGGATGATACTTTCAGGTAATGATGAGTACGCTAAGCCCACTGGGTTCCCAAAATTTCGTTCTTCTATGTTGAAGCGTTCGTTTCCAGTAACAGTTTGAATTTTGGCGTTTCACTCTGTTTTCTCCTATATTGATAGATGTATTTGGAACTCTAAACCAAACACGGTTTGTGCTAGCTTCTTGAAACTTGACACAGTAAAGCAGTTTCACGTTCTATCTCTATGTTCTGTTTCCTCTTGATGTAGCACTCAGCAGTGACTGAGGAGAAACACTTTCATTGAAAGGGGTTGCCAAGGTCCCCAAAACTGCGAGTCTCCAGAAATCTCAGCAACTATTTTTTCACCCAAACTGGATGATACTTTCAGGTAATGATCAGTACACTAAGCTCACTTGGTTCCCCAAATTTTGTTCTTTTATGTTGAAGCGTTCACTTCCAATAACTGTTTGAATTTTGGCGTTTCACTCTGTTTTCTCCTATACTGACAGATGTATTTGGAACTCTAAATCAAACACGGTTTGTGCTAGCTTCTTGAAACTTGACACAGTAAAGCAGTTTCACGTTCTATCTCTATGTTCTGTTTCCTCTTGATGTAGCACTCAGCAGTGACTGAGGAGAAACACTTTCATTGAAAGGGGTTGCCAAGCTCCCCAAAACTGCGAGTCTCCAGAAATCTCAGCAACTATTTTTTCACCCAAACTGGATGATACTTTCAGGTAATGATCAGTACACTAAGCTCACTTGGTTCCCCAAATTTCGTTCTTTTATGTTGAAGCGTTCACTTCCAGTAACTGTTTGAATTTTGGCGTTTCACTCTGTTTTCTCCTATACTTGACAGATGTATTTGGAACTCTAAATCAAACACGGTTTGTGCTAGCTTCTTGAACCTTGACACAGTAAAGCAGTTTCACGTTCTATCACTATGTTCTGTTTCCTCTGGATGTAGCCCTAAGCAGTGACTGGGGAAAAAACTTTCATTGACAGAGGTTGCCAAGCTTCCAGAAATTACGAGTCTCCAGAAATCTCAGCAACTATGATTTCACCCAAACTGGATGATACTTTCAGGTAATGATCAGTACACTAAGCCCACTTGGTTCCCCAAATTTCGTTCTTCTATGTTGAAGCGTTCGTTTCCAGTAACAGTTTGAATTTTGGCGTTTCACTCTGTTTTCTCCTATATTGATAGATGTATTTGGAACTCTAAATCAAACACGGTTTGTGCTAGCTTCTTGAAACTTGACACAATAAAGCAGTTTCAAGTTCTATCTCTATGTTTTCTTTCCTCTTGATGTAGCACTCAGCAGTGACTGAGGAGAAACACTTTCATTGAAAGGGGTTGCCAAGCTTCCAGAAATTACGAGTCTCCAGAAATCTCAGCAACTATGATTTCACCCAAACTGGATGATACTTTCAGGTAATGATCAGTACACTAAGCCCACTTGGTTCGCCAAATTTCGTTCCTCTATGTTGAAGCGTTCGTTTCCAGTAACAGTTTGAATTTTGGCGTTTTACTCTGTTTTCTCCTATATTGATAGATGTATTTGGAACTCTAAATCAAACACGGTTTGTGCTAGCTTCTTGAAACTTGACACAATAAAGCAGTTTCAAGTTCTATCTCTATGTTCTGTCTCCTCTTGATGTAGCCCTAAGCAGTGACTGGGGAGAAACACTTTCATTGAAAGGGGTTGCCAAGCTTCCAAAAATTACGAGTCTCCAGAAATCTCAGCATCTATTTTTTCACCCAAACTGGATGATACTTTCAGGTAATGATGAGTACGCTAAGCCCACTGGGTTCCCAAGATTTCGTTCTTCTATGTTGAAGCGTTCGTTTCCAGTAACAGTTTGAATTTTGGCGTTTCACTCTGTTTTCTCCTATATTGATAGATGTATTTGGAACTCTAAACCAAACACGGTTTGTGCTAGCTTCTTGAAACTTGACACAGTAAAGCAGTTTCACGTTCTATCTCTATGTTCTGTTTCCTCTTCGATGTAGCACTCAGCAGTGACTGAGGAGAAACACTTTCATTGAAAGGGGTTGCCAAGCTCCCCAAAACTGCGAGTCTCCAGAAATCTCAGCAACTATTTTTTCACCCAAACTGGATGATACTTTCAGGTAATGATCAGTACACTAAGCTCACTTGGTTCCCCAAATTTCGTTCTTTTATGTTGAAGCGTTCACTTCCAGTAACTGTTTGAATTTTGGCGTTTCACTCTGTTTTCTCCTATACTGACAGATGTATTTGGAACTCTAAATCAAACACGGTTTGTGCTAG
The DNA here is from genome assembly GCF_964194105.1 of Spermophilus citellus. Lineage (NCBI taxonomy): Eukaryota > Metazoa > Chordata > Mammalia > Rodentia > Sciuridae > Spermophilus > Spermophilus citellus. The sequence goes on from NC_138182.1 coordinate 100,069,529, forward strand.
CTTCTTGAAACTTGACACAGTAAAGCAGTTTCAAGTTCTATCTCTATGTTTTCTTTCCTCTTGATGTAGCACTCAGCAGTGACTGAGGAGAAACACTTTCATTGAAAGGGGTTGCCAGCTTCCCAAAATTGCGAGTCTCCAGAAATTTCAGCAACTATTTTTTAACCCAAACTGGATGATACTTTCAGGTAATGATCAGTACACTAAGCCCACTTGGTTCCCCAAATTTCGTTCTTCTATGTTAAAGCGTTCGTTTCCAGTAACAGTTTGAATTTTGGCGTTTCACTCTGTTTTCTCCTATATTGATACATGTATTTGGAACTCTAAACCAAACACGGTTTGTGCTAGCTTCTTGAAACTTGACACAGTAAAGCAGTTTCACGTTCTATCTCTATGTTCTGTTTCCTCTTGATGTAGCACTCAGCAGTGACTGAGGAGAAACACTTTCATTGAAAGGGGTTGCCAAGCTCCCCAAAACTGCGAGTCTCCAGAAATCTCAGCAACTATTTTTTCACCCAAACTGGATGATACTTTCAGGTAATGATCAGTACACTAAGCTCACTTGGTTCCACAAACTTCGTTATTTTATGTTGAAGCGTTCACTTCCAGTAACTGTTTGAATTTTGGCGTTTCACTCTGTTTTCTCCTATACTGACAGATGTATTTGGAACTCTAAATCAAACACGGTTTGTGCTAGCTTCTTGAAACTTGACACAGTAAAGCAGTTTCAAGTTCTATCTCTATGTTTTCTTTCCTCTTGATGTAGCACTCAGCAGTGACTGAGGAGAAACACTTTCATTGAAAGGGGTTGCCAAGCTTCCAGAAATTACGAGTCTCCAGAAATCTCAGCAACTATGATTTCACCCAAACTGGATGATACTTTCAGGTAAGGATCAGTACACTAAGCCCACTTGGTTCGCCAAATTTCGTTCTTCTATGTTGAAGCGTTCGTTTCCAGTAAGAGTTTGAATTTTGGCGTTTCACTCTGTTTTCTCCTATATTGATAGATGTATTTGGAACTCTAAATCAAACACGGTTTGTGCTACCTTCTTCAAACTTGACACAGTAAAGCAGTTTCAAGTTCTATCTATATGTTCTCTTTCCTCTTGATGTAGCACTCAGCAGTGACTGAGGAGAAACACTTTCATTGAAAGGGGTTGCCAAGCTTCCCAAAATTGCGAGTCTCCAGAAATCTCAGCAACTATTTTTTCACCCAAACTGGATGATACTTTCAGGTAATGATCAGTACACTAAGCTCACTTGGTTCCCCAAATTTCGTTCTTTTATGTTGAAGCGTTCGCTTCCAGTAACTGTTTGAATTTTGGCGTTTCACTCTGTTTTCTCCTATACTGACAGATGTATTTGGAACTCTAAATCAAACACGGTTTGTGCTAGCTTCTTGAAACTTGACACACTAAAGCAGTTTCACGTTCTATCTCTATGTTCTGTTTCCTCTTGATGTAGCCCTAAGCAGTGACTGGGGAGAAATACTTTCATTGAAAGGGGTTGCCAAGCTTCCAAAAATTACGAGTCTCCAGAAATCTCAGCATCTATTTTTTCACCCATACTGGATGATAATTTCAGGTAATGATGAGTACGCTAAGCCCACTTGGTTCGCCAGATTTCGTTCTTCTATGTTGAAGCGTTCGTTTCCAGTAACAGTTTGAATTTTGGCGTTTCACTCTGTTTTCTCCTATATTGATAGATGTATTTGGAACTCTAAACCAAACACGGTTTGTGCTAGCTTCTTGAAACTTGACACAGTAAAGCAGTTTCACGTTCTATATCTATGTTCTGTTTCCTCTTGATGTAGCACTCAGCAGTGACTGAGGAGAAACACTTTCATTGAAAGGGGTTGCCAAGCTCCCCAAAACTGCGAGTCTCCAGAAATCTCAGCAACTATTTTTTAACCCAAACTGGATGATACTTTCAGGTAATGATCAGTTCACTAAGCCCACTTGGTTCCCCAAATTTCGTTCTTTTATGTTGAAGCGTTCACTTCCAGTAACAGTTTGAATTTTGGCGTTTCACTCTGTTTTCTCCTATATTGATACATGTATTTGGAACTCTAAACCAAACACGGTTTGTGCTACCTTCTTCAAACTTGACACAGTAAAGCAGTTTCAAGTTCTCTCTCTATGTTCTCTTTCCTCTTGATGTAGCACTCAGCAGTGACTGAGGAGAAACACTTTCATTGAAAGGGGTTGCCAAGCTTCCCAAAATTGCGAGTCTCCAGAAATCTCAGCAACTATTTTTTCACCCAAACTGGATGATACTTTCAGGTAATGATCAGTACACTAAGCTCACTTGGTTCCCCAAATTTCGTTCTTTTATGTTGAAGCGTTCACTTCCAGTAACTGTTTGAATTTTGGCGTTTCACTCTGTTTTCTCTTATACTGACAGATGTATTTGGAACTCTAAATCAAACACGGTTTGTGCTAGCTTCTTGAAACTTGACACACTAAAGCAGTTTCTCGTTCTATCTCTATGTTCTGTTTCCTCTTGATGTAGCCCTAAGCAGTGACTGGGGAGAAATACTTTCATTGAAAGGGGTTGCCAAGCTTCCAGAAATTACGAGTCTCCAGAAATCTCAGCAACTATGATTTCACCCATACTGGATGATACTTTCAGGTAATGATCAGTACACTAAGCCCACTTGGTTCGCCAAATTTCGTTCTTCTATGTTGAAGCGTTCGTTTCCAGTAACAGTTTGAATTTTGGTGTTTCACTCTGTTTTCTCCTATATTGATAGATGTATTTGGAACTCTAAACCAAACACGGTTTGTGCTAGCTTCTTGAAACTTGACACAGTAAAGCAGTTTCACGTTCTATCTCTATGTTCTGTTTCCTCTTCGATGTAGCACTCAGCAGTGACTCAGGAGAAACACTTTCATTGAAAGGGGTTGCCAAGCTTCCCAAAATTGTGAGTCTCCAGAAATCTCAGCAACTATTTTTTAACCCAAACTGGATGATACTTTCAGGTAATGATCAGTACACTAAGCCCACTTGGTTCCCCAAATTTCGTTCTTCTATGTTGAAGCGTTCGTTTCCAGTAACTGTTTGAATTTTGGCGTTTCACTCTGTTTTCTCCTATATTGATAGATGTATTTGGAACTCTAAACCAAACACGGTTTGTGCTAGCTTCTTGAAACTTGACACAGTAAAGCAGTTTCACGTTCTATCTCTATGTTCTGTTTCCTCTGGATGTAGCCCTAAGCAGTGACTGGGGAGAAATACTTTCATTGACAGGGGTTGCCAAGCTTCCAGAAATTACGAGTCTCCAGAAATCTCAGCAACTATGATTTCACCCAAACTGGATGATAGTTTCAGGTAATAATAGGTACACTAAGCCCACTTGGTTCCCCAAATTTCGTTCTTCTATGTTGAAGCGTTCGTTTCCAGTAACAGTTTGAATTTTGGCGTTTCACTCTGTTTTCTCCTATATTGATAGATGTATTTGGAACTCTATATCAAACACGGTTTGTGCTACCTTCTTCAAACTTGACACAGTAAAGCAGTTTCAAGTTCTATCTATATGTTCTCTTTCCTCTTGATATAGCACTCAGCAGTGACTGAGGAGAAACACTTTCATTGAAAGGGGTTGCCAAGCTTCCCAAAATTGCGAGTCTCCAGAAATCTCAGCAACTATTTTTTCACCCAAACTGGATGATACTTTCAGGTAATGATCAGTACACTAAGCTCACTTGGTTCCCCAAATTTCGTTCTTTTATGTTGAAGCGTTCGCTTCCAGTAACTGTTTGAATTTTGGCGTTTCACTCTGTTTTCTCCTATACTGACAGATGTATTTGGAACTCTAAATCAAACACGGTTTGTGCTAGCTTCTTGAAACTTGACACACTAAAGCAGTTTCACGTTCTATCTCTACGTTCTGTTTCCTCTGGATGTAGCCCTAAGCAGTGACTGAGGAGAAATACTTTCATTGAAAGGGGTTGCCAAGCTTCCAGAAATTACGAGTCTCCAGAAATCTCAGCAACTATGATTTCACCCATACTGGATGATACTTTCAGGTAATGATCAGTACACTAAGCCCACTTGGTTCCCCAAATTTCGTTCTTCTATGTTGAAGCGTTCGTTTCCAGTAACAGTTTGAATTTTGGCGTTTCACTCTGTTTTCTCCTATATTGATAGATGTATTTGGAACTCTAAACCAAACACGGTTTGTGCTAGCTTCTTGAAACTTGACACAGTAAAGCAGTTTCACGTTCTATCTCTATGTTCTGTTTCCTCTTGATGTAGCACTCAGCAGTGATTGAGGAGAAACACTTTCATTGAAAGGGGTTGCCAAGCTCCCCCAAACTGCGAGTCTCCAGAAATCTCAGCAACTATTTTTTCACCCAAACTGGATGATACTTTCAGGTAATGATCAGTACACTAAGCTCACTTGGTTCCCCAAATTTCGTTCTTTTATGTTGAAGCGTTCACTTCCAGTAACTGTTTGAATTTTGGCTTTCACTCTGTTTTCTCCTATACTGACAGATGTATTTGGAACTCTAAATCAAACACGGTTTGTGCTAGCTTCTTGAAACTTGACACAGTAAAGCAGTTTCAAGTTCTATCTCTATGTTTTCTTTCCTCTTGATGTAGCACTCAGCAGTGACTGAGGAGAAACACTTTCATTGAAAGGGGTTGCCAAGCTTCCAGAAATTACGAGTCTCCAGAAATCTCAGCAACTATGATTTCACCCAAACTGGATGATACTTTCAGGTAATGATCAGTACACTAAGCCCACTTGGTTCGCCAAATTTCGTTCTTCTATGTTGAAGCGTTCGTTTCCAGTAACAGTTTGAATTTTGGCGTTTTACTCTGTTTTCTCCTATATTGATAGATGTATTTGGAACTCTAAATCAAACACGGTTTGTGCTAGCTTCTTGAAACTTGACACAATAAAGCAGTTTCAAGTTCTATCTCTATGTTCTGTCTCCTCTTGATGTAGCCCTAAGCAGTGACTGGGGAGAAACACTTTCATTGAAAGGGGTTGCCAAGCTTCCAAAAATTACGAGTCTCCAGAAATCTCAGCATCTATTTTTTCACCCAAACTGGATGATACTTTCAGGTAATGATGAGTACGCTAAGCCCACTGGGTTCCCAAAATTTCGTTCTTCTATGTTGAAGCGTTCGTTTCCAGTAACAGTTTGAATTTTGGCGTTTCACTCTGTTTTCTCCTATATTGATAGATGTATTTGGAACTCTAAACCAAACACGGTTTGTGCTAGCTTCTTGAAACTTGACACAGTAAAGCAGTTTCACGTTCTATCTCTATGTTCTGTTTCCTCTTGATGTAGCACTCAGCAGTGACTGAGGAGAAACACTTTCATTGAAAGGGGTTGCCAAGCTCCCCAAAACTGCGAGTCTCCAGAAATCTCAGCAACTATTTTTTCACCCAAACTGGATGATACTTTCAGGTAATGATCAGTACACTAAGCTCACTTGGTTCCCCAAATTTCGTTCTTTTATGTTGAAGCGTTCACTTCCAGTAACTGTTTGAATTTTGGCGTTTCACTCTGTTTTCTCCTATACTGACAGATGTATTTGGAACTCTAAATCAAACACGGTTTGTGCTAGCTTCTTGAAACTTGACACAGTAAAGCAGTTTCAAGTTCTATCTCTATGTTTTCTTTCCTCTTGATGTAGCACTCAGCAGTGACTGAGGAGAAACACTTTCATTGAAAGGGGTTGCCAAGCTTCCAGAAATTACGAGTCTCCAGAAATCTCAGCAACTATGATTTCACCCAAACTGGATGATACTTTCAGGTAATGATCAGTACACTAAGCCCACTTGGTTCCCAAAATTTCGTTCTTCTATGTTGATGCGTTCGCTTCCAGTAACTGTTTGAATTTTGGCGTTTCACTCTGTTTTCTCCTATACTGACAGATGTATTTGGAACTCTAAATCAAACACGGTTTGTGCTAGCTTCTTGAAACTTGACACAGTAAAGCAGTTTCACGTTCTATCACTATGTTCTGTTTCCTCTGGATGTAGCCCTAAGCAGTGACTGGGGAAAAATACTTTCATTGACAGAGGTTGCCAAGCTTCCAGAAATTACGAGTCTCCAGAAATCTCAGCAACTATGATTTCACCCAAACTGGATGATACTTTCAGGTAATGATCAGTACACTAAGCCCACTTGGTTCCCCAAATTTCGTTCTTCTATGTTGAAGCGTTCGTTTCCAGTAACAGTTTGAATTTTGGCGTTTCACTCTGTTTTCTCCTATATTGATAGATGTATTTGGAACTCTAACCCAAACACGGTTTGTGCTAGCTTCTTGAAACTTGACACAGTAAAGCAGTTTCACGTTCTATCTCTATGTTCTGTCTCCTCTTGATGTAGCCCTAAGCAGTGACTGGGGAGAAACACTTTCATTGAAAGGGGTTGCCAAGCTTCCAAAAATTACGAGTCTCCAGAAATCTCAGCATCTATTTTTTCACCCAAACTGGATGATACTTTCAGGTAATGATGAGTACGCTAAGCCCACTGGGTTCCCAAAATTTCGTTCTTCTATGTTGAAGCGTTCGTTTCCAGTAACAGTTTGAATTTTGGCGTTTCACTCTGTTTTCTCCTATATTGATAGATGTATTTGGAACTCTAAACCAAACACGGTTTGTGCTAGCTTCTTGAAACTTGACACAGTAAAGCAGTTTCACGTTCTATATCTATGTTCTGTTTCCTCTTGATGTAGCACTCAGCAGTGACTGAGGAGAAACACTTTCATTGAAAGGGGTTGCCAAGCTTCCCAAAATTGCGAGTCTCCAGAAATCTCAGCAACTATTTTTTAACCCAAACTGGATGATACTTTCAGGTAATGATCAGTACACTAAGCCCACTTGGTTCCCCAAATTTCGTTCTTCTATGTTAAAGCGTTCGTTTCCAGTAACAGTTTGAATTTTGGCGTTTCACTCTGTTTTCTCCTATATTGATACATGTATGTGGAACTCTAAACCAAACACGGTTTGTGCTAGCTTCTTGAAACTTGACACAGTAAAGCAGTTTCACGTTCTATCTCTATGTTCTGTTTCCTCTTGATGTAGCACTCAGCAGTGACTGAGGAGAAACACTTTCATTGAAAGGGGTTGCCAAGCTTCCAGAAATTACGAGTCTCCAGAAATCTCAGCAACTATGATTTCACCCAAACTGGATGATACTTTCAGGTAATGATCAGTACACTAAGCCCACTTGGTTCCCCACATTTCGTTCTTCTATGTTGAAGCGTTCGTTTCCAGTAACAGTTTGAATTTTGGCGTTTCACTCTGTTTTCACCTATATTGATAGATGTATTTGGAACTCTAACCCAAACACGGTTTGTGCTAGCTTCTTGAAACTTGACACAGTAAAGCAGTTTCACGTTCTATCTCTATGTTCTGTCTCCTCTTGATGTAGCCCTAAGCAGTGACTGGGGAGAAACACTTTCATTGAAAGGGGTTGCCAAGCTTCCAAAAATTACGAGTCTCCAGAAATCTCAGCATCTATTTTTTCACCCAAACTGGATGATACTTTCAGGTAATGATGAGTACGCTAAGCCCACTGGGTTCCCAAAATTTCGTTCTTCTATGTTGAAGCGTTCGTTTCCAGTAACAGTTTGAATTTTGGCGTTTCACTCTGTTTTCTCCTATATTGATAGATGTATTTGGAACTCTAAACCAAACACGGTTTGTGCTAGCTTCTTGAAACTTGACACAGTAAAGCAGTTTCACGTTCTATATCTATGTTCTGTTTCCTCTTGATGTAGCACTCAGCAGTGACTGAGGAGAAACACTTTCATTGAAAGGGGTTGCCAAGCTTCCCAAAATTGCAAGTCTCCAGAAATCTCAGCAACTATTTTTTAACCCAAACTGGATGATACTTTCAGGTAATGATCAGTACACTAAGCCCACTTGGTTCCCCAAATTTCGTTCTTCTATGTTAAAGCGTTCGTTTCCAGTAACAGTTTGAATTTTGGCGTTTCACTCTGTTTTCTCCTATATTGATACATGTATGTGGAACTCTAAACCAAACACGGTTTGTGCTAGCTTCTTGAAACTTGACACAGTAAAGCAGTTTCACGTTCTATCTCTATGTTCTGTTTCCTCTTGATGTAGCACTCAGCAGTGACTGAGGAGAAACACTTTCATTGAAAGGGGTTGCCAAGCTTCCAGAAATTACGAGTCTCCAGAAATCTCAGCAACTATGATTTCACCCAAACTGGATGATACTTTCAGGTAATGATCAGTACACTAAGCCCACTTGGTTCCCCAAATTTCGTTCTTCTATGTTGAAGCGTTCGTTTCCAGTAACAGTTTGAATTTTGGCGTTTCACTCTGTTTTCACCTATATTGATAGATGTATTTGGAACTCTAACCCAAACACGGTTTGTGCTAGCTTCTTGAAACTTGACACAGTAAAGCAGTTTCACGTTCTATCTCTATGTTCTGTCTCCTCTTGATGTAGCCCTAAGCAGTGACTGGGGAGAAACACTTTCATTGAAAGGGGTTGCCAAGCTTCCAAAAATTACGAGTCTCCAGAAATCTCAGCATCTATTTTTTCACCCAAACTGGATGATACTTTCAGGTAATGATCAGTACACTAAGCTCACTTGGTTCCCCAAATTTCGTTCTTTTATGTTGAAGCGTTCACTTCCAGTAACTGTTTGAATTTTGGCGTTTCACTCTGTTTTCTCCTATATTGATAGATGTATTTGGAACTCTAAACCAAACACGGTTTGTGCTAGCTTCTTGAAACTTGACACAGTAAAGCAGTTTCACGTTCTATCTCTATGTTCTGTTTCCTCTTGATGTAGCACTCAGCAGTGACTGAGGAGAAACACTTTCATTGAAAGGGGTTGACAAGCTTCCCAAAATTGCGAGTCTCCAGAAATCTCAGCAACTATTTTTTAACCCAAACTGGATGATACTTTCAGGTAATGATCAGTACACTAAGCTCACTTGGTTCCCCAAATTTCGTTCTTTTATGTTGAAGCGTTCGCTTCCAGTAACTGTTTGAATTTTGGCGTTTCACTCTGTTTTCTCCTATACTGACAGATGTATTTGGAACTCTAAACCAAACACGGTTTGTGCTAGCTTCTTGAAACTTGACACAGTAAAGCAGTTTCACGTTCTATCTCTATGTTCTGTTTCCTCTGGATGTAGCCCTAAGCAGTGACTGGGGAGAAATACTTTCATTGACAGGGGTTGCCAAGCTTCCAGAAATTACGAGTCTCCAGAAATCTCAGCAACTATGATTTCACCCAAACTGGATGATACTTTCAGGTAATAATAGGTACACTAAGCCCACTTGGTTCCCCAAATTTCGTTCTATGTTGAAGCGTTCGTTTCCAGTAACAGTTTGAATTTTGGCGTTTCACTCTGTTTTCTCCTATATTGATAGATGTATTTGGAACTCTAACCCAAACACGGTTTGTGCTAGCTTCTTGAAACTTGACACAGTAAAGCAGTTTCACGTTCTATCTGTATGTTCTGTCTCCTCTTGATGTAGCCCTAAGCAGTGACTGGGGAGAAACACTTTCATTGAAAGGGGTTGCCAAGCTTCCAAAAATTACGAGTCTCCAGAAATCTCAGCATCTATTTTTTCACCCAAACTGGATGATACTTTCAGGTAATGATGAGTACGCTAAGCCCACTGGGTTCCCAAAATTTCGTTCTTCTATGTTGAAGCGTTCGTTTCCAGTAACAGTTTGAATTTTGGCGTTTCACTCTGTTTTCTCCTATATTGATAGATGTATTTGGAACTCTAAACCAAACACGGTTTGTGCTAGCTTCTTGAAACTTGACACAGTAAAGCAGTTTCACGTTCTATCTCTATGTTCTGTTTCCTCTTGATGTAGCACTCAGCAGTGACTGAGGAGAAACACTTTCATTGAAAGGGGTTGCCAAGCTCCCCAAAACTGCGAGTCTCCAGAAATCTCAGCAACTATTTTTTCACCCAAACTGGATGATACTTTCAGGTAATGATCAGTACACTAAGCTCACTTGGTTCCCCAAATTTCGTTCTTTTATGTTGAAGCGTTCGCTTCCAGTAACTGTTTGAATTTTGGCGTTTCACTCTGTTTTCTCCTATACTGACAGATATATTTGGAACTGTAAATCAAACACGGTTTGTGCTAGCTTCTTGAAACTTGACACAGTAAAGCAGTTTCACTTTCTATCTCTATGTTCTGTTTCCTCTGGATGTAGCCCTAAGCAGTGACTGGGGAGAAATACTTTCATTGACAGGGGTTGCCAAGCTTCCAGAAATTACGAGTCTCCAGAAATCTCAGCAACTATGATTTCACCCAAACTGGATGATACTTTCAGGTAATAATAGGTACACTAAGCCCACTTGGTTCCCCAAATTTCGTTCTTCTATGTTAAAGCGTTCGTTTCCAGTAACAGTTTGAATTTTGGCGTTTCACTCTGTTTTCTCCTATATTGATAGATGTATTTGGAACTCTAAATCAAACACGGTTTGTGCTACCTTCTTCAAACTTGACACAATAAAGCAGTTTCAAGTTCTATCTCTATGTTCTGTCTCCTCTTGATGTAGCCCTAAGCAGTGACTGGGGAGAAACACTTTCATTGAAAGGGGTTGCCAAGCTTCCAAAAATTACGAGTCTCCAGAAATCTCAGCATCAATTTTTTCACCCAAACTGGATGATACTTTCAGGTAATGATGAGTACGCTAAGCCCACTGGGTTCCCAAAATTTCGTTCTTCTATGTTGAAGCGTTCGTTTCCAGTAACAGTTTGAATTTTGGCGTTTCACTCTGTTTTCTCCTATATTGATAGATGTATTTGGAACTCTAAACCAAACACGGTTTGTGCTAGCTTCTTGAAACTTGACACAGTAAAGCAGTTTCACGTTCTATCTCTATGTTCTGTTTCCTCTTGATGTAGCACTCAGCAGTGACTGAGGAGAAACACTTTCATTGAAAGGGGTTGCCAAGCTCCCCAAAACTGCGAGTCTCCAGAAATCTCAGCAACTATTTTTTCACCCAAACTGGATGATACATTCAGGTAATGATCAGTACACTAAGCTCACTTGGTTCCCCAAATTTCGTTCTTTTATGTTGAAGCGTTCACTTCCAGTAACTGTTTGAATTTTGGCGTTTCACTCTGTTTTCTCCTATACTGACAGATGTATTTGGAACTCTAAATCAAACACGGTTTGTGCTAGCTTCTTGAAACTTGACACAGTAAAGCAGTTTCACGTTCTATCTCTATGTTCTGTTTCCTCTTGATGTAGCACTCAGCAGTGACTGAGGAGAAACACTTTCATTGAAAGGGGTTGCCAAGCTCCCCAAAACTGCGAGTCTCCAGAAATCTCAGCAACTATTTTTTCACCCAAACTGGATGATACTTTCAGGTAATGATCAGTACACTAAGCTCACTTGGTTCCCCAAATTTCGTTCTTTTATGTTGAAGCGTTTACTTCCAGTAACTGTTTGAATTTTGGCGTTTCACTCTGTTTTCTCCTATACTGACAGATGTATTTGGAACTCTAAATCAAACACGGTTTGTGCTAGCTTCTTGAAACTTGACACAGTAAAGCAGTTTCACGTTCTATCACTATGTTCTGTTTCCTCTGGATGTAGCCCTAAGCAGTGACTGGGGAAAAATACTTTCATTGACAGAGGTTGCCAAGCTTCCAGAAATTATGAGTCTCCAGAAATCTCAGCAACTATGATTTCACCCAAACTGGATGATACTTTCAGGTAATGATCAGTACACTAAGCCCACTTGGTTCCCCAAATTTCGTTCTTCTATGTTGAAGCGTTCGTTTCCAGTAACACTTTGAATTTTGGCGTTTCACTCTGTTTTCTCCTATATTGATAGATGTATTTGGAACTCTAAATCAAACACGGTTTGTGCTAGCTTCTTGAAACTTGACACAATAAAGCAGTTTCAAGTTCTATCTCTATGTTTTCTTTCCTCTTGATGTAGCACTCAGCAGTGACTGAGGAGAAACACTTTCATTGAAAGGGGTTGCCAAGCTTCCAGAAATTACGAGTCTCCAGAAATCTCAGCAACTATGATTTCACCCAAACTGGATGATACTTTCAGGTAATGATCAGTACACTAAGCCCACTTGGTTCGAAAATTTCGTTCTTCTATGTTGAAGCGTTCGTTTCCAGTAACAGTTTGAATTTTGGCGTTTTACTCTGTTTTCTCCTATATTGATAGATGTATTTGGAACTCTAAATCAAACACGGTTTGTGCTAGCTTCTTGAAACTTGACACAATAAAGCAGTTTCAAGTTCTATCTCTATGTTCTGTCTCCTCTTTATGTAGCCCTAAGCAGTGACTGGGGAGAAACACTTTCATTGAAAGGGGTTGCCAAGCTTCCAAAAATTACGAGTCTCCAGAAATCTCAGCATCTATTTTTTCACCCAAACTGGATGATACTTTCAGGTAATGATGAGTACGCTAAGCCCACTGGGTTCCCAAAATTTCGTTCTTCTATGTTGAAGCGTTCGTTTCCAGTAACAGTTTGAATTTTGGCGTTTCACTCTGTTTTCTCCTATATTGATAGATGTATTTGGAACTCTAAACCAAACACGGTTTGTGCTAGCTTCTTGAAACTTGACACAGTAAAGCAGTTTCACGTTCTATCTCTATGTTCTGTTTCCTCTTGATGTAGCACTCAGCAGTGACTGAGGAGAAACACTTTCATTGAAAGGGGTTGCCAAGCTCCCGAAAACTGCGAGTCTCCAGAAATCTCAGCAACTATTTTTTCACCCAAACTGGATGATACTTTCAGGTAATGATCAGTACACTAAGCTCACTTGGTTCCCCAAATTTCGTTCTTTTATGTTGAAGCGTTCACTTCCAGTAACTGTTTGAATTTTGGCGTTTCACTCTGTTTTCTCCTATACTGACAGATATATTTGGAACTCTAAATCAAACACGGTTTGTGCTAGCTTCTTGAAACTTGACACAGTAAAGCAGTTTCACTTTCTATCTCTATGTTCTGTTTCCTCTGGATGTAGCCCTAAGCAGTGACTGGGGAGAAATACTTTCATTGACAGGGGTTGCCAAGCTTCCAGAAATTACGAGTCTCCAGAAATCTCAGCAACTATGATTTCACCCAAACTGGATGATACTTTCAGGTAATAATAGGTACACTAAGCCCACTTGGTTCCCCAAATTTCGTTCTTCTATGTTGAAGCGTTCGTTTCCAGTAACAGTTTGAATTTTGGCGTTTCACTCTGTTTTCTCCTATATTGATAGATGTATTTGGAACTCTAAATCAAACACGGTTTGTGCTAGCTTCTTGAAACTTGACACAATAAAGCAGTTTCAAGTTCTATCTCTATGTTCTGTCTCCTCTTGATGTAGCCCTAAGCAGTGACTGGGGAGAAACACTTTCATTGAAAGGGGTTGCCAAGCTTCCAAAAATTACGAGTCTCCAGAAATCTCAGCATCTATTTTTTCACCCAAACTGGATGATACTTTCATGTAATGATGAGTACGCTAAGCCCACTGGGTTCCCAAAATTTCGTTCTTCTATGTTGAAGCGTTCGTTTCCAGTAACAGTTTGAATTTTGGCGTTTCACTCTGTTTTCTCCTATATTGATAGATGTATTTGGAACTCTAAACCAAACACGGTTTGTGCTAGCTTCTTGAAACTTGACACAGTAAAGCAGTTTCACGTTCTGTCTCTATGTTCTGTTTCCTCTTGATGTAGCACTCAGCAGTGACTGAGGAGAAACACTTTCATTGAAAGGGGTTGCCAAGCTCCCCAAAACTGCGAGTCTCCAGAAATCTCAGCAACTATTTTTTCACCCAAACTGGATGATAATTTCAGGTAATGATCAGTACACTAAGCTCACTTGATTCCCCAAATTTCGTTCTTTTATGTTGAAGCGTTCACTTCCAGTAACTGTTTGAATTTTGGCGTTTCACTCTGTTTTTCCTATACTGACAGATGTATTTGGAACTCTAAATCAAACACGGTTTGTGCTAGCTTCTTGAAACTTGACACAGTAAAGCAGTTTCAGGTTCTATCACTATGTTCTGTTTCCTCTGGATGTAGCCCTAAGCAGTGACTGGGGAGAAATACTTTCATTGACAGGGGTTGCCAAGCTTCCAGAAATTACGAGTCTCCAGAAATCTCAGCAACTATGATTTCACCCAAACTGGATGATACTTTCAGGTAATGATCAGTACACTAAGCCCACTTGGTTCGCCAAATTTCGTTCTTCTATGTTGAAGCGTTCGTTTCCAGTAACAGTTTGAATTTTGGCGTTTTACTCTGTTTTCTCCTATATTGATAGATGTATTTGGAACTCTAAATCAAACACGGTTTGTGCTAGCTTCTTGAAACTTGACACAATAAAGCAGTTTCAAGTTCTGTCTCTATGTTCTGTCTCCTCTTGATGTAGCCCTAAGCAGTGACTGGGGAGAAACACTTTCATTGAAAGGGGTTGCCAAGCTTCCAAAAATTACGAGTCTCCAGAAATCTCAGCATCTATTTTTTCACCCAAACTGGATGATACTTTCAGGTAATGATGAGTACGCTAAGCCCACTGGGTTCCCAAAATTTCGTTCTTCTATGTTGAAGCGTTCGTTTCCAGTAACAGTTTGAATTTTGGCGTTTCACTCTGTTTTCTCCTATATTGATAGATGTATTTGGAACTCTAAACCAAACACGGTTTGTGCTAGCTTCTTGAAACTTGACACAGTAAAGCAGTTTCACGTTCTATATCTATGTTCTGTTTCCTCTTGATGTAGCACTCAGCAGTGACTGAGGAGAAACACTTTCATTGAAAGGGGTTGCCAAGCTTCCCAAAATTGCGAGTCTCCAGAAATCTCAGCAACTATTTTTTCACCCAAACTGGATGATACTTTCAGGTAATGATCAGTACACTAAGCCCACTTGGTTCCCCAAATTTCGTTCTTCTATGTTAAAGCATTCGTTTCCAGTAACAGTTTGAATTTTGGCGTTTCACTCTTTTTTCTCCTATATTGATACATGTATTTGTAACTCTAAACCAAACAAGTTTTGTGCTAGCTTCTTGAAACTTGACACAGTAAAGCAGTTTCACGTTCTATCTCTATGTTCTGTTTCCTCTTGATGTAGCACTCAGCAGTGACTGAGGAGAAACACTTTCATTGAAAGGGGTTGCCAAGCTTCCCAAAATTGCGAGTCTCCAGAAATCTCAGCAACTATTTTTTAACCCAAACTGGATGATACTTTCAGGTAATGATCAGTACACTAAGCTCACTTGGTTCCCCAAATTTCGTTCTTTTATGTTGAAGCGTTCGCTTCCAGTAACTGTTTGAATTTTGGCGTTTCACTCTGTTTTCTCCTATACTGACAGATGTATTTGGAACTCTAAATCAAACACGGTTTGTGCTACCTTCTTCAAACTTGACACAGTAAAGCAGTTTCAAGTTCTATCTATATGTTCTCTTTCCTCTTGATGTAGCACTCAGCAGTGACTGAGGAGAAACACTGTCATTGAAAGGGGTTGCCAAGCTTCCCAAAATTGCGAGTCTCCAGAAATCTCAGCAACTATTTTTTCACCCAAACTGGATGATACTTTCAGGTAATGATCAGTACTCTAAGCTCACTTGGTTCCCCAAATTTCGTTCTTTTATGTTGAAGCGTTCGCTTCCAGTAACTGTTTGAATTTTGGCGTTTCACTCTGTTTTCTCCTATACTGACAGATGTATTTGGAACTCTAAATCAAACACGGTTTGTGCTAGCTTCTTGAAACTTGACACACTAAAGCAGTTTCACGTTATATCTCTATGTACTGTTTCCTCTTGATGTAGCCCTAAGCAGTGAATGGGGAGAAATACTTTCATTGAAAGGGGTTGCCAAGCTTCCAGAAATTACGAGTCTCCAGAAATCTCAGCAACTATGATTTCACCCATACTGGATGATACTTTCAGGTAATGATCAGTACACTAAGCCCACTTGGTTCGCCAAATTTCGTTCTTCTATGTTGAAGCGTTCGTTTCCAGTAACAGTTTGAATTTTGGTGTTTCACTCTGTTTTCTCCTATATTGATAGATGTATTTGGAACTCTAAACCAAACACGGTTTGTGCTAGCTTCTTGAAACTTGACACAGTAAAGCAGTTTCACGTTCTATCTCTATGTTCTGTTTCCTCTTCGATGTAGCACTCAGCAGTGACTGAGGAGAAACACTTTCATTGAAAGGGGTTGCCAAGCTTCCCAAAATTGCGAGTCTCCAGAAATCTCAGCAACTATTTTTTAACCCAAACTGGATGATACTTTCAGGTAATGATCAGTACACTAAGCCCACTTGGTTCCCCAAATTTCGTTCTTCTATGTTGAAGCGTTCGTTTCCAGTAACAGTTTGAATTTTGGCGTTTCACTCTGTTTTCTCCTATATTGATAGATGTATTTGGAACTCTAAACCAATCACGTTTGTGCTAGCTTCTTGAAACTTGACACAGTAAAGCAGTTTCACGTTCTATCTCTATGTTCTGTTTCCTCTGGATGTAGCCCTAAGCAGTGACTGGGGAGAAATACTTTCATTGACAGGGGTTGCCAAGCTTCCAGAAATTACGAGACTCCAGAAATCTCAGCAACTATGATTTCACCCAAACTGGATGATACTTTCAGGTAATAATAGGTACACTAAGCCCACTTGGTTCCCCAAATTTCGTTCTTCTATGTTGAAGCGTTCGTTTCCAGTAACAGTTTGAATTTTGGCGTTTCACTCTGTTTTCTCCTATATTGATAGATGTATTTGGAACTCTAAATCAAACACGGTTTGTGCTACCTTCTTCAAACTTGACACAGTAAAGCAGTTTCAAGTTCTATCTATATGTTCTCTTTCCTCTTGATGTAGCACTCAGCAGTGACTGAGGAGAAACACTTTCATTGAAAGGGGTTGCCAAGCTTCCCAAAATTGCGAGTCTCCAGAAATCTCAGCAACTATTTTTTCACCCAAACTGGATGATACTTTCAGGTAATGATCAGTACACTAAGCTCACTTGGTTCCCCAAATTTCGTTCTTTTATGTTGAAGCGTTCGCTTCCAGTAACTGTTTGAATTTTGGCGTTTCACTCTGTTTTCTCCTATACTGACAGATGTATTTGGAACTCTAAATCAAACACGGTTTGTGCTAGCTTCTTGAAACTTGACACAGTAAAGCAGTTTCACGTTCTATCTCTATGTTCTGTTTCCTCTGGATGTAGCCCTAAGCAGTGACTGGGGAGAAATACTTTCATTGACAGGGGTTGCCAAGCTTCCAGAAATTACGAGTCTCCAGAAATCTCAGCAACTATGATTTCACCCATACTGGATGATACTTTCAGGTAATGATCAGTACACTAAGCCCACTTGGTTCGCCAAATTTCGTTCTTCTATGTTGAAGCGTTCGTTTCCAGTAACAGTTTGAATTTTGGCGTTTCACTCTGTTTTCTCCTATATTGATAGATGTATTTGGAACTCTAAACCAAACACGGTTTGTGCTAGCTTCTTGAAACTTGACACAGTAAAGCAGTTTCACGTTCTATCTCTATGTTCTGTTTCCTCTTGATGTAGCACTCAGCAGTGACTGAGGAGAAACACTTTCATTGAAAGGGGTTGCCAAGCTTCCAAAAATTACGAGTCTCCAGAAATCTCAGCAACTATGATTTCACCCAAACTGGATGATACTTTCAGGTAATGATCAGTACACTAAGCCCACTTGGTTCGCCAAATTTCGTTCTTCTATGTTGAAGCGTTCGTTTCCAGTAACAGTTTGAATTTTGGCGTTTTACTCTGTTTTCTCCTATATTGATAGATGTATTTGGAACTCTAAATCAAACACGGTTTGTGCTAGCTTCTTGAAACTTGACACAATAAAGCAGTTTCAAGTTCTATCTCTATGTTCTGTCTCCTCTTGATGTAGCCCTAAGCAGTGACTGGGGAGAAACACTTTCATTGAAAGGCGTTGCCAAGCTTCCAAAAATTACGAGTCTCCAGAAATCTCAGCATCTATTTTTTCACCCAAACTGGATGATACTTTCAGGTAATGATGAGTACGCTAAGCCCACTGGGTTCCCAAAATTTCGTTCTTCTATGTTGAAGCGTTCGTTTCCAGTAACAGTTTGAATTTTGGCGTTTCACTCTGTTTTCTCCTATATTGATAGATGTATTTGGAACTCTAAACCAAACACGGTTTGTGCTAGCTTCTTGAAACTTGACACAGTAAAGCAGTTTCACGTTCTATCTCTATGTTCTGTTTCCTCTTGATGTAGCACTCAGCAGTGACTGAGGAGAAACACTTTCATTGAAAGGGGTTGCCAAGCTTCCCAAAATTGCGAGTCTCCAGAAATCTCAGCAACTATTTTTTCACCCAAACTGGATGATACTTTCAGGTAATGATCAGTACACTAAGCTCACTTGGTTCCCCAAATTTCGTTCTTTTATGTTGAAGCGTTCACTTCCAGTAACTGTTTGAATTTTGGCGTTTCACTCTGTTTTCTCCTATACTGACAGATGTATTTGGAACTCTAAATCAAACACGGTTTGTGCTAGCTTCTTGAAACTTGACACAGTAAAGCAGTTTCAAGTTCTATCTCTATGTTTTCTTTCCTCTTGATGTAGCACTTAGCAGTGACTGAGGAGAAACACTTTCATTGAAAGGGGTTGCCAAGCTTCCAGAAATTACGAGTCTCCAGAAATCTCAGCAAGTATGATTTCACCCATACTGGATGATACTTTCAGGTAATGATCAGTACACTAAGCCCACTTGGTTCCCCAAATTTCGTTCTTCTATGTTGATGCGTTCGCTTCCAGTAACAGTTTGAATTTTGGCGTTTCACTCTGTTTTCTCCTATACTGACAGATGTATTTGGAACTCTAAATCAAACACGGTTTGTGCTAGCTTCTTGAAACTTGACACAGTAAAGCAGTTTCACGTTCTATCTCTGTGTTCTGTCTCCTCTTGATGTAGCCCTAAGCAGTGACTGGGGAGAAACACTTTCATTGAAAGGGGTTGCCAAGCTTCCAAAAATTACGAGTCTCCAGAAATCTCAGCATCTATTTTTTCACCCAAACTTGATGATACTTTCAGGTAATGATGAGTACGCTAAGCCCACTGGGTTCCCCAAATTTCGTTCTTCTATGTTGAAGCGTTCGTTTCCAGTAACAGTTTGAATTTTGGCGTTTCACTCTGTTTTCTCCTATATTGATAGATGTATTTGGAACTCTAAACCAAACACGGTTTGTGCTAGCTTCTTGAAACTTGACACAGTAAAGCAGTTTCACGTTCTATATCTATGTTCTGTTTCCTCTTGATGTAGCACTCAGCAGTGACTGAGGAGAAACACTTTCATTGAAAGGGGTTGCCAATCTTCCCAAAATTGCGAGTCTCCAGAAATCTCAGCAACTATTTTTTAACCCAAACTGGATGATACTTTCAGGTAATGATCAGTACACTAAGCCCACTTGGTTCCCCAAATTTCGTTCTTCTATGTTAAAGCGTTCGTTTCCAGTAACAGTTTGAATTTTGGCGTTTCACTCTGTTTTCTCCTATATTGATAGATGTATTTGGAACTCTAAACCAAACACGGTTTGTGCTAGCTTCTTGAAACTTGACACAGTAAAGCAGTTTCACGTTCTATCTCTATGTTCTGTTTCCTCTTGATGTAGCACTCAGCAGTGACAGAGGAGAAACACTTTCATTGAAAGGGGTTGCCAAGCTTCCCAAAATTGCGAGTCTCCAGAAATCTCAGCAACTATTTTTTAACCCAAACTGGATGATACTTTCAGGTAATGATCAGTACACTAAGCTCACTTGGTTCCCCAAATTTCGTTCTTTTATGTTGAAGCGTTCGCTTCCAGTAACTGTTTGAATTTTGGCGTTTCACTCTGTTTTCTCCTATACTGACAGATGTATTTGGAACTCTAAATCAAACACGGTTTGTGCTAGCTTCTTGAAACTTGACACAGTAAAGCAGTTTCACGTTCTATCTCTATGTTCTGTTTCCTCTGGATGTAGCCCTAAGCAGTGACTGGGGAGAAATACTTTCATTGACAGGGGTTGCCAAGCTTCCAGAAATTACGAGTCTCCAGAAATCTCAGCAACTATGATTTCACCCAAACTGGATGATACTTTCAGGTAATAATAGGTACACTAAGCCCACTTGGTTCATCAAATTTCATTCTTCTATGTTGAAGCGTTCGTTTCCAGTAACAGTTTGAATTTTGGCGTTTCACTCTGTTTTCTCCTATATTGATAGATGTATTTGGAAATCTAAATCAAACACGGTTTGTGCTACCTTCTTCAAACTTGACACAGTAAAGCAGTTTCAAGTTCTATCTATATGTTCTCTTTCCTCTTGATGTAGCACTCAGCAGTGACTGAGGAGAAACACTTTCATTGAAAGGGGTTGCCAAGCTTCCCAAAATTGCGAGTCTCCAGAAATCTCAGCAACTATTTTTTCACCCAAACTGGATGATACTTTCAGGTAATGATCAGTACACTAAGCTCACTTGGTTCCCCAAATTTCGTTCTTTTATGTTGAAGCGTTCGCTTCCAGTAACTGTTTGAATTTTGGCGTTTCACTCTGTTTTCTCCTATACTGACAGATGTATTTGGAACTCTAAATCAAACACGGTTTGTGCTAGCTTCTTGAAACTTGACACAGTAAAGCAGTTTCACGTTCTATCTCTATGTTCTGTTTCCTCTGGATGTAGCCCTAAGCAGTGACTGGGGAGAAATACTTTCATTGAAAGGGGTTGCCAAGCTTCCAGAAATTACGAGTCTCCAGAAATCTCAGCAACTATGATTTCACCCATACTGGATGATACTTTCAGGTAATGATCAGTACACTAAGCCCACTTGGTTCGCCAAATTTTGTTCTTCTATGTTGAAGCGTTCGTTTCCAGTAACAGTTTGAATTTTGGTGTTTCATTCTGTTTTCTCCTATATTGATAGATGTATTTGGAACTCTAAACCAAACACGGTTTGTGCTAGCTTCTTGAAACTTGACACAGTAAAGCAGTTTCACGTTCTATCTCTATGTTCTGTTTCCTCTTCGATGTAGCACTCAGCAGTGACTGAGGAGAAACACTTTCATTGAAAGGGGTTGCCAAGCTTCCCAAAATTGCGAGTCTCCAGAAATCTCAGCAACTATTTTTTAACCCAAACTGGATGATACTTTCAGGTAATGATCAGTACACTAAGCCCACTTGGTTCCCCAAATTTCGTTCTTCTATGTTGAAGCGTTCGTTTCCAGTAACAGTTTGAATTTTGGCGTTTCACTCTGTTTTCTCCTATATTGATAGATGTATTTGGAACTCTAAACCAAACACGGTTTGTGCTAGCTTCTTGAAACTTGACACAGTAAAGCAGTTTCACGTTCTATCTCTATGTTCTGTTTCCTCTGTATGTAGCCCTAAGCAGTGACTGGGGAGAAATACTTTCATTGACAGGGGTTGCCAAGCTTCCAGAAATTACGAGTCTCCAGAAATCTCAGCAACTATGATTTCACCCAAACTGGATGATACTTTCAGGTAATAATAGGTACACTAAGCCCACTTGGTTCCCCAAATTTCGTTCTTCTATGTTGAAGCGTTCGTTTCCAGTAACAGTTTGAATTTTGGCGTTTCACTCTGTTTTCTCCTATATTGATAGATGTATTTGGAACTCTAAATCAAACACGGTTTGTGCTACCTTCTTCAAACTTGACACAGTAAAGCAGTTTCAAGTTCTATCTATATGTTCTCTTTCCTCTTGATGTAGCACTCAGCAGTGACTGAGGAGAAACACTTTCATTGAAAGGGGTTGCCAAGCTTCCCAAAATTGCGAGTCTCCAGAAATCTCAGCAACTATTTTTTCACCCAAACTGGATGATACTTTCAGGTAATGATCAGTACACTAAGCTCACTTGGTTCCCCAAATTTCGTTCTTTTATGTTGAAGCGTTCACTTCCAGTAACTGTTTGAATTTTGGTGTTTCACTCTGTTTTCTCCTATACTGACAGATGTATTTGAAACTCTAAATCAAACACGGTTTGTGCTAGCTTCTTGAAACTTGACACAGTAAAGCAGTTTCAAGTTCTATCTCTATGTTTTCTTTCCTCTTGATGTAGCACTCAGCAGTGACTGAGGAGAAACACTTTCATTGAAAGGGGTTGCCAAGCTTCCAGAAATTACGAGTCTCCAGAAATCTCAGCAACTATGATTTCACCCAAACTGGATGATACTTTCAGGTAATGATCAGTACACTAAGCCCACTTGGTTCCCCAAATTTCGTTCTTCTATGTTGATGCGTTCGCTTCCAGTAACAGTTTGAATTTTGGCGTTTCACTCTGTTTTCTCCTATACTGACAGATGTATTTGGAACTCTAACCCAAACACGGTTTGTGCTAGCTTCTTGAAACTTGACACAGTAAAGCAGTTTCACGTTCTATCTCTATGTTCTGTTTCCTCTTGATGTAGCACTCAGCAGTGACTGAGGAGAAACACTTTCATTGAAAGGGGTTGCCAAGCTTCCCAAAATTGCGAGTCTCCAGAAATCTCAGCAACTATTTTTTAACCCAAACTGGATGATACTTTCAGGTAATGATTAGTACACTAAGCTCACTTGGTTCCCCAAATTTCGTTCTTTTATGTTGAAGCGTTCGCTTCCAGTAACTGTTTGAATTTTGGCGTTTCACTCTGTTTTCTCCTATACTGACAGATGTATTTGGAACTCTAAATCAAACACGGTTTGTGCTAGCTTCTTGAAACTTGACACAGTAAAGCAGTTTCACGTTCTATCTCTATGTTCTGTTTCCTCTGGATGTAGCCCTAAGCAGTGACTGGGGAGAAATACTTTCATTGACAGGGGTTGCCAAGCTTCCAGAAATTACGAGTCTCCAGAAATCTCAGCAACTATGATTTCACCCAAACTGGATGATACTTTCAGGTAATAATAGGTACACTAAGCCCACTTGGTTCCCCAAATTTCGTTCTTCTATGTTGAAGCGTTCGTTTCCAGTAACAGTTTGAATTTTGGCGTTTCACTCTGTTTTCTCCTATATTGATAGATGTATTTGGAACTCTAAATCAAACACGGTTTGTGCTACCTTCTTCAAACTTGACACAGTAAAGCAGTTTCAAGTTCTATCTATATGTTCTCTTTCCTCTTGATGTAGCACTCAGCAGTGACTGAGGAGAAACACTTTCATTGAAAGGGGTTGCCAAGCTTCCCAAAATTGCGAGTCTCCAGAAATCTCAGCAACTATTTTTTCACCCAAACTGGATGATACTTTCAGGTAATGATCAGTACACTAAGCTCACTTGGTTCCCCAAATTTCGTTCTTTTATGTTGAAGCGTTCACTTCCAGTAACTGTTTGAATTTTGGCGTTTCACTCTGTTTTCTCCTATACTGACAGATGTATTTGAAACTCTAAATCAAACACGGTTTGTGCTACCTTCTTCAAACTTGACACAGTAAAGCAGTTTCAAGTTCTATCTCTATGTTTTCTTTCCTCTTGATGTAGCACTCAGCAGTGACTGAGGAGAAACACTTTCATTGAAAGGGGTTGCCAAGCTTCCAGAAATTACGAGTCTCCAGAAATCTCAGCAACTATGATTTCACCCAAACTGGATGATACTTTCAGGTAATGATCAGTACACTAAGCCCACTTGGTTCCCCAAATTTCGTTCTTCTATGTTGATGCGTTCGCTTCCAGTAACAGTTTGAATTTTGGCGTTTCACTCTGTTTTCTCCTATACTGACAGATGTATTTGGAACTCTAACCCAAACACGGTTTGTGCTAGCTTCTTGAAACTTGACACAGTAAAGCAGTTTCACGTTCTATCTCTATGTTCTGTTTCCTCTTGATGTAGCACTCAGCAGTGACTGAGGAGAAACACTTTCATTGAAAGGGGTTGCCAAGCTTCCCAAAATTGCGAGTCTCCAGAAATCTCAGCAACTATTTTTTAACCCAAACTGGATGATACTTTCAGGTAATGATCAGTACACTAAGCTCACTTGGTTCCCCAAATTTCGTTCTTTTATGTTGAAGCGTTCGCTTCCAGTAACTGTTTGAATTTTGGCGTTTCACTCTGTTTTCTCCTATACTGACAGATGTATTTGGAACTCTAAATCAAACACGGTTTGTGCTAGCTTCTTGAAACTTGACACAGTAAAGCAGTTTCACGTTCTATCTCTATGTTCTGTTTCCTCTGGATGTAGCCCTAAGCAGTGACTGGGGAGAAATACTTTCATTGACAGGGGTTGCCAAGCTTCCAGAAATTACGAGTCTCCAGAAATCTCAGCAACTATGATTTCACCCAAACTGGATGATACTTTCAGGTAATAATAGGTACACTAAGCCCACTTGGTTCCCCAAATTTCGTTCTTCTATGTTGAAGCGTTCGTTTCCAGTAACAGTTTGAATTTTGGCGTTTCACTCTGTTTTCTCCTATATTGATAGATGTATTTGGAACTCTAAATCAAACACGGTTTGTGCTACCTTCTTCAAACTTGACACAGTAAAGCAGTTTCAAGTTCTATCTATATGTTCTCTTTCCTCTTGATGTAGCACTCAGCAGTGACTGAGGAGAAACACTTTCATTGAAAGGGGTTGCCAAGCTTCCCAAAATTGCGAGTCTCCAGAAATCTCAGCAACTATTTTTTCACCCAAACTGGATGATACTTTCAGGTAATGATCAGTACACTAAGCTCACTTGGTTCCCCAAATTTCGTTCTTTTATGTTGAAGCATTCGCTTCCAGTAACTGTTTGAATTTTGGCGTTTCACTCTGTTTTCTCGTATACTGACAGATGTATTTGGAACTCTAAATCAAACACGGTTTGTGCTGGCTTCTTGAAACTTGACACACTAAAGCAGTTTCACGTTCTATCTCTATGTTCTGTTTCCTCTGGATGTAGCCCTAAGCAGTGACTGGGGAGAAATACTTTCATTGAAAGGGGTTGCCAAGCTTCCAGAAATTACGAGTCTCCAGAAATCTCAGCAACTATGATTTCACCCATACTGGATGATACTTTCAGGTAATGATCAGTACACTAAGCCCACTTGGTTCGCCAAATTTCATTCTTCTATGTTGAAGCGTTCGTTTCCAGTAACAGTTTGAATTTTGGTGTTTCACTCTGTTTTCTCCTATATTGATAGATGTATTTGGAACTCTAAACCAAACACGGTTTGTGCTAGCTTCTTGAAACTTGACACAGTAAAGCAGTTTCACGTTCTATCTCTATGTTCTGTTTCCTCTTCGATGTAGCACTCAGCAGTGACTGAGGAGAAACACTTTCATTGAAAGGGGTTGCCAAGCTTCCCAAAATTGCGAGTCTCCAGAAATCTCAGCAACTATTTTTTAACCCAAACTGGATGATACTTTCAGGTAATGATCAGTACACTAAGCCCACTTGGTTCCCCAAATTTCGTTCTTCTATGTTGAAGCGTTCGTTTCCAGTAACAGTTTGAATTTTGGCGTTTCACTCTGTTTTCTCCTATATTGATAGATGTATTTGGAACTCTAAACCAAACACGGTTTGTGCTAGCTTCTTGAAACTTGACACAGTAAAGCCGTTTCACGTTCTATCTCTATGTTCTGTTTCCTCTGGATGTAGCCCTAAGCAGTGACTGGGGAGAAATACTTTCATTGACAGGGGTTGCCAAGCTTCCAGAAATTACGAGTCTCCAGAAATCTCAGCAACTATGATTTCACCCAAACTGGATGATACTTTCAGGTAATAATAGGTACACTAAGCCCACTTGGTTCCCCAAATTTCGTTCTTCTATGTTGAAGCGTTCGTTTCCAGTAACAGTTTGAATTTTGGCGTTTTACTCTGTTTTCTCCTATATTGATAGATGTATTTGGAACTCTAAATCAAACACGGTTTGTGCTAGCTTCTTGAAACTTGACACAGTAAAGCAGTTTCAAGTTCTATCTATATGTTCTCTTTCCTCTTGATGTAGCACTCAGCAGTGACTGAGGAGAAACACTTTCATTGAAAGGGGTTGCCAAGCTCCCCAAAATTGCGAGTCTCCAGAAATCTCAGCAACTATTTTTTCACCCAAACTGGATGATACTTTCAGGTAATGATCAGTACACTAAGCTCACTTGGTTCCCCAAATTTCGTTCTTTTATGTTGAAGCGTTCACTTCCAGTAACTGTTTGAATTTTGGCGTTTCACTCTGTTTTCTCCTATACTGACAGATGTATTTGAAACTCTAAATCAAACACGGTTTGTGCTAGCTTCTTGAAACTTGACACAGTAAAGCAGTTTCACGTTCTATCTCTATGTTTTCTTTCTTCTTGATGTAGCACTCAGCAGTGACTGAGGAGAAACACTTTCATTGAAAGGGGTTGCCAAGCTCCCCAAAACTGCGAGTCTCCAGAAATCTCAGCAACTATTTTTTCACCCAAACTGGATGATACTTTCAGGTAATGATCAGTACACTAAGCTCACTTGGTTCCCCAAATTTCGTTCTTTTATGTTGAAGCGTTCGCTTCCAGTAACTGTTTGAATTTTGGCGTTTCACTCTGTTTTCTCCTATACTGACAGATGTATTTGGAACTCTAAATCAACCACGGTTTGTGCTAGCTTCTTGAAACTTGACACAGTAAAGCAGTTTCACGTTCTATCTCTATGTTCTGTTTCCTCTGGATGTAGCCCTAAGCAGTGACTGGGGAGAAATACTTTCATTGACAGGGGTTGCCAAGCTTCCAGAAATTACGAGTCTCCAGAAATCTCAGCAACTATGATTTCACCCAAACTGGATGATACTTTCAGGTAATAATAGGTACACTAAGCCCACTTGGTTCCCCAAATTTCGTTCTTCTATGTTGAAGCGTTCGTTTCCAGTAACAGTTTGAATTTTGGCGTTTCACTCTGTTTTCTCCTATATTGATAGATGTATTTGGAACTCTAAACCAAACACGGTTTGTGCTAGCTTCTTGAAACTTGACACAGTAAAGCAGTTTCACGTTCTATCTCTATGTTCTGTTTCCTCTTCGATGTAGCACTCAGCAGTGACTGAGGAGAAACACTTTCATTGAAAGGGGTTGCCAAGCTTCCCAAAATTGCGAGTCTCCAGAAATCTCAGCAACTATTTTTTAACCCAAACTGGATGATACTTTCAGGTAATGATCAGTACACTAAACCCACTTGGTTCCCCAAATTTCGTTCTTCTATGTTGAAGCGTTCGTTTCCAGTAACAGTTTGAATTTTGGCGTTTCACTCTGTTTTCTCCTATATTGATAGATGTATTTGGAACTCTAAACCAAACACGGTTTGTGCTAGCTTCTTGAAACTTGACACAGTAAAGCCGTTTCACGTTCTATCTCTATGTTCTGTTTCCTCTGGATGTAGCCCTAAGCAGTGACTGGGGAGAAATACTTTCATTGACAGGGGTTGCCAAGCTTCCAGAAATTACGAGTCTCCAGAAATCTCAGCAACTATGATTTCACCCAAACTGGATGATACTTTCAGGTAATAATAGGTACACTAAGCCCACTTGGTTCCCCAAATTTCGTTCTTCTATGTTGAAGCGTTCGTTTCCAGTAACAGTTTGAATTTTGGCGTTTTACTCTGTTTTCTCCTATATTGATAGATGTATTTGGAACTCTAAATCAAACACGGTTTGTGCTAGCTTCTTGAAACTTGACACAGTAAAGCAGTTTCAAGTTCTATCTATATGTTCTCTTTCCTCTTGATGTAGCACTCAGCAGTGACTGAGGAGAAACACTTTCATTGAAAGGGGTTGCCAAGCTTCCCAAAATTGCGAGTCTCCAGAAATCTCAGCAACTATTTTTTCACCCAAACTGGATGATACTTTCAGGTAATGATCAGTACACTAAGCTCACTTGGTTCCCCAAATTTCGTTCTTTTATGTTGAAGCGTTCACTTCCAGTAACTGTTTGAATTTTGGCGTTTCACTCTGTTTTCTCCTATACTGACAGATGTATTTGAAACTCTAAATCAAACACGGTTTGTGCTAGCTTCTTGAAACTTGACACAGTAAAGCAGTTTCACGTTCTATCTCTATGTTTTCTTTCCTCTTGATGTAGCACTCAGCAGTGACTGAGGAGAAACACTTTCATTGAAAGGGGTTGCCAAGCTCCCCAAAACTGCGAGTCTCCAGAAATCTCAGCAACTATTTTTTCACCCAAACTGGATGATACTTTCAGGTAATGATCAGTACACTAAGCTCACTTGGTTCCCCAAATTTCGTTCTTTTATGTTGAAGCGTTCGCTTCCAGTAACTGTTTGAATTTTGGCGTTTCACTCTGTTTTCTCCTATACTGACAGATGTATTTGGAACTCTAAATCAACCACGGTTTGTGCTAGCTTCTTGAAACTTGACACAGTAAAGCAGTTTCACGTTCTATCTCTATGTTCTGTTTCCTCTGGATGTAGCCCTAAGCAGTGACTGGGGAGAAATACTTTCATTGACAGGGGTTGCCAAGCTTCCAGAAATTACGAGTCTCCAGAAATCTCAGCAACTATGATTTCACCCAAACTGGATGATACTTTCAGGTAATAATAGGTACACTAAGCCCACTTGGTTCCCCAAATTTCGTTCTTCTATGTTGAAGCGTTCGTTTCCAGTAACAGTTTGAATTTTGGCGTTTCACTCTGTTTTCTCCTATATTGATAGATGTATTTGGAACTCTAAACCCAACACGGTTTGTGCTAGCTTCTTGAAACTTGACACAGTAAAGCAGTTTCACGTTCTATCTCTATGTTCTGTTTCCTCTTCGATGTAGCACTCAGCAGTGACTGAGGAGAAACACTTTCATTGAAAGGGGTTGCCAAGCTTCCCAAAATTGCGAGTCTCCAGAAATCTCAGCAACTATTTTTTAACCCAAACTGGATGATACTTTCAGGTAATGATCAGTACACTAAGCTCACTTGGTTCCCCAAATTTCGTTCTTTTATGTTGAAGCGTTCGCTTCCAGTAACTGTTTGAATTTTGGCGTTTCACTCTGTTTTCTCCTATATTGATAGATGTATTTGGAACTCTAAACCAAACACGGTTTGTGCTAGCTTCTTGAAACTTGACACAGTAAAGCAGTTTCACATTCTATCTCTATGTTCTGTTTCCTCTTGATGTAGCACTCAGCAGTGACTGAGGAGAAACACTTTCATTGAAAGGGGTTGCCAAGCTTCCCAAAATTGCGAGTCTCCAGAAATCTCAGCAACTATTTTTTAACCCAAACTGGATGATACTTTCAGGTAATGATCAGTACACTAAGCTCACTTGGTTCCCCAAATTTCGTTCTTTTATGTTGAAGCGTTCGCTTCCAGTAACTGTTTGAATTTTGGCGTTTCACTCTGTTTTCTCCTATACTGACAGATGTATTTGGAACTCTATATCAAACACGGTTTGTGCTAGCTTCTTGAAACTTGACACAGTAAAGCACTTTCACGTTCTATCTCTATGTTCTGTTTCCTCTGGATGTAGCCCTAAGCAGTGACTGGGGAGAAATACTTTCATTGACAGGGGTTGCCAAGCTTCCAGAAATTACGAGTCTCCAGAAATCTCAGCAACTATGATTTCACCCAACCTGGATGATACTTTCAGGTAAAGATCAGTACACTAAGCCCACTTGGTTCGCCAAATTTCGTTCTTCTATGTTGAAGC
The DNA here is from genome assembly GCF_964194105.1 of Spermophilus citellus. Taxonomy (NCBI): domain Eukaryota; kingdom Metazoa; phylum Chordata; class Mammalia; order Rodentia; family Sciuridae; genus Spermophilus; species Spermophilus citellus. The sequence continues at coordinate 100,099,092 of NC_138182.1, forward strand.
GTTCGTTTCCAGTAACAGTTTGAATTTTGGCGTTTCACTCTGTTTTCTCCTATACTGACAGATGTATTTGGAACTCTAAATCAAACATGGTTTGTGCTAGCTTCTTGAAACTTGACACACTAAAGCAGTTTCACGTTCTATCTCTATGTTCTGTTTCCTCTTGATGTAGCCCTAAGCAGTGACTGGGGAGAAATACTTTCATTGAAAGGGGTTGCCAAGCTTCCAGAAATTACGAGTCTCCAGAAATCTCAGCAACTATGATTTCACCCATACTGGATGATACTTTCAGGTAATGATCAGTACACTAAGCCCACTTGGTTCGCCAAATTTCGTTCTTCTATGTTGAAGCGTTCGTTTCCAGTAACAGTTTGAATTTTGGCGTTTCACTCTGTTTTCTCCTATATTGATAGATGTATTTGGAACTCTAAACCAAACACGGTTTGTGCTAGCTTCTTGAAACTTGACACAGTAAAGCAGTTTCAAGTTCTATCTCTATGTTCTGTTTCCTCTTCGATGTAGCACTCAGCAGTGACTGAGGAGAAACACATTCATTGAAAGGCGTTGCCAAGCTTCCCAATATTGCGAGTCTCCAGAAATCTCAGCAACTATTTTTTAACCCAAACTGGATGATACTTTCAGGTAATGATCAGTACACTAAGCCCACTTGGTTCCCCAAATTTCGTTCTTCTATGTTGAAGCGTTCGTTTCCAGTAACAGTTTGAATTTTGGCGTTTCACTCTGTTTTCTCCTATATTGATAGATGTATTTGGAACTCTAAACCAAACACGGTTTGTCCTAGCTTCTTGAAACTTGACACAGTAAAGCAGTTTCACGTTCTATCTCTATGTTCTGTTTCCTCTTGATGTAGCACTCAGCAGTGACTGAGGAGAAACTTTCATTGAAAGGGGTTGCCAAGCTTCCAGAAATTACGAGTCTCCAGAAATCTCAGCAACTATGATTTCACCCAAACTGGATGATACTTTCAGGTAATGATCAGTACACTAAGCCCACTTGGTTCGCCAAATTTCGTTCTTCTATGTTGAAGCGTTCGTTTCCAGTAACAGTTTGAATTTTGGTGTTTCACTCTGTTTTCTCCTATATTGATAGATGTATTTGGAACTCTAAACCAAACACGGTTTGTGCTAGCTTCTTGAAACTTGACACAGTAAAGCAGTTTCACGTTCTATCTCTATGTTCTGTTTCCTCTTCGATGTAGCACTCAGCAGTGACTGAGGAGAAACACTTTCATTGAAAGGGGTTGCCAAGCTTCCCAAAATTGCGAGTCTCCAGAAATCTCAGCAACTATTTTTTAACCCAAACTGGATGATACTTTCAGGTAATGATCAGTACACTAAGCCCACTTGGTTCCCCAAATTTCGTTCTTCTATGTTGAAGCGTTCGTTTCCAGTAACAGTTTGAATTTTGGCGTTTCACTCTGTTTTCTCCTATATTGATAGATGTATTTGGAACTCTAAACCAAACACGGTTTGTGCTAGCTTCTTGAAACTTGACACAGTAAAGCAGTTTCACGTTCTATCTCTATGTTCTGTTTCCTCTGGATGTAGCCCTAAGCAGTGACTGGGGAGAAATACTTTCATTGACAGGGGTTGCCAAGCTTCCTGAAATTACGAGTCTCCAGAAATCTCAGCAACTATGATTTCACCCAAACTGGATGATACTTTCAGGTAATAATAGGTACACTAAGCCCACTTGGTTCCCCAAATTTCGTTCTTCTATGTTGAAGCGTTCGTTTCCAGTAACAGTTTGAATTTTGGCGTTTCACTCTGTTTTCTCCTATATTGATAGATGTATTTGGAACTCTAAATCAAACACGGTTTGTGCTACCTTCTTCAAACTTGACACAGTAAAGCAGTTTCAAGTTCTATCTATATGTTCTCTTTCCTCTTGATGTAGCACTCAGCAGTGACTGAGGAGAAACACTTTCATTGAAAGGGGTTGCCAAGCTTCCCAAAATTGTGAGTCTCCAGAAATCTCAGCAACTATTTTTTCACCCAAACTGGATGATACTTTCAGGTAATGATCAGTACACTAAGCTCACTTGGTTCCCCAAATTTCGTTCTTTTATGTTGAAGCGTTCGCTTCCAGTAACTGTTTGAATTTTGGCGTTTCACTCTGTTTTCTCCTATACTGACAGATGTATTTGGAACTCTAAATCAAACACGGTTTGTGCTAGCTTCTTGAAACTTGACACAGTAAAGCAGTTTCACGTTCTATCTCTATGTTCTGTTTCCTCTGGATGTAGCCCTAAGCAGTGACTGGGGAGAAATACTTTCATTGACAGGGGTTGCCAAGCTTCCAGAAATTACGAGTCTCCAGAAATCTCAGCAACTATGATTTCACCCAAACTGGATGATACTTTCAGGTAATAATAGGTACACTAAGCCCACTTGGTTCCCCAAATTTCGTTCTTCTATGTTGAAGCGTTCGTTTCCAGTAACAGTTTGAATTTTGGCGTTTCACTCTGTTTTCTCCTATATTGATAGATGTATTTGGAACTCTAAATCAAACACGGTTTGTGCTACCTTCTTCAAACTTGACACAGTAAAGCAGTTTCAAGTTCTATCTATATGTTCTCTTTCCTCTTGATGTAGCACTCAGCAGTGACTGAGGAGAAACACTTTCATTGAAAGGGGTTGCCAAGCTTCCCAAAATTGCGAGTCTCCAGAAATCTCAGCAACTATTTTTTCACCCAAACTGGATGATACTTTCAGGTAATGATCAGTACACTAAGCTCACTTGGTTCCCCAAATTTCGTTCTTTTATGTTGAAGCGTTCGCTTCCAGTAACTGTTTGAATTTTGGCGTTTCACTCTGTTTTCTCCTATATTGATACATGTATTTGGAACTCTAAACCAAACACGGTTTGTGCTAGCTTCTTGAAACTTGACACAGTAAAGCAGTTTCACGTTCTATCTCTATGTTCTGTTTCCTCTTGATGTAGCACTCAGCAGTGACTGAGGAGAAACACTTTCATTGAAAGGGGTTGCCAAGCTTCCCAAAATTGCGAGTCTCCAGAAATCTCAGCAACTATGATTTCACCCAAACTGGATGATACTTTCAGGTAATGATCAGTACACTAAGCCCACTTGGTTCCCCAAATTTCGTTCTTCTATGTTGAAGCGTTCGTTTCCAGTAACAGTTTGAATTTTGGTGTTTCACTCTGTTTTCTCCTATATTGATAGATGTATTTGGAACTCTAAACCAAACACGGTTTGTGCTAGCTTCTTGAAACTTGACACACTAAAGCAGTTTCACGTTCCATCTCTATGTTCTGTTTCCTCTTGATGTAGCCCTAAGCAGTGACTGGGGAGAAATACTTTCATTGAAAGGGGTTGCCAAGCTTCCAGAAATTACGAGTCTCCAGAAATCTCAGCAACTATGATTTCTCCCATACTGGATGATACTTTCAGGTAATGATCAGTACACTAAGCCCACTTGGTTCGCCAAATTTCATTCTTCTATGTTGAAGCGTTCGTTTCCAGTAACAGTTTGAATTTTGGTGTTTCACTCTGTTTTCTCCTATATTGATAGATGTATTTGGAACTCTAAACCAAACACGGTTTGTGCTAGCTTCTTGAAACTTGACACAGTAAAGCAGTTTCACGTTCTATCTCTATGTTCTGTTTCCTCTTCGATGTAGCACTCAGCAGTGACTGAGGAGAAACACTTTCATTGAAAGGGGTTGCCAAGCTTCCCAAAATTGCGAGTCTCCAGAAATCTCAGCAACTATTTTTTAACCCAAACTGGATGATACTTTCAGGTAATGATCAGTACACTAAGCCCACTTGGTTCCCCAAATTTCGTTCTTCTATGTTGAAGCGTTCGTTTCCAGTAACAGTTTGAATTTTGGCGTTTCACTCTGTTTTCTCCTATATTGATAGATGTATTTGGAACTCTAAACCAAACACGGTTTGTGCTAGCTTCTTGAAACTTGACACAGTAAAGCAGTTTCACGTTCTATCTCTATGTTCTGTTTCCTCTGGATGTAGCCCTAAGCAGTGACTGGGGAGAAATACTTTCATTGACAGGGGTTGCCAAGCTTCCAGAAATTACGAGTCTCCAGAAATCTCAGCAACTATGATTTCACCCAAACTGGATGATACTTTCAGGTAATAATAGGTACACTAAGCCCACTTGGTTCCCCAAATTTCGTTCTTCTATGTTGAAGCGTTCGTTTCCAGTAACAGTTTGAATTTTGGCGTTTCACTCTGTTTTCTCCTATATTGATAGATGTATTTGGAACTCTAAATCAAACACGGTTTGTGCTACCTTCTTCAAACTTGACACAGTAAAGCAGTTTCAAGTTCTATCTATATGTTCTCTTTCCTCTTGATGTAGCACTCAGCAGTGACTGAGGAGAAACACTTTCATTGAAAGGGGTTGCCAAGCTTCCCAAAATTGCGAGTCTCCAGAAATCTCAGCAACTATTTTTTCACCCAAACTGGATGATACTTTCAGGTAATGATCAGTACACTAAGCTCACTTGGTTCCCCAAATTTCGTTCTTTTATGTTGAAGCGTTCACTTCCAGTAACTGTTTGAATTTTGGCGTTTCACTCTGTTTTCTCCTATACTGACAGATGTATTTGAAACTCTAAATCAAACACGGTTTGTGCTAGCTTCTTGAAACTTGACACAGTAAAGCAGTTTCAAGTTCTATCTCTATGTTTTCTTTCCTCTTGATGTAGCACTCAGCAGTGACTGAGGAGAAACACTTTCATTGAAAGGGGTTGCCAAGCTTCCAGAAATTACGAGTCTCCAGAAATCTCAGCAACTATGATTTCACCCAAACTGGATGATACTTTCAGGTAATGATCAATACACTAAGCCCACTTGGTTCCCCAAATTTCATTCTTCTATGTTGATGCGTTCGCTTCCAGTAACAGTTTGAATTTTGGCGTTTCACTCTGTTTTCTCCTATACTGACAGATGTATTTGGAACTCTAACCCAAACACGGTTTGTGCTAGCTTCTTGAAACTTGACACAGTAAAGCAGTTTCACGTTCTATCTCTATGTTCTGTTTCCTCTTGATGTAGCACTCAGCAGTGACTGAGGAGAAACACTTTCATTGAAAGGGGTTGCCAAGCTCCCCAAAACTGCGAGTCTCAAGAAATCTCAGCAACTATTTTTTCACCCAAACTGGATGATACTTTCAGGTAATGATCAGTACACTAAGCTCACTTGGTTCCCCAAATTTCGTTCTTTTATGTTGAAGCGTTCGCTTCCAGTAACTGTTTGAATTTTGGCGTTTCACTCTGTTTTCTCCTATACTGACAGATGTATTTGGAACTCTAAATCAAACACGGTTTGTGCTAGCTTCTTGAAACTTGACACAGTAAAGCAGTTTCACGTTCTATCTCTATGTTCTGTTTCCTCTGGATGTAGCCCTAAGCAGTGACTGGGGAGAAATACTTTCATTGACAGGGGTTGCCAAGCTTCCAGAAATTACGAGTCTCCAGAAATCTCAGCAACTATGATTTCACCAAAACTGGATGATACTTTCAGGTAATAATAGGTACACTAAGCCCACTTGGTTCCCCAAATTTCGTTCTTCTATGTTGAAGCGTTCGTTTCCAGTAACAGTTTGAATTTTGGCGTTTCACTCTGTTTTCTCCTATATTGAGAGATGTATTTGGAACTCTAAACCAAACACGGTTTGTGCTAGCTTCTTGAAACTTGACACAGTAAAGCAGTTTCACGTTCTATCTCTATGTTCTGTTTCCTCTTCGATGTAGCACTCAGCAGTGACTGAGGAGAAACACTTTCATTGAAAGTGGTTGCCAAGCTCCCCAAAACTGCGAGTCTCCAGAAATCTCAGCAACTATTTTTTCACCCAAACTGGATGATACTTTCAGGTAATGATCAGTACACTAAGCTCACTTGGTTCCCCAAATTTCGTTCTTTTATGTTGAAGCGTTCGCTTCCAGTAACTGTTTGAATTTTGGCGTTTCACTCTGTTTTCTCCTATACTGACAGATGTATTTGGAACTCTAAATCAAACACGGTTTGTGCTAGCTTCTTGAAACTTGACACAGTAAAGCAGTTTCAAGTTCTATCTCTATGTTTTCTTTCCTCTTGATGTAGCACTCAGCAGTGACTGAGGAGAAACACTTTCATTGAAAGGGGTTGCCAAGCTTCCAGAAATTACGAGTCTCCAGAAATCTCAGCAACTATGATTTCACACAAACTGGATGATACTTTCAGGTAATGATCAATACACTAAGCCCACTTGGTTCCCCAAATTTCGTTCTTCTATGTTGATGCGTTCGCTTCCAGTAACAGTTTGAATTTTGGCGTTTCACTCTGTTTTCTCCTATACTGACAGATGTATTTGGAACTCTAACCCAAACACGGTTTGTGCTAGCTTCTTGAAACTTGACACAGTAAAGCAGTTTCACGTTCTATCTCTATGTTCTGTTTCCTCTTCGATGTAGCACTCAGCAGTGACTGAGGAGAAACACTTTCATTGAAAGGGGTTGCCAAGCTCCCCAAAACTGCGAGTCTCCAGAAATCTCATCAACTATTTTTTCACACAAACTGGATGATACTTTCAGGTAATGATCAGTACACTAAGCTCACTTGGTTCCCCAAATTTCGTTCTTTTATGTTGAAGCGTTCGCTTCCAGTAACTGTTTGAATTTTGGCGTTTCACTCTGTTTTCTCCTATACTGACAGATGTATTTGGAACTCTAAATCAAACACGGTTTGTGCTAGCTTCTTGAAACTTGACACAGTAAAGCAGTTTCACGTTCTATCTCTATGTTCTGTTTCCTCTGGATGTAGCCCTAAGCAGTGACTGGGGAGAAATACTTTCATTGACAGGGGTTGCCAAGCTTCCAGAAATTACGAGTCTCCAGAAATCTCAGCAACTATGATTTCACCCAAACTGGATGATACTTTCAGGTAATAATAGGTACACTAAGCCCACTTGGTTCCCCAAATTTCGTTCTTCAATGTTGAAGCGTTCGTTTCCAGTAACAGTTTGAATTTTGGCGTTTCACTCTGTTTTCTCCTATATTGATAGATGTATTTGGAACTCTAAACCAAACACGGTTTGTGCTAGCTTCTTGAAACTTGACACAGTAAAGCAGTTTCACGTTCTCTCTCTATGTTCTGTTTCCTCTTCGATGTAGCACTCAGCAGTGACTGAGGAAAAACACTTTCATTGAAAGGGGTTGCCAAGCTTCCCAAAATTGCGAGTCTCCAGAAATCTCAGCAACTATTTTTTAACCCAAACTGGATGATACTTTCAGGTAATGATCAGTACACTAAGCCCACTTGGTTCCCCAAATTTCGTTCTTTTATGTTGAAGCGTTCGCTTCCAGTAACTGTTTGAATTTTGGCGTTTCACTCTGTTTTCTCCTATATTGATAGATGTATTTGGAACTCTAAACCAAACACGGTTTGTGCTAGCTTCTTGAAACTTGACACAGTAAAGCAGTTTCACGTTCTATCTCTATGTTCTGTTTCCTCTTCGATGTAGCACTCAGCAGTGACTGAGGAGAAACACTTTCATTGAAAGGGGTTGCCAAGCTCCCCAAAACTGCGAGTCTCCAGAAATCTCAGCAACTATTTTTTCACACAAACTGGATGATACTTTCAGGTAATGATCAGTACACTAAGCTCACTTGGTTCCCCAAATTTCGTTCTTTTATGTTGAAGCGTTCGCTTCCAGTAACTGTTTGAATTTTGGCGTTTCACTCTGTTTTCTCCTATACTGACAGATGTATTTGGAACTCTAAATCAAACACGGTTTGTGCTAGCTTCTTGAAACTTGACACAGTAAAGCAGTTTCACCTTCTATCTCTATGTTCTGTTTCCTCTGGATGTAGCCCTAAGCAGTGACTGGGGAGAAATACTTTCATTGACAGGGGTTGCCAAGCTTCCTGAAATTACGAGTCTCCAGAAATCTCAGCAACTATGATTTCACCCAAACTGGATGATACTTTCAGGTAATAATAGGTACACTAAGCCCACTTGGTTCCCCAAATTTCGTTCTTCAATGTTGAAGCGTTCGTTTCCAGTAACAGTTTGAATTTTGGCGTTTCACTCTGTTTTCTCCTATATTGATAGATGTATTTGGAACTCTAAACCAAACACGGTTTGTGCTAGCTTCTTGAAACTTGACACAGTAAAGCAGTTTCACGTTCTCTCTCTATGTTCTGTTTCCTCTTCGATGTAGCACTCAGCAGTGACTGAGGAGAAACACTTTCATTGAAAGGGGTTGCCAAGCTTCCCAAAATTGCGAGTCTCCAGAAATCTCAGCAACTATTTTTTAACCCAAACTGGATGATACTTTCAGGTAATGATCAGTACACTAAGCCCACTTGGTTCCCCAAATTTCGTTCTTTTATGTTGAAGCGTTCGCTTCCAGTAACTGTTTGAATTTTGGCGTTTCACTCTGTTTTCTCCTATATTGATAGATGTATTTGGAACTCTAAACCAAACACGGTTTGTGCTAGCTTCTTGAAACTTGACACAGTAAAGCAGTTTCACGTTCTATCTCTATGTTCTGTTTCCTCTTGATGTAGCACTCAGCAGTGACTGAGGAGAAATACTTTCATTGAAAGGGGTTGCCAAGCTTCCCAAAATTGCGAGTCTCCAGAAATCTCAGCAACTATTTTTTAACCCAAACTGGATGATACTTTCAGGTAATGATCAGTACACTAAGCTCACTTGGTTCCCCAAATTTCGTTCTTTTATGTTGAAGCGTTCGCTTCCAGTAACTGTTTGAATTTTGGCGTTTCACTCTGTTTTCTCCTATACTGACAGATGTATTTGGAACTCTAAATCAAACACGGTTTGTGCTAGCTTCTTGAAACTTGACACAGTAAAGCACTTTCACGTTCTATCTCTATGTTCTGTTTCCTCTGGATGTAGCCCTAAGCAGTGACTGGGGAGAAATACTTTCATTGACAGGGGTTGCCAAGCTTCCAGAAATTACGAGTCTCCAGAAATCTCAGCAACTATGATTTCACCCAACCTGGATGATACTTTCAGGTAATGATCAGTACACTAAGCCCACTTGGTTCGCCAAATTTCGTTCTTCTATGTTGAAGCGTTCGTTTCCAGTAACAGTTTGAATTTTGGCGTTTCACTCTGTTTTCTCCTATACTGACAGATGTATTTGGAACTCTAAATCAAACACGGTTTGTGCTAGCTTCTTGAAACTTGACACACTAAAGCAGTTTCACGTTCTATCTCTATGTTCTGTTTCCTCTTGATGTAGCCCTAAGCAGTGACTGGGGAGAAATACTTTCATTGAAAGGGGTTGCCAAGCTTCCAGAAATTACGAGTCTCCAGAAATCTCAGCAACTATTTTTTAACCCAAACTGGATGATACTTTCAGGTAATGATCAGTACACTAAGCCCACTTGGTTCCCCGAATTTCGTTCTTTTATGTTGAAGCGTTCGCTTCCAGTAACTGTTTGAATTTTGGCGTTTCACTCTGTTTTCTCCTATATTGATAGATGTATTTGGAACTCTAAACCAAACACGGTTTGTGCTAGCTTCTTGAAACTTGACACAGTAAAGCAGTTTCACGTTCTATCTCTATGTTCTGTTTCCTCTTGATGTAGCCCTAAGCAGTGACTGGGGAGAAATACTTTCATTGAAAGGGGTTGACAAGTTTCCAGAAATTACGAGACTCCAGAAATCTCAGCAACTATGATTTCACCCATACTGGATGATACTTTCAGGTAATGATCAGTACACTAAGCCCACTTGGTTCGCCAAATTTCGTTCTTCTATGTTGAAGCGTTCGTTTCCAGTAACAGTTTGAATTTTGGCGTTTCACTCTGTTTTCTCCTATATTGATAGATGTATTTGGAACTCTAAACCAAACACGGTTTGTGCTAGCTTCTTGAAACTTGACACAGTAAAGCAGTTTCAAGTTCTATCTCTATGTTCTGTTTCCTCTTTGATGTAGCACTCAGCAGTGACTGAGGAGAAACACTTTCATTGAAAGGGGTTGCCAAGCTTCCCAAAATTGCGAGTCTCCAGAAATCTCAGCAACTATTTTTTCACCCAAACTGGATGATACTTTCAGGTAATGATCAGTACACTAAGCTCACTTGGTTCCCCAAATTTCGTTCTTTTATGTTGAAGCGTTCGCTTCCAGTAACTGTTTGAATTTTGGCGTTTCACTCTGTTTTCTCCTATACTGACAGATGTATTTGGAACTCTAAATCAAACACAGTTTGTGCTAGCTTCTTGAAACTTGACACAGTAAAGCAGTTTCAAGTTCTATCTCTATGTTTTCTTTCCTCTTGATGTAGCACTCAGCAGTGACTGAGGAGAAACACTTTCATTGAAAGGGGTTGCCAAGCTTCCAGAAATTACGAGTCTCCAGAAATCTCAGCAACTATGATTTCACCCAAACTGGATGATACTTTCAGGTAATGATCAATACACTAAGCCCACTTGGTTCCCCAAATTTCGTTCTTCTATGTTGATGCGTTCGCTTCCAGTAACAGTTTGAATTTTGGCGTTTCACTCTGTTTTCTCCTATCCTGACAGATGTATTTGGAACTCTAACCCAAACACGGTTTGTGCTAGCTTCTTGAAACTTGACACAGTAAAGCAGTTTCACGTTCTATCTCTATGTTCTGTTTCCTCTTGATGTAGCACTCAGCAGTGACTGAGGAGAAACACTTTCATTGAAAGGGGTTGCCAAGCTCCCCAAAACTGCGAGTCTCCAGAAATCTCAGCAACTATTTTTTCACCCAAACTGGATGATACTTTCAGGTAATGATCAGTACACTAAGCTCACTTGGTTCCCCAAATTTCGTTCTTTTATGTTGAAGCGTTCGCTTCCAGTAACTGTTTGAATTTTGGCGTTTCACTCTGTTTTCTCCTATACTGACAGATGTATTTGGAACTCTAAATCAAACACGGTTTGTGCTAGCTTCTTGAAACTTGACACAGTAAAGCAGTTTCACGTTCTATCTCTATGTTCTGTTTCCTCTGGATGTAGCCCTAAGCAGTGACTGGGGAGAAATACTTTCATTGACAGGGGTTGCCAAGCTTCCAGAAATTACGAGTCTCCAGAAATCTCAGCAACTATGATTTCACCCAAACTGGATGATACTTTCAGGTAATAATAGGTACACTAAGCCCACTTGGTTACCCAAATTTCGTTCTTCTATGTTGAAGCGTTCGTTTCCAGTAACAGTTTGAATTTTGGCGTTTCACTCTGTTTTCTCCTATATTGATAGATGTATTTGGAACTCTAAACCAAACACGGTTTGTGCTAGCTTCTTGAAACTTGACACAGTAAAGCAGTTTCACGTTCTATCTCTATGTTCTGTTTCCTCTTCGATGTAGCACTCAGCAGTGACTGAGGAGAAACACTTTCATTGAAAGGGGTTGCCAAGCTTCCCAAAATTGCGAGTCTCCAGAAATCTCAGCAACTATTCTTTAACCCAAACTGGATGATACTTTCAGGTAATGATCAGTACACTAAGCCCACTTGGTTCCCCAAATTTCGTTCTTTTATGTTGAAGCGTTCGCTTCCAGTAACTGTTTGAATTTTGGCGTTTCACTCTGTTTTCTCCTATATTGATAGATGTATTTGGAACTCTAAACCAAACACGGTTTGTGCTAGCTTCTTGAAACTTGACACAGTAAAGCAGTTTCACGTTCTATCTCTATGTTCTGTTTCCTCTTGATGTAGCACTCAGCAGTGACTGAGGAGAAACACTTTCATTGAAAGGGGTTGCCAAGCTTCCCAAAATTGCGAGTCTCCAGAAATCTCAGCAACTATTTTTTAACCCAAACTGGATGATACTTTCAGGTAATGATCAGTACACTAAGCTCACTTGGTTCCCCAAATTTCGTTCTTTTATGTTGAAGCGTTCGCTTCCAGTAACTGTTTGAATTTTGGCGTTTCACTCTGTTTTCTCCTATACTGACAGATGTATTTGGAACTCTAAATCAAACACGGTTTGTGCTAGCTTCTTGAAACTTGACACAGTAAAGCACTTTCACGTTCTATCTCTATGTTCTGTTTCCTCTGGATGTAGCCCTAAGCAGTGACTGGGGAGAAATACTTTCATTGACAGGGGTTGCCAAGCTTCCAGAAATTACGAGTCTCCAGAAATCTCAGCAACTATGATTTCACCCAACCTGGATGATACTTTCAGGTAATGATCAGTACACTAAGCCCACTTGGTTCGCCAAACTTCGTTCTTCTATGTTGAAGCGTTCGTTTCCAGTAACAGTTTGAATTTTGGCGTTTCACTCTGTTTTCTCCTATACTGACAGATGTATTTGGAACTCTAAATCAAACACGGTTTGTGCTAGCTTCTTGAAACTTGACACACTAAAGCAGTTTCACGTTCTATCTCTATGTTCTGTTTCCTCTTGATGTAGCCTTAAGCAGTGACTGGGGAGAAATACTTTCATTGAAAGGGGTTGCCAAGCTTCCAGAAATTACGAGTCTCCAGAAATCTCAGCAACTATGATTTCACCCATACTGGATGATACTTTCAGGTAATGATCAGTACACTAAGCCCACTTGGTTCGCCAAATTTCGTTCTTCTATGTTGAAGCGTTCGTTTCCAGTAACAGTTTGAATTTTGGCGTTTCACTCTGTTTTCTCCTATATTGATAGATGTATTTGGAACTCTAAACCAAACACGGTTTGTGCTAGCTTCTTGAAACTTGACACAGTAAAGCAGTTTCAAGTTCTATCTCTATGTTCTGTTTCCTCTTCGATGTAGCACTCAGCAGTGACTGAGGAGAAACACTTTCATTGAAAGGGGTTGCCAAGCTTCCCAAAATTGCGCGTCTCCAGAAATCTCAGCAACTATTTTTTAACCCAAACTGGATGATACTTTCAGGTAATGATCAGTACACTAAGCCCACTTGGTTCCCCAAATTTCGTTCTTCTATGTTGAAGCGTTCGTTTCCAGTAACTGTTTGAATTTTGGCGTTTCACTCTGTTTTCTCCTATATTGATAGATGTATTTGGAACTCTAAACCAAACACGGTTTGTCCTAGCTTCTTGAAACTTGACACAGTAAAGCAGTTTCACGTTCTATCTCTATGTTCTGTTTCCTCTTGATGTAGCACTCAGCAGTGACTGAGGAGAAACACTTTCATTGAAAGGGGTTGCCAAGCTTCCAGAAATTACGAGTCTCCAGAAATCTCAGCAACTATGATTTCACCCAAACTGGATGATACTTTCAGGTAATGATCAGTACACTAAGCCCACTTGGTTCCCCAAATTTCGTTCTTCTATGTTGATGCGTTCCCTTCCAGTAACTGTTTGAATTTTGGCGTTTCACTCTGTTTTCTCCTATACTGACAGATGTATTTGGAACTCTAAATCAAACACGGTTTGTGCTAGCTTCTTGAAACTTGACACAGTAAAGCACTTTCATGTTCTATCTCTATGTTCTGTTTCCTCTGGATGTAGCCCTAAGCAGTGACTGGGGAGAAATACTTTCATTGACAGGGGTTGCCAAGCTTCCAGAAATTACGAGTCTCCAGAAATCTCAGCAACTATGATTTCACCCAACCTGGATGATACTTTCAGGTAATGATCAGTACACTAAGCCCACTTGGTTCGCCAAACTTCGTTCTTCTATGTTGAAGCATTCGTTTCCAGTAACAGTTTGAATTTTGGCGTTTCACTCTGTTTTCTCCTATACTGACAGATGTATTTGGAACTCTAAATCAAACACGGTTTGTGCTAGCCTCTTGAAACTTGACACACTAAAGCAGTTTCACGTTCTATCTCTATGTTCTGTTTCCTCTTGATGTAGCCCTAAGCAGTGACTGGGGAGAAATACTTTCATTGAAAGGGGTTGCCAAGCTTCCAGAAATTACGAGAATCCAGAAATCTCAGCAACTATGATTTCACCAATATGGATGATACTTTCAGGTAATGATCAGTACACTAAGCCCACTTGGTTCGCCAAATTTCGTTCTTCTATGTTGAAGCGTTCGTTTCCAGTAACAGTTTGAATTTTGGCGTTTCACTCTGTTTTCTCCTATATTGATAGATGTATTTGGAACTCTAAATCAAACACGGTTTGTGCTAGCTTCTTGAAACTTGACACAGTAAAGCAGTTTCAAGTTCTATCTCTATGTTTTCTTTCCTCTTGATGTAGCACTCAGCAGTGACTGAGGAGAAACACTTTCATTGAAAGGGGTTGCCAAGCTTCCCAAAATTGCAAGTCTCCAGAAATCTCAGCAACTATTTTTTAACCCAAACTGGATGATACTTTCAGGTAATGATCAGTACACTAAGCCCACTTGGTTCCCCAAATTTCTTTCTTCTATGTTGAAGCGTTCGTTTCCAGTAACAGTTTGAATTTTGGCGTTTCACTCTGTTTTCTCCTATATTGATAGATGTATTTGGAACTCTAAACCAAACACGGTTTGTCCTAGCTTCTTGAAACTTGACACAGTAAAGCAGTTTCACGTTCTATCTCTATGTTCTGTTTCCTCTTGATGTAGCACTCAGCAGTGACTGAGGAGAAACACTTTCATTGAAAGGGGTTGCCAAGCTTCCAGAAATTACGAGTCTCCAGAAATCTGAGCAACGATGATTTCACCCAAACTGGATGATACTTTCAGGTAATGATCAGTACACTAAGCCCACTTGGTTCCCCAAATTTCGTTCTTCTATGTTGATGCGTTCCCTTCCAGTAACTGTTTGAATTTTGGCGTTTCACTCTGTTTTCTCCTATACTGACAGATGTATTTGGAACTCTAAATCAAACACGGTTTGTGCTAGCTTCTTGAAACTTGACACAGTAAAGCAGTTTCACGTTCTATCACTATGTTCTGTTTCCTCTGGATGTAGCCCTAAGCAGTGACTGGGGAAAAATACTTTCATTGACAGAGGTTGCCAAGCTTCCAGAAATTACGAGTCTCCAGAAATCTCAGCAACTATGATTTCACCCAAACTGGATGATACTTTCAGGTAATGATCAGTACACTAAGCCCACTTGGTTCCCCAAATTTCGTTCTTCTATGTTGAAGCGTTCGTTTCCAGTAACAGTTTGAATTTTGGCGTTTCACTCTGTTTTCTCCTATATTGATAGATGTATTTGGAACTCTAACCCAAACACGGTTTGTGCTAGCTTCTTGAAACTTGACACAGTAAAGCAGTTTCACGTTCTATCTCTATGTTCTGTCTCCTCTTGATGTAGCCCTAAGCAGTGACTGGGGAGAAACACTTTCATTGAAAGGGGTTGCCAAGCTTCCAAAAATAACGAGTCTCCAGAAATCTCAGCATCTATTTTTTCACCCAAACTGGATGATACTTTCAGGTAATGATGAGTACGCTAAGCCCACTGGGTTCCCAAAATTTCGTTCTTCTATGTTGAAGCGTTCGTTTCCAGTAACAGTTTGAATTTTGGCGTTTCACTCTGTTTTCTCCTATATTGATAGATGTATTTGGAACTCTAAACCAAACACGGTTTGTGCTAGCTTCTTGAAACTTGACACAGTAAAGCAGTTTCACGTTCTATCTCTATGTTCTGTTTCCTCTTGATGTAGCACTCAGCAGTGACTGAGGAGAAACACTTTCATTGAAAGGGGTTGCCAAGCTCCCCAAAACTGCGAGTCTCCAGAAATCTCAGCAACTATTTTTTAACCCAAACTGGATGATACTTTCAGGTAATGATCAGTACACTAAGCTCACTTGGTTCCCCAAATTTCGTTCTTTTATGTTGAAGCGTTCACTTCCAGTAACTGTTTGAATTTTGGCGTTTCACTCTGTTTTCTCCTATACTGACAGATGTATTTGGAACTCTAAATCAAACACGGTTTGTGCTAGCTTCTTGAAACTTGACACAGTAAAGCAGTTTCAAGTTCTATCTCTATGTTTTCTTTCCTCTTGATGTAGCACTCAGCAGTGACTGAGGAGAAACACTTTCATTGAAAGGGGTTGCCAAGCTTCCAGAAATTACGAGTCTCCAGAAATCTCAGCAACTATGATTTCACCCAAACTGGATGATACTTTCAGGTAATGATCAGTACACTAAGCCCACTTGGTTCGCCAAATTTCGTTCTTCTATGTTGAAGCGTTCGTTTCCAGTAACAGTTTGAATTTTGGCGTTTTACTCTGTTTTCTCCTATACTGATAGATGTATTTGGAACTCTAAATCAAACACGGTTTGTGCTAGCTTCTTGAAACTTGACACAATAAAGCAGTTTCAAGTTCTATCTCTATGTTCTGTCTCCTCTTGATGTAGCCCGAAGCAGTGACTGGGGAGAAACACTTTCATTGAAAGGGGTTGCCAAGCTTCCAAAAATTACGAGTCTCCAGAAATCTCAGCATCTATTTTTTCACCCAAACTGGATGATACTTTCAGGTAATGATGAGTACGCTAAGCCCACTGTGTTCCCAAAATTTCGTTCTTCTATGTTGAAGCGTTCGTTTCCAGTAACAGTTTGAATTTTGGCGTTTCACTCTGTTTTCTCCTATATTGATAGATGTATTTGGAACTCTAAACCAAACACGGTTTGTGCTAGCTTCTTGAAACTTGACACACTAAAGCAGTTTCACGTTCTATCTCTATGTTCTGTTTCCTCTTGATGTAGCACTCAGCAGTGACTGAGGAGAAACACTTTCATTGAAAGGGGTTGCCAAGCTCCCCAAAACTGCGAGTCTCCAGAAATCTCAGCAACCATTTTTTCACCCAAACTGGATGATACTTTCAGGTAATGATCAGTACACTAAGCTCACTTGGTTCCCCAAATTTCGTTCTTTTATGTTGAAGCGTTCACTTCCAGTAACTGTTTGAATTTTGGCGTTTCACTCTGTTTTCTCCTATACTGACAGATGTATTTGGAACTCTAAATCAAACACGGTTTGTGCTAGCTTCTTGAAACTTGACACAGTAAAGCAGTTTCACTTTCTCTCTCTATGTTCTGTTTCCTCTTGATGTAGCCCGAAGCAGTGACTGGGGAGAAATACTTTCATTGACAGGGGTTGCCAAGCTTCCAGAAATTACGAGTCTCCAGAAATCTCAGCAACTATGATTTCACCCAAACTGGATGATACTTTCAGGTAATAATAGGTACACTAAGCCCACTTGGTTCCCCAAATTTCGTTCTTCTATGTTGAAGCGTTCGTTTCCAGTAACAGTTTGAATTTTGGCGTTTCACTCTGTTTTCTCCTATATTGATAGATGTATTTGGAACTCTAAATCAAACAAGGTTTGTGCTACCTTCTTCAAACTTGACACAGTAAAGCAGTTTCAAGTTCTATCTATATGTTCTCTTTCCTCTTGATGTAGCACTCAGCAGTGACTGAGGAGAAACACTTTCATTGAAAGGGGTTGCAAAGCTTCCCAAAATTGCGAGTCTCCAGAAATCTCAGCAACTATTTTTTCACCCAAACTGGATGATACTTTCAGGTAATGATCAGTACACTAAGCTCACTTGGTTCCCCAAATTTCGTTCTTTTATGTTGAAGCGTTCGCTTCCAGTAACTGTTTGAATTTTGGCGTTTCACTCTGTTTTCTCCTATACTGACAGATGTATTTGGAACTCTAAATCAAACACGGTTTGTGCTAGCTTCTTGAAACTTGACACACTAAAGCAGTTTCTCGTTCTATCTCTATGTTCTGTTTCCTCTTGATGTAGCCCTAAGCAGTGACTGGGGAGAAATACTTTCATTGAAAGGGGTTGCCAAGCTTCCAGAAATTACGAGTCTCCAGAAATCTCAGCAACTATGATTTCACCCAAACTGGATGATACTTTCAGGTAATGATCAGTACACTAAGCCCACTTGGTTCGCCAAATTTCGTTCTTCTATGTTGAAGCGTTCGTTTCCAGTAACAGTTTGAATTTTGGTATTTCACTCTGTTTTCTCCTATATTGATAGATGTATTTGGAACTCTAAACCAAACACGGTTTGTGCTAGCTTCTTGAAACTTGACACAGTAAAAAAGTTTCACGTTCTATCTCTATGTTCTGTTTCCTCTTGATGTAGCACTCAGCAGTGACTGAGGAGAAACACTTTCATTGAAAGGGGTTGCCAAGCTCCCCAAAACTGCGAGTCTCCAGAAATCTCAGCAACCATTTTTTCACCCAAACTGGATGATACTTTCAGGTAATGATCAGTACACTAAGCTCACTTGGTTCCCCAAATTTCGTTCTTTTATGTTGAAGCGTTCACTTCCAGTAACTGTTTGAATTTTGGCGTTTCACTCTGTTTTCTCCTATACTGACAGATGTATTTGGAACTCTAAATCAAACACGGTTTGTGCTAGCTTCTTGAAACTTGACACAGTAAAGCAGTTTCAAGTTCTATCTCTATGTTTTCTTTCATTTTGATGTAGCACTCAGCAGTGACTGAGGAGAAACACATTCATTGAAAGGGGTTGCCAAGCTTCCAGAAATTACGAGTCTCCAGAAATCTCAGCAACTATGATTTCACCCAAACTGGATGATACTTTCAGGTAATGATCAGTACACTAAGCCCACTTGGTTCGCCAAATTTCGTTCTTCTATGTTGAAGCGTTCGTTTCCAGTAACAGTTTGAATTTTGGCGTTTTACTCTGTTTTCTCCTATACTGATAGATGTATTTGGAACTCTAAATCAAACACGGTTTGTGCTAGCTTCTTGAAACTTGACACAATAAAGCAGTTTCAAGTTCTATCTCTATGTTCTGTCTCCTCTTGATGTAGCCCGAAGCAGTGACTGGGGAGAAACACTTTCATTGAAAGGGCTTGCCAAGCTTCCAAAAATTACGAGTCTCCAGAAATCTCAGCATCTATTTTTTCACCCAAACTGGATGATACTTTCAGGTAATGATGAGTACGCTAAGCCCACTGTGTTCCCAAAATTTCGTTCTTCTATGTTGAAGCGTTCGTTTCCAGTAACAGTTTGAATTTTGGCGTTTCACTCTGTTTTCTCCTATATTGATAGATGTATTTGGAACTCTAAACCAAACACGGTTTGTGCTAGCTTCTTGAAACTTGACACAGTAAAGCAGTTTCACGTTCTATCTCTATGTTCTGTTTCCTCTTGATGTAGCACTCAGCAGTGACTGAGGAGAAACACTTTCATTGAAAGGGGTTGCCAAGCTCCCCAAAACTGCGAGTCTCCAGAAATCTCAGCAACTATTTTTTCACCCAAACTGGATGATACTTTCAGGTAATGATCAGTACACTAAGCTCACTTGGTTCCCCAAATTTCGTTCTTTTATGTTGAAGCGTTCACTTCCAGTAACTGTTTGAATTTTGGCGTTTCACTCTGTTTTCTCCTATACTGACAGATGTATTTGGAACTCTAAATCAAACACGGTTTGTGCTAGCTTCTTGAAACTTGACACAGTAAAGCAGTTTCAAGTTCTATCTCTATGTTTTCTTTCCTCTTGATGTAGCACTCAGCAGTGACTGAGGAGAAACACTTTCATTGAAAGGGGTTGCCAAGCTTCCAGAAATTACGAGTCTCCAGAAATCACAGCAACTATGATTTCACCCAAACTGGATGATACTTTCAGGTAATGATCAGTACACTAAGCCCACTTGGTTCGCCAAATTTCGTTCTTCTATGTTGAAGCGTTCGTTTCCAGTAACAGTTTGAATTTTGGCGTTTTACTCTGTTTTCTCCTATACTGATAGATGTATTTGGAACTCTAAATCAAACACGGTTTGTGCTAGCTTCTTGAAACTTGACACAATAAAGCAGTTTCAAGTTCTATCTCTATGTTCTGTCTCCTCTTGATGTAGCCCGAAGCAGTGACTGGGGAGAAACACTTTCATTGAAAGGGGTTGCCAAGCTTCCAAAAATTACGAGTCTCCAGAAATCTCAGCATCTATTTTTTCACCCAAACTGGATGATACTTTCAGGTAATGATGAGTACGCTAAGCCCACTGGGTTCCCAAAATTTCGTTCTTCTATGTTGAAGCGTTCGTTTCCAGTAACAGTTTGAATTTTGGCGTTTCACTCTGTTTTCTCCTATATTGATAAATGTATTTGGAACTCTAAACCAAACACGGTTTGTGCTAGCTTCTTGAAACTTGACACAGTAAAGCAGTTTCACGTTCTATCTCTATGTTCTGTTTCCTCTTGATGTAGCACTCAGCAGTGACTGAGGAGAAACACTTTCATTGAAAGGGGTTGCCAAGCTCCCCAAAACTGCGAGTCTCCAGAAATCTCAGCAACTATTTTTTCACCCAAACTGGATGATACTTTCAGGTAATGATCAGTACACTAAGCTCACTTGGTTCCCCAAATTTCGTTCTTTTATGTTGAAGCGTTCACTTCCAGTAACTGTTTGAATTTTGGCGTTTCACTCTGTTTTCTCCTATACTGACAGATGTGTTTGGAACTCTAAATCAAACACGGTTTGTGCTAGCTTCTTGAAACTTGACACAATAAAGCAGTTTCAAGTTCTATCTATATGTTCTGTCTCCTCTTGATGTAGCCCTAAGCAGTGACTGGGGAGAAACACTTTCATTGAAAGGGGTTGCCAAGCTTCCAAAAATTACGAGTCTCCAGAAATCTCAGCATCTATTTTTTCACCCAAACTGGATGATACTTTCAGGTAATGATGAGTACGCTAAGCCCACTGGGTTCCCAAAATTTCGTTCTTCTATGTTGAAGCGTTCATTTCCAGTAACAGTTTGAATTTTGGCATTTCACTCTGTTTTCTCCTATATTGATAGATGTATTTGGAACTCTAAACCAAACACGGTTTGTGCTAGCTTCTTGAAACTTGACACAGTAAAGCAGTTTCACGTTCTATCTCTATGTTCTGTTTCCTCTTGATGTAGCACTCAGCAGTGACTGAGGAGAAACACTTTCATTGAAAGGGGTTGCCAAGCTCCCCAAAACTGCGAGTCTCCAGAAATCTCAGCAACTATTTTTTCACCCAAACTGGATGATACTTTCAGGTAATGATCAGTACACTAAGCTCACTTGGTTCCCCAAATTTCGTTCTTTTATGTTGAAGCGTTCACTTCCAGTAACTGTTTGAATTTTGGCGTTTCACTCTGTTTTCTCCTATACTGACAGATGTATTTGGAACTCTAAATCAAACACGGTTTGTGCTAGCTTTTTGAAACTTGACACAGTAAAGCAGTTTCAAGTTCTATCTCTATGTTTTCTTTCCTCTTGATGTAGCACTCAGCAGTGACTGAGGAGAAACACTTTCATTGAAAGGGGTTGCCAAGCTTCCAGAAATTACGAGTCTCCAGAAATCTCAGCAACTATGATTTCACCCAAACTGGATGATACTTTCAGGTAATGATCAGTACACTAAGCCCACTTGGTTCGCCAAATTTCATTCTTCTATGTTGAAGCGTTCGTTTCCAGTAACAGTTTGAATTTTGGCGTTTTACTCTGTTTTCTCCTATATTGATAGATGTATTTGGAACTCTAAATCAAACACGGTTTGTGCTAGCTTCTTGATACTTGACACAATAAAGCAGTTTCAAGTTCTATCTCTATGTTCTGTCTCCTCTTGATGTAGCCCTAAGCAGTGACTGGGGAGAAACACTTTCATTGAAAGGGGTTGCCAAGCTTCCAAAAATTACGAGTCTCCAGAAATCTCAGCATCTATTTTTTCACCCAAACTGGATGATACTTTCAGGTAATGATCAGTACACTAAGCTCACTTGGTTCCCCAAATTTCGTTCTTTTATGTTGAAGCGTTCACTTCCAGTAACTGTTTGAATTTTGGCGTTTCACTCTGTTTTCTCCTATACTGACAGATGTATTTGGAACTCTAAATCAAACACGGTTTGTGCTAGCTTCTTGAAACTTGACACAGTAAAGCAGTTTCAAGTTCTATCTCTATGTTTTCTTTCCTCTTGATGTAGCACTCAGCAGTGACTGAGGAGAAACACTTTCATTGAAAGGGGTTGCCAAGCTTCCAGAAATTACGAGTCTCCAGAAATCACAGCAACTATGATTTCACCCAAACTGGATGATACTTTCAGGTAATGATCAGTACACTAAGCCCACTTGGTTCGCCAAATTTCGTTCTTCTATGTTGAAGCGTTCGTTTCCAGTAACAGTTTGAATTTTGGCATTTTACTCTGTTTTCTCCTATACTGATAGATGTATTTGGAACTCTAAATCAAACACGGTTTGTGCTAGCTTCTTGAAACTTGACACAATAAAGCAGTTTCAAGTTCTATCTCTATGTTCTGTCTCCTCTTGATGTAGCCCGAAGCAGTGACTGGGGAGAAACACTTTCATTGAAAGGGGTTGCCAAGCTTCCAAAAATTACGAGTCTCCAGAAATCTCAGCATCTATTTTTTCACCCAAACTGGATGATACTTTCAGGTAATGATGAGTACGCTAAGCCCACTGGGTTCCCAAAATTTCGTTCTTCTATGTTGAAGCGTTCGTTTCCAGTAACAGTTTGAATTTTGGCGTTTCACTCTGTTTTCTCCTATATTGATAGATGTATTTGGAACTCTAAACCAAACACGGTTTGTGCTAGCTTCTTGAAACTTGACACAGTAAAGCAGTTTCACGTTCTATCTCTATGTTCTGTTTCCTCTTGATGTAGCACTCAGCAGTGACTGAGGAGAAACACTTTCATTGAAAGGGGTTGCCAAGCTCCCCAAAACTGCGAGTCTCCAGAAATCTCAGCAACTATTTTTTCACCCAAACTGGATGATACTTTCAGGTAATGATCAGTACACTAAGCTCACTTGGTTCCCCAAATTTCGTTCTTTTATGTTGAAGCGTTCACTTCCAGTAACTGTTTGAATTTTGGCGTTTCACTCTGTTTTCTCCTATACTGACAGATGTGTTTGGAACTCTAAATCAAACACGGTTTGTGCTAGCTTCTTGAAACTTGACACAATAAAGCAGTTTCAAGTTCTATCTATATGTTCTGTCTCCTCTTGATGTAGCCCTAAGCAGTGACTGGGGAGAAACACTTTCATTGAAAGGGGTTGCCAAGCTTCCAAAAATTACGCGTCTCCAGAAATCTCAGCATCTATTTTTTCACCCAAACTGGATGATACTTTCAGGTAATGATGAGTACGCTAAGCCCACTGGGTTCCCAAAATTTCGTTCTTCTATGTTGAAGCGTTCGTTTCCAGTAACAGTTTGAATTTTGGCATTTCACTCTGTTTTCTCCTATATTGATAGATGTATTTGGAACTCTAAACCAAACACGGTTTGTGCTAGCTTCTTGAAACTTGACACAGTAAAGCAGTTTCACGTTCTATCTCTATGTTCTGTTTCCTCTTGATGTAGCACTCAGCAGTGACTGAGGAGAAACACTTTCATTGAAAGGGGTTGCCAAGCTCCCCAAAACTGCGAGTCTCCAGAAATCTCAGCAACTATTTTTTCACCCAAACTGGATGATACTTTCAGGTAATGATCAGTACACTAAGCTCACTTGGTTCCCCAAATTTCGTTCTTTTATGTTGAAGCGTTCACTTCCAGTAACTGTTTGAATTTTGGCGTTTCACTCTGTTTTCTCCTATACTGACAGATGTATTTGGAACTCTAAATCAAACACGGTTTGTGCTAGCTTTTTGAAACTTGACACAGTAAAGCAGTTTCAAGTTCTATCTCTATGTTTTCTTTCCTCTTGATGTAGCACTCAGCAGTGACTGAGGAGAAACACTTTCATTGAAAGGGGTTGCCAAGCTTCCAGAAATTACGAGTCTCCAGAAATCTCAGCAACTATGATTTCACCCAAACTGGATGATACTTTCAGGTAATGATCAGTACACTAAGCCCACTTGGTTCGCCAAATTTCATTCTTCTATGTTGACGCGTTCGTTTCCAGTAACAGTTTGAATTTTGGCGTTTTACTCTGTTTTCTCCTATATTGATAGATGTATTTGGAACTCTAAATCAAACACGGTTTGTGCTAGCTTCTTGATACTTGACACAATAAAGCAGTTTCAAGTTCTATCTCTATGTTCTGTCTCCTCTTGATGTAGCCCTAAGCAGTGACTGGGGAGAAACACTTTCATTGAAAGGGGTTGCCAAGCTTCCAAAAATTACGAGTCTCCAGAAATCTCAGCATCTATTTTTTCACCCAAACTGGATGATACTTTCAGGTAATGATCAGTACACTAAGCTCACTTGGTTCCCCAAATTTCGTTCTTTTATGTTGAAGCGTTCACTTCCAGTAACTGTTTGAATTTTGGCGTTTCACTCTGTTTTCTCCTATACTGACAGATGTATTTGGAACTCTGAATCAAACACGGTTTGTGCTAGCTTCTTGAAACTTGACACAGTAAAGCAGTTTCAAGTTCTATCTCTATGTTTTCTTTCCTCCTGATGTAGCACTCAGCAGTGACTGAGGAGAAACACTTTCATTGAAAGGGGTTGCCAAGCTTCCAGAAATTACGAGTCTCCAGAAATCTCAGCAACTATGATTTCACCCAAACTGGATGATACTTTCAGGTAATGATCAGTACACTAAGCCCACTTGGTTCCCCAAATTTCGTTCTTCTATGTTGATGCGTTCGCTTCCAGTAACTGTTTGAATTTTGGCGTTTTTCTCTGTTTTCTCCTATACTGACAGATGTATTTGGAACTCTGAATAAAACACAGTTTGTGCTAGCTTCTTGAAACTTGACACAGTAAAGCAGTTTCACGTTCTATCACTTTGTTCTGTTTCCTCTGGATGTAGCCCTAAGCAGTGACTGGGGAAAAATACTTTCATTGACAGAGGTTGCCAAGGTTCCAGAAATTACGAGTCTCCAGAAATCTCAGCAACTATGATTTCACCCAAACTGGATGATACTTTCAGGTAATGATCAGTACACTAAGCCCACTTGGTTCGCCAAATTTCGTTCTTCTATGTTGAAGCGTTCGTTTCCAGTAACAGTTTGAATTTTGGCGTTTCACTCTGTTTTCTCCTATATTGATAGATGTATTTGGAACTCTAAACCAAACACGGTTTGTGCTAGCTTCTTGAAACTTGACACAGTAAAGCAGTTTCACGTTCTATCTCTATGTTCTGTTTCCTCTTCGATGTAGCACTCAGCAGTGACTGAGGAGAAACACTTTCATTGAAAGGGGTTGCCAAGCTTCCCAAAATTGCGAGTCTCCAGAAATCTCAGCAACTATTTTTTAACCCAAACTGGATGATACTTTCAGGTAATGATCAGTACACTAAGCCCACTTGGTTCCCCAAATTTCGTTCTTCTATGTTGAAGCGTTCGTTTCCAGTAACAGTTTGAATTTTGGCGTTTCACTCTGTTTTCTCCTATATTGATAGATGTATTTGGAACTCTAAACCAAACACGGTTTGTCCTAGCTTCTTGAAACTTGACACAGTAAAGCAGTTTCACGTTCTATCTCTATGTTCTGTTTCCTCTTGATGTAGCACTCAGCAGTGACTGAGGAGAAACACTTTCATTGAAAGGGGTTGCCAAGCTTCCAGAAATTACGAGTCTCCAGAAATCTCAGCAACTATGATTTCACCCAAACTGGATGATACTTTCAGGTAATGATCAGTACACTAAGCCCACTTGGATCCCCAAATTTCGTTCTTCTATGTTGATGCGTTCCCTTCCAGTAACTGTTTGAATTTTGGCGTTTCACTCTGTTTTCTCCTATACTGACAGATGTATTTGGAACTCTAAATCAAACACGGTTTGTGCTAGCTTCTTGAAACTTGACACAGTAAAGCACTTTCACGTTCTATCTCTATGTTCTGTTTCCTCTGGATGTAGCCCTAAGCAGTGACTGGGGAGAAATACTTTCATTGACAGGGGTTGCCAAGCTTCCAGAAATTACGAGTCTCCAGAAATCTCAGCAACTATGATTTCACCCAACCTGGATGATACTTTCAGGTAATGATCAGTACACTAAGCCCACTTGGTTCGCCAAACTTCGTTCTTCTATGTTGAAGCGTTCGTTTCCAGTAACAGTTTGAATTTTGGCGTTTCACTCTGTTTTCTCCTATACTGACAGATGTATTTGGAACTCTAAATCAAACACGGTTTGTGCTAGCCTCTTGAAACTTGACACACTAAAGCAGTTTCACGTTCTATCTCTATGTTCTGTTTCCTCTTGATGTAGCCCTAAGCAGTGACTGGGGAGAAATACTTTCATTGAAAGGGGTTGCCAAGCTTCCAGAAATTACGAGAATCCAGAAATCTCAGCAACTATGATTTCACCAATATGGATGATACTTTCAGGTAATGATCAGTACACTAAGCCCACTTGGTTCGCCAAATTTCGTTCTTCTATGTTGAAGCGTTCGTTTCCAGTAACAGTTTGAATTTTGGCGTTTCACTCTGTTTTCTCCTATATTGATAGATGTATTTGGAACTCTAAACCAAACACGGTTTGTGCTAGCTTCTTGAAACTTGACACAGTAAAGCAGTTTCACGTTCTATCTCTATGTTCTGTTTCCTCTTCGATGTAGCACTCAGCAGTGACTGAGGAGAAACACTTTCATTGAAAGGGGTTGCCAAGCTTCCCAAAATTGCGAGTCTCCAGAAATCTCAGCAACTATTTTTTAACCCAAACTGGATGATACTTTCAGGTAATGATCAGTACACTAAGCCCACTTGGTTCCCCAAATTTCGTTCTTCTATGTTGAAGCGTTCGTTTCCAGTAACAGTTTGAATTTTGGCGTTTCACTCTGTTTTCTCCTATATTGATAGATGTATTTGGAACTCTAAACCAAACACGGTTTGTCCTAGCTTCTTGAAACTTGACACAGTAAAGCAGTTTCACGTTCTATCTCTATGTTCTGTTTCCTCTTGATGTAGCATTCAGCAGTGACTGAGGAGAAACACTTTCATTGAAAGGGGTTGCCAAGCTTCCAGAAATTACGAGTCTCCAGAAATCTCAGCAACTATGATTTCACCCAAACTGGATGATACTTTCAGGTAATGATCAGTACACTAAGCCCACTTGGTTCCCCAAATTTCGTTCTTCTATGTTGATGCGTTCCCTTCCAGTAACTGTTTGAATTTTGGCGTTTCACTCTGTTTTCTCCTATACTGACAGATGTATTTGGAACTCTAAATCAAACACGGTTTGTGCTAGCTTCTTGAAACTTGACACAGTAAAGCACTTTCACGTTCTATCTCTATGTTCTGTTTCCTCTGGATGTAGCCCTAAGCAGTGACTGGGGAGAAATACTTTCATTGACAGGGGTTGCCAAGCTTCCAGAAATTACGAGTCTCCAGAAATCTCAGCAACTATGATTTCACCCAACCTGGATGATACTTTCAGGTAATGATCAGTACACTAAGCCCACTTGGTTCGCCAAACTTCGTTCTTCTATGTTGAAGCGTTCGTTTCCAGTAACAGTTTGAATTTTGGCGTTTCACTCTGTTTTCTCCTATACTGACAGATGTATTTGGAACTCTAAATCAAACACGGTTTGTGCTAGCCTCTTGAAACTTGACACACTAAAGCAGTTTCACGTTCTATCTCTATGTTCTGTTTCCTCTTGATGTAGCCCTAAGCAGTGACTGGGGAGAAATACTTTCATTGAAAGGGGTTGCCAAGCTTCCAGAAATTACGAGAATCCAGAAATCTCAGCAACTATGATTTCACCAATATGGATGATACTTTCAGGTAATGATCAGTACACTAAGCCCACTTGGTTCGCCAAATTTCGTTCTTCTATGTTGAAGCGTTCGTTTCCAGTAACAGTTTGAATTTTGGCGTTTCACTCTGTTTTCTCCTATATTGATAGATGTATTTGGAACTCTAAACCAAACACGGTTTGTGCTAGCTTCTTGAAACTTGACACAGTAAAGCAGTTTCACGTTCTATCTCTATGTTCTGTTTCCTCTTCGATGTAGCACTCAGCAGTGACTGAGGAGAAACACTTTCATTGAAAGGGGTTGCCAAGCTTCCCAAAATTGCGAGTCTCCAGAAATCTCAGCAACTATTTTTTAACCCAAACTGGATGATACTTTCAGGTAATGATCAGTACACTAAGCCCACTTGGTTCCCCAAATTTCGTTCTTCTATGTTGAAGCGTTCGTTTCCAGTAACAGTTTGAATTTTGGCGTTTCACTCTGTTTTCTCCTATATTGATAGATGTATTTGGAACTCTAACCCAAACACGGTTTGTGCTAGCTTCTTGAAACTTGACACAGTAAAGCAGTTTCACGTTCTATCTCTATGTTCTGTCTCCTCTTGATGTAGCCCTAAGCAGTGACTGGGGAGAAACACTTTCATTGAAAGGGGTTGCCACGCTTCCAAAAATAACGAGTCTCCAGAAATCTCAGCATCTATTTTTTCACCCAAACTGGATGATACTTTCAGGTAATGATGAGTACGCTAAGCCCACTGGGTTCCCAAAATTTCGTTCTTCTATGTTGAAGCGTTCGTTTCCAGTAACAGTTTGAATTTTGGCGTTTCACTCTGTTTTCTCCTATATTGATAGATGTATTTGGAACTCTAAACCAAACACGGTTTGTGCTAGCTTCTTGAAACTTGACACAGTAAAGCAGTTTCACGTTCTATCTCTATGTTCTGTTTCCTCTTGATGTAGCACTCAGCAGTGACTGAGGAGAAACACTTTCATTGAAAGGGGTTGCCAAGCTCCCCAAAACTGCGAGTCTCCAGAAATCTCAGCAACTATTTTTTCACCCAAACTGGATGATACTTTCAGGTAATGATCAGTACACTAAGCTCACTTGGTTCCCCAAATTTCGTTCTTTTATGTTGAAGCGTTCACTTCCAGTAACTGTTTGAATTTTGGCGTTTCACTCTGTTTTCTCCTATACTGACAGATGTATTTGGAACTCTAAATCAAACACGGTTTGTGCTAGCTTCTTGAAACTTGACACAGTAAAGCAGTTTCACTTTCTATCTCTATGTTCTGTTTCCTCTGGATGTAGCCCTAAGCAGTGACTGGGGAGAAATACTTTCATTGACAGGGGTTGCCAAGCTTCCAGAAATTACGAGTCTCCAGAAATCTCAGCAACTATGATTTCACCCAAACTGGATGATACTTTCAGGTAATAATAGGTACACTAAGCCCACTTGGTTCCCCAAATTTCGTTCTTCTATGTTGAAGCGTTCGTTTCCAGTAACAGTTTGAATTTTGGTATTTCACTCTGTTTTCTCCTATATTGATTGATGTATTTGGAACTCTAAACCAAACACGGTTTGTGCTAGCTTCTTGAAACTTGACACAGTAAAGCAGTTTCACGTTCTATCTCTATGTTCTGTTTCCTCTTGATGTAGCACTCAGCAGTGACTGAGGAGAAACACTTTCATTGACAGGGGTTGCCAAGCTGCCCAAAACTGCGAGTCTCCAGAAATCTCAGCAACCATTTTTTCACCCAAACTGGATGATACTTTCAGGTAATGATCAGTACACTAAGCTCACTTGGTTCCCCAAATTTCGTTCTTTTATGTTGAAGCGTTCACTTCCAGTAACTGTTTGAATTTTGGCGTTTCACTCTGTTTTCTCCTATACTGACAGATGTATTTGGAACTCTAAATCAAACACGGTTTGTGCTAGCTTCTTGAAACTTGACACAGTAAAGCAGTTTCAAGTTCTATCTTTATGTTTTCTTTCCTTTTGATGTAGCACTCAGCAGTGACTGAGGAGAAACACATTCATTGAAAGGGGTTGCCAAGCTTCCAGAAATTACGAGTCTCCAGAAATCTCAGCAACTATGATTTCACCCAAACTGGATGATACTTTCAGGTAATGATCAGTACACTAAGCCCACTTGGTTCGCCAAATTTCGTTCTTCTATGTTGAAGCGTTCGTTTCCAGTAACAGTTTGAATTTTGGCGTTTTACTCTGTTTTCTCCTATATTGATAGATGTATTTGGAACTCTAAATCAAACACGGTTTGTGCTAGCTTCTTGAAACTTGACACAATAAAGCAGTTTCAAGTTCTATCTCTATGTTCTGTCTCCTCTTGATGTAGCCCTAAGCAGTGACTGGGGAGAAACACTTTCATTGAAAGGGGTTGCCAAGCTTCCAAAAATTACGAGTCTCCAGAAATCTCAGCATCTATTTTTTCACCCAAACTGGATGATACTTTCAGGTAATGATGAGTACGCTAAGCCCACTGGGTTCCCAAAATTTCGTTCTTCTATGTTGAAGCGTTCGTTTCCAGTAACAGTTTGAATTTTGGCGTTTCACTCTGTTTTCTCCTATATTGATAGATGTATTTGGAACTCTAAACCAAACACGGTTTGTGCTAGCTTCTTGAAACTTGACACAGTAAAGCAGTTTCACGTTCTATCTCTATGTTCTGTTTCCTCTTGATGTAGCACTCAGCAGTGACTGAGGAGAAACACTTTCATTGAAAGGGGTTGCCAAGCTCCCCAAAACTGCGAGTCTCCAGAAATCTCAGCAACTATTTTTTCACCCAAACTGGATGATACTTTCAGGTAATGATCAGTACACTAAGCTCACTTGGTTCCCCAAATTTCGTTCTTTTATGTTGAAGCGTTCACTTCCAGTAACTGTTTGAATTTTGGCGTTTCACTCTGTTTTCTCCTATACTGACAGATGTATTTGGAACTCTAAATCAAACACGGTTTGTGCTAGCTTCTTGAAACTTGACACAGTAAAGCAGTTTCAAGTTCTATCTCTATGTTTTCTTTCCTCTTGATGTAGCACTCAGCAGTGACTGAGGAGAAACACTTTCATTGAAAGGGGTTGCCAAGCTTCCAGAAATTACGAGTCTCCAGAAATCACAGCAACTATGATTTCACCCAAACTGGATGATACTTTCAGGTAATGATCAGTACACTAAGCCCACTTGGTTCGCCAAATTTCGTTCTTCTATGTTGAAGCGTTCGTTTCCAGTAACAGTTTGAATTTTGGCGTTTCACTCTGTTTTCTCCTATATTGATAGATGTATTTGGAACTCTAAACCAAACACGGTTTGTGCTAGCTTCTTGAAACTTGACACAGTAAAGCGGTTTCAAGTTCTATCTCTATGTTCTGTCTCCTCTTGATGTAGCCCTCAGCAGTGACTGAGGAGAAACACTTTCATTGAAAGGGGTTGCCAAGCTCCCCAAAACTGCGAGTCTCCAGAAATCTCAGCAACTATTTTTTCACCCAAACTGGATGATACTTTCAGGTAATGATGAGTACGCTAAGCCCACTGTGTTCCCAAAATTTCGTTCTTCTATGTTGAAGCGTTCGTTTCCAGTAACAGTTTGAATTTTGGCGTTTCACTCTGTTTTCTCCTATATTGATAGATGTATTTGGAACTCTAAACCAAACACGGTTTGTGCTAGCTTCTTGAAACTTGACACAGTAAAGCAGTTTCACGTTCTATCTCTATGTTCTGTTTCCTCTTGATGTAGCACTCAGCAGTGACTGATGAGAAACACTTTCATTGAAAGGGGTTGCCAAGCTCCCCAAAACTGCGAGTCTCCAGAAATCTCAGCAACTATTTTTTCACCCAAACTGGATGATACTTTCAGGTAATGATCAGTACACTAAGCTCACTTGGTTCCCCAAATTTCGTTCTTTTATGTTGAAGCGTTCACTTCCAGTAACTGTTTGAATTTTGGAGTTTCACTCTGTTTTCTCCTATACTGACAGATGTATTTGGAACTCTAAATCAAACACGGTTTGTGCTAGCTTCTTGAAACTTGACACAGTAAAGCAGTTTCAAGTTCTATCTCTATGTTTTCTTTCCTCTTGATGTAGCACTCAGCAGTGACTGAGGAGAAACACTTTCATTGAAAGGGGTTGCCAAGCTTCCAGAAATTACGAGTCTCCAGAAATCTCAGCAACTATAATTTCACCCAAACTGGATGATACTTTCAGGTAATGATCAGTACACTAAGCCCACTTGGTTAGCCAAATTTCGTTCTTCTATGTTGAAGCGTTCGTTTCCAGTAACAGTTTGAATTTTGGCGTTTTACTCTGTTTTCTCCTATACTGATAGATGTATTTGGAACTCTAAATCAAACACGGTTTGTGCTAGCTTCTTGAAACTTGACACAATAAAGCAGTTTCAAGTTCTAACTCTATGTTCTGTCTCCTCTTGATGTAGCCCGAAGCAGTGACTGGAGAGAAACACTTTCATTGAAAGGGGTTGCCAAGCTTCCAAAAATTACGAGTCTCCAGAAATCTCAGCATCTATTTTTTCACCCAAACTGGATGATACTTTCAGGTAATGATGAGTACGCTAAGCCCACTGGGTTCCCAAAATTTCGTTCTTCTATGTTGAAGCGTTCGTTTCCAGTAACAGTTTGAATTTTGGCGTTTCACTCTGTTTTCTCCTATATTGATAGATGTATTTGGAACTCTAAACCAAACACGGTTTGTGCTAGCTTCTTGAAACTTGACAGAGTAAAGCAGTTTCACGTTCTATCTCTA
This sequence comes from Spermophilus citellus, assembly GCF_964194105.1. NCBI lineage: Eukaryota > Metazoa > Chordata > Mammalia > Rodentia > Sciuridae > Spermophilus > Spermophilus citellus. Next base: position 100,131,355 of record NC_138182.1, read on the forward strand.
TGTTCTGTTTCCTCTTGATGTAGCACTCAGCAGTGACTGAGGAGAAACACTTTCATTGAAAGGGGTTGCCAAGCTCCCCAAAACTGCGAGTCTCCAGAAATCTCAGCAACTATTTTTTCACCCAAACTGGATGATACTTTCAGGTAATGATCAGTACACTAAGCTCACTTGGTTCCCCAAATTTCGTTCTTTTATGTTGAAGCGTTCACTTCCAGTAACTGTTTGAATTTTGGCGTTTCACTCTGTTTTCTCCTATACTGACAGATGTGTTTGGAACTCTAAATCAAACACGGTTTGTGCTAGCTTCTTGAAACTTGACACAATAAAGCAGTTTCAAGTTCTATCTCTATGTTCTGTCTCCTCTTGATGTAGCCCTAAGCAGTGACTGGGGAGAAACACTTTCATTGAAAGGGGTTGCCAAGCTTCCAAAAATTACGAGTCTCCAGAAATCTCAGCATCTATTTTTTCACCCAAACTGGATGATACTTTCAGGTAATGATGAGTACGCTAAGCCCACTGGGTTCCCAAAATTTCGTTCTTCTATGTTGAAGCGTTCGTTTCCAGTAACAGTTTGAATTTTGGCATTTCACTCTGTTTTCTCCTATATTGATAGATGTATTTGGAACTCTAAACCAAACACGGTTTGTGCTAGCTTCTTGAAACTTGACACAGTAAAGCAGTTTCACGTTCTATCTCTATGTTCTGTTTCCTCTTGATGTAGCACTCAGCAGTGACTGAGGAGAAACACTTTCATTGAAAGGGGTTGCCAAGCTCCCCAAAACTGCGAGTCTCCAGAAATCTCAGCAACTATTTTTTCACCCAAACTGGATGATACTTTCAGGTAATGATCAGTACACTAAGCTCACTTGGTTCCCCAAATTTCGTTCTTTTATGTTGAAGCGTTCACTTCCAGTAACTGTTTGAATTTTGGCGTTTCACTCTGTTTTCTCCTATACTGACAGATGTATTTGGAACTCTAAATCAAACACGGTTTGTGCTAGCTTCTTGAAACTTGACACAGTAAAGCAGTTTCAAGTTCTATCTCTATGTTTTCTTTCCTCTTGATGTAGCACTCAGCAGTGACTGAGGAGAAACACTTTCATTGAAAGGGGTTGCCAAGCTTCCAGAAATTACGAGTCTCCAGAAATCTCAGCAACTATGATTTCACCCAAACTGGATGATACTTTCAGGTAATGATCAGTACACTAAGCCCACTTGGTTCGCCAAATTTCATTCTTCTATGTTGAAGCGTTCGTTTCCAGTAACAGTTTGAATTTTGGCGTTTTACTCTGTTTTCTCCTATATTGATAGATGTATTTGGAACTCTAAATCAAACACGGTTTGTGCTAGCTTCTTGATACTTGACACAATAAAGCAGTTTCAAGTTCTATCTCTATGTTCTGTCTCCTCTTGATGTAGCCCTAAGCAGTGACTGGGGAGAAACACTTTCATTGAAAGGGGTTGCCAATCTTCCAAAAATTACGCGTCTCCAGAAATCTCAGCATCTATTTTTTCACCCAAACTGGATGATACTTTCAGGTAATGATGAGTACGCTAAGCCCACTGGGTTCCCAAAATTTCGTTCTTCTATGTTGAAGCGTTCGTTTCCAGTAACAGTTTGAATTTTGGCGTTTCACTCTGTTTTCTCCTATATTGATAGATGTATTTGGAACTCTAAACCAAACACGGTTTGTGCTAGCTTCTTGAAACTTGACACAATAAAGCAGTTTCAAGTTCTATCTCTATGTTCTGTCTCCTCTTGATGTAGCCCTAAGCAGTGACTGGGGAGAAACACTTTCATTGAAAGGGGTTGCCAAGCTTCCAAAAATTACGAGTCTCCAGAAATCTCAGCATCTATTTTTTCACCCAAACTGGATGATACTTTCAGGTAATGATCAGTACACTAAGCTCACTTGGTTCCCCAAATTTCGTTCTTTTATGTTGAAGCGTTCACTTCCAGTAACTGTTTGAATTTTGGCGTTTCACTCTGTTTTCTCCTATACTGACAGATGTATTTGGAACTCTAAATCAAACACGGTTTGTGCTAGCTTCTTGAAACTTGACACAGTAAAGCAGTTTCAAGTTCTATCTCTATGTTTTCTTTCCTCTTGATGTAGCACTCAGCAGTGACTGAGGAGAAACACTTTCATTGAAAGGGGTTGCCAAGCTTCCAGAAATTACGAGTCTCCAGAAATCTCAGCAACTATGATTTCACCCAAACTGGATGATACTTTCAGGTAATGATCAGTACACTAAGCCCACTTGGTTCCCCAAATTTCGTTCTTCTATGTTGATGCGTTCGCTTCCAGTAACTGTTTGAATTTTGGCGTTTCACTCTGTTTTCTCCTATACTGACAGATGTATTTGGAACTCTAAATAAAACACAGTTTGTGCTAGCTTCTTGAAACTTGACACAGTAAAGCAGTTTCACGTTCTATCACTTTGTTCTGATTCCTCTGGATGTAGCCCTAAGCATTGACTGGGGAAAAATACTTTCATTGACAGAGGTTGCCAAGCTTCCAGAAATTACGAGTCTCCAGAAATCTCAGCAACTATGATTTCACCCAAACTGGATGATACTTTCAGGTAATGATCAGTACACTAAGCCCACTTGGTTCCCCAAATTTCGTTCTTCTATGTTGAAGCGTTCGTTTCCAGTAACAGTTTGAATTTTGGCGTTTCACTCTGTTTTCTCCTATATTGATAGATGTATTTGGAACTCTAACCCAAACACGGTTTGTGCTAGCTTCTTGAAACTTGACACAGTAAAGCAGTTTCACGTTCTATCTCTATGTTCTGTCTCCTCTTGATGTAGCCCTAAGCAGTGACTGGGGAGAAACACTTTCATTGAAAGGGGTTGCCAAGCTTCCAAAAATTACGAGTCTCCAGAAATCTCAGCATCTATTTTTTCACCCAAACTTGATGATACTTTCAGGTAATGATGAGTACGCTAAGCCCACTGGGTTCCCCAAATTTCGTTCTTCTATGTTGAAGCGTTCGTTTCCAGTAACAGTTTGAATTTTGGCGTTTCACTCTGTTTTCTCCTATATTGATAGATGTATTTGGAACTCTAAACCAAACACGGTTTGTGCTAGCTTCTTGAAACTTGACACAGTAAAGCAGTTTCACGTTCTATATCTATGTTCTGTTTCCTCTTGATGTAGCACTCAGCAGTGACTGAGGAGAAACACTTTCATTGAAAGGGGTTGCCAAGCTTCCCAAAATTGTGAGTCTCCAGAAATCTCAGCAACTATTTTTTAACCCAAACTGGATGATACTTTCAGGTAATGATCAGTACACTAAGCCCACTTGGTTCCCCAAATTTCGTTCTTCTATGTTAAAGCGTTCGTTTCCAGTAACAGTTTGAATTTTGGCGTTTCACTCTGTTTTCTCCTATATTGATACATGTATTTGGAACCCTAAACCAAACACGGTTTCTGCTAGCTTCTTGAAACTTGACACAGTAAAGCAGTTTCACGTTCTATCTCTATGTTCTGTTTCCTCTTGATGTAGCACTCAGCAGTGACTGAGGAGAAACACTTTCATTGAAAGGGGTTGCCAAGCTTCCCAAAATTGCGAGTCTCCAGAAATCTCAGCAACTATTTTTTAACCCAAACTGGATGATACTTTCAGGTAATGATCAGTACACTAAGCCCACTTGGTTCCCCAAATTTCGTTCTTTTATGTTGAAGCGTTCGCTTCCAGTAACTGTTTGAATTTTGGCGTTTCACTCTGTTTTCTCCTATACTGACAGATGTATTTGGAACTCTAAATCAAACACGGTTTGTGCTAGCTTCTTGAAACTTGACACACTAAAGCAGTTTCACGTTCTATCTCTATGTTCTCTTTCCTCTGGATGTAGCCCTAAGCAGTGACTGGGGAAAAATACTTTCACTGAAAGGGGTTGCCAAGCTTCCAGAAATTACGAGTCTCCAGAAATCTCAGCAACTATGATTTCACCCATACTGGATGATACTTTCAGGTAATGATCAGTACACTAAGACCACTTGGTTCCCCAAATTTCGTTCTTCTATGTTGAAGCGTTCGTTTCCAGTAACAGTTTGAATTTTGGCGTTTCACTCTGTTTTCTCCTATATTGATAGATGTATTTGGAACTCTAATCCAAACACGGTTTGTGCTAGCTTCTTGAAACTTGACACAGTAAAGCAGTTTCACGTTCTATCTCTATGTTTTCTTTCCTCTTGATGTAGCACTCAGCAGTGACTGAGGAGAAACACTTTCATTGAAAGGGGTTGCCAAGCTTCCAGAAATTACGAGTCTCCAGAAATCTCAGCAACTAGGATTTCACCCAAACTGGATGATACTTTCAGGTAATGATCAGTACACTAAGCCCACTTGGTTCCCCAAATTTCGTTCTTCTATGTTGATGCGTTCGCTTCCAGTAACTGTTTGAATTTTGGCGTTTCACTCTGTTTTCTCCTATACTTACAGATGTATTTGGAACTCTAAATAAAACACAGTTTGTGCTAGCTTCTTGAAACTTGACACAGTAAAGCAGTTTCACGTTCTATCACTTTGTTCTGTTTCCTCTGGATGTAGCCCTAAGCAGTGACTGGGGAAAAATACTTTCATTGACAGAGGTTGCCAAGCTTCCAGAAATTACGAGTCTCCAGAAATCTCAGCAACTATGATTTCACCCAAACTGGATGATACTTTCAGGTAATGATCAGTACACTAAGCCCACTTGGTTCCCCAAATTTCGTTCTTCTATGTTGAAGCGTTCGTTTCCAGTAACAGTTTGAATTTTGGCGTTTCACTCTGTTTTCTCCTATATTGATAGATGTATTTGGAACTCTAACCCAAACACGGTTTGTGCTAGCTTCTTGAAACTTGACACAGTAAAGCAGTTTCACGTTCTATCTCTATGTTCTGTCTCCTCTTGATGTAGCCCTAAGCAGTGACTGGGGAGAAACACTTTCATTGAAAGGGGTTGCCAAGCTTCCAAAAATTACGAGTCTCCAGAAATCTCAGCATCTATTTTTTCACCCAAACTTGATGATACTTTCAGGTAATGATGAGTACGCTAAGCCCACTGGGTTCCCCAAATTTCGTTCTTCTATGTTGAAGCGTTCGTTTCCAGTAACAGTTTGAATTTTGGCGTTTCACTCTGTTTTCTCCTATATTGATAGATGTATTTGGAACTCTAAACCAAACACGGTTTGTGCTAGCTTCTTGAAACTTGACACAGTAAAGCAGTTTCACGTTCTATATCTATGTTCTGTTTCCTCTTGATGTAGCACTCAGCAGTGACTGAGGAGAAACACTTTCATTGAAAGGGGTTGCCAAGCTTCCCAAAATTGCGAGTCTCCAGAAATCTCAGCAACCATTTTTTAACCCAAACTGGATGATACTTTCAGGTAATGATCAGTACACTAAGCCCACTTGGTTCCCCAAGTTTCGTTCTTCTATGTTAAAGCGTTCGTTTCCAGTAACAGTTTGAATTTTGGCGTTTCACTCTGTTTTCTCCTATATTGATACATGTATTTGGAACTCTAAACCAAACACGGTTTGTGCTAGCTTCTTGAAACTTGACACAGTAAAGCAGTTTCAAGTTCTATCTCTATGTTTTCTTTCCTCTTGATGTAGCACTCAGCAGTGACTGAGGAGAAACATTTTCATTGAAAGGGGTTGCCAAGCTTCCAGAAATTACGAGTCTCCAGAAATCTCAGCAACTATGATTTCACCCAAACTGGATGATACTTTCAGGTAATGATCAGTACACTAAGCCCACTTGGTTCGCCAAATTTCGTTCTTCTATGTTGAAGCGTTCGTTTCCAGTAACAGTTTGAATTTTGGCGTTTTACTCTGTTTTCTCCTATATTGATAGATGTATTTGGAACTCTAAATCAAACACGGTTTGTGCTAGCTTCTTGAAACTTGACACAGTAAAGCAGTTTCAAGTTCTATCTCTATGTTCTGTCTCCTCTTGATGTAGCCCTAAGCAGTGACTGGGGAGAAACACTTTCATTGAAAGGGGTTGCCAAGCTTCCAAAAATTACGAGTCTCCAGAAATCTCAGCATCTATTTTTTCACCCAAACTGGATGATACTTTCAGGTAATGATGAGTACGCTAAGCCCACTGGGTTCCCAAAATTTCGTTCTTCTATGTTGAAGCGTTCGTTTCCAGTAACAGTTTGAATTTTGGCGTTTCACTCTGTTTTCTCCTATATTGATAGATGTATTTGGAACTCTAAACCAAACACGGTTTGTCCTAGCTTCTTGAAACTTGACACAGTAAAGCAGTTTCACGTTCTATCTCTATGTTCTGTTTCCTCTTGATGTAGCACTCAGCAGTGACTGAGGAGAAACACTTTCATTGAAAGGGGTTGCCAAGCTCCCCAAAACTGCGAGTCTCCAGAAATCTCAGCAACTATTTTTTCACCCAAACTGGATGATACTTTCAGGTAATGATCAGTACACTAAGCTCACTTGGTTCCCCAAATTTCGTTCTTTTATGTTGAAGCGTTCACTTCCAGTAACTGTTTGAATTTTGGCGTTTCACTCTGTTTTCTCCTATACTGACAGATGTATTTGGAACTCTAAATCAAACACGGTTTGTGCTAGCTTCTTGAAACTTGACACAGTAAAGCAGTTTCAAGTTCTATCTCTATGTTTTCTTTCCTCTTGATGTAGCACTCAGCAGTGACTGAGGAGAAACACTTTCATTGAAAGGGGTTGCCAAGTTTCCAGAAATTACGAGTCTCCAGAAATCTCAGCAACTATGATTTCACCCAAACTGGATGATACTTTCAGGTAATGATCAGTACACTAAGCCCACTTGGTTCGCCAAATTTCGTTCTTCTATGTTGAAGCGTTCGTTTCCAGTAACAGTTTGAATTTTGGCGTTTTACTCTGTTTTCTCCTATATTGATAGATGTATTTGGAACTCTAAATCAAACACGGTTTGTGCTAGCTTCTTGAAACTTGACACAATAAAGCAGTTTCAAGTTCTATCTCTATGTTCTGTCTCCTCTTGAAGTAGCCCTAAGCAGTGACTGGGGAGAAACACTTTCATTGAAAGGGGTTGCCAAGCTTCCAAAAATTACGAGTCTCCAGAAATCTCAGCATCTATTTTTTCACCCAAACTGGATGATACTTTCAGGTAATGATGAGTATGCTAAGCCCACTGGGTTCCCAAAATTTCGTTCTTCTATGTTGAAGCGTTCGTTTCCAGTAACAGTTTGAATTTTGGCGTTTCACTCTGTTTTCTCCTATATTGATAGATGTATTTGGAACTCTAAACCAAACACGGTTTGTGCTAGCTTCTTGAAACTTGACACAGTAAAGCAGTTTCACGTTCTATCTCTATGTTCTGTTTCCTCTTGGTGTAGCACTCAGCAGTGACTGAGGAGAAACACTTTCATTGAAAGGGGTTGCCAAGCTCCCCAAAACTGCGAGTCTCCAGAAATCTCAGCAACTATTTTTTCACCCAAACTGGATGATACTTTCAGGTAATGATCAGTACACTAAGCTCACTTGGTTCCCCAAATTTCGTTCTTTTATGTTGAAGCGTTCACTTCCAGTAACTGTTTGAATTTTGGCGTTTCACTCTGTTTTCTCCTATACTGACAGATGTATTTGGAACTCTAAATCAAACACGGTTTGTGCTAGCTTCTTGAAACTTGACACAGTAAAGCAGTTTAAAGTTCTATCTCTATGTTTTCTTTCCTCTTGATGTAGCACTCAGCAGTGACTGAGGAGAAACACTTTCATTGAAAGGGGTTGCCAAGCTTCCAGAAATTACGAGTCTCCAGAAATCTCAGCAACTATGATTTCACCCAAACTGGATGATACTTTCAGGTAATGATCAGTACACTAAGCCCACTTGGTTCCCCAAATTTCGTTCTTCTATGTTGATGCGTTCGCTTCCAGTAACTGTTTGAATTTTGGCGTTTCACTCTGTTTTCTCCTATACTGACAGATGTATTTGGAACTCTAAATAAAACACAGTTTGTGCTAGCTTCTTGAAACTTGACACAGTAAAGCAGTTTCACGTTCTATCACTATGTTCTGTTTCCTCTGGATGTAGCCCTAAGCAGTGACTGGGGAAAAATACTTTCATTGACAGAGGTTGCCAAGCTTCCAGAAATTACGAGTCTCCAGAAATCTCAGCAACTATGATTTCACCCAAACTGGATGATACTTTCAGGTAATGATCAGTACACTAAGCCCACTTGGTTCCCCAAATTTCGTTCTTCTATGTTGAAGCGTTCGTTTCCAGTAACAGTTTGAATTTTGGCGTTTCACTCTGTTTTCTCCTATATTGATAGATGTATTTGGAACTCTAACCCAAACACGGTTTGTGCTAGCTTCTTGAAACTTGACACAGTAAAGCAGTTTCACGTTCTATCTCTATGTTCTGTCTCCTCTTGATGTAGCCCTAAGCAGTGACTGGGGAGAAACACTTTCATTGAAAGGGGTTGCCAAGCTTCCCAAAATTGCGAGTCTCCAGAAATCTCAGCAACTATTTTTTAACCCAAACTGGATGATACTTTCAGGTAATGATCAGTACACTAAGCCCACTTGGTTCCCCAAATTTCGTTCTTCTATGTTGAAGCATTCGTTTCCAGTAACAGTTTGAATTTTGGCGTTTCACTCTGTTTTCTCCTATATTGATAGATGTATTTGGAACTCTAAACCAAACACGGTTTGTGCTAGCTTCTTGAAACTTGACACAGTAAAGCAGTTTCACGTTCTATCTCTATGTTCTGTTTCCTCTTGATGTAGCCCTAAGCAGTGACTGGGGAGAAATACTTTCATTGACAGGGGTTGCCAAGCTTCCAGAAATTACGAGTCTCCAGAAATCTCAGCAACTATGATTTCACCCAAACTGGATGATACTTTCAGGTAATAATAGGTACACTAAGCCCACTTGGTTCCCCAAATTTCGTTCTTCTATGTTGAAGCGTTCGTTTCCAGTAACAGTTTGAATTTTGGCGTTTCACTCTGTTTTCTCCTATATTGATAGATGTATTTGGAACTCTAAATCAAACACGGTTTGTGCTACCTTCTTCAAACTTGACACAGTAAAGCAGTTTCAAGTTCTATCTATATGTTCTCTCTCCTCTTGATGTAGCACTCAGCAGTGACTGAGGAGAAACACTTTCATTGAAAGGGGTTGCCAAGCTTCCCAAAATTGCGAGTCTCCAGAAATCTCAGCAACTATTTTTTCACCCAAACTGGATGATACTTTCAGGTAATGATCAGTATACTAAGCTCACTTGGTTCCCCAAATTTCGTTCTTTTATGTTGAAGCGTTCGCTTCCAGTAACTGTTTGAATTTTGGCGTTTCACTCTGTTTTCTCCTATACTGACAGATGTATTTGGAACTCTAAATCAAACACGGTTTGTGCTAGCTTCTTGAAACTTGACACAGTAAAGCAGTTTCACGTTCTATCTCTATGTTCTGTTTCCTCTGGATGTAGCCCTAAGCAGTGACTGGGGAGAAATACTTTCATTGAAAGGGGTTGCCAAGCTTCCAGAAATTACGAGTCTCCAGAAATCTCAGCAACTATGATTTCACCCAAACTGGATGATACTTTCAGGTAATGATCAGTACACTAAGCCCACTTGGTTCCCCAAATTTCGTTCTTCTATGTTGATGCGTTCGCTTCCAGTAATTGTTTGAATTTTGGCGTTTCACTCTGTTTTCTCCTATACTGACAGATGTATTTGGAACTCTAAATCAAACACGGTTTGTGCTAGCTTCTTGAAACTTGACACAGTAAAGCAGTTTCACGTTCTATCACTATGTTCTGTTTCCTCTGGATGTAGCCCTAAGCAGTGACTGGGGAAAAATACTTTCATTGACAGAGGTTGCCAAGCTTCCAGAAATTACGAGTCTCCAGAAATCTCAGCAAATATGATTTCACCCAAACTGGATGATACTTTCAGGTAATGATCAGTACACTAAGCCCACTTGGTTCCCCAAATTTCGTTCTTCTATGTTGAAGCGTTCGTTTCCAGTAACAGTTTGAATTTTGGCGTTTCACTCTGTTTTCTCCTATATTGATAGATGTATTTCGAACTCTAACCCAAACACGGTTTGTGCTAGCTTCTTGAAACTTGACACAGTAAAGCAGTTTCACGTTCTATCTCTATGTTCTGTCTCCTCTTGATGTAGCCCTAAGCAGTGACTGGGGAGAAACACTTTCATTGAAAGGGGTTGCCAAGCTTCCAAAAATTACGAGTCTCCAGAAATCTCAGCATCTATTTTTTCACCCAAACTTGATGATACTTTCAGGTAATGATGAGTACGCTAAGCCCACTGGGTTCCCCAAATTTCGTTCTTCTATGTTGAAGCGTTCGTTTCCAGTAACAATTTGAATTTTGGCGTTTCACTCTGTTTTCTCCTATATTGATAGATGTATTTGGAACTCTAAACCAAACACGGTTTGTGCTAGCTTCTTGAAACTTGACACAGTAAAGCAGTTTCACGTTCTATCTCTATGTTCTGTTTCCTCTGGATGTAGCCCTAAGCAGTGACTGGGGAGAAATACTTTCATTGACAGGGGTTGCCAAGCTTCCAGAAATTACGAGTCTCCAGAAATCTCAGCAACTATGATTTCACCCAAACTGGATGATACTTTCAGGTAATAATAGGTACACTAAGCCCACTTGGTTCCCCAAATTTCGTTCTTCTATGTTGAAGCGTTCGTTTCCAGTAACAGTTTGAATTTTGGCGTTTCACTCTGTTTTCTCCTATATTGATAGATGTATTTGGAACTCTAAATCAAACACGGTTTGTGCTACCTTCTTCAAACTTGACACAGTAAAGCAGTTTCAAGTTCTATCTATATGTTCTCTTTCCTCTTGATGTAGCACTCAGCAGTGACTGAGGAGAAACACTTTCATTGAAAGGGGTTGCCAAGTTTCCCAAAATTGCGAGTCTTCAGAAATCTCAGCAACTATTTTTTCACCCAAACTGGATGATACTTTCAGGTAATGATCAGTACACTAAGCTCACTTGGTTCCCCAAATTTCGTTCTTTTATGTTGAAGCGTTCGCTTCCAGTAACTGTTTGAATTTTGGCGTTTCACTCTGTTTTCTCCTATACTGACAGATGTATTTGGAACTCTAAATCAAACACGGTTTGTGCTAGCTTCTTGAAACTTGACACAGTAAAGCAGTTTCACGTTCTATCTCTATGTTCTGTTTCCTCTGGATGTAGCCCTAAGCAGTGACTGGGGAGAAATACTTTCATTGACAGGGGTTGCCAAGCTTCCAGAAATTACGAGTCTCCAGAAATCTCAGCAACTATGATTTCACCCAAACTGGATGATACTTTCAGGTAATGATCAGTACACTAAGCCCACTTGGTTCGCCAAATTTCGTTCTTCTATGTTGAAGCGTTCGTTTCCAGTAACAGTTTGAATTTTGGCGTTTCACTCTGTTTTCTCCTATATTGATAGATGTATTTGGAACTCTAAACCAAACACGGTTTGTGCTAGCTTCTTGAAACTTGACACAGTAAAGCAGTTTCACGTTCTATCTCTATGTTCTGTTTCCTCTTCGATGTAGCACTCAGCAGTGACTGAGGAGAAACACTTTCATTGAAAGGGGTTGCCAAGCTTCCCAAAATTGCGAGTCTCCAGAAATCTCAGCAACTATTTTTTAACACAAACTGGATGATACTTTCAGGTAATGATCAGTACACTAAGCCCACTTGGTTCCCCAAATTTCGTTCTTCTATGTTGAAGCGTTCGTTTCCAGTAACAGTTTGAATTTTGGCGTTTCACTCTGTTTTCTCCTATATTGATAGATGTATTTGGAACTCTAAACCAAACACGGTTTGTGCTAGCTTCTTGAAACTTGACACAGTAAAGCAGTTTCACGTTCTATCTCTATGTTCTGTTTCCTCTTGATGTAGCACTCAGCAGTGACTGAGGAGAAACACTTTCATTGAAAGGGGTTGCCAAGCTTCCCAAAATTGCGAGTCTCCAGAAATCTCAGCGACTATTTTTTAACCCAAACTGGATGATACTTTCAGGTAATGATCAGTACACTAAGCTCACTTGGTTCCCCAAATTTCGTTCTTTTATGTTGAAGCGTTCGCTTCCAGTAACTGTTTGAATTTTGGCGTTTCACTCTGTTTTCTCCTATACTGACAGATGTATTTGGAACTCTAAATCAAACACGGTTTGTGCTAGCTTCTTGAAACTTGACACAGTAAAGCACTTTCACGTTCTATCTCTATGTTCTGTTTCCTCTGGATGTAGCCCTAAGCAGTGACTGGGGAGAAATACTTTCATTGACAGGGGTTGCCAAGCTTCCAGAAATTACGAGTCTCCAGAAATCTCAGCAACTATGATTTCACCCAACCTGGATGATACTTTCAGGTAATGATCAGTACACTAAGCCCACTTGGTTCCCCAAATTTCGTTCTTCTATGTTGAAGCGTTCGTTTCCAGTAACAGTTTGAATTTTGGCGTTTCACTCTGTTTTCTCCTATATTGATAGATGTATTTGGAACTCTAACCCAAACACGGTTTGTGCTAGCTTCTTGAAACTTGACACAGTAAAGCAGTTTCACGTTCTATCTCTATGTTCTGTCTCCTCTTGATGTAGCCCTAAGCAGTGACTGGGGAGAAACACTTTCATTGAAAGGGGTTGCCAAGCTTCCAAAAATTACGAGTCTCCAGAAATCTCAGCATCTATTTTTTCACCCAAACTTGATGATACTTTCAGGTAATGATGAGTACGCTAAGCCCACTGGGTTCCCCAAATTTCGTTCTTCTATGTTGAAGCGTTCGTTTCCAGTAACAGTTTGAATTTTGGCGTTTCACTCTGTTTTCTCCTATATTGATAGATGTATTTGGAACTCTAAACCAAACACGGTTTGTGCTAGCTTCTTGAAACTTGACACAGTAAAGCAGTTTCACGTTCTATATCTATGTTCTGTTTCCTCTTGATGTAGCACTCAGCAGTGACTGAGGAGAAACACTTTCATTGAAAGGGGTTGCCAAGCTTCCCAAAATTGCGAGTCTCCAGAAATCTCAGCAACTATTTTTTAACCCAAACTGGATGATACTTTCAGGTAATGATCAGTACACTAAGCCCACTTGGTTCCCCAAATTTCGTTCTTCTATGTTGAAGCGTTCGTTTCCAGTAACAGTTTGAATTTTGGCGTTTCACTCTGTTTTCTCCTATATTGATAGATGTATTTGGAACTCTAACCCAAACACGGTTTGTGCTAGCTTCTTGAAACTTGACACAGTAAAGCAGTTTCACGTTCTATATCTATGTTCTGTTTCCTCTTGATGTAGCACTCAGCAGTGACTGAGGAGAAACACTTTCATTGAAAGGGGTTGCCAAGCTTCCCAAAATTGCGAGTCTCCAGAAATCTCAGCAACTATTTTTTAACCCAAACTGGATGATACTTTCAGGTAATGATCAGTACACTAAGCCCACTTGGTTCCCCAAATTTCGTTCTTCTATGTTGAAGCGTTCGTTTCCAGTAACAGTTTGAATTTTGGCGTTTCACTCTGTTTTCTCCTATATTGATAGATGTATTTGGAACTCTAACCCAAACACGGTTTGTGCTAGCTTCTTGAAACTTGACACAGTAAAGCAGTTTCACGTTCTATCTCTATGTTCTGTCTCCTCTTGATGTAGCCCTAAGCAGTGACTGGGGAGAAACACTTTCATTGAAAGGGGTTGCCAAGCTTCCCAAAATTGCGAGTCTCCAGAAATCTCAGCATCTATTTTTTCACCCAAACTTGATGATACTTTCAGGTAATGATGAGTACGCTAAGCCCACTGGGTTCCCCAAATTTCGTTCTTCTATGTTGAAGCGTTCGTTTCCAGTAACAGTTTGAATTTTGGCGTTTCACTCTGTTTTCTCCTATATTGATAGATGTATTTGGAACTCTAAACCAAACACGGTTTGTGCTAGCTTCTTGAAACTTGACACAGTAAAGCAGTTTCACGTTCTATCTCTATGTTCTGTTTCCTCTGGATGTAGCCCTAAGCAGTGACTGGGGAGAAATACTTTCATTGACAGGGGTTGCCAAGCTTCCAGAAATTACGAGTCTCCAGAAATCTCAGCAACTATGATTTCACCCAAACTGGATGATACTTTCAGGTAATAATAGGTACACTAAGCCCACTTGGTTCCCCAAATTTCGTTCTTCTATGTTGAAGCGTTCGTTTCCAGTAACAGTTTGAATTTTGGCGTTTCACTCTGTTTTCTCCTATATTGATAGATGTATTTGGAACTCTAAATCAAACACGGTTTGTGCTACCTTCTTCAAACTTGACACAGTAAAGCAGTTTCAAGTTCTATCTATATGTTCTCTTTCCTCTTGATGTAGCACTCAGCAGTGACTGAGGAGAAACACTTTCATTGAAAGGGGTTGCCAAGCTTCCCAAAATTGCGAGTCTCCAGAAATCTCAGCAACTATTTTTTCACCCAAACTGGATGATACTTTCAGGTAATGATCAGTACACTAAGCTCACTTGGTTCCCCAAATTTCGTTCTTTTATGTTTAAGCGTTCGCTTCCAGTAACTGTTTGAATTTTGGCGTTTCACTCTGTTTTCTCCTATACTGACAGATGTATTTGGAACTCTAAATCAAACACGGTTTGTGCTAGCTTCTTGAAACTTGACACAGTAAAGCAGTTTCACGTTCTATCTCTATGTTCTGTTTCCTCTGGATGTAGCCCTAAGCAGTGACTGGGGAGAAATACTTTCATTGACAGGGGTTGCCAAGCTTCCAGAAATTACGAGTCTCCAGAAATCTCAGCAACTATGATTTCACCCAAACTGGATGATACTTTCAGGTAATGATCAGTACACTAAGCCCACTTGGTTCGCCAAATTTCGTTCTTCTATGTTGAAGCGTTCGTTTCCAGTAACAGTTTGAATTTTGGCGTTTCACTCTGTTTTCTCCTATATTGATAGATGTATTTGGAACTCTAAATCAAACACGGTTTGTGCTACCTTCTTCAAACTTGACACAGTAAAGCAGTTTCAAGTTCTATCTATATGTTCTCTTTCCTCTTGATGTAGCACTCAGCAGTGACTGAGGAGAAACACTTTCATTGAAAGGGGTTGCCAAGCTTCCCAAAATTGCGAGTCTCCAGAAATCTCAGCAACTATTTTTTCACCCAAACTGGATGATACTTTCAGGTAATGATCAGTACACTAAGCCCACTTGGTTCCCCAAATTTCGTTCTTCTATGTTGAAGCGTTCGTTTCCAGTAACAGTTTGAATTTTGGCGTTTCACTCTGTTTTCTCCTATATTGATAGATGTATTTGGAACTCTAAACCAAACACGGTTTGTGCTAGCTTCTTGAAACTTGACACAGTAAAGCAGTTTCACGTTCTATCTCTATGTTCTGTTTCCTCTTGATGTAGCACTCAGCAGTGACTGAGGAGAAACACTTTCATTGAAAGGGGTTGCCAAGCTTCCCAAAATTGCGAGTCTCCAGAAATCTCAGCAACTATTTTTTAACCCAAACTGGATGATACTTTCAGGTAATGATCAGTACACTAAGCCCACTTGGATCCCCAAATTTCGTTCTTTTATGTTGAAGCGTTCGCTTCCAGTAACTGTTTGAATTTTGGCGTTTCACTCTGTTTTCTCCTATATTGATAGATGTATTTGGAACTCTAAACCAAACACGGTTTGTGCTAGCTTCTTGAAACTTGACACAGTAAAGCAGTTTCACGTTCTATCTCTTTGTTCTGTTTCCTCTTGATGTAGCACTCAGCAGTGACTGAGGAGAAACACTTTCATTGAAACGGGTTGCCAAGCTTCCCAAAATTGCGAGTCTCCAGAAATCTCAGCAACTATTTTTTAACCCAAACTGGATGATACTTTCAGGTAATGATCAGTACACTAAGCTCACTTGGTTCCCCAAATTTCGTTCTTTTATGTTGAAGCTTTCGCTTCCAGTAACTGTTTGAATTTTGGCGTTTCACTCTGTTTTCTCCTATACTGACAGATGTATTTGGAACTCTAAATCAAACACAGTTTGTGCTAGCTTCTTGAAACTTGACACAGTAAAGCACTTTCACGTTCTATCTCTATGTTCTGTTTCCTCTGGATGTAGCCCTAAGCAGTGACTGGGGAGAAATACTTTCATTGAAAGGGGTTGCCAAGCTTCCAGAAATTACGAGTCTCCAGAAATCTCAGCAACTATGATTTCACCCAACCTGGATGATACTTTCAGGTAATGATCAGTACACTAAGCCCACTTGGTTCGCCAAATTTCGTTCTTCTATGTTGAAGCGTTCGTTTCCAGTAACAGTTTGAATTTTGGCGTTTCACTCTGTTTTCTCCTATACTGACAGATGAATTTGGAACTCTAAATCAAACACGGTTTGTGCTAGCTTCTTGAAACTTGACACACTAAAGCAGTTTCACGTTCTATCTCTATGTTCTGTTTCCTCTTGATGTAGCCCTAAGCAGTGACTGGGGAGAAATACTTTCATTGAAGGGGTTGCCAAGCTTCCAGAAATTACGAGTCTCCAGAAATCTCAGCAACTATGATTTCACCCATACTGGATGATACTTTCAGGTAATGATCAGTACACTAAGCCCACTTGGTTCGCCAAATTTCGTTCTTCTATGTTGAAGCGTTCGTTTCCAGTAACAGTTTGAATTTTGGCGTTTCACTCTGTTTTCTCCTATATTGATAGATGTATTTGGAACTCTAAATCAAACACGGTTTGTGCTACCTTCTTCAAACTTGACACAGAAAAGCAGTTTCAAGTTCTATCTATATGTTCTCTTTCCTCTTGATGTAGCACTCAGCAGTGACTGAGGAGAAACACTTTCATTGAAAGGGGTTGCCAAGCTTCCCAAAATTGCGAGTCTCCAGAAATCTCAGCAACTATTTTTTAACCCAAACTGGATGATACTTTCAGGTAATGATCAGTACACTAAGCCCACTTGGTCCCCCAAATTTCGTTCTTCTATGTTGAAGCGTTCGTTTCCAGTAACAGTTTGAATTTTGGCGTTTCACTCTGTTTTCTCCTATATTGATAGATGTATTTGGAACTCTAAACCAAACACGGTTTGTGCTAGCTTCTTGAAACTTGACACAGTAAAGCAGTTTCACGTTCTATCTCTATGTTCTGTTTCCTCTTGATGTAGCACTCAGCAGTGACTGAGGAGAAACACTTTCATTGAAAGGGGTTGCCAAGCTTCCCAAAATTGCGAGTCTCCAGAAATCTCAGCAACTATTTTTTAACCCAAACTGGATGATACTTTCAGGTAATGATCAGTACACTAAGCCCACTTGGATCCCCAAATTTCGTTCTTTTATGTTGAAGCGTTCGCTTCCAGTAACTGTTTGAATTTTGGCGTTTCACTCTGTTTTCTCATATATTGATAGATGTATTTGGAACTCTAAACCAAACACGGTTTGTGCTAGCTTCTTGAAACTTGACACAGTAAAGCAGTTTCACGTTCTTTCTCTTTGTTCTGTTTCCTCTTGATGTAGCACTCAGCAGTGACTGAGGAGAAACACTTTCATTGAAACGGGTTGCCAAGCTTCCCAAAATTGCGAGTCTCCAGAAATCTCAGCAACTATTTTTTAACCCAAACTGGATGATACTTTCAGGTAATGATCAGTACACTAAGCTCACTTGGTTCCCCAAATTTCGTTCTTTTATGTTGAAGCTTTCGCTTCCAGTAACTGTTTGAATTTTGGCGTTTCACTCTGTTTTCTCCTATACTGACAGATGTATTTGGAACTCTAAATCAAACACAGTTTGTGCTAGCTTCTTGAAACTTGACACAGTAAAGCACTTTCACGTTCTATCTCTATGTTCTGTTTCCTCTGGATGTAGCCCTAAGCAGTGACTGGGGAGAAATACTTTCATTGAAGGGGTTGCCAAGCTTCCAGAAATTACGAGTCTCCAGAAATCTCAGCAACTATGATTTCACCCATACTGGATGATACTTTCAGGTAATGATCAGTACACTAAGCCCACTTGGTTCGCCAAATTTCGTTCTTCTATGTTGAAGCGTTCGTTTCCAGTAACAGTTTGAATTTTGGCGTTTCACTCTGTTTTCTCCTATATTGATAGATGTATTTGGAACTCTAAACCAAACACGGTTTGTGCTAGCTTCTTGAAACTTGACACAGTAAAGCAGTTTCACGTTCTATCTCTATGTTCTGTTTCCTCTGGATGTAGCCCTAAGCAGTGACTGGGGAGAAATACTTTCATTGACAGGGGTTGCCAAGCTTCCAGAAATTACGAGTCTCCAGAAATCTCAGCAACTATGATTTCACCCAAACTGGATGATACTTTCAGGTAATAATAGGTACACTAAGCCCACTTGGTTCCCCAAATTTCGTTCTTCTATGTTGAAGCGTTCGTTTCCAGTAACAGTTTGAATTTTGGCGTTTCACTCTGTTTTCTCCTATATTGATAGATGTATTTGGAACTCTAAATCAAACACGGTTTGTGCTACCTTCTTCAAACTTGACACAGTAAAGCAGTTTCAAGTTCTATCTATATGTTCTCTTTCCTCTTGATGTAGCACTCAGCAGTGACTGAGGAGAAACACTTTCATTGAAAGGGGTTGCCAAGCTTCCCAAAATTGCGAGTCTTCAGAAATCTCAGCAACTATTTTTTCACCCAAACTGGATGATACTTTCAGGTAATGATCAGTACACTAAGCTCACTTGGTTCCCCAAATTTCGTTCTTTTATGTTGAAGCGTTCGCTTCCAGTAACTGTTTGAATTTTGGCGTTTCACTCTGTTTTCTCCTATACTGACAGATGTATTTGGAACTCTAAATCAAACACGGTTTGTGCTAGCTTCTTGAAACTTGACACAGTAAAGCAGTTTCACGTTCTATCTCTATGTTCTGTTTCCTCTGGATGTAGCCCTAAGCAGTGACTGGGGAGAAATACTTTCATTGACAGGGGTTGCCAAGCTTCCAGAAATTACGAGTCTCCAGAAATCTCAGCAACTATGATTTCACCCAAACTGGATGATACTTTCAGGTAATGATCAGTACACTAAGCCCACTTGGTTCGCCAAATTTCGTTCTTCTATGTTGAAGCGTTCGTTTCCAGTAACAGTTTGAATTTTGGCGTTTCACTCTGTTTTCTCCTATATTGATAGATGTATTTGGAACTCTAAACCAAACACGGTTTGTGCTAGCTTCTTGAAACTTGACACAGTAAAGCAGTTTCACGTTCTATCTCTATGTTCTGTTTCCTCTTCGATGTAGCACTCAGCAGTGACTGAGGAGAAACACTTTCATTGAAAGGGGTTGCCAAGCTTCCCAAAATTGCGAGTCTCCAGAAATCTCAGCAACTATTTTTTAACACAAACTGGATGATACTTTCAGGTAATGATCAGTACACTAAGCCCACTTGGTTCCCCAAATTTCGTTCTTCTATGTTGAAGCGTTCGTTTCCAGTAACAGTTTGAATTTTGGCGTTTCACTCTGTTTTCTCCTATATTGATAGATGTATTTGGAACTCTAAACCAAACACGGTTTGTGCTAGCTTCTTGAAACTTGACACAGTAAAGCAGTTTCACGTTCTATCTCTATGTTCTGTTTCCTCTTGATGTAGCACTCAGCAGTGACTGAGGAGAAACACTTTCATTGAAAGGGGTTGCCAAGCTTCCCAAAATTGCGAGTCTCCAGAAATCTCAGCGACTATTTTTTAACCCAAACTGGATGATACTTTCAGGTAATGATCAGTACACTAAGCTCACTTGGTTCCCCAAATTTCGTTCTTTTATGTTGAAGCGTTCGCTTCCAGTAACTGTTTGAATTTTGGCGTTTCACTCTGTTTTCTCCTATACTGACAGATGTATTTGGAACTCTAAATCAAACACGGTTTGTGCTAGCTTCTTGAAACTTGACACAGTAAAGCACTTTCACGTTCTATCTCTATGTTCTGTTTCCTCTGGATGTAGCCCTAAGCAGTGACTGGGGAGAAATACTTTCATTGACAGGGGTTGCCAAGCTTCCAGAAATTACGAGTCTCCAGAAATCTCAGCAACTATGATTTCACCCAACCTGGATGATACTTTCAGGTAATGATCAGTACACTAAGCCCACTTGGTTCCCCAAATTTCGTTCTTCTATGTTGAAGCGTTCGTTTCCAGTAACAGTTTGAATTTTGGCGTTTCACTCTGTTTTCTCCTATATTGATAGATGTATTTGGAACTCTAACCCAAACACGGTTTGTGCTAGCTTCTTGAAACTTGACACAGTAAAGCAGTTTCACGTTCTATCTCTATGTTCTGTCTCCTCTTGATGTAGCCCTAAGCAGTGACTGGGGAGAAACACTTTCATTGAAAGGGGTTGCCAAGCTTCCAAAAATTACGAGTCTCCAGAAATCTCAGCATCTATTTTTTCACCCAAACTTGATGATACTTTCAGGTAATGATGAGTACGCTAAGCCCACTGGGTTCCCCAAATTTCGTTCTTCTATGTTGAAGCGTTCGTTTCCAGTAACAGTTTGAATTTTGGCGTTTCACTCTGTTTTCTCCTATATTGATAGATGTATTTGGAACTCTAAACCAAACACGGTTTGTGCTAGCTTCTTGAAACTTGACACAGTAAAGCAGTTTCACGTTCTATATCTATGTTCTGTTTCCTCTTGATGTAGCACTCAGCAGTGACTGAGGAGAAACACTTTCATTGAAAGGGGTTGCCAAGCTTCCCAAAATTGCGAGTCTCCAGAAATCTCAGCAACTATTTTTTAACCCAAACTGGATGATACTTTCAGGTAATGATCAGTACACTAAGCCCACTTGGTTCCCCAAATTTCGTTCTTCTATGTTGAAGCGTTCGTTTCCAGTAACAGTTTGAATTTTGGCGTTTCACTCTGTTTTCTCCTATATTGATAGATGTATTTGGAACTCTAACCCAAACACGGTTTGTGCTAGCTTCTTGAAACTTGACACAGTAAAGCAGTTTCACGTTCTATATCTATGTTCTGTTTCCTCTTGATGTAGCACTCAGCAGTGACTGAGGAGAAACACTTTCATTGAAAGGGGTTGCCAAGCTTCCCAAAATTGCGAGTCTCCAGAAATCTCAGCAACTATTTTTTAACCCAAACTGGATGATACTTTCAGGTAATGATCAGTACACTAAGCCCACTTGGTTCCCCAAATTTCGTTCTTCTATGTTGAAGCGTTCGTTTCCAGTAACAGTTTGAATTTTGGCGTTTCACTCTGTTTTCTCCTATATTGATAGATGTATTTGGAACTCTAACCCAAACACGGTTTGTGCTAGCTTCTTGAAACTTGACACAGTAAAGCAGTTTCACGTTCTATCTCTATGTTCTGTCTCCTCTTGATGTAGCACTCAGCAGTGACTGAGGAGAAACACTTTCATTGAAAGGGGTTGCCAAGCTTCCCAAAATTGCGAGTCTCCAGAAATCTCAGCAACTATTTTTTAACCCAAACTGGATGATACTTTCAGGTAATGATCAGTACACTAAGCCCACTTGGATCCCCAAATTTCGTTCTTTTATGTTGAAGCGTTCGCTTCCAGTAACTGTTTGAATTTTGGCGTTTCACTCTGTTTTCTCATATATTGATAGATGTATTTGGAACTCTAAACCAAACACGGTTTGTGCTAGCTTCTTGAAACTTGACACAGTAAAGCAGTTTCACGTTCTTTCTCTTTGTTCTGTTTCCTCTTGATGTAGCACTCAGCAGTGACTGAGGAGAAACACTTTCATTGAAACGGGTTGCCAAGCTTCCCAAAATTGCGAGTCTCCAGAAATCTCAGCAACTATTTTTTAACCCAAACTGGATGATACTTTCAGGTAATGATCAGTACACTAAGCTCACTTGGTTCCCCAAATTTCGTTCTTTTATGTTGAAGCTTTCGCTTCCAGTAACTGTTTGAATTTTGGCGTTTCACTCTGTTTTCTCCTATACTGACAGATGTATTTGGAACTCTAAATCAAACACAGTTTGTGCTAGCTTCTTGAAACTTGACACAGTAAAGCACTTTCACGTTCTATCTCTATGTTCTGTTTCCTCTGGATGTAGCCCTAAGCAGTGACTGGGGAGAAATACTTTCATTGAAGGGGTTGCCAAGCTTCCAGAAATTACGAGTCTCCAGAAATCTCAGCAACTATGATTTCACCCATACTGGATGATACTTTCAGGTAATGATCAGTACACTAAGCCCACTTGGTTCGCCAAATTTCGTTCTTCTATGTTGAAGCGTTCGTTTCCAGTAACAGTTTGAATTTTGGCGTTTCACTCTGTTTTCTCCTATATTGATAGATGTATTTGGAACTCTAAACCAAACACGGTTTGTGCTAGCTTCTTGAAACTTGACACAGTAAAGCAGTTTCACGTTCTATCTCTATGTTCTGTTTCCTCTGGATGTAGCCCTAAGCAGTGACTGGGGAGAAATACTTTCATTGACAGGGGTTGCCAAGCTTCCAGAAATTACGAGTCTCCAGAAATCTCAGCAACTATGATTTCACCCAAACTGGATGATACTTTCAGGTAATAATAGGTACACTAAGCCCACTTGGTTCCCCAAATTTCGTTCTTCTATGTTGAAGCGTTCGTTTCCAGTAACAGTTTGAATTTTGGCGTTTCACTCTGTTTTCTCCTATATTGATAGATGTATTTGGAACTCTAAATCAAACACGGTTTGTGCTACCTTCTTCAAACTTGACACAGTAAAGCAGTTTCAAGTTCTATCTATATGTTCTCTTTCCTCTTGATGTAGCACTCAGCAGTGACTGAGGAGAAACACTTTCATTGAAAGGGGTTGCCAAGCTTCCCAAAATTGCGAGTCTTCAGAAATCTCAGCAACTATTTTTTCACCCAAACTGGATGATACTTTCAGGTAATGATCAGTACACTAAGCTCACTTGGTTCCCCAAATTTCGTTCTTTTATGTTGAAGCGTTCGCTTCCAGTAACTGTTTGAATTTTGGCGTTTCACTCTGTTTTCTCCTATACTGACAGATGTATTTGGAACTCTAAATCAAACACGGTTTGTGCTAGCTTCTTGAAACTTGACACAGTAAAGCAGTTTCACGTTCTATCTCTATGTTCTGTTTCCTCTGGATGTAGCCCTAAGCAGTGACTGGGGAGAAATACTTTCATTGACAGGGGTTGCCAAGCTTCCAGAAATTACGAGTCTCCAGAAATCTCAGCAACTATGATTTCACCCAAACTGGATGATACTTTCAGGTAATGATCAGTACACTAAGCCCACTTGGTTCGCCAAATTTCGTTCTTCTATGTTGAAGCGTTCGTTTCCAGTAACAGTTTGAATTTTGGCGTTTCACTCTGTTTTCTCCTATATTGATAGATGTATTTGGAACTCTAAACCAAACACGGTTTGTGCTAGCTTCTTGAAACTTGACACAGTAAAGCAGTTTCACGTTCTATCTCTATGTTCTGTTTCCTCTTCGATGTAGCACTCAGCAGTGACTGAGGAGAAACACTTTCATTGAAAGGGGTTGCCAAGCTTCCCAAAATTGCGAGTCTCCAGAAATCTCAGCAACTATTTTTTAACACAAACTGGATGATACTTTCAGGTAATGATCAGTACACTAAGCCCACTTGGTTCCCCAAATTTCGTTCTTCTATGTTGAAGCGTTCGTTTCCAGTAACAGTTTGAATTTTGGCGTTTCACTCTGTTTTCTCCTATATTGATAGATGTATTTGGAACTCTAAACCAAACACGGTTTGTGCTAGCTTCTTGAAACTTGACACAGTAAAGCAGTTTCACGTTCTATCTCTATGTTCTGTTTCCTCTTGATGTAGCACTCAGCAGTGACTGAGGAGAAACACTTTCATTGAAAGGGGTTGCCAAGCTTCCCAAAATTGCGAGTCTCCAGAAATCTCAGCGACTATTTTTTAACCCAAACTGGATGATACTTTCAGGTAATGATCAGTACACTAAGCTCACTTGGTTCCCCAAATTTCGTTCTTTTATGTTGAAGCGTTCGCTTCCAGTAACTGTTTGAATTTTGGCGTTTCACTCTGTTTTCTCCTATACTGACAGATGTATTTGGAACTCTAAATCAAACACGGTTTGTGCTAGCTTCTTGAAACTTGACACAGTAAAGCACTTTCACGTTCTATCTCTATGTTCTGTTTCCTCTGGATGTAGCCCTAAGCAGTGACTGGGGAGAAATACTTTCATTGACAGGGGTTGCCAAGCTTCCAGAAATTACGAGTCTCCAGAAATCTCAGCAACTATGATTTCACCCAACCTGGATGATACTTTCAGGTAATGATCAGTACACTAAGCCCACTTGGTTCCCCAAATTTCGTTCTTCTATGTTGAAGCGTTCGTTTCCAGTAACAGTTTGAATTTTGGCGTTTCACTCTGTTTTCTCCTATATTGATAGATGTATTTGGAACTCTAACCCAAACACGGTTTGTGCTAGCTTCTTGAAACTTGACACAGTAAAGCAGTTTCACGTTCTATCTCTATGTTCTGTCTCCTCTTGATGTAGCCCTAAGCAGTGACTGGGGAGAAACACTTTCATTGAAAGGGGTTGCCAAGCTTCCAAAAATTACGAGTCTCCAGAAATCTCAGCATCTATTTTTTCACCCAAACTTGATGATACTTTCAGGTAATGATGAGTACGCTAAGCCCACTGGGTTCCCCAAATTTCGTTCTTCTATGTTGAAGCGTTCGTTTCCAGTAACAGTTTGAATTTTGGCGTTTCACTCTGTTTTCTCCTATATTGATAGATGTATTTGGAACTCTAAACCAAACACGGTTTGTGCTAGCTTCTTGAAACTTGACACAGTAAAGCAGTTTCACGTTCTATATCTATGTTCTGTTTCCTCTTGATGTAGCACTCAGCAGTGACTGAGGAGAAACACTTTCATTGAAAGGGGTTGCCAAGCTTCCCAAAATTGCGAGTCTCCAGAAATCTCAGCAACTATTTTTTAACCCAAACTGGATGATACTTTCAGGTAATGATCAGTACACTAAGCCCACTTGGTTCCCCAAATTTCGTTCTTCTATGTTGAAGCGTTCGTTTCCAGTAACAGTTTGAATTTTGGCGTTTCACTCTGTTTTCTCCTATATTGATAGATGTATTTGGAACTCTAACCCAAACACGGTTTGTGCTAGCTTCTTGAAACTTGACACAGTAAAGCAGTTTCACGTTCTATATCTATGTTCTGTTTCCTCTTGATGTAGCACTCAGCAGTGACTGAGGAGAAACACTTTCATTGAAAGGGGTTGCCAAGCTTCCCAAAATTGCGAGTCTCCAGAAATCTCAGCAACTATTTTTTAACCCAAACTGGATGATACTTTCAGGTAATGATCAGTACACTAAGCCCACTTGGTTCCCCAAATTTCGTTCTTCTATGTTGAAGCGTTCGTTTCCAGTAACAGTTTGAATTTTGGCGTTTCACTCTGTTTTCTCCTATATTGATAGATGTATTTGGAACTCTAACCCAAACACGGTTTGTGCTAGCTTCTTGAAACTTGACACAGTAAAGCAGTTTCACGTTCTATCTCTATGTTCTGTCTCCTCTTGATGTAGCCCTAAGCAGTGACTGGGGAGAAACACTTTCATTGAAAGGGGTTGCCAAGCTTCCCAAAATTGCGAGTCTCCAGAAATCTCAGCATCTATTTTTTCACCCAAACTTGATGATACTTTCAGGTAATGATGAGTACGCTAAGCCCACTGGGTTCCCCAAATTTCGTTCTTCTATGTTGAAGCGTTCGTTTCCAGTAACAGTTTGAATTTTGGCATTTCACTCTGTTTTCTCCTATATTGATAGATGTATTTGGAACTCTAAACCAAACACGGTTTGTGCTAGCTTCTTGAAACTTGACACAGTAAAGCAGTTTCACGTTCTATCTCTATGTTCTGTTTCCTCTGGATGTAGCCCTAAGCAGTGACTGGGGAGAAATACTTTCATTGACAGGGGTTGCCAAGCTTCCAGAAATTACGAGTCTCCAGAAATCTCAGCAACTATGATTTCACCCAAACTGGATGATACTTTCAGGTAATAATAGGTACACTAAGCCCACTTGGTTCCCCAAATTTCGTTCTTCTATGTTGAAGCGTTCGTTTCCAGTAACAGTTTGAATTTTGGCGTTTCACTCTGTTTTCTCCTATATTGATAGATGTATTTGGAACTCTAAATCAAACACGGTTTGTGCTACCTTCTTCAAACTTGACACAGTAAAGCAGTTTCAAGTTCTATCTATATGTTCTCTTTCCTCTTGATGTAGCACTCAGCAGTGACTGAGGAGAAACACTTTCATTGAAAGGGGTTGCCAAGCTTCCCAAAATTGCGAGTCTCCAGAAATCTCAGCAACTATTTTTTCACCCAAACTGGATGATACTTTCAGGTAATGATCAGTACACTAAGCTCACTTGGTTCCCCAAATTTCGTTCTTTTATGTTTAAGCGTTCGCTTCCAGTAACTGTTTGAATTTTGGCGTTTCACTCTGTTTTCTCCTATACTGACAGATGTATTTGGAACTCTAAATCAAACACGGTTTGTGCTAGCTTCTTGAAACTTGACACAGTAAAGCAGTTTCACGTTCTATCTCTATGTTCTGTTTCCTCTGGATGTAGCCCTAAGCAGTGACTGGGGAGAAATACTTTCATTGACAGGGGTTGCCAAGCTTCCAGAAATTACGAGTCTCCAGAAATCTCAGCAACTATGATTTCACCCAAACTGGATGATACTTTCAGGTAATGATCAGTACACTAAGCCCACTTGGTTCGCCAAATTTCGTTCTTCTATGTTGAAGCGTTCGTTTCCAGTAACAGTTTGAATTTTGGCGTTTCACTCTGTTTTCTCCTATATTGATAGATGTATTTGGAACTCTAAATCAAACACGGTTTGTGCTACCTTCTTCAAACTTGACACAGTAAAGCAGTTTCAAGTTCTATCTATATGTTCTCTTTCCTCTTGATGTAGCACTCAGCAGTGACTGAGGAGAAACACTTTCATTGAAAGGGGTTGCCAAGCTTCCCAAAATTGCGAGTCTCCAGAAATCTCAGCAACTATTTTTTAACCCAAACTGGATGATACTTTCAGGTAATGATCAGTACACTAAGCCCACTTGGTTCCCCAAATTTCGTTCTTCTATGTTGAAGCGTTCGTTTCCAGTAACAGTTTGAATTTTGGCGTTTCACTCTGTTTTCTCCTATATTGATAGATGTATTTGGAACTCTAAACCAAACACGGTTTGTGCTAGCTTCTTGAAACTTGACACAGTAAAGCAGTTTCACGTTCTATCTCTATGTTCTGTTTCCTCTTGATGTAGCACTCAGCAGTGACTGAGGAGAAACACTTTCATTGAAAGGGGTTGCCAAGCTTCCCAAAATTGCGAGTCTCCAGAAATCTCAGCAACTATTTTTTAACCCAAACTGGATGATACTTTCAGGTAATGATCAGTACACTAAGCCCACTTGGATCCCCAAATTTCGTTCTTTTATGTTGAAGCGTTCGCTTCCAGTAACTGTTTGAATTTTGGCGTTTCACTCTGTTTTCTCATATATTGATAGATGTATTTGGAACTCTAAACCAAACACGGTTTGTGCTAGCTTCTTGAAACTTGACACAGTAAAGCAGTTTCACGTTCTATCTCTTTGTTCTGTTTCCTCTTGATGTAGCACTCAGCAGTGACTGAGGAGAAACACTTTCATTGAAACGGGTTGCCAAGCTTCCCAAAATTGCGAGTCTCCAGAAATCTCAGCAACTATTTTTTAACCCAAACTGGATGATACTTTCAGGTAATGATCAGTACACTAAGCTCACTTGGTTCCCCAAATTTCGTTCTTTTATGTTGAAGCTTTCGCTTCCAGTAACTGTTTGAATTTTGGCGTTTCACTCTGTTTTCTCCTATACTGACAGATGTATTTGGAACTCTAAATCGAACACAGTTTGTGCTAGCTTCTTGAAACTTGACACAGTAAAGCACTTTCACGTTCTATCTCTATGTTCTGTTTCCTCTGGATGTAGCCCTAAGCAGTGACTGGGGAGAAATACTTTCATTGAAAGGGGTTGCCAAGCTTCCAGAAATTACGAGTCTCCAGAAATCTCAGCAACTATGATTTCACCCAACCTGGATGATACTTTCAGGTAATGATCAGTACACTAAGCCCACTTGGTTCGCCAAATTTCGTTCTTCTATGTTGAAGCGTTCGTTTCCAGTAACAGTTTGAATTTTGGCGTTTCACTCTGTTTTCTCCTATACTGACAGATGAATTTGGAACTCTAAATCAAACACGGTTTGTGCTAGCTTCTTGAAACTTGACACACTAAAGCAGTTTCACGTTCTATCTCTATGTTCTGTTTCCTCTTGATGTAGCCCTAAGCAGTGACTGGGGAGAAATACTTTCATTGAAGGGGTTGCCAAGCTTCCAGAAATTACGAGTCTCCAGAAATCTCAGCAACTATGATTTCACCCATACTGGATGATACTTTCAGGTAATGATCAGTACACTAAGCCCACTTGGTTCGCCAAATTTCGTTCTTCTATGTTGAAGCGTTCGTTTCCAGTAACAGTTTGAATTTTGGCGTTTCACTCTGTTTTCTCCTATATTGATAGATGTATTTGGAACTCTAAATCAAACACGGTTTGTGCTACCTTCTTCAAACTTGACACAGAAAAGCAGTTTCAAGTTCTATCTATATGTTCTCTTTCCTCTTGATGTAGCACTCAGCAGTGACTGAGGAGAAACACTTTCATTGAAAGGGGTTGCCAAGCTTCCCAAAATTGCGAGTCTCCAGAAATCTCAGCAACTATTTTTTAACCCAAACTGGATGATACTTTCAGGTAATGATCAGTACACTAAGCCCACTTGGTTCCCCAAATTTCGTTCTTCTATGTTGAAGCGTTCGTTTCCAGTAACAGTTTGAATTTTGGCGTTTCACTCTGTTTTCTCCTATATTGATAGATGTATTTGGAACTCTAAACCAAACACGGTTTGTGCTAGCTTCTTGAAACTTGACACAGTAAAGCAGTTTCACGTTCTATCTCTATGTTCTGTTTCCTCTTGATGTAGCACTCAGCAGTGACTGAGGAGAAACACTTTCATTGAAAGGGGTTGCCAAGCTTCCCAAAATTGCGAGTCTCCAGAAATCTCAGCAACTATTTTTTAACCCAAACTGGATGATACTTTCAGGTAATGATCAGTACACTAAGCCCACTTGGATCCCCAAATTTCGTTCTTTTATGTTGAAGCGTTCGCTTCCAGTAACTGTTTGAATTTTGGCGTTTCACTCTGTTTTCTCATATATTGATAGATGTATTTGGAACTCTAAACCAAACACGGTTTGTGCTAGCTTCTTGAAACTTGACACAGTAAAGCAGTTTCACGTTCTTTCTCTTTGTTCTGTTTCCTCTTGATGTAGCACTCAGCAGTGACTGAGGAGAAACACTTTCATTGAAACGGGTTGCCAAGCTTCCCAAAATTGCGAGTCTCCAGAAATCTCAGCAACTATTTTTTAACCCAAACTGGATGATACTTTCAGGTAATGATCAGTACACTAAGCTCACTTGGTTCCCCAAATTTCGTTCTTTTATGTTGAAGCTTTCGCTTCCAGTAACTGTTTGAATTTTGGCGTTTCACTCTGTTTTCTCCTATACTGACAGATGTATTTGGAACTCTAAATCAAACACAGTTTGTGCTAGCTTCTTGAAACTTGACACAGTAAAGCACTTTCACGTTCTATCTCTATGTTCTGTTTCCTCTGGATGTAGCCCTAAGCAGTGACTGGGGAGAAATACTTTCATTGAAAGGGGTTGCCAAGCTTCCAGAAATTACGAGTCTCCAGAAATCTCAGCAACTATGATTTCACCCAACCTGGATGATACTTTCAGGTAATGATCAGTACACTAAGCCCACTTGATTTGCCAAATTTCGTTCTTCTATGTTGAAGCGTTCGTTTCCAGTAACAGTTTGAATTTTGGCGTTTCACTCTGTTTTCTCCTATACTGACAGATGAATTTGGAACTCTAAATCAAACACGGTTTGTGCTAGCTTCTTGAAACTTGACACACTAAAGCAGTTTCAAGTTCTATCTCTATGTTCTGTTTCCTCTTGATGTAGCCCTAAGCAGTGACTGGGGAGAAATACTTTCATTGAAGGGGTTGCCAAGCTTCCAGAAATTACGAGTCTCCAGAAATCTCAGCAACTATGATTTCACCCATACTGGATGATACTTTCAGGTAATGATCAGTACACTAAGCCCACTTGGTTCGCCAAATTTCGTTCTTCTATGTTGAAGCGTTCGTTTCCAGTAACAGTTTGAATTTTGGCGTTTCACTCTGTTTTCTCCTATATTGATAGATGTATTTGGAACTCTAAACCAAACACGATTTGTGCTAGCTTCTTGAAACTTGACACAGTAAAGCAGTTTCACGTCCTATCCCTATGTTCTGTTTCCTCTTCGATGTAGCACTCAGCAGTGACTGAGGAGAAACACTTTCATTGAAAGGGGTTGCCAAGCTTCCCAAAATTGCGAGTCTCCAGAAATCTCAGCAACTATTTTTTAACCCAAACTGGATGATACTTTCAGGTAATGATCAGTACACTAAGCCCATTTGGTTCCCCAAATTTCGTTCTTCTATGTTAAAGCGTTCGTTTCCAGTAACAGTTTGAATTTTGGCGTTTCACTCTGTTTTCTCCTATATTGATACATGTATTTGGAACTCTAAACCAAACACGATTTGTGCTAGCTTCTTGAAACTTGACACAGTAAAGCAGTTTCACGTTCTATCTCTATGTTCTGTTTCCTCTTGATGTAGCACTCAGCAGTGACTGAGGAGAAACACTTTCATTGAAAGGGGTTGCCAAGCTTCCCAAAATTGCGAGTCTCCAGAAATCTCAGCAACTATTTTTTAACCCAAACTGGATGATACTTTCAGGTAATGATCAGTACACTAAGCCCACTT
This sequence comes from Spermophilus citellus, assembly GCF_964194105.1. NCBI lineage: Eukaryota > Metazoa > Chordata > Mammalia > Rodentia > Sciuridae > Spermophilus > Spermophilus citellus. The sequence continues at coordinate 100,162,236 of NC_138182.1, forward strand.
GGATCCCCAAATTTCGTTCTTTTATGTTGAAGCGTTCGCTTCCAGTAACTGTTTGAATTTTGGCGTTTCACTCTGTTTTCTCCTATACTGACAGATGTATTTGGAACTCTAAATCAAACACGGTTTGTGCTAGCTTCTTGAAACTTGACACAGTAAAGCAGTTTCACGTTCTATCTCTATGTTCTGTTTCCTCTGGATGTAGCCCTAAGCAGTGACTGGGGAGAAATACTTTCATTGACAGGGGTTGCCAAGCTTCCAGAAATTACGAGTCTCCAGAAATCTCAGCAACTATGATTTCACCCAAACTGGATGATACTTTCAGGTAATAATAGGTACACTAAGCCCACTTGGTTCCCCAAATTTCGTTCTTCTATGTTGAAGCGTTCGTTTCCAGTAACAGTTTGAATTTTGGCGTTTCACTCTGTTTTCTCCTATATTGATAGATGTATTTGGAACTCTAAACCAAACACGGTTTGTGCTAGCTTCTTGAAACTTGACACAGTAAAGCAGTTTCACGTTCTATCTCTATGTTCTGTTTCCTCTTCGATGTAGCACTCAGCAGTGACTGAGGAGAAACACTTTCATTGAAAGGGGTTGCCAAGCTTCCCAAAATTGCGAGTCTCCAGAAATCTCAGCAACTATTTTTTAACCCAAACTGGATGATACTTTCAGGTAATGATCAGTACACTAAGCCCACTTGGTTCCCCAAATTTCGTTCTTCTATGTTGAAGCGTTCCTTTCCAGTTACAGTTTGAATTTTGGCGTTTCACTCTGTTTTCTCCTATATTGATAGATGTATTTGGAACTCTAAACCAAACAGGGTTTGTGCTAGCTTCTTGAAACTTGACACAGTAAAGCAGTTTCACGTTCTATCTCTATGTTCTGTTTCCTCTTGATGTAGCACTCAGCAGTGACTGAGGAGAAACACTTTCATTGAAAGGGGTTGCCAAGCTTCCCAAAATTGCGAGTCTCCAGAAATCTCAGCAACTATTTTTTAACCCAAACTGGATGATACTTTCAGGTAATGATCAGTACACTAAGCCCACTTGGTTCCCCAAATTTCGTTCTTTTATGTTGAAGCGTTCGCTTCCAGTAACTGTTTGAATTTTGGCGTTTCACTCTGTTTTCTCATATATTGATAGATGTATTTGGAACTCTAAACCAAACACGGTTTGTGCTAGCTTCTTGAAACTTGACACAGTAAAGCAGTTTCACGTTCTATCTCTATGTTCTGTTTCCTCTTGATGTAGCACTCAGCAGTGACTGAGGAGAAACACTTTCATTGAAACGGGTTGCCAAGCTTCCCAAAATTGCGAGTCTCCAGAAATCTCAGCAACTATTTTTTAACCCAAACTGGATGATACTTTCAGGTAATGATCAGTACACTAAGCTCACTTGGTTCCCCAAATTTCGTTCTTTTATGTTGAAGCTTTCGCTTCCAGTAACTGTTTGAATTTTGGCGTTTCACTCTGTTTTCTCCTATACTGACAGATGTATTTGGAACTCTAAATCAAACACAGTTTGTGCTAGCTTCTTGAAACTTGACACAGTAAAGCAGTTTCACGTTCTATCTCTATGTTCTGTTTCCTCTGGATGTAGCCCTAAGCAGTGACTGGGGAGAAATACTTTCATTGAAAGGGGTTGCCAAGCTTCCAGAAATTACGAGTCTCCAGAAATATCAGCAACTATGATTTCACCCAACCTGGATGATACTTTCAGGTAATGATCAGTACACTAAGCCCACTTGGTTCGCCAAATTTCGTTCTTCTATGTTGAAGCGTTCGTTTCCAGTAACAGTTTGAATTTTGGCGTTTCACTCTGTTTTCTCCTATACTGACAGATGAATTTGGAACTCTAAATCAAACACGGTTTGTGCTAGCTTCTTGAAACTTGACACACTAAAGCAGTTTCACATTCTATCTCTATGTTCTGTTTCCTCTTGATGTAGCCCTAAGCAGTGACTGGAGAGAAATACTTTCATTGAAGGGGTTGCCAAGCTTCCAGAAATTACGAGTCTCCAGAAATCTCAGCAACTATGATTTCACCCATACTGGATGATACTTTCAGGTAATGATCAGTACACTAAGCCCACTTGGTTCGCCAAATTTCGTTCTTCTATGTTGAAGCATTCGTTTCCAGTAACAGTTTGAATTTTGGCGTTTCACTCTGTTTTCTCCTATATTGATAGATGTATTTGGAACTCTAAACCAAACACGGTTTGTGCTAGCTTCTTGAAACTTGACACAGTAAAGCAGTTTCACGTGCTATCCCTATGTTCTGTTTCCTCTTCGATGTAGCACTCAGCAGTGACTGAGGAGAAACACTTTCATTGAATGGGGTTGCCAAGCTTCCCAAAATTGCGAGTCTCCAGAAATCTCAGCAACTATTTTTTAACCCAAACTGGATGATACTTTCAGGTAATGATCAGTACACTAATCCCACTTGGTTCCCCAAATTTCGTTCTTCTATGTTGAAGCGTTCGTTTCCAGTAACAGTTTGAATTTTGGCGTTTCACTCTGTTTTCTCCTATATTGATACATGTATTTGGAACTCTAAACCAAACACGGTTTGTGCTAGCTTCTTGAAACTTGACACAGTAAAGCAGTTTCATGTTCTATATCTATGTTCTGTTTCCTCCTGATTTAGCACTCAGCAGTGACTGAGGAGAAACACTTTCATTGAAAGGGGTTGCCAAACTTCCCAAAATTGCGAGTCTCCAATATCTCAGCAACTATTTTTTAACCCAAACTGGATGATACTTTCAGGTAATGATCAGTACACTAAGCCCATTTGGTTCCCCAAATTTCGTTCTTCTATGTTAAAGCGTTCGTTTCCAGTAACAGTTTGAATTTTGGCGTTTCACTCTGTTTTCTCCTATATTGATACATGTATTTGGAACTCTAAACCAAACACGATTTGTGCTAGCTTCTTGAAACTTGACACAGTAAAGCAGTTTCACGTTCTATCTCTATGTTCTGTTTCCTCTTGATGTAGCACTCAGCAGTGACTGAGGAGAAACACTTTCATTGAAAGGGGTTGCCAAGCTTCCCAAAATTGCGAGTCTCCAGAAATCTCAGCAACTATTTTTTAACCCAAACTGGATGATACTTTCAGGTAATGATCAGTACACTAAGCTCACTTGGTTCCCCAAATTTCGTTCTTTTATGTTGAAGCGTTCGCTTCCAGTAACTGTTTGAATTTTGGCGTTTCACTCTGTTTTCTCCTATACTGACAGATGTATTTGGAACTCTAAATCAAACACGGTTTGTGCTAGCTTCTTGAAACTTGACACAGTAAAGCAGTTTCACGTTCTATCTCTATGTTCTGTTTCCTCTGGATGTAGCCCTAAGCAGTGACTGGGGAGAAATACTTTCATTGACAGGGGTTGCCAAGCTTCCAGAAATTACGAGTCTCCAGAAATCTCAGCAACTATGATTTCACCCAAACTGGATGATACTTTCAGGTAATAATAGGTACACTAAGCCCACTTGGTTCCCCAAATTTCGTTCTTCTATGTTGAAGCGTTCCTTTCCAGTTACAGTTTGAATTTTGGCGTTTCACTCTGTTTTCTCCTATATTGATAGATGTATTTGGAACTCTAAATCAAACACGGTTTGTGCTACCTTCTTCAAACTTGACACAGTAAAGCAGTTTCAAGTTCTATCTATATGTTCTCTTTCCTCTTGATGTAGCACTCAGCAGTGACTGAGGAGAAACACTTTCATTGAAAGGGGTTGCCAAGCTTCCCAAAATTGCGAGTCTCCAGAAATCTCAGCAACTATTTTTTCACCCAAACTGGATGATACTTTCAGGTAATGATCAGTACACTAAGCTCACTTGGTTCCCCAAATTTCGTTCTTTTATGTTGATGCGTTCGCTTCCAGTAACTGTTTGAATTTTGGCGTTTCACTCTGTTTTCTCCTATACTGACAGATGTATTTGGAACTCTAAATCAAACACGGTTTGTGCTAGCTTCTTGAAACTTGACACACTAAAGCAGTTTCACGTTCTATCTCTATGTTCTGTTTCCTCTGGATGTAGCCCTAAGCAGTGACTGGGGAGAAATACTTTCATTGAAAGGGGTTGCCAAGCTTCCAGAAATTACGAGTCTCCAGAAATCTCAGCAACTATGATTTCACCCATACTGGATGATACTTTCAGGTAATGATCAGTACACTAAGCCCACTTGGTTCCCCAAATTTCGTTCTTCTATGTTGAAGCGTTCGTTTCCAGTAACAGTTTGAATTTTGGCGTTTCACTCTGTTTTCTCCTATATTGATAGATGTATTTGGAACTCTAAACCAAACACGGTTTGTGCTAGCTTCTTGAAACTTGACACAGTAAAGCAGTTTCACGTTCTATCTCTATGTTCTGTTTCCTCTTGATGTAGCACTCAGCAGTGACTGAGGAGAAACACTTTCATTGAAAGGGGTTGCCAAGCTTCCCAAAATTGCGAGTCTCCAGAAATCTCAGCAACTATGATTTCACCCAACCTGGATGATACTTTCAGGTAATGATCAGTACACTAAGCCCACTTGGTTCGCCAAATTTCGTTCTTCTATGTTGAAGCGTTCGTTTCCAGTAACAGTTTGAATTTTGGCGTTTCACTCTGTTTTCTCCTATACTGACAGATGTATTTGGAACTCTAAATCAAACACGGTTTGTGCTAGCTTCTTGAAACTTGACACACTAAAGCAGTTTCACGTTCTATCTCTATGTTCTGTTTCCTCTTGATGTAGCCCTAAGCAGTGACTGGGGAGAAATACTTTCATTGAAAGGGGTTGCCAAGCTTCCAGAAATTACGAGTCTCCAGAAATCTCAGCAACTATGATTTCACCCATACAGGATGATACTTTCAGGTAATGATCAGTACACTAAGCCCACTTGGTTCGCCAAATTTTGTTCTTCTATGTTGAAGTGTTCGTTTCCAGTAACAGTTTGAATTTTGGCGTTTCACTCTGTTTTCTCCTATATTGATAGATGTATTTGGAACTCTAAACCAAACATGGTTTGTGCTAGCTTCTTGAAACTTGACACAGTAAAGCAGTTTCAAGTTCTATCTCTATGTTCTGTTTGCTCTTGATGTAGCACTCAGCAGTGACTGAGGAGAAACACTTTCATTGAAAGGGGTTGCCAAGCTTCCCAAAATTGCGAGTCTCCAGAAATCTCAGCAACTATTTTTTAACCCAAACTGGATGATACTTTCAGGTAATGATCAGTACACTAAGCCCACTTGGTTCCCCAAATTTCGTTCTTTTATGTTGAAGCGTTCGCTTCCAGTAACTGTTTGAATTTTGGCGTTTCACTCTCTTTTCTCCTATATTGATAGATGTATTTGGAACTCTAAACCAAACACGGTTTGTGCTAGCTTCTTGAAACTTGACACAGTAAAGCAGTTTCACGTTCTATCTCTATGTTCTGTTTCCTCTTGATGTAGCACTCAGCAGTGACTGAGGAGAAACACTTTCATTGAAAGGGGTTGCCAAGCTTCCCAAAATTGCGAGTCTCCAGAAATCTCAGCAACTATTTTTTAACCCAAACTGGATGATACTTTCAGGTAATGATCAGTACACTAAGCTCACTTGGTTCTCCAAATTTCGTTCTTTTATGTTGAAGCGTTCGCTTTCAGTAACTGTTTGAATTTTGGCGTTTCACTCTGTTTTCTCCTATACTGACAGATGTATTTGGAACTCTAAATCAAACACGGTTTGTGCTAGCTTCTTGAAACTTGACACAGTAAAGCAGTTTCACGTTCTATCTCTATGTTCTGTTTCCTCTTGATGTAGCCCTAAGCAGTGACTGGGGAGAAATACTTTCATTGAAAGGGGTTGCCAAGCTTCCAGAAATTACGAGTCTCCAGAAATCTCAGCAACTATGATTTCACCCATACTGGATGATACTTTCAGGTAATGATCAGTACACTAAGCCCACTTGGTTCGCCAAATTTCGTTCTTCTATGTTGAAGCGTTCGTTTCCAGTAACAGTTTGAATTTTGGCGTTTCACTCTGTTTTCTCCTATATTGATAGATGTATTTGGAACTCTAAATCAAACACGGTTTGTGCTAGCTTCTTGAAACTTGACACAGTAAAGCAGTTTCACGTTCTATCTCTATGTTCTGTTTCCTCTTGATGTAGCACTCAGCAGTGACTGAGGAGAAACACTTTCATTGAAAGGGGTTGCCAAGCTTCCCAAAATTGCGAGTCTCCAGAAATCTCAGCAACTATTTTTTAACCCAAACTGGATGATACTTTCAGGTAATGATCAGTACACTAAGCCCACTTGGTTCCCCAAATTTCGTTCTTTTATGTTGAAGCGTTCGCTTCCAGTAACTGTTTGAATTTTGGCGTTTCACTCTGTTTTCTCATATATTGATAGATGTATTTGGAACTCTAAACCAAACACGGTTTGTGCTAGCTTCTTGAAACTTGACACAGTAAAGCAGTTTCACGTTCTATCTCTATGTTCTGTTTCCTCTTGATGTAGCACTCAGCAGTGACTGAGGAGAAACACTTTCATTGAAAGGGGTTGCCAAGCTTCCCAAAATTGCGAGTCTCCAGAAATCTCAGCAACTATTTTTTAACCCAAACTGGATGATACTTTCAGGTAATGATCAGTACACTAAGCCCATTTGGTTCCCCAAATTTTGTTCTTCTATGTTAAAGCGTTCGTTTCCAGTAACAGTTTGAATTTTGGCGTTTCACTCTGTTTTCTCCTATATTGATACATGTATTTGGAACTCTAAACCAAACACGATTTGTGCTAGCTTCTTGAAACTTGACACAGTAAAGCAGTTTCACGTTCTATCTCTATGTTCTGTTTCCTCTTGATGTAGCACTCAGCAGTGACTGAGGAGAAACACTTTCATTGAAAGGGGTTGCCAAGCTTCCCAAAATTGCGAGTCTCCAGAAATCTCAGCAACTATTTTTTAACCCAAACTGGATGATACTTTCAGGTAATGATCAGTACACTAAGCCCACTTGGATCCCCAAATTTCGTTCTTTTATGTTGAAGCGTTCGCTTCCAGTAACTGTTTGAATTTTGGCGTTTCACTCTGTTTTCTCCTATACTGACAGATGTATTTGGAACTCTAAATCAAACACGGTTTGTGCTAGCTTCTTGAAACTTGACACAGTAAAGCAGTTTCACGTTCTATCTCTATGTTCTGTTTCCTCTGGATGTAGCCCTAAGCAGTGACTGGGGAGAAATACTTTCATTGACAGGGGTTGCCAAGCTTCCAGAAATTACGAGTCTCCAGAAATCTCAGCAACTATGATTTCACCCAAACTGGATGATACTTTCAGGTAATAATAGGTACACTAAGCCCACTTGGTTCCCCAAATTTCGTTCTTCTATGTTGAAGCGTTCGTTTCCAGTAACAGTTTGAATTTTGGCGTTTCACTCTGTTTTCTCCTATATTGATAGATGTATTTGGAACTCTAAACCAAACACGGTTTGTGCTAGCTTCTTGAAACTTGACACAGTAAAGCAGTTTCACGTTCTATCTCTATGTTCTGTTTCCTCTTCGATGTAGCACTCAGCAGTGACTGAGGAGAAACACTTTCATTGAAAGGGGTTGCCAAGCTTCCCAAAATTGCGAGTCTCCAGAAATCTCAGCAACTATTTTTTAACCCAAACTGGATGATACTTTCAGGTAATGATCAGTACACTAAGCCCACTTGGTTCCCCAAATTTCGTTCTTCTATGTTGAAGCGTTCCTTTCCAGTTACAGTTTGAATTTTGGCGTTTCACTCTGTTTTCTCCTATATTGATAGATGTATTTGGAACTCTAAACCAAACAGGGTTTGTGCTAGCTTCTTGAAACTTGACACAGTAAAGCAGTTTCACGTTCTATCTCTATGTTCTGTTTCCTCTTGATGTAGCACTCAGCAGTGACTGAGGAGAAACACTTTCATTGAAAGGGGTTGCCAAGCTTCCCAAAATTGCGAGTCTCCAGAAATCTCAGCAACTATTTTTTAACCCAAACTGGATGATACTTTCAGGTAATGATCAGTACACTAAGCCCACTTGGTTCCCCAAATTTCGTTCTTTTATGTTGAAGCGTTCGCTTCCAGTAACTGTTTGAATTTTGGCGTTTCACTCTGTTTTCTCCTATATTGATAGATGTATTTGGAACTCTAAACCAAACACGGTTTGTGCTAGCTTCTTGAAACTTGACACAGTAAAGCAGTTTCACGTGCTATCCCTATGTTCTGTTTCCTCTTCGATGTAGCACTCAGCAGTGACTGAGGAGAAACACTTTCATTGAATGGGGTTGCCAAGCTTCCCAAAATTGCGAGTCTCCAGAAATCTCAGCAACTATTTTTTAACCCAAACTGGATGATACTTTCAGGTAATGATCAGTACACTAATCCCACTTGGTTCCCCAAATTTCGTTCTTCTATGTTGAAGCGTTCGTTTCCAGTAACAGTTTGAATTTTGGCGTTTCACTCTGTTTTCTCCTATATTGATACATGTATTTGGAACTCTAAACCAAACACGGTTTGTGCTAGCTTCTTGAAACTTGACACAGTAAAGCAGTTTCATGTTCTATATCTATGTTCTGTTTCCTCCTGATTTAGCACTCAGCAGTGACTGAGGAGAAACACTTTCATTGAAAGGGGTTGCCAAACTTCCCAAAATTGCGAGTCTCCAATATCTCAGCAACTATTTTTTAACCCAAACTGGATGATACTTTCAGGTAATGATCAGTACACTAAGCCCATTTGGTTCCCCAAATTTCGTTCTTCTATGTTAAAGCGTTCGTTTCCAGTAACAGTTTGAATTTTGGCGTTTCACTCTGTTTTCTCCTATATTGATACATGTATTTGGAACTCTAAACCAAACACGATTTGTGCTAGCTTCTTGAAACTTGACACAGTAAAGCAGTTTCACGTTCTATCTCTATGTTCTGTTTCCTCTTGATGTAGCACTCAGCAGTGACTGAGGAGAAACACTTTCATTGAAACGGGTTGCCAAGCTTCCCAAAATTGCGAGTCTCCAGAAATCTCAGCAACTATTTTTTAACCCAAACTGGATGATACTTTCAGGTAATGATCAGTACACTAAGCTCACTTGGTTCCCCAAATTTCGTTCTTTTATGTTGAAGCGTTCGCTTCCAGTAACTGTTTGAATTTTGGCGTTTCACTCTGTTTTCTCCTATACTGACAGATGTATTTGGAACTCTAAATCAAACACGGTTTGTGCTAGCTTCTTGAAACTTGACACAGTAAAGCAGTTTCACGTTCTATCTCTATGTTCTGTTTCCTCTGGATGTAGCCCTAAGCAGTGACTGGGGAGAAATACTTTCATTGACAGGGGTTGCCAAGCTTCCAGAAATTACGAGTCTCCAGAAATCTCAGCAACTATGATTTCACCCAAACTGGATGATACTTTCAGGTAATAATAGGTACACTAAGCCCACTTGGTTCCCCAAATTTCGTTCTTCTATGTTGAAGCGTTCGTTTCCAGTAACAGTTTGAATTCTGGCGTTTCACTCTGTTTTCTCCTATATTGATAGATGTATTTGGAACTCTAAATCAAACACGGTTTGTGCTACCTTCTTCAAACTTGACACAGTAAAGCAGTTTCAAGTTCTATCTATATGTTCTCTTTCCTCTTGATGTAGCACTCAGCAGTGACTGAGGAGAAACACTTTCATTGAAAGGGGTTGCCAAGCTTCCCAAAATTGCGAGTCTCCAGAAATCTCAGCAACTATTTTTTCACCCAAACTGGATGATACTTTCAGGTAATGATCAGTACACTAAGCTCACTTGGTTCCCCAAATTTCGTTCTTTTATGTTGATGCGTTCGCTTCCAGTAACTGTTTGAATTTTGGCGTTTCACTCTGTTTTCTCCTATACTGACAGATGTATTTGGAACTCTAAATCAAACACGGTTTGTGCTAGCTTCTTGAAACTTGACACACTAAAGCAGTTTCACGTTCTATCTCTATGTTCTGTTTCCTCTGGATGTAGCCCTAAGCAGTGACTGGGGAGAAATACTTTCATTGAAAGGGGTTGCCAAGCTTCCAGAAATTACGAGTCTCCAGAAATCTCAGCAACTATGATTTCACCCATACTGGATGATACTTTCAGGTAATGATCAGTACACTAAGCCCACTTGGTTCGCCAAATTTCGTTCTTCTATGTTGAAGCGTTCGTTTCCAGTAACAGTTTGAATTTTGGCGTTTCACTCTGTTTTCTCCTATATTGATAGATGTATTTGGAACTCTAAACCAAACAGGGTTTGTGCTAGCTTCTTGAAACTTGACACAGTAAAGCAGTTTCACGTTCTATCTCTATGTTCTGTTTCCTCTTGATGTAGCACTCAGCAGTGACTGAGGAGAAACACTTTCATTGAAAGGGGTTGCCAAGCTTCCCAAAATTGCGAGTCTCCAGAAATCTCAGCAACTATGATTTCACCCAACCTGGATGATACTTTCAGGTAATGATCAGTACACTAAGCCCACTTGGTTCGCCAAATTTCGTTCTTCTATGTTGAAGCGTTCGTTTCCAGTAACAGTTTGAATTTTGGCGTTTCACTCTGTTTTCTCCTATACTGACAGATGTATTTGGAACTCTAAATCAAACACGGTTTGTGCTAGCTTCTTGAAACTTGACACACTAAAGCAGTTTCACGTTCTATCTCTATGTTCTGTTTCCTCTTGATGTAGCCCTAAGCAGTGACTGGGGAGAAATACTTTCATTGAAAGGGGTTGCCAAGCTTCCAGAAATTACGAGTCTCCAGAAATCTCAGCAACTATGATTTCACCCATACAGGATGATACTTTCAGGTAATGATCAGTACACTAAGCCCACTTGGTTCGCCAAATTTCGTTCTTCTATGTTGAAGCGTTCGTTTCCAGTAACAGTTTGAATTTTGGCGTTTCACTCTGTTTTCTCCTATATTGATAGATGTATTTGGAACTCTAAACCAAACATGGTTTGTGCTAGCTTCTTGAAACTTGACACAGTAAAGCAGTTTCAAGTTCTATCTCTATGTTCTGTTTGCTCTTGATGTAGCACTCAGCAGTGACTGAGGAGAAACACTTTCATTGAAAGGGGTTGCCAAGCTTCCCAAAATTGCGAGTCTCCAGAAATCTCAGCAACTATTTTTTAACCCAAACTGGATGATACTTTCAGGTAATGATCAGTACACTAAGCCCACTTGGTTCCCCAAATTTCGTTCTTTTATGTTGAAGCGTTCGCTTCCAGTAACTGTTTGAATTTTGGCGTTTCACTCTCTTTTCTCCTATATTGATAGATGTATTTGGAACTCTAAACCAAACACGGTTTGTGCTAGCTTCTTGAAACTTGACACAGTAAAGCAGTTTCACGTTCTATCTCTATGTTCTGTTTCCTCTTGATGTAGCACTCAGCAGTGACTGAGGAGAAACACTTTCATTGAAAGGGGTTGCCAAGCTTCCCAAAATTGCGAGTCTCCAGAAATCTCAGCAACTATTTTTTAACCCAAACTGGATGATACTTTCAGGTAATGATCAGTACACTAAGCTCACTTGGTTCTCCAAATTTCGTTCTTTTATGTTGAAGCGTTCGCTTTCAGTAACTGTTTGAATTTTGGCGTTTCACTCTGTTTTCTCCTATACTGACAGATGTATTTGGAACTCTAAATCAAACACGGTTTGTGCTAGCTTCTTGAAACTTGACACAGTAAAGCAGTTTCACGTTCTATCTCTATGTTCTGTTTCCTCTTGATGTAGCCCTAAGCAGTGACTGGGGAGAAATACTTTCATTGAAAGGGGTTGCCAAGCTTCCAGAAATTACGAGTCTCCAGAAATCTCAGCAACTATGATTTCACCCATACTGGATGATACTTTCAGGTAATGATCAGTACACTAAGCCCACTTGGTTCGCCAAATTTCGTTCTTCTATGTTGAAGCGTTCGTTTCCAGTAACAGTTTGAATTTTGGCGTTTCACTCTGTTTTCTCCTATATTGATAGATGTATTTGGAACTCTAAACCAAACAGGGTTTGTGCTAGCTTCTTGAAACTTGACACAGTAAAGCAGTTTCACGTTCTATCTCTATGTTCTGTTTCCTCTTGATGTAGCACTCAGCAGTGACTGAGGAGAAACACTTTCATTGAAAGGGGTTGCCAAGCTTCCCAAAATTGCGAGTCTCCAGAAATCTCAGCAACTATGATTTCACCCAACCTGGATGATACTTTCAGGTAATGATCAGTACACTAAGCCCACTTGGTTCGCCAAATTTCGTTCTTCTATGTTGAAGCGTTCGTTTCCAGTAACAGTTTGAATTTTGGCGTTTCACTCTGTTTTCTCCTATACTGACAGATGTATTTGGAACTCTAAATCAAACACGGTTTGTGCTAGCTTCTTGAAACTTGACACACTAAAGCAGTTTCACGTTCTATCTCTATGTTCTGTTTCCTCTTGATGTAGCCCTAAGCAGTGACTGGGGAGAAATACTTTCATTGAAAGGGGTTGCCAAGCTTCCAGAAATTACGAGTCTCCAGAAATCTCAGCAACTATGATTTCACCCATACAGGATGATACTTTCAGGTAATGATCAGTACACTAAGCCCACTTGGTTCGCCAAATTTCGTTCTTCTATGTTGAAGCGTTCGTTTCCAGTAACAGTTTGAATTTTGGCGTTTCACTCTGTTTTCTCCTATATTGATAGATGTATTTGGAACTCTAAACCAAACATGGTTTGTGCTAGCTTCTTGAAACTTGACACAGTAAAGCAGTTTCAAGTTCTATCTCTATGTTCTGTTTGCTCTTGATGTAGCACTCAGCAGTGACTGAGGAGAAACACTTTCATTGAAAGGGGTTGCCAAGCTTCCCAAAATTGCGAGTCTCCAGAAATCTCAGCAACTATTTTTTAACCCAAACTGGATGATACTTTCAGGTAATGATCAGTACACTAAGCCCACTTGGTTCCCCAAATTTCGTTCTTCTATGTTGAAGCGTTCGCTTCCAGTAACTGTTTGAATTTTGGCGTTTCACTCTCTTTTCTCCTATATTGATAGATGTATTTGGAACTCTAAACCAAACACGGTTTGTGCTAGCTTCTTGAAACTTGACACAGTAAAGCAGTTTCACGTTCTATCTCTATGTTCTGTTTCCTCTTGATGTAGCACTCAGCAGTGACTGAGGAGAAACACTTTCATTGAAAGGGGTTGCCAAGCTTCCCAAAATTGCGAGTCTCCAGAAATCTCAGCAACTATTTTTTAACCCAAACTGGATGATACTTTCAGGTAATGATCAGTACACTAAGCTCACTTGGTTCTCCAAATTTCGTTCTTTTATGTTGAAGCGTTCGCTTTCAGTAACTGTTTGAATTTTGGCGTTTCACTCTGTTTTCTCCTATACTGACAGATGTATTTGGAACTCTAAATCAAACACGGTTTGTGCTAGCTTCTTGAAACTTGACACAGTAAAGCAGTTTCACGTTCTATCTCTATGTTCTGTTTCCTCTTGATGTAGCCCTAAGCAGTGACTGGGGAGAAATACTTTCATTGAAAGGGGTTGCCAAGCTTCCAGAAATTACGAGTCTCCAGAAATCTCAGCAACTATGATTTCACCCATACTGGATGATACTTTCAGGTAATGATCAGTACACTAAGCCCACTTGGTTCGCCAAATTTCGTTCTTCTATGTTGAAGCGTTCGTTTCCAGTAACAGTTTGAATTTTGGCGTTTCACTCTGTTTTCTCCTATATTGATAGATGTATTTGGAACTCTAAACCAAACAGGGTTTGGGCTAGCTTCTTGAAACTTGACACAGTAAAGCAGTTTCACGTTCTATCTCTATGTTCTGTTTCCTCTTGATGTAGCACTCAGCAGTGACTGAGGAGAAACACTTTCATTGAAAGGGGTTGCCAAGCTTCCCAAAATTGCGAGTCTCCAGAAATCTCAGCAACTATTTTTTAACCCAAACTGGATGATACTTTCAGGTAATGATCAGTACACTAAGCCCACTTGGTTCCCCAAATTTCGTTCTTTTATGTTGAAGCGTTCGCTTCCAGTAACTGTTTGAATTTTGGCGTTTCACTCTGTTTTCTCATATATTGATAGATGTATTTGGAACTCTAAACCAAACACGGTTTGTGCTAGCTTCTTGAAACTTGACACAGTAAAGCAGTTTCACGTTCTATCTCTATGTTCTGTTTCCTCTTGATGTAGCACTCAGCAGTGACTGAGGAGAAACACTTTCATTGAAAGGGGTTGCCAAGCTTCCCAAAATTGCGAGTCTCCAGAAATCTCAGCAACTATTTTTTAACCCAAACTGGATGATACTTTCAGGTAATGATCAGTACACTAAGCTCACTTGGTTCCCCAAATTTCGTTCTTTTATGTTGAAGCTTTCGCTTCCAGTAACTGTTTGAATTTTGGCGTTTCACTCTGTTTTCTCCTATACTGACAGATGTATTTGGAACTCTAAATCAAACACAGTTTGTGCTAGCTTCTTGAAACTTGACACAGTAAAGCACTTTCACGTTCTATCTCTATGTTCTGTTTCCTCTGGATGTAGCCCTAAGCAGTGACTGGGGAGAAATACTTTCATTGAAAGGGGTTGCCAAGCTTCCAGAAATTACGAGTCTCCAGAAATCTCAGCAACTATGATTTCACCCAACCTGGATGATACTTTCAGGTAATGATCAGTACACTAAGCCCACTTGGTTCGCCAAATTTCGTTCTTCTATGTTGAAGCGTTCGTTTCCAGTAACAGTTTGAATTTTGGCGTTTCACTCTGTTTTCTCCTATACTGACAGATGTATTTGGAACTCTAAATCAAACACGGTTTGTGCTAGCTTCTTGAAACTTGATACAGTAAAGCAGTTTCACGTTCTATCTCTATGTTCTGTTTCCTCTTGATGTAGCCCTAAGCAGTGACTGGGGAGAAATACTTTCATTGAAAGGGGTTGCCAAGCTTCCAGAAATTACGAGTCTCCAGAAATCTCAGCAACTATGATTTCACCCATACTGGATGATACTTTCAGGTAATGATCAGTACACTAAGCCCACTTGGTTCGCCAAATTTCGTTCTTCTATGTTGAAGCGTTCGTTTCCAGTAACAGTTTGAATTTTGGCGTTTCACTCTGTTTTCTCCTATATTGATAGATGTATTTGGAACTCTAAACCAAACACGGTTTGTGCTAGCTTCTTGAAACTTGACACAGTAAAGCAGTTTCACGTTCTATCTCTATGTTCTGTTTCCTCTTCGGTGTAGCACTCAGCAGTGACTGAGGAGAAACACTTTCATTGAAAGGGGTTGCCAAGCTTCCCAAAATTGCGAGTCTCCAGAAATCTCAGCAACTATTTTTTAACCCAAACTGGATGATACTTTCAGGTAATGATCAGTACACTAAGCCCACTTGGTTCCCCAAATTTCGTTCTTCTATGTTGAAGCGTTCCTTTCCAGTTACAGTTTGAATTTTGGCGTTTCACTCTGTTTTCTCCTATATTGATAGATGTATTTGGAACTCTAAACCAAACAGGGTTTGTGCTAGCTTCTTGAAACTTGACACAGTAAAGCAGTTTCACGTTCTATCTCTATGTTCTGTTTCCTCTTGATGTAGCACTCAGCAGTGACTGAGGAGAAACACTTTCATTGAAAGGGGTTGCCAAGCTTCCCAAAATTGCGAGTCTCCAGAAATCTCAGCAACTATTTTTTAACCCAAACTGGATGATACTTTCAGGTAATGATCAGTACACTAAGCCCACTTGGTTCCCCAAATTTCGTTCTTTTATGTTGAAGCGTTCGCTTCCAGTAACTGTTTGAATTTTGGCGTTTCACTCTGTTTTCTCATATATTGATAGATGTATTTGGAACTCTAAACCAAACACGGTTTGTGCTAGCTTCTTGAAACTTGACACAGTAAAGCAGTTTCACGTTCTATCTCTATGTTCTGTTTCCTCTTGATGTAGCACTCAGCAGTGACTGAGGAGAAACACTTTCATTGAAAGGGGTTGCCAAGCTTCCCAAAATTGCGAGTCTCCAGAAATCTCAGCAACTATTTTTTAACCCAAACTGGATGATACTTTCAGGTAATGATCAGTACACTAAGCTCACTTGGTTCCCCAAATTTCGTTCTTTTATGTTGAAGCTTTCGCTTCCAGTAACTGTTTGAATTTTGGCGTTTCACTCTGTTTTCTCCTATACTGACAGATGTATTTGGAACTCTAAATCAAACACAGTTTGTGCTAGCTTCTTGAAACTTGACACAGTAAAGCAGTTTCACGTTCTATCTCTATGTTCTGTTTCCTCTGGATGTAGCCCTAAGCAGTGACTGGGGAGAAATACTTTCATTGAAAGGGGTTGCCAAGCTTCCAGAAATTACGAGTCTCCAGAAATCTCAGCAACTATGATTTCACCCAACCTGGATGATACTTTCAGGTAATGATCAGTACACTAAGCCCACTTGGTTCGCCAAATTTCGTTCTTCTATGTTGAAGCGTTCGTTTCCAGTAACAGTTTGAATTTTGGCGTTTCACTCTGTTTTCTCCTATACTGACAGATGAATTTGGAACTCTAAATCAAACACGGTTTGTGCTAGCTTCTTGAAACTTGACACACTAAAGCAGTTTCACATTCTATCTCTATGTTCTGTTTCCTCTTGATGTAGCCCTAAGCAGTGACTGGGGAGAAATACTTTCATTGAAGGGGTTGCCAAGCTTCCAGAAATTACGAGTCTCCAGAAATCTCAGCAACTATGATTTCACCCATACTGGATGATACTTTCAGGTAATGATCAGTACACTAAGCCCACTTGGTTCGCCAAATTTCGTTCTTCTATGTTGAAGCGTTCGTTTCCAGTAACAGTTTGAATTTTGGCGTTTCACTCTGTTTTCTCCTATATTGATAGATGTATTTGGAACTCTAAACCAAACACGGTTTGTGCTAGCTTCTTGAAACTTGACACAGTAAAGCAGTTTCACGTTCTATCCCTATGTTCTGTTTCCTCTTCGATGTAGCACTCAGCAGTGACTGAGGAGAAACACTTTCATTGAATGGGGTTGCCAAGCTTTCCAAAATTGCGAGTCTCCAGAAATCTCAGCAACTATTTTTTAACCCAAACTGGATGATACTTTCAGGTAATGATCAGTACACTAATCCCACTTGGTTCCCCAAATTTCGTTCTTCTATGTTGAAGCGTTCGTTTCCAGTAACAGTTTGAATTTTGGCGTTTCACTCTGTTTTCTCCTATATTGATACATGTATTTGGAACTCTAAACCAAACACGGTTTGTGCTAGCTTCTTGAAACTTGACACAGTAAAGCAGTTTCACGTTCTATATCTATGTTCTGTTTCCTCTTGATGTAGCACTCAGCAGTGACTGAGGAGAAACACTTTCATTGAAAGGGGTTGCCAAGCTTCCCAAAATTGCGAGTCTCCAATATCTCAGCAACTATTTTTTAACCCAAACTGGATGATACTTTCAGGTAATGATCAGTACACTAAGCCCATTTGGTTCCCCAAATTTAGTTCTTCTATGTTAAAGCGTTCGTTTACAGTAACAGTTTGAATTTTGGCGTTTCACTCTGTTTTCTCCTATATTGATACATGTATTTGGAACTCTAAACCAAACACGATTTGTGCTAGCTTCTTGAAACTTGACACAGTAAAGCAGTTTCACGTTCTATCTCTATGTTCTGTTTCCTCTTGATGTAGCACTCAGCAGTGACTGAGGAGAAACACTTTCATTGAAAGGGGTTGCCAAGCTTCCCAAAATTGCGAGTCTCCAGAAATCTCAGCAACTATTTTTTAACCCAAACTGGATGATACTTTCAGGTAATGATCAGTACACTAAGCTCACTTGGTTCCCCAAATTTCGTTCTTTTATGTTGAAGCGTTCGCTTCCAGTAACTGTTTGAATTTTGGCGTTTCACTCTGTTTTCTCCTATACTGACAGATGTATTTGGAACTCTAAATCAAACACGGTTTGTGCTAGCTTCTTGAAACTTGACACAGTAAAGCAGTTTCACGTTCTATCTCTATGTTCTGTTTCCTCTGGATGTAGCCCTAAGCAGTGACTGGGGAGAAATACTTTCATTGACAGGGGTTGCCAAGCTTCCAGAAATTACGAGTCTCCAGAAATCTCAGCAACTATGATTTCACCCAAACTGGATGATACTTTCAGGTAATAATAGGTACACTAAGCCCACTTGGTTCCCCAAATTTCGTTCTTCTATGTTGAAGCGTTCGTTTCCAGTAACAGTTTGAATTTTGGCGTTTCACTCTGTTTTCTCCTATATTGATAGATGTATTTGGAACTCTAAATCAAACACGGTTTGTGCTACCTTCTTCAAACTTGACACAGTAAAGCAGTTTCAAGTTCTATCTATATGTTCTCTTTCCTCTTGATGTAGCACTCAGCAGTGACTGAGGAGAAACACTTTCATTGAAAGGGGTTGCCAAGCTTCCCAAAATTGCGAGTCTCCAGAAATCTCAGCAACTATTTTTTCACCCAAACTGGATGATACTTTCAGGTAATGATCAGTACACTAAGCTCACTTGGTTCCCCAAATTTCGTTCTTTTATGTTGATGCGTTCGCTTCCAGTAACTGTTTGAATTTTGGCGTTTCACTCTGTTTTCTCCTATACTGACAGATGTATTTGGAACTCTAAATCAAACACGGTTTGTGCTAGCTTCTTGAAACTTGACACACTAAAGCAGTTTCACGTTCTATCTCTATGTTCTGTTTCCTCTGGATGTAGCCCTAAGCAGTGACTGGGGAGAAATACTTTCATTGAAAGGGGTTGCCAAGCTTCCAGAAATTACGAGTCTCCAGAAATCTCAGCAACTATGATTTCACCCATACTGGATGATACTTTCAGGTAATGATCAGTACACTAAGCCCACTTGGTTCGCCAAATTTCGTTCTTCTATGTTGAAGCGTTCGTTTCCAGTAACAGTTTGAATTTTGGCGTTTCACTCTGTTTTCTCCTATATTGATAGATGTATTTGGAACTCTAAACCAAACAGGGTTTGTGCTAGCTTCTTGAAACTTGACACAGTAAAGCAGTTTCACGTTCTATCTCTATGTTCTGTTTCCTCTTGATGTAGCACTCAGCAGTGACTGAGGAGAAACACTTTCATTGAAAGGGGTTGCCAAGCTTCCCAAAATTGCGAGTCTCCAGAAATCTCAGCAACTATTTTTTAACCCAAACTGGATGATACTTTCAGGTAATGATCAGTACACTAAGCCCACTTGGTTCCCCAAATTTCGTTCTTTTATGTTGAAGCGTTCGCTTCCAGTAACTGTTTGAATTTTGGCGTTTCACTCTGTTTTCTCATATATTGATAGATGTATTTGGAACTCTAAACCAAACACGGTTTGTGCTAGCTTCTTGAAACTTGACACAGTAAAGCAGTTTCACGTTCTATCTCTATGTTCTGTTTCCTCTTGATGTAGCACTCAGCAGTGACTGAGGAGAAACACTTTCATTGAAAGGGGTTGCCAAGCTTCCCAAAATTGCGAGTCTCCAGAAATCTCAGCAACTATTTTTTAACCCAAACTGGATGATACTTTCAGGTAATGATCAGTACACTAAGCTCACTTGGTTCCCCAAATTTCGTTCTTTTATGTTGAAGCTTTCGCTTCCAGTAACTGTTTGAATTTTGGCGTTTCACTCTGTTTTCTCCTATACTGACAGATGTATTTGGAACTCTAAATCAAACACAGTTTGTGCTAGCTTCTTGAAACTTGACACAGTAAAGCACTTTCACGTTCTATCTCTATGTTCTGTTTCCTCTGGATGTAGCCCTAAGCAGTGACTGGGGAGAAATACTTTCATTGAAAGGGGTTGCCAAGCTTCCAGAAATTACGAGTCTCCAGAAATCTCAGCAACTATGATTTCACCCAACCTGGATGATACTTTCAGGTAATGATCAGTACACTAAGCCCACTTGGTTCGCCAAATTTCGTTCTTCTATGTTGAAGCGTTCGTTTCCAGTAACAGTTTGAATTTTGGCGTTTCACTCTGTTTTCTCCTATATTGATAGATGTATTTGGAACTCTAAACCAAACACGGTTTGTGCTAGCTTCTTGAAACTTGACACAGTAAAGCAGTTTCACGTTCTATCTCTATGTTCTGTTTGCTCTTGATGTAGCACTCAGCAGTGACTGAGGAGAAACACTTTCATTGAAAGGGGTTGCCAAGCTTCCCAAAATTGCGAGTCTCCAGAAATCTCAGCAACTATTTTTAACCCAAACTGGATGATACTTTCAGGTAATGATCAGTACACTAAGCCCACTTGGTTCCCCAAATTTCGTTCTTTTATGTTGAAGCGTTCGCTTCCAGTAACTGTTTGAATTTTGGCGTTTCACTCTCTTTTCTCCTATATTGATAGATGTATTTGGAACTCTAAACCAAACACGGTTTGTGCTAGCTTCTTGAAACTTGACACAGTAAAGCAGTTTCACGTTCTATCTCTATGTTCTGTTTCCTCTTGATGTAGCACTCAGCAGTGACTGAGGAGAAACACTTTCATTGAAAGGGGTTGCCAAGCTTCCCAAAATTGCGAGTCTCCAGAAATCTCAGCAACTATTTTTTAACCCAAACTGTATGATACTTTCAGGTAATGATCAGTACACTAAGCTCACTTGGTTCCCCAAATTTCGTTCTTTTATGTTGAAGCGTTCGCTTTCAGTAACTGTTTGAATTTTGGCGTTTCACTCTGTTTTCTCCTATACTGACAGATGTATTTGGAACTCTAAATCAAACACGGTTTGTGCTAGCTTCTTGAAACTTGACACAGTAAAGCAGTTTCACGTTCTATCTCTATGTTCTGTTTCCTCTTGATGTAGCCCTAAGCAGTGACTGGGGAGAAATACTTTCATTGAAAGGGGTTGCCAAGCTTCCAGAAATTACGAGTCTCCAGAAATCTCAGCAACTATGATTTCACCCATACTGGATGATACTTTCAGGTAATGATCAGTACACTAAGCCCACTTGGTTCGCCAAATTTCGTTCTTCTATGTTGAAGCGTTCGTTTCCAGTAACAGTTTGAATTTTGGCGTTTCACTCTGTTTTCTCCTATATTGATAGATGTATTTGGAACTCTAAACCAAACAGGGTTTGTGCTAGCTTCTTGAAACTTGACACAGTAAAGCAGTTTCACGTTCTATCTCTATGTTCTGTTTCCTCTTGATGTAGTACTCAGCAGTGACTGAGGAGAAACACTTTCATTGAAAGGGGTTGCCAAGCTTCCCAAAATTGCGAGTCTCCAGAAATCTCAGCAACTATTTTTTAACCCAAACTGGATGATACTTTCAGGTAATGATCAGTACACTAAGCCCACTTGGTTCCCCAAATTTCGTTCTTTTATGTTGAAGCGTTCGCTTCCAGTAACTGTTTGAATTTTGGCGTTTCACTCTGTTTTCTCATATATTGATAGATGTATTTGGAACTCTAAACCAAACACGGTTTGTGCTAGCTTCTTGAAACTTGACACAGTAAAGCAGTTTCACGTTCTATCTCTATGTTCTGTTTCCTCTTGATGTAGCACTCAGCAGTGACTGAGGAGAAACACTTTCATTGAAAGGGGTTGCCAAGCTTCCCAAAATTGCGAGTCTCCAGAAATCTCAGCAACTATTTTTTAACCCAAACTGGATGATACTTTCAGGTAATGATCAGTACACTAAGCTCACTTGGTTCCCCAAATTTCGTTCTTTTATGTTGAAGCTTTCGCTTCCAGTAACTGTTTGAATTTTGGCGTTTCACTCTGTTTTCTCCTATACTGACAGATGTATTTGGAACTCTAAATCAAACACAGTTTGTGCTAGCTTCTTGAAACTTGACACAGTAAAGCACTTTCACGTTCTATCTCTATGTTCTGTTTCCTCTGGATGTAGCCCTAAGCAGTGACTGGGGAGAAATACTTTCATTGAAAGGGGTTGCCAAGCTTCCAGAAATTTGGAGTCTCCAGAAATCTCAGCAACTATGATTTCACCCAACCTGGATGATACTTTCAGGTAATGATCAGTACACTAAGCCCACTTGGTTCGCCAAATTTCGTTCTTCTATGTTGAAGCGTTCGTTTCCAGTAACAGTTTGAATTTTGGCGTTTCACTCTGTTTTCTCCTATACTGACAGATGTATTTGGAACTCTAAATCAAACACGGTTTGTGCTAGCTTCTTGAAACTTGACACAGTAAAGCAGTTTCACGTTCTATCTCTATGTTCTGTTTCCTCTTGATGTAGCCCTAAGCAGTGACTGGGGAGAAATACTTTCATTGAAAGGGGTTGCCAAGCTTCCAGAAATTACGAGTCTCCAGAAATCTCAGCAACTATGATTTCACCCATACTGGATGATACTTTCAGGTAATGATCAGTACACTAAGCCCACTTGGTTCGCCAAATTTCGTTCTTCTATGTTGAAGCGTTCGTTTCCAGTAACAGTTTGAATTTTGGCGTTTCACTCTGTTTTCTCCTATATTGATAGATGTATTTGGAACTCTAAACCAAACACGGTTTGTGCTAGCTTCTTGAAACTTGACACAGTAAAGCAGTTTCACGTTCTATCTCTATGTTCTGTTTGCTCTTGATGTAGCACTCAGCAGTGACTGAGGAGAAACACTTTCATTGAAAGGGGTTGCCAAGCTTCCCAAAATTGCGAGTCTCCAGAAATCTCAGCAACTATTTTTTAACCCAAACTGGATGATACTTTCAGGTAATGATCAGTACACTAAGCCCACTTGGTTCCCCAAATTTCGTTCTTTTATGTTGAAGCGTTCGCTTCCAGTAACTGTTTGAATTTTGGCGTTTCACTCTGTTTTCTCCTATACTGACAGATGTATTTGGAACTCTAAATCAAACACAGTTTGTGCTAGCTTCTTGAAACTTGACACAGTAAAGCACTTTCACGTTCTATCTCTATGTTCTGTTTCCTCTGGATGTAGCCCTAAGCAGTGACTGGGGAGAAATACTTTCATTGAAAGGGGTTGCCAAGCTTCCAGAAATTACGAGTCTCCAGAAATCTCAGCAACTATGATTTCACCCAACCTGGATGATACTTTCAGGTAATGATCAGTACACTAAGCCCACTTGGTTCGCCAAATTTCGTTCTTCTATGTTGAAGCGTTCGTTTCCAGTAACAGTTTGAATTTTGGCGTTTCACTCTGTTTTCTCCTATACTGACAGATGTATTTGGAACTCTAAATCAAACACGGTTTGTGCTAGCTTCTTGAAACTTGACACACTAAAGCAGTTTCACGTTCTATCTCTATGTTCTGTTTCCTCTTGATGTAGCCCTAAGCAGTGACTGGGGAGAAATACTTTCATTGAAAGGGGTTGCCAAGCTTCCAGAAATTACGAGTCTCCAGAAATCTCAGCAACTATGATTTCACCCATACTGGATGATACTTTCAGGTAATGATCAGTACACTAAGCCCACTTGGTTCGCCAAATTTCGTTCTTCTATGTTGAAGCGTTCGTTTCCAGTAACAGTTTGAATTTTGGCGTTTCACTCTGTTTTCTCCTATATTGATAGATGTATTTGGAACTCTAAACCAAACAGGGTTTGTGCTAGCTTCTTGAAACTTGACACAGTAAAGCAGTTTCACGTTCTATCTCTATGTTCTGTTTGCTCTTGATGTAGCACTCAGCAGTGACTGAGGAGAAACACTTTCATTGAAAGGGGTTGCCAAGCTTCCCAAAATTGCGAGTCTCCAGAAATCTCAGCAACTATTTTTTAACCCAAACTGGATGATACTTTCAGGTAATGATCAGTACACTAAGCCCACTTGGTTCCCCAAATTTCGTTCTTTTATGTTGAAGCGTTCGCTTCCAGTAACTGTTTGAATTTTGGCGTTTCACTCTCTTTTCTCCTATATTGATAGATGTATTTGGAACTCTAAACCAAACACGGTTTGTGCTAGCTTCTTGAAACTTGACACAGTAAAGCAGTTTCACGTTCTATCTCTATGTTCTGTTTCCTCTTGATGTAGCACTCAGCAGTGACTGAGGAGAAACACTTTCATTGAAAGGGGTTGCCAAGCTTCCCAAAATTGCGAGTCTCCAGAAATCTCAGCAACTATTTTTTAACCCAAACTGGATGATACTTTCAGGTAATGATCAGTACACTAAGCTCACTTGGTTCCCCAAATTTCGTTCTTTTATGTTGAAGCGTTCGCTTTCAGTAACTGTTTGAATTTTGGCGTTTCACTCTGTTTTCTCCTATACTGACAGATGTATTTGGAACTCTAAATCAAACACGGTTTGTGCTAGCTTCTTGAAACTTGACACAGTAAAGCAGTTTCACGTTCTATCTCTATGTTCTGTTTCCTCTTGATGTAGCCCTAAGCAGTGACTGGAGAGAAATACTTTCATTGAAAGGGGTTGCCAAGCTTCCAGAAATTACGAGTCTCCAGAAATCTCAGCAACTATGATTTCACCCATACTGGATGATACTTTCAGGTAATGATCAGTACACTAAGCCCACTTGGTTCGCCAAATTTCGTTCTTCTATGTTGAAGCGTTCGTTTCCAGTAACAGTTTGAATTTTGGCGTTTCACTCTGTTTTCTCCTATATTGATAGATGTATTTGGAACTCTAAACCAAACACGGTTTGTGCTAGCTTCTTGAAACTTGACACAGTAAAGCAGTTTCACGTTCTATCTCTATGTTCTGTTTCCTCTTCGATGTAGCACTCAGCAGTGACTGAGGAGAAACACTTTCATTGAAAGGGGTTGCCAAGCTTCCCAAAATTGCGAGTCTCCAGAAATCTCAGCAACTATTTTTTAACCCAAACTGGATGATACTTTCAGGTAATGATCAGTACACTAAGCCCACTTGGTTCCCCAAATTTCGTTCTTCTATGTTGAAGCGTTCGTTTCCAGTAACAGTTTGAATTTTGGCGTTTCACTCTGTTTTCTCCTATATTGATAGATGTATTTGGAACTCTAAACCAAACACGGTTTGTGCTAGCTTCTTGAAACTTGACACAGTAAAGCAGTTTCACGTTCTATCTCTATGTTCTGTTTCCTCTTGATGTAGCACTCAGCAGTGACTGAGGAGAAACACTTTCATTGAAAGGGGTTGCCAAGCTTCCCAAAATTGCGAGTCTCCAGAAATCTCAGCAACTATTTTTTAACCCAAACTGGATGATACTTTCAGGTAATGATCAGTACACTAAGCTCACTTGGTTCCCCAAATTTCGTTCTTTTATGTTGAAGCTTTCGCTTCCAGTAACTGTTTGAATTTTGGCGTTTCACTCTGTTTTCTCCTATACTGACAGATGTATTTGGAACTCTAAATCAAACACAGTTTGTGCTAGCTTCTTGAAACTTGACACAGTAAAGCACTTTCACGTTCTATCTCTATGTTCTGTTTCCTCTGGATGTAGCCCTAAGCAGTGACTGGGGAGAAATACTTTCATTGAAAGGGGTTGCCAAGCTTCCAGAAATTACGAGTCTCCAGAAATCTCAGCAACTATGATTTCACCCAACCTGGATGATACTTTCAGGTAATGATCAGTACACTAAGCCCACTTGGTTCGCCAAATTTCGTTCTTCTATGTTGAAGCGTTCGTTTCCAGTAACAGTTTGAATTTTGGCGTTTCACTCTGTTTTCTCCTATATTGATAGATGTATTTGGAACTCTAAACCAAACACGGTTTGTGCTAGCTTCTTGAAACTTGACACAGTAAAGTAGTTTCACGTTCTATCTCTATGTTCTGTTTGCTCTTGATGTAGCACTCAGCAGTGACTGAGGAGAAACACTTTCATTGAAAGGGGTTGCCAAGCTTCCCAAAATTGCGAGTCTCCAGAAATCTCAGCAACTATTTTTTAACCCAAACTGGATGATACTTTCAGGTAATGATCAGTACACTAAGCCCACTTGGTTCCCCAAATTTCGTTCTTTTATGTTGAAGCGTTCGCTTCCAGTAACTGTTTGAATTTTGGCGTTTCACTCTCTTTTCTCCTATATTGATAGATGTATTTGGAACTCTAAACCAAACACGGTTTGTGCTAGCTTCTTGAAACTTGACACAGTAAAGCAGTTTCACGTTCTATCTCTATGTTCTGTTTCCTCTTGATGTAGCACTCAGCAGTGACTGAGGAGAAACACTTTCATTGAAAGGGGTTGCCAAGCTTCCCAAAATTGCGAGTCTCCAGAAATCTCAGCAACTATTTTTTAACCCAAACTGTATGATACTTTCAGGTAATGATCAGTACACTAAGCTCACTTGGTTCCCCAAATTTCGTTCTTTTATGTTGAAGCGTTCGCTTTCAGTAACTGTTTGAATTTTGGCGTTTCACTCTGTTTTCTCCTATACTGACAGATGTATTTGGAACTCTAAATCAAACACGGTTTGTGCTAGCTTCTTGAAACTTGACACAGTAAAGCAGTTTCACGTTCTATCTCTATGTTCTGTTTCCTCTTGATGTAGCCCTAAGCAGTGACTGGGGAGAAATACTTTCATTGAAAGGGGTTGCCAAGCTTCCAGAAATTACGAGTCTCCAGAAATCTCAGCAACTATGATTTCACCCATACTGGATGATACTTTCAGGTAATGATCAGTACACTAAGCCCACTTGGTTCGCCAAATTTCGTTCTTCTATGTTGAAGCGTTCGTTTCCAGTAACAGTTTGAATTTTGGCGTTTCACTCTGTTTTCTCCTATATTGATAGATGTATTTGGAACTCTAAACCAAACAGGGTTTGTGCTAGCTTCTTGAAACTTGACACAGTAAAGCAGTTTCACGTTCTATCTCTATGTTCTGTTTCCTCTTGATGTAGTACTCAGCAGTGACTGAGGAGAAACACTTTCATTGAAAGGGGTTGCCAAGCTTCCCAAAATTGCGAGTCTCCAGAAATCTCAGCAACTATTTTTTAACCCAAACTGGATGATACTTTCAGGTAATGATCAGTACACTAAGCCCACTTGGTTCCCCAAATTTCGTTCTTTTATGTTGAAGCGTTCGCTTCCAGTAACTGTTTGAATTTTGGCGTTTCACTCTGTTTTCTCATATATTGATAGATGTATTTGGAACTCTAAACCAAACACGGTTTGTGCTAGCTTCTTGAAACTTGACACAGTAAAGCAGTTTCACGTTCTATCTCTATGTTCTGTTTCCTCTTGATGTAGCACTCAGCAGTGACTGAGGAGAAACACTTTCATTGAAAGGGGTTGCCAAGCTTCCCAAAATTGCGAGTCTCCAGAAATCTCAGCAACTATTTTTTAACCCAAACTGGATGATACTTTCAGGTAATGATCAGTACACTAAGCTCACTTGGTTCCCCAAATTTCGTTCTTTTATGTTGAAGCTTTCGCTTCCAGTAACTGTTTGAATTTTGGCGTTTCACTCTGTTTTCTCCTATACTGACAGATGTATTTGGAACTCTAAATCAAACACAGTTTGTGCTAGCTTCTTGAAACTTGACACAGTAAAGCACTTTCACGTTCTATCTCTATGTTCTGTTTCCTCTGGATGTAGCCCTAAGCAGTGACTGGGGAGAAATACTTTCATTGAAAGGGGTTGCCAAGCTTCCAGAAATTACGAGTCTCCAGAAATCTCAGCAACTATGATTTCACCCAACCTGGATGATACTTTCAGGTAATGATCAGTACACTAAGCCCACTTGGTTCGCCAAATTTCGTTCTTCTATGTTGAAGCGTTCGTTTCCAGTAACAGTTTGAATTTTGGCGTTTCACTCTGTTTTCTCCTATACTGACAGATGTATTTGGAACTCTAAATCAAACACGGTTTGTGCTAGCTTCTTGAAACTTGACACAGTAAAGCAGTTTCACGTTCTATCTCTATGTTCTGTTTCCTCTTGATGTAGCCCTAAGCAGTGACTGGGGAGAAATACTTTCATTGAAAGGGGTTGCCAAGCTTCCAGAAATTACGAGTCTCCAGAAATCTCAGCAACTATGATTTCACCCATACTGGATGATACTTTCAGGTAATGATCAGTACACTAAGCCCACTTGGTTCGCCAAATTTCGTTCTTCTATGTTGAAGCGTTCGTTTCCAGTAACAGTTTGAATTTTGGCGTTTCACTCTGTTTTCTCCTATATTGATAGATGTATTTGGAACTCTAAACCAAACACGGTTTGTGCTAGCTTCTTGAAACTTGACACAGTAAAGCAGTTTCACGTTCTATCTCTATGTTCTGTTTCCTCTTCGATGTAGCACTCAGCAGTGACTGAGGAGAAACACTTTCATTGAAAGGGGTTGCCAAGCTTCCCAAAATTGCGAGTCTCCAGAAATCTCAGCAACTATTTTTTAACCCAAACTGGATGATACTTTCAGGTAATGATCAGTACACTAAGCCCACTTGGTTCCCCAAATTTCGTTCTTCTATGTTGAAGCGTTCGTTTCCAGTAACAGTTTGAATTTTGGCGTTTCACTCTGTTTTCTCCTATATTGATAGATGTATTTGGAACTCTAAACCAAAAACGGTTTGTGCTAGCTTCTTGAAACTTGACACAGTAAAGCAGTTTCACGTTCTATCTCTATGTTCTGTTTCCTCTTGATGTAGCACTCAGCAGTGACTGAGGAGAAACACTTTCATTGAAAGGGGTTGCCAAGCTTCCCAAAATTGCGAGTCTCCAGAAATCTCAGCAACTATTTTTTAACCCAAACTGGATGATACTTTCAGGTAATGATCAGTACACTAAGCCCACTTGGTTCCCCAAATTTCGTTCTTTTATGTTGAAGCGTTCGCTTCCAGTAACTGTTTGAATTTTGGCGTTTCACTCTGTTTTCTCCTATACTGACAGATGTATTTGGAACTCTAAATCAAACACAGTTTGTGCTAGCTTCTTGAAACTTGACACAGTAAAGCACTTTCACGTTCTATCTCTATGTTCTGTTTCCTCTGGATGTAGCCCTAAGCAGTGACTGGGGAGAAATACTTTCATTGAAAGGGGTTGCCAAGCTTCCAGAAATTACGAGTCTCCAGAAATCTCAGCAACTATGATTTCACCCAACCTGGATGATACTTTCAGGTAATGATCAGTACACTAAGCCCACTTGGTTCGCCAAATTTCGTTCTTCTATGTTGAAGCGTTCGTTTCCAGTAACAGTTTGAATTTTGGCGTTTCACTCTGTTTTCTCCTATACTGACAGATGTATTTGGAACTCTAAATCAAACACGGTTTGTGCTAGCTTCTTGAAACTTGACACACTAAAGCAGTTTCACGTTCTATCTCTATGTTCTGTTTCCTCTTGATGTAGCCCTAAGCAGTGACTGGGGAGAAATACTTTCATTGAAAGGGGTTGCCAAGCTTCCAGAAATTACGAGTCTCCAGAAATCTCAGCAACTATGATTTCACCCATACTGGATGATACTTTCAGGTAATGATCAGTACACTAAGCCCACTTGGTTCGCCAAATTTCGTTCTTCTATGTTGAAGCGTTCGTTTCCAGTAACAGTTTGAATTTTGGCGTTTCACTCTGTTTTCTCCTATATTGATAGATGTATTTGGAACTCTAAACCAAACACGGTTTGTGCTAGCTTCTTGAAACTTGACACAGTAAAGCAGTTTCACGTTCTATCTCTATGTTCTGTTTGCTCTTGATGTAGCACTCAGCAGTGACTGAGGAGAAACACTTTCATTGAAAGGGGTTGCCAAGCTTCCCAAAATTGCGAGTCTCCAGAAATCTCAGCAACTATTTTTTAACCCAAACTGGATGATACTTTCAGGTAATGATCAGTACACTAAGCCCACTTGGTTCCCCAAATTTCGTTCTTTTATGTTGAAGCGTTCGCTTCCAGTAACTGTTTGAATTTTGGCGTTTCACTCTGTTTTCTCCTATATTGATAGATGTATTTGGAACTCTAAACCAAACACGGTTTGTGCTAGCTTCTTGAAACTTGACACAGTAAAGCAGTTTCACGTTCTATCTCTATGTTCTGTTTCCTCTTGATGTAGCACTCAGCAGTGACTGAGGAGAAACACTTTCATTGAAAGGGGTTGCCAAGCTTCCCAAAATTGCGAGTCTCCAGAAATCTCAGCAACTATTTTTTAACCCAAACTGGATGATACTTTCAGGTAATGATCAGTACACTAAGCTCACTTGGTTCCCCAAATTTCGTTCTTTTATGTTGAAGCGTTCGCTTTCAGTAACTGTTTGAATTTTGGCGTTTCACTCTGTTTTCTCCTATACTGACAGATGTATTTGGAACTCTAAATCAAACACGGTTTGTGCTAGCTTCTTGAAACTTGACACAGTAAAGCAGTTTCACGTTCTATCTCTATGTTCTGTTTCCTCTTGATGTAGCCCTAAGCAGTGACTGGGGAGAAATACTTTCATTGAAAGGGGTTGCCAAGCTTCCAGAAATTACGAGTCTCCAGAAATCTCAGCAACTATGATTTCACCCATACTGGATGATACTTTCAGGTAATGATCAGTACTCTAAGCCCACTTGGTTCGCCAAATTTCGTTCTTCTATGTTGAAGCGTTCGTTTCCAGTAACAGTTTGAATTTTGGCGTTTCACTCTGTTTTCTCCTATATTGATAGATGTATTTGGAACTCTAAACCAAACACGGTTTGTGCTAGCTTCTTGAAACTTGACACAGTAAAGCAGTTTCACGTTCTATCTCTATGTTCTGTTTCCTCTTCGATGTAGCACTCAGCAGTGACTGAGGAGAAACACTTTCATTGAAAGGGGTTGCCAAGCTTCCCAAAATTGCGAGTCTCCAGAAATCTCAGCAACTATTTTTTAACCCAAACTGGATGATACTTTCAGGTAATGATCAGTACACTAAGCCCACTTGGTTCCCCAAATTTCGTTCTTCTATGTTGAAGCGTTCGTTTCCAGTAACAGTTTGAATTTTGGCGTTTCACTCTGTTTTCTCCTATATTGATAGATGTATTTGGAACTCTAAACCAAACACGGTTTGTGCTAGCTTCTTGAAACTTGACACAGTAAAGCAGTTTCACGTTCTATCTCTATGTTCTGTTTCCTCTTGATGTAGCACTCAGCAGTGACTGAGGAGAAACACTTTCATTGAAAGGGGTTGCCAAGCTTCCCAAAATTGCGAGTCTCCAGAAATCTCAGCAACTATTTTTTAACCCAAACTGGATGATACTTTCAGGTAATGATCAGTACACTAAGCCCACTTGGTTCCCCAAATTTCGTTCTTTTATGTTGAAGCGTTCGCTTCCAGTAACTGTTTGAATTTTGGCATTTCACTCTGTTTTCTCCTATATTGATAGATGTATTTGGAACTCTAAACCAAACACGGTTTGTGCTAGCTTCTTGAAACTTGACACAGTAAAGCAGTTTCACGTTCTATCTCTATGTTCTGTTTCCTCTTGATGTAGCACTCAGCAGTGACTGAGGAGAAACACTTTCATTGAAAGGGGTTGCCAAGCTTCCCAAAATTGCGAGTCTCCAGAAATCTCAGCAACTATTTTTTCACCCAAACTGGATGATACTTTCAGGTAATGATCAGTACACTAAGCTCACTTGGTTCCCCAAATTTCGTTCTTTTATGTTGAAGCGTTCGCTTTCAGTAACTGTTTGAATTTTGGCGTTTCACTCTGTTTTCTCCTATACTGACAGATGTATTTGGAACTCTAAATCAAACACGGTTTGTGCTAGCTTCTTGAAACTTGACACAGTAAAGCAGTTTCACGTTCTATCTCTATGTTCTGTTTCCTCTTGATGTAGCCCTAAGCAGTGACTGGGGAGAAATACTTTCATTGAAAGGGGTTGCCAAGCTTCCAGAAATTACGAGTCTCCAGAAATCTCAGCAACTATGATTTCACCCATACTGGATGATACTTTCAGGTAATGATCAGTACACTAAGCCCACTTGGTTCGCCAAATTTCGTTCTTCTATGTTGAAGCGTTCGTTTCCAGTAACAGTTTGAATTTTGGCGTTTCACTCTGTTTTCTCCTATATTGATAGATGTATTTGGAACTCTAAACCAAACACGGTTTGTGCTAGCTTCTTGAAACTTGACACAGTAAAGTAGTTTCACGTTCTATCTCTATGTTCTGTTTCCTCTTCGATGTAGCACTCAGCAGTGACTGAGGAGAAACACTTTCATTGAAAGGGGTTGCCAAGCTTCCCAAAATTGCGAGTCTCCAGAAATCTCAGCAACTATTTTTTAACCCAAACTGGATGATACTTTCAGGTAATGATCAGTACACTAAGCCCACTTGGTTCCCCAAATTTCGTTCTTCTATGTTGAAGCGTTCGTTTCCAGTAACAGTTTGAATTTTGGCGTTTCACTCTGTTTTCTCCTATATTGATAGATGTATTTGGAACTCTAAACCAAACACGGTTTGTGCTAGCTTCTTGAAACTTGACACAGTAAAGCAGTTTCACATTCTATCTCTATGTTCTGTTTCCTCTTGATGTAGCACTCAGCAGTGACTGAGGAGAAACACTTTCATTGAAAGGGGTTGCCAAGCTTCCCAAAATTGCGAGTCTCCAGAAATCTCAGCAACTATTTTTTAACCCAAACTGGATGATACTTTCAGGTAATGATCAGTACACTAAGCCCACTTGGTTCCCCAAATTTCGTTCTTTTATGTTGAAGCGTTCGCTTCCAGTAACTGTTTGAATTTTGGCGTTTCACTCTGTTTTCTCCTATATTGATAGATGTATTTGGAACTCTAAACCAAACACGGTTTGTGCTAGCTTCTTGAAACTTGACACAGTAAAGCAGTTTCACGTTCTATCTCTATGTTCTGTTTCCTCTTGATGTAGCACTCAGCAGTGACTGAGGAGAAACACTTTCATTGAAAGGGGTTGCCAAGCTTCCCAAAATTGCGAGTCTCCAGAAATCTCAGCAACTATTTTTTAACCCAAACTGGATGATACTTTCAGGTAATGATCAGTACACTAAGCTCACTTGGTTCCCCAAATTTCGTTCTGTTATGTTGAAGCGTTCGCTTCCAGTAACTGTTTGAATTTTGGCATTTCACTCTGTTTTCTCCTATACTGACAGATGTATTTGGAACTCTAAATCAAACACGGTTTGTGCTAGCTTCTTGAAACTTGACACAGTAAAGCACTTTCACGTTCTATCTCTATGTTGTGTTTCCTCTGGATGTAGCCCTAAGCAGTGACTGGGGAGAAATACTTTCATTGACAGGGGTTGCCAAGCTTCCAGAAATTATGAGTCTCCAGAAATCTCAGCAACTATGATTTCACCCAACCTGGATGATACTTTCAGGTAATGATCAGTACACTAAGCCCACTTGGTTCGCCAAATTTCGTTCTTCTATGTTGAAGCGTTCGTTTCCAGTAACAGTTTGAATTTTGGCGTTTCACTCTGTTTTCTCCTATACTGACAGATGTATTTGGAACTCTAAATCAAACACGGTTTGTGCTAGCTTCTTGAAACTTGACACAGTAAAGCAGTTTCACGTTCTATCTCTATGTTCTGTTTCCTCTTGATGTAGCCCTAAGCAGTGACTGGGGAGAAATACTTTCATTGAAAGGGGTTGCCAAGCTTCCAGAAATTACGAGTCTCC
This sequence comes from Spermophilus citellus, assembly GCF_964194105.1. NCBI lineage: Eukaryota > Metazoa > Chordata > Mammalia > Rodentia > Sciuridae > Spermophilus > Spermophilus citellus. The sequence continues at coordinate 100,195,669 of NC_138182.1, forward strand.
AGAAATCTCAGCAACTATGATTTCACCCATACTGGATGATACTTTCAGGTAATGATCAGTACACTAAGCCCACTTGGTTCGCCAAATTTCGTTCTTCTATGTTGAAGCGTTCGTTTCCAGTAACAGTTTGAATTTTGGCGTTTCACTCTGTTTTCTCCTATATTGATAGATGTATTTGGAACTCTAAACCAAACAGGGTTTGTGCTAGCTTCTTGAAACTTGACACAGTAAAGCAGTTTCACGTTCTATCTCTATGTTCTGTTTCCTCTTGATGTAGTACTCAGCAGTGACTGAGGAGAAACACTTTCATTGAAAGGGGTTGCCAAGCTTCCCAAAATTGCGAGTCTCCAGAAATCTCAGCAACTATTTTTTAACCCAAACTGGATGATACTTTCAGGTAATGATCAGTACACTAAGCCCACTTGGTTCCCCAAATTTCATTCTTTTATGTTGAAGCGTTCGCTTCCAGTAACTGTTTGAATTTTGGCGTTTCACTCTGTTTTCTCCTATATTGATAGATGTATTTGGAACTCTAAACCAAACACGGTTTGTGCTAGCTTCTTGAAACTTGACACAGTAAAGCAGTTTCACGTTCTATCTCTATGTTCTGTTTCCTCTTGATGTAGCACTCAGCAGTGACTGAGGAGAAACACTTTCATTGAAAGGGGTTGCCAAGCTTCCCAAAATTGCGAGTCTCCAGAAATCTCAGCAACTATTTTTTAACCCAAACTGGATGATACTTTCAGGTAATGATCAGTACACTAAGCTCACTTGGTTCCCCAAATTTCGTTCTTTTATGTTGAAGCTTTCGCTTCCAGTAACTGTTTGAATTTTGGCGTTTCACTCTGTTTTCTCCTATACTGACAGATGTATTTGGAACTCTAAATCAAACACAGTTTGTGCTAGCTTCTTGAAACTTGACACAGTAAAGCACTTTCACGTTCTATCTCTATGTTCTGTTTCCTCTTGATGTAGCCCTAAGCAGTGACTGGGGAGAAATACTTTCATTGAAAGGGGTTGCCAAGCTTCCAGAAATTACGAGTCTCCAGAAATCTCAGCAACTATGATTTCACCCAACCTGGATGATACTTTCAGGTAATGATCAGTACACTAAGCCCACTTGGTTCGCCAAATTTCGTTCTTCTATGTTGAAGCGTTCGTTTCCAGTAACAGTTTGAATTTTGGCGTTTCACTCTGTTTTCTCCTATACTGACAGATGTATTTGGAACTCTAAATCAAACACGGTTTGTGCTAGCTTCTTGAAACTTGACACAGTAAAGCAGTTTCACGTTCTATCTCTATGTTCTGTTTCCTCTTGATGTAGCCCTAAGCAGTGACTGGGGAGAAATACTTTCATTGAAAGGGGTTGCCAAGCTTCCAGAAATTACGAGTCTCCAGAAATCTCAGCAACTATGATTTCACCCATACTGGATGATACTTTCAGGTAATGATCAGTACACTAAGCCCACTTGGTTCGCCAAATTTCGTTCTTCTATGTTGAAGCGTTCGTTTCCAGTAACAGTTTGAATTTTGGCGTTTCACTCTGTTTTCTCCTATATTGATAGATGTATTTGGAACTCTAAACCAAACACGGTTTGTGCTAGCTTCTTGAAACTTGACACAGTAAAGCAGTTTCACGTTCTATCTCTATGTTCTGTTTCCTCTTCGATGTAGCACTCAGCAGTGACTGAGGAGAAACACTTTCATTGAAAGGGGTTGCCAAGCTTCCCAAAATTGCGAGTCTCCAGAAATCTCAGCAACTATTTTTTAACCCAAACTGGATGATACTTTCAGGTAATGATCAGTACACTAAGCCCACTTGGTTCCCCAAATTTCGTTCTTCTATATTGAAGCGTTCGTTTCCAGTAACAGTTTGAATTTTGGCGTTTCACTCTGTTTTCTCCTATATTGATAGATGTATTTGGAACTCTAAACCAAACACGGTTTGTGCTAGCTTCTTGAAACTTGACACAGTAAAGCAGTTTCACGTTCTATCTCTATGTTCTGTTTCCTCTTGATGTAGCACTCAGCAGTGACTGAGGAGAAACACTTTCATTGAAAGGGGTTGCCAAGCTTCCCAAAATTGCGAGTCTCCAGAAATCTCAGCAACTATTTTTTAACCCAAACTGGATGATACTTTCAGGTAATGATCAGTACACTAAGCCCACTTGGTTCCCCAAATTTCGTTCTTTTATGTTGAAGCGTTCGCTTCCAGTAACTGTTTGAATTTTGGCGTTTCACTCTGTTTTCTCCTATACTGACAGATGTATTTGGAACTCTAAATCAAACACAGTTTGTGCTAGCTTCTTGAAACTTGACACAGTAAAGCACTTTCACGTTCTATCTCTATGTTCTGTTTCCTCTGGATGTAGCCCTAAGCAGTGACTGGGGAGAAATACTTTCATTGAAAGGGGTTGCCAAGCTTCCAGAAATTACGAGTCTCCAGAAATCTCAGCAACTATGATTTCACCCAACCTGGATGATACTTTCAGGTAATGATCAGTACACTAAGCCCACTTGGTTCGCCAAATTTCGTTCTTCTATGTTGAAGCGTTCGTTTCCAGTAACAGTTTGAATTTTGGCGTTTCACTCTGTTTTCTCCTATACTGACAGATGTATTTGGAACTCTAAATCAAACACGGTTTGTGGTAGCTTCTTGAAACTTGACACACTAAAGCAGTTTCACGTTCTATCTCTATGTTCTGTTTCCTCTTGATGTAGCCCTAAGCAGTGACTGGGGAGAAATACTTTCATTGAAAGGGGTTGCCAAGCTTCCAGAAATTACGAGTCTCCAGAAATCTCAGCAACTATGATTTCACCCATACTGGATGATACTTTCAGGTAATGATCAGTACACTAAGCCCACTTGGTTCGCCAAATTTCGTTCTTCTATGTTGAAGCGTTCGTTTCCAGTAACAGTTTGAATTTTGGCGTTTCACTCTGTTTTCTCCTATATTGATAGATGTATTTGGAACTCTAAACCAAACACGGTTTGTGCTAGCTTCTTGAAACTTGACACAGTAAAGCAGTTTCACGTTCTATCTCTATGTTCTGTTTGCTCTTGATGTAGCACTCAGCAGTGACTGAGGAGAAACACTTTCATTGAAAGGGGTTGCCAAGCTTCCCAAAATTGCGAGTCTCCAGAAATCTCAGCAACTATTTTTTAACCCAAACTGGATGATACTTTCAGGTAATGATCAGTACACTAAGCCCACTTGGTTCCCCAAATTTCGTTCTTTTATGTTGAAGCGTTCGCTTCCAGTAACTGTTTGAATTTTGGCGTTTCACTCTCTTTTCTCCTATATTGATAGATGTATTTGGAACTCTAAACCAAACACGGTTTGTGCTAGCTTCTTGAAACTTGACACAGTAAAGCAGTTTCACGTTCTATCTCTATGTTCTGTTTCCTCTTGATGTAGCACTCAGCAGTGACTGAGGAGAAACACTTTCATTGAAAGGGGTTGCCAAGCTTCCCAAAATTGCGAGTCTCCAGAAATCTCAGCAACTATTTTTTAACCCAAACTGGATGATACTTTCAGGTAATGATCAGTACACTAAGCTCACTTGGTTCCCCAAATTTCGTTCTTTTATGTTGAAGCGTTCGCTTTCAGTAACTGTTTGAATTTTGGCGTTTCACTCTGTTTTCTCCTATACTGACAGATGTATTTGGAACTCTAAATCAAACACGGTTTGTGCTAGCTTCTTGAAACTTGACACAGTAAAGCAGTTTCACGTTCTATCTCTATGTTCTGTTTCCTCTTGATGTAGCCCTAAGCAGTGACTGGGGAGAAATACTTTCATTGAAAGGGGTTGCCAAGCTTCCAGAAATTACGAGTCTCCAGAAATCTCAGCAACTATGATTTCACCCATACTGGATGATACTTTCAGGTAATGATCAGTACACTAAGCCCACTTGGTTCGCCAAATTTCGTTCTTCTATGTTGAAGCGTTCGTTTCCAGTAACAGTTTGAATTTTGGCGTTTCACTCTGTTTTCTCCTATATTGATAGATGTATTTGGAACTCTAAACCAAACACGGTTTGTGCTAGCTTCTTGAAACTTGACACAGTAAAGCAGTTTCACGTTCTATCTCTATGTTCTGTTTCCTCTTCGATGTAGCACTCAGCAGTGACTGAGGAGAAACACTTTCATTGAAAGGGGTTGCCAAGCTTCCCAAAATTGCGAGTCTCCAGAAATCTCAGCAACTATTTTTTAACCCAAACTGGATGATACTTTCAGGTAATGATCAGTACACTAAGCCCACTTGGTTCCCCAAATTTCGTTCTTCTATGTTGAAGCGTTCGTTTCCAGTAACAGTTTGAATTTTGGCGTTTCACTCTGTTTTCTCCTATATTGATAGATGTATTTGGAACTCTAAACCAAACACGGTTTGTGCTAGCTTCTTGAAACTTGACACAGTAAAGCAGTTTCACGTTCTATCTCTATGTTCTGTTTCCTCTTGATGTAGCACTCAGCAGTGACTGAGGAGAAACACTTTCATTGAAAGGGGTTGCCAAGCTTCCCAAAATTGCGAGTCTCCAGAAATCTCAGCAACTATTTTTTAACCCAAACTGGATGATACTTTCAGGTAATGATCAGTACACTAAGCCCACTTGGTTCCCCAAATTTCGTTCTTTTATGTTGAAGCGTTCGCTTCCAGTAACTGTTTGAATTTTGGCGTTTCACTCTGTTTTCTCCTATATTGATAGATGTATTTGGAACTCTAAACCAAACACGGTTTGTGCTAGCTTCTTGAAACTTGACACAGTAAAGCAGTTTCACGTTCTATCTCTATGTTCTGTTTCCTCTTGATGTAGCACTCAGCAGTGACTGAGGAGAAACACTTTCATTGAAAGGGGTTGCCAAGCTTCCCAAAATTGCGAGTCTCCAGAAATCTCAGCAACTATTTTTTAACCCAAACTGGATGATACTTTCAGGTAATGATCAGTACACTAAGCCCACTTGGTTCCCCAAATTTCGTTCTTTTATGTTGAAGCGTTCGCTTCCAGTAACTGTTTGAATTTTGGCGTTTCACTCTGTTTTCTCCTATATTGATAGATGTATTTGGAACTCTAAACCAAACACGGTTTGTGCTAGCTTCTTGAAACTTGACACAGTAAAGCAGTTTCACGTTCTATCTCTATGTTCTGTTTCCTCTTGATGTAGCACTCAGCAGTGACTGAGGAGAAACACTTTCATTGAAAGGGGTTGCCAAGCTTCCCAAAATTGCGAGTCTCCAGAAATCTCAGCAACTATTTTTTAACCCAAACTGGATGATACTTTCAGGTAATGATCAGTACACTAAGCTCACTTGGTTCCCCAAATTTCGTTCTGTTATGTTGAAGCGTTCGCTTCCAGTAACTGTTTGAATTTTGGCATTTCACTCTGTTTTCTCCTATACTGACAGATGTATTTGGAACTCTAAATCAAACACGGTTTGTGCTAGCTTCTTGAAACTTGACACAGTAAAGCACTTTCACGTTCTATCTCTATGTTGTGTTTCCTCTGGATGTAGCCCTAAGCAGTGACTGGGGAGAAATACTTTCATTGACAGGGGTTGCCAAGCTTCCAGAAATTATGAGTCTCCAGAAATCTCAGCAACTATGATTTCACCCAACCTGGATGATACTTTCAGGTAATGATCAGTACACTAAGCCCACTTGGTTCGCCAAATTTCGTTCTTCTATGTTGAAGCGTTCGTTTCCAGTAACAGTTTGAATTTTGGCGTTTCACTCTGTTTTCTCCTATACTGACAGATGTATTTGGAACTCTAAATCAAACACGGTTTGTGCTAGCTTCTTGAAACTTGACACACTAAAGCAGTTTCACGTTCTATCTCTATGTTCTGTTTCCTCTTGATGTAGCCCTAAGCAGTGACTGGGGAGAAATACTTTCATTGAAGGGGTTGCCAAGATTCCAGAAATTACGAGTCTCCAGAAATCTCAGCAACTATGATTTCACCCATACTGGATGATACTTTCAGGTAATGATCATTACACTAAGCCCACTTGGTTCGCCAAATTTCGTTCTTCTATGTTGAAGCGTTCGTTTCCAGTAACAGTTTGAATTTTGGCGTTTCACTCTGTTTTCTCCTATATTGATAGATGTATTTGGAACTCTAAACCAAACACGGTTTGTGCTAGCTTCTTGAAACTTGACACAGTAAAGCAGTTTCACGTTCTATCCCTATGTTCTGTTTCCTCTTCGATGTAGCACTCAGCAGTGACTGAGGAGAAACACTTTCATTGAAAGGGGTTGCCAAGCTTCCCAAAATTGCGAGTCTCCAGAAATCTCAGCAACTATTTTTTAACCCAAACTGGATGATACTTTCAGGTAATGATCAGTACACTAATCCCACTTGGTTCCCCAAATTTCGTTCTTCTATGTTGAAGCGTTCGTTTCCAGTAACAGTTTGAATTTTGGCGTTTCACTCTGTTTTCTCCTATATTGATAGATGTATTTGGAACTCTAAACCAAACACGGTTTGTCCTAGCTTCTTGAAACTTGACACAGTAAAGCAGTGTCACGTTCTATCTCTATGTTCTGTTTCCTCTTGATGTAGCACTCAGCAGTGACTGAGGAGAAACACTTTCATTGAAAGGGGTTGCCAAGCTTCCAGAAATTACGAGTCTCCAGAAATCTCAGCAACTATGATTTCACCCAAACTGGATGATACTTTCAGGTAATGATCAGTACACTAAGCCCACTTGGTTCCCCAAATTTCGTTCTTCTATGTTGATGCGTTCGCTTCCAGTAACTGTTTGAATTTTGGCGTTTCACTCTGTTTTCTCGTATACTGACAGATGTATTCGGAACTCTAAATCAAACACGGTTTGTGCTAGCTTCTTGAAACTTGACACAGTAAAGCAGTTTCACGTTCTATCACTATGTTCTGTTTCCTCTGGATGTAGCCCTAAGCAGTGACTGGGGAAAAATACTTTCATTGACAGAGGTTGCCAAGCTTCCAGAAATTACGAGTCTCCAGAAATCTCAGCAACTATGATTTCACCCAAACTGGATGATACTTTCAGGTTATGATCAGTACACTAAGCCCACTTGGTTCCCCAAATTTCGTTCTTCTATGTTGAAGCGTTCGTTTCCAGTAACAGTTTGAATTTTGGCGTTTCACTCTGTTTTCTCCTATATTGATAGATGTATTTGGAACTCTAACCCAAACACGGTTTGTGCTAGCTTCTTGAAACTTGACACAGTAAAGCAGTTTCACGTTCTATCTCTATGTTCTGTCTCCTCTTGATGTAGCCCTAAGCAGTGACTGGGGAGAAACACTTTCATTGAAAGGGGTTGCCAAGACTCCAAAAATTACGAGTCTCCAGAAATCTCAGCATCTATTTTTTCACCCAAACTTGATGATACTTTCAGGTAATGATGAGTACGCTAAGCCCACTGGGTTCCCCAAATTTCGTTCTTCTATGTTGAAGCGTTCGTTTCCAGTAACAGTTTGAATTTTGGCGTTTCACTCTGTTTTCTCCTATATTGATAGATGTATTTGGAACTCTAAATCAAACACGGTTTGTGCTAGCTTCTTGAAACTTGACACAGTAAAGCAGTTTCACGTTCTATATCTATGTTCTGTTTCCTCTTGATGTAGCACTCAGCAGTGACTGAGGAGAAATACTTTCATTGACAGGGGTTGCCAAGCTTCCAGAAATTACGAGTCTCCAGAAATCTCAGCAACTATGATTTCACCCAAACTGGATGATACTTTCAGGTAATAATAGGTACACTAAGCCCACTTGGTTCCCCAAATTTCGTTCTTCTATGTTGAAGCGTTCGTTTCCAGTAACAGTTTGAATTTTGGCGTTTCACTCTGTTTTCTCCTATATTGATAGATGTATTTGGAACTCTAAATCAAACACGGTTTGTGCTACCTTCTTCAAACTTGACACAGTAAAGCAGTTTCAAGTTCTATCTCTATGTTCTGTTTCCTCTTGATGTAGCACTCAGCAGTGACTGAGGAGAAACACTTTCATTGAAAGGGGTTGCCAAGCTTCCCAAAATTGCGAGTCTCCAGAAATCTCAGTAACTATTTTTTCAGCCAAACTGGATGATACTTTCAGGTAATGATCAGTACACTAAGCTCACTTGGTTCCCCAAATTTCGTTCTTTTATGTTGAAGCGTTCGCTTCCAGTAACTGTTTGAATTTTGGCGTTTCACTCTGTTTTCTCCTATACTGACAGATGTATTTGGAACTCTAAATCAAACACGGTTGTGCTAGCTTCTTGAAACTTGACACACTAAAGCAGTTTCACGTTCTATCTCTATGTTCTGTTTCCTCTTGATGTAGCCCTAAGCAGTGACTGGGGAGAAATACTTTCATTGAAAGGGGTTGCCAAGCTTCCAGAAATTACGAGTCTCCAGAAATCTCAGCAACTATGATTTCACCCATACTGGATGATACTTTCAGGTAATGATCAGTACACTAAGCCCACTTGGTTCGCCAAATTTCGTTCTTCTATGTTGAAGCGTTCGTTTCCAGTAACAGTTTGAATTTTGGCGTTTCACTCTGTTTTCTCCTATATTGATAGATGTATTTGGAACTCTAAACCAAACACGGTTTGTGCTAGCTTCTTGAAACTTGACACAGTAAAGCAGTTTCACGTTCTATCTCTATGTTCTGTTTCCTCTTCGATGTAGCACTCAGCAGTGACTGAGGAGAAACACTTTCATTGAAAGGGGTTGCCAAGCTTCCCAAAATTGCGAGTCTCCAGAAATCTCAGCAACTATTTTTTAACCCAAACTGGATGATACTTTCAGGTAATGATCAGTACACTAATCCCACTTGGTTCCCCAAATTTCGTTCTTCTATGTTGAAGCGTTCGTTTCCAGTAACAGTTTGAATTTTGGCGTTTCACTCTGTTTTCTCCTATATTGATAGATGTATTTGGAACTCTAAACCAAACACGGTTTGTCCTAGCTTCTTGAAACTTGACACAGTAAAGCAGTGCCACGTTCTATCTCTATGTTCTGTTTCCTCTTGATGTAGCACTCAGCAGTGACTGAGGAGAAACACTTTCATTGAAAGGGTTTGCCAAGCTTCCAGAAATTACGAGTCTCCAGAAATCTCAGCAACTATGATTTCACCCAAACTGGATGATACTTTCAGGTAATGATCAGTACACTAAGCCCACTTGGTTCCCCAAATTTCGTTCTTCTATGTTGATGCGTTCGCTTCCAGTAACTGTTTGAATTTTGGCGTTTCACTCTGTTTTCTCCTATACTGACAGATGTATTTGGAACTCTAAATCAAACACGGTTTGTGCTAGCTTCTTGAAACTTGACACAGTAAAGCAGTTTCACGTTCTATCACTATGTTCTGTTTCCTCTGGATGTAGCCCTAAGCAGTGACTGGGGAAAAATACTTTCATTGACAGAGGTTGCCAAGCTTCCAGAAATTACGAGTCTCCAGAAATCTCAGCAACTATGATTTCACCCAAACTGGATGATACTTTCAGGTAATGATGAGTACACTAAGCCCACTTGGTTCCCCAAATTTCGTTCTTCTATGTGGAAGCGTTCGTTTCCAGTAACAGTTTGAATTTTGGCGTTTCACTCTGTTTTCTCCTATATTGATAGATGTATTTGGAACTCTAACCCAAACACGGTTTGTGCTAGCTTCTTGAAACTTGACACTGTAAAGCAGTTTCACGTTCTATCTCTATGTTCTGTCTCCTCTTGATGTAGCCCTAAGCAGTGACTGGGGAGAAACACTTTCATTGAAAGGGGTTGCCAAGCTTCCAAAAATTACGAGTCTCCAGAAATCTCAGCATCTATTTTTTCACCCAAACTTGATGATACTTTCAGGTAATGATGAGTACGCTAAGCCCACTGGGTTCCCCAAATTTCGTTCTTCTATGTTGAAGCGTTCGTTTCCAGTAACAGTTTGAATTTTGGCGTTTCACTCTGTTTTCTCCTATATTGATAGATGTATTTGGAACTCTAAACCAAACACGGTTTGTGCTAGCTTCTTGAAACTTGACACAGTAAAGCAGTTTCACGTTCTATATCTATGTTCTGTTTCCTCTTGATGTAGCACTCAGCAGTGACTGAGGAGAAATACTTTCATTGACAGGGGTTGCCAAGCTTCCAGAAATTACGAGTCTCCAGAAATCTCAGCAACTATGATTTCACCCAAACTGGATGATACTTTCAGGTAATAATAGGTACACTAAGCCCACTTGGTTCCCCAAATTTCGTTCTTCTATGTTGAAGCGTTCGTTTCCAGTAACAGTTTGAATTTTGGCGTTTCACTCTGTTTTCTCCTATATTGATAGATGTATTTGGAACTCTAAATCAAACACGGTTTGTGCTACCTTCTTCAAACTTGACAAAGTAAAGCAGTTTCAAGTTCTATCAATAGGTTCTCTTTCCTCTTGATGTAGCACTCAGCAGTGACTGAGGAGAAACACTTTCATTGAAAGGGGTTGCCAAGCTTCCCGAAATTGCGAGTCTCCAGAAATCTCAGCAACTATTTTTTAACCCAAACTGGATGATACTTTCAGGTAATGATCAGTACACTAAGCTCACTTGGTTCCCCAAATTTCGTTCTTTTATGTTGAAGCGTTCGCTTCCAGTAACTGTTTGAATTTTGGCGTTTCACTCTGTTTTCTCCTATACTGACAGATGTATTTGGAACTCTAAATCAAACACGGTTTGTGCTAGCCTCATGAAACTTGACACACTAAAGCAGTTTCACGTTCTATCTCTATGTTCTGTTTCCTCTTGATGTAGCCCTAAGCAGTGACTGGGGAGAAATACTTTCATTGAAAGGGGTTGCCAAGCTTCCAGAAATTACGAGTCTCCAGAAATCTCAGCAACTATGATTTCACCCATACTGGATGATACTTTCAGGTAATGATCAGTACACTAAGCCCAATTGGTTCGCCATATTTCGTTCTTCTATGTTGAAGCGTTCGTTTCCAGTAACAGTTTGAATTTTGGTGTTTCACTCTGTTTTCTCCTATATTGATAGATGTATTTGGAACTCTAACCCAAACACGGTTTGTGCTAGCTTCTTGAAACTTGACACAGTAAAGCAGTTTCACGTTCTATCTCTATGTTCTGTCTCCTCTTGATGTAGCCCTAAGCAGTGACTGGGGAGAAACACTTTCATTGAAAGGGGTTGCCAAGCTTCCAAAAATTACGAGTCTCCAGAAATCTCAGCATCTATTTTTTCACCCAAACTTGATGATACTTACAGGTAATGATGAGTACGCTAAGCCCACTGGGTCCCCAAATTTCGTTCTTCTATGTTGAAGCATTCGTTTCCAGTAACAGTTTGAATTTTGGCGTTTCACTCTGTTTTCTCCTATATTGATAGATGTATTTGTAACTCTAAACCAAACACGGTTTGTGCTAGCTTCTTGAAACTTGACACAGTAAAGCAGTTTCACGTTCTATATCTATGTTCTGTTTCCTCTTGATGTAGCACTCAGCAGTGACTGAGGAGAAACACTTTCATTGAAAGGGGTTGCCAAGCTTCCCAAAATTGCGAGTCTCCAGAAATCTCAGCAACTATTTTTTAACCCAAACTGGATGATACTTTCAGGTAATGATCAGTACACTAAGCCCACTTGGTTCCCCAAATTTCGTTCTTCTATGTTGAAGCGTTCGTTTCCAGTAACAGTTTGAATTTTGGCGTTTCACTCTGTTTTCTCCTATATTGATACATGTATTTGGAACTCTAAACCAAACACGGTTTGTGCTAGCTTCTTGAAACTTGACACAGTAAAGCAGTTTCACGTTCTATCTCTATGTTCTGTTTCCTCTTGATGTAGCACTCAGCAGTGACTGAGGAGAAACACTTTCATTGAAAGGGGTTGCCAAGCTTCCCAAAATTGCGAGTCTCCAGAAATCTCAGCAACTATTTTTTAACCCAAACTGTATGATACTTTCAGGTAATGATCAGTACACTAAGCTCACTAGGTTCCCCAAATTTCGTTCTTTTATGTTGAAGCGTTCGCTTCCAGTAACTGTTTGAATTTTGGCGTTTCACTCTGTTTTCTCCTATATTGATAGATGTATTTGGAACTCTAAACCAAACACGGTTTGTGCTAGCTTCTTGAAACTTGACACAGTAAAGCAGTTTCACGTTCTATCTCTATGTTCTGTTTCCTCTTGATGTAGCACTCAGCAGTGACTGAGGAGAAACACTTTAATTGAAAGGGGTTGCCATGCTTCCCAAAATTGCGAGTCTCCAGAAATCTCAGCAACTATTTTTTAACCCAAACTGGATGATACTTTCAGGTAATGATCAGTACACTAAGCTCACTTGGTTCCCCAAATATCGTTCTTTTATGTTGAAGCGTTCGCTTCCAGTAACTGTTTGAATTTTGGCGTTTCACTCTGTTTTCTCCTATACTGACAGATGTATTTGGAACTCTAAATCAAACACGGTTTGTGCTAGCTTCTTGAAACTTGACACAGTAAAGCACTTTCACGTTCTATCTCTATGTTCTGTTTCCTCTGGATGTAGCCCTAAGCAGTGACTGGGGAGAAATACTTTCATTGACAGGGGTTGCCAAGCTTCCAGAAATTACGAGTCTCCAGAAATCTCAGCAACTATGATTTCACCCAACCTGGATGATACTTTCAGGTAATGATCAGTACACTAAGCCCACTTGGTTCGCCAAATTTTGTTCTTCTATGTTGAAGCGTTCGATTCCAGTAACAGTTTGAATTTTGGCGTTTTACTCTGTTTTCTCCTATATTGATAGATGTATTTGGAACTCTAAATCAAACACGGTTTGTGCTAGCTTCTTGAAACTTGACACAATAAAGCAGTTTCAAGTTCTATCTCTATGTTCTGTCTCCTCTTGATGTAGCCCTAAGCAGTGACTGGGGAGAAACACTTTCATTGAAAGGGGTTGCCAAGCTTCCAAAAATTACGAGTCTCCAGAAATCTCAGCATCTATTTTTTCACCCAAACTGGATGATACTTTCAGGTAATGATGAGTACGCTAAGCCCACTGGGTTCCCCAAATTTCGTTCTTCTATGTTGAAGCGTTCGTTTCCAGTAACAGTTTGAATTTTGGCGTTTCACTCTGTTTTCTCCTATATTGATAGATGTATTTGGAACTCTAAACCAAACACGGTTTGTGCTAGCTTCTTGAAACTTGACACAGTAAAGCAGTTTCACGTTCTATCCCTATGTTCTGTTTCCTCTTCGATGTAGCACTCAGCAGTGACTGAGGAGAAACACTTTCATTGAAAGGGGTTGCCAAGCTTCCCAAAATTGCGAGTCTCCAGAAATCTCAGCAACTATTTTTCACCCAAACTGGATGATACTTTCAGGTAATGATCAGTACACTAAGCTCACTTTGTTCCCCAAATTTCGTTCTTTTATGTTGAAGCGTTCGCTTCCAGTAACTGTTTGAATTTTGGCGTTTCACTCTGTTTTCTCCTATATTGATAGATGTATTTGGAACTCTAAACCAAACACGGTTTGTGCTAGCTTCTTGAAACTTGACACAGTAAAGCAGTTTCTCGTTCTATCTCTATGTTCTGTTTCCTCTTGATGTAGCACTCAGCAGTGACTGAGGAGAAACACTTTCATTGAAAGGGGTTGCCATGCTTCCCAAAATTGCGAGTCTCCAGAAATCTCAGCAACTATTTTTTAACCCAAACTGGATGATACTTTCAGGTAATGATCAGTACACTAAGCCCACTTGGTTCGCCAAATTTCGTTCTTCTATGTTGAAGCGTTCGATTCCAGTAACAGTTTGAATTTTGGCGTTTTACTCTGTTTTGTCCTATATTGATAGATGTATTTGGAACTCTAAATCAAACACGGTTTGTGCTAGCTTCTTGAAACTTGACACAATAAAGCAGTTTCAAGTTCTATCTCTATGTTCTGTCTCCTCTTGATGTAGCCCTAAGCAGTGACTGGGGAGAAACACTCTCATTGAAAGGGGTTGCCAAGCTTCCAAAAATTACGAGTCTCCAGAAATCTCAGCATCTATTTTTTCACCCAAACTGGATGATACGTACAGGTAATGATGAGTACGCTAAGCCCACTGGGTTCCCAAAATTTCGTTCTTCTATGTTGAAACGTTCGTTTCCAGTAACAGTTTGAATTTTGGCGTTTCACTCTTGTTTTCTCCTATATTGATAGATGTATTTGGAACTCTAACCCAAACACGGTTTGTGCTAGCTTCTTGAAACTTGACACAGTAAAGCAGTTTCACGTTCTATCTCTATGTTCTGTTTCCTCTTGATGTAGCACTCAGCAGTGACTGAGGAGAAACACTTTAATTGAAAGGGGTTGCCAAGCTCCCCAAAACTGCGAGTCTCCAGAAATCTCAGCAACTATTTTTTCACCCAAACTGGATGATACTTTCAGGTAATGATCAGTACACTAAGCTCACTTGGTTCCCCAAATTTCGTTCTTTTATGTTGAAGCGTTCACTTCCAGTAACTGTTTGAATTTTGGCGTTTCACTCTGTTTCCTCCTATACTGACAGATGTATTTGGAACTCTAAATCAAACACGGTTTGTGCTAACTTCTTGAAACTTGACACAGTAAAGCAGTTTCAAGTTCTATCTCTATGTTTTCTTTCCTCTTGATGTAGCACTCAGCAGTGACTGAGGAGAAACACTTTCATTGAAAGGGGTTGCCAAGCTTTTAGAAATTACGAGTCTCCAGAAATCTCAGCAACTATGATTTCACCCAAACTGGATGATACTTTCAGGTAATGATCAGTACACTAAGCCCACTTGGTTCCCCAAATTTCGTTCTTCTATGTTGATGCGTTCGCTTCCAGTAACTGTTTGAATTTTGGCGTTTCACTCTTTTTTTTCCTATACTGACAGATGTATTTGGAACTCTAAATCAAACACGGTTTGTGCTAGCTTCTTGAAACTTGACACAGTAAAGCAGTTTCACGTTCTATCACTATGTTCTGTTTCCTCTGGATGTAGCCCTAAGCAGTGACTGGGGAAAAATACTTTCATTGACAGAGGTTCCCAAGCTTCCAGAAATTACGAGTCTCCAGAAATCTCAGCAACAATGATTTCACCCAAACTGGATGATACTTTCAGGTAATGATCAGTACACTAAGCCCACTTGGTTCCCCAAATTTCGTTCTTCTATGTTGAAGCGTTCGTTTCCAGTAACAGTTTGAATTTTGGCGTTTCACTCTGTTTTCTCCTATATTGATAGATGTATTTGGAACTCTAACCCAAACACGGTTTGTGCTAGCTTCTTGAAACTTGACACAGTAAAGCAGTTTCACATTCTATCTCTATGTTCTGTCTCCTCTTGATGTAGCCCTAAGCAGTGACTGGGGAGAAACACTTTCATTGAAAGGGGTTGCCAAGACTCCAAAAATTACGAGTCTCCAGAAATCTCAGCATCTATTTTTTCACCCAAACTTGATGATACTTTCAGGTAATGATGAGTACGCTAAGCCCACTGGGTTCCCCAAATTTCGTTCTTCTATGTTGAAGCGTTCGTTTCCAGTAACAGTTTGAATTTTGGCGTTTCACTCTGTTTTCTCCTATATTGATAGATGTATTTGGAACTCTAACCCAAACATGGTTTGTGCTAGCTTCTTGAAACTTGACACAGTAAAGCAGTTTCACGTTCTATCTCTATGTTCTGTTTCCTCTTGATGTAGCACTCAGCAGTGACTGAGGAGAAACTCTTTCATTGAAAGGGGTTGCCAAGCTCCCCAAAACTGCGAGTCTCCAGAAATCTCAGCAACTATTTTTTCACCCAAACTGGATGATACTTTCAGGTAATGATCAGTACACTAAGCTCACTTGGTTCCCCAAATTTCGTTCTTTTATGTTGAAGCGTTCGCTTCCAGTAACTGTTTGAATTTTGGCGTTTCACTCTGTTTTCTCCTATACTGACAGATGTATTTGGAACTCTAAATCAAACACGGTTTGTGCTAGCTTCTTGAAACTTGACACAGTAAAGCAGTTTCAAGTTCTATCTCTATGTTTTCTTTCCTCTTGATGTAGCACTCAGCAGTGACTGAGGAGAAACACTTTCATTGAAAGGGGTTGCCAAGCTTTTAGAAATTACGAGTCTCCAGAAATCTCAGCAACTATGATTTCACCCAAACTGGATGATACTTTCAGGTAACGATCAGTACACTAAGCCCACTTGGTTCCCCAAATTTCGTTCTTCTATGTTGATGCGTTCGCTTCCAGTAACTGTTTGAATTTTGGCGTTTCACTCTGTTTTCTCCTATACTGACAGATGTATTTGGAACTCTAAATCAAACACGGTTTGTGCTAGCTTCTTGAAACTTGACACAGTAAAGCAGTTTCACGTTCTATCACTATGTTCTGTTTCCTCTGGATGTAGCCCTAAGCAGTGACTGGGGAAAAATACTTTCATTGACAGAGGTTGCCAAGCTTCCAGAAATTACGAGTCTCCAGAAATCTCAGCAACTATGATTTCACCCAAACTGGATGATACTTTCAGGTAATGATCAGTACACTAAGCCCACTTGGTTCCCCAAATTTCGTTCTTCTATGTTGAAGCGTTCGTTTCCAGTAACAGTTTGAATTTTGGCGTTTCACTCTGTTTTCTCCTATATTGATAGATGTATTTGGAACTCTAACCCAAACACGGTTTGTGCTAGCTTCTTGAAACTTGACACAGTAAAGCAGTTTCACATTCTATCTCTATGTTCTGTCTCCTCTTGATGTAGCCCTAAGCAGTGACTGGGGAGAAACACTTTCATTGAAAGGGGTTGCCAAGCTTCCAAAAATTACGAGTCTCCAGAAATCTCAGCATCTATTTTTTCACCCAAACTTGATGATACTTTCAGGTAATGATGAGTACGCTAAGCCCACTGGGTTCCCCAAATTTCGTTCTTCTATGTTGAAGCGTTCGTTTCCAGTAACAGTTTGAATTTTGGCGTTTCACTCTGTTTTCTCCTATATTGATAGATGTATTTGGAACTCTAAACCAAACACGGTTTGTGCTAGCTTCTTGAAACTTGACACAGTAAAGCAGTTTCACGTTCTATATCTATGTTCTGTTTCCTCTTGATGTAGCACTCAGCAGTGACTGAGGAGAAACACTTTCATTGAAAGGGGTTGCCAAGCTTCCCAAAATTGCGAGTCTCCAGAAATCTCAGCAACTATTTTTTAACCCAAACTGGATGATACTTTCAGGTAATGATCAGTACACTAAGCCCACTTGGTTCCCCAAATTTCGTTCTTCTATGTTAAAGCGTTCGTTTCCAGTAACAGTTTGAATTTTGGCGTTTCACTCTGTTTTCTCCTATATTGATACATGTATTTGGAACTCTAAACCAAACACGGTTTGTGCTAGCTTCTTGAAACTTGACACAGTAAAGCAGTTTCACGTTCTATCTCTATGTTCTGTTTCCTCTTGATGTAGCACTCAGCAGTGACTGAGGAGAAACACTTTCATTGAAAGGGGTTGCCAAGCTTCCCAAAATTGCGAGTCTCCAGAAATTTCAGCAACTATTTTTTAACCCAAACTGGATGATACTTTCAGGTAATGATCAGTACACTAACCTCACTTGGTTCCCCAAATTTCGTTCTTCTATGTTGAAGCGTTCGCTTCCAGTAACTGTTTGAATTTTGGCATTTCACTCTGTTTTCTCCTATACTGACAGATGTATTTGGAACTCTAAATCAAACACGGTTTGTGCTAGCTTCTTGAAACTTGACACAGTAAAGCAGTTTCACGTTCTATCTCTATGTTCTGTTTCCTCTGGATGTAGCCCTAAGCAGTGACTGGGGAGAAATACTTTCATTGACAGGGGTTGCCAAGCTTCCAGAAATTACGAGTCTCCAGAAATCTCAGCAACTATGATTTCACCCAAACTGGATGATACTTTCAGGTAATAATAGGTACACTAAGCCCACTTGGTTCCCCAAATTTCGTTCTTCTATGTTGAAGCGTTCGTTTCCAGTAACAGTTTGAATTTTGGCGTTTCACTCTGTTTTCTCCTATATTGATAGATGTATTTGGAACTCTAAACCAAACACGGTTTGTGCTAGCTTCTTGAAACTTGACACAGTAAAGCAGTTTCACGTTCTATCTCTATGTTCTGTTTCCTCTTCGATGTAGCACTCAGCAGTGACTGAGGAGAAACACTTTCATTTAAAGGGGTTGCCAAGCTTCCCAAAATTGCGAGTCTCCAGAAATCTCAGCAACTATTTTTTCACCCAAACTGGATGATACTTTCAGGTAATGATCAGTACACTAAGCTCACTTGGTTCCCCAAATTTCGTTCTTTTATGTTGAAGCGTTCACTTCCAGTAACTGTTTGAATTTTGGCATTTCACTCTGTTTTCTCCTATACTGACAGATGTATTTGGAACTCTAAATCAAACACGGTTTGTGCTAGCTTCTTGAAACTTGACACACTAAAGCAGTTTCACGTTCTATCTCTATGTTCTGTTTCCTCTTGATGTAGCCCTAAGCAGTGACTGGGGAGAAATACTTTCATTGAAAGGGGTTGCCAAGCTTCCAGAAATTACGAGTCTCCAGAAATCTCAGCAACTATGATTTCACCCATACTGGATGATACTTTCAGGTAATGATCAGTACACTAAGCCCACTTGGTTCGCCAAATTTCGTTCTTCTATGTTGAAGCGTTCGTTTCCAGTAACAGTTTGAATTTTGGCGTTTCACTCTGTTTTCTCCTATATTGATAGATGTATTTGGAACTCTAAACCAAACACGGTTTGTGCTAGCTTCTTGAAACTTGACACAGTAAAGCAGTTTCACGTTCTATCTCTATGTTCTGTTTCCTCTTCGATGTAGCACTCAGCAGTGACTGAGGAGAAACACTTTCATTGAAAGGGGTTGCCAAGCTTCCCAAAATTGCGAGTCTCCAGAAATCTCAGCAACTATTTTTTAACCCAAACTGGATGATACTTTCAGGTAATGATCAGTACACTAAGCCCACTTGGTTCGCCAAATTTCGTTCTTCTATGTTGAAGCGTTCGTTTCCAGTAACAGTTTGAATTTTGGCGTTTCACTCTGTTTTCTCCTATATTGATAGATGTATTTGGAACTCTAAACCAAACACGGTTTGTGCTAGCTTCTTGAAACTTGACACAGTAAAGCAGTTTCACGTTCTATCTCTATGTTGTGTTTCCTCTTCGATGTAGAACTCAGCAGTGACTGAGGAGAAACACTTTCATTGAAAGGGGTTGCCAAGCTTCCCAAAATTGCGAGTCTCCAGAAATCTCAGCAACTATTTTTTAACCCATACTGGATGATACTTTCAGGTAATGATCAGTACACTAAGCCCACTTGGTTCGCCAAATTTCGTTCTTCTATGTTGAAGCGTTCGTTTCCAGTAACAGTTTGAATTTTGGCGTTTCACTCTGTTTTCTCCTATATTGATAGATGTATTTGGAACTCTAAACCAAACACGGTTTGTGCTAGCTTCTTGAAACTTGACACAGTAAAGCAGTTTCACATTCTATCTCTATGTTCTGTTTCCTCTTCGATGTAGCACTCAGCAGTGACTGAGGAGAAACACTTTCATTTAAAGGGGTTGCCAAGCTTCCCAAAATTGCGAGTCTCCAGAAATCTCAGCAACTATTTTTTAACCCAAACTGGATGATACTTTCAGGTAATGATCAGTACTCTAAGCCCACTTGGTTCCCCAAATTTCGTTCTTCTATGTTGAAGCGTTCGCTTCCAGTAACTGTTTGAATTTTGGCGTTTCACTCTGTTTTCTCCTATATTGATAGATGTATTTGGAACTCTAAACCAAACAGGGTTTGTGCTAGCTTCTTGAAACTTGACACAGTAAAGCAGTTTCACGTTCTATCTCTATGTTCTGTTTCCTCTTGATGTAGCACTCAGCAGTGACTGAGGAGAAACACTTTCATTGAAAGGGGTTGCCAAGCTTCCCAAAATTGCGAGTCTCCAGAAATCTCAGCAACTATTTTTTCACCCAAACTGGATGATACTTTCAGGAAATGATCAGTACACTAAGCTCACTTGGTTCCCCAAATTTCGTTCTTCTATGTTGAAGCGTTCGCTTCCAGTAACTGTTTGAATTTTGGCGTTTCACTCTGTTTTCTCCTATACTGACAGATGTATTTGGAACTCTAAATCAAACACGGTTTGTGCTAGCTTCTTGAAACTTGACACACTAAAGCAGTTTCACGTTCTATCTCTATGTTCTGTTTCCTCTGGATGTAGCCCTAAGCAGTGACTGGGGAGAAGTACTTTCATTGACAGGGGTTGCCAAGCTTCCAGAAATTACGAGTCTCCAGAAATCTCAGCAACTATGATTTCACCCATACTGTATGATACTTTCAGGTAATGATCAGTACACTAAGCCCACTTGGTTCGCCAAATTTCGTTCTTCTATGTTGAAGCGTTCGTTTCCAGTAACAGTTTGAATTTTGGCGTTTCACTCTGTTTTCTCCTATATTGATAGATGTATTTGGAACTCTAAACCAAACACGGTTTGTGCTAGCTTCTTGAAACTTGACACAGTAAAGCAGTTTCACGTTCTATCTCTATGTTCTGTTTCCTCTTCGATGTAGCACTCAGCAGTGACTGAGGAGAAACACTTTCATTAAAAGGGGTTGCCAAGCTTCCCAAAATTGCGAGTCTCCAGAAATCTCAGCAACTATTTTTTAACCCATACTGGATGATACTTTCAGGTAATGATCAGTACACTAAGCCCACTTGGTTCGCCAAATTTCGTTCTTCTATGTTGAAGCGTTCGTTTCCAGTAACAGTTTGAATTTTGGCGTTTCACTCTGTTTTCTCCTATATTGATAGATGTATTTGGAACTCTAACCCAAACACGGTTTGTGCTAGCTTCTTGAAACTTGACACAGTAAAGCAGTTTCACGTTCTATCTCTATGTTCTGTCTCCTCTTGATGTAGCCCTAAGCAGTGACTGGGGAGAAACACTTTCATTAAAAGGGGTTGCCAAGCTTCCAAAAATTACGAGTCTCCAGAAATCTCAGCATCTATTTTTTCACCCAAACTTGATGATACTTTCAGGTAATGATGAGTACGCTAAGCCCACTGGGTTCCCAAAATTTCGTTCTTCTATGTTGAAGCGTTCGTTTCCAGTAACAGTTTGAATTTTGGCGTTTCACTCTGTTTTCTCCTATATTGATAGATGTATTTGGAACTCTAACCCAAACATGGTTTGTGCTAGCTTCTTGAAACTTGACACAGTAAAGCAGTTTCACGTTCTATCTCTATGTTCTGTTTCCTCTTGATGTAGCACTCAGCAGTGACTGAGGAGAAACACTTTCATTGAAAGGGGTTGCCAAGCTCCCCAAAATTGCGAGTCTCTAGAAATCTCAGCAACTATTTTTTCACCCAAACTGGATGATACTTTCAGGTAATGATCAGTACACTAAGCTCACTTGGTTCCCCAAATTTCGTTCTTTTATGTTGAAGCGTTCGCTTCCAGTAACTGTTTGAATTTTGGCGTTTCACTCTGTTTTCTCCTATACTGACAGATGTATTTGGAACTCTAAATCAAACACGGTTTGTGCTAGCTTCTTGAAACTTGACACAGTAAAGCAGTTTCAAGTTCTATCTCTATGTTTTCTTTCCTCTTGATGTAGCACTCAGCAGTGACTGAGGAGAAACACTTTCATTGAAAGGGGTTGCCAAGCTTTTAGAAATTACGAGTCTCCAGAAATCTCAGCAACTATGATTTCACCCAAACTGGATGATACTTTCAGGTAATGATCAGTACACTAAGCCCACTTGGTTCCTCAAATTTCGTTCTTCTATGTTGATGCGTTCGCTTCCAGTAACTGTTTGAATTTTGGCGTTTCACTCTGTTTTCTCCTATACTGACAGATGTATTTGGAACTCTAAATCAAACACGGTTTGTGCTAGCTTCTTGAAACTTGACACAGTAAAGCAGTTTCACGTTCTATCACTATGTTCTGTTTCCTCTGGATGTAGCCCTAAGCAGTGACTGGGGAAAAATACTTTCATTGACAGAGGTTGCCAAGCTTCCAGAAATTACGAGTCTCCAGAAATCTCAGCAACTATGATTTCACCCAAACTGGATGATACTTTCAGGTAATGATCAGTACACTAAGCCCACTTGGTTCCCCAAATTTCGTTCTTCTATGTTGAAGCGTTCGTTTCCAGTAACAGTTTGAATTTTGGCGTTTCACTCTGTTTTCTCCTATATTGATAGATGTATTTGGAACTCTAACCCAAACACGGTTTGTGCTAGCTTCTTGAAACTTGACACAGTAAAGCAGTCTCATGTTCTATCTCTATGTTCTGTCTCCTCTTGATGTAGCCCTAAGCAGTGACTGGGGAGAAACACTTTCATTGAAAGGGGTTGCCAAGCTTCCAAAAATTACGAGTCTCCAGAAATCTCAGCATATATTTTTTCACCCAAACTTGATGATACTTTCAGGTAATGATGAGTACGCTAAGCCCACTGGGTTCCCCAAATTTCGTTCTTCTATGTTGAAGCGTTCGTTTCCAGTAACAGTTTGAATTTTGGCGTTTCACTCTGTTTTCTCCTATATTGATAGATGTATTTGGAACTCTAAACCAAACACGGTTTGTGCTAGCTTCTTGAAACTTGACACAGTAAAGCAGTTTCACGTTCTATATCTATGTTCTGTTTCCTCTTGATGTAGCACTCAGCAGTGACTGAGGAGAAACACTTTCATTGAAAGGGGTTGCCAAGCTTCCCAAAATTGCGAGTCTCCAGAAATCTCAGCAACTATTTTTTAACCCAAACTGGATGATACTTTCAGGTAATGATCAGTACACTAAGCCCACTTGGTTCCCCAAATTTCGTTCTTCTATGTTAAAGCGTTCGTTTCCAGTAACAGTTTGAATTTTGGCGTTTCACTCTGTTTTCTCCTATATTGATACATGTATTTGGAACTCTAAACCAAACACGGTTTGTGCTAGCTTCTTGAAACTTGACACAGTAAAGCAGTTTCACGTTCTATCTCTATGTTCTGTTTCCTCTTGATGTAGCACTCAGCAGTGACTGAGGAGAAACACTTTCATTGAAAGGGGTTGCCAAGCTTCCCAAAATTGCGAGTCTCCAGAAATCTCAGCAACTATTTTTTCACCCAAACTGGATGATACTTTCAGGTAATGATCAGTACACTAAGCTCACTTGGTTCCCCAAATTTCGTTCTTCTATGTTGAAGCGTTCGCTTCCAGTAACTGTTTGAATTTTGGCATTTCACTCTGTTTTCTCCTATACTGACAGATGTATTTGGAACTCTAAATCAAACACGGTTTGTGCTAGCTTCTTGAAACTTGACACAGTAAAGCAGTTTCACATTCTATCTCTATGTTCTGTTTCCTCTGGATGTAGCCCTAAGCAGTGACTGGGGAGAAACACTTTCATTGACAGGGGTTGCCAAGCTTCCAGAAATTACGAGTCTCCAGAAATCTCAGCAACTATTTTTTAACCCAAACTGGATGATACTTTCAGGTAATGATCAGTACACTAAGCCCACTTGGTTCCCCAAATTTCGTTGTTCTATGTTAAAGCATTCGTTTCCAGTAAGAGTTTGAATTTTGGCGTTTTACTCTATTTTCTCCTATATTGATAGATGTATTTGGAACTCTAAATCAAACACGGTTTGTGCTACCTTCTTCAAACTTGACACAGTAAAGCAGTTTTAAGTTCTAGCTCTATGTTCTGTTTCCTCTTGATGTAGCACTCAGCAGTGACTGAGGAGAAACACTTTCATTGAAAGGGGTTGCCAAGCTTCCCAAAATTGCGAGTCTCCAGAAATCTCAGCAACTATTTTTTCACCCAAACTGGATGATACTTTCAGGTAATGATCAGTACACTAAGCTCACTTGGTTCCCCAAATTTCGTTCTTTTATGTTGAAGCGTTCGCTTCCAGTAACTTTTGAATTTTGGTGTTTCACTCTGTTTTCTCCTATATTGATAGATGTATTTGGAACTCTAAACCAAACACGGTTTGTGCTAGCTTCTTGAAACTTGACACAGTAAAGCAGTTTCACGTTCTATCTCTATGTTCTGTTTCCTCTTGATGTAGCACTCAGCAGTGACTGAGGAGAAACACTTTCATTGACAGGGGTTGCCAAGCTTCCCAAAATTGCGAGTCTCCAGAAATCTCAGCAACTATTTTTTAACCCAAACTGGATGATACTTTCAGGTAATGATCAGTACACTAAGCTCACTTGGTTCCCCAAATTTCGTTCTTTTATGTTGAAGCGTTCGCTTCCAGTAACTGTTTGAATTTTGGCGTTTCACTCTGTTTTCTCCTATACTGACAGATGTATTTGGAACTCTAAATCAAACACGGTTTGTGCTAGCTTCTTGAAACTTGACACAGTAAAGCAGTTTCACGTTCTATCTCTATGTTCTGTTTCCTCTGGATGTAGCACTCAGCAGTGACTGAGGAGAAACACTTTCATTGAAAGGGGTTGCCAAGCTTCCCAAAATTGCGAGTCTCTAGAAATCTCAGCAACTATTTTTTCACCCAAAGTGGATGATACTTTCAGGTAATGATCAGTACACTAAGCTCACTTGGTTCCCCAAATTTCGTTCTTTTATGTTGAAGCGTTCGCTTCCAGTAACTGTTTGAATTTTGGCGTTTCACTCTGTTTCCTCCTATACTGACAGATGTATTTGGAACTCTAAATCAAACACGGTTTGTGCTAGCTTCTTGAAACTTGACACAGTAAAGCAGTTTCACGTTCTATCTCTATGTTCTGTTTCCTCTTGATGTAGCACTCAGCAGTGACTGAGGAGAAACACTTTCATTGAAAGGGGTTGCCAAGCTTCCCAAATTTCGAGTCTCCAGAAATCTCAGCAACTATTTTTTCACCCAAACTGGATGATACTTTCAGGTAATGATCAGTACACTAAGCTCACTTGGTTCCCCAAATTTCGTTCTTTTATGTTGAAGCGTTCGCTTCCAGTAACTGTTTGAATTTTGGCGTTTCACTCTGTTTTCTCCTATACTGACAGATGTATTTGGAACTCTAAATCAAACACGGTTTGTGCTAGCTTCTTGAAACTTGATACAGTAAAGCAGTTTCACGTTCTATCTCTATGTTCTGTTTCCTCTGGATGTAGCACTCAGCAGTGACTGAGGAGAAACACTTTCATTGAAAGGGGTTGCCAAGCTTCCCAAAATTGCGAGTCTCTAGAAATCTCAGCAACTATTTTTTCACCCAAACTGGATGATACTTTCAGGTAATGATCAGTACACTAAGCTCACTTGGTTCCCCAAATTTCGTTCTTTTATGTTGAAGCGTTCGCTTCCAGTAACTGTTTGAATTTTGGCGTTTCACTCTGTTTCCTCCTATACTGACAGATGTATTTGGAACTCTAAATCAAACACGGTTTGTGCTAGCTTCTTGAAACTTGACACAGTAAAGCAGTTTCACGTTCTATCTCTATGTTTTGTTTCCTCTTGATGTAGCACTCAGCAGTGACTGAGGAGAAACACTTTCATTGAAAGGGGTTGCCAAGCTTCCCAAAATTGCGAGTATCTAGAAATCTCAGCGAACAGTTTTTCACCCTAAGTGGATGATACTTTCAGGTAATGATCAGTACACTAAGCTCACTTGGTTACCCAAATTTCGTTCTTCTATGTTGAAGCGTTCGTTTCCAGTAACAGTTTGAATTTTGGCGTTTTACTCTGTTTTCTCCTATATTGATAGATGTATTTGGAACTCTAAATCAAACACGGTTTGTGCTAGCTTCTTGAAACTTGACACACTAAAGCAGTTTCAAGTTCTATCTCTATGTTCTGTCTCCTCTTGATGTAGCCCTAAGCAGTGACTGGGGAGAAACACTTTCATTGAAAGGGGTTGCCAAGCTTCCAAAAATTACGAGTCTCCAGAAATCTCAGCAACTATTTTTTCACCCAAAGTGGATGATACTTTCAGGTAATGATCAGTACACTAAGCTCACTTGGTTCCCCAAATTTCGTTCTTTTATGTTGAAGCGTTCGCTTCCAGTAACTGTTTGAATTTTGGCGTTTCACTCTGTTTTCTCCTATACTGACAGATGTATTTGGAACTCTAAATCAAACACGGTTTGTGCTAGCTTCTTGAAACTTGACACAGTAAAGCAGTTTCACGTTCTATCTCTATGTTCTGTTTCCTCTGGATGTAGCACTCAGCAGTGACTGAGGAGAAACACTTTCATTGAAAGGGGTTGCCAAGCTTCCCAAAATTGCGAGTCTCTAGAAATCTCAGCAACTATTTTTTCACCCAAAGTGGATGATACTTTCAGGTAATGATCAGTACACTAAGCTCACTTGGTTCCCCAAATTTCGTTCTTTTATGTTGAAGCGTTCGCTTCCAGTAACTGTTTGAATTTTGGCGTTTCACTCTGTTTCCTCCTATACTGACAGATGTATTTGGAACTCTAAATCAAACACGGTTTGTGCTAGCTTCTTGAAACTTGACACAGTAAAGCAGTTTCACGTTCTATCTCTATGTTCTGTTTCCTCTTGATGTAGCACTCAGCAGTGACTGAGGAGAAACACTTTCATTGAAAGGGGTTGCCAAGCTTCCCAAATTTCGAGTCTCCAGAAATCTCAGCAACTATTTTTTCACCCAAACTGGATGATACTTTCAGGTAATGATCAGTACACTAAGCTCACTTGGTTCCCCAAATTTCGTTCTTTTATGTTGAAGCGTTCGCTTCCAGTAACTGTTTGAATTTTGGCGTTTCACTCTGTTTTCTCCTATACTGACAGATGTATTTGGAACTCTAAATCAAACACGGTTTGTGCTAGCTTCTTGAAACTTGATACAGTAAAGCAGTTTCACGTTCTATCTCTATGTTCTGTTTCCTCTGGATGTAGCACTCAGCAGTGACTGAGGAGAAACACTTTCATTGAAAGGGGTTGCCAAGCTTCCCAAAATTGCGAGTCTCTAGAAATCTCAGCAACTATTTTTTCACCCAAACTGGATGATACTTTCAGGTAATGATCAGTACACTAAGCTCACTTGGTTCCCCAAATTTCGTTCTTTTATGTTGAAGCGTTCGCTTCCAGTAACTGTTTGAATTTTGGCGTTTCACTCTGTTTCCTCCTATACTGACAGATGTATTTGGAACTCTAAATCAAACACGGTTTGTGCTAGCTTCTTGAAACTTGACACAGTAAAGCAGTTTCACGTTCTATCTCTATGTTTTGTTTCCTCTTGATGTAGCACTCAGCAGTGACTGAGGAGAAACACTTTCATTGAAAGGGGTTGCCAAGCTTCCCAAAATTGCGAGTATCTAGAAATCTCAGCGAACAGTTTTTCACCCAAAGTGGATGATACTTTCAGGTAATGATCAGTACACTAAGCTCACTTGGTTACCCAAATTTCGTTCTTCTATGTTGAAGCGTTCGTTTCCAGTAACAGTTTGAATTTTGGCGTTTTACTCTGTTTTCTCCTATATTGATAGATGTATTTGGAACTCTAAATCAAACACGGTTTGTGCTAGCTTCTTGAAACTTGACACACTAAAGCAGTTTCAAGTTCTTTCTCTATGTTCTGTCTCCTCTTGATGTAGCCCTAAGCAGTGACTGGGGAGAAACACTTT
Source organism: Spermophilus citellus (assembly GCF_964194105.1). Lineage (NCBI taxonomy): Eukaryota > Metazoa > Chordata > Mammalia > Rodentia > Sciuridae > Spermophilus > Spermophilus citellus. Next base: position 100,223,202 of record NC_138182.1, read on the forward strand.
CATTGAAAGGGGTTGCCAAGCTTCCAAAAATTACGAGTCTCCAGAAATCTCAGCAACTATTTTTTCACCCAAAGTGGATGATACTTTCAGGTAATGATCAGTACACTAAGCTCACTTGGTTCCCCAAATTTCGTTCTTTTATGTTGAAGCGTTCGCTTCCAGTAACTGTTTGAATTTTGGCGTTTCACTCTGTTTTCTCCTATACTGACAGATGTATTTGGAACTCTAAATCAAACACGGTTTGTGCTAGCTTCTTGAAACTTGACACAGTAAAGCACTTTCACGTTCTATCTCTATGTTCTGTTTCCTCTGGATGTAGCCCTAAGCAGTGACTGGGGAGAAATACTTTCATTGACAGGGGTTGCCAAGCTTCCAGAAATTACGAGTCTCCAGAAATCTCAGCAACTATGATTTCACCCAACCTGGATGATACTTTCAGGTAATGATCAGTACACTAAGCCCACTTGGTTCCCCAAATTTCGTTCGTCTATGTTGAAGCGTTCGTTTCCAGTAACAGTTTGAATTTTGGCGTTTCACTCTGTTTTCTCCTATATTGATAGATGTATTTGGAACTCTAAATCAAACACGGTTTGTGCTACCTTCTTCAAACTTGACACAGTAAAGCTGTTTCAAGTTCTATCTATATGTTCTCTTTCCTCTTGATGTAGCACTCAGCAGTGACTGAGGAGAAACACTTTCATTGAAAGGGGTTGCCAAGCTTCCCAAAATTGCGAGTCTCCAGAAATCTCAGCAACTATTTTTTCACCCAAACTGGATGATACTTTCAGGTAATGATCAGTACACTAAGCTCACTTGCTTCCCCAAATTTCGTTCTTTTATGTTGAAGCGTTCGCTTCCAGTAACTGTTTGAATTTTGGCGTTTCACTCTGTTTTCTCCTATACTGACAGATGTATTTGGAACTCTAAATCAAACACGGTTTGTGCTAGCTTCTTGAAACTTGACAGACTAAAGCAGTTTCACGTTCTATCTCTATGTTCTGTTTCCTCTTCGATGTAGCACTCAGCAGTGACTGAGGAGAAACACTTTCATTGAAAGGGGTTGCCAAGGTTCCCAAAATTGCGAATCTCCAGAAATCTCAGCAACTATTTTTTAACCCAAACTGGATGATACTTTCAGGTAATGATCAGTACACTAAGCCCACTTGGTTCCCCAAATTTCGTTCTTCTATGTTGAAGCGTTCGTTTCCAGTAACAGTTTGAATTTTGGCGTTTCACTCTGTTTTCTCCTATACTGACAGATGTATTTGGAACTCTAAATCAAACACGGTTTGTGCTAGCTTCTTGAAACTTGACACAATAAAGCAGTTTCAAGTTCTAGCTCTATGTTCTGTTTCCTCTTGATGTAGCACTCAGCAGTGACTGAGGAGAAACACTTTCATTGAAAGGGGTTGCCAAGCTTCCCAAAATTGCGAGTCTCCAGAAATCTCAGCAACTATTTTTTAACCCAAACTGGATGATACTTTCAGGTAATGATCAGTACACTAAGCTCACTTGGTTCCCCAAATTTCGTTCTTTTATGTTGAAGCGTTCGCTTCCAGTAACTTTTGAATTTTGGCGTTTCACTCTGTTTTCTCCTATATTGATAGATGTATTTGGAACTCTAAACCAAACACGGTTTGTGCTAGCTTCTTGAAACTTGACACAGTAAAGCAGTTTCACGTTCTATCTCTATGTTCTGTTTCCTCTTGATGTAGCACTCAGCAGTGACTGAGGAGAAACACTTTCATTGAAAGGGGTTGCCAAGCTTCCCAAAATTGCGAGTCTCCAGAAATCTCAGCAACTATTTTTTCACCCAAACTGGATGATACTTTCAGGTAATGATCAGTACACTAAGCTCACTTGGTTCCCCAAATTTCGTTCTTTTATGTTGAAGCGTTCGCTTCCAGTAACTTTTGAATTTTGGCGTTTCACTCTGTTTTCTCCTATAATGATAGATGTATTTGGAACTCTAAACCAAACAAGGTTTGTGCTAGCTTCTTGAAACTTGACACAGTAAAGCAGTTTCACGTTCTATCTCTATGTTCTGTTTCCTCTGGATGTAGCACTCAGCAGTGACTGAGGAGAAACACTTTCATTGAAAGGGGTTGCCAAGCTTCCCAAAATTGCGAGTCTCTAGAAATCTCAGCAACTATTTTTTCACCCAAACTGGATGATACTTTCAGGTAATGATCAGTACACTAAGCTCACTTGGTTCCCCAAATTTCGTTCTTTTATGTTGAAGCGTTCGCTTCCAGTAACTGTTTGAATTTTGGCGTTTCACTCTGTTTCCTCCTATACTGACAGATGTATTTGGAACTCTAAATCAAACACGGTTTGTGCTAGCTTCTTGAAACTTGACACACTAAAGCAGTTTCACGTTCTATCTCTATGTTCTGTTTCCTCTGGATGTAGCACTCAGCAGTGACTGAGGAGAAACACTTTCATTGAAAGGGGTTGCCAAGCTTCCCAAAATTGCGAGTCTCTAGAAATCTCAGCAACTATTTTTTCACCCAAAGTGGATGATACTTTCAGGTAATGATCAGTACACTAAGCTCACTTGGTTCCCCAAATTTCGTTCTTTTATGTAGAAGCGTTCGCTTCCAGTAACTGTTTGAATTTTGGCGTTTCACTCTGTTTTCTCCTATACTGACAGATGTATTTGGAACTCTAAACCAAACACGGTTTGTGCTAGCTTCTTGAAACTTGACACAGTAAAGCACTTTCACGTTCTATCTCTATGTTCTGTTTCCTCTGGATGTAGCCCTAAGCAGTGACTGGGGAGAAATACTTTCATTGACAGGGGTTGCCAAGCTTCCAGAAATTACGAGTCTCCAGAAATCTCAGCAACTATGATTTCACCCAACCTGGATGATACTTTCAGGTAATGATCAGTACACTAAGCCCACTTGGTTCCCCAAATTTCGTTCTTCTATGTTGAAGCGTTCGTTTCCAGTAACAGTTTGAATTTTGGCGTTTCGCTCTGTTTTCTCCTATATTGATAGATGTATTTGGAACTCTAAACCAAACACGGTTTGTGCTAGCTTCTTGAAACTTGACACAGTAAAGCAGTTTTACGTTCTATCTCTATGTTCTGTTTCCTCTTGATGTAGCACTCAGCAGTGACTGAGGAGAAACACTTTCATTGAAAGGGGTTGCCAAGCTTCCCAAAATTGCGAGTCTCCAGAAATCTCAGCAACTATTTTTTCACCCAAACTGGATGATACTTTCAGGTAATGATCAGTACACTAAGCTCACTTGGTTCCCCAAATTTCGTTCTTTTATGTTGAAGCGTTCGCTTCCAGTAACTGTTTGAATTTTGGCGTTTCACTCTGTTTTCTCCTATACTGACAGATGTATTTGGAACTCTAAATCAAACACGGTTTGTGCTAGCTTCTTGAAACTTGACACAGTAAAGCAGTTTCACGTTCTATCTCTATGTTCTATTTCCTCTGGATGTAGCCCTAAGCAGTGACTGGGGAAAAATACTTTCATTGACAGGGGTTGCCAAGCTTCCAGAAATTACGAGTCTCCAGAAATCTCAGCAACTATGATTTCACCCAACCTGGATGATACTTTCAGGTAATGATCAGTACACTAAGCCCACTTGGTTCCCCAAATTTCGTTCTTCTATGTTGAAGCGTTCGTTTCCAGTAAGAGTTTGAATTTTGGCGTTTCACTCTATTTTCTCCTATATTGATAGATGTATTTGGAACTCTAAATCAAACACGGTTTGTGCTACCTTCTTCAAACTTGACACAGTAAAGCAGTTTCAAGTTCTACCTCTATGTTCTGTTTCCTCTTGATGTAGCACTCAGCAGTGACTGAGGAGAAACACTTTCATTGAAAGGGGTTGCCAAGCTTCCCAAAATTGCGAGTCTCCAGAAATCTCATCAACTATTTTTTAACCCAAACTGGATGATACTTTCAGGTAATGATCAGTACACTAAGCTCACTTGGTTCCCCAAATTTCGTTCTTTTATGTTGAAGCGTTCGCTTCCAGTAACTTTTGAATTTTGGCGTTTCACTCTGTTTTCTCCTATATTGATAGATGTATTTGGAACTCTAAACCAAACACGGTTTGTGCTAGCTTCTTGAAACTTGACACAGTAAAGCAGTTTCACGTTCTATCTCTATGTTCTGTTTCCTCTTGATGTAGCACTCAGCAGTGACTGAGGAGAAACACTTTCATTGAAAGGGGTTGCCAAGCTTCCCAAAATTGCGAGTCTCCAGAAATCTCAGCAACTATTTTTTCACCCAAACTGGATGATACTTTCAGGTAATGATCAGTACACTAAGCTCACTTGGTTCCCCAAATTTCGTTCTTTTATGTTGAAGCGTTCGCTTCCAGTAACTTTTGAATTTTGGCGTTTCACTCTGTTTTCTCCTATATTGATAGATGTATTTGGAACTCTAAACCAAACACGGTTTGTGCTAGCTTCTTGAAACTTGACACAGTAAAGCAGTTTCACGTTCTATCTCTATGTTCTGTTTCCTCTGGATGTAGCACTCAGCAGTGACTGAGGAGAAACACTTTCATTGAAAGGGGTTGCCAAGCTTCCCAAAATTGCGAGTCTCTAGAAATCTCAGCAACTATTTTTTCACCCAAAGTGGATGATACTTTCAGGTAATGATCAGTACACTAAGCTCACTTGGTTCCCCAAATTTCGTTCTTTTATGTTGAAGCATTCGCTTCCAGTAACTGTTTGAATTTTGGCGTTTCACTCTGTTTCCTCCTATACTGACAGATGTATTTGGAACTCTAAATCAAACACGGTTTGTGCTAGCTTCTTGAAACTTGACACACTAAAGCAGTTTCATGTTCTATCTCTATGTTCTGTTTCCTCTGGATGTAGCACTCAGCAGTGACTGAGGAGAAACACTTTCATTGAAAGGGGTTGCCACCTTCCCAAAATTGCGAGTCTCTAGAAATCTCAGCAACTATTTTTTCACCCAAAGTGGATGATACTTTCAGGTAATGATCAGTACACTAAGCTCACTTGGTTCCCCAAATTTCGTTCTTTTATGTTGAAGCGTTCGCTTCCAGTAACTGTTTGAATTTTGGCGTTTCACTCTGTTTCCTCCTATACTGACAGATGTATTTGGAACTCTAAATCAAACACGGTTTGTGCTAGCTTTTTGAAACTTGACACAGTAAAGCAGTTTCACGTTCTATCTCTATGTTCTGTTTCCTCTTGATGTAGCACTCAGCAGTGACTGAGGAGAAACACTTTCATTGAAAGGGGTTGCCAAGCTTCCCAAAATTGCGAGTCTCTAGAAATCTCAGCAAACAGTTTTTCACCCAAAGTGGATGATACTTTCAGGTAATGATCAGTACACTAAGCTCACTTGGTTACCCAAATTTCGTTCTTCTATGTTGAAGCGTTCGTTTCCAGTAACAGTTTGAATTTTGGCGTTTTACTCTGTTTTCTCCTATATTGATAGATGTATTTGGAACTCTAAATCAAACACGGTTTGTGCTAGCTTCTTGAAACTTGACACAATAAAGCAGTTTCAAGTTCTATCTCTATGTTCTGTCTCCTCTTGATGTAGCCCTAAGCAGTGACTGGGGAGAAACACTTTCATTGAAAGGGGTTTCCAAGCTTCCAAAAATTACGAGTCTCCAGAAATCTCAGCAACTATTTTTTAACCCAAACTGGATGATACTTTCAGGTAATGATCAGTACACTAAGCTCACTTGGTTCCCCAAATTTCGTTGTTTTATGTTGAAGCGTTCGCTTCCAGTAACTGTTTGAATTTTGGCGTTTCACTCTGTTTTCTCCTATACTGACAGATGTATTTGGAACTCTAAATCAAACACGGTTTGTGCTAGCTTCTTGAAACTTGACACAGTAAAGCACTTTCACGTTCTATCTCTATGTTCTGTTTCCTCTGGATGTAGCCCTAAGCAGTGACTGGGGAGAAATACTTTCATTGACAGGGGTTGCCAAGCTTCCAGAAATTACGAGTCTCCAGAAATCTCAGCAACTATGATTTCACCCAACCTGGATGATACTTTCAGGTAATGATCAGTACACTAAGCCCACTTGGTTCCCCAAATTTCGTTTTTCTATGTTGAAGCGTTCGTTTCCAGTAACAGTTTGAATTTTGGCGTTTCGCTCTGTTTTCTCCTATATTGATAGATGTATTTGGAACTCTAAACCAAACACGGTTTGTGCTAGCTTCTTGAAACTTGACACAGTAAAGCAGTTTTACGTTCTATCTCTATGTTCTGTTTCCTCTTGATGTAGCACTCAGCAGTGACTGAGGAGAAACACTTTCATTGAAAGGGGTTGCCAAGCTTCCCAAAATTGCGAGTCTCCAGAAATCTCAGCAACTATTTTTTCACCCAAACTGGATGATACTTTCAGGTAATGATCAGTACACTAAGCTCACTTGGTTCCCCAAATTTCGTTCTTTTATGTTGAAGCGTTCGCTTCCAGTAACTGTTTGAATTTTGGCGTTTCACTCTGTTTTCTCCTATACTGACAGATGTATTTGGAACTCTAAATCAAACACGGTTTGTGCTAGCTTCTTGAAACTTGACACAGTAAAGCAGTTTCACGTTCTATCTCTATGTTCTATTTCCTCTGGATGTAGCCCTAAGCAGTGACTGGGGAAAAATACTTTCATTGACAGGGGTTGCCAAGCTTCCAGAAATTACGAGTCTCCAGAAATCTCAGCAACTATGATTTCACCCAACCTGGATGATACTTTCAGGTAATGATCAGTACACTAAGCCCACTTGGTTCCCCAAATTTCGTTCTTCTATGTTGAAGCGTTCGTTTCCAGTAAGAGTTTGAATTTTGGCGTTTCACTCTATTTTCTCCTATATTGATAGATGTATTTGGAACTCTAAATCAAACATGGTTTGTGCTACCTTCTTCAAACTTGACACAGTAAAGCAGTTTCAAGTTCTACCTCTATGTTCTGTTTCCTCTTGATGTAGCACTCAGCAGTGACTGAGGAGAAACACTTTCATTGAAAGGGGTTGCCAAGCTTCCCAAAATTGCGAGTCTCCAGAAATCTCAGCAACTATTTTTTAACCCAAACTGGATGATACTTTCAGGTAATGATCAGTACACTAAGCTCACTTGGTTCCCCAAATTTCGTTCTTTTATGTTGAAGCGTTCGCTTCCAGTAACTTTTGAATTTTGGCGTTTCACTCTGTTTCCTCCTATACTGACAGATGTATTTGGAACTCTAAATCAAACACGGTTTGTGCTAGCTTCTTGAAACTTGACACAGTAAAGCAGTTTCACGTTCTATCTCTATGTTCTGTTTCCTGTTGATGTAGCACTCAGCAGTGACTGAGGAGAAACACTTTCATTGAAAGGGGTTGCCAAGCTTCCCAAATTTCGAGTCTCCAGAAATCTCAGCAACTATTTTTTCACCCAAACTGGATGATACTTTCAGGTAATGATCAGTACACTAAGCTCACTTGGTTCCCCAAATTTCGTTCTTTTATGTTGAAGCGTTCGCTTCCAGTAACTGTTTGAATTTTGGCGTTTCACTCTGTTTTCTCCTATACTGACAGATGTATTTGGAACTCTAAATCAAACACGGTTTGTGCTAGCTTCTTGAAACTTGATACAGTAAAGCAGTTTCACGTTCTATCTCTATGTTCTGTTTCCTCTGGATGTAGCACTCAGCAGTGACTGAGGAGAAACACTTTCATTGAAAGGGGTTGCCAAGCTTCCCAAAATTGCGAGTCTCTAGAAATCTCAGCAACTATTTTTTCACCCAAAGTGGATGATACTTTCAGGTAATGATCAGTACACTAAGCTCACTTGGTTCCCCAAATTTCGTTCTTTTATGTTGAAGCGTTCGCTTCCAGTAACTGTTTGAATTTTGGCGTTTCACTCTGTTTCCTCCTATACTGACAGATGTATTTGGAACTCTAAATCAAACACGGTTTGTGCTAGCTTCTTGAAACTTGACACACTAAAGCAGTTTCACGTTCTATCTCTATGTTCTGTTTCCTCTTGATGTAGCACTCAGCAGTGACTGAGGAGAAACACTTTCATTGAAAGGGGTTGCCAAGCTTCCCAAAATTGCGAGTCTCCAGAAATCTCAGCAACTATTTTTTCACCCAAACTGGATGATACTTTCAGGTAATGATCAGTACACTAAGCTCACTTGGTTCCCCAAATTTCGTTTTTTATGTTGAAGCGTTCGCTTCCAGTAACTGTTTGAATTTTGGCGTTTCACTCTGTTTTCTCCTATACTGACAGATGTATTTGGAACTCTAAATCAAACACGGTTTGTGCTAGCTTCTTGAAACTTGACACAGTAAAGCAGTTTTACGTTCTATCTCTATGTTCTGTTTCCTCTGGATGTAGCACTCAGCAGTGACTGAGGAGAAACACTTTCATTGAAAGGGGTTGCCAAGCTTCCCAAAATTGCGAGTCTCTAGAAATCTCAGCAACTATTTTTTCACCCAAACTGGATGATACTTTCAGGTAATGATCAGTACACTAAGCTCACTTGGTTCCCCAAATTTCGTTCTTTTATGTTGAAGCGTTCGCTTCCAGTAACTGTTTGAATTTTGGCGTTTCACTCTGTTTCCTCCTATACTGACAGATGTATTTGGAACTCTAAATCAAACACGGTTTGTGCTAGCTTCTTGAAACTTGACACAGTAAAGCAGTTTCACGTTCTATCTCTATGTTTTGTTTCCTCTTGATGTAGCACTCAGCAGTGACTGAGGAGAAACACTTTCATTGAAAGGGGTTGCCAAGCTTCCCAAAATTGCGAGTATCTAGAAATCTCAGCGAACAGTTTTTCACCCAAAGTGGATGATACTTTCAGGTAATGATCAGTACACTAAGCTCACTTGGTTACCCAAATTTCGTTCTTCTATGTTGAAGCGTTCGTTTCCAGTAACAGTTTGAATTTTGGCGTTTTACTCTGTTTTCTCCTATATTGATAGATGTATTTGGAACTCTAAATCAAACACGGTTTGTGCTAGCTTCTTGAAACTTGACACACTAAAGCAGTTTCAAGTTCTATCTCTATGTTCTGTCTCCTCTTGATGTAGCCCTAAGCAGTGACTGGGGAGAAACACTTTCATTGAAAGGGGTTGCCAAGCTTCCAAAAATTACGAGTCTCCAGAAATCTCAGCAACTATTTTTTCACCCAAAGTGGATGATACTTTCAGGTAATGATCAGTACACTAAGCTCACTTGGTTCCCCAAATTTCGTTCTTTTATGTTGAAGCGTTCACTTCCAGTAACTGTTTGAATTTTGGCGTTTCACTCTGTTTTCTCCTATACTGACAGATGTATTTGGAACTCTAAATCAAACACGGTTTGTGCTAGCTTCTTGAAACTTGACACAGTAAAGCACTTTCACGTTCTATCTCTATGTTCTGTTTCCTCTGGATGTAGCCCTAAGCAGTGACTGGGGAGTAATACTTTCATTGACAGGGGTTGCCAAGCTTCCAGAAATTACGAGTCTCCAGAAATCTCAGCAACTATGATTTCACCCAACCTGGATGATACTTTCAGGTAATGATCAGTACACTAAGCCCACTTGGTTACCCAAATTTCGTTCTTCTATGTTGAAGCGTTCGTTTCCAGTAACAGTTTGAATTTTGGCGTTTCACTCTGTTTTCTCCTATACTGACAGATGTATTTGGAACTCTAAATCAAACACGGTTTGTGCTAGCTTCTTGAAACTTGACACAATAAAGCAGTTTCAAGTTCTAGCTCTATGTTCTGTTTCCTCTTGATGTAGCACTCAGCAGTGACTGAGGAGAAACACTTTCATTGAAAGGGGTTGCCAAGCTTCCCAAAATTGCGAGTCTCCAGAAATCTCAGCAACTATTTTTTCACCCAAACTGGATGATACTTTCAGGTAATGATCAGTACACTAAGCTCACTTGGTTCCCCAAATTTCGTACTTTTATGTTGAAGCGTTCGCTTCCAGTAACTTTTGAATTTTGGCGTTTCACTCTGTTTTCTCCTATAATGATAGATGTATTTGGAACTCTAAACCAAACAAGGTTTGTGCTAGCTTCTTGAAACTTGACACACTAAAGCAGTTTCACGTTCTATCTCTATGTTCTGTTTCCTCTGGATGTAGCACTCAGCAGTGACTGAGGAGAAACACTTTCATTGAAAGGGGTTGCCAAGCTTCCCAAAATTGCGAGTCTCTAGAAATCTCAGCAACTATTTTTTCACCCAAACTGGATGATACTTTCAGGTAATGATCAGTACACTAAGCTCACTTGGTTCCCCAAATTTCGTTCTTTTATGTTGAAGCGTTCGCTTCCAGTAACTGTTTGAATTTTGGCGTTTCACTCTGTTTCCTCCTATACTGACAGATGTATTTGGAACTCTAAATCAAACACGGTTTGTGCTAGCTTCTTGAAACTTGACACACTAAAGCAGTTTCACGTTCTATCTCTATGTTCTGTTTCCTCTGGATGTAGCACTCAGCAGTGACTGAGGAGAAACACTTTCATTGAAAGGGGTTGCCAAGCTTCCCAAAATTGCGAGTCTCTAGAAATCTCAGCAACTATTTTTTCACCCAAAGTGGATGATACTTTCAGGTAATGATCAGTACACTAAGCTCACTTGGTTCCCCAAATTTCGTTCTTTTATGTAGAAGCGTTCGCTTCCAGTAACTGTTTGAATTTTGGCGTTTCACTCTGTTTTCTCCTATACTGACAGATGTATTTGGAACTCTAAACCAAACACGGTTTGTGCTAGCTTCTTGAAACTTGACACAGTAAAGCACTTTCACGTTCTATCTCTATGTTCTGTTTCCTCTGGATGTAGCCCTAAGCAGTGACTGGGGAGAAATACTTTCATTGACAGGGGTTGCCAAGCTTCCAGAAATTACGAGTCTCCAGAAATCTCAGCAACTATGATTTCACCCAACCTGGATGATACTTTCAGGTAATGATCAGTACACTAAGCCCACTTGGTTCCCCAAATTTCGTTCTTCTATGTTGAAGCGTTCGTTTCCAGTAACAGTTTGAATTTTGGCGTTTCGCTCTGTTTTCTCCTATATTGATAGATGTATTTGGAACTCTAAACCAAACACGGTTTGTGCTAGCTTCTTGAAACTTGACACAGTAAAGCAGTTTTACGTTCTATCTCTATGTTCTGTTTCCTCTTGATGTAGCACTCAGCAGTGACTGAGGAGAAACACTTTCATTGAAAGGGGTTGCCAAGCTTCCCAAAATTGCGAGTCTCCAGAAATCTCAGCAACTATTTTTTCACCCAAACTGGATGATACTTTCAGGTAATGATCAGTACACTAAGCTCACTTGGTTCCCCAAATTTCGTTCTTTTATGTTGAAGCGTTCGCTTCCAGTAACTGTTTGAATTTTGGCGTTTCACTCTGTTTTCTCCTATACTGACAGATGTATTTGGAACTCTAAATCAAACACGGTTTGTGCTAGCTTCTTGAAACTTGACACAGTAAAGCAGTTTCACGTTCTATCTCTATGTTCTATTTCCTCTGGATGTAGCCCTAAGCAGTGACTGGGGAAAAATACTTTCATTGTCAGGGGTTGCCAATCTTCCAGAAATTACGAGTCTCCAGAAATCTCAGCAACTATGATTTCACCCAACCTGGATGATACTTTCAGGTAATGATCAGTACACTAAGCCCACTTGGTTCCCCAAATTTCGTTCTTCTATGTTGAAGCGTTCGTTTCCAGTAAGAGTTTGAAATTTGGCGTTTCACTCTATTTTCTCCTATATTGATAGATGTATTTGGAACTCTAAATCAAACACGGTTTGTGCTACCTTCTTCAAACTTGACACAGTAAAGCAGTTTCAAGTTCTACCTCTATGTTCTGTTTCCTCTTGATGTAGCACTCAGCAGTGACTGAGGAGAAACACTTTCATTGAAAGGGGTTGCCAAGCTTCCCAAAATTGCGAGTCTCCAGAAATCTCATCAACTATTTTTTAACCCAAACTGGATGATACTTTCAGGTAATGATCAGTACACTAAGCTCACTTGGTTCCCCAAATTTCGTTCTTTTATGTTGAAGCGTTCGCTTCCAGTAACTTTTGAATTTTGGCGTTTCACTCTGTTTTCTCCTATATTGATAGATGTATTTGGAACTCTAAACCAAACACGGTTTGTGCTAGCTTCTTGAAACTTGACACAGTAAAGCAGTTTCACGTTCTATCTCTATGTTCTGTTTCCTCTTGATGTAGCACTCAGCAGTGACTGAGGAGAAACACTTTCATTGAAAGGGGTTGCCAAGCTTCCCAAAATTGCGAGTCTCCAGAAATCTCAGCAACTATTTTTTAACCCAAACTGGATGATACTTTCAGGTAATGATCAGTACACTAAGCTCACTTGGTTCCCCAAATTTCGTTCTTTTATGTTGAAGCGTTCGCTTCCAGTAACTTTTGAATTTTGGCGTTTCACTCTGTTTTCTCCTATATTGATAGATGTATTTGGAACTCTAAACCAAACACGGTTTGTGCTAGCTTCTTGAAACTTGACACAGTAAAGCAGTTTCACGTTCTATCTCTATGTTCTGTTTCCTCTTGATGTAGCACTCAGCAGTGACTGAGGAGAAACACTTTCATTGAAAGGGGTTGCCAAGCTTCCCAAAATTGCGAGTCTCCAGAAATCTCAGCAACTATTTTTTCACCCAAACTGGATGATACTTTCAGGTAATGATCAGTACACTAAGCTCACTTGGTTCCCCAAATTTCGTTCTTTTATGTTGAAGCGTTCGCTTCCAGTAACTTTTGAATTTTGGCGTTTCACTCTGTTTTCTCCTATATTGATAGATGTATTTGGAACTCTAAACCAAACACGGTTTGTGCTAGCTTCTTGAAACTTGACACAGTAAAGCAGTTTCACGTTCTATCTCTATGTTCTGTTTCCTCTGGATGTAGCACTCAGCAGTGACTGAGGAGAAACACTTTCATTGAAAGGGGTTGCCAAGCTTCCCAAAATTGCGAGTCTCTAGAAATCTCAGCAACTATTTTTTCACCCAAAGTGGATGATACTTTCAGGTAATTATCAGTACACTAAGCTCACTTGGTTCCCCAAATTTCGTTCTTTTATGTTGAAGCGTTCGCTTCTAGTAACTGTTTGAATTTTGGCGTTTCACTCTGTTTCCTCCTATACTGACAGATGTATTTGGAACTCTAAATCAAACACGGTTTGTGCTAGCTTCTTGAAACTTGACACACTAAAGCAGTTTCACGTTCTATCTCTATGTTCTGTTTCCTCTTGATGTAGCACTCAGCAGTGACTGAGGAGAAACACTTTCATTGAAAGGGGTTGCCAAGCTTCCCAAAATTGCGAGTCTCCAGAAATCTCAGCAACTATTTTTTCACCCAAAGTGGATGATACTTTCAGGTAATGATCAGTACACTAAGCTCACTTGGTTCCCCAAATTTCGTTCTTTTATGTTGAAGCGTTCGCTTCCAGTAACTGTTTGAATTTTGGCGTTTCACTCTGTTTTCTCCTATACTGACAGATGTATTTGGAACTCTAAATCAAACACGGTTTGTGCTAGCTTCTTGAAACTTGACACAGTAAAGCAGTTTCATGTTCTATCTCTATGTTCTGTTTTCTCTGGATGTAGCACTCAGCAGTGACTGAGGAGAAACACTTTCATTGAAAGGGGTTGCCAAGCTTCCCAAAATTGCGAGTCTCTAGAAATCTCAGCAAACAGTTTTTCACCCAAAGTGGATGATACTTTCAGGTAATGATCAGTACACTAAGCTCACTTGGTTACCCAAATTTCGTTCTTCTATGTTGAAGCGTTCGTTTCCAGTAACAGTTTGAATTTTGGCGTTTTACTCTGTTTTCTCCTATATTGATAGATGTATTTGGAACTCTAAATCAAACACGGTTTGTGCTAGCTTCTTGAAACTTGACACAATAAAGCAGTTTCAAGTTCTATCTCTATGTTCTGTCTCCTCTTGATGTAGCCCTAAGCAGTGACTGGGGAGAAACACTTTCATTGAAAGGGGTTGCCAAGCTTCCAAAAATTACGAGTCTCCAGAAATCTCAGCAACTATTTTTTCACCCAAACTGGATGATACTTTCAGGTAATGATCAGTACACTAAGCTCACTTGGTTCCCCAAATTTCGTTCTTTTATGTTGAAGCGTTCGCTTCCAGTAACTGTTTGAATTTTGGCGTTTCACTCTGTTTTCTCCTATACTGACAGATGTATTTGGAACTCTAAATCAAACACGGTTTGTGCTAGCTTCTTGAAACTTGACACAGTAAAGCACTTTCACGTTCTATCTCTATGTTCTGTTTCCTCTGGATGTAGCCCTAAGCAGTGACTGGGGAGAAATACTTTCATTGACAGGGGTTGCCAAGCTTCCAGAAATTACGAGTCTCCAGAAATCTCAGCAACTATGATTTCACCCAACCTGGATGATACTTTCAGGTAATGATCAGTACACTAAGCCCACTTGGTTCCCCAAATTTCGTTCTTCTATGTTGAAGCGTTCGTTTCCAGTAACAGTTTGAATTTTGGCGTTTCGCTCTGTTTTCTCCTATATTGATAGATGTATTTGGAACTCTAAACCAAACACGGTTTGTGCTAGCTTCTTGAAACTTGACACAGTAAAGCAGTTTTACGTTCTATCTCTATGTTCTGTTTCCTCTTGATGTAGCACTCAGCAGTGACTGAGGAGAAACACTTTCATTGAAAGGGGTTGCCAAGCTTCCCAAAATTGCGAGTCTCCAGAAATCTCAGCAACTATTTTTTCACCCAAACTGGATGATACTTTCAGGTAATGATCAGTACACTAAACTCACTTGGTTCCCCAAATTTCGTTCTTTTATGTTGAAGCGTTCGCTTCCAGTAACTGTTTGAATTTTGGCGTTTCACTCTGTTTTCTCCTATACTGACAGATGTATTTGGAACTCTAAATCAAACACGGTTTGTGCTAGCTTCTTGAAACTTGACACAGTAAAGCAGTTTCACGTTCTATCTCTATGTTCTGTTTCCTCTGGATGTAGCACTCAGCAGTGACTGAGGAGAAACACTTTCATTGAAAGGGGTTGCCAAACTTCCCAAAATTGCGAGTCTCTAGAAATCTCAGCAACTATTTTTTCACCCAAAGTGGATGATACTTTCAGGTAATGATCAGTACACTAAGCTCACTTGGTTCCCCAAATTTCGTTCTTTTATGTTGAAGCGTTCGCTTCCAGTAACTGTTTGAATTTTGGCGTTTCACTCTGTTTCCTCCTATACTGACAGATGTATTTGGAACTCTAAATCAAACACGGTTTGTGCTAGCTTCTTGAAACTTGACACAGTAAAGCAGTTTCACGTTCTATCTCTATGTTTTGTTTCCTCTTGATGTAGCACTCAGCAGTGACTGAGGAGAAACACTTTCATTGAAAGGGGTTGCCAAGCTTCCCAAAATTGCGAGTCTCTAGAAATCTCAGCGAACAGTTTTTCACCCAAAGTGGATGATACTTTCAGGTAATGATCAGTACACTAAGCTCACTTGGTTACCCAAATTTCGTTCTTCTATGTTGAAGCGTTCGTTTCCAGTAACAGTTTGAATTTTGGCGTTTTACTCTGTTTTCTCCTATATTGTAGATGTATTTGGAACTCTAAATCAAACACGGTTTGTGCTAGCTTCTTGAAACTTGACACAATAAAGCAGTTTCAAGTTCTATCTCTATGTTCTGTCTCCTCTTGATGTAGCCCTAAGCAGTGACTGGGGAGAAACACTTTCATTGAAAGGGGTTGCCAAGCTTCCAAAAATTACGAGTCTCCAGAAATCTCAGCAACTATTTTTTCACCCAAACTGGATGATACTTTCAGGTAATGATCAGTACACTAAGCTCACTTGGTTCCCCAAATTTCGTTCTTTTATGTTGAAGCGTTCGCTTCCAGTAACTGTTTGAATTTTGGCGTTTCACTCTGTTTTCTCCTATACTGACAGATGTATTTGGAACTCTAAATCAAACACGGTTTGTGCTAGCTTCTTGAAACTTGACACAGTAAAGCACTTTCACGTTCTATCTCTATGTTCTGTTTCCTCTGGATGTAGCCCTAAGAAGTGACTGGGGAGAAATACTTTCATTGACAGGGGTTGCCAAGCTTCCAGAAATTACGAGTCTCCAGAAATCTCAGCAACTATGATTTCACCCAACCTGGATGATACTTTCAGGTAATGATCAGTACACTAAGCCCACTTGGTTCCCCAAATTTCGTTCTTTTATGTTGAAGCGTTCGTTTCCAGTAACAGTTTGAATTTTGGCGTTTCGCTCTGTTTTCTCCTATATTGATAGATGTATTTGGAACTCTAAACCAAACACGGTTTGTGCTAGCTTCTTGAAACTTGACACAGTAAAGCAGTTTTACGTTCTATCTCTATGTTCTGTTTCCTCTTGATGTAGCACTCAGCAGTGACTGAGGAGAAACACTTTCATTGAAAGGGGTTGCCAAGCTTCCCAAAATTGCGAGTCTCCAGAAATCTCAGCAACTATTTTTTCACCCAAACTGGATGATACTTTCAGGTAATGATCAGTACACTAAGCTCACTTGGTTCCCCAAATTTCGTTCTTTTATGTTGAAGCGTTCGCTTCCAGTAACTGTTTGAATTTTGGCGTTTCACTCTGTTTTCTCCTATACTGACAGATGTATTTGGAACTCTAAATCAAACACGGTTTGTGCTAGCTTCTTGAAACTTGACACAGTAAAGCAGTTTCACGTTCTATCTCTATGTTCTATTTCCTCTGCATGTAGCCCTAAGCAGTGACTGGGGAAAAATACTTTCATTGACAGGGGTTGCCAAGCTTCCAGAAATTACGAGTCTCCAGAAATCTCAGCAACTATGATTTCACCCAACCTGGATGATACTTTCAGGTAATGATCAGTACACTAAGCCCACTTGGTTCCCCAAATTTCGTTCTTCTATGTTGAAGCGTTCGTTTCCAGTAAGAGTTTGAATTTTGGCGTTTCACTCTATTTTCTCCTATATTGATAGATGTATTTGGAACTCTAAATAAAACACGGTTTGTGCTACCTTCTTCAAACTTGACACAGTAAAGCAGTTTCAAGTTCTAGCTCTATGTTCTGTTTCCTCTTGATGTAGCACTCAGCAGTGACTGAGGAGAAACACTTTCATTGAAAGGGGTTGCCAAGCTTCCCAAAATTGCGAGTCTCCAGAAATCTCAGCAACTATTTTTTAACCCAAACTGGATGATACTTTCAGGTAATGATCAGTACACTAAGCTCACTTGGTTCCCTAAATTTCGTTCTTTTATGTTGAAGCGTTCACTTCCAGTAACTTTTGAATTTTGGCGTTTCACTCTGTTTTCTCCTATATTGATAGATGTATTTGGAACTCTAAACCAAACACGGTTTGTCCTAGCTTCTAGAAACTTGACACAGTAAAGCACTTTCACGTTCTATCTCTATGTTCTGTTTCCTCTGGATGTAGCCCTAAGCAGTGACTGGGGAGAAATACTTTCATTGACAGGGGTTGTCAAGCTTCCAGAAATTACGAGTCTCCAGAAATCTCAGCAACTATGATTTCACCCAACCTGGATGATACTTTCAGGTAATGATCAGTACACTAAGCCCACTTGGTTCCCCAAATTTCGTTCTTCTATGTTGAAGCGTTCGTTTCCAGTAACAGTTTGAATTTTGGCGTTTCGCTCTGTTTTCTCCTATATTGATAGATGTATTTGGAACTCTAAACCAAACAGGGTTTGTGCTAGCTTCTTGAAACTTGACACAGCAAAGCAGTTTAAGGTTCTATCTCTATGTTCTGTTTCCTCTTGATGTAGCACTCAGCAGTGACTGAGGAGAAACACTTTCATTGAAAGGGGTTGCCAAGCTTCCCAAAATTGCGAGTCTCCAGAAATCTCAGCAACTATTTTTTCACCCAAACTGGATGATACTTTCAGGTAATGATCAGTACACTAAGCTCACTTGGTTCCCCAAATTTCGTTCTTTTATGTTGAAGCGTTCGCTTCCAGTAACTGTTTGAATTTTGGCGTTTCACTCTGTTTTCTCCTATACTGACAGATGTATTTGGAACTCTAAATCAAACACGGTTTGTGCTAGCTTCTTGAAACTTGACACAGTAAAGCAGTTTCACGTTCTATCTCTATGTTCTATTTCCTCTGGATGTAGCCCTAAGCAGTGACTGGGGAAAAATACTTTCATTGACAGGGGTTGCCAAGCTTCCAGAAATTACGAGTCTCCAGAAATCTCAGCAACTATGATTTCACCCAACCTGGATGATACTTTCAGGTAATGATCAGTACACTAAGCCCACTTGGTTCCCCAAATTTCGTTCTTCTATGTTGAAGCGTTCGTTTCCAGTAAGAGTTTGAATTTTGGCGTTTCACTCTATTTTCTCCTATATTGATAGATGTATTTGGAACTCTAAATCAAACATGGTTTGTGCTACCTTCTTCAAACTTGACACAGTAAAGCAGTTTCAAGTTCTACCTCTATGTTCTGTTTCCTCTTGATGTAGCACTCAGCAGTGACTGAGGAGAAACACTTTCATTGAAAGGGGTTGCCAAGCTTCCCAAAATTGCGAGTCTCCAGAAATCTCAGCAACTATTTTTTAACCCAAACTGGATGATACTTTCAGGTAATGATCAGTACACTAAGCTCACTTGGTTCCCCAAATTTCGTTCTTTTATGTTGAAGCGTTCGCTTCCAGTAACTTTTGAATTTTGGCGTTTCACTCTGTTTTCTCCTATATTGATAGATGTATTTGGAACTCTAAACCAAACACGGTTTGTGCTAGCTTCTTGAAACTTGACACAGTAAAGCAGTTTCACGTTCTATCTCTATGTTCTGTTTCCTCTTGATGTAGCACTCAGCAGTGACTGAGGAGAAACACTTTCATTGAAAGGGGTTGCCAAGCTTCCCAAAATTGCGAGTCTCCAGAAATCTCAGCAACTATTTTTTCACCCAAACTGGATGATACTTTCAGGTAATGATCAGTACACTAAGCTCACTTGGTTCCCCAAATTTCGTTCTTTTATGTTGAAGCGTTCGCTTCCAGTAACTTTTGAATTTTGGCGTTTCACTCTGTTTTCTCCTATATTGATAGATGTATTTGGAACTCTAAACCAAACACGGTTTGTGCTAGCTTCTTGAAACTTGACACAGTAAAGCAGTTTCACGTTCTATCTCTATGTTCTGTTTCCTCTGGATGTAGCACTCAGCAGTGACTGAGGAGAAACACTTTCATTGAAAGGGGTTGCCAAGCTTCCCAAAATTGCGAGTCTCTAGAAATCTCAGCAACTATTTTTTCACCCAAAGTGGATGATACTTTCAGGTAATTATCAGTACACTAAGCTCACTTGGTTCCCCAAATTTCGTTCTTTTATGTTGAAGCGTTCGCTTCCAGTAACTGTTTGAATTTTGGCGTTTCACTCTGTTTCCTCCTATACTGACAGATGTATTTGGAACTCTAAATCAAACACGGTTTGTGCTAGCTTCTTGAAACTTGACACACTAAAGCAGTTTCACGTTCTATCTCTATGTTCTGTTTCCTCTTGATGTAGCACTCAGCAGTGACTGAGGAGAAACACTTTCATTGAAAGTGGTTGCCAAGCTTCCCAAAATTGCGAGTCTCCAGAAATCTCAGCAACTATTTTTTCACCCAAACTGGATGATACTTTCAGGTAATGATCAGTACACTAAGCTCACTTGGTTCCCCAAATTTCGTTCTTTTATGTTGAAGCGTTCGCTTCCAGTAACTGTTTGAATTTTGGCGTTTCACTCTGTTTTCTCCTATACTGACAGATGTATTTGGAACTCTAAATCAAACACGGTTTGTGCTAGCTTCTTGAAACTTGACACAGTAAAGCAGTTTCATGTTCTATCTCTATGTTCTGTTTCCTCTGGATGTAGCACTCAGCAGTGACTGAGGAGAAACACTTTCATTGAAAGGGGTTGCCAAGCTTCCCAAAATTGCGAGTCTCTAGAAATCTCAGCAAACAGTTTTTCACCCAAAGTGGATGATACTTTCAGGTAATGATCAGTACACTAAGCTCACTTGGTTACCCAAATTTCGTTCTTCTATGTTGAAGCGTTCGTTTCCAGTAACAGTTTGAATTTTGGCGTTTTACTCTGTTTTCTCCTATATTGATAGATGTATTTGGAACTCTAAATCAAACACGGTTTGTGCTAGCTTCTTGAAACTTGACACAATAAAGCAGTTTCAAGTTCTATCTCTATGTTCTGTCTCCTCTTGATGTAGCCCTAAGCAGTGACTGGGGAGAAACACTTTCATTGAAAGGGGTTGCCAAGCTTCCAAAAATTACGAGTCTCCAGAAATCTCAGCAACAATTTTTTCACCCAAACTGGATGATACTTTCAGGTAATGATCAGTACACTAAGCTCACTTGGTTCCCCAAATTTCGTTCTTTTATGTTGAAGCGTTCACTTCCAGTAACTGTTTGAATTTTGGCGTTTCACTCTGTTTTCTCCTATACTGACAGATGTATTTGGAACTCTAAATCAAACACGGTTTGTGCTAGCTTCTTGAAACTTGACACAGTAAAGCACTTTCACGTTCTATCTCTATGTTCTGTTTCCTCTGGATGTAGCCCTAAGCAGTGACTGGGGAGAAATACTTTCATTGACAGGGGTTGCCAAGCTTCCAGAAATTACGAGTCTCCAGAAATCTCAGCAACTATGATTTCACCCAACCTGGATGATACTTTCAGGTAATGATCAGTACACTAAGCCCACTTGGTTCCCCAAATTTCGTTCTTCTATGTTGAAGCGTTCGTTTCCAGTAAGAGTTTGAATTTTGGCGTTTCACTCTATTTTCTCCTATATTGATAGATGTATTTGGAACTCTAAATCAAACACGGTTTGTGCTACCTTCTTCAAACTTGACACAGTAAAGCAGTTTCAAGTTCTAGCTCTATGTTCTGTTTCCTCTTGATGTAGCACTCAGCAGTGACTGAGGAGAAACACTTTCATTGAAAGGGGTTGCCAAGCTTCCCAAAATTGCGAGTCTCCAGAAATCTCAGCAACTATTTTTTAACCCAAACTGGATGATACTTTCAGGTAATGATCAGTACACTAAGCTCACTTGGTTCCCCAAATTTCGTTCTTTTATGTTGAATCGTTCGCTTCCAGTAACTTTTGAATTTTGGCGTTTCACTCTGTTTTCTCCTATATTGATAGATGTATTTGGAACTTTAAACCAAACACGGTTTGTGCTAGCTTCTTGAAACTTGACACAGTAAAGCAGTTTCACGTTCTATCTCTATGTTCTGTTTCCTCTTGATGTAGCACTCAGCAGTGACTGAGGAGAAACACTTTCATTGAAAGGGGTTGCCAAGCTTCCCAAAATTGCGAGTCTCCAGAAATCTCAGCAACTATTTTTTCACCCAAACTGGATGATACTTTCAGGTAATGATCAGTACACTAAGCTCACTTGGTTCCCCAAATTTCGTTCTTTTATGTTGAAGCGTTCGCTTCCAGTAACTGTTTGAATTTTGGCGTTTCACTCTGTTTTCTCCTATACTGACAGATGTATTTGGAACTCTAAATCAAACACGGTTTGTGCTAGCTTCTTGAAACTTGACACAGTAAAGCAGTTTCACGTTCTATCTCTATGTTCTGTTTCCTCTGGATGTAGCACTCAGCAGTGACTGAGGAGAAACACTTTCATTGAAAGGGGTTGCCAAACTTCCCAAAATTGCGAGTCTCTAGAAATCTCAGCAACTATTTTTTCACCCAAAGTGGATGATACTTTCAGGTAATGATCAGTACACTAAGCTCACTTGGTTCCCCAAATTTTGTTCTTTTATGTTGATGCGTTCGCTTCCAGTAACTGTTTGAATTTTGGCGTTTCACTCTGTTTCCTCCTATACTGACAGATGTATTTGGAACTCTAAACCAAACACGGTTTGTGCTAGCTTCTTGAAACTTGACACAGTAAAGCAGTTTCACATTCTATCTCTATGTTTTTTTTCCTCTTGATGTAGCACTCAGCAGTGACTGAGGGGAAACACTTTCATTGAAAGGGGTTGCCAAGCTTCCCAAAATTGCGAGTCTCTAGAAATCTCAGCAAACAGTTTTTCACCCAAAGTGGATGATACTTTCAGGTAATGATCAGTACACTAAGCTCACTTGGTTACCCAAATTTCGTTCTTCTATGTTGAAGCGTTCGTTTCCAGTAACAGTTTGAATTTTGGCGTTTTACTCTGTTTTCTCCTATATTGTAGATGTATTTGGAACTCTAAATCAAACACGGTTTGTGCTAGCTTCTTGAAACTTGACAGACTAAAGCAGTTTCACGTTCTATCTCTATGTTCTGTCTCCTCTTGATGTAGCCCTAAGCAGTGACTGGGGAGAAACACTTTCATTGAAAGGGGTTGCCAAGCTTCCAAAAATTACGAGTCTCCAGAAATCTCAGCAACTATTTTTTCACCCAAACTGGATGATACTTTCAGGTAATGATCAGTACACTAAGCTCACTTGGTTCCCCAAATTTCGTTCTTTTATGTTGAAGCCTTCGCTTCCAGTAACTGTTTGAATTTTGGCGTTTCACTCTGTTTTCTCCTATACTGACAGATGTATTTGGAACTCTAAATCAAACACGGTTTGTGCTAGCTTCTTGAAACTTGACACAGTAAAGCACTTTCACGTTCTATCTCTATGTTCTGTTTCCTCTGGATGTAGCCCTAAGAAGTGACTGGGGAGAAATACTTTCATTGACAGGGGTTGCCAAGCTTCCAGAAATTACGAGTCTCCAGAAATCTCAGCAACTATGATTTCACCCAACCTGGATGATACTTTCAGGTAATGATCAGTACACTAAGCCCACTTGGTTCCCCAAATTTCGTTCTTCTATGTTGAAGCGTTCGTTTCCAGTAACAGTTTGAATTTTGGCGTTTCGCTCTGTTTTCTCCTATATTGATAGATGTATTTGGAACTCTAAACCAAACACGGTTTGTGCTAGCTTCTTGAAACTTGACACAGTAAAGCAGTTTTACGTTCTATCTCTATGTTTTGTTTCCTCTTGATGTAGCACTCAGCAGTGACTGAGGAGAAACACTTTCATTGAAAGGGGTTGCCAAGCTTCCCAAAATTGCGAGTCTCCAGAAATCTCAGCAACTATTTTTTCACCCAAACTGGATGATACTTTCAGGTAATGATCAGTACACTAAGCTCACTTGGTTCCCCAAATTTCGTTCTTTTATGTTGAAGCGTTCGCTTCCAGTAACTGTTTGAATTTTGGCGTTTCACTCTGTTTTCTCCTATACTGACAGATGTATTTGGAACTCTAAATCAAACACGGTTTGTGCTAGCTTCTTGAAACTTGACACAGTAAAGCAGTTTCACGTTCTATCTCTATGTTCTATTTCCTCTGCATGTAGCCCTAAGCAGTGACTGGGGAAAAATACTTTCATTGAAAGGGGTTGCCAAGCTTCCAGAAATTACGAGTCTCCAGAAATCTCAGCAACTATGATTTCACCCAACCTGGATGATACTTTCAGGTAATGATCAGTACACTAAGCCCACTTGGTTCCCCAAATTTCGTTCTTCTATGTTGAAGCGTTCGTTTCCAGTAAGAGTTTGAATTTTGGCGTTTCACTCTATTTTCTCCTATATTGATAGATGTATTTGGAACTCTAAACCAAACACGGTTTGTGCTAGCTTCTTGAAACTTGACACAGTAAAGCAGTTTCACGTTCTATCTCTATGTTTTGTTTCCTCTTGATGTAGCACTCAGCAGTGACTGAGGAGAAACACTTTCATTGAAAGGGGTTGCCAAGCTTCCAAAAATTACGAGTCTCCAGAAATCTCAGCAACTATTTTTTCACCCAAACTGGATGATACTTTCAGGTAATGATCAGTACACTAAGCTCACTTGGTTCCCCAAATTTCGTTCTTTTATGTTGAAGCGTTCGCTTCCAGTAACTGTTTGAATTTTGGCGTTTCACTCTGTTTTCTCCTATACTGACAGATGTATTTGGAACTCTAAATAAAACACGGTTTGTGCTAGCTTCTTGAAATTTGACACAGTAAAGCAGTTTCACGTTCTGTCTCTATGTTCTGTTTCCTCTGGATGTAGCCCTAAGCAGTGACTGGGGAGAAATACTTTCATTGACAGGGGTTGCCAAGCTTCCAGAAATTACGAGTCTCCAGAAATCTCAGCAACTATGATTTCACCCAAACTGGATGATACTTTCAGGTAATAATCAGTACACTAAGCCCACTTGGTTCCCCAAATTTCGTTCTTCTATGTTGAAGCGTTCGTTTCTAGTAACAGTTTGAATTTTGGCGTTTCACTCTCTTTTCTCCTATATTGATAGATGTATTTGGAACTCTAAATCAAACACGGTTTGTGCTACCTTCTTCAAACTTGACACAGTAAAGCTGTTTCAAGTTCTATCTATATGTTCTCTTTAATCTTGATGTAGCACTCAGCAGTGACTGAGGAGAAACACTTTCATTGAAAGGGGTTGCCAAGCTTCCCAAAATTGCGAGTCTCCAGAAATCTCAGCAACTATTTTTTCACCCAAACTGGATGATACTTTCAGGTAATGATCAGTACACTAAGCTCACTTGGTTCCCCAAATTTCGTTCTTTTATGTTGAAGCGTTCGCTTCCAGTAACTGTTTGAATTTTGGCGTTTCACTCTGTTTTCTCCTATACTGACAGATGTATTTGGAACTCTAAATCAAGCACGGTTTGTGCTAGCTTCTTGAAACTTGACAGACTAAAGCAGTTTCACGTTCTATCTCTATGTTCTGTTTCCTCTTGATGTAGCCCTAAGCAGTGACTGGGGAGAAATACTTTCATTGACAGGGGTTGTCAAGCTTCCAGAAATTACGAGTCTCCAGAAATCTCAGCAACTATGATTTCACCCATACTGGATGATACTTTCAGGTAATGATCAGTACACTAAGCCCACTTGGTTGGCCAAATTTCGTTCTTCTATGTTGAAGCGTTCGTTTCCAGTAACAGTTTGAATTTTGGCGTTTCACTCTGTTTTCTCCTATATTGATAGATGTATTTGGAACTCTAAACCAAACACGGTTTGTGCTAGCTTCTTGAAACTTGACACAGTAAAGCAGTTTCACGTTCTATCTCTATGTTCTGTTTCCTCTTCGATGTAGCACTCAGCAGTGACTGAGGAGAAACACTTTCATTGAAAGGGGTTGCCAAGCTTCCCAAAATTGCGAGTCTCCAGAAATCTCAGCAACTATTTTTTAACCCAAACTGGATGATACTTTCAGGTAATGATCAGTACACTAAGCCCACTTGGTTACCCAAATTTCGTTCTTCTATGTTGAAGCGTTCGTTTCCAGTAACAGTTTGAATTTTGGCGTTTCACTCTGTTTTCTCCTATACTGACAGATGTATTTGGAACTCTAAATCAAACACGGTTTGTGCTAGCTTCTTGAAACTTGACACAATAAAGCAGTTTCAAGTTCTATCTCTATGTTCTGTCTCCTCTTGATGTAGCCCTAAGCAGTGACTGGGGAGAAACACTTTCATTGAAAGGGGTTGCCAAGCTTCCAAAAATTACGAGTCTCCAGAAATCTCAGCAACTATTTTTTCACCCAAACTGGATGATACTTTCAGGTAATGATGAGTACGCTAAGCCCACTTGGTTCCCCAAATTTCGTTCTTGTATGTTGAAGCGTTCGTTTCCAGTAACAGTTTGAATTTTGGCGTTTCACTCTGTTTTCTCCTATATTGATAGATGTATTTGGAACTCTAAACCAAACACGGTTTGTGCTAGCTTCTTGAAACTTGACACAGTAACGCAGTTTTACGTTCTATCTCTATGTTCTGTTTCCTCTTGATGTAGCACTCAGCAGTGACTGAGGAGAAACACTTTCATTGAAAGGGGTTGCCAAGCTTCCCAAAATTGCGAGTCTCCAGAAATCTCAGCAACTATTTTTTCACCCAAACTGGATGATACTTTCAGGTAATGATCAGTACACTAAGCTCACTTGGTTCCCCAAATTTCGTTCTTTTATGTTGAAGCGTTCGCTTCCAGTAACTGTTTGAATTTTGGCGTTTCACTCTGTTTTCTCCTATACTGACAGATGTATTTGGAACTCTAAATCAAACACGGTTTGTGCTAGCTTCTTGAAACTTGACACAGTAAAGCAGTTTCACGTTCTATCTCTATGTTCTATTTCCTCTGGATGTAGCCCTAAGCAGTGACTGGGGAAAAATACTTTCATTGACAGGGGTTGCCAAGCTTCCAGAAATTACGAGTCTCCAGAAATCTCAGCAACTATGATTTCACCCAACCTGGATGATACTTTCAGGTAATGATCAGTACACTAAGCCCACTTGGTTCCCCAAATTTCGTTCTTCTATGTTGAAGCGTTCGTTTCCAGTAAGAGTTTGAATTTTGGCGTTTCACTCTATTTTCTCCTATATTGATAGATGTATTTGGAACTCTAAATCAAACACGGTTTGTGCTACCTTCTTCAAACTTGACACAGTAAAGCAGTTTCAAGTTCTAGCTCTATGTTCTGTTTCCTCTGGATGTAGCACTCAGCAGTGACTGAGGAGAAACACTTTCATTGAAAGGGGTTGCCAAGCTTCCCAAAATTGCGAGTCTCCAGAAATCTCAGCAACTATTTTTTCACCCAAACTGGATGATACTTTCAGGTAATGATCAGTACACTAAGCTCACTTGGTTCCCCAAATTTCGTTCTTTTATGTTGAAGCGTTCGCTTCCAGTAACTGTTTGAATTTTGGCGTTTCACTCTGTTTTCTCCTATACTGACAGATGTATTTGGAACTCTAAATCAAACACGGTTTGTGCTAGCTTCTTGAAACTTGACACAGTAAAGCAGTTTCACGTTCTATCTCTATGTTCTGTTTCCTCTGGATGTAGCACTCAGCAGTGACTGAGGAGAAACACTTTCATTGAAAGGGGTTGCCAAACTTCCCAAAATTGCGAGTCTCTAGAAATCTCAGCAACTATTTTTTCACCCAAAGTGGATGATACTTTCAGGTAATGATCAGTACACTAAGCTCACTTGGTTCCCCAAATTTCGTTCTTTTATGTTGAAGCGTTCGCTTCCAGTAACTGTTTGAATTTTGGCGTTTCACTCTGTTTCCTCCTATACTGACAGATGTATTTGGAACTCTAAATCAAACACGGTTTGTGCTAGCTTCTTGAAACTTGACACAGTAAAGCAGTTTCACGTTCTATCTCTATGTTTTGTTTCCTCTTGATGTAGCACTCAGCAGTGACTGAGGAGAAACACTTTCATTGAAAGGGGTTGCCAAGCTTCCCAAAATTGCGAGTCTCTAGAAATCTCAGCGAACAGTTTTTCACCCAAAGTGGATGATACTTTCAGGTAATGATCAGTACACTAAGCTCACTTGGTTACCCAAATTTCGTTCTTCTATGTTGAAGCGTTCGTTTCCAGTAACAGTTTGAATTTTGGCGTTTTACTCTGTTTTCTCCTATATTGTAGATGTATTTGGAACTCTAAATCAAACACGGTTTGTGCTAGCTTCTTGAAACTTGACACAATAAAGCAGTTTCAAGTTCTATCTCTATGTTCTGTCTCCTCTTGATGTAGCCCTAAGCAGTGACTGGGGAGAAACACTTTCATTGAAAGGGGTTGCCAAGCTTCCAAAAATTACGAGTCTCCAGAAATCTCAGCAACTATTTTTTCACCCAAACTGGATGATACTTTCAGGTAATGATCAGTACACTAAGCTCACTTGGTTCCCCAAATTTCGTTCTTTTATGTTGAAGCGTTCGCTTCCAGTAACTGTTTGAATTTTGGCGTTTCACTCTGTTTTCTCCTATACTGACAGATGTATTTGGAACTCTAAATCAAACACGGTTTGTGCTAGCTTCTTGAAACTTGACACAGTAAAGCACTTTCACGTTCTATCTCTATGTTCTGTTTCCTCTGGATGTAGCCCTAAGAAGTGACTGGGGAGAAATACTTTCATTGACAGGGGTTGCCAAGCTTCCAGAAATTACGAGTCTCCAGAAATCTCAGCAACTATGATTTCACCCAACCTGGATGATACTTTCAGGTAATGATCAGTACACTAAGCCCACTTGGTTCCCCAAATTTCGTTCTTTTATGTTGAAGCGTTCGTTTCCAGTAACAGTTTGAATTTTGGCGTTTCGCTCTGTTTTCTCCTATATTGATAGATGTATTTGGAACTCTAAACCAAACACGGTTTGTGCTAGCTTCTTGAAACTTGACACAGTAAAGCAGTTTTACGTTCTATCTCTATGTTCTGTTTCCTCTTGATGTAGCACTCAGCAGTGACTGAGGAGAAACACTTTCATTGAAAGGGGTTGCCAAGCTTCCCAAAATTGCGAGTCTCCAGAAATCTCAGCAACTATTTTTTCACCCAAACTGGATGATACTTTCAGGTAATGATCAGTACACTAAGCTCACTTGGTTCCCCAAATTTCGTTCTTTTATGTTGAAGCGTTCGCTTCCAGTAACTGTTTGAATTTTGGCGTTTCACTCTGTTTTCTCCTATACTGACAGATGTATTTGGAACTCTAAATCAAACACGGTTTGTGCTAGCTTCTTGAAACTTGACACAGTAAAGCAGTTTCACGTTCTATCTCTATGTTCTATTTCCTCTGGATGTAGCCCTAAGCAGTGACTGGGGAAAAATACTTTCATTGACAGGGGTTGCCAAGCTTCCAGAAATTACGAGTCTCCAGAAATCTCAGCAACTATGATTTCACCCAACCTGGATGATACTTTCAGGTAATGATCAGTACACTAAGCCCACTTGGTTCCCCAAATTTCGTTCTTCTATGTTGAAGCGTTCGTTTCCAGTAAGAGTTTGAATTTTGGCATTTCACTCTATTTTCTCCTATATTGATAGATGTATTTGGAACTCTAAATAAAACACGGTTTGTGCTACCTTCTTCAAACTTGACACAGTAAAGCAGTTTCAAGTTCTAGCTCTATGTTCTGTTTCCTCTTGATGTAGCACTCAGCAGTGACTGAGGAGAAACACTTTCATTGAAAGGGGTTGCCAAGCTTCCCAAAATTGCGAGTCTCCAGAAATCTCAGCAACTATTTTTTAACCCAAACTGGATGATACTTTCAGGTAATGATCAGTACACTAAGCTCACTTGGTTCCCTAAATTTCGTTCTTTTATGTTGAAGCGTTCACTTCCAGTAACTTTTGAATTTTGGCGTTTCACTCTGTTTTCTCCTATATTGATAGATGTATTTGGAACTCTAAACCAAACACGGTTTGTCCTAGCTTCTAGAAACTTGACACAGTAAAGCACTTTCACGTTCTATCTCTATGTTCTGTTTCCTCTGGATGTAGCCCTAAGCAGTGACTGGGGAGAAATACTTTCATTGACAGGGGTTGTCAAGCTTCCAGAAATTACGAGTCTCCAGAAATCTCAGCAACTATGATTTCACCCAACCTGGATGATACTTTCAGGTAATGATCAGTACACTAAGCCCACTTGGTTCCCCAAATTTCGTTCTTCTATGTTGAAGCGTTCGTTTCCAGTAACAGTTTGAATTTTGGCGTTTCGCTCTGTTTTCTCCTATATTGATAGATGTATTTGGAACTCTAAACCAAACACGGTTTGTGCTAGCTTCTTGAAACTTGACACAGCAAAGCAGTTTAAGGTTCTATCTCTATGTTCTGTTTCCTCTTGATGTAGCACTCAGCAGTGACTGAGGAGAAACACTTTCATTGAAAGGGGTTGCCAAGCTTCCCAAAATTGCGAGTCTCCAGAAATCTCAGCAACTATTTTTTCACCCAAACTGGATGATACTTTCAGGTAATGATCAGTACACTAAGCTCACTTGGTTCCCCAAATTTCGTTCTTTTATGTTGAAGCGTTCGCTTCCAGTAACTGTTTGAATTTTGGCGTTTCACTCTGTTTTCTCCTATACTGACAGATGTATTTGGAACTCTAAATCAAACACGGTTTGTGCTAGCTTCTTGAAACTTGACACAGTAAAGCAGTTTCACGTTCTATCTCTATGTTCTATTTCCTCTGGATGTAGCCCTAAGCAGTGACTGGGGAAAAATACTTTCATTGACAGGGGTTGCCAAGCTTCCAGAAATTACGAGTCTCCAGAAATCTCAGCAACTATGATTTCACCCAACCTGGATGATACTTTCAGGTAATGATCAGTACACTAAGCCCACTTGGTTCCCCAAATTTCGTTCTTCTATGTTGAAGCGTTCGTTTCCAGTAAGAGTTTGAATTTTGGCGTTTCACTCTATTTTCTCCTATATTGATAGATGTATTTGGAACTCTAAATCAAACATGGTTTGTGCTACCTTCTTCAAACTTGACACAGTAAAGCAGTTTCAAGTTCTACCTCTATGTTCTGTTTCCTCTTGATGTAGCACTCAGCAGTGACTGAGGAGAAACACTTTCATTGAAAGGGGTTGCCAAGCTTCCCAAAATTGCGAGTCTCCAGAAATCTCAGCAACTATTTTTTAACCCAAACTGGATGATACTTTCAGGTAATGATCAGTACACTAAGCTCACTTGGTTCCCCAAATTTCGTTCTTTTATGTTGAAGCGTTCGCTTCCAGTAACTTTTGAATTTTGGCGTTTCACTCTGTTTTCTCCTATATTGATAGATGTATTTGGAACTCTAAACCAAACACGGTTTGTGCTAGCTTCTTGAAACTTGACACAGTAAAGCAGTTTCACGTTCTATCTCTATGTTCTGTTTCCTCTTGATGTAGCACTCAGCAGTGACTGAGGAGAAACACTTTCATTGAAAGGGGTTGCCAAGCTTCCCAAAATTGCGAGTCTCCAGAAATCTCAGCAACTATTTTTTCACCCAAACTGGATGATACTTTCAGGTAATGATCAGTACACTAAGCTCACTTGGTTCCCCAAATTTCGTTCTTTTATGTTGAAGCGTTCGCTTCCAGTAACTTTTGAATTTTGGCGTTTCACTCTGTTTTCTCCTATATTGATAGATGTATTTGGAACTCTAAACCAAACACGGTTTGTGCTAGCTTCTTGAAACTTGACACAGTAAAGCAGTTTCACGTTCTATCTCTATGTTCTGTTTCCTCTGGATGTAGCACTCAGCAGTGACTGAGGAGAAACACTTTCATTGAAAGGGGTTGCCAAGCTTCCCAAAATTGCGAGTCTCTAGAAATCTCAGCAACTATTTTTTCACCCAAAGTGGATGATACTTTCAGGTAATTATCAGTACACTAAGCTCACTTGGTTCCCCAAATTTCGTTCTTTTATGTTGAAGCGTTCGCTTCCAGTAACTGTTTGAATTTTGGCGTTTCACTCTGTTTCCTCCTATACTGACAGATGTATTTGGAACTCTAAATCAAACACGGTTTGTGCTAGCTTCTTGAAACTTGACACACTAAAGCAGTTTCACGTTCTATCTCTATGTTCTGTTTCCTCTTGATGTAGCACTCAGCAGTGACTGAGGAGAAACACTTTCATTGAAAGTGGTTGCCAAGCTTCCCAAAATTGCGAGTCTCCAGAAATCTCAGCAACTATTTTTTCACCCAAACTGGATGATACTTTCAGGTAATGATCAGTACACTAAGCTCACTTGGTTCCCCAAATTTCGTTCTTTTATGTTGAAGCGTTCGCTTCCAGTAACTGTTTGAATTTTGGCGTTTCACTCTGTTTTCTCCTATACTGACAGATGTATTTGGAACTCTAAATCAAACACGGTTTGTGCTAGCTTCTTGAAACTTGACACAGTAAAGCAGTTTCATGTTCTATCTCTATGTTCTGTTTCCTCTGGATGTAGCACTCAGCAGTGACTGAGGAGAAACACTTTCATTGAAAGGGGTTGCCAAGCTTCCCAAAATTGCGAGTCTCTAGAAATCTCAGCAAACAGTTTTTCACCCAAAGTGGATGATACTTTCAGGTAATGATCAGTACACTAAGCTCACTTGGTTACCCAAATTTCGTTCTTCTATGTTGAAGCGTTCGTTTCCAGTAACAGTTTGAATTTTGGCGTTTTACTCTGTTTTCTCCTATATTGATAGATGTATTTGGAACTCTAAATCAAACACGGTTTGTGCTAGCTTCTTGAAACTTGACACAATAAAGCAGTTTCAAGTTCTATCTCTATGTTCTGTCTCCTCTTGATGTAGCCCTAAGCAGTGACTGGGGAGAAACACTTTCATTGAAAGGGGTTGCCAAGCTTCCAAAAATTACGAGTCTCCAGAAATCTCAGCAACAATTTTTTCACCCAAACTGGATGATACTTTCAGGTAATGATCAGTACACTAAGCTCACTTGGTTCCCCAAATTTCGTTCTTTTATGTTGAAGCGTTCACTTCCAGTAACTGTTTGAATTTTGGCGTTTCACTCTGTTTTCTCCTATACTGACAGATGTATTTGGAACTCTAAATCAAACACGGTTTGTGCTAGCTTCTTGAAACTTGACACAGTAAAGCACTTTCACGTTCTATCTCTATGTTCTGTTTCCTCTGGATGTAGCCCTAAGCAGTGACTGGGGAGAAATACTTTCATTGACAGGGGTTGCCAAGCTTCCAGAAATTACGAGTCTCCAGAAATCTCAGCAACTATGATTTCACCCAACCTGGATGATACTTTCAGGTAATGATCAGTACACTAAGCCCACTTGGTTCCCCAAATTTCGTTCTTCTATGTTGAAGCGTTCGTTTCCAGTAAGAGTTTGAATTTTGGCGTTTCACTCTATTTTCTCCTATATTGATAGATGTATTTGGAACTCTAAATCAAACACGGTTTGTGCTACCTTCTTCAAACTTGACACAGTAAAGCAGTTTGAAGTTCTAGCTCTATGTTCTGTTTCCTCTTGATGTAGCACTCAGCAGTGACTGAGGAGAAACACTTTCATTGAAAGGGGTTGCCAAGCTTCCCAAAATTGCGAGTCTCCAGAAATCTCAGCAACTATTTTTTAACCCAAACTGGATGATACTTTCAGGTAATGATCAGTACACTAAGCTCACTTGGTTCCCCAAATTTCGTTCTTTTATGTTGAATCGTTCGCTTCCAGTAACTTTTGAATTTTGGCGTTTCACTCTGTTTTCTCCTATATTGATAGATGTATTTGGAACTTTAAACCAAACACGGTTTGTGCTAGCTTCTTGAAACTTGACACAGTAAAGCAGTTTCACGTTCTATCTCTATGTTCTGTTTCCTCTTGATGTAGCACTCAGCAGTGACTGAGGAGAAACACTTTCATTGAAAGGGGTTGCCAAGCTTCCCAAAATTGCGAGTCTCCAGAAATCTCAGCAACTATTTTTTCACCCAAACTGGATGATACTTTCAGGTAATGATCAGTACACTAAGCTCACTTGGTTCCCCAAATTTCGTTCTTTTATGTTGAAGCGTTCGCTTCCAGTAACTGTTTGAATTTTGGCGTTTCACTCTGTTTTCTCCTATACTGACAGATGTATTTGGAACTCTAAATCAAACACGGTTTGTGCTAGCTTCTTGAAACTTGACACAGTAAAGCAGTTTCACGTTCTATCTCTATGTTCTGTTTCCTCTGGATGTAGCACTCAGCAGTGACTGAGGAGAAACACTTTCATTGAAAGGGGTTGCCAAACTTCCCAAAATTGCGAGTCTCTAGAAATCTCAGCAACTATTTTTTCACCCAAAGTGGATGATACTTTCAGGTAATGATCAGTACACTAAGCTCACTTGGTTCCCCAAATTTTGTTCTTTTATGTTGATGCGTTCGCTTCCAGTAACTGTTTGAATTTTGGCGTTTCACTCTGTTTCCTCCTATACTGACAGATGTATTTGGAACTCTAAACCAAACACGGTTTGTGCTAGCTTCTTGAAACTTGACACAGTAAAGCAGTTTCACATTCTATCTCTATGTTTTTTTTCCTCTTGATGTAGCACTCAGCAGTGACTGAGGGGAAACACTTTCATTGAAAGGGGTTGCCAAGCTTCCCAAAATTGCGAGTCTCTAGAAATCTCAGCAAACAGTTTTTCACCCAAAGTGGATGATACTTTCAGGTAATGATCAGTACACTAAGCTCACTTGGTTACCCAAATTTCGTTCTTCTATGTTGAAGCGTTCGTTTCCAGTAACAGTTTGAATTTTGGCGTTTTACTCTGTTTTCTCCTATATTGTAGATGTATTTGGAACTCTAAATCAAACACGGTTTGTGCTAGCTTCTTGAAACTTGACAGACTAAAGC
Organism: Spermophilus citellus; assembly: GCF_964194105.1. Lineage (NCBI taxonomy): Eukaryota > Metazoa > Chordata > Mammalia > Rodentia > Sciuridae > Spermophilus > Spermophilus citellus. The sequence continues at coordinate 100,257,309 of NC_138182.1, forward strand.
AGTTTCACGTTCTATCTCTATGTTCTGTCTCCTCTTGATGTAGCCCTAAGCAGTGACTGGGGAGAAACACTTTCATTGAAAGGGGTTGCCAAGCTTCCAAAAATTACGAGTCTCCAGAAATCTCAGCAACTATTTTTTCACCCAAACTGGATGATACTTTCAGGTAATGATCAGTACACTAAGCTCACTTGGTTCCCCAAATTTCGTTCTTTTATGTTGAAGCCTTCGCTTCCAGTAACTGTTTGAATTTTGGCGTTTCACTCTGTTTTCTCCTATACTGACAGATGTATTTGGAACTCTAAATCAAACACGGTTTGTGCTAGCTTCTTGAAACTTGACACAGTAAAGCACTTTCACGTTCTATCTCTATGTTCTGTTTCCTCTGGATGTAGCCCTAAGAAGTGACTGGGGAGAAATACTTTCATTGACAGGGGTTGCCAAGCTTCCAGAAATTACGAGTCTCCAGAAATCTCAGCAACTATGATTTCACCCAACCTGGATGATACTTTCAGGTAATGATCAGTTCACTAAGCCCACTTGGTTCCCCAAATTTCGTTCTTCTATGTTGAAGCGTTCGTTTCCAGTAACAGTTTGAATTTTGGCGTTTCGCTCTGTTTTCTCCTATATTGATAGATGTATTTGGAACTCTAAACCAAACACGGTTTGTGCTAGCTTCTTGAAACTTGACACAGTAAAGCAGTTTTACGTTCTATCTCTATGTTTTGTTTCCTCTTGATGTAGCACTCAGCAGTGACTGAGGAGAAACACTTTCATTGAAAGGGGTTGCCAAGCTTCCCAAAATTGCGAGTCTCCAGAAATCTCAGCAACTATTTTTTCACCCAAACTGGATGATACTTTCAGGTAATGATCAGTACACTAAGCTCACTTGGTTCCCCAAATTTCGTTCTTTTATGTTGAAGCGTTCGCTTCCAGTAACTGTTTGAATTTTGGCGTTTCACTCTGTTTTCTCCTATACTGACAGATGTATTTGGAACTCTAAATCAAACACGGTTTGTGCTAGCTTCTTGAAACTTGACACAGTAAAGCAGTTTCACGTTCTATCTCTATGTTCTATTTCCTCTGCATGTAGCCCTAAGCAGTGACTGGGGAAAAATACTTTCATTGAAAGGGGTTGCCAAGCTTCCAGAAATTACGAGTCTCCAGAAATCTCAGCAACTATGATTTCACCCAACCTGGATGATACTTTCAGGTAATGATCAGTACACTAAGCCCACTTGGTTCCCCAAATTTCGTTCTTCTATGTTGAAGCGTTCGTTTCCAGTAAGAGTTTGAATTTTGGCGTTTCACTCTATTTTCTCCTATATTGATAGATGTATTTGGAACTCTAAACCAAACACGGTTTGTGCTAGCTTCTTGAAACTTGACACAGTAAAGCAGTTTCACGTTCTATCTCTATGTTTTGTTTCCTCTTGATGTAGCACTCAGCAGTGACTGAGGAGAAACACTTTCATTGAAAGGGGTTGCCAAGCTTCCAAAAATTACGAGTCTCCAGAAATCTCAGCAACTATTTTTTCACCCAAACTGGATGATACTTTCAGGTAATGATCAGTACACTAAGCTCACTTGGTTCCCCAAATTTCGTTCTTTTATGTTGAAGCGTTCGCTTCCAGTAACTGTTTGAATTTTGGCGTTTCACTCTGTTTTCTCCTATACTGACAGATGTATTTGGAACTCTAAATAAAACACGGTTTGTGCTAGCTTCTTGAAATTTGACACAGTAAAGCAGTTTCACGTTCTGTCTCTATGTTCTGTTTCCTCTGGATGTAGCCCTAAGCAGTGACTGGGGAGAAATACTTTCATTGACAGGGGTTGCCAAGCTTCCAGAAATTACGAGTCTCCAGAAATCTCAGCAACTATGATTTCACCCAAACTGGATGATACTTTCAGGTAATAATCAGTACACTAAGCCCACTTGGTTCCCCAAATTTCGTTCTTCTATGTTGAAGCGTTCGTTTCCAGTAACAGTTTGAATTTTGGCGTTTCACTCTCTTTTCTCCTATATTGATAGATGTATTTGGAACTCTAAATCAAACACGGTTTGTGCTACCTTCTTCAAACTTGACACAGTAAAGCTGTTTCAAGTTCTATCTATATGTTCTCTTTAATCTTGATGTAGCACTCAGCAGTGACTGAGGAGAAACACTTTCATTGAAAGGGGTTGCCAAGCTTCCCAAAATTGCGAGTCTCCAGAAATCTCAGCAACTATTTTTTCACCCAAACTGGATGATACTTTCAGGTAATGATCAGTACACTAAGCTCACTTGGTTCCCCAAATTTCGTTCTTTTATGTTGAAGCGTTCGCTTCCAGTAACTGTTTGAATTTTGGCGTTTCACTCTGTTTTCTCCTATACTGACAGATGTATTTGGAACTCTAAATCAAGCACGGTTTGTGCTAGCTTCTTGAAACTTGACAGACTAAAGCAGTTTCACGTTCTATCTCTATGTTCTGTTTCCTCTTGATGTAGCCCTAAGCAGTGACTGGGGAGAAATACTTTCATTGACAGGGGTTGTCAAGCTTCCAGAAATTACGAGTCTCCAGAAATCTCAGCAACTATGATTTCACCCATACTGGATGATACTTTCAGGTAATGATCAGTACACTAAGCCCACTTGGTTCGCCAAATTTCGTTCTTCTATGTTGAAGCGTTCGTTTCCAGTAACAGTTTGAATTTTGGCGTTTCACTCTGTTTTCTCCTATATTGATAGATGTATTTGGAACTCTAAACCAAACACGGTTTGTGCTAGCTTCTTGAAACTTGACACAGTAAAGCAGTTTCACGTTCTATCTCTATGTTCTGTTTCCTCTTCGATGTAGCACTCAGCAGTGACTGAGGAGAAACACTTTCATTGAAAGGGGTTGCCAAGCTTCCCAAAATTGCGAGTCTCCAGAAATCTCAGCAACTATTTTTTAACCCAAACTGGATGATACTTTCAGGTAATGATCAGTACACTAAGCCCACTTGGTTACCCAAATTTCGTTCTTCTATGTTGAAGCGTTCGTTTCCAGTAACAGTTTGAATTTTGGCGTTTCACTCTGTTTTCTCCTATACTGACAGATGTATTTGGAACTCTAAATCAAACACGGTTTGTGCTAGCTTCTTGAAACTTGACACAATAAAGCAGTTTCAAGTTCTATCTCTATGTTCTGTCTCCTCTTGATGTAGCCCTAAGCAGTGACTGGGGAGAAACACTTTCATTGAAAGGGGTTGCCAAGCTTCCAAAAATTACGAGTCTCCAGAAATCTCAGCAACTATTTTTTCACCCAAACTGGATGATACTTTCAGGTAATGATGAGTACGCTAAGCCCACTTGGTTCCCCAAATTTCGTTCTTGTATGTTGAAGCGTTCGTTTCCAGTAACAGTTTGAATTTTGGCGTTTCGCTCTGTTTTCTCCTATATTGATAGATGTATTTGGAACTCTAAACCAAACACGGTTTGTGCTAGCTTCTTGAAACTTGACACAGTAACGCAGTTTTACGTTCTATCTCTATGTTCTGTTTCCTCTTGATGTAGCACTCAGCAGTGACTGAGGAGAAACACTTTCATTGAAAGGGGTTGCCAAGCTTCCCAAAATTGCGAGTCTCCAGAAATCTCAGCAACTATTTTTTCACCCAAACTGGATGATACTTTCAGGTAATGATCAGTACACTAAGCTCACTTGGTTCCCCAAATTTCGTTCTTTTATGTTGAAGCGTTCGCTTCCAGTAACTGTTTGAATTTTGGCGTTTCACTCTGTTTTCTCCTATACTGACAGATGTATTTGGAACTCTAAATCAAACACGGTTTGTGCTAGCTTCTTGAAACTTGACACAGTAAAGCAGTTTCACGTTCTATCTCTATGTTCTATTTCCTCTGGATGTAGCCCTAAGCAGTGACTGGGGAAAAATACTTTCATTGACAGGGGTTGCCAAGCTTCCAGAAATTACGAGTCTCCAGAAATCTCAGCAACTATGATTTCACCCAACCTGGATGATACTTTCAGGTAATGATCAGTACACTAAGCCCACTTGGTTCCCCAAATTTCGTTCTTCTATGTTGAAGCGTTCGTTTCCAGTAAGAGTTTGAATTTTGGCGTTTCACTCTATTTTCTCCTATATTGATAGATGTATTTGGAACTCTAAATCAAACACGGTTTGTGCTACCTTCTTCAAACTTGACACAGTAAAGCAGTTTCAAGTTCTAGCTCTATGTTCTGTTTCCTCTGGATGTAGCACTCAGCAGTGACTGAGGAGAAACACTTTCATTGAAAGGGGTTGCCAAGCTTCCCAAAATTGCGAGTCTCCAGAAATCTCAGCAACTATTTTTTCACCCAAACTGGATGATACTTTCAGGTAATGATCAGTACACTAAGCTCACTTGGTTCCCCAAATTTCGTTCTTTTATGTTGAAGCGTTCGCTTCCAGTAACTGTTTGAATTTTGGCGTTTCACTCTGTTTTCTCCTATACTGACAGATGTATTTGGAACTCTAAATCAAACACGGTTTGTGCTAGCTTCTTGAAACTTGACACAGTAAAGCAGTTTCACGTTCTATCTCTATGTTCTGTTTCCTCTGGATGTAGCACTCAGCAGTGACTGAGGAGAAACACTTTCATTGAAAGGGGTTGCCAAACTTCCCAAAATTGCGAGTCTCTAGAAATCTCAGCAACTATTTTTTCACCCAAAGTGGATGATACTTTCAGGTAATGATCAGTACACTAAGCTCACTTGGTTCCCCAAATTTCGTTCTTTTATGTTGAAGCGTTCGCTTCCAGTAACTGTTTGAATTTTGGCGTTTCACTCTGTTTCCTCCTATACTGACAGATGTATTTGGAACTCTAAATCAAACACGGTTTGTGCTAGCTTCTTGAAACTTGACACAGTAAAGCAGTTTCACGTTCTATCTCTATGTTTTGTTTCCTCTTGATGTAGCACTCAGCAGTGACTGAGGAGAAACACTTTCATTGAAAGGGGTTGCCAAGCTTCCCAAAATTGCGAGTCTCTAGAAATCTCAGCAAACAGTTTTTCACCCAAAGTGGATGATACTTTCAGGTAATGATCAGTACACTAAGCTCACTTGGTTACCCAAATTTCGTTCTTCTATGTTGAAGCGTTCGTTTCCAGTAACAGTTTGAATTTTGGCGTTTTACTCTGTTTTCTCCTATATTGATAGATGTATTTGGAACTCTAAATCAAACACGGTTTGTGCTAGCTTCTTGAAACTTGACACAATAAAGCAGTTTCAAGTTCTATCTCTATGTTCTGTCTCCTCTTGATGTAGCCCTAAGCAGTGACTGGGGAGAAACACTTTCATTGAAAGGGGTTGCCAAGCTTCCAAAAATTACGAGTCTCCAGAAATCTCAGCAACTATTTTTTCACCCAAACTGGATGATACTTTCAGGTAATGATCAGTACACTAAGCTCACTTGGTTCCCCAAATTTCGTTCTTTTATGTTGAAGCGTTCGCTTCCAGTAACTGTTTGAATTTTGGCGTTTCACTCTGTTTTCTCCTATACTGACAGATGTATTTGGAACTCTAAATAAAACACGGTTTGTGCTAGCTTCTTGAAATTTGACACAGTAAAGCAGTTTCACGTTCTGTCTCTATGTTCTGTTTCCTCTGCATGTAGCCCTAAGCAGTGACTGGGGAGAAATACTTTCATTGACAGGGGTTGCCAAGCTTCCAGAAATTACGAGTCTCCAGAAATCTCAGCAACTATGATTTCACCCAAACTGGATGATACTTTCAGGTAATAATCAGTACACTAAGCCCACTTGGTTCCCCAAATTTCGTTCTTCTATGTTGAAGCGTTCGTTTCCAGTAACAGTTTGAATTTTGGCGTTTCACTCTCTTTTCTCCTATATTGATAGATGTATTTGGAACTCTAAATCAAACACGGTTTGTGCTACCTTCTTCAAACTTGACACAGTAAAGCTGTTTCAAGTTCTATCTATATGTTCTCTTTCCTCTTGATGTAGCACTCAGCAGTGACTGAGGAGAAACACTTTCATTGAAAGGGGTTGCCAAGCTTCCAAAAATTGCGAGTCTCCAGAAATCTCAGCAACTATTTTTTCACCCAAACTGGATGATACTTTCAGGTAATGATCAGTACACTAAGCTCACTTGGTTCCCCAAATTTCGTTCTTTTATGTTGAAGCGTTCGCTTCCAGTAACTGTTTGAATTTTAAGTTTCACTCTGTTTTCTCCTATACTGACAGATGTATTTGGAACTCTAAATCAAACACGGTTTGTGCTAGCTTCTTGAAACTTGACAGACTAAAGCAGTTTCACGTTCTATCTCTATGTTCTGTTTCCTCTTGATGTAGCCCTAAGCAGTGACTGGGGAGAAATACTTTCATTGAAAGGGGTTGCCAAGCTTCCCGAAATTACGAGTCTCCAGAAATTTCAGCAACTATGATTTCACCCATACTGGATGATACTTTCAGGTAATGATCAGTACACTAAGCCCACTTGGTTCGCCAAATTTCGTTCTTCTATGTTGAAGCGTTCGTTTCCAGTAACAGTTTGAATTTTGGCGTTTCACTCTGTTTTCTCCTATATTGATAGATGTATTTGGAACTCTAAACCAAACACGGTTTGTGCTAGCTTCTTGAAACTTGACACAGTAAAGCAGTGTCACGTTCTATCTCTATATTCTGTTTCCTCTTCGATGTAGCTCTCAGCAGTGACTGAGGAGAAACACTTTCATTGAAAGGGGTTGCCAAGCTTCCAAAAATTACGAGTCTCCAGAAATCTCAGCATCTATTTTTTCACCCAAACTGGATGATACGTTCAGGTAATGATGAGTACGCTAAGCCCACTTGGTTCCCCAAATTTCGTTCTTGTATGTTGAAGCGTTCGTTTCCAGTAACAGTTTGAATTTTGGCGTTTCGCTCTGTTTTCTCCTATATTGATAGATGTATTTGGAACTCTAAACCAAACACGGTTTGTGCTAGCTTCTTGAAACTTGACACAGTAAAGCAGTTTTACGTTCTATCTCTATGTTCTGTTTCCTCTTGATGTAGCACTCAGCAGTGACTGAGGAGAAACACTTTCATTGAAAGGGGTTGCCAAGCTTCCCAAAATTGCGAGTCTCCAGAAATCTCAGCAACTATTTTTTAACCCAAACTGGATGATACTTTCAGGTAATGATCAGTACACTAAGCCCACTTGGTTACCCAAATTTCGTTCTTCTATGTTGAAGCGTTCGTTTCCAGTAACAGTTTGAATTTTGGCGTTTCACTCTGTTTTCTCCTATACTGACAGATGTATTTGGAACTCTAAATCAAACACGGTTTGTGCTAGCTTCTTGAAACTTGACACAGTAAAGCAGTTTCACGTTCTATCTCTATGTTCTGTTTCCTCTGGATGTAGCACTCAGCAGTGACTGAGGAGAAACACTTTCATTGAAAGGGGTTGCCAAACTTCCCAAAATTGCGAGTCTCTAGAAATCTCAGCAACTATTTTTTCACCCAAAGTGGATGATACTTTCAGGTAATGATCAGTACACTAAGCTCACTTGGTTCCCCAAATTTCGTTCTTTTATGTTGAAGCGTTCGCTTCCAGTAACTGTTTGAATTTTGGCGTTTCACTCTGTTTCCTCCTATACTGACAGATGTATTTGGAACTCTAAATCAAACACGGTTTGTGCTAGCTTCTTGAAACTTGACACAGTAAAGCAGTTTCACGTTCTATCTCTATGTTTTGTTTCCTCTTGATGTAGCACTCAGCAGTGACTGAGGAGAAACACTTTCATTGAAAGGGGTTGCCAAGCTTCCCAAAATTGCGAGTCTCTAGAAATCTCAGCAAACAGTTTTTCACCCAAAGTGGATGATACTTTCAGGTAATGATCAGTACACTAAGCTCACTTGGTTACCCAAATTTCGTTCTTCTATGTTGAAGCGTTCGTTTCCAGTAACAGTTTGAATTTTGGCGTATTACTCTGTTTTCTCCTATATTGATAGATGTATTTGGAACTCTAAATCAAACACGGTTTGTGCTAGCTTCTTGAAACTTGACACAATAAAGCAGTTTCAAGTTCTATCTCTATGTTCTGTCTCCTCTTGATGTAGCCCTAAGCAGTGACTGGGGAGAAACACTTTCATTGAAAGGGGTTGCCAAGCTTCCAAAAATTACGAGTCTCCAGAAATCTCAGCAACTATTTTTTCACCCAAACTGGATGATACTTTCAGGTAATGATCAGTACACTAAGCTCACTTGGTTCCCCAAATTTCGTTCTTTTATGTTGAAGCGTTCGCTTCCAGTAACTGTTTGAATTTTGGCGTTTCACTCTGTTTTCTCCTATACTGACAGATGTATTTGGAACTCTAAATAAAACACGGTTTGTGCTAGCTTCTTGAAATTTGACACAGTAAAGCAGTTTCACGTTCTGTCTCTATGTTCTGTTTCCTCTGCATGTAGCCCTAAGCAGTGACTGGGGAGAAATACTTTAATTGACAGGGGTTGCCAAGCTTCCAGAAATTACGAGTCTCCAGAAATCTCAGCAACTATGATTTCACCCAAACTGGATGATACTTTCAGGTAATAATCAGTACACTAAGCCCACTTGGTTCCCCAAATTTCGTTCTTCTATGTTGAAGCGTTCGTTTCCAGTAACAGTTTGAATTTTGGCGTTTCACTCTCTTTTCTCCTATATTGATAGATGTATTTGGAACTCTAAATCAAACACGGTTTGTGCTACCTTCTTCAAACTTGACACAGTAAAGCTGTTTCAAGTTCTATCTATATGTTCTCTTTCCTCTTGATGTAGCACTCAGCAGTGACTGAGGAGAAACACTTTCATTGAAAGGGGTTGCCAAGCTTCCCAAAATTGCGAGTCTCCAGAAATCTCAGCAACTATTTTTTCACCCAAACTGGATGATACTTTCAGGTAATGATCAGTACACTAAGCTCACTTGGTTCCCCAAATTTCGTTCTTTTATGTTGAAGCGTTCGCTTCCAGTAACTGTTTGAATTTTAAGTTTCACTCTGTTTTCTCCTATACTGACAGATGTATTTGGAACTCTAAATCAAACACGGTTTGTGCTAGCTTCTTGAAACTTGACAGACTAAAGCAGTTTCACATTCTATCTCTATGTTCTGTTTCCTCTTGATGTAGCCCTAAGCAGTGACTGGGGAGAAATACTTTCATTGAAAGGGGTTGCCAAGCTTCCCGAAATTACGAGTCTCCAGAAATTTCAGCAACTATGATTTCACCCATACTGGATGATACTTTCAGGTAATGATCAGTACACTAAGCCCACTTGGTTCGCCAAATTTCGTTCTTCTATGTTGAAGCGTTCGTTTCCAGTAACAGTTTGAATTTTGGCGTTTCACTCTGTTTTCTCCTATATTGATAGATGTATTTGGAACTCTAAACCAAACACGGTTTGTGCTAGCTTCTTGAAACTTGACACAGTAAAGCAGTGTCACGTTCTATCTCTATATTCTGTTTCCTCTTCGATGTAGCTCTCAGCAGTGACTGAGGAGAAACACTTTCATTGAAAGGGGTTGCCAAGCTTCCAAAAATTACGAGTCTCCAGAAATCTCAGCATCTATTTTTTCACCCAAACTGGATGATACTTTCAGGTAATGATGAGTACGCTAAGCCCACTTGGTTCCCCAAATTTCGTTCTTGTATGTTGAAGCGTTCGTTTCCAGTAACAGTTTGAATTTTGGCGTTTCGCTCTGTTTTCTCCTATATTGATAGATGTATTTGGAACTCTAAACCAAACACGGTTTGTGCTAGCTTCTTGAAACTTGACACAGTAAAGCAGTTTTACGTTCTATCTCTATGTTCTGTTTCCTCTTGATGTAGCACTCAGCAGTGACTGAGGAGAAACACTTTCATTCAAAGGGGTTGCCAAGCTTCCCAAAATTGCGAGTCTCCAGAAATCTCAGCAACTATTTTTTCACCCAAACTGGATGATACTTTCAGGTAATGATCAGTACACTAAGCTCACTTGGTTCCCCAAATTTCGTTCTTTTATGTTGAAGCGTTCGCTTCCAGTAACTGTTTGAATTTTGGCGTTTCACTCTGTTTTCTCCTATACTGACAGATGTATTTGGAACTCTAAATCAAACACGGTTTGTGCTAGCTTCTTGAAACTTGACACAGTAAAGCAGTTTCACGTTCTATCTCTATGTTCTATTTCCTCTGGATGTAGCCCTAAGCAGTGACTGGGGAAAAATACTTTCATTGACAGGGGTTGCCAAGCTTCCAGAAATTACGAGTCTCCAGAAATCTCAGCAACTATGATTTCACCCAACCTGGATGATACTTTCAGGTAATGATCAGTACACTAAGCCCACTTGGTTCCCCAAATTTCGTTCTTCTATGTTGAAGCGTTCGTTTCCAGTAAGAGTTTGAATTTTGGCGTTTCACTCTATTTTCTCCTATATTGATAGATGTATTTGGAACTCTAAATCAAACACGGTTTGTGCTACCTTCTTCAAACTTGACACAGTAAAGCAGTTTCAAGTTCTAGCTCTATGTTCTGTTTCCTCTGGATGTAGCACTCAGCAGTGACTGAGGAGAAACACTTTCATTGAAAGGGGTTGCCAAGCTTCCCAAAATTGCGAGTCTCCAGAAATCTCAGCAACTATTTTTTCACCCAAACTGGATGATACTTTCAGGTAATGATCAGTACACTAAGCTCACTTGGTTCCCCAAATTTCGTTCTTTTATGTTGAAGCGTTCGCTTCCAGTAACTGTTTGAATTTTGGCGTTTCACTCTGTTTTCTCCTATACTGACAGATGTATTTGGAACTCTAAATCAAACACGGTTTGTGCTAGCTTCTTGAAACTTGACACAGTAAAGCAGTTTCACGTTCTATCTCTATGTTCTGTTTCCTCTGGATGTAGCACTCTGCAGTGACTGAGGAGAAACACTTTCATTGAAAGGGGTTGCCAAACTTCCCAAAATTGCGAGTCTCTAGAAATCTCAGCAACTATTTTTTCACCCAAAGTGGATGATACTTTCAGGTAATGATCAGTACACTAAGCTCACTTGGTTCCCCAAATTTCGTTCTTTTATGTTGAAGCGTTCGCTTCCAGTAACTGTTTGAATTTTGGCGTTTCACTCTGTTTCCTCCTATACTGACAGATGTATTTGGAACTCTAAATCAAACACGGTTTGTGCTAGCTTCTTGAAACTTGACACAGTAAAGCAGTTTCACGTTCTATCTCTATGTTTTGTTTCCTCTTGATGTAGCACTCAGCAGTGACTGAGGAGAAACACTTTCATTGAAAGGGGTTGCCAAGCTTCCCAAAATTGCGAGTCTCTAGAAATCTCAGCAAACAGTTTTTCACCCAAAGTGGATGATACTTTCAGGTAATGATCAGTACACTAAGCTCACTTGGTTACCCAAATTTCGTTCTTCTATGTTGAAGCGTTCGTTTCCAGTAACAGTTTGAATTTTGGCGTTTTACTCTGTTTTCTCCTATATTGATAGATGTATTTGGAACTCTAAATCAAACACGGTTTGTGCTAGCTTCTTGAAACTTGACACAATAAAGCAGTTTCAAGTTCTATCTCTATGTTCTGTCTCCTCTTGATGTAGCCCTAAGCAGTGACTGGGGAGAAACACTTTCATTGAAAGGGGTTGCCAAGCTTCCAAAAATTACGAGTCTCCAGAAATCTCAGCAACTATTTTTTCACCCAAACTGGATGATACTTTCAGGTAATGATCAGTACACTAAGCTCACTTGGTTCCCCAAATTTCGTTCTTTTATGTTGAAGCGTTCGCTTCCAGTAACTGTTTGAATTTTGGCGTTTCACTCTGTTTTCTCCTATACTGACAGATGTATTTGGAACTCTAAATAAAACACGGTTTGTGCTAGCTTCTTGAAATTTGACACAGTAAAGCAGTTTCACGTTCTGTCTCTATGTTCTGTTTCCTCTGCATGTAGCCCTAAGCAGTGACTGGGGAGAAATACTTTCATTGACAGGGGTTGCCAAGCTTCCAGAAATTACGAGTCTCCAGAAATCTCAGCAACTATGATTTCACCCAAACTGGATGATACTTTCAGGTAATAATCAGTACACTAAGCCCACTTGGTTCCCCAAATTTCGTTCTTCTATGTTGAAGCGATCGTTTCCAGTAACAGTTTGAATTTTGGCGTTTCACTCTCTTTTCTCCTATATTGATAGATGTATTTGGAACTCTAAATCAAACACGGTTTGTGCTATCTTCTTCAAACTTGACACAGTAAAGCTGTTTCAAGTTCTATCTATATGTTCTCTTTCCTCTTGATGTAGCACTCAGCAGTGACTGAGGAGAAACACTTTCATTGAAAGGGGTTGCCAAGCTTCCCAAAATTGCGAGTCTCCAGAAATCTCAGCAACTATTTTTTCACCCAAACTGGATGATACTTTCAGGTAATGATCAGTACACTAAGCTCACTTGGTTCCCCAAATTTCGTTCTTTTATGTTGAAGCGTTCGCTTCCAGTAACTGTTTGAATTTTAAGTTTCACTCTGTTTTCTCCTATACTGACAGATGTATTTGGAACTCTAAATCAAACACGGTTTGTGCTAGCTTCTTGAAACTTGACAGACTAAAGCAGTTTCACGTTCTATCTCTATGTTCTGTTTCCTCTTGATGTAGCCCTAAGCAGTGACTGGGGAGAAATACTTTCATTGAAAGGGGTTGCCAAGCTTCCAGAAATTACGAGTCTCCAGAAATTTCAGCAACTATGATTTCACCCATACTGGATGATACTTTCAGGTAATGATCAGTACACTAAGCCCACTTGGTTCGCCAAATTTCGTTCTTCTATGTTGAAGCGTTCGTTTCCAGTAACAGTTTGAATTTTGGCGTTTCACTCTGTTTTCTCCTATATTGATAGATGTATTTGGAACTCTAAACCAAACACGGTTTGTGCTAGCTTCTTGAAACTTGACACAGTAAAGCAGTGTCACGTTCTATCTCTATATTCTGTTTCCTCTTCGATGTAGCACTCAGCAGTGACTGAGGAGAAACACTTTCATTGAAAGGGGTTGCCAAGCTTCCAAAAATTACGAGTCTCCAGAAATCTCAGCATCTATTTTTTCACCCAAACTGGATGATACTTTCAGGTAATGATGAGTACGCTAAGCCCACTTGGTTCCCCAAATTTCGTTCTTGTATGTTGAAGCGTTCGTTTCCAGTAACAGTTTGAATTTTGGCGTTTCGCTCTGTTTTCTCCTATATTGATAGATGTATTTGGAACTCTAAACCAAACACGGTTTGTGCTAGCTTCTTGAAACTTGACACAGTAAAGCAGTTTTACGTTCTATCTCTATGTTCTGTTTCCTCTTGATGTAGCACTCAGCAGTGACTGAGGAGAAACACTTTCATTGAAAGGGGTTGCCAAGCTTCCCAAAATTGCGAGTCTCCAGAAATCTCAGCAACTATTTTTTCACCCAAACTGGATGATACTTTCAGGTAATGATCAGTACACTAAGCTCACTTGGTTCCCCAAATTTCGTTCTTTTATGTTGAAGCGTTCGCTTCCAGTAACTGTTTGAATTTTGGCGTTTCACTCTGTTTTCTCCTATACTGACAGATGTATTTGGAACTCTAAATCAAACACGGTTTGTGCTAGCTTCTTGAAACTTGACACAGTAAAGCAGTTTCACGTTCTATCTCTATGTTCTATTTCCTCTGGATGTAGCCCTAAGCAGTGACTGGGGAAAAATACTTTCATTGACAGGGGTTGCCAAGCTTCCAGAAATTACGAGTCTCCAGAAATCTCAGCAACTATGATTTCACCCAACCTGGATGATACTTTCAGGTAATGATCAGTACACTAAGCCCACTTGGTTCCCCAAATTTCGTTCTTCTATGTTGAAGCGTTCGTTTCCAGTAAGAGTTTGAATTTTGGCGTTTCACTCTATTTTCTCCTATATTGATAGATGTATTTGGAACTCTAAATCAAACACGGTTTGTGCTACCTTCTTCAAACTTGACACAGTAAAGCAGTTTCAAGTTCTACCTCTATGTTCTGTTTCCTCTTGATGTAGCACTCAGCAGTGACTGAGGAGAAACACTTTCATTGAAAGGGGTTGCCAAGCTTCCCAAAATTGCGAGTCTCCAGAAATCTCAGCAACTATTTTTTAACCCAAACTGGATGATACTTTCAGGTAATGATCAGTACACTAAGCTCACTTGGTTCCCCAAATTTCGTTCTTCTATGTTGAAGCGTTCGTTTCCAGTAACAGTTTGAATTTTGGCGTTTTACTCTGTTTTCTCCTATATTGATAGATGTATTTGGAACTCTAAATCAAACACGGTTTGTGCTAGCTTCTTGAAACTTGACACAATAAAGCAGTTTCAAGTTCTATCTCTATGTTCTGTCTCCTCTTGATGTAGCCCTAAGCAGTGACTGGGGAGAAACACTTTCATTGAAAGGGGTTGCCAAGCTTCCAAAAATTACGAGTCTCCAGAAATCTCAGCAACTATTTTTTCACCCAAACTGGATGATACTTTCAGGTAATGATCAGTACACTAAGCTCACTTGGTTCCCCAAATTTCGTTATTTTATGTTGAAGCGTTCGCTTCCAGTAACTGTTTGAATTTTGGCGTTTCACTCTGTTTTCTCCTATACTGACAGATGTATTTGGAACTCTAAATCAAACACGGTTTGTGCTAGCTTCTTGAAATTTGACACAGTAAAGCAGTTTCACGTTCTGTCTCTATGTTCTGTTTCCTCTGGATGTAGCCCTAAGCAGTGACTGGGGAGAAATACTTTCATTGACAGGGGTTGCCAAGCTTCCAGAAATTACGAGTCTCCAGAAATCTCAGCAACTATTATTTCACCCAAACTGGATGATACTTTCAGGTAATAATCAGTACACTAAGCCCACTTGGTTCCCCAAATTTCGTTCTTCTATGTTGAAGCGTTCGTTTCCAGTAACAGTTTGAATTTTGGCGTTTCACTCTGTTTTCTCCTATATTGATAGATGTATTTGGAACTCTAAATCAAACACGGTTTGTGCTACCTTCTTCAAACTTGACACAGTAAAGCTGTTTCAAGTTCTATCTATATGTTCTCTTTCCTCTTGATGTAGCACTCAGCAGTGACTGAGGAGAAACACTTTCATTGAAAGGGGTTGCCAAGCTCCCAAAATTGCGAGTCTCCAGAAATCTCAGCAACTATTTTTTCACCCAAACTGGATGATACTTTCAGGTAATGATCAGTACACTAAGCTCACTTGGTTCCCCATATTTCGTTCTTTTATGTTGAAGCGTTCGCTTCCAGTAACTGTTTGAATTTTGGCGTTTCACTCTGTTTTCTCCTATACTGACAGATGTATTTGGAACTCTAAATCAAACACGGTTTGTGCTAGCTTCTTGAAACTTGACAGACTAAAGCAGTTTCACGTTCTATCTCTATGTTCTGTTTCCTCTTGATGTAGCCCTAAGCAGTGACTGGGGAGAAATACTTTCATTGAAAGGGGTTGCCAAGCTTCCAGAAATTACGAGTCTCCAGAAATCTCAGCAACTATGATTTCACCCATACTGGATGATACTTTCAGGTAATGATCAGTACACTAAGCCCACTTGGTTCGCCAAATTTCGTTCTTCTATGTTGAAGCGTTCGTTTCCAGTAACAGTTTGAATTTTGGCGTTTCACTCTGTTTTCTCCTATATTGATAGATGTATTTGGAACTCGGTTTGTGCTAGCTTCTTGAAACTTGACACAGTAAAGCAGTTTCACGTTCTATCTCTATGTTCTGTTTCCTCTTCGATGTAGCACTCAGCAGTGACTGAGGAGAAACACTTTCATTGAAAGGGATTGCCAAGCTTCCAAAAATTACGAGTCTCCAGAAATCTCAGCATCTATTTTTTCACCCAAACTGGATGATACTTTCAGGTAATGATGAGTACGCTAAGCCCACTGGGTTACCAAAATTTCGTTCTTCTATGTTGAAGCGTTCGTTTCCAGTAACAGTTTGAATTTTGGCGTTTCACTCTGTTTTCTCCTATATTGATAGATGTATTTGGAACTCTAAACCAAACACGGTTTGTGCTAGCTTCTTGAAACTTGACACAGTAAAGCAGTTTCACGTTCTATCTCTATGTTCTGTTTCCTCTTGATGTAGCACTCAGCAGTGACTGAGGAGAAACACTTTCATTGAAAGGGGTTGCCAAGCTCCCCAAAACTGTGAGTCTCCAGAAATCTCAGCAACTATTTTTTCACCCAAACTGGATGATACTTTCAGGTAATGATCAGTACACTAAGCTCACTTGGTTCCCCAAATTTCGTTCTTCTATGTTGATGCGTTCGCTTCCAGTAACTGTTTGAATTTTGGCGTTTCACTCTGTTTTCTCCTATACTGAAAGATGTATTTGGAACTCTAAATCAAACACGGTTTGTGCTAGCTTCTTGAAACTTGACACAGTAAAGCAGTTTCACGTTCTATCTCTATGTTCTGTTTCCTCTGGATGTAGCCCTAAGCAGTGACTGGGGAAAAATACTTTCATTGAAAGAGGTTGCCAAGCTTCCAGAAATTACGAGTCTCCAGAAATCTCAGCAACTATGATTTCACCCAAACTGGATGATACTTTCAGGTAATGATCAGTACACTAAGCCCACTTGGTTCCCCAAATTTCGTTCTTCTATGTTGAAGCGTTCGTTTCCAGTAACAGTTTGAATTTTGGCGTTTCACTCTGTTTTCTCCTATATTGATAGATGTATTTGGAACTCTAACCCAAACACGGTTTGTGCTAGCTTCTTGAAACTTGACACAGTAAAGCACTTTCACGTTCTATCTCTATGTTCTGTCTCCTCTTGATGTAGCCCTAAGCAGTGAGTGGGGAGAAACACTTTCATTGAAAGGGGTTGCCAAGCTTCCAAAAATTACGAGTCTCCAGAAATCTCAGCATCTATTTTTTCACCCAAACTTGATGATACTTTCAGGTAATGATGAGTACGCTAAGCCCACTGGGTTCCCCAAATTTCGTTCTTCTATGTTGAAGCGTTCGTTTCCAGTAACAGTTTGAATTTTGGCGTTTCACTCTGTTTTCTCCTATACTGACAGATGTATTTGGAACTCTAAATCAAACACGGTTTGTGCTAGCTTCTTGAAACTTGACACAGTAAAGCAGTTTCACGTTCTATCTCTATGTTCTGTTTCCTCTGGATGTAGCACTCAGCAGTGACTGAGGAGAAACACTTTCATTGAAAGGGGTTGCCAAGCTTCCCAAAATTGCGAGTCTCTAGAAATCTCAGCAACTATTTTTTCACCCAAAGTGGATGATACTTTCAGGTAATGATCAGTACACTAAGCTCACTTGGTTCCCCAAATTTCGTTCTTTTATGTTGAAGCGTTCGCTTCCAGTAACTGTTTGAATTTTGGCATTTCACTCTGTTTCCTCCTATACTGACAGATGTATTTGGAACTCTAAATCAAACACGGTTTGTGCTAGCTTCTTGAAACTTGACACAGTAAAGCAGTTTCACATTCTATCTCTATGTTTTGTTTCCTCTTGATGTAGCACTCAGCAGTGACTGAGGAGAAACACTTTCATTGAAAGGGGTTGCCAAGCTTCCCAAAATTGCGAGTCTCTAGAAATCTCAGCAAACAGTTTTTCACCCAAACTGGATGATACTTTCAGGTAATGATCAGTACACTAAGCCCACTTGGTTCCCCAAATTTCGTTCTTCTATGTTGAAGCGTTCGTTTCCAGTAACAGTTTGAATTTTGGCGTTTCACTCTGTTTCCTCCTATACTGACAGATGTATTTGGAACCCTAAATCAAACACGGTTTGTGCTAGCTTCTTGAAACTTGACACACTAAAGCAGTTTCACGTTCTATCTCTATGTTCTGTTTCCTCTTGATGTAGCACTCAGCATTGACTGAGGAGAAACACTTGTCATTGAAAGGGGTTGCCAAGCTTCCCAAAATTGCGAGTCTCTAGAAATCTCAGCAAACTTTTTTGTACCCAACGTGGATGATACTTTCAGGTAATGATCAGTACACTAAGCTCACTGTTGAAGCGTTCGTTTCCTGTAACAGTTTGAATTTTGGCGTTTCACTCTGTTTTCTCCTATATTGATAGATGTATTTGGAACTCTAAATCAAACACGGTTTGTGCTAGCTTCTTGAAACTTGACACAGTAAAGCAGTTTCAAGTTCTATCTCTATGTTCTGTTTTCTCTTGATGTAGCCCTAAGCAGTGACTGGGGAGAAACACTTTCATTGAAAGGGGTTGCCAAGCTTCCCAAAATTGCGAGTCTCCAGAAATCTCAGCAACTATTTTTTAACCCAAACTGGATGATACTTTCAGGTAATGATCAGTACACTAAGCTCACTTGGTTCCCCAAATTTCGTTCTTTTATGTTGAAGCGTTCGCTTCCAGTAACTGTTTGAATTTTGGCGTTTCACTCTGTTTTCTCCTATATTGATAGATGTATTTGGAACTCTAAACCAAACACGGTTTGTGCTAGCTTCTTGAAACTTGACACAGTAAAGCAGTTTCACGTTCTAGCTCTATGTTCTGTTTCCTCTTGATGTAGCACTCAGCAGTGACTGAGGAGAAACACTTTCATTGAAAGGTGTTGCCAAGCTTCCCAAAATTGCGAGTCTCCAGAAATCTCAGCAACTATTTTTTAACCCAAACTGGATGATACTTTCAGGTAATGATCAGTATACTAAGCTCACTTGGTTCCCCAAATTTCGTTCTTTTATGTTGAAGCGTTCGCTTCCAGTAACTGTTTGAATTTTGGCGTTTCACTCTGTTTTCTCCTATACTGACAGATGTATTTGGAACTCTAAATCAAACAGGGTTTGTGCTAGCTTCTTGAAACTTGACACAGTAAAGCAGTTTCACGTTCTATCTCTATGTTTTGTTTCCTCTTGATGTAGCACTCAGCAGTGACTGAGGAGAAACACTTTCATTGAAAGGGGTTGCCAAGCGTCCCAAAATTGCGAGTCTCTAGAAATCTCAGCAAACAGTTTTTCACCCAAAGTGGATGATACTTTCAGGTAATGATCAGTACACTAAGCTCACTTGGTTCCCCAAATTTCGTTCTTCTATGTTGAAGCGTTCGTTTCCAGTAACAGTTTGAATTTTGGCGTTTTACTCTGTTTTCTCCTATATTGATAGATGTATTTGGAACTCTAAATCAAACACGGTTTGTGCTAGCTTCTTGAAACTTGACACAATAAAGCAGTTTCAAGTTCTATCTCTATGTTCTGTCTCCTCTTGATGTAGCCCTAAGCAGTGACTGGGGAGAAACACTTTCTTTGAAAGGGGTTGCCAAGCTTTCAAAAATTACGAGTCTCCAGAAATCTCAGCAACTATTTTTTCACCCAAACTGGATGATACTTTCAGGTAATGATCAGTACACTAAGCTCACTTGGTTCCCCAAATTTCGTTCTTTTATGTTGAAGCGTTCGCTTCCAGTAACTGTTTGAATTTTGGCGTTTCACTCTGTTTTCTCCTATACTGACAGATGTATTTGGAACTCTAAATCAAACACGGTTTGTGCTAGCTTCTTGAAACTTGACACAGTAAAGCAGTTTCACGTTCTATCTCTATGTTCTGTTTCCTCTGGATGTAGCCCTAAGCAGTGACTGGGGAGAAATACTTTCATTGACAGGGGTTGCCAAGCTTCCAAAAATTACGAGTCTCCAGAAATCTCAGCATCTATTTTTTCACCCAAACTTGATGATACTTTCAGGTAATGATGAGTACGCTAAGCCCACTGGGTTCCCCAAATTTCGTTCTTCTATGTTGAAGCGTTCGTTTCCAGTAACAGTTTGAATTTTGGCGTTTCACTCTGTTTTCTCCTATATTGATAGATGTATTTGGAACTCTAAACCAAACACGGTTTGTGCTAGCTTCTTGAAACTTGACACAGTAAAGCAGTTTCACGTTCTATCTCTATGTTCTGTGTCCTCTTGATGTAGCACTCAGCAGTGACTGAGGAGAAACACTTTCATTGAAAGGGGTTGCCAAGCTCCCCAAAACTGCGAGTCTCCAGAAATCTCAGCAACTATTTTTTCACCCAAACTGGATGATACTTTCAGGTAATGATCAGTACACTAAGCTCACTTGGTTCCCCAAATTTCGTTCTTTTTTGTTGAATCGTTCACTTCCAGTAACTGTTTGAATTTTGGCGTTTCACTCTGTTTTTTCCTATACTGACAGATGTATTTGGAACTCTAAATCAAACACGGTTTGTGCTAGCTTCTTGAATCTTGACACAGTAAAGCAGTTTCAAGTTCTATCTCTATGTTTTCTTTCCTCTTGATGTAGCACTCAGCAGTGACTGAGGAGAAACACTTTCATTGAAAGGGGTTGCCATGCTTCCAGAAATTACGAGTCTCCAGAAATCTCAGCAATTATGATTTCACCCAAACTGGATGATACTTTCAGGTAATGATCAGTACACTAAGCCCACTTGGATCCCCAAATTTCGTTCTTCTATGTTGATGCGTTCGCTTCCAGTAACTGTTTGAATTTTGGCGTTTCACTCTGTTTTCTCCTATACTGACAGATGTATTTGGAACTCTAAATCAAACACGGTTTGTGCTAGCTTCTTGAAACTTGACACAGTAAAGCAGTTTCACGTTCTATCTCTATGTTCTGTTTCCTCTGGATGTAGCCCTAAGCAGTGACTGGGGAAAAATACTTTCATTGACAGAGGTTGCCAAGCTTCCAGACATTACGAGTCTCCAGAAATCTCAGCAACTATGATTTCACCCAAACTGGATGATACTTTCAGGTAATGATCAGTACACTAAGCCCACTTGGTTCCCCAAATTTCGTTCTTCTATGTTGAAGCGTTCGTTTCCAGTAACAGTTTGAATTTTGGCGTTTCACTCTGTTTCCTCCTATACTGACAGATGTATTTGGAACCCTAAATCAAACACGGTTTGTGCTAGCTTCTTGAAACTTGACACACTAAAGCAGTTTCACGTTCTATCTCTATGTTCTGTTTCCTCTTGATGTAGCACTCAGCATTGACTGAGGAGAAACACTTGTCATTGAAAGGGGTTGCCAAGCTTCCCAAAATTGCGAGTCTCTAGAAATCTCAGCAAACTTTTTTGTACCCAACGTGGATGATACTTTCAGGTAATGATCAGTACACTAAGCTCACTGTTGAAGCGTTCGTTTCCAGTAACAGTTTGAATTTTGGCGTTTCACTCTGTTTTCTCCTATATTGATAGATGTATTTGGAACTCTAAATCAAACACGGTTTGTGCTAGCTTCTTGAAACTTGACACAGTAAAGCAGTTTCAAGTTCTATCTCTATGTTCTGTTTTCTCTTGATGTAGCCCTAAGCAGTGACTGGGGAGAAACACTTTCATTGAAAGGGGTTGCCAAGCTTCCCAAAATTGCGAGTCTCCAGAAATCTCAGCAACTATTTTTTCACCCAAACTGGATGATACTTTCAGGTAATGATCAGTACACTGAGCCCACTTGGATCCCCAAATTTCGTTCTTCTATGTTGAAGCGTTCGTTTCCAGTAACAGTTTGAATTTTGGCCTTTCACTCTGTTTTCTCCTATATTGATAGATGTATTTGGAACTCTAAACCACACCCGGTTTGTGCTAGCTCCTTGAAACTTGACACAGTAAAGCAGTTTCACGTTCTATCTCTGTGTTCTGTTTCCTCTTGATGTAGCACACAGCAGTGACTCAGGAGAAACACTTTCATTGAAAGGGGTTGCAAGCTTCCAAAAATTACGATTCCCCAGAAATCTCAGCAACTATTTTTTCACCCAAACTGGATGATACTTTCAGGTAATGATGAGTACACTAAGCCCACTGGGTTCCCCAAATTTCGTTCTTCTATGTTGAAGCGTTCGTTTCCAGTAACAGTTTGAATTTTGGCGTTTCGCTCTGTTTTCTCCTATATTGATAGATGTATTTGCAACTCTAAACCAAACACGGTTTGTGCTAGCTTCTTGAAACTTGACACAATAAAGCAGTTTCAAGTTCTATCTCTATGTTCTGTTTCCTCTTGATGTAGCCCTAAGCAGTGACTGGGGAGAAACACTTACATTGAAAGGGGTTGCCAAGCTTCCAGAAATTACGAGTCTCCAGAAATCTCAGCAACTATGATTTCACCCAAACTGGATGATACTTTCAGGTAATGATCAGTACACTAAGCCCACTTGGTTCCCCAAATTTCGTTCTTTTATGTTGAAGCGTTCGTTTCCAGTAACAGTTTGAATTTTGGCGTTTCACTCTGTTTTCTCCTATATTGATAGACGTATTTGGAACTCTAAATCAAACCCGGTTTTTGCTACCTTCTTCAAACTTGACACAGTAAAGCAGTTTCAAGTTCTAGCTCTATGTTATGTTTCCTCTTGATGTGGCACTCAGCAGTGACTGAGGAGAAACACTTTCATTGAAAGGGGTTGCCAAGCTTCCAAAAATTGCGAGTCTCCAGAAATCTCAGCAACTACTATTTCACCCAAACTGGATGATACTTTCAGGTAATGATGAGTACACTAAGCTCACTTGGTTCCCCAAATTTCGTTCTTTTATGTTGAAGCATTCGCTTCCAGTAACTGTTTGAATTTTGGCGTTTCACTCTGTTTTCTCCTATACTGACAGATGTATTTGGAACTCTAAATCAAACACGGTTTGTGCTAGCTTCTTGAAACTTGACACAGTAAAGCAGTATCACGTTCTATCTCTATGTTCTGTTTCCTCTGGATGTAGCCCTAAGCAGTGACTGGGGAGAAACACTTTCATTGAAAGGGGTTGCCAAGCTTCCAGAAATTACGAGTCTCCAGAAATCTCAGCAACTATGATTTCACCCAACCTGGATGATACTTTCAGGTAATGATCAGTACACTAAGCTCACTTGGTTCCCTAAATTTCGTTCTTCTATGTTGAAGCGTTCGTTTCCAGTAAGAGTTTGAATTTTGGCGTTTCACTCTATTTTCTCCTATATTGATAGATGTATTTGGAACTCTAAATCAAACACGGTTTGTGCTACCTTCTTCAAACTTGACACAGTAAAGCAGTTTGAAGTTCTAGCTCTATGTTCTGTTTCCTCTTGATGTAGCACTCAGCAGTGACTGAGGAGAAACACTTTCATTGAAAGGGGTTGCCAAGCTTCCCAAAATTGCGAGTCTCCAGAAATCTCAGCAACTATTTTTTAACCCAAACTGGATGATACTTTCAGGTAATGATCAGTACACTAAGCTCACTTGGTTCCCCAAATTTCGTTCTTTTATGTTGAAGCGTTCGCTTCCAGTAACTGTTTGAATTTTGGCGTTTCACTCTGTTTTCTCCTATATTGATAGATGTATTTGGAACTCTAAACCAAACACGGTTTGTGCTAGCTTCTTGAAACTTGACACAGTAAAGCAGTTTCACGTTCTAGCTCTATGTTCTGTTTCCTCTTGATGTAGCACTCAGCAGTGACTGAGGAGAAACACTTTCATTGAAAGGGGTTGCCAAGCTTCCCAAAATTGCGAGTCTCCAGAAATCTCAGCAACTATTTTTTCACCCAAACTGGATGATACTTTCAGGTAATGATCAGTACACTAAGCTCACTTGGTTCCCCAAATTTAGTTCTTTTATGTTGAAGCGTTCGCTTCCAGTAACTGTTTGAATTTTGGCGTTTCACTCTGTTTTCTCCTATACTGACAGATGTATTTGGAACTCTAAATCAAACAGGGTTTGTGCTAGCTTCTTGAAACTTGACACAGTAAAGCAGTTTCACGTTCTATCTCTATGTTTTGTTTCCTCTTGATGTAGCACTCAGCAGTGACTGAGGAGAAACACTTTCATTGAAAGGGTTTGCCAAGCGTCCCAAAATTGCGAGTCTCTAGAAATCTCAGCAAACAGTTTTTCACCCAAAGTGGATGATACTTTCAGGTAAAGATCAGTACACTAAGCTCACTTGGTTCCCCAAATTTCGTTCTTCTATGTTGAAGCGTTCGTTTCCAGTAACAGTTTGAATTTTGGCGTTTTACTCTGTTTTCTCCTATATTGATAGATGTATTTGGAACTCTAAATCAAACACGGTTTGTGCTAGCTTCTTGAAACTTGACACAATAAAGCAGTTTCAAGTTCTATCTCTATGTTCTGTCTCCTCTTGATGTAGCCCTAAGCAGTGACTGGGGAGAAACACTTTCATTGAAAGGGGTTGCCAAGCTTTCAAAAATTACGAGTCTCCAGAAATCTCAGCAACTATTTTTTCACCCAAACTGGATGATACTTTCAGGTAATGATCAGTACACTAAGCTCACTTGGTTCCCCAAATTTCGTTCTTTTATGTTGAAGCGTTCGCTTCCAGTAACTGTTTGAACTTTGGCGTTTCACTCTGTTTTCTCCTATACTGACAGATGTATTTGGAACTCTAAATCAAACACGGTTTGTGCTAGCTTCTTGAAACTTGACACAGTAAAGCAGTTTCACGTTCTATCTCTATGTTCTGTTTCCTCTGGATGTAGCCCTAAGCAGTGACTGGGGAGAAATACTTTCATTGACAGGGGTTGCCAAGCTTCCAGAAATTACGAGTCTCCAGAAATCTCAGCAACTATGATTTCACCCAAAGTGGATGATACTTTCAGGTAATGATCAGTACACTAAGCTCACTTGGTTCCCCAAATTTCGTTCTTCTATGTTGAAGCGTTCGTTTCCAGTAACAGTTTGAATTTTGGCGTTTCACTCTGTTTTCTCCTATATTGATAGATGTATTTGGAACTCTAAACCAAACACAGTTTGTGCTAGCTTCTTGAAACTTGACACAGTAAAGCAGTTTCACGTTCTATCTCTATGTTCTGTTTCCTCTTCGATGTAGCACTCAGCAGTGACTGAGGAGAAACACTTTCATTGAAAGGGGTTGCCAAGCTTCCCAAAATTGCGAGTCTCCAGAAATCTCAGCAAATATTTTTTAACCCAAACTGGATGATACTTTCAGGTAATGATCAGTACACTAAGCCCACTTGGTTCCCCAAATTTCGTTCTTCAATGTTGAATCGTTCGTTTCCAGTAACAGTTTGAATTTTGGCGTTTCACTCTGTTTTCTCCTATATTGATAGATGTATTTGGAACTCTAAACCAAACACGGTTTGTGCTAGCTTCTTGAAACTTGTCACAGTAAAGCAGTTTCACGTTCTATCTCTATGTTCTGTTTCCTCTTGATGTAGCACTCAGCAGTGACTGAGGAGAAACACTTTCATTGAAAGGGGTTGCCAAGCTTCCCAAAATTGCGAGTCTCCAGAAATCTCAGCAACTATTTTTTAACCCAAACTGGATGATACTTTCAGGTAATGATCAGTACACTAAGCTCACTTGGTTCCCCAAATTTCATTCTTTTATGTTGAAGCGTTCACTTCCAGTAACTGTTTGAATTTTGGCGTTTCACTCTGTTTTCTCCTATACTGACAGATGTATTTGGAACTCTAAATCAAACACGGTTTGTGCTAGCTTCTTGAAACTTGACACAGTAAAGCAGTTTCAAGTTCTATCTCTATGTTTTCTTTCCTCTTGATGTAGCACTCAGCAGTGACTGAGGAGAAACACTTTCATTGAAAGGGGTTGCCATGCTTCCAGAAATTACGAGTCTCCAGAAATCTCAGCAACTATGATTTCACCCAAACTGGATGATACTTTCAGGTAATGATCAGTACACTAAGACCACTTGGTTCCCCAAATTTCGTTCTTCTATGTTGATGCGTTCGCTTCCAGTAACTGTTTGAATTTTGGCGTTTCACTCTGTTTTCTCCTATACTGACAGATGTATTTGGAACTCTAAATCAAACACGGTTTGTGCTAGCTTCTTGAAACTTGACACAGTAAAGCAGTTTCACGTTCTATCTCTATGTTCTGTTTCCTCTGGATGTAGCCCTAAGCAGTGACTGGGGAAAAATACTTTCATTGACAGAGGTTGCCAAGCTTCCAGAAATTACGAGTCTCCAGAAATCTCAGCAACTATGATTTCACACAAACTGGATGATACTTTCAGGTAATGATCAGTACACTAAGCCCACTTGGTTCCCCAAATTTCGTTCTTCTATGTT
Organism: Spermophilus citellus; assembly: GCF_964194105.1. Classification (NCBI taxonomy): domain Eukaryota; kingdom Metazoa; phylum Chordata; class Mammalia; order Rodentia; family Sciuridae; genus Spermophilus; species Spermophilus citellus. The sequence goes on from NC_138182.1 coordinate 100,283,292, forward strand.
GAAGCGTTCGTTTCCAGTAACAGTTTGAATTTTGGCGTTTCACTCTGTTTTCTCCTATATTGATAGATGTATTTGGAACTCTAACCCAAACACGGTTTGTGCTAGCTTGTTGAAACTTGACACAGTAAAGCAGTATCACGTTCTATCTCTATGTTCTGTCTCCTCTTGATGTAGCCCTAAGCAGTGACTGGGGAGAAACACTTTCATTGAAAGGGGTTGCCAAGCTTCCAAAAATTACGAGTCTCCAGAAATCTCAGCATCTATTTTTTCACCCAAACTTGATGATACTTTCAGGTAATGATGAGTACGCTAAGCCCACTGGGTTCCCCAAATTTCGTTCTTCTATGTTGAAGCGTTCGTTTCCAGTAACAGTTTGAATTTTGGCGTTTCACTCTGTTTTCTCCTATATTGATAGATGTATTTGGAACTCTAAACCAAACACGGTTTGTGCTAGCTTCTTGAAACTTGACACAGTAAAGCAGTTTCACGTTCTATATCTATGTTCTGTTTCCTCTTGATGTAGCACTCAGCAGTGACTGAGGAGAAACACTTTCATTGAAAGGGGTTGCCAAGCTTCCCAAAATTGCGAGTCTCCAGAAATCTCAGCAACTATTTTTTAACCCAAACTGGATGATACTTTCAGGTAATGATCAGTACACTAAGCTCACTTGGTTCCCCAAATTTCGTTCTTTTATGTTGAAGCGTTTGCTTCCAGTAACTGTTTGAATTTTGGCGTTTCACTCTGTTTTCTCCTATACTGACAGATGTATTTGGAACTCTAAATCAAACACGGTTTGTGCTAGCTTCTTGAAACTTGACACAGTAAAGCAGTTTCACGTTCTATCTCTATGTTCTGTTTCCTCTGGATGTAGCCGTAAGCAGTGACTGGGGAGAAACACTTTCTTTGAAAGGGGTTGCCAAGCTTCCAAAAATTACGAGTCTCCAGAAATCTCAGCATCTATTTTTTCACCCAAACTGGATGATACTTTCAGGTAATTATGAGTACGCTAAGCCCACTGGGTTCCCAAAATTTCGTTCTTCTATGTTGAAGCGTTCGTTTCCAGTAACAGTTTGAAATTTGGCGTTTCACTCTGTTTTCTCCTATATTGATAGATGTATTTGGAACTCTAAACCAAACACGGTTTGTGCTAGCTTCTTGAAACTTGACACAGTAAAGCAGTTTCACGTTCTATCTCTATGTTCTGTTTCCTCTTGATGTAGCACTCAGCAGTGACTGAGGAGAAACACTTTCATTGCAAGGGGTTGCCAAGCTCCCCAAAACTGCGAGTCTCCAGAAATCTCAGCAACTATTTTTTCACCCAAAGTGGATGATACTTTCAGGTAATGATCAGTACACTAAGCTCACTTGGTTCCCCAAATTTCGTTCTTTTATGTTGAAGCGTTCACTTCCAGTAACTGTTTGAATTTTGGCGTTTCACTCTGTTTTCTCCTATACTGACAGATGTATTTGGAACTCTAAATCAAACACGGTTTGTGCTAGCTTCTTGAAACTTGACACAGTAAAGCACTTTCACGTTCTATCTCTATGTTTTCTTTCCTCTTGATGTAGCACTCAGCAGTGACTGAGGAGAAACACTTTCATTGAAAGGGGTTGCCATGCTTCCAGAAATTACGAGTCTCCAGAAATCTCAGCAACTATGATTTCACCCAAACTGGATGATACTTTCAGGTAATGATCAGTACACTAAGCCCACTTGGTTCCCCAAATTTCGTTCTTCTATGTTGATGCGTTCGCTTCCAGTAACTGTTTGAATTTTGGCGTTTCACTCTGTTTTCTCCTATACTGACAGATGTATTTGGAACTCTAAATCAAACACGGTTTGTGCTAGCTTCTTGAAACTTGACACAGTAAAGCAGTTTCACGTTCTATCTCTATGTTCTGTTTCCTCTGGATGTAGCCCTAAGCAGTGACTTGTGAAAAATACTTTCATTGACAGAGGTTGCCAAGCTTCCAGAAATTACGAGTCTCCAGAAATCTCAGCAACTATGATTTCACCCAAACTGGATGATACTTTCAGATAATGATCAGTACACTAAGCCCACTTGGTTCCCCAAATTTCGTTCTTCTATGTTGAAGCGTTCGTTTCCAGTAACAGTTTGAATTTTGGCGTTTCACTCTGTTTTCTCCTATATTGATAGATGTATTTGGAACTCTAACCCAAACACGGTTTGTGCTAGCTTCTTGAAACTTGACACAGTAAAGCAGTTTCACGTTCTATCTCTATGTTCTGTCTCCTCTTGATGTAGCCCTAAGCAGTGACTGGGGAGAAACACTTTCATTGAAAGGGGTTGCCAAGCTTCCAAAAATTACGAGTCTCCAGAAATCTCAGCATCTATTTTTTCACCCAAACTTGATGATACTTTCAGGTAATGATGAGTACGCTAAGCCCACTGGGTTCCCCAAATTTCGTTCTTCTATGTTGAAGCGTTCGTTTCCAGTAACAGTTTGAATTTTGGCGTTTCACTCTGTTTTCTCCTATATTGATAGATGTATTTGGAACTCTAAACCAAACACGGTTTGTGCTAGCTTCTTGAAACTTGACACAGTAAAGCAGTTTCACGTTCTATATCTATGTTCTGTTTCCTCTTGATGTAGCACTCAGAGGTGACTGAGGAGAAACACTTTCATTGAAAGGGGTTTCCAAGCTTCCCAAAATTGCGAGTCTCCAGAAATCTGAGCAACTATTTTTTAACCCAAACTGGATGATACTTTCAGGTAATGATCAGTACACTAAGCTCACTTGGTTCCCCAAATTTCGTTCTTTTATGTTGAAGCGTTCGCTTCCAGTAACTGTTTGAATTTTGGCGTTTCACTCTGTTTTCTCCTATACTGACAGATGTATTTGGAACTCTAAATCAAACACGGTTTGTGCTAGCTTCTTGAAACTTGACACAGTAAAGCAGTTTCACGTTCTATCTCTATGTTCTATTTCCTCTGGATGTAGCCCTAAGCAGTGACTGGGGAAAAATACTTTCATTGACAGGGGTTGCCAACTTCCAGAAATTACGAGTCTCCAGAAATCTCAGCAACTATGATTTCACCCAACCTGGGTGATACTTTCAGGTAATGATCAGTACACTAAGCCCACTTGGTTCCCCAAATTTCGTTCTTCTATGTTGAAGCGTTCGTTTCCAGTAAGAGTTTGAATTTTGGCGTTTCACTCTATTTTCTCCTATATTGGTAGATGTATTTGGAACTCTAAATCAAACACGGTTTGTGCTACCTTCTTCAAACTTGACACAGTAAAGCAGTTTCAAGTTCTAGCTCTATGTTCTGTTTCCTCTTGATGTAGCACTCAGCAGTGACTGAGGAGAAACACTTTCATTGAAAGGGGTTGCCAAGCTTCCCAAAATTGCGAGTCTCCAGAAATCTCAGCAACTATTTTTTAACCCAAACTGGATGATACTTTCAGGTAATGATCAGTACACTAAGCTCAGTTGGTTCCCCAAATTTCGTTCTTTTATGTTGAAGCGTTCGCTTCCAGTAACTGTTTGAATTTTGGCGTTTCACTCTGTTTTCTCCTATATTGATAGATGTATTTGGAACTCTAAACCAAACACGGTTTGGGCTAGCTTCTTGAAACTTGACACAGTAAAGCAGTTTCACGTTCTATCTCTATGTTCTGTTTCCTCTTGATGTAGCACTCAGCAGTGACTGAGGAGAAACACTTTCATTGAAAGGGGTTGCCAAGCTTCCCAAAATTGCGAGTCTCCAGAAATCTCAGCAACTATTTTTTAACCCAAACTGGATGATACTTTCAGGTAATGATCAGTACACTAAGCTCACTTGGTTCCCCAAATTTCGTTCTTTTATGTTGAAGCGTTCGCTTCCAGTAACTGTTTGAATTTTGGCGTTTCACTCTGTTTTCTCCTATACTGACAGATGTATTTGGAACTCTAAATCAAACACGGTTTGTGCTAGCTTCTTGAAACTTGACACAGTAAAGCAGTTTCACGTTCTATCTCTATGTTCTGTTTCCTCTGGATGTAGCACTCAGCAGTGACTGAGGAGAAACACTTTCATTGAAAGGGGTTGCCAAGCTTCCCAAAATTGCGAGTCTCCAGAAATCTCAGCAACTATTTTTTAACCCAAACTGGATGATACTTTCAGGTAATGATCAGTACACTAAGCTCACTTGGTTCCCCAAATTTCGTTCTTTTATGTTGAAGCGTTCGCTTCCAGTAACTGTTTGAATTTTGGCGTTTCACTCTGTTTTCTCCTATACTGACAGATGTATTTGGAACTCTAAATCAAACACGGTTTGTGCTAGCTTCTTGAAACTTGACACAGTAAAGCAGTTTCACGTTCTATCTCTATGTTCTATTTCCTCTGGATGTAGCCCTAAGCAGTGACTGGGGAAAATACTTTCATTGACAGGGGTTGCCAAGCTTCCAGAAATTACGAGTCTCCAGAAATCTCAGCAACTATGATTTCACCCAAACTGGATGATACTTTCAGGTAATGATCAGTACACTAAGCTCACTTGGTTCCCCAAATTTCGTTCTTTTATATTGAAGCGTTCGCTTCCAGTAACTGTTTGAATTTTGGCGTTTCACTCTGTTTTCTCCTATACTGACAGATGTATTTGGAACTCTAAATCAAACACGGTTTGTGCTAGCTTCTTGAAACTTGACACAGTAAAGCAGTTTCACGTTCTATCTCTATGTTTTGTTTCCTCTTGATGTAGCACTCAGCAGTGACTGAGGAGAAACACTTTCATTGAAAGGGGTTGCCTAGCTTCCCAAAATTGCGAGTCTCTAGAAATCTCAGCAAACAGTTTTTCACCCAAAGTGGATGATACTTTCAGGTAATGATCAGTACACTAAGCTCACTTGGTTACCCAAATTTCGTTCTTCTATGTTGAAGCGTTCGTTTCCAGTAACAGTTTGAATTTTGGCGTTTTACTCTGTTTTCTCCTATATTGATAGATGTATTTGGAACTCTAAATCAAACACGGTTTGTGCTAGCTTCTTGAAACTTGACAAAATAAAGCAGTTTCAAGTTCTATCTCTATGTTCTGTCTCCTCTTGATGTAGCCCTAAGCAGTGACTGGGGAGAAACACTTTCATTGAAAGGGGTTGCCAAGCTTCCAAAAATTACAAGTCTCCAGAAATCTCAGCAACTATTTTTTCAACCAAACTGGATGATACTTTCAGGTAATGATCAGTACACTAAGCTCACTTGGTTCCCCAAATTTCGTTCTTTTATGTTGAAGCGTTCGCTTCCAGTAACTGTTTGAATTTTGGCGTTTCACTCTGTTTTCTCCTATACTGACAGATGTATTTGGAACTCTAAATCAAACACGGTTTGTGCTAGCTTCTTGAAACTTGACACAGTAAAGCAGTTTCACGTTCTATCTCTATATTCTGTTTCCTCTTGCTGTAGCCCTAAGCAGTGACTGAGGAGAAACACTTTCATTGAAAGGGGTTGCCAAGCTTCCCAAAACTGCGAGTCTCCAGAAATCTCAGCAACTATTTTTTCACCCAAACTGGATGATACTTTCAGGTAATGATCAGTACACTATGCCCACTTGGTTCCCCAAATTTCGTTCTTCTATGTTGAAGCGTTCGTTTCCAGTAACAGTTTGAATTTTGGCGTTTCACTCTGTTTTCTCCTATATTGATAGATGTATTTGGAACTCTACACCAAACACGGTTTGTGCTAGCTTCTTGAAACTTGAAACAGTAAAGCAGTTTCACGTTCTATCTCTATGTTTTCTTTCCTCTTGATGTAGCACTCAGCAGTGACTGAGGAGAAACACTTTCATTGAAAGGGGTTGCCAAATTCCCAAAATTGCGAGTCTCTAGAAATCTCAGCAAACATTTTTGTACCCAACGTGGATGATACTTTCAGGTAATGATCAGTACACTAAGCTCACTTCGTTCCCCAAATTTCGTTCTTCTATGTTGAAGCGTTCGTTTCCAGTAACAGTTTGAATTTTGGCGTTTCACTCTGTTTTCTCCTATACTGACAGATGTATTTGGAACTCTAAATCAAACACTTTTTGTGCTAGCTTCTTGAAACTTGACACAATAAAGCAGTTTCACGTTCTATCTCTATGTTCTGTTTCCTCTTGATGTAGCCCTAAGCAGTGACTGGGGAGAAATACTTTCATTGAAAGGGGTTGCCAAGCTTCCAGAAATTGCGAGTCTCCAGAAATCTCAGCAACTATGATTTCACCCATACTGGATGAAACTTTCAGGTAATGATCAGTACACTAAGCCCACTTGGTTCGCCAAATTTCGTTCTTCTATGTTGAAGCATTCGTTTCCAGTAACAGTTTGAATTTTGGCGTTTCACTCTGTTTTCTCCTATATTGATAGATGTATTTGGAACTCTAAACCAAACACGGTTTGTGCTAGCTTCTTGAAACTTGACACAGTAAAGCAGTTTTACGTTCTATCTCTATGTCCTGTTTCCTCTTGATGTAGCACTCAGCAGTGACTGAGGAGAAACACTTTCATTGAAAGGGGTTGCCAAGCTTCCCAAAATTACGAGTCTCCAGAAATCTCAGCAACTATTTTTTAACCCAAACTGGATGATACTTTCAGGTAATGATCAGTACACTAAGCTCACTTGGTTCCCCAAATTTCGTTCTTTTATGTTGAAGCGTTCGCTTCCAGTAACTGTTTGAATTTTGGCGTTTCACTCTGTTTTCTCCTATACTGACAGATGTATTTGGAACTCTAAATCAAACACGGTTTGTGCTAGCTTCTTGAAACTTGACACAGTAAAGCAGTTTCACGTTCTATCTCTATGTTCTGTTTCCTCTGGATGTAGCACTCAGCAGTGACTGAGGAGAAACACTTTCATTGAAAGGGGTTGCAAGCTTCCCAAAATTGCGAGTCTCCAGAAATCTCAGCAACTCTTTTTTAACCCAAACTGGATGATACTTTCAGGTAATGATCAGTACACTAAGCTCACTTGGTTCCCCAAATTTCGTTCTTTTATGTTGAAGCGTTCGCTTCCAGTAACTGTTTGAATTTTGGCGTTTCACTCTGTTTTCTCCTATATTGATAGATGTATTTGGAACTCTAAACCAAACACGGTTTTTGCTAGCTTCTTGAAACTTGACACAGTAAAGCAGTTTCACGTTCTATCTCTATGTTTTCTTTCCTCTTGATGTAGCACTCAGCAGTGACTGAGGAGAAACACTTTCATTGAAAGGGGTTGCCAAGCTTCCCAAAATTGCGAGTCTCTAGAAATCTCAGCAAACATTTTTGTACCCAACGTGGATGATACTTTCAGGTAATGATCAGTACACTAAGCTCACTTCGTTCCCCAAATTTCGTTCTTCTATGTTGAAGCGTTCGTTTCCAGTAACAGTTTGAATTTTGGCGTTTCACTCTGTTTTCTCTTATATTGATAGATGTATTTGGAACTCTAAATCAAACACGGTTTGTGCTAGCTTCTTGAAACTTGACACAGTAAAGCAGTTTCAAGTTCTATTTCTATGTTCTGTTTTCTCTTGATGTAGCCCTAAGCAGTGACTGGGGAGAAACACTTTCATTGAAAGGGGTTGCCAAGCTTCCCAAAATTGCGAGTCTCCAGAAATCTCAGCAACTATTTTTTCACCCAAACTGGATGATACTTTCAGGTAATGATCAGTACACTGAGCCCACTTGGATCCCCAAATTTCGTTCTTCTATGTTGAAGCGTTCGTTTCCAGTAACAGTTTGAATTTTGGCCTTTCACTCTGTTTTCTCCTATATTGATAGATGTATTTGGAACTCTAAACCACACCCGGTTTGTGCTAGATTCTTGAAACTTGACACAGTAAAGCAGTTTCACGTTCTATCTCTATGTTCTGTTTCCTCTTGATGTAGCACACAGCAGTGACTGAGGAGAAACACTTTCATTGAAAGGGGTTGCCAAGCTTCCAAAAATTACGATTCCCCAGAAATCTCAGCAACTATTTTTTCACCCAAACTGGATGATACTTTCAGGTAATGATGAGTACACTAAGCCCACTGGGTTCCCCAAATTTCGTTCTTCTATGTTGAAGCGTTCGTTTCCAGTAACAGTTTGAATTTTGGCGTTTCGCTCTGTTTTCTCCAATATTGATAGATGTATTTGCAACTCTAAACCAAACACGGTTTGTGCTAGCTTCTTGAAACTTGACACAATAAAGCAGTTTCAAGTTCTATCTCTATGTTCTGTTTCCTCTGGATGTAGCCCTAAGCAGTGACTGGGGAGAAACACTTTCATTGAAAAGGGTTGCCAAGCTTCCCAAAATTGCGAGTCTCCAGAAATCTCAGCAACTATTTTTTCACCCAAACTGGATGATACTTTCAGGTAATGATCAGTACACTAAGCCCACTTGGTTCCCCAAATTTCGTTCTTTTATGTTGAAGCGTTCGCTTCCAGTAACTGTTTGAATTTTGGCGTTTCACTCTGTTTTCTCCTATACTGACAGATGTATTTGGAACTCTAAATCAAACACGGTTTGTGCTAGCTTCTTGAAACTTGACACAGTAAAGCAGTATCACGTTCTATCTCTATGTTCTGTTTCCTCTGGATGTAGACCTAAGCAGTGACTGGGGAGAAACACTTTCATTGAAAGGGGTTGCCAAGCTTCCAGAAATTACGAGTCTCCAGAAATCTCAGCAACTATGATTTCACCCAACCTGGATGATACTTTTAGGTAATGATTAGTACACTAAGCCCACTTGGTTCCCCAAATTTCGTTCTTCTATGTTGAAGCGTTCGTTTCCAGTAACAGTTTGAATTTTGGCGTTTCACTCTGTTTTCTCCTATATTGATAGATGTATTTGGAACTCTAAACCAAACACGGTTTGTGCTAGCTTCTTGAAACTTGACACAGTAAAGCAGTTTCACGTTCTATCTCTATGTTCTGTTTCCTCTGGATGTAGCCCTAAGCAGTGACTGGGGAAAAATACTTTTATTGACAGAGGTTGCCAAGCTTCCAGAAATTACGAGTCTCCAGAAATCTCAGCAACTATGATTTCACCCAAACTGGATGATACTTTCAGGTAATGATCAGTACACTAAGCCCACTTGGTTCCCCAAATTTCGTTCTTCTATGTTGAAGCGTTCGTTTCCAGTAACAGTTTGAATTTTGGCGTTTCACTCTGTTTTCTCCTATATTGATAGATGTATTTGGAACTCTAACCCAAACACGGTTTGTGCTAGCTTCTTGAAACTTGACACAGTAAAGCAGTTTCACGTTCTATCTCTATGTTCTGTCTCCTCTTGATGTAGCCCTAAGCAGTGACTGGGGAGAAACACTTTCATTGAAAGGGGTTGCCAAGCTTCCAAAAATTACGAGTCTCCAGAAATCTCAGCATCTATTTTTTCACCCAAACTTGATGATACTTTCAGGTAATGATGAGTACGCTAAGCCCACTGGGTTCCCCAAATTTCGTTCTTCTATGTTGAAGCGTTCGTTTCCAGTAACAGTTTGAATTTTGGCGTTTCACTCTGTTTTCTCCTATATTGATAGATGTATTTGGAACTCTAAACCAAACACGGTTTGTGCTAGCTTCTTGAAACTTGACACAGTAAAGCAGTTTCACGTTCTATCTCTATGTTCTGTTTCCTCTTGATGTAGCACTCAGCAGTGAATGAGGAGAAACACTTTCATTGAAAGGGGTTGCCAAGCTTCCCAAAATTGCGAGTCTCCAGAAATCTCAGCAACTATTTTTTAACCCAAACTGGATGATACTTTCAGGTAATGATCAGTACACTAAGCCCACTTGGTTCCCCAAATTTCGTTCTTCTATGTTGAAGCGTTCGTTTCCAGTAACAGTTTGAATTTTGGCGTTTCGCTCTGTTTTCTCCTATATTGATAGATGTATTTGGAACTCTAAACCAAACACGGTTTGTGCTAGCTTCTTGAAACTTGACACAGTAAAGCAGTTTCACGTTCTATCTCTATGTTCTGTTTCCTCTTGATGTAGCCCTAAGCAGTGACTGGGGAGAAACACTTACATTGAAAGGGGTTGCCAAGCTTCCAGAAATTACGAGTCTCCAGAAATCTCAGCAACTATGATTTCACCCAAACTGGATGATACTTTCAGGTAATGATCAGTACACTAAGCCCACTTGGTTCCCCAAATTTCGTTCTTCTATGTTGAAGCGTTCGTTTCCAGTAACAGTTTGAATTTTGGCGTTTCACTCTGTTTTCTCCTATATTGATAGACGTATTTGGAACTCTAAATCAAACACGGTTTGTGCTACCTTCTTCAAACTTGACACAGTAAAGCAGTTTCAAGTTCTAGCTCTATGTTCTGTTTCCTCTTGATGTAGCACTCAGCAGTGACTGAGGAGAAACACTTTCATTGAAAGGGGTTGCCAAGCTTCCCAAAATTGCGAGTCTCCAGAAATCTCAGCAACTATTTTTTCACCCAAACTGGATGATACTTTCAGGTAATGATCAGTACACTAAGCTCACTTGGTTCCCCAAATTTCGTTCTTTTATGTTGAAGCGTTCGCTTCCAGTAACTGTTTGAATTTTGGCGTTTCACTCTGTTTTCTCCTATACTGACAGATGTATTTGGAACTCTAAATCAAACACGGTTTGTGCTAGCTTCTTGAAACTTGACACAGTAAAGCAGTATCACGTTCTATCTCTATGTTCTGTTTCCTCTGGATGTAGCCCTAAGCAGTGACTGGGGAGAAACACTTTCATTGAAAGGGGTTGCCAAGCTTCCAGAAATTATGAGTCTCCAGAAATCTCAGCAACTATGATTTCACCCAACCTGGATGATACTTTCAGGTAATGATCAGTACACTAAGCCCACTTGGTTCCCCAAATTTCGTTCTTCTATGTTGAAGCGTTCGTTTCCAGTAACAGTTTGAATTTTGGCGTTTCACTCTGTTTTCTCCTATATTGATAGATGTATTTGGAACTCTAAACCAAACACGGTTTGTGCTAGCTTCTTGAAACTTGAAACAGTAAAGCAGTTTCACGTTCTAGCTCTATGTTTTCTTTCCTCTTGATGTAGCACTCAGCAGTGACTGAGGAGAAACACTTTCATTGAAAGGGGTTGCCAAGCTTTCCAAAATTGCGAGTCTCTAGAAATCTCAGCAAACATTTTTGTACCCAACGTGGATGATACTTTCAGGTAATGATCAGTACACTAAGCTCACTTCGTTCCCCAAATTTCGTTCTTCTATGTTGAAGCGTTCGTTTCCAGTAACAGTTTGAATTTTGGCGTTTCACTCTGTTTTCTCCTATATTGATAGATGTATTTGGAACTCTAAATCAAACACGGTTTGTGCTAGCTTCTTGAAACTTGACACAGTAAAGCAGTATCACGTTCTATCTCTATGTTCTGTTTCCTCTGGATGTAGCACTAAGCAGTGACTGGGGAGAAGTACTTTCATTGACAGGGGTTGCCAAGCTTCCAGAAATTACGAGTCTCCAGAAATCTCAGCGACTATGATTTCACCCAACCTGGATGATACTTTCAGGTAATGATCAGTACACTAAGCCCACTTGGTTCGCCAAATTTTGTTCTTCTATGTTGAAGCGTTCGTTTCCAGTAACAGTTTGAATTTTGGCGTTTCACTCTGTTTTCTCCTATACTGACAGATGTATTTGGAACTCTAAATCAAACACGGTTTGTGCTAGCTTCTTGAAACTTGACACAATAAAGCAGTTTCACGTTCTATCTCTATGTTCTGTTTCCTCTTGATGTAGCCCTAAGCAGTGACTGGGGAGAAATACTTTCATTGACAGGGGTTGCCAAGCTTCCAGAAATTACGAGTCTCCAGAAATCTCAGCAACTATGATTTCACCCATACTGGATGATACTTTCAGGTAATGATCAGTACACTAAGCCCACTTGGTTCGCCAAATTTCGTTCTTCTATGTTGAAGCGTTCGTTTCCAGTAACAGTTTGAATTTTGGCGTTTCACTCTGTTTTCTCCTATATTGATAGATGTATTTGGAACTCTAAACCAAACACGGTTTGTGCTAGCTTCTTGAAACTTGACACAGTAAAGCAGTTTCACGTTCTATCTCTATGTTCTGTTTCCTCTTCGATGTAGCACTCAGCAGTGACTGAGGAGAAACACTTTCATTGAAAGGGGTTGCCAAGCTTCCCAAAATTGCGAGGCTCCAGAAATCTCAGCAACTATTTTTTAACCCAAACTGAATGATACTTTCAGGTAATGATCAGTACACTAAGCCCACTTTGTTCCCCAAATTTCGTTCTTCTATGTTGAAGCGTTCGTTTCCAGTAACAGTTTGAATTTTGGCGTTTCACTCTGTTTTCTCCTATATTGATAGATGTATTTGGAACTCTAAACCAAACACGGTTTGTGCTAGCTTCTTGAAACTTGACACAGTAAAGCAGTTTCACGTTCTATCTCTATGTTCTGTTTCCTCTTGATGTAGCACTCAGCAGTGACTGAGGAGAAACACTTTCATTGAAAGGGGTTGCCAAGCTTCCCAAAATTGCGAGTCTCTAGAAATCTCAGCAAACATTTTTGTACCCAACGTGGATGATACTTTCAGGTAATGATCAGTACACTAAGCTCACTTCGTTCCCCAAATTTCGTTCTTCTATGTTGAAGCGTTCGTTTCCAGTAACAGTTTGAATTTTGGCGTTTCACTCTGTTTTCTCCTATATTGATAGATGTATTTGGAACTCTAAATCAAACACTGTTTGTGCTAGCTTCTTGAAACTTGACACAGTAAAGCAGTATTACGTTCTATCTCTATGTTCTGTTTCCTCTGGATGTAGCCCTAAGCAGTGACTGGGGAGAAGTACTTTCATTGACAGGGGTTGCCAAGCTTCCAGAAATTACGAGTCTCCAGAAATCTCAGCGACTATGATTTCACCCAACCTGGATGATACTTTCAGGTAATGATCAGTACACTAAGCCCACTTGGTTCGCCAAATTTCGTTCTTCTATGTTGAAGCGTTCGTTTCCAGTAACAGTTTGAATTTTGGCGTTTCACTCTGTTTTCTCCTATACTGACAGATGTATTTGGAACTCTAAATCAAACACGGTTTGTGCTAGCTTCTTGAAACTTGACACAATAAAGCAGTTTCACGTTCTATCTCTATGTTCTGTTTCCTCTTGATGTAGCCCTAAGCAGTGACTGGGGAGAAATACTTTCATTGACAGGGGTTGCCAAGCTTCCAGAAATTACGAGTCTCCAGAAATCTCAGCAACTATGATTTCACCCATACTGGATGATACTTTCAGGTAATGATCAGTACACTAAGCCCACTTGGTTCGCCAAATTTCGTTCTTCTATGTTGAAGCGTTCGTTTCCAGTAACAGTTTGAATTTTGGCGTTTCACTCTGTTTTCTCCTATATTGATAGATGTATTTGGAACTCTAAACCAAACACGGTTTGTGCTAGCTTCTTGAAACTTGACACAGTAAAGCAGTTTCACGTTCTATCTCTATGTTCTGTTTCCTCTTCGATGTAGCACTCAGCAGTGACTGAGGAGAAACACTTTCATTGAAAGGGGTTGCCAAGCTTCCCAAAATTGCGAGGCTCCAGAAATCTCAGCAACTATTTTTTAACCCAAACTGAATGATACTTTCAGGTAATGATCAGTACACTAAGCCCACTTTGTTCCCCAAATTTCGTTCTTCTATGTTGAAGCGTTCGTTTCCAGTAACAGTTTGAATTTTGGCGTTTCACTCTGTTTTCTCCTATATTGATAGATGTATTTGGAACTCTAAACCAAACACGGTTTGTGCTAGCTTCTTGAAACTTGACACAGTAAAGCAGTTTCACGTTCTATCTCTATGTTCTGTTTCCTCTTGATGTAGCACTCAGCAGTGACTGAGGAGAAACACTTTCATTGAAAGGGGTTGCCAAGCTTCCCAAAATTGCGAGTCTCTAGAAATCTCAGCAAACATTTTTGTACCCAACGTGGATGATACTTTCAGGTAATGATCAGTACACTAAGCTCACTTCGTTCCCCAAATTTCGTTCTTCTATGTTGAAGCGTTCGTTTCCAGTAACAGTTTGAATTTTGGCGTTTCACTCTGTTTTCTCCTATATTGATAGATGTATTTGGAACTCTAAATCAAACACTGTTTGTGCTAGCTTCTTGAAACTTGACACAGTAAAGCAGTATTACGTTCTATCTCTATGTTCTGTTTCCTCTGGATGTAGCCCTAAGCAGTGACTGGGGAGAAGTACTTTCATTGACAGGGGTTGCCAAGCTTCCAGAAATTACGAGTCTCCAGAAATCTCAGCGACTATGATTTCACCCAACCTGGATGATACTTTCAGGTAATGATCAGTACACTAAGCCCACTTGGTTCGCCAAATTTCGTTCTTCTATGTTGAAGCGTTCGTTTCCAGTAACAGTTTGAATTTTGGCGTTTCACTCTGTTTTCTCCTATACTGACAGATGTATTTGGAACTCTAAATCAAACACGGTTTGTGCTAGCTTCTTGAAACTTGACACAATAAAGCAGTTTCACGTTCTATCTCTATGTTCTGTTTCCTCTTGATGTAGCCCTAAGCAGTGACTGGGGAGAAATACTTTCATTGAAAGGGGTTGCCAAGCTTCCAGAAATTACGAGTCTCCAGAAATCTCAGCAACTATGATTTCACCCATACTGGATGATACTTTCAGGTAATGATCAGTACACTAAGCCCACTTGGTTCGCCAAATTTCGTTCTTCTATGTTGAAGCGTTCGTTTCCAGTAACAGTTTGAATTTTGGCGTTTCACTCTGTTTTCTCCTATATTGATAGATGTATTTGGAACTCTAAACCAAACACGGTTTGTGCTAGCTTCTTGAAACTTGACACAGTAAAGCAGTTTCACGTTCTATCTCTATGTTCTGTTTCCTCTTCGATGTAGCACTCAGCAGTGACTGAGGAGAAACACTTTCATTGAAAGGGGTTGCCAAGCTTCCCAAAATTGCGAGTCTCCAGAAATCTCAGCAACTATTTTTAAACCCAAACTGAATGATACTTTCAGGTAATGATCAGTACACTAAGCCCACTTGGTTCACCAAATTTCGTTCTTCTATATTGAAGCGTTCGTTTCCAGTAACAGTTTGAATTTTGGCGTTTCACTCTGTTTTCTCCTATATTGATAGATGTATTTGGAACTCTAAACCAAACACGGTTTGTGCTAGCTTCTTGAAACTTGACACAGTAAAGCAGTTTCACGTTCTATCTCTATGTTCTGTTTCCTCTTGATGTAGCACTCAGCAGTGACTGAGGAGAAACACTTTCATTGAAAGGGGTTGCCAAGCTTCCCAAAATTGCGAGTCTCCAGAAATCTCAGCAACTATTTTTTAACCCAAACTGGATGATACTTTCAGGTAATGATCAGTACACTAAGCTCACTTGGTTCCCCAAATTTCGTTCTTTTATGTTGAAGCGTTCGCTTCCAGTAACTGTTTGAATTTTGGCGTTTCACTTTGTTTTCTCCTATATTGATAGATGTATTTGGAACTCTAAACCAAACACGGTTTGTGCTAGCTTCTTGAAACTTGACACAGTAAAGCAGTTTCACGTTCTATCTCTATGTTCTGTTTCCTCTTGATGTAGCACTCAGCAGTGACTGAGGAGAAACACTTTCATTGAAAGGGGTTGCCAAGCTTCCCAAAATTGCGAGTCTCCAGAAATCTCAGCAACTATTTTTTAACCCAAACTGGATGATACTTTCAGGTAGTGATCAGTACACTAAGCTCACTTGGTTCCCCAAATTTCGTTCTTTTATGTTGAAGCGTTCGCTTCCAGTAACTGTTTGAATTTTGGCGTTTCACTCTGTTTTCTCGTATACTGACAGATGTATTTGGAACTCTAAATCAAACACGGTTTGTGCTAGCTTCTTGAAACTTGACACAGTAAAGCACTTTCACGTTCTATCTCTATGTTCTGTTTCCTCTGGATGTAGCCCTAAGCAGTGACTGGGGAGAAATACTTTCATTGACAGGGGTTGCCAAGCTTCCAGAAATTACGAGTCTCCAGAAATCTCAGCAACTATGATTTCACCCAACCTGGATGATACTTTCAGGTAATGATCAGTACACTAAGCCCACTTGGTTCCCCAAATTTCGTTCTTCTATGTTGAAGCGTTCGATTCCAGTAACAGTTTGAATTTTGGCGTTTTACTCTGTTTTCTCCTATATTGATAGATGTATTTGGAACTCTAAATCAAACACGGTTTGTGCTAGCTTCTTGAAACTTGACACAATAAAGCAGTTTCAAGTTCTATCTCTATGTTCTGTCTCCTCTTGATGTAGCCCTAAGCAGTGACTGGGGAGAAACACTTTCATTGAAAGGGGTTGCCAAGCTTCCAAAAATTACGAGTCTCCAGAAATCTCAGCATCTATTTTTTCACCCAAACTGGATAATACTTTCAGGTAATGATGAGTACGCTAAGCCCACTGTGTTCCCAAAATTTCGTTCTTCTATGTTGAAGCGTTCGTTTCCAGTAACAGTTTGAATTTTGGCGTTTCACTCTGTTTTCTCCTATATTGATAGATGTATTTGGAACTCTAACACAAACACGGTTTGTGCTAGCTTCTTGAAACTTGACACAGTAAAGCAGTTTCACGTTCTATCTCTATGTTCTGTTTCCTCTTGATGTAGCACTCAGCAGTGACTGAGGAGAAACACTTTCATTGAAAGGGGTTGCCAAGCTCCCCAAAACTGCGAGTCTCCAGAAATCTCAGCAACTATTTTTTCACCCAAACTGGATGATACTTTCAGGTAATGATCAGTACACTAAGCTCACTTGGTTCCCCAAATTTCGTTCTTTTATGTTGAAGCGTTCACTTCCAGTAACTGTTTGAATTTTGGCGTTTCACTCTGTTTTCTCCTATACTGACAGATGTATTTGGAACTCTAAATCAAACACGGTTTGTGCTAGCTTCTTGAAACTTGACACAGTAAAGCAGTTTCAAGTTCTATCTCTATGTTTTCTTTCCTCTTGATGTAGCACTCAGCAGTGACTTAGGAGAAACACTTTCATTGAAAGGGGTTGCCAAGCTTCCAGAAATTACAAGTCTCCAGAAATCTCAGCAACTATGATTTCACCCAAACTGGATGATACTTTCAGGTAATGATCAGTACACTAAGCCCACTTGGTTCCCCAAATTTCGTTCTTCTATGTTGATGCGTTCGCTTCCAGTAACTGTTTGAATTTTGGCGTTTCACTCTGTTTTCTCCTATACTGACAGATGTATTTGGAACTCTAAATCAAACACGGTTTGTGCTAGCTTCTTGAAACTTGACACAGTAAAGCAGTTTCACGTTCTATCACTATGTTCTGTTTCCTCTGGATGTAGCCCTAAGCAGTGACTGGGGAAAAATACTTTCATTGACAGAGGTTGCCAAGCTTCCAGAAATTACGAGTCTCCAGAAATCTCAGCAACTATGATTTCACCCAAACTGGATGATACTTTCAGGTAATGATCAGTACACTAAGCTCACTTGGTTCCCCAAATTTCGTTCTTTTATGTTGAAGCGTTCGCTTCCAGTAACTGTTTGAATTTTGGCGTTTCACTCTGTTTTCTCCTATACTGACAGATGTATTTGGAACTCTAAATCAAACACGGTTTGTGCTAGCTTCTTGAAACTTGAAACAGTAAAGCAGTTTCACGTTCTAGCTCTATGTTTTCTTTCCTCTTGATGTAGCACTCAGCAGTGACTGAGGAGAAACACTTTCATTGAAAGGGGTTGCCAAGCTTCCCAAAATTGCGAGTCTCTAGAAATCTCAGCAAACATTTTTGTACCCAACGTGGATGATACTTTCAGGTAATGATCAGTACACTAAGCTCACTTCGTTCCCCAAATTTCGTTCTTCTATGTTGAAGCGTTCGTTTCCAGTAACAGTTTGAATTTTGGCGTTTCACTCTGTTTTCTCCTATATTGATAGATGTATTTGGAACTCTAAATCAAACACGGTTTGTGCTAGCTTCTTGAAACTTGACACAGTAAAGCAGTATCACGTTCTATCTCTATGTTCTGTTTCCTCTGGATGTAGCACTAAGCAGTGACTGGGGAGAAGTACTTTCATTGACAGGGGTTGCCAAGCTTCCAGAAATCACGAGTCTCCAGAAATCTCAGCGACTATGATTTCACCCAACCTGGATGATACTTTCAGGTAATGATCAGTACACTAAGCCCACTTGGTTCGCCAAATTTCGTTCTTCTATGTTGAAGCGTTCGTTTCCAGTAACAGTTTGAATTTTGGCGTTTCACTCTGTTTTCTCCTATACTGACAGATGTATTTGGAACTCTAAATCAAACACGGTTTGTGCTAGCTTCTTGAAACTTGACACAATAAAGCAGTTTCACGTTCTATCTCTATGTTCTGTTTCCTCTTGATGTAGCCCTAAGCAGTGACTGGGGAGAAATACTTTCATTGAAAGGGGTTGCCAAGCTTCCAGAAATTACGAGTCTCCAGAAATCTCAGCAACTATGATTTCACCCATACTGATGATACTTTCAGGTAATGATCAGTACACTAAGCCCACTTGGTTCGCCAAATTTCGTTCTTCTATGTTGAAGCGTTCGTTTCCAGTAACAGTTTGAATTTTGGCGTTTCACTCTGTTTTCTCCTATATTGATAGATGTATTTGGAACTCTAAACCAAACACGGTTTGTGCTAGCTTCTTGAAACTTGACACAGTAAAGCAGTTTCACGTTCTATCTCTATGTTCTTTTTCCTCTTCGATGTAGCACTCAGCAGTGACTGAGGAGAAACACTTTCATTGAAAGGGGTTGCCAAGCTTCCCAAAATTGCGAGTCTCCAGAAATCTCAGCAACTATTTTTAAACCCAAACTGAATGATACTTTCAGGTAATGATCAGTACACTAAGCCCACTTGGTTCCCCAAATTTCGTTCTTCTATATTGAAGCGTTCGTTTCCAGTAACAGTTTGAATTTTGGCGTTTCACTCTGTTTTCTCCTATATTGATAGATGTATTTGGAACTCTAAACCAAACACGGTTTGTGCTAGCTTCTTGAAACTTGACACAGTAAAGCAGTTTCACGTTCTATCTCTATGTTCTGTTTCCTCTTGATGTAGCACTCAGCAGTGACTGAGGAGAAACACTTTCATTGAAAGGGGTTGCCAAGCTTCCCAAAATTGCGAGTCTCCAGAAATCTCAGCAACTATTTTTTAACCCAAACTGGATGATACTTTCAGGTAGTGATCAGTACACTAAGCTCACTTGGTTCCCCAAATTGCGTTCTTTTATGTTGAAGCGTTCGCTTCCAGTAACTGTTTGAATTTTGGCGTTTCACTCTGTTTTCTCGTATACTGACAGATGTATTTGGAACTCTAAATCAAACACGGTTTGTGCTAGCTTCTTGAAACTTGACACAGTAAAGCACTTTCACGTTCTATCTCTATGTTCTGTTTCCTCTGGATGTAGCCCTAAGCAGTGACTGGGGAGAAATACTTTCATTGACAGGGGTTGCCAAGCTTCCAGAAATTACGAGTCTCCAGAAATCTCAGCAACTATGATTTCACCCAACCTGGATGATACTTTCAGGTAATGATCAGTACACTAAGCCCACTTGGTTCCCCAAATTTCGTTCTTCTATGTTGAAGCGTTCGATTCCAGTAACAGTTTGAATTTTGGCGTTTTACTCTGTTTTCTCCTATATTGATAGATGTATTTGGAACTCTAAATCAAACACGGTTTGTGCTAGCTTCTTGAAACTTGACACAATAAAGCAGTTTCAAGTTCTATCTCTATGTTCTGTCTCCTCTTGATGTAGCCCTAAGCAGTGACTGGGGAGAAACACTTTCATTGAAAGGGGTTGCCAAGCTTCCCAAAATTGCGAGTCTCTAGAAATCTCAGCAAACATTTTTGTACCCAACGTGGATGATACTTTCAGGTAATGATCAGTACACTAAGCTCACTTCGTTCCCCAAATTTCGTTCTTCTATGTTGAAGCGTTCGTTTCCAGTAACAGTTTGAATTTTGGCGTTTCACTCTGTTTTCTCCTATATTGATAGATGTATTTGGAACTCTAAATCAAACACTGTTTGTGCTAGCTTCTTGAAACTTGACACAGTAAAGCAGTATCACGTTCTATCTCTATGTTCTGTTTCCTCTGGATGTAGCCCTAAGCAGTGACTGGGGAGAAGTACTTTCATTGACAGGGGTTGCCAAGCTTCCAGAAATTACGAGTCTCCAGAAATCTCAGCGACTATGATTTCACCCAACCTGGATGATACTTTCAGGTAATGATCAGTACACTAAGCCCACTTGGTTCGCCAAATTTCGTTCTTCTATGTTGAAGCGTTCGTTTCCAGTAACAGTTTGAATTTTGGCGTTTCACTCTGTTTTCTCCTATATTGATAGATGTATTTGGAACTCTAAACCAAACACGGTTTGTGCTAGCTTCTTGAAACTTGACACAGTAAAGCAGTTTCACGTTCTATCTCTATGTTCTGTTTCCTCTGGATGTAGCACTCAGCAGTGACTGAGGAGAAACACTTTCATTGAAAGGGGTTGCCAAGCTTCCCAAAATTGCGAGTCTCCAGAAATCTCAGCAACTATTTTTTAACCCAAACTGGATGATACTTTCAGGTAGTGATCAGTACACTAAGCTCACTTGGTTCCCCAAATTTCGTTCTTTTATGTTGAAGCGTTCGCTTCCAGTAACTGTTTGAATTTTGGCGTTTCACTCTGTTTTCTCGTATACTGACAGATGTATTTGGAACTCTAAATCAAACACGGTTTGTGCTAGCTTCTTGAAACTTGACACAGTAAAGCACTTTCACGTTCTATCTCTATGTTCTGTTTCCTCTGGATGTAGCCCTAAGCAGTGACTGGGGAGAAATACTTTCATTGACAGGGGTTGCCAAGCTTCCAGAAATTACGAGTCTCCAGAAATCTCAGCAACTATGATTTCACCCAACCTGGATGATACTTTCAGGTAATGATCAGTACACTAAGCCCACTTCGTTCCCCAAATTTCGTTCTTCTATGTTGAAGCGTTCGATTCCAGTAACAGTTTGAATTTTGGCGTTTTACTCTGTTTTCTCCTATATTGATAGATGTATTTGGAACTCTAAATCAAACACGGTTTGTGCTAGCTTCTTGAAACTTGACACAATAAAGCAGTTTCAAGTTCTATCTCTATGTTCTGTCTCCTCTTGATGTAGCCCTAAGCAGTGACTGGGGAGAAACACTTTCATTGAAAGGGGTTGCCAAGCTTCCAAAAATTACGAGTCTCCAGAAATCTCAGCATCTATTTTTTCACCCAAACTGGATGATACTTTCAGGTAATGATGAGTACGCTAAGCCCACTGTGTTCCCAAAATTTCGTTCTTCTATGTTGAAGCGTTCGTTTCCAGTAACAGTTTGAATTTTGGCGTTTCACTCTGTTTTCTCCTATATTGATAGATGTATTTGGAACTCTAACACAAACACGGTTTGTGCTAGCTTCTTGAAACTTGACACAGTAAAGCAGTTTCACGTTCTATCTCTATGTTCTGTTTCCTCTTGATGTAGCACTCAGCAGTGACTGAGGAGAAACACTTTCATTGAAAGGGGTTGCCAAGCTCCCCAAAACTGCGAGTCTCCAGAAATCTCAGCAACTATTTTTTCACCCAAACTGGATGATACTTTCAGGTAATGATCAGTACACTAAGCTCACTTGGTTCCCCAAATTTCGTTCTTTTATGTTGAAGCGTTCACTTCCAGTAACTGTTTGAATTTTGGCGTTTCACTCTGTTTTCTCCTATACTGACAGATGTATTTGGAACTCTAAATCAAACACGGTTTGTGCTAGCTTCTTGAAACTTGACACAGTAAAGCAGTTTCAAGTTCTATCTCTATGTTTTCTTTCCTCTTGATGTAGCACTCAGCAGTGACTTAGGAGAAACACTTTCATTGAAAGGGGTTGCCAAGCTTCCAGAAATTACGAGTCTCCAGAAATCTCAGCAACTATGATTTCACCCAAACTGGATGATACTTTCAGGTAATGATCAGTACACTAAGCCCACTTGGTTCCCCAAATTTCGTTCTTCTATGTTGATGCGTTCGCTTCCAGTAACTGTTTGAATTTTGGCGTTTCACTCTGTTTTATCCTATACTGACAGATGTATTTGGAACTCTAAATCAAACACGGTTTGTGCTAGCTTCTTGAAACTTGACACAGTAAAGCAGTTTCACGTTCTATCACTATGTTCTGTTTCCTCTGGATGTAGCCCTAAGCAGTGACTGGGGAAAAATACTTTCATTGACAGAGGTTGCCAAGCTTCCAGAAATTACGAGTCTCCAGAAATCTCAGCAACTATGATTTCACCCAAACTGGATGATACTTTCAGGTAATGATCAGTACACTAAGCTCACTTGGTTCCAAAAAATTTCGTTCTTTTATGTTGAAGCGTTCGCTTCCAGTAACTGTTTGAATTTTGGCGTTTCACTCTGTTTTCTCCTATACTGACAGATGTATTTGGAACTCTAAATCAAACACGGTTTGTGCTAGCTTCTTGAAACTTGACACAGTAAAGCAGTATCACGTTCTATCTCTATGTTCTGTTTCCTCTGGATGTAGCCCTAAGCAGTGACTGGGGAGAAACACTTTCATTGAAAGGGGTTGCCAAGCTTCCAGAAATTATGAGTCTCCAGAAATCTCAGCAACTATGATTTCACCCAACCTGGATGATACTTTCAGGTAATGATCAGTACACTAAGCCCACTTGGTTCCCCAAATTTCGTTCTTCTATGTTGAAGCGTTCGTTTCCAGTAACAGTTTGAATTTTGGCGTTTCACTCTGTTTTCTCCTATATTGATAGATGTATTTGGAACTCTAAACCAAACACGGTTTGTGCTAGCTTCTTGAAACTTGAAACAGTAAAGCAGTTTCATGTTCTAGCTCTATGTTTTCTTTCCTCTTGATGTAGCACTCAGCAGTGACTGAGGAGAAACACTTTCATTGAAAGGGGTTGCCAAGCTTCCCAAAATTGCGAGTCTCTAGAAATCTCAGCAAACATTTTTGTACCCAACGTGGATGATACTTTCAGGTAATGATCAGTACACTAAGCTCACTTCGTTCCCCAAATTTCGTTCTTCTATGTTGAAGCGTTCGTTTCCAGTAACAGTTTGAATTTTGGCGTTTCACTCTGTTTTCTCCTATATTGATAGATGTATTTGGAACTCTAAATCAAACACGGTTTGTGCTAGCTTCTTGAAACTTGACACAGTAAAGCAGTATCACGTTCTATCTCTATGTTCTGTTTCCTCTGGATGTAGCACTAAGCAGTGACTGGGGAGAAGTACTTTCATTGACAGGGGTTGCCAAGCTTCCAGAAATTACGAGTCTCCAGAAATCTCAGCGACTATGATTTCACCCAACCTGGATGATACTTTCAGGTAATGATCAGTACACTAAGCCCACTTGGTTCGCCAAATTTCGTTCTTCTATGTTGAAGCGTTCGTTTCCAGTAACAGTTTGAATTTTGGCGTTTCACTCTGTTTTCTCCTATATTGATAGATGTATTTGGAACTCTAAACCAAACACGGTTTGTGCTAGCTTCTTGAAACTTGACACAGTAAAGCAGTTTCACGTTCTATCTCTATGTTCTGTTTCCTCTTTGATGTAGCACTCAGCAGTGACTGAGGAGAAACACTTTCATTGAAAGGGGTTGCCAAGCTTCCCAAAATTGCGAGTCTCCAGAAATCTCAGCAACTATTTTTAAACCCAAACTGAATGATACTTTCAGGTAATGATCAGTACACTAAGCCCACTTGGTTCCCCAAATTTCGTTCTTCTATATTGAAGCGTTCGTTTCCAGTAACAGTTTGAATTTTGGCGTTTCACTCTGTTTTCTCCTATATTGATAGATGTATTTGGAACTCTAAACCAAACACGGTTTGTGCTAGCTTCTTGAAGCTTGACACAGTAAAGCAGTTTCACGTTCTATCTCTATGTTCTGTTTCCTCTTGATGTAGCACTCAGCAGTGACTGAGGAGAAACACTTTCATTGAAAGGGGTTGCCAAGCTTCCCAAAATTGCGAGTCTCCAGAAATCTCAGCAACTATTTTTTAACCCAAACTGGATGATACTTTCAGGTAGTGATCAGTACACTAAGCTCACTTGGTTCCCCAAATTTCGTTCTTTTATGTTGAAGCGTTCGCTTCCAGTAACTGTTTGAATTTTGGCGTTTCACTCTGTTTTCTCCTATACTGACAGATGTATTTGGAACTCTAAATCAAACACGGTTTGTGCTAGCTTCTTGAAACTTGACACAGTAAAGCACTTTCACGTTCTATCTCTATGTTCTGTTTCCTCTGGATGTAGCCCTAAGCAGTGACTGGGGAGAAATACTTTCATTGACAGGGGTTGCCAAGCTTCCAGAAATTACGAGTCTCCAGAAATCTCAGCAACTATGATTTCACCCAACCTGGATGATACTTTCAGGTAATGATCAGTACACTAAGCCCACTTGGTTCCCCAAATTTCGTTCTTCTATGTTGAAGCGTTCGATTCCAGTAACAGTTTGAATTTTGGCGTTTTACTCTGTTTTCTCCTATATTGATAGATGTATTTGGAACTCTAAATCAAACACGGTTTGTGCTAGCTTCTTGAAACTTGACACAATAAAGCAGTTTCAAGTTCTATCTCTATGTTCTGTCTCCTCTTGATGTAGCCCTAAGCAGTGACTGGGGAGAAACACTTTCATTGAAAGGGGTTGCCAAGCTTCCCAAAATTGCGAGTCTCTAGAAATCTCAGCAAACATTTTTGTACCCAACGTGGATGATACTTTCAGGTAATGATCAGTACACTAAGCTCACTTCGTTCCCCAAATTTCGTTCTTCTATGTTGAAGCGTTCGTTTCCAGTAACAGTTTGAATTTTGGCGTTTCACTCTGTTTTCTCCTATATTGATAGATGTATTTGGAACTCTAAATCAAACACTGTTTGTGCTAGCTTCTTGAAACTTGACACAGTAAAGCAGTATCACGTTCTATCTCTATGTTCTGTTTCCTCTGGATGTAGCCCTAAGCAGTGACTGGGGAGAAGTACTTTCATTGACAGGGGTTGCCAAGCTTCCAGAAATTACGAGTCTCCAGAAATCTCAGCGACTATGATTTCACCCAACCTGGATGATACTTTCAGGTAATGATCAGTACACTAAGCCCACTTGGTTCGCCAAATTTCGTTCTTCTATGTTGAAGCATTCGTTTCCAGTAACAGTTTGAATTTTGGCGTTTCACTCTGTTTTCTCCTATACTGACAGATGTATTTGGAACTCTAAATCAAACACGGTTTGTGCTAGCTTCTTGAAACTTGACACAATAAAGCAGTTTCACGTTCTATCTCTATGTTCTGTTTCCTCTTGATGTAGCCCTAAGCAGTGACTGGGGAGAAATACTTTCATTGAAAGGGGTTGCCAAGCTTCCAGAAATTACGAGTCTCCAGAAATCTCAGCAACTATGATTTCACCCATACTGGATGATACTTTCAGGTAATGATCAGTACACTAAGCCCACTTGGTTCGACAAATTTCGTTCTTCTATGTTGAAGCGTTCGTTTCCAGTAACAGTTTGAATTTTGGCGTTTCACTCTGTTTTCTCCTATATTGATAGATGTATTTGGAACTCTAAACCAAACACGGTTTGTGCTAGCTTCTTGAAACTTGACACAGTAAAGCAGTTTCACGTTCTATCTCTATGTTCTGTTTCCTCTTCGATGTAGCACTCAGCAGTGACTGAGGAGAAACACTTTCATTGAAAGGGGTTGCCAAGCTTCCCAAAATTGCGAGTCTCCAGAAATCTCAGCAACTATTTTTAAACCCAAACTGAATGATACTTTCAGGTAATGATCAGTACACTAAGCCCACTTGGTTCCCCAAATTTCGTTCTTCTATATTGAAGCGTTCGTTTCCAGTAACAGTTTGAATTTTGGCGTTTCACTCTGTTTTCTCCTATATTGATAGATGTATTTGGAACTCTAAACCAAACACGGTTTGTGCTAGCTTCTTGAAACTTGACACAGTAAAGCAGTTTCACGTTCTATCTCTATGTTCTGTTTCCTCTTGATGTAGCACTCAGCAGTGACTGAGGAGAAACACTTTCATTGAAAGGGGTTGCCAAGCTTCCCAAAATTGCGAGTCTCCAGAAATCTCAGCAACTATTTTCTAACCCAAACTGGATGATACTTTCAGGTAATGATCAGTACACTAAGCTCACTTGGTTCCCCAAATTTCGTTCTTTTATGTTGAAGCGTTCGCTTCCAGTAACTGTTTGAATTTTGGCGTTTCACTCTGTTTTCTCCTATATTGATAGATGTATTTGGAACTCTAAACCAAACACGGTTTGGGCTAGCTTCTTGAAACTTGACACAGTAAAGCAGTTTCACGTTCTATCTCTATGTTCTGTTTCCTCTTGATGTAGCACTCAGCAGTGACTGAGGAGAAACACTTTCATTGAAAGGGGTTGCCAAGCTTCCCAAAATTGCGAGTCTCCAGAAATCTCAGCAACTATTTTTTAACCCAAACTGGATGATACTTTCAGGTAGTGATCAGTACACTAAGCTCACTTGGTTCCCCAAATTTCGTTCTTTTATGTTGAAGCGTTCGCTTCCAGTAACTGTTTGAATTTTGGCGTTTCACTCTGTTTTCTCGTATACTGACAGATGTATTTGGAACTCTAAATCAAACACGGTTTGTGCTAGCTTCTTGAAACTTGACACAGTAAAGCACTTTCACGTTCTATCTCTATGTTCTGTTTCCTCTGGATGTAGCCCTAAGCAGTGGCTGGGGAGAAATACTTTCATTGACAGGGGTTGCCAAGCTTCCAGAAATTACGAGTCTCCAGAAATCTCAGCAACTATGATTTCACCCAACCTGGATGATACTTTCAGGTAATGATCAGTACACTAAGCCCACTTGGTTCCCCAAATTTCGTTCTTCTATGTTGAAGCGTTCGATTCCAGTAACAGTTTGAATTTTGGCGTTTTACTCTGTTTTCTCCTATATTGATAGATGTATTTGGAACTCTAAATCAAACACGGTTTGTGCTAGCTTCTTGAAACTTGACACAATAAAGCAGTTTCAAGTTCTATCTCTATGTTCTGTCTCCTCTTGATGTAGCCCTAAGCAGTGACTGGGGAGAAACACTTTCATTGAAAGGGGTTGCCAAGCTTCCAAAAATTACGAGTCTCCAGAAATCTCAGCATCTATTTTTTCACCAAAACTGGATGATACTTTCAGGTAATGATGAGTACGCTAAGCCCACTGTGTTCCCAAAATTTCGTTCTTCTATGTTGAAGCGTTCGTTTCCAGTAACAGTTTGAATTTTGGCGTTTCACTCTGTTTTCTCCTATACTGACAGATGTATTTGGAACTCTAACCCAAACACGGTTTGTGCTAGCTTCTTGAAACTTGACACAGTAAAGCAGTTTCACGTTCTATCTCTATGTTCTGTTTCCTCTTGATGTAGCACTCAGCAGTGACTGAGGAGAAACACTTTCATTGAAAGGGGTTGCCAAGCTCCCCAAAACTGCGAGTCTCCAGAAATCTCAGCAACTATTTTTTCACCCAAACTGGATGATACTTTCAGTTAATGATCAGTACACTAAGCTCACTTGGTTCCCCAAATTTCGTTCTTTTATGTTGAAGCGTTCACTTCCAGTAACTGTTTGAATTTTGGCGTTTCACTCTGTTTTCTCCTATACTGACAGATGTATTTGGAACTCTAAATCAAACACGGTTTGTGCTAGCTTCTTGAAACTTGACACAGTAAAGCAGTTTCAAGTTCTATCTCTATGTTTTCTTTCCTCTTGATGTAGCACTCAGCAGTGACTTAGGAGAAACACTTTCATTGAAAGGGGTTGCCAAGCTTCCAGAAATTACGAGTCTCCAGAAATCTCAGCAACTATGATTTCACCCAAACTGGATGATACTTTCAGGTAATGATCAGTACACTAAGCCCACTTGGTTCCCCAAATTTCGTTCTTCTATGTTGATGCGTTCGCTTCCAGTAACTGTTTGAATTTTGGCGTTTCACTCTGTTTTCTCCTATACTGACAGATGTATTTGGAACTCTAAATCAAACACGGTTTGTGCTAGCTTCTTGAAACTTGACACAGTAAAGCAGTTTCACGTTCTATCACTATGTTCTGTTTCCTCTGGATGTAGCCCTAAGCAGTGACTGGGGAAAAATACTTTCATTGACAGAGGTTGCCAAGCTTCCAGAAATTACGAGTCTCCAGAAATCTCAGCAACTATGATTTCACCCAAACTGGATGATACTTTCAGGTAATGGTCAGTACACTAAGCTCACTTGGTTCCCCAAATTTCGTTCTTTTATGTTGAAGCGTTCGCTTCCAGTAACTGTTTGAATTTTGGCGTTTCACTCTGTTTTCTCCTATACTGACAGATGTATTTGGAACTCTAAATCAAACACGGTTTGTGCTAGCTTCTTGAAACTTGACACAGTAAAGCAGTATCACGTTCTATCTCTATGTTCTGTTTCCTCTGGATGTAGCCCTAAGCAGTGACAGGGGAAAAACACTTTCATTGAAAGGGGTTGCCAAGCTTCCAGAAATTATGAGTCTCCAGAAATCTCAGCAACTATGATTTCACCCAACCTGGATGATACTTTCAGGTAATGATCAGTACACTAAGCCCACTTGGTTCCCCAAATTTCGTTCTTCTATGTTGAAGCGTTCGTTTCCAGTAACAGTTTGAATTTTGGCATTTCACTCTGTTTTCTCCTATATTGATAGATGTATTTGGAACTCTAAACCAAACACGGTTTGTGCTAGCTTCTTGAAACTTGAAACAGTAAAGCAGTTTCACGTTCTAGCTCTATGTTTTCTTTCCTCTTGATGTAGCACTCAGCAGTGACTGAGGAGAAACACTTTCATTGAAAGGGGTTGCCAAGCTTCCCAAAATTGCGAGTCTCTAGAAATCTCAGCAAACATTTTTGTACCCAACGTGGATGATACTTTCAGGTAATGATCAGTACACTAAGCTCACTTCGTTCCCCAAATTTCGTTCTTCTATGTTGAAGCGTTCGTTTCCAGTAACAGTTTGAATTTTGGCGTTTCACTCTGTTTTCTCCTATATTGATAGATGTATTTGGAACTCTAAATCAAACACGGTTTGTGCTAGCTTCTTGAAACTTGACACAGTAAAGCAGTATCACGTTCTATCTCTATGTTCTGTTTCCTCTGGATGTAGCACTAAGCAGTGACTGGGGAGAAGTACTTTCATTGACAGGGGTTGCCAAGCTTCCAGAAATTACGAGTCTCCAGAAATCTCAGCGACTATGATTTCACCCAACCTGGATGATACTTTCAGGTAATGATCAGTACACTAAGCCCACTTGGTTCGCCAAATTTCGTTCTTCTATGTTGAAGCGTTCGTTTCCAGTAACAGTTTGAATTTTGGCGTTTCACTCTGTTTTCTCCTATACTGACAGATGTATTTGGAACTCTAAATCAAACACGGTTTGTTCTAGCTTCTTGAAACTTGACACAATAAAGCAGTTTCACGTTCTATCTCTATATTCTGTTTCCTCTTGATGTAGCCCTAAGCAGTGACTGGGGAGAAATACTTTCATTGACAGGGGTTGCCAAGCTTCCAGAAATTACGAGTCTCAAGAAATCTCAGCAACTATGATTTCACCCATACTGGATGATACTTTCAGGTAATGATCAGTACACTAAGCCCACTTGGTTCGCCAAATTTCGTTCTTCTATGTTGAAGCGTTCGTTTCCAGTAACAGTTTGAATTTTGGCGTTTCACTCTGTTTTCTCCTATATTGATAGATGTATTTGGAACTCTAAACCAAACACGGTTTGTGCTAGCTTCTTGAAACTTGACACAGTAAAGCAGTTTCACGTTCTATCTCTATGTTCTGTTTCCTCTTCGATGTAGCACTCAGCAGTGACTGAGGAGAAACACTTTCATTGAAAGGGGTTGCAAAGCTTCCTAAAATTGCGAGTCTCCAGAAATCTCAGCAACTATTTTTTAACCCAAACTGAATGATACTTTCAGGTAATGATCAGTACACTAAGCCCACTTGGTTCCCCAAATTTCGTTCTTCTATGTTGAAGCGTTCGTTTCCAGTAACAGTTTGAATTTTGGCGTTTCACTCTGTTTTCTCCTATATTGATAGATGTATTTGGAACTCTAAACCAAACACGGTTTGTGCTAGCTTCTTGAAACTTGACACAGTAAAGCAGTTTCACGTTCTATCTCTATGTTCTGTTTCCTCTTGATGTAGCACTCAGCAGTGACTGAGGAGAAACACTTTCATTGAAAGGGGTTGCCAAGCTTCCCAAAATTGCGAGTCTCTAGAAATCTCAGCAAACATTTTTGTACCCAACGTGGATGATACTTTCAGGTAATGATCAGTACACTAAGCTCACTTCGTTCCCCAAATTTCGTTCTTCTATGTTGAAGCGTTCGTTTCCAGTAACAGTTTGAATTTTGGCGTTTCACTCTGTTTTCTCCTATATTGATAGATGTATTTGGAACTCTAAATCAAACACGGTTTGTGCTAGCTTCTTGAAACTTGACACAGTAAAGCAGTATCACGTTCTATCTCTATGTTCTGTTTCCTCTGGATGTAGCACTAAGCAGTGACTGGGGAGAAGTACTTTCATTGACAGGGGTTGCCAAGCTTCCAGAAATTACGAGTCTCCAGAAATCTCAGCGACTATGATTTCACCCAACCTGGATGATACTTTCAGGTAATGATCAGTACACTAAGCCCACTTGGTTCGCCAAATTTCGTTCTTCTATGTTGAAGCGTTCGTTTCCAGTAACAGTTTGAATTTTGGCGTTTCACTCTGTTTTCTCCTATATTGATAGATGTATTTGGAACTCTAAACCAAACACGGTTTGTGCTAGCTTCTTGAAACTTGACACAGTAAAGCAGTTTCACGTTCTATCTCTATGTTCTGTTTCCTCTTTGATGTAGCACTCAGCAGTGACTGAGGAGAAACACTTTCATTGAAAGGGGTTGCCAAGCTTCCCAAAATTGCGAGTCTCCAGAAATCTCAGCAACTATTTTTAAACCCAAACTGAATGATACTTTCAGGTAATGATCAGTACACTAAGCCCACTTGGTTCCCCAAATTTCGTTCTTCTATATTGAAGCGTTCGTTTCCAGTAACAGTTTGAATTTTGGCGTTTCACTCTGTTTTCTCCTATATTGATAGATGTATTTGGAACTCTAAACCAAACACGGTTTGTGCTAGCTTCTTGAAGCTTGACACAGTAAAGCAGTTTCACGTTCTATCTCTATGTTCTGTTTCCTCTTGATGTAGCACTCAGCAGTGACTGAGGAGAAACACTTTCATTGAAAGGGGTTGCCAAGCTTCCCAAAATTGCGAGTCTCCAGAAATCTCAGCAACTATTTTTTAACCCAAACTGGATGATACTTTCAGGTAGTGATCAGTACACTAAGCTCACTTGGTTCCCCAAATTTCGTTCTTTTATGTTGAAGCGTTCGCTTCCAGTAACTGTTTGAATTTTGGCGTTTCACTCTGTTTTCTCCTATACTGACAGATGTATTTGGAACTCTAAATCAAACACGGTTTGTGCTAGCTTCTTGAAACTTGACACAGTAAAGCACTTTCACGTTCTATCTCTATGTTCTGTTTCCTCTGGATGTAGCCCTAAGCAGTGACTGGGGAGAAATACTTTCATTGACAGGGGTTGCCAAGCTTCCAGAAATTACGAGTCTCCAGAAATCTCAGCAACTATGATTTCACCCAACCTGGATGATACTTTCAGGTAATGATCAGTACACTAAGCCCACTTGGTTCCCCAAATTTCGTTCTTCTATGTTGAAGCGTTCGATTCCAGTAACAGTTTGAATTTTGGCGTTTTACTCTGTTTTCTCCTATATTGATAGATGTATTTGGAACTCTAAATCAAACACGGTTTGTGCTAGCTTCTTGAAACTTGACACAATAAAGCAGTTTCAAGTTCTATCTCTATGTTCTGTCTCCTCTTGATGTAGCCCTAAGCAGTGACTGGGGAGAAACACTTTCATTGAAAGGGGTTGCCAAGCTTCCCAAAATTGCGAGTCTCTAGAAATCTCAGCAAACATTTTTGTACCCAACGTGGATGATACTTTCAGGTAATGATCAGTACACTAAGCTCACTTCGTTCCCCAAATTTCGTTCTTCTATGTTGAAGCGTTCGTTTCCAGTAACAGTTTGAATTTTGGCGTTTCACTCTGTTTTCTCCTATATTGATAGATGTATTTGGAACTCTAAATCAAACACTGTTTGTGCTAGCTTCTTGAAACTTGACACAGTAAAGCAGTATCACGTTCTATCTCTATGTTCTGTTTCCTCTGGATGTAGCCCTAAGCAGTGACTGGGGAGAAGTACTTTCATTGACAGGGGTTGCCAAGCTTCCAGAAATTACGAGTCTCCAGAAATCTCAGCGACTATGATTTCACCCAACCTGGATGATACTTTCAGGTAATGATCAGTACACTAAGCCCACTTGGTTCGCCAAATTTCGTTCTTCTATGTTGAAGCATTCGTTTCCAGTAACAGTTTGAATTTTGGCGTTTCACTCTGTTTTCTCCTATACTGACAGATGTATTTGGAACTCTAAATCAAACACGGTTTGTGCTAGCTTCTTGAAACTTGACACAATAAAGCAGTTTCACGTTCTATCTCTATGTTCTGTTTCCTCTTGATGTAGCCCTAAGCAGTGACTGGGGAGAAATACTTTCATTGAAAGGGGTTGCCAAGCTTCCAGAAATTACGAGTCTCCAGAAATCTCAGCAACTATGATTTCACCCATACTGGATGATACTTTCAGGTAATGATCAGTACACTAAGCCCACTTGGTTCGACAAATTTCGTTCTTCTATGTTGAAGCGTTCGTTTCCAGTAACAGTTTGAATTTTGGCGTTTCACTCTGTTTTCTCCTATATTGATAGATGTATTTGGAACTCTAAACCAAACACGGTTTGTGCTAGCTTCTTGAAACTTGACACAGTAAAGCAGTTTCACGTTCTATCTCTATGTTCTGTTTCCTCTTCGATGTAGCACTCAGCAGTGACTGAGGAGAAACACTTTCATTGAAAGGGGTTGCCAAGCTTCCCAAAATTGCGAGTCTCCAGAAATCTCAGCAACTATTTTTAAACCCAAACTGAATGATACTTTCAGGTAATGATCAGTACACTAAGCCCACTTGGTTCCCCAAATTTCGTTCTTCTATATTGAAGCGTTCGTTTCCAGTAACAGTTTGAATTTTGGCGTTTCACTCTGTTTTCTCCTATATTGATAGATGTATTTGGAACTCTAAACCAAACACGGTTTGTGCTAGCTTCTTGAAACTTGACACAGTAAAGCAGTTTCACGTTCTATCTCTATGTTCTGTTTCCTCTTGATGTAGCACTCAGCAGTGACTGAGGAGAAACACTTTCATTGAAAGGGGTTGCCAAGCTTCCCAAAATTGCGAGTCTCCAGAAATCTCAGCAACTATTTTCTAACCCAAACTGGATGATACTTTCAGGTAATGATCAGTACACTAAGCTCACTTGGTTCCCCAAATTTCGTTCTTTTATGTTGAAGCGTTCGCTTCCAGTAACTGTTTGAATTTTGGCGTTTCACTCTGTTTTCTCCTATATTGATAGATGTATTTGGAACTCTAAACCAAACACGGTTTGGGCTAGCTTCTTGAAACTTGACACAGTAAAGCAGTTTCACGTTCTATCTCTATGTTCTGTTTCCTCTTGATGTAGCACTCAGCAGTGACTGAGGAGAAACACTTTCATTGAAAGGGGTTGCCAAGCTTCCCAAAATTGCGAGTCTCCAGAAATCTCAGCAACTATTTTTTAACCCAAACTGGATGATACTTTCAGGTAGTGATCAGTACACTAAGCTCACTTGGTTCCCCAAATTTCGTTCTTTTATGTTGAAGCGTTCGCTTCCAGTAACTGTTTGAATTTTGGCGTTTCACTCTGTTTTCTCGTATACTGACAGATGTATTTGGAACTCTAAATCAAACACGGTTTGTGCTAGCTTCTTGAAACTTGACACAGTAAAGCACTTTCACGTTCTATCTCTATGTTCTGTTTCCTCTGGATGTAGCCCTAAGCAGTGACTGGGGAGAAATACTTTCATTGACAGGGGTTGCCAAGCTTCCAGAAATTACGAGTCTCCAGAAATCTCAGCAACTATGATTTCACCCAACCTGGATGATACTTTCAGGTAATGATCAGTACACTAAGCCCACTTGGTTCCCCAAATTTCGTTCTTCTATGTTGAAGCGTTCGATTCCAGTAACAGTTTGAATTTTGGCGTTTTACTCTGTTTTCTCCTATATTGATAGATGTATTTGGAACTCTAAATCAAACACGGTTTGTGCTAGCTTCTTGAAACTTGACACAATAAAGCAGTTTCAAGTTCTATCTCTATGTTCTGTCTCCTCTTGATGTAGCCCTAAGCAGTGACTGGGGAGAAACACTTTCATTGAAAGGGGTTGCCAAGCTTCCAAAAATTACGAGTCTCCAGAAATCTCAGCATCTATTTTTTCACCCAAACTGGATGATACTTTCAGGTAATGATGAGTACGCTAAGCCCACTGTGTTCCCAAAATTTCGTTCTTCTATGTTGAAGCGTTCGTTTCCAGTAACAGTTTGAATTTTGGCGTTTCACTCTGTTTTCTCCTATACTGACAGATGTATTTGGAACTCTAACCCAAACACGGTTTGTGCTAGCTTCTTGAAACTTGACACAGTAAAGCAGTTTCACGTTCTATCTCTATGTTCTGTTTCCTCTTGATGTAGCACTCAGCAGTGACTGAGGAGAAACACTTTCATTGAAAGGGGTTGCCAAGCTCCCCAAAACTGCGAGTCTCCAGAAATCTCAGCAACTATTTTTTCACCCAAACTGGATGATACTTTCAGTTAATGATCAGTACACTAAGCTCACTTGGTTCCCCAAATTTCGTTCTTTTATGTTGAAGCGTTCACTTCCAGTAACTGTTTGAATTTTGGCGTTTCACTCTGTTTTCTCCTATACTGACAGATGTATTTGGAACTCTAAATCAAACACGGTTTGTGCTAGCTTCTTGAAACTTGACACAGTAAAGCAGTTTCAAGTTCTATCTCTATGTTTTCTTTCCTCTTGATGTAGCACTCAGCAGTGACTTAGGAGAAACACTTTCATTGAAAGGGGTTGCCAAGCTTCCAGAAATTACGAGTCTCCAGAAATCTCAGCAACTATGATTTCACCCAAACTGGATGATACTTTCAGGTAATGATCAGTACACTAAGCCCACTTGGTTCCCCAAATTTCGTTCTTCTATGTTGATGCGTTCGCTTCCAGTAACTGTTTGAATTTTGGCGTTTCACTCTGTTTTCTCCTATACTGACAGATGTATTTGGAACTCTAAATCAAACACGGTTTGTGCTAGCTTCTTGAAACTTGACACAGTAAAGCAGTTTCACGTTCTATCACTATGTTCTGTTTCCTCTGGATGTAGCCCTAAGCAGTGACTGGGGAAAAATACTTTCATTGACAGAGGTTGCCAAGCTTCCAGAAATTACGAGTCTCCAGAAATCTCAGCAACTATGATTTCACCCAAACTGGATGATACTTTCAGGTAATGGTCAGTACACTAAGCTCACTTGGTTCCCCAAATTTCGTTCTTTTATGTTGAAGCGTTCGCTTCCAGTAACTGTTTGAATTTTGGCGTTTCACTCTGTTTTCTCCTATACTGACAGATGTATTTGGAACTCTAAATCAAACACGGTTTGTGCTAGCTTCTTGAAACTTGACACAGTAAAGCAGTATCACGTTCTATCTCTATGTTCTGTTTCCTCTGGATGTAGCCCTAAGCAGTGACAGGGGAAAAACACTTTCATTGAAAGGGGTTGCCAAGCTTCCAGAAATTATGAGTCTCCAGAAATCTCAGCAACTATGATTTCACCCAACCTGGATGATACTTTCAGGTAATGATCAGTACACTAAGCCCACTTGGTTCCCCAAATTTCGTTCTTCTATGTTGAAGCGTTCGTTTCCAGTAACAGTTTGAATTTTGGCATTTCACTCTGTTTTCTCCTATATTGATAGATGTATTTGGAACTCTAAACCAAACACGGTTTGTGCTAGCTTCTTGAAACTTGAAACAGTAAAGCAGTTTCACGTTCTAGCTCTATGTTTTCTTTCCTCTTGATGTAGCACTCAGCAGTGACTGAGGAGAAACACTTTCATTGAAAGGGGTTGCCAAGCTTCCCAAAATTGCGAGTCTCTAGAAATCTCAGCAAACATTTTTGTACCCAACGTGGATGATACTTTCAGGTAATGATCAGTACACTAAGCTCACTTCGTTCCCCAAATTTCGTTCTTCTATGTTGAAGCGTTCGTTTCCAGTAACAGTTTGAATTTTGGCGTTTCACTCTGTTTTCTCCTATATTGATAGATGTATTTGGAACTCTAAATCAAACACGGTTTGTGCTAGCTTCTTGAAACTTGACACAGTAAAGCAGTATCACGTTCTATCTCTATGTTCTGTTTCCTCTGGATGTAGCACTAAGCAGTGACTGGGGAGAAGTACTTTCATTGACAGGGGTTGCCAAGCTTCCAGAAATTACGAGTCTCCAGAAATCTCAGCGACTATGATTTCACCCAACCTGGATGATACTTTCAGGTAATGATCAGTACACTAAGCCCACTTGGTTCGCCAAATTTCGTTCTTCTATGTTGAAGCGTTCGTTTCCAGTAACAGTTTGAATTTTGGCGTTTCACTCTGTTTTCTCCTATACTGACAGATGTATTTGGAACTCTAAATCAAACACGGTTTGTTCTAGCTTCTTGAAACTTGACACAATAAAGCAGTTTCACGTTCTATCTCTATATTCTGTTTCCTCTTGATGTAGCCCTAAGCAGTGACTGGGGAGAAATACTTTCATTGACAGGGGTTGCCAAGCTTCCAGAAATTACGAGTCTCCAGAAATCTCAGCAACTATGATTTCACCCATACTGGATGATACTTTCAGGTAATGATCAGTACACTAAGCCCACTTGGTTCGCCAAATTTCGTTCTTCTATGTTGAAGCGTTCGTTTCCAGTAACAGTTTGAATTTTGGCGTTTCACTCTGTTTTCTCCTATATTGATAGATGTATTTGGAACTCTAAACCAAACACGGTTTGTGCTAGCTTCTTGAAACTTGACACAGTAAAGCAGTTTCACGTTCTATCTCTATGTTCTGTTTCCTCTTCGATGTAGCACTCAGCAGTGACTGAGGAGAAACACTTTCATTGAAAGGGGTTGCCAAGCTTCCCAAAATTGCGAGTCTCCAGAAATCTCAGCAGCTATTTTTTAACCCAAACTGGATGATACTTTCAGGTAGTGATCAGTACACTAAGCTCACTTGGTTCCCCAAATTTCGTTCTTTTATGTTGAAGCGTTCGCTTCCAGTAACTGTTTGAATTTTGGCGTTTCACTCTGTTTTCTCGTATACTGACAGATGTATTTGGAACTCTAAATCAAACACGGTTTGTGCTAGCTTCTTGAAACTTGACACAGTAAAGCACTTTCACGTTCTATCTCTATGTTCTGTTTCCTCTGGATGTAGCCCTAAGCAGTGACTGGGGAGAAATACTTTCATTGACAGGGGTTGCCAAGCTTCCAGAAATTACGAGTCTCCAGAAATCTCAGCAACTATGATTTCACCCAACCTGGATGATACTTTCAGGTAATGATCAGTACACTAAGCCCACTTGGTTCCCCAAATTTCGTTCTTCTATGTTGAAGCGTTCGATTCCAGTAACAGTTTGAATTTTGGCGTTTTACTCTGTTTTCTCCTATATTGATAGATGTATTTGGAACTCTAAATCAAACACGGTTTGTGCTAGCTTCTTGAAACTTGACACAATAAAGCAGTTTCAAGTTCTATCTCTATGTTCTGTCTCCTCTTGATGTAGCCCTAAGCAGTGACTGGGGAGAAACACTTTCATTGAAAGGGGTTGCCAAGCTTCCCAAAATTGCGAGTCTCTAGAAATCTCAGCAAACATTTTTGTACCCAACGTGGATGATACTTTCAGGTAATGATCAGTACACTAAGCTCACTTCGTTCCCCAAATTTCGTTCTTCTATGTTGAAGCGTTCGTTTCCAGTAACAGTTTGAATTTTGGCGTTTCACTCTGTTTTCTCCTATATTGATAGATGTATTTGGAACTCTAAATCAAACACTGTTT
Source organism: Spermophilus citellus (assembly GCF_964194105.1). NCBI lineage: Eukaryota > Metazoa > Chordata > Mammalia > Rodentia > Sciuridae > Spermophilus > Spermophilus citellus. The sequence continues at coordinate 100,321,437 of NC_138182.1, forward strand.
GTGCTAGCTTCTTGAAACTTGACACAGTAAAGCAGTATCACATTCTATCTCTATGTTCTGTTTCCTCTGGATGTAGCCCTAAGCAGTGACTGGGGAGAAGTACTTTCATTGACAGGGGTTGCCAAGCTTCCAGAAATTACGAGTCTCCAGAAATCTCAGCGACTATGATTTCACCCAACCTGGATGATACTTTCAGGTAATGATCAGTACACTAAGCCCACTTGGTTCGCCAAATTTCGTTCTTCTATGTTGAAGCGTTCGTTTCCAGTAACAGTTTGAATTTTGGCGTTTCACTCTGTTTTCTCCTATACTGACAGATGTATTTGGAACTCTAAATCAAACACGGTTTGTGCTAGCTTCTTGAAACTTGACACAATAAAGCAGTTTCACGTTCTATCTCTATGTTCTGTTTCCTCTTGATGTAGCCCTAAGCAGTGACTGGGGAGAAATACTTTCATTGAAAGGGGTTGCCAAGCTTCCAGAAATTACGAGTCTCCAGAAATCTCAGCAACTATGATTTCACCCATACTGGATGATACTTTCAGGTAATGATCAGTACACTAATCCCACTTGGTTCGCCAAATTTCGTTCTTCTATGTTGAAGCGTTCGTTTCCAGTAACAGTTTGAATTTTGGCGTTTCACTCTGTTTTCTCCTATATTGATAGATGTATTTGGAACTCTAAACCAAACACGGTTTGTGCTAGCTTCTTGAAACTTGACACAATAAAGCAGTTTCAAGTTCTATCTCTATGTTCTGTCTCCTCTTGATGTAGCCCTAAGCAGTGACTGGGGAGAAACACTTTCATTGAAAGGAGTTGCCAAGCTTCCAAAAATTACGAGTCTCCAGAAATCTCAGCATCTATTTTTTTACCCAAACTGGATGATACTTTCAGGTAATGATGAGTACGCTAAGCCCACTGTGTTCCCAAAATTTCGTTCTTCTATGTTGAAGCGTTCGTTTCCAGTAACAGTTTGAATTTTGGCGTTTCACTCTGTTTTCTCCTATATTGATAGATGTATTTGGAACTCTAACACAAACACGGTTTGTGCTAGCTTCTTGAAACTTGACACAGTAAAGCAGTTTCACGTTCTATCTCTATGTTTTGTTTCCTCTTGATGTAGCACTCAGCAGTGACTGAGGAGAAACACTTTCATTGAAAGGGGTTGCCAAGCTTCCCAAAATTGCGAGTCTCCAGAAATCTCAGCAACTATTTTTTAACCCAAACTGGATGATACTTTCAGGTAATGATCAGTACACTAAGCCCACTTGGTTCCCCAAATTTCGTTCTTCTATGTTAAAGCGTTCGTTTCCAGTAACAGTTTGAATTTTGGCGTTTCACTCTGTTTTCTCCTATATTGATACATGTATTTGGAAATCTAAACCAAACACGGTTTGTGCTAGCTTCTTGAAACTTGACACAGTAAAGCAGTTTCACGTTCTATCTCTATGTTCTGTTTCCTCTTGATGTAGCACTCAGCAGTGACTGAGGAGAAACACTTTCATTGAAAGGGGTTGCCAAGCTTCACAAAATTGCGAGTCTCCAGAAATCTCAGCAACTATTTTTTCACCCAAGCTGGATGATACTTTCAGGTAATGATCAGTACACTAAGCTCACTTGGTTCCCCAAATTTCGTTCTTTTATGTTGAAGCGTTCGCTTCCAGTAACTGTTTGAATTTTGGCGTTTCACTCTGTTTTCTCCTATACTGACAGATGTATTTGGAACTCTAAATCAAACACGGTTTGTGCTAGCTTCTTGAAACTTGACAAAGTAAAGCAGATTCACGTTCTATCTCTATGTTCTGTTTCCTCTGGATGTAGCCCTAAGCAGTGACTGGGGAGAAATACTTTCATTGACAGGGGTTGCCAAGCTTCCAGAAATTACGAGTCTCCAGAAATCTCAGCAACTATGATTTCACCCAACCTGGATGATACTTTCAGGTAATGATCAGTACACTAAGCCCACTTGTTTCCCCAAATTTCGTTCTTCTATGTTGAAGCGTTCGTTTCCAGTAACAGTTTGAATTTTGGCGTTTCACTCTGTTTTCTCCTATATTGATAGATGTATTTGGAACTCTAAACCAAACACGGTTTGTGCTAGCTTCTTGAAACTTGACACAGTAAAGCAGTTTTACGTTCTATCTCTATGTTCTGTTTCCTCTTGATGTAGCACTCAGCAGTGACTGAGGAGAAACACTTTCATTGAAAGGGGTTGCCAAGCTTCCCAAAATTGCGAGTCTCCAGAAATCTCAGCAACTATTTTTTCACCCAAACTGGATGATACTTTCAGGTAATGATCAGTACACTAAGCTCACTTGGTTCCCCAAATTTCGTTCTTTTATGTTGAAGCGTTCGCTTCCAGTAACTGTTTGAATTTTGGCATTTCACTCTGTTTTCTCCTATACTGACAGATGTATTTGGAACTCTAAATCAAACACGGTTTGTGCTAGCTTCTTGAAACTTGACACAGTAAAGCAGTTTCACGTTCTATCTCTATGTTCTATTTCCTCTGGATGTAGCCCTAAGCAGTGACTTGGGAAAAATACTTTCTTGACAGGGGTTGCCAAGCTTCCAAAAATTACGAGTCTCCAGAAATCTCAGCAACTATGATTTCACCCAACCTGGGTGATACTTTCAGGTAATGATCAGTACACTAAGCCCACTTGGTTCCCCAAATTTCGTTCTTCTATGTTGAAGCGTTCGTTTCCAGTAAGAGTTTGAATTTTGGCGTTTCACTCTATTTTCTCCTATATTGATAGATGTATTTGGAACTCTAAATCAAACACGGTTTGTGCTACCTTCTTCAAACTTGACACAGTAAAGCAGTTTCAAGTTCTATCTCTATGTTCTGTTTCCTCTTGATGTAGCACTCAGCAGTGACTGAGGAGAAACACTTTCATTGAAAGGGGTTGCCAAGCTTCCCAAAATTGCGAGTCTCCAGAAATCTCAGCAACTATTTTTTAACCCAAACTGGATGATACTTTCAGGTAATGATCAGTACACTAAGCTCACTTGGTTCCCCAAATTTCTTTCTTTTATGTTGAAGCGTTCGCTTCCAGTAACTGCTTGAATTTTGGCGTTTCACTCTGTTTTCTCCTATATTGATAGATGTATTTGGAACTCTAAACCAAACACGGTTTGGGCTAGCTTCTTGAAACTTGACACAGTAAAGCAGTTTCACGTTCTATCTCTATGTTGTGTTTCCTCTTGATGTAGCACTCAGTAGTGACTGAGGAGAAACACTTTCATTGAAAGGGGTTGCCAAGCTTCCCAAAATTGCGAGTCTCCAGAAATCTCAGCAACTATTTTTTAACCCAAACTGGATGATACTTTCAGGTAATGATCAGTACACTAAGCTCACTTGGTTCCCCAAATTTCGTTCTTTTATGTTGAAGCGTTCGCTTCCAGTAACTGTTTGAATTTTGGCGTTTCACTCTGTTTTCTCCTATACTGACAGATGTATTTGGAACTCTAAATCAAACACGGTTTGTGCTAGCTTCTTGAAACTTGACACAGTAAAGCAGTTTCACGTTCTATCTCTATGTTCTATTTCCTCTGGATGTAGCCCTAAGCAGTGACTGGGGAAAAATACTTTCATTGACAGGGGTTGCCAAGCTTCCAGAAATTACGAGTCTCCAGAAATCTCAGCAACTATGATTTCACCCAACCTGGGTGATACTTTCAGGTAATGATCAGTACACTAAGCCCACTTGGTTCCCCAAATTTCGTTCTTCTATGTTGAAGCGTTCGTTTCCAGTAAGAGTTTGAATTTTGGCGTTTCACTCTATTTTCTCCTATATTGATAGATGTATTTGGAACTCTAAATCAAACACGGTTTGTGCTACCTTCTTCAAACTTGACACAGTAAAGCAGTTTCAAGTTCTAGCTCTATGTTCTGTTTCCTCTTGATGTAGCACTCAGCAGTGACTGAGGAGAAACACTTTCATTGAAAGGGGTTGCCAAGCTTCCCAAAATTGCGAGTCTCCAGAAATCTCAGCAACTATTTTTTAACCCAAACTGGATGATACTTTCAGGTAATGATCAGTACACTAAGCTCACTTGGTTCCCCAAATTTCGTTCTTTTATGTTGAAGCGTTCGCTTCCAGTAACTGTTTGAATTTTGGCGTTTCACTCTGTTTTCTCCTATATTGATAGATGTATTTGGAACTCTAAACCAAACACGGTTTGGGCTAGCTTCTTGAAACTTGACACAGTAAAGCAGTTTCACGTTCTATCTCTATGTTGTGTTTTCTCTTGATGTAGCACTCAGCAGTGACTGAGGAGAAACACTTTCATTGAAAGGGGTTGCCAAGCTTCCCAAAATTGCGAGTCTCCAGAAATCTCAGCAACTATTTTTTAACCCAAACTGGATGATACTTTCAGGTAATGATCAGTACACTAAGCTCACTTGGTTCCCCAAATTTCGTTCTTTTATGTTGAAGCGTTCGCTTCCAGTAACTGTTTGAATTTTGGCGTTTCACTCTGTTTTCTCCTATACTGACAGATGTATTTGGAACTCTAAATCAAACACGGTTTGTGCTAGCTTCTTGAAACTTGACACAGTAAAGCAGTTTCACGTTCTATGTCTATGTTCTGTTTCCTCTGGATGTAGCACTCAGCAGTGACTGAGGAGAAACACTTTCATTGAAAGGGGTTGCCAAGCTTCCCAAAATTGCGAGTCTCCAGAAATCTCAGCAACTATTTTTTCACCCAAACTGGATGATACTTTCAGGTAATGATCAGTACACTAAGCTCACTTGGTTCCCCAAATTTCGTTCTTTTATGTTGAAGCGTTCGCTTCCAGTAACTGTTTGAATTTTGGCGTTTCACTCTGTTTTCTCCTATACTGACAGATGTATTTGGAACTCTAAATCAAACACGGTTTGTGCTAGCTTCTTGAAACTTGACACAGTAAAGCAGTTTCACGTTCTATCTCTATGTTCTGTTTCCTCTGGATGTAGCACTCAGCAGTGACTGAGGAGAAACACTTTCATTGAAAGGGGTTGCCAAGCTTCCCAAAATTGCGAGTCTCCAGAAATCTCAGCAACTATTTTTTAACCCAAACTGGATGATACTTTCAGGTAATGATCAGTACACTAAGCTCACTTGGTTCCCCAAATTTCGTTCTTTTATGTTGAAGCGTTCGCTTCCAGTAACTGTTTGAATTTTGGCGTTTCACTCTGTTTTCTCCTATACTGACAGATGTATTTGGAACTCTAAATCAAACACGGTTTGTGCTAGCTTCTTGAAACTTGACACAGTAAAGCAGTTTCACGTTCTATCTCTATGTTCTATTTCCTCTGGATGTAGCCCTAAGCAGTGACTGGGGAAAAATACTTTCATTGACAGGGGTTGCCAAGCTTCCAGAAATTACGAGTCTCCAGAAATCTCAGCAACTATGATTTCACCCAAACTGGATGATACTTTCAGGTAATGATCAGTACACTAAGCTCACTTGGTTCCCCAAATTTCGTTCTTTTATGTTGAAGCGTTCGCTTCCAGTAACTGTTTGAATTTTGGCGTTTCACTCTGTTTTCTCCTATACTGACAGATGTATTTGGAACTCTAAATCAAACACGGTTTGTGCTAGCTTCGTGAAACTTGACACAGTAAAGCAGTTTCACGTTCTATCTCTATGTTTTGTTTCCTCTTGATGTAGCACTCAGCAGTGACTGAGGAGAAACACTTTCATTGAAAGGGGTTGCCTAGCTTCCCAAAATTGCGAGTCTCTAGAAATCTCAGCAAACAGTTTTTCACCCAAAGTGGATGATACTTTCAGGTAATGATCAGTACACTAAGCTCACTTGGTTACCCAAATTTCGATCTTCTATGTTGAAGCGTTCGTTTCCAGTAACAGTTTGAATTTTGGCGTTTTACTCTGTTTTCTCCTATATTGATAGATGTATTTGGAACTCTAAATCAAACACGGTTTGTGCTAGCTTCTTGAAACTTGACACAATAAAGCAGTTTCAAGTTCTATCTCTATGTTCTGTCTCCTCTTGATGTAGCCCTAAGCAGTGACTGGGGAGAAACACTTTCATTGAAAGGGGTTGCCAAGCTTCCAAAAATTACGAGTCTCCAGAAATCTCAGCAACTATTTTTTCACCCAAACTGGATGATACTTTCAGGTAATGATCAGTACACTAAGCTCACTTGGTTCCCCAAATTTCGTTCTTTTATGTTGAAGCGTTCGCTTCCAGTAACTGTTTGAATTTTGGCGTTTCACTCTGTTTTCTCCTATACTGACAGATGTATTTGGAACTCTAAATCAAACACGGTTTGTGCTAGCTTCTTGAAACTTGACACAGTAAAGCAGTTTCACGTTCTATCTCTATATTCTGTTTCCTCTTGCTGTAGCCCTAAGGAGTGACTGAGGAGAAACACTTTCATTGAAAGGGGTTGCCAAGCTTCCCAAAACTGCGAGTCTCCAGAAATCTCAGCAACTATTTTTTCACCCAAACTGGATGATACTTTCAGGTAATAATCAGTACACTAAGCCCACTTGGTTCCCCAAATTTCGTTCTTCTATGTTGAAGCGTTCGTTTCCAGTAACAGTTTGAATTTTGGCGTTTCACTCTGTTTTCTCCTATATTGATAGATGTATTTGGAAATCTAAACCAAACACGGTTTGTGCTAGCTTCTTGAAACTTGAAACAGTAAAGCAGTTTCACGTTCTATCTCTATGTTTTCTTTCCTCTTGATGTAGCACTCAGCAGTGACTGAGGAGAAACACTTTCATTGAAAGGGGTTGCCAAGCTTCCCAAAATTGCGAGTCTCTAGAAATCTCAGCAAACATTTTTGTACCCAACGTGGATGATACTTTCAGGTAATGATCAGTACACTAAGCTCACTTCGTTCCCAAATTTCGTTCTTCTATGTTGAAGCGTTCGTTTCCAGTAACAGTTTGAATTTTGGCGTTTCACTCTGTTTTCTCCTATATTGATAGATGTATTTGGAACTCTAAATCAAACACGGTTTGTGCTAGCTTCTTGAAACTTGACACCGTAAAGCAGTTTCAAGTTCTATCTCTATGTTCTGTTTTCTCTTGATGTAGCCCTAAGCAGTGACTGGGGAGAAACACTTTCATTGAAAGGGGTTGCCAAGCTTCCCAAAATTGCGAGTCTCCAGAAATCTCAGCAACTATTTTTTCACCCAAACTGGATGACACTTTCAGGTAATGATCAGTACACTCAGCCCACTTGGATCCCCAAATTTCGTTCTTCTATGTTGAAGCGTTCGTTTCCAGTAACAGTTTGAATTTTGGCCTTTCACTCTGTTTTCTCCTATACTGACAGATGTATTTGGAACTCTAAATCAAACACGGTTTGTGCTAGCTTCTTGAAACTTGACACAGTAAAGCAGTTTCACGTTCTATCTCTATGTTCTGTTTCCTCTTGATGTAGCACACAGCAGTGACTGAGGAGAAACACTTTCATTGAAAGGGGTTGCCAAGCTTCCAAAAATTACGATTCCCCAGAAATCTCAGCAACTATTTTTTCACCCAAACTGGATGATACTTTCAGGTAATGATGAGTACACTAAGCCCACTGGGTTCCCCAAATTTCGTTCTTCTATGTTGAAGCGTTCGTTTCCAGTAACAGTTTGAATTTTGGCGTTTCGCTCTGATTTCTCCTATATTGATAGATGTATTTGGAACTCTAAACCAAACACGGTTTGTGCTAGCTTCTTGAAACTTGACACAATAAAGCAGTTTCAAGTTCTATCTCTATGTTCTGTTTCCTCTTGATGTAGCCCTAAGCAGTGACTGGGGAGAAACACTTATATTGAAAGGAGTTGCCAAGCTTCCAGAAATTACGAGTCTCCAGAAATCTCAGCAACTATGATTTCACCCAAACTGGATGATACTTTCAGGTAATGATCAGTACACTAAGCCCACTTGGTTCCCCAAATTTCGTTCTTCTATGTTGAAGCGTTCGTTTCCAGTAACAGTTTGAATTTTGGCGTTTCACTCTGTTTTCTCCTATATTGATAGACGTATTTGGAACTCTAAATCAAACACGGTTTGTGCTACCTTCTTCAAACTTGACACAGTAAAGCAGTTTCAAGTTCTAGCTCTATGTTCTGTTTCCTCTTGATGTAGCACTCAGCAGTGACTGAGGAGAAACACTTTCATTGAAAGGGGTTGCCAAGCTTCCCAAAATTGCGAGTCTCCAGAAATCTCAGCAACTATTTTTTAACCCAAACTGGATGATACTTTCAGGTAATGATCAGTACACTAAGCTCACTTGGTTCCCCAAATTTCGTTCTTTTATGTTGAAGCGTTCGCTTCCAGTAACTGTTTGAATTTTGGCGTTTCACTCTGTTTTCTCCTATACTGACAGATGTATTTGGAACTCTAAATCAAACACGGTTTGTGCTAGCTTCTTGAAACTTGACACAGTAAAGCAGTATCACGTTCTATCTCTATGTTCTGTTTCCTCTGGATGTAGCCCTAAGCAGTGACTGGGGAGAAACACTTTCATTGAAAGGGGTTGCCAAGCTTCCAGAAATTACGAGTCTCCAGAAATCTCAGCAGCTATGATTTCACCCAACCTGGATGATACTTTCAGGTAATGATCAGTACACTAAGCCCACTTGGTTCCCCAAATTTCGTTCTTCTATGTTGAAGCGTTCGTTTCCAGTAACAGTTTGAATTTTGGCGTTTCACTCTGTTTTCTCCTATATTGATAGATGTATTTGGAACTCTAAACCAAACACGGTTTGTGCTAGCTTCTTGAAACTTGAAACAGTAAAGCAGTTTCACGTTCTAGCTCTATGTTTTCTTTCCTCTTGATGTAGCACTCAGCAGTGACTGAGGAGAAACACTTTCATTGAAAGGGGTTGCCAAGCTTCCCAAAATTGCGAGTCTCTAGAAATCTCAGCAAACATTATTGTACCCAACGTGGATGATACTTTCAGGTAATGATCAGTACACTAAGCTCACTTCGTTCCCCAAATTTCGTTCTTCTATGTTGAAGCGTTCGTTTCCAGTAACAGTTTGAATTTTGGCGTTTCACTCTGTTTTCTCCTATATTGATAGATGTATTTGGAACTCTAAATCAAACACGGTTTGTGCTAGCTTCTTGAAACTTGACACAGTAAAGCAGTATCACGTTCTATCTCTATGTTCTGTTTCCTCTGGATGTAGCCCTAAGCAGTGACTGGGGAGAAGTACTTTCATTGACAGGGGTTGCCAAGCTTCCAGAAATTACGAGTCTCCAGAAATCTCAGCGACTATGATTTCACCCAACCTGGATGATACTTTCAGGTAATGATCAGTACACTAAGCCCACTTGGTTCGCCAAATTTCGTTCTTCTATGTTGAAGCGTTCGTTTCCAGTAACAGTTTGAATTTTGGCGTTTCACTCTGTTTTCTCCTATACTGACAGATGTATTTGGAACTCTAAATCAAACACGGTTTGTGCTAGCTTCTTGAAACTTGACACACTAAAGCAGTTTCACGTTCTATCTCTATGTTCTGTTTCCTCTTGATGTAGCCCTAAGCAGTGACTGGGGAGAAATACTTTCATTGAAAGGGGTTGCCAAGCTTCCAGAAATTACGAGTCTCCAGAAATCTCAGCAACTATGATTTCACCCATACTGGATGATACTTTCAGGTAATGATCAGTACACTAAGCCCACTTGGTTCGCCAAATTTCGTTCTTCTGTGTTGAAGCGTTCGTTTCCAGTAACAGTTTGAATTTTGGCGTTTCACTCTGTTTTCTCCTATATTGATAGATGTATTTGGAACTCTAAACCAAACACGGTTTGTGCTAGCTTCTTGAAACTTGACACAGTAAAGCAGTTTCACGTTCTATCTCTATGTTCTGTTTCCTCTTGATGTAGCACTCAGCAGTGACTGAGGAGAAACACTTTCATTGAAAGGGGTTGCCAAGCTTCCCAAAATTGCGAGTCTCCAGAAATCTCAGCAACTATTTTTTAACCCAAACTGAATGATACTTTCAGGTAATGATCAGTACACTAAGCCCACTTGGTTCCCCAAATTTCGTTCTTCTATGTTGAAGCGTTCGTTTCCAGTAACAGTTTGAATTTTGGCGTTTCACTCTGTTTTCTCCTATATTGATAGATGTATTTGGAACTCTAAACCAAACATGGTTTGTGCTAGCTTCTTGAAACTTGACACAGTAAAGCAGTTTCACGTTCTATCTCTATGTTCTGTTTCCTCTTGATGTAGCACTCAGCAGTGACTGAGGAGAAACACTTTCATTGAAAGGGGTTGCCAAGCTTCCCAAAATTGCGAGTCTCCAGAAATCTCAGCAACTATTTTTTAACCCAAACTGGATGATACTTTCAGGTAATGATCAGTACACTAAGCTCAATTGGTTCCCCAAATTTCGTTCTTTTATGTTGAAGCATTCGCTTCCAGTAACTGTTTGAATTTTGGCGTTTCACTCTGTTTTCTCCTATATTGATAGATGTATTTGGAACTCTAAACCAAACACGGTTTGTGCTAGCTTCTTGAAACTTGACACAGTAAAGCAGTTTCACGTTCTATCTCTATGTTCTGTTTCCTCTTGATGTAGCACTCAGCAGTGACTGAGGAGAAACACTTTCATTGAAAGGGGTTGCCAAGCTTCCCAAAATTGCGAGTCTCCAGAAATCTCAGCAACTATTTTTTAACCCAAATTGGATGATACTTTCAGGTAATGATCAGTACACTAAGCTCACTTGGTTCCCCAAATTTCGTTCTTTTATGTTGAAGCGTTCGCTTCCAGTAACTGTTTGAATTTTGGCGTTTCACTCTGTTTTCTCGTATACTGACAGATGTATTTGGAACTCTAAATCAAACACGGTTTGTGCTAGCTTCTTGAAACTTGACACAGTAAAGCACTTTCACGTTCTATCTCTATGTTCTGTTTCCTCTGGATGTAGCCCTAAGCAGTGACTGGGGAGAAATACTTTCATTGACAGGGGTTGCCAAGCTTCCAGAAATTACGAGTCTCCAGAAATCTCAGCAACTATGATTTCACCCAACCTGGATGATACTTTCAGGTAATGATCAGTACACTAAGCCCACTTGGTTCCCCAAATTTCGTTCTTCTATGTTGAAGCGTTCGATTCCAGTAACAGTTTGAATTTTGGCGTTTTACTCTGTTTTCTCCTATATTGATAGATGTATTTGGAACTCTAAATCAAACACGGTTTGTGCTAGCTCCTTGAAACTTGACACAGTAAAGCAGTTTCACGTTCTATCTCTATGTTCTGTCTCCTCTTGATGTAGCCCTAAGCAGTGACTGGGGAGAAACACTTTCATTGAAAGGGGTTGCCAAGCTTCCAAAAATTACGAGTCTCCAGAAATCTCAGCATCTATTTTTTCACCCAAACTGGATGATACTTTCAGGTATGATGAGTACGCTAAGCCCACTGGGTTCCCAAAATTTCGTTCTTCTATGTTGAAGCGTTCGTTTCCAGTAACAGTTTGAATTTTGGCGTTTCACTCTGTTTTCTCCTATATTGATAGATGTATTTGGAACTCTAACCCAAACACGGTTTGTGCTAGCTTCTTGAAACTTGACACAGTAAAGCAGTTTCACGTTCTATCTCTATGTTCTGTTTCCTCTTGATGTAGCACTCAGCAGTGACTGAGGAGAAACACTTTCATTGAAAGGGGTTGCCAAGCTTCCCAAAACTGCGAGTCTCCAGAAATCTCAGCAACTATTTTTTAACCCAAACTGGATGATACTTTCAGGTAATGATCAGTACACTAAGCTCACTTGGTTCCCCAAATTTCGTTCTTTTATGTTGAAGCGTTCACTTCCAGTAACTGTTTGAATTTTGGCGTTTCACTCTGTTTTCTCCTATACTGACAGATGTATTTGGAACTCTAAATCAAACACGGTTTGTGCTAGCTTCTTGAAACTTGACACAGTAAAGCAGTTTCAAGTTCTATCTCTATGTTTTCTTTCCTCTTGATGTAGCACTCAGCAGTGACTTAGGAGAAACACTTTCATTGAAAGGGGTTGCCAAGTTTCCAGAAATTACGAGTCTCCAGAAATCTCAGCAACTATGATTTCACCGAAACTGGATGATACTTTCAGGTAATGATCAGTACACTAAGCCCACTTGGTTCCCCAAATTTCGTTCTTCTATGTTGATGCGTTCGCTTCCAGTAACTGTTTGAATTTTGGCGTTTCACTCTGTTTTCTCCTATACTGACAGATGTATTTGGAACTCTAAATCAAACACGGTTTGTGCTAGCTTCTTGAAACTTGACACAGTAAATCAGTTTCACGTTCTATCACTATGTTCTGTTTCCTCTGGATGTAGCCCTAAGCAGTGACTGGGGAAAAATACTTTCATTGACCGAGGTTGCCAAGCTTCCAGAAATTACGAGTCTCCAGAAATCTCAGCAACTATGATTTCACCCAAACTGGATGATACTTTCAGGTAATGATCAGTACACTAAGCCCACTTGGTTCCCCAAATTTCGTTCTTCTATGTTGAAGCGTTCGTTTTCAGTAACAGTTTGAATTTTGGCGTTTCACTCTGTTTTCTCCTATATTGATAGATGTATTTGGAACTCTAACCCAAACACGGTTTGTGCTAGCTTCTTGAAACTTGACACAGTAAAGCAGTTTCACGTTCTATATATATGTTCTGTTTCCTCTTGAAGTAGCACTCAGCAGTGACTGAGGAGAAACACTTTCATTGAAAGGGGTTGCCAAGCTTCCCAAAATTGCGAGTCTCCAGAAATCTCAGCAACTATTTTTTAACCCAAACTGGATGATACTTTCAGGTAATGATCAGTACACTAAGCCCACTTGGTTCCCCAAATTTCGTTCTTCTATGTTAAAGCGTTCGTTTCCAGTAACAGTTTGAATTTTGGCGTTTCACTCTGTTTTCTCCTATATTGATACATGTATTTGGAACTCTAAACCAAACACGGTTTGTGCTAGCTTCTTGAAACTTGACACACTAAAGCAGTTTCACGTTCTATCTCTATGTTCTGTTTCCTCTTGATGTAGCACTCAGCAGTGACGGAGGAGAAACACTTTCATTGAAAGGGGTTGCCAAGCTTCCCAAAATTGCGAGTCTCCAGAAATCTCAGCAACTATTTTTTAACCCAAACTGGATGATACTTTCAGGTAATGATCAGTACACTAAGCTCACTTGGTTCCCCAAATTTCGTTCTTTTATGTTGAAGCGTTCGCTTCCAGTAACTGTTTGAATTTTGGCGTTTCACTCTGTTTTCTCCTATACTGACAGATGTATTTGGAACTCTAAATCAAACACGGTTTGTGCTAGCTTCTTGAAACTTGACACAGTAAAGCACTTTCACGTTCTATCTCTATGTTCTGTTTCCTCTGGATGTAGCCCTAAGCAGTGACTGGGGAGAAATACTTTCATTGACAGGGGTTGCCAAGCTTCCAGAAATTACGAGTCTCCAGAAATCTCAGCAACTATGATTTCACCCAACCTGGATGATACTTTCAGGTAATGATCAGTACACTAAGCCCACTTGGTTCCCCAAATTTCATTCTTCTATGTTGAAGCGTTCGTTTCCAGTAACAGTTTGAATTTTGGCGTTTCGCTCTGTTTTCTCCTATATTGATAGATGTATTTGGAACTCTAAACCAAACACGGTTTGTGCTAGCTTCTTGAAACTTGACACAGTAAAGCAGTTTTACGTTCTATCTCTATGTTCTGTTTCCTCTTGATGTAGCACTCAGCAGTGACTGAGGAGAAACACTTTCATTGAAAGGGGTTGCCAAGCTTCCCAAAATTGCGAGTCTCCAGAAATCTCAGCAACTATTTTTTCACCCAAACTGGATGATACTTTCAGGTAATGATCAGTACACTAAGCTCACTTGGTTCCCCAAATTTCGTTCTTTTATGTTGAAGCGTTCGCTTCCAGTAACTGTTTGAATTTTGGCGTTTCACTCTGTTTCCTCCTATACTGACAGATGTATTTGGAACTCTAAATCAAACACGGTTTGTGCTAGCTTCTTGAAACTTGACACACTAAAGCAGTTTCACGTTCTATCTCTATGTTCTGTTTCCTCTGGATGTAGCAGTCAGCAGTGACTGAGGAGAAACACTTTCATTGAAAGGGGTTGCCAAGCTTCCCAAAATTGCGAGTCTCCAGAAATCTCAGCAACTATTTTTTAACCCAAACTGGATGATACTTTCAGGTAATGATCAGTACACTAAGCTCACTTGGTTCCCCAAATTTCGTTCTTTTATGTTGAAGCGTTCGCTTCCAGTAACTGTTTGAATTTTGGCGTTTCACTCTGTTTTCTCCTATATTGATAGATGTATTTGGAACTCTAAATCAAACACGGTTTGTGCTAGCTCCTTGAAACTTGACACAGTAAAGCAGTTTCACGTTCTATCTCTATGTTCTGTCTCCTCTTGATGTAGCCCTAAGCAGTGACTGGGGAGAAACACTTTCATTGAAAGGGGTTGCCAAGCTTCCAAAAATTACGAGTCTCCAGAAATCTCAGCATCTATTTTTTCACCCAAACTGGATGATACTTTCAGGTATGATGAGTACGCTAAGCCCACTGGGTTCCCAAAATTTCGTTCTTCTATGTTGAAGCGTTCGTTTCCAGTAACAGTTTGAATTTTGGCGTTTCACTCTGTTTTCTCCTATATTGATAGATGTATTTGGAACTCTAACCCAAACACGGTTTGTGCTAGCTTCTTGAAACTTGACACAGTAAAGCAGTTTCACGTTCTATCTCTATGTTCTGTTTCCTCTTGATGTAGCACTCAGCAGTGACTGAGGAGAAACACTTTCATTGAAAGGGGTTGCCAAGCTTCCCAAAACTGCGAGTCTCCAGAAATCTCAGCAACTATTTTTTAACCCAAACTGGATGATACTTTCAGGTAATGATCAGTACACTAAGCTCACTTGGTTCCCCAAATTTCGTTCTTTTATGTTGAAGCGTTCACTTCCAGTAACTGTTTGAATTTTGGCGTTTCACTCTGTTTTCTCCTATACTGACAGATGTATTTGGAACTCTAAATCAAACACGGTTTGTGCTAGCTTCTTGAAACTTGACACAGTAAAGCAGTTTCAAGTTCTATCTCTATGTTTTCTTTCCTCTTGATGTAGCACTCAGCAGTGACTTAGGAGAAACACTTTCATTGAAAGGGGTTGCCAAGTTTCCAGAAATTACGAGTCTCCAGAAATCTCAGCAACTATGATTTCACCGAAACTGGATGATACTTTCAGGTAATGATCAGTACACTAAGCCCACTTGGTTCCCCAAATTTCGTTCTTCTATGTTGATGCGTTCGCTTCCAGTAACTGTTTGAATTTTGGCGTTTCACTCTGTTTTCTCCTATACTGACAGATGTATTTGGAACTCTAAATCAAACACGGTTTGTGCTAGCTTCTTGAAACTTGACACAGTAAATCAGTTTCACGTTCTATCACTATGTTCTGTTTCCTCTGGATGTAGCCCTAAGCAGTGACTGGGGAAAAATACTTTCATTGACCGAGGTTGCCAAGCTTCCAGAAATTACGAGTCTCCAGAAATCTCAGCAACTATGATTTCACCCAAACTGGATGATACTTTCAGGTAATGATCAGTACACTAAGCCCACTTGGTTCCCCAAATTTCGTTCTTCTATGTTGAAGCGTTCGTTTTCAGTAACAGTTTGAATTTTGGCGTTTCACTCTGTTTTCTCCTATATTGATAGATGTATTTGGAACTCTAACCCAAACACGGTTTGTGCTAGCTTCTTGAAACTTGACACAGTAAAGCAGTTTCACGTTCTATATATATGTTCTGTTTCCTCTTGATGTAGCACTCAGCAGTGACTGAGGAGAAACACTTTCATTGAAAGGGGTTGCCAAGCTTCCCAAAATTGCGAGTCTCCAGAAATCTCAGCAACTATTTTTTAACCCAAACTGGATGATACTTTCAGGTAATGATCAGTACACTAAGCCCACTTGGTTCCCCAAATTTCGTTCTTCTATGTTAAAGCGTTCGTTTCCAGTAACAGTTTGAATTTTGGCGTTTCACTCTGTTTTCTCCTATATTGATACATGTATTTGGAACTGTAAACCAAACACGGTTTGTGCTAGCTTCTTGAAACTTGACACACTAAAGCAGTTTCACGTTCTATCTCTATGTTCTGTTTCCTCTTGATGTAGCACTCAGCAGTGACGGAGGAGAAACACTTTCATTGAAAGGGGTTGCCAAGCTTCCCAAAATTGCGAGTCTCCAGAAATCTCAGCAACTATTTTTTAACCCAAACTGGATGATACTTTCAGGTAATGATCAGTACACTAAGCTCACTTGGTTCCCCAAATTTCGTTCTTTTATGTTGAAGCGTTCGCTTCCAGTAACTGTTTGAATTTTGGCGTTTCACTCTGTTTTCTCCTATACTGACAGATGTATTTGGAACTCTAAATCAAACACGGTTTGTGCTAGCTTGTTGAAACTTGACACAGTAAAGCACTTTCACGTTCTATCTCTATGTTCTGTTTCCTCTGGATGTAGCCCTAAGCAGTGACTGGGGAGAAATACTTTCATTGACAGGGGTTGCCAAGCTTCCAGAAATTACGAGTCTCCAGAAATCTCAGCAACTATGATTTCACCCAACCTGGATGATACTTTCAGGTAATGATCAGTACACTAAGCCCACTTGGTTCCCCAAATTTCATTCTTCTATGTTGAAGCGTTCGTTTCCAGTAACAGTTTGAATTTTGGCGTTTCGCTCTGTTTTCTCCTATATTGATAGATGTATTTAGAACTCTAAACCAAACACGGTTTGTGCTAGCTTCTTGAAACTTGACACAGTAAAGCAGTTTTACGTTCTATCTCTATGTTCTGTTTCCTCTTGATGTAGCACTCAGCAGTGACTGAGGAGAAACACTTTCATTGAAAGGGGTTGCCAAGCTTCCCAAAATTGCGAGTCTCCAGAAATCTCAGCAACTATTTTTTCACCCAAACTGGATGATACTTTCAGGTAATGATCAGTACACTAAGCTCACTTGGTTCCCCAAATTTCGTTCTTTTATGTTGAAGCGTTCGCTTCCAGTAACTGTTTGAATTTTGGCGTTTCACTCTGTTTTCTCCTATACTGACAGATGTATTTGGAACTCTAAATCAAACACGGTTTGTGCTAGCTTCTTGAAACTTGACACAGTAAAGCAGTTTCACGTTCTATCTCTATGTTCTGTTTCCTCTGGATGTAGCACTCAGCAGTGACTGAGGAGAAACACTTTCATTGAAAGGGGTTGCCAAGCTTCCCAAAATTGCGAGTCTCTAGAAATCTCAGCAACTATTTTTTCACCCAAAGTGGATGATACTTTCAGGTAATGATCAGTACACTAAGCTCACTTGGTTCCCCAAATTTCGTTCTTTTATGTTGAAGCGTTCGCTTCCAGTAACTGTTTGAATTTTGGCGTTTCACTCTGTTTCCTCCTATACTGACAGATGTATTTGGAACTCTAAATCAAACACGGTTTGTGCTAGCTTCTTGAAACTTGACACACTAAAGCAGTTTCACGTTCTATCTCTATGTTCTGTTTCCTCTGGATGTAGCAGTCAGCAGTGACTGAGGAGAAACACTTTCATTGAAAGGGGTTGCCAAGCTTCCCAAAATTGCGAGTCTCCAGAAATCTCAGCAACTATTTTTTAACCCAAACTGGATGATACTTTCAGGTAATGATCAGTACACTAAGCTCACTTGGTTCCCCAAATTTCGTTCTTTTATGTTGAAGCGTTCGCTTCCAGTAACTGTTTGAATTTTGGCGTTTCACTCTGTTTTCTCCTATACTGACAGATGTATTTGGAACTCTAAATCAAACACGGTTTGTGCTAGCTTCTTGAAACTTGACACAGTAAAGCACTTTCACGTTCTATCTCTATGTTTTCTTTCCTCTTGATGTAGCACTCAGCAGTGACTGAGGAGAAACACTTTCATTGAAAGGGGTTGCCATGCTTCCAGAAATTACGAGTCTCCAGAAATCTCAGCAACTATGATTTCACCCAAACTGGATGATACTTTCAGGTAATGATCAGTACACTAAGCCCACTTGGTTCCCCAAATTTCGTTCTTCTATGTTGATGCGTTCGCTTCCAGTAACTGTTTGAATTTTGGCGTTTCACTCTGTTTTCTCCTATACTGACAGATGTATTTGGAACTCTAAATCAAACACGGTTTGTGCTAGCTTCTTGAAACTTGACACAGTAAAGCAGTTTCACGTTCTATCTCTATGTTCTGTTTCCTCTGGATGTAGCCCTAAGCAGTGACTTGTGAAAAATACTTTCATTGACAGAGGTTGCCAAGCTTCCAGAAATTACGAGTCTCCAGAAATCTCAGCAACTATGATTTCACCCAAACTGGATGATACTTTCAGATAATGATCAGTACACTAAGCCCACTTGGTTCCCCAAATTTCGTTCTTCTATGTTGAAGCGTTCGTTTCCAGTAACAGTTTGAATTTTGGCGTTTCACTCTGTTTTCTCCTATATTGATAGATGTATTTGGAACTCTAACCCAAACACGGTTTGTGCTAGCTTCTTGAAACTTGACACAGTAAAGCAGTTTCACGTTCTATCTCTATGTTCTGTCTCCTCTTGATGTAGCCCTAAGCAGTGACTGGGGAGAAACACTTTCATTGAAAGGGGTTGCCAAGCTTCCAAAAATTACGAGTCTCCAGAAATCTCAGCATCTATTTTTTCACCCAAACTTGATGATACTTTCAGGTAATGATGAGTACGCTAAGCCCACTGGGTTCCCCAAATTTCGTTCTTCTATGTTGAAGCGTTCGTTTCCAGTAACAGTTTGAATTTTGGCGTTTCACTCTGTTTTCTCCTATATTGATAGATGTATTTGGAACTCTAACCCAAACACGGTTTGTGCTAGCTTCTTGAAACTTGACACAGTAAAGCAGTTTCACGTTCTATATATATGTTCTGTTTCCTCTTGAAGTAGCACTCAGCAGTGACTGAGGAGAAACACTTTCATTGAAAGGGGTTGCCAAGCTTCCCAAAATTGCGAGTCTCCAGAAATCTCAGCAACTATTTTTTAACCCAAACTGGATGATACTTTCAGGTAATGATCAGTACACTAAGCCCACTTGGTTCCCCAAATTTCGTTCTTCTATGTTAAAGCGTTCGTTTCCAGTAACAGTTTGAATTTTGGCGTTTCACTCTGTTTTCTCCTATATTGATACATGTATTTGGAACTCTAAACCAAACACGGTTTGTGCTAGCTTCTTGAAACTTGACACACTAAAGCAGTTTCACGTTCTATCTCTATGTTCTGTTTCCTCTTGATGTAGCACTCAGCAGTGACGGAGGAGAAACACTTTCATTGAAAGGGGTTGCCAAGCTTCCCAAAATTGCGAGTCTCCAGAAATCTCAGCAACTATTTTTTAACCCAAACTGGATGATACTTTCAGGTAATGATCAGTACACTAAGCTCACTTGGTTCCCCAAATTTCGTTCTTTTATGTTGAAGCGTTCGCTTCCAGTAACTGTTTGAATTTTGGCGTTTCACTCTGTTTTCTCCTATACTGACAGATGTATTTGGAACTCTAAATCAAACACGGTTTGTGCTAGCTTCTTGAAACTTGACACAGTAAAGCACTTTCACGTTCTATCTCTATGTTCTGTTTCCTCTGGATGTAGCCCTAAGCAGTGACTGGGGAGAAATACTTTCATTGACAGGGGTTGCCAAGCTTCCAGAAATTACGAGTCTCCAGAAATCTCAGCAACTATGATTTCACCCAACCTGGATGATACTTTCAGGTAATGATCAGTACACTAAGCCCACTTGGTTCCCCAAATTTCATTCTTCTATGTTGAAGCGTTCGTTTCCAGTAACAGTTTGAATTTTGGCGTTTCGCTCTGTTTTCTCCTATATTGATAGATGTATTTGGAACTCTAAACCAAACACGGTTTGTGCTAGCTTCTTGAAACTTGACACAGTAAAGCAGTTTTACGTTCTATCTCTATGTTCTGTTTCCTCTTGATGTAGCACTCAGCAGTGACTGAGGAGAAACACTTTCATTGAAAGGGGTTGCCAAGCTTCCCAAAATTGCGAGTCTCCAGAAATCTCAGCAACTATTTTTTCACCCAAACTGGATGATACTTTCAGGTAATGATCAGTACACTAAGCTCACTTGGTTCCCCAAATTTCGTTCTTTTATGTTGAAGCGTTCGCTTCCAGTAACTGTTTGAATTTTGGCGTTTCACTCTGTTTCCTCCTATACTGACAGATGTATTTGGAACTCTAAATCAAACACGGTTTGTGCTAGCTTCTTGAAACTTGACACACTAAAGCAGTTTCACGTTCTATCTCTATGTTCTGTTTCCTCTGGATGTAGCAGTCAGCAGTGACTGAGGAGAAACACTTTCATTGAAAGGGGTTGCCAAGCTTCCCAAAATTGCGAGTCTCCAGAAATCTCAGCAACTATTTTTTAACCCAAACTGGATGATACTTTCAGGTAATGATCAGTACACTAAGCTCACTTGGTTCCCCAAATTTCGTTCTTTTATGTTGAAGCGTTCGCTTCCAGTAACTGTTTGAATTTTGGCGTTTCACTCTGTTTTCTCCTATATTGATAGATGTATTTGGAACTCTAAATCAAACACGGTTTGTGCTAGCTCCTTGAAACTTGACACAGTAAAGCAGTTTCACGTTCTATCTCTATGTTCTGTCTCCTCTTGATGTAGCCCTAAGCAGTGACTGGGGAGAAACACTTTCATTGAAAGGGGTTGCCAAGCTTCCAAAAATTACGAGTCTCCAGAAATCTCAGCATCTATTTTTTCACCCAAACTGGATGATACTTTCAGGTATGATGAGTACGCTAAGCCCACTGGGTTCCCAAAATTTCGTTCTTCTATGTTGAAGCGTTCGTTTCCAGTAACAGTTTGAATTTTGGCGTTTCACTCTGTTTTCTCCTATATTGATAGATGTATTTGGAACTCTAACCCAAACACGGTTTGTGCTAGCTTCTTGAAACTTGACACAGTAAAGCAGTTTCACGTTCTATCTCTATGTTCTGTTTCCTCTTGATGTAGCACTCAGCAGTGACTGAGGAGAAACACTTTCATTGAAAGGGGTTGCCAAGCTTCCCAAAACTGCGAGTCTCCAGAAATCTCAGCAACTATTTTTTAACCCAAACTGGATGATACTTTCAGGTAATGATCAGTACACTAAGCTCACTTGGTTCCCCAAATTTCGTTCTTTTATGTTGAAGCGTTCACTTCCAGTAACTGTTTGAATTTTGGCGTTTCACTCTGTTTTCTCCTATACTGACAGATGTATTTGGAACTCTAAATCAAACACGGTTTGTGCTAGCTTCTTGAAACTTGACACAGTAAAGCAGTTTCAAGTTCTATCTCTATGTTTTCTTTCCTCTTGATGTAGCACTCAGCAGTGACTTAGGAGAAACACTTTCATTGAAAGGGGTTGCCAAGTTTCCAGAAATTACGAGTCTCCAGAAATCTCAGCAACTATGATTTCACCGAAACTGGATGATACTTTCAGGTAATGATCAGTACACTAAGCCCACTTGGTTCCCCAAATTTCGTTCTTCTATGTTGATGCGTTCGCTTCCAGTAACTGTTTGAATTTTGGCGTTTCACTCTGTTTTCTCCTATACTGACAGATGTATTTGGAACTCTAAATCAAACACGGTTTGTGCTAGCTTCTTGAAACTTGACACAGTAAATCAGTTTCACGTTCTATCACTATGTTCTGTTTCCTCTGGATGTAGCCCTAAGCAGTGACTGGGGAAAAATACTTTCATTGACCGAGGTTGCCAAGCTTCCAGAAATTACGAGTCTCCAGAAATCTCAGCAACTATGATTTCACCCAAACTGGATGATACTTTCAGGTAATGATCAGTACACTAAGCCCACTTGGTTCCCCAAATTTCGTTCTTCTATGTTGAAGCGTTCGTTTTCAGTAACAGTTTGAATTTTGGCGTTTCACTCTGTTTTCTCCTATATTGATAGATGTATTTGGAACTCTAACCCAAACACGGTTTGTGCTAGCTTCTTGAAACTTGACACAGTAAAGCAGTTTCACGTTCTATATATATGTTCTGTTTCCTCTTGATGTAGCACTCAGCAGTGACTGAGGAGAAACACTTTCATTGAAAGGGGTTGCCAAGCTTCCCAAAATTGCGAGTCTCCAGAAATCTCAGCAACTATTTTTTAACCCAAACTGGATGATACTTTCAGGTAATGATCAGTACACTAAGCCCACTTGGTTCCCCAAATTTCGTTCTTCTATGTTAAAGCGTTCGTTTCCAGTAACAGTTTGAATTTTGGCGTTTCACTCTGTTTTCTCCTATATTGATACATGTATTTGGAACTGTAAACCAAACACGGTTTGTGCTAGCTTCTTGAAACTTGACACACTAAAGCAGTTTCACGTTCTATCTCTATGTTCTGTTTCCTCTTGATGTAGCACTCAGCAGTGACGGAGGAGAAACACTTTCATTGAAAGGGGTTGCCAAGCTTCCCAAAATTGCGAGTCTCCAGAAATCTCAGCAACTATTTTTTAACCCAAACTGGATGATACTTTCAGGTAATGATCAGTACACTAAGCTCACTTGGTTCCCCAAATTTCGTTCTTTTATGTTGAAGCGTTCGCTTCCAGTAACTGTTTGAATTTTGGCGTTTCACTCTGTTTTCTCCTATACTGACAGATGTATTTGGAACTCTAAATCAAACACGGTTTGTGCTAGCTTGTTGAAACTTGACACAGTAAAGCACTTTCACGTTCTATCTCTATGTTCTGTTTCCTCTGGATGTAGCCCTAAGCAGTGACTGGGGAGAAATACTTTCATTGACAGGGGTTGCCAAGCTTCCAGAAATTACGAGTCTCCAGAAATCTCAGCAACTATGATTTCACCCAACCTGGATGATACTTTCAGGTAATGATCAGTACACTAAGCCTACTTGGTTCCCCAAATTTCATTCTTCTATGTTGAAGCGTTCGTTTCCAGTAACAGTTTGAATTTTGGCGTTTCGCTCTGTTTTCTCCTATATTGATAGATGTATTTAGAACTCTAAACCAAACACGGTTTGTGCTAGCTTCTTGAAACTTGACACAGTAAAGCAGTTTTACGTTCTATCTCTATGTTCTGTTTCCTCTTGATGTAGCACTCAGCAGTGACTGAGGAGAAACACTTTCATTGAAAGGGGTTGCCAAGCTTCCCAAAATTGCGAGTCTCCAGAAATCTCAGCAACTATTTTTTCACCCAAACTGGATGATACTTTCAGGTAATGATCAGTACACTAAGCTCACTTGGTTCCCCAAATTTCGTTCTTTTATGTTGAAGCGTTCGCTTCCAGTAACTGTTTGAATTTTGGCGTTTCACTCTGTTTTCTCCTATACTGACAGATGTATTTGGAACTCTAAATCAAACACGGTTTGTGCTAGCTTCTTGAAACTTGACACAGTAAAGCAGTTTCACGTTCTATCTCTATGTTCTGTTTCCTCTGGATGTAGCACTCAGCAGTGACTGAGGAGAAACACTTTCATTGAAAGGGGTTGCCAAGCTTCCCAAAATTGCGAGTCTCTAGAAATCTCAGCAACTATTTTTTCACCCAAAGTGGATGATACTTTCAGGTAATGATCAGTACACTAAGCTCACTTGGTTCCCCAAATTTCGTTCTTTTATGTTGAAGCGTTCGCTTCCAGTAACTGTTTGAATTTTGGCGTTTCACTCTGTTTCCTCCTATACTGACAGATGTATTTGGAACTCTAAATCAAACACGGTTTGTGCTAGCTTCTTGAAACTTGACACACTAAAGCAGTTTCACGTTCTATCTCTATGTTCTGTTTCCTCTGGATGTAGCAGTCAGCAGTGACTGAGGAGAAACACTTTCATTGAAAGGGGTTGCCAAGCTTCCCAAAATTGCGAGTCTCCAGAAATCTCAGCAACTATTTTTTAACCCAAACTGGATGATACTTTCAGGTAATGATCAGTACACTAAGCTCACTTGGTTCCCCAAATTTCGTTCTTTTATGTTGAAGCGTTCGCTTCCAGTAACTGTTTGAATTTTGGCGTTTCACTCTGTTTTCTCCTATACTGACAGATGTATTTGGAACTCTAAATCAAACACGGTTTGTGCTAGCTTCTTGAAACTTGACACAGTAAAGCACTTTCACGTTCTATCTCTATGTTTTCTTTCCTCTTGATGTAGCACTCAGCAGTGACTGAGGAGAAACACTTTCATTGAAAGGGGTTGCCATGCTTCCAGAAATTACGAGTCTCCAGAAATCTCAGCAACTATGATTTCACCCAAACTGGATGATACTTTCAGGTAATGATCAGTACACTAAGCCCACTTGGTTCCCCAAATTTCGTTCTTCTATGTTGATGCGTTCGCTTCCAGTAACTGTTTGAATTTTGGCGTTTCACTCTGTTTTCTCCTATACTGACAGATGTATTTGGAACTCTAAATCAAACACGGTTTGTGCTAGCTTCTTGAAACTTGACACAGTAAAGCAGTTTCACGTTCTATCTCTATGTTCTGTTTCCTCTGGATGTAGCCCTAAGCAGTGACTTGTGAAAAATACTTTCATTGACAGAGGTTGCCAAGCTTCCAGAAATTACGAGTCTCCAGAAATCTCAGCAACTATGATTTCACCCAAACTGGATGATACTTTCAGATAATGATCAGTACACTAAGCCCACTTGGTTCCCCAAATTTCGTTCTTCTATGTTGAAGCGTTCGTTTCCAGTAACAGTTTGAATTTTGGCGTTTCACTCTGTTTTCTCCTATATTGATAGATGTATTTGGAACTCTAACCCAAACACGGTTTGTGCTAGCTTCTTGAAACTTGACACAGTAAAGCAGTTTCACGTTCTATCTCTATGTTCTGTCTCCTCTTGATGTAGCCCTAAGCAGTGACTGGGGAGAAACACTTTCATTGAAAGGGGTTGCCAAGCTTCCAAAAATTACGAGTCTCCAGAAATCTCAGCATCTATTTTTTCACCCAAACTTGATGATACTTTCAGGTAATGATGAGTACGCTAAGCCCACTGGGTTCCCCAAATTTCGTTCTTCTATGTTGAAGCGTTCGTTTCCAGTAACAGTTTGAATTTTGGCGTTTCACTCTGTTTTCTCCTATATTGATAGATGTATTTGGAACTCTAAACCAAACACGGTTTGTGCTAGCTTCTTGAAACTTGACACAGTAAAGCAGTTTCACGTTCTATATCTATGTTCTGTTTCCTCTTGATGTAGCACTCAGAGGTGACTGAGGAGAAACACTTTCATTGAAAGGGGTTTCCAAGCTTCCCAAAATTGCGAGTCTCCAGAAATCTGAGCAACTATTTTTTAACCCAAACTGGATGATACTTTCAGGTAATGATCAGTACACTAAGCTCACTTGGTTCCCCAAATTTCGTTCTTTTATGTTGAAGCGTTCGCTTCCAGTAACTGTTTGAATTTTGGCGTTTCACTCTGTTTTCTCCTATACTGACAGATGTATTTGGAACTCTAAATCAAACACGGTTTGTGCTAGCTTCTTGAAACTTGACACAGTAAAGCAGTTTCACGTTCTATCTCTATGTTCTATTTCCTCTGGATGTAGCCCTAAGCAGTGACTGGGGAAAAATACTTTCATTGACAGGGGTTGCCAACT
The DNA here is from genome assembly GCF_964194105.1 of Spermophilus citellus. Classification (NCBI taxonomy): domain Eukaryota; kingdom Metazoa; phylum Chordata; class Mammalia; order Rodentia; family Sciuridae; genus Spermophilus; species Spermophilus citellus. The sequence continues at coordinate 100,347,036 of NC_138182.1, forward strand.
TCCAGAAATTACGAGTCTCCAGAAATCTCAGCAACTATGATTTCACCCAACCTGGGTGATACTTTCAGGTAATGATCAGTACACTAAGCCCACTTGGTTCCCCAAATTTCGTTCTTCTATGTTGAAGCGTTCGTTTCCAGTAAGAGTTTGAATTTTGGCGTTTCACTCTATTTTCTCCTATATTGGTAGATGTATTTGGAACTCTAAATCAAACACGGTTTGTGCTACCTTCTTCAAACTTGACACAGTAAAGCAGTTTCAAGTTCTAGCTCTATGTTCTGTTTCCTCTTGATGTAGCACTCAGCAGTGACTGAGGAGAAACACTTTCATTGAAAGGGGTTGCCAAGCTTCCCAAAATTGCGAGTCTCCAGAAATCTCAGCAACTATTTTTTAACCCAAACTGGATGATACTTTCAGGTAATGATCAGTACACTAAGCTCAGTTGGTTCCCCAAATTTCGTTCTTTTATGTTGAAGCGTTCGCTTCCAGTAACTGTTTGAATTTTGGCGTTTCACTCTGTTTTCTCCTATATTGATAGATGTATTTGGAACTCTAAACCAAACACGGTTTGGGCTAGCTTCTTGAAACTTGACACAGTAAAGCAGTTTCACGTTCTATCTCTATGTTCTGTTTCCTCTTGATGTAGCACTCAGCAGTGACTGAGGAGAAACACTTTCATTGAAAGGGGTTGCCAAGCTTCCCAAAATTGCGAGTCTCCAGAAATCTCAGCAACTATTTTTTAACCCAAACTGGATGATACTTTCAGGTAATGATCAGTACACTAAGCTCACTTGGTTCCCCAAATTTCGTTCTTTTATGTTGAAGCGTTCGCTTCCAGTAACTGTTTGAATTTTGGCGTTTCACTCTGTTTTCTCCTATACTGACAGATGTATTTGGAACTCTAAATCAAACACGGTTTGTGCTAGCTTCTTGAAACTTGACACAGTAAAGCAGTTTCAAGTTCTATCTCTATGTTTTCTTTCCTCTTGATGTAGCACTCAGCAGTGACTTAGGAGAAACACTTTCATTGAAAGGGGTTGCCAAGTTTCCAGAAATTACGAGTCTCCAGAAATCTCAGCAACTATGATTTCACCGAAACTGGATGATACTTTCAGGTAATGATCAGTACACTAAGCCCACTTGGTTCCCCAAATTTCGTTCTTCTATGTTGATGCGTTCGCTTCCAGTAACTGTTTGAATTTTGGCGTTTCACTCTGTTTTCTCCTATACTGACAGATGTATTTGGAACTCTAAATCAAACACGGTTTGTGCTAGCTTCTTGAAACTTGACACAGTAAATCAGTTTCACGTTCTATCACTATGTTCTGTTTCCTCTGGATGTAGCCCTAAGCAGTGACTGGGGAAAAATACTTTCATTGACCGAGGTTGCCAAGCTTCCAGAAATTACGAGTCTCCAGAAATCTCAGCAACTATGATTTCACCCAAACTGGATGATACTTTCAGGTAATGATCAGTACACTAAGCCCACTTGGTTCCCCAAATTTCGTTCTTCTATGTTGAAGCGTTCGTTTTCAGTAACAGTTTGAATTTTGGCGTTTCACTCTGTTTTCTCCTATACTGACAGATGTATTTGGAACTCTAAATCAAACACGGTTTGTGCTAGCTTCTTGAAACTTGACACAGTAAAGCAGTTTCACGTTCTATCTCTATGTTCTGTTTCCTCTGGATGTAGCACTCAGCAGTGACTGAGGAGAAACACTTTCATTGAAAGGGGTTGCCAAGCTTCCCAAAATTGCGAGTCTCTAGAAATCTCAGCAACTATTTTTTCACCCAAAGTGGATGATACTTTCAGGTAATGATCAGTACACTAAGCTCACTTGGTTCCCCAAATTTCGTTCTTCTATGTTGAAGCGTTCGTTTCCAGTAACAGTTTGAATTTTGGCGTTTTACTCTGTTTTCTCCTATATTGATAGATGTATTTGGAACTCTAAATCAAACACGGTTTGTGCTAGCTTCTTGAAACTTGACACAATAAAGCAGTTTCAAGTTCTATCTCTATGTTCTGTATCCTCTTGATGTAGCCCTAAGCAGTGACTGGGGAGAAACACTTTCATTGAAAGGGGTTGCCAAGCTTCCAAAAATTACGAGTCTCCAGAAATCTCAGCAACTATGATTTCACCCATACTGGATGATACTTTCAGGTAATGATCAGTACACTAAGCCCACTTGGTTCGCCAAATTTCGTTCTTCTATGTTGAAGCGTTCGTTTCCAGTAACAGTTTGAATTTTGGCGTTTCACTCTGTTTTCTCCTATATTGATAGATGTATTTGGAACTCTAAACCAAACACGGTTTGTGCTAGCTTCTTGAAACTTGACACAGTAAAGCAGTTTCACGTTCTATCTCTATGTTCTGTTTCCTCTTGATGTAGCACTCAGCAGTGACTGAGGAGAAACACTTTCATTGAAAGGGGTTGCCAAGCTTCCCAAAATTGCGAGTCTCCAGAAATCTCAGCAACTATTTTTTAACCCAAACTGGATGATACTTTCAGGTAATGATCAGTACACTAAGCTCACTTGGTTCCCCAAATTTCGTTCTTTTATGTTGAAGCGTTCGCTTCCAGTAACTGTTTGAATTTTGGCGTTTCACTCTGTTTTCTCCTATATTGATAGATGTATTTGGAACTCTAAACCAAACACGGTTTGTGCTAGCTTCTTGAAACTTGACACAGTAAAGCAGTTTCACGTTCTATCTCTATGTTCTGTTTCCTCTTGATGTAGCACTCAGCAGTGACTGAGGAGAAACACTTTCATTGAAAGGGGTTGCCAAGCTTCCCAAAATTGCGAGTCTCCAGAAATCTCAGCAACTATTTTTTAACCCAAACTGGATGATACTTTCAGGTAGTGATCACTACACTAAGCTCACTTGGTTCCCCAAATTTCGTTCTTTTATGTTGAAGCGTTCGCTTCCAGTAACTGTTTGAATTTTGGCGTTTCACTCTGTTTTCTCCTATACTGACAGATGTATTTGGAACTCTAAATCAAACACGGTTTGTGCTAGCTTCTTGAAACTTGACACAGTAAAGCACTTTCACGTTCTATCTCTATGTTCTGTTTCCTCTGGATGTAGCCCTAAGCAGTGACTGGGGAGAAATACTTTCATTGACAGGGGTTGCCAAGCTTCCAGAAATTACGAGTCTCCAGAAATCTCAGCAACTATGATTTCACCCAACCTAGATGATACTTTCAGGTAATGATCAGTACACTAATCCCACTTGGTTCCCCAAATTTCGTTCTTCTATGTTGAAGCGTTCGATTCCAGTAACAGTTTGAATTTTGGCGTTTTACTCTGTTTTCTCCTATATTGATAGATGTATTTGGAACTCTAAATCAAACACGGTTTGTGCTAGCTTCTTGAAACTTGACACAATAAAGCAGTTTCAAGTTCTATCTCTATGTTCTGTCTCCTCTTGATGTAGCCCTAAGCAGTGACTGGGGAGAAACACTTTCATTGAAAGGGGTTGCCAAGCTTCCAAAAATTACGAGTCTCCAGAAATCTCAGCATCTATTTTTTCACCCAAACTGGATGATACTTTCAGGTAATGATGAGTACGCTAAGCCCACTGTGTTCCCAAAATTTCGTTCTTCTATGTTGAAGCGTTCGTTTCCAGTAACAGTTTGAATTTTGGCGTTTCACTCTGTTTTCTCCTATATTGATAGATGTATTTGGAACTCTAAATCAAACACGGTTTGTGCTAGCTTCTTGAAACTTGACACAGTAAAGCAGTTTCACGTTCTATCACTATGTTCTGTTTCCTCTGGATGTAGCCCTAAGCAGTGACTGGGGAAAAATACTTTCATTGACAGAGGTTGCCAAGCTTCCAGAAATTACGAGTCTCCAGAAATCTCAGCAACTATGATTTCACCCAAACTGGATGATACTTTCAGGTAATGATCAGTACACTAAGCCCACTTGGTTCCCCAAATTTCGTTCTTCTATGTTGAAGCGTTCGTTTTCAGTAACAGTTTGAATTTTGGCGTTTCACTCTGTTTTCTCCTATATTGATAGATGTATTTGGAACTCTAACCCAAACACGGTTTGTGCTAGCTTCTTGAAACTTGACACAGTAAAGCAGTTTCACGTTCTATCCCTATGTTCTGTCTCCTCTTGATGTAGCCCTAAGCAGTGACTGGGGAGAAACACTTTCATTGAAAGGGGTTGCCAAGCTTCCAAAAATTACGAGTCTCCAGAAATCTCAGCATCTATTTTTTCACCCAAACTTGATGATACTTTCAGGTAATGATGAGTACGCTAAGCCCACTGGGTTCCCCAAATTTCGTTCTTCTATGTTGAAGCGTTCGTTTCCAGTAACAGTTTGAATTTTGGCGTTTCACTCTTTTTTCTCCTATACTGACAGATGTATTTGGAACTCTAAACCAAACACGGTTTGTGCTAGCTTCTTGAAACTTGACACAGTAAAGCAGTTTTACGTTCTATCTCTATGTTTTGTTTCCTCTTGATGTAGCACTCAGCAGTGACTGAGGAGAAACACTTTCATTGAAAGGGGTTGCCAAGCTTCCCAAAAAAGCGAGTCTCCAGAAATCTCAGCAACTATTTTTTAACGCAAACTGGATGATACTTTCAGGTAATGATCAGTACACTAAGCCCACTTGGTTCCCCAAATTTCGTTCTTCTATGTTAAAGCGTTCGTTTCCAGTAACAGTTTGAATTTTGGCGTTTCACTCTGTTTTCTCCTATATTGATACATGTATTTGGAACTCTAAACCAAACACGGTTTGTGCTAGCTTCTTGAAACTTGACACAGTAAAGCAGTTTCACGTTCTATCTCTATGTTCTGTTTCCTCTTGATGTAGCACTCAGCAGTGACTGAGGAGAAACACTTTCATTGAAAGGGGTTGCCAAGCTTCCCAAAATTGCGAGTCTCCAGAAATCTCAGCAACTATTTTTTCACCCAAGCTGGATGATACTTTCAGGTAATGATCAGTACACTAAGCTCACTTGGTTCCCCAAATTTCGTTCTTTTATGTTGAAGCGTTCGCTTCCAGTAACTGTTTGAATTTTGGCATTTCACTCTGTTTTCTCCTATACTGACAGATGTATTTGGAACTCTAAATCAAACACGGTTTGTGCTAGCTTCTTGAAACTTGACACAGTAAAGCAGTTTCACGTTCTATCTCTATGTTCTATTTCCTCTGGATGTAGCCCTAAGCAGTGACTTGGGAAAAATACTTTCTTGACAGGGGTTGCCAAGCTTCCAAAAATTACGAGTCTCCAGAAATCTCAGCAACTATGATTTCACCCAACCTGGGTGATACTTTCAGGTAATGATCAGTACACTAAGCCCACTTGGTTCCCCAAATTTCGTTATTCTATGTTGAAGCGTTCGTTTCCAGTAAGAGTTTGAATTTTGGCGTTTCACTCTATTTTCTCCTATATTGATAGATGTATTTGGAACTCTAAATCAAACACGGTTTGTGCTACCTTCTTCAAACTTGACACAGTAAAGCAGTTTCAAGTTCTAGCTCTATGTTCTGTTTCCTCTTGATGTAGCACTCAGCAGTGACTGAGGAGAAACACTTTCATTGAAAGGGGTTGCCAAGCTTCCCAAAATTGCGAGTCTCCAGAAATCTCAGCAACTATTTTTTAACCCAAACTGGATGATACTTTCAGGTAATGATCAGTACACTAAGCTCACTTGGTTCCCCAAATTTCTTTCTTTTATGTTGAAGCGTTCGCTTCCAGTAACTGCTTGAATTTTGGCGTTTCACTCTGTTTTCTCCTATATTGATAGATGTATTTGGAACTCTAAACCAAACACGGTTTGGGCTAGCTTCTTGAAACTTGACACAGTAAAGCAGTTTCACGTTCTATCTCTATGTTGTGTTTCCTCTTGATGTAGCACTCAGTAGTGACTGAGGAGAAACACTTTCATTGAAAGGGGTTGCCAAGCTTCCCAAAATTGCGAGTCTCCAGAAATCTCAGCAACTATTTTTTAACCCAAACTGGATGATACTTTCAGGTAATGATCAGTACACTAAGCTCACTTGGTTCCCCAAATTTCGTTCTTTTATGTTGAAGCGTTCGCTTCCAGTAACTGTTTGAATTTTGGCGTTTCACTCTGTTTTCTCCTATACTGACAGATGTATTTGGAACTCTAAATCAAACACGGTTTGTGCTAGCTTCTTGAAACTTGACACAGTAAAGCAGTTTCACGTTCTATCTCTATGTTCTATTCCTCTGGATGTAGCCCTAAGCAGTGACTGGGGAAAAATACTTTCATTGACAGGGGTTGCCAAGCTTCCAGAAATTACGAGTCTCCAGAAATCTCAGCAACTATGATTTCACCCAACCTGGGTGATACTTTCAGGTAATGATCAGTACACTAAGCCCACTTGGTTCCCCAAATTTCGTTCTTCTATGTTGAAGCGTTCGTTTCCAGTAAGAGTTTGAATTTTGGCGTTTCACTCTATTTTCTCCTATATTGATAGATGTATTTGGAACTCTAAATCAAACACGGTTTGTGCTACCTTCTTCAAACTTGACACAGTAAAGCAGTTTCAAGTTCTAGCTCTATGTTCTGTTTCCTCTTGATGTAGCACTCAGCAGTGACTGAGGAGAAACACTTTCATTGAAAGGGGTTGCCAAGCTTCCCAAAATTGCGAGTCTCCAGAAATCTCAGCAACTATTTTTTAACCCAAACTGGATGATACTTTCAGGTAATGATCAGTACACTAAGCTCACTTGGTTCCCCAAATTTCGTTCTTTTATGTTGAAGCGTTCGCTTCCAGTAACTGTTTGAATTTTGGCGTTTCACTCTGTTTTCTCCTATATTGATAGATGTATTTGGAACTCTAAACCAAACACGGTTTGTGCTAGCTTCTTGAAACTTGACACAGTAAAGCAGTTTCACGTTCTATCTCTATGTTCTGTTTCCTCTTGATGTAGCACTCAGCAGTGACTGAGGAGAAACACTTTCATTGAAAGGGGTTGCCAAGCTTCCCAAAATTGCGAGTCTCCAGAAATCTCAGCAACTATTTTTTAACCCAAACTGGATGATACTTTCAGGTAGTGATCACTACACTAAGCTCACTTGGTTCCCCAAATATCGTTCTTTTATGTTGAAGCGTTCGCTTCCAGTAACTGTTTGAATTTTGGCGTTTCACTCTGTTTTCTCCTATACTGACAGATGTATTTGGAACTCTAAATCAAACACGGTTTGTGCTAGCTTCTTGAAACTTGACACAGTAAAGCACTTTCACGTTCTATCTCTATGTTCTGTTTCCTCTGGATGTAGCCCTAAGCAGTGACTGGGGAGAAATACTTTCATTGACAGGGGTTGCCAAGCTTCCAGAAATTACGAGTCTCCAGAAATCTCAGCAACTATGATTTCACCCAACCTGGATGATACTTTCAGGTAATGATCAGTACACTAATCCCACTTGGTTCCCCAAATTTCGTTCTTCTATGTTGAAGCGTTCGATTCCAGTAACAGTTTGAATTTTGGCGTTTTACTCTGTTTTCTCCTATATTGATAGATGTATTTGGAACTCTAAATCAAACACGGTTTGTGCTAGCTTCTTGAAACTTGACACAATAAAGCAGTTTCAAGTTCTATCTCTATGTTCTGTCTCCTCTTGATGTAGCCCTAAGCAGTGACTGGGGAGAAACACTTTCATTGAAAGGGGTTGCCAAGCTTCCAAAAATTACGAGTCTCCAGAAATCTCAGCATCTATTTTTTCACCCAAACTGGATGATACTTTCAGGTAATGATGAGTACGCTAAGCCCACTGTGTTCCCAAAATTTCGTTCTTCTATGTTGAAGCGTTCGTTTCCAGTAACAGTTTGAATTTTGGCGTTTCACTCTGTTTTCTCCTATATTGATAGATGTATTTGGAACTCTAAATCAAACACGGTTTGTGCTAGCTTCTTGAAACTTGACACAGTAAAGCAGTTTCACGTTCTATCACTATGTTCTGTTTCCTCTGGATGTAGCCCTAAGCAGTGACTGGGGAAAAATACTTTCATTGACAGAGGTTGCCAAGCTTCCAGAAATTACGAGTCTCCAGAAATCTCAGCAACTATGATTTCACCCAAACTGGATGATACTTTCAGGTAATGATCAGTACACTAAGCCCACTTGGTTCCCCAAATTTCGTTCTTCTATGTTGAAGCGTTCGTTTTCAGTAACAGTTTGAATTTTGGCGTTTCACTCTGTTTTCTCCTATATTGATAGATGTATTTGGAACTCTAACCCAAACACGGTTTGTGCTAGCTTCTTGAAACTTGACACAGTAAAGCAGTTTCACGTTCTATCCCTATGTTCTGTCTCCTCTTGATGTAGCCCTAAGCAGTGACTGGGGAGAAACACTTTCATTGAAAGGGGTTGCCAAGCTTCCAAAAATTACGAGTCTCCAGAAATCTCAGCATCTATTTTTTCACCCAAACTTGATGATACTTTCAGGTAATGATGAGTACGCTAAGCCCACTGGGTTCCCCAAATTTCGTTCTTCTATGTTGAAGCGTTCGTTTCCAGTAACAGTTTGAATTTTGGCGTTTCACTCTTTTTTCTCCTATACTGACAGATGTATTTGGAACTCTAAACCAAACACGGTTTGTGCTAGCTTCTTGAAACTTGACACAGTAAAGCAGTTTTACGTTCTATCTCTATGTTTTGTTTCCTCTTGATGTAGCACTCAGCAGTGACTGAGGAGAAACACTTTCATTGAAAGGGGTTGCCAAGCTTCCCAAAATTGCGAGTCTCCAGAAATCTCAGCAACTATTTTTTAACCCAAACTGGATGATACTTTCAGGTAATGATCAGTACACTAAGCCCACTTGGTTCCCCAAATTTCGTTCTTCTATGTTAAAGCGTTCGTTTCCAGTAACAGTTTGAATTTTGGCGTTTCACTCTGTTTTCTCCTATATTGATACATGTATTTGGAACTCTAAACCAAACACGGTTTGTGCTAGCTTCTTGAAACTTGACACAGTAAAGCAGTTTCACGTTCTATCTCTATGTTCTGTTTCCTCTTGATGTAGCACTCAGCAGTGACTGAGGAGAAACACTTTCATTGAAAGGGGTTGCCAAGCTTCCCAAAATTGCGAGTCTCCAGAAATCTCAGCAACTATTTTTTCACCCAAGCTGGATGATACTTTCAGGTAATGATCAGTACACTAAGCTCACTTGGTTCCCCAAATTTCGTTCTTTTATGTTGAAGCGTTCGCTTCCAGTAACTGTTTGAATTTTGGCATTTCACTCTGTTTTCTCCTATACTGACAGATGTATTTGGAACTCTAAATCAAACACGGTTTGTGCTAGCTTCTTGAAACTTGACACAGTAAAGCAGTTTCACGTTCTATCTCTATGTTCTATTTCCTCTGGATGTAGCCCTAAGCAGTGACTTGGGAAAAATACTTTCTTGACAGGGGTTGCCAAGCTTCCAAAAATTACGAGTCTCCAGAAATCTCAGCAACTATGATTTCACCCAACCTGGGTGATACTTTCAGGTAATGATCAGTACACTAAGCCCACTTGGTTCCCCAAATTTCGTTATTCTATGTTGAAGCGTTCGTTTCCAGTAAGAGTTTGAATTTTGGCGTTTCACTCTATTTTCTCCTATATTGATAGATGTATTTGGAACTCTAAATCAAACACGGTTTGTGCTACCTTCTTCAAACTTGACACAGTAAAGCAGTTTCAAGTTCTAGCTCTATGTTCTGTTTCCTCTTGATGTAGCACTCAGCAGTGACTGAGGAGAAACACTTTCATTGAAAGGGGTTGCCAAGCTTCCCAAAATTGCGAGTCTCCAGAAATCTCAGCAACTATTTTTTAACCCAAACTGGATGATACTTTCAGGTAATGATCAGTACACTAAGCTCACTTGGTTCCCCAAATTTCTTTCTTTTATGTTGAAGCGTTCGCTTCCAGTAACTGCTTGAATTTTGGCGTTTCACTCTGTTTTCTCCTATATTGATAGATGTATTTGGAACTCTAAACCAAACACGGTTTGGGCTAGCTTCTTGAAACTTGACACAGTAAAGCAGTTTCACGTTCTATCTCTATGTTGTGTTTCCTCTTGATGTAGCACTCAGTAGTGACTGAGGAGAAACACTTTCATTGAAAGGGGTTGCCAAGCTTCCCAAAATTGCGAGTCTCCAGAAATCTCAGCAACTATTTTTTAACCCAAACTGGATGATACTTTCAGGTAATGATCAGTACACTAAGCTCACTTGGTTCCCCAAATTTCGTTCTTTTATGTTGAAGCGTTCGCTTCCAGTAACTGTTTGAATTTTGGCGTTTCACTCTGTTTTCTCCTATACTGACAGATGTATTTGGAACTCTAAATCAAACACGGTTTGTGCTAGCTTCTTGAAACTTGACACAGTAAAGCAGTTTCACGTTCTATCTCTATGTTCTATTTCCTCTGGATGTAGCCCTAAGCAGTGACTGGGGAAAAATACTTTCATTGACAGGGGTTGCCAAGCTTCCAGAAATTACGAGTCTCCAGAAATCTCAGCAACTATGATTTCACCCAACCTGGGTGATACTTTCAGGTAATGATCAGTACACTAAGCCCACTTGGTTCCCCAAATTTCGTTCTTCTATGTTGAAGCGTTCGTTTCCAGTAAGAGTTTGAATTTTGGCGTTTCACTCTATTTTCTCCTATATTGATAGATGTATTTGGAACTCTAAATCAAACACGGTTTGTGCTACCTTCTTCAAACTTGACACAGTAAAGCAGTTTCAAGTTCTAGCTCTATGTTCTGTTTCCTCTTGATGTAGCACTCAGCAGTGACTGAGGAGAAACACTTTCATTGAAAGGGGTTGCCAAGCTTCCCAAAATTGCGAGTCTCCAGAAATCTCAGCAACTATTTTTTAACCCAAACTGGATGATACTTTCAGGTAATGATCAGTACACTAAGCTCACTTGGTTCCCCAAATTTCGTTCTTTTATGTTGAAGCGTTCGCTTCCAGTAACTGTTTGAATTTTGGCGTTTCACTCTGTTTTCTCCTATATTGATAGATGTATTTGGAACTCTACCTAACACGGTTTGGGCTAGCTTCTTGAAACTTGACACAGTAAAGCAGTTTCACGTTCTATCTCTATGTTGTGTTTTCTCTTGATGTAGCACTCAGCAGTGACTGAGGAGAAACACTTTCATTGAAAGGGGTTGCCAAGCTTCCCAAAATTGCGAGTCTCCAGAAATCTCAGCAACTATTTTTTAACCCAAACTGGATGATACTTTCAGGTAATGATCAGTACACTAAGCTCACTTGGTTCCCCAAATTTCGTTCTTTTATGTTGAAGCGTTCGCTTCCAGTAACTGTTTGAATTTTGGCGTTTCACTCTGTTTTCTCCTATACTGACAGATGTATTTGGAACTCTAAATCAAACACGGTTTGTGCTAGCTTCTTGAAACTTGACACAGTAAAGCAGTTTCACGTTCTATGTCTATGTTCTGTTTCCTCTGGATGTAGCACTCAGCAGTGACTGAGGAGAAACACTTTCATTGAAAGGGGTTGCCAAGCTTCCCAAAATTGCGAGTCTCCAGAAATCTCAGCAACAATTTTTTAACCCAAACTGGATGATACTTTCAGGTAATGATCAGTACACTAAGCTCACTTGGTTCCCCAAATTTCGTTCTTTTATGTTGAAGCGTTCGCTTCCAGTAACTGTTTGAATTTTGGCGTTTCACTCTGTTTTCTCCTATACTGACAGATGTATTTGGAACTCTAAATCAAACACGGTTTGTGCTAGCTTCTTGAGACTTGACACAGTAAAGCAGTTTCACGTTCTATCTCTATGTTCTGTTTCCTCTGGATGTAGCACTCAGCAGTGACTGAGGAGAAACACTTTCATTGAAAGGGGTTGCCAAGCTTCCCAAAATTGCGAGTCTCCAGAAATCTCAGCAACTATTTTTTAACCCAAACTGGATGATACTTTCAGGTAATGATCAGTACACTAAGCTCACTTGGTTCCCCAAATTTCGTTCTTTTATGTTGAAGCGTTCGCTTCCAGTAACTGTTTGAATTTTGGCGTTTCACTCTGTTTTCTCCTATACTGACAGATGTATTTGGAACTCTAAATCAAACACGGTTTGTGCTAGCTTCTTGAAACTTGACACAGTAAAGCAGTTTCACGTTCTATCTCTATGTTCTATTTCCTCTGGATGTAGCCCTAAGCAGTGACTGGGGAAAAATACTTTCATTGACAGGGGTTGCCAAGCTTCCAGAAATTACGAGTCTCCAGAAATCTCAGCAACTATGATTTCACCCAAACTGGATGATACTTTCAGGTAATGATCAGTACACTAAGCTCACTTGGTTCCCCAAATTTCGTTCTTTTATGTTGAAGCGTTCGCTTCCAGTAACTGTTTGAATTTTGGCGTTTCACTCTGTTTTCTCCTATACTGACAGATGTATTTGGAACTCTAAATCAAACACGGTTTGTGCTAGCTTCTTGAAACTTGACACAGTAAAGCAGTTTCACGTTCTATCTCTATGTTTTGTTTCCTCTTGATGTAGCACTCAGCAGTGACTGAGGAGAAACACTTTCATTGAAAGGGGTTGCCTAGCTTCCCAAAATTGCGAGTCTCTAGAAATCTCAGCAAACAGTTTTTCACCCAAAGTGGATGATACTTTCAGGTAATGATCAGTACACTAAGCTCACTTGGTTACCCAAATTTCGTTCTTCTATGTTGAAGCGTTCGTTTCCAGTAACAGTTTGAATTTTGGCGTTTTACTCTGTTTTCTCCTATATTGATAGATGTATTTGGAACTCTAAATCAAACACGGTTTGTGCTAGCTTCTTGAAACTTGACACAATAAAGCAGTTTCAAGTTCTATCTCTATGTTCTGTCTCCTCTTGATGTAGCCCTAAGCAGTGACTGGGGAGAAACACTTTCATTGAAAGGGGTTGCCAAGCTTCCAAAAATTACGAGTCTCCAGAAATCTCAGCAACTATTTTTTCACCCAAACTGGATGATACTTTCAGGTAATGATCAGTACACTAAGCTCACTTGGTTCCCCAAATTTCGTTCTTTTATGTTGAAGCGTTCGCTTCCAGTAACTGTTTGAATTTTGGCGTTTCACTCTGTTTTCTCCTATACTGACAGATGTATTTGGAACTCTAAATCAAACACGGTTTGTGCTAGCTTCTTGAAACTTGACACAGTAAAGCAGTTTCACGTTCTATCTCTATATTCTGTTTCCTCTTGCTGTAGCCCTAAGGAGTGACTGAGGAGAAACACTTTCATTGAAAGGGGTTGCCAAGCTTCCCAAAACTGCGAGTCTCCAGAAATCTCAGCAACTATTTTTTCACCCAAACTGGATGATACTTTCAGGTAATAATCAGTACACTAAGCCCACTTGGTTCCCCAAATTTCGTTCTTCTATGTTGAAGCGTTCGTTTCCAGTAACAGTTTGAATTTTGGCGTTTCACTCTGTTTTCTCCTATATTGATAGATGTATTTGGAAATCTAAACCAAACACGGTTTGTGCTAGCTTCTTGAAACTTGAAACAGTAAAGCAGTTTCACGTTCTATCTCTATGTTTTCTTTCCTCTTGATGTAGCACTCAGCAGTGACTGAGGAGAAACACTTTCATTGAAAGGGGTTGCCAAGCTTCCCAAAATTGCGAGTCTCTAGAAATCTCAGCAAACATTTTTGTACCCAACGTGGATGATACTTTCAGGTAATGATCAGTACACTAAGCTCACTTCGTTCCCAAATTTCGTTCTTCTATGTTGAAGCGTTCGTTTCCAGTAACAGTTTGAATTTTGACGTTTCACTCTGTTTTCTCCTATATTGATAGATGTATTTGGAACTCTAAATCAAACACGGTTTGTGCTAGCTTCTTGAAACTTGACACCGTAAAGCAGTTTCAAGTTCTATCTCTATGTTCTGTTTTCTCTTGATGTAGCCCTAAGCAGTGACTGGGGAGAAACACTTTCATTGAAAGGGGTTGCCAAGCTTCCCAAAATTGCGAGTCTCCAGAAATCTCAGCAACTATTTTTTCACCCAAACTGGATGATACTTTCAGGTAATGATCAGTACACTCAGCCCACTTGGATCCCCAAATTTCGTTCTTCTATGTTGAAGCGTTCGTTTCCAGTAACAGTTTGAATTTTGGCCTTTCACTCTGTTTTCTCCTATACTGACAGATGTATTTGGAACTCTAAATCAAACACGGTTTGTGCTAGCTTCTTGAAACTTGACACAGTAAAGCAGTTTCACGTTCTATCTCTATGTTCTGTTTCCTCTTGATGTAGCACACAGCAGTGACTGAGGAGAAACACTTTCATTGAAAGGGGTTGCCAAGCTTCCAAAAATTACGATTCCCCAGAAATCTCAGCAACTATTTTTTCACCCAAACTGGATGATACTTTCAGGTAATGATGAGTACACTAAGCCCACTGGGTTCCCCAAATTTCGTTCTTCTATGTTGAAGCGTTCGTTTCCAGTAACAGTTTGAATTTTGGCGTTTCGCTCTGATTTCTCCTATATTGATAGATGTATTTGGAACTCTAAACCAAACACGGTTTGTGCTAGCTTCTTGAAACTTGACACAATAAAGCAGTTTCACGTTCTATCTCTATGTTCTGTTTCCTCTTGATGTAGCCCTAAGCAGTGACTGGGGAGAAACACTTATATTGAAAGGAGTTGCCAAGCTTCCAGAAATTACGAGTCTCCAGAAATCTCAGCAACTATGATTTCACCCAAACTGGATGATACTTTCAGGTAATGATCAGTACACTAAGCCCACTTGGTTCCCCAAATTTCGTTCTTCTATGTTGAAGCGTTCGTTTCCAGTAACAGTTTGAATTTTGGCGTTTCACTCTGTTTTCTCCTATATTGATAGACGTATTTGGAACTCTAAATCAAACACGGTTTGTGCTACCTTCTTCAAACTTGACACAGTAAAGCAGTTTCAAGTTCTAGCTCTATGTTCTGTTTCCTCTTGATGTAGCACTCAGCAGTGACTGAGGAGAAACACTTTCATTGAAAGGGGTTGCCAAGCTTCCCAAAATTGCGAGTCTCCAGAAATCTCAGCAACTATTTTTTAACCCAAACTGGATGATACTTTCAGGTAATGATCAGTACACTAAGCTCACTTGGTTCCCCAAATTTCGTTCTTTTATGTTGAAGCATTCGCTTCCAGTAACTGTTTGAATTTTGGCGTTTCACTCTGTTTTCTCCTATATTGATAGATGTATTTGGAACTCTAAACCAAACACGGTTTGTGCTAGCTTCTTGAAACTTGACACAGTAAAGCAGTATCACGTTCTATCTCTATGTTCTGTTTCCTCTGGATGTAGCCCTAAGCAGTGACTGGGGAGAAACACTTTCATTGAAAGGGGTTGCCAAGCTTCCAGAAATTACGAGTCTCCAGAAATCTCAGCAGCTATGATTTCACCCAACCTGGATGATACTTTCAGGTAATGATCAGTACACTAAGCCCACTTGGTTCCCCAAATTTCGTTCTTCTATGTTGAAGCGTTCGTTTCCAGTAACAGTTTGAATTTTGGCGTTTCACTCTGTTTTCTCCTATATTGATAGATGTATTTGGAACTCTAAACCAAACACGGTTTGTGCTAGCTTCTTGAAACTTGAAACAGTAAAGCAGTTTCACGTTCTAGCTCTATGTTTTCTTTCCTCTTGATGTAGCACTCAGCAGTGACTGAGGAGAAACACTTTCATTGAAAGGGGTTGCCAAGCTTCCCAAAATTGCGAGTCTCTAGAAATCTCAGCAAACATTTTTGTACCCAACGTGGATGATACTTTCAGGTAATGATCAGTACACTAAGCTCACTTCGTTCCCCAAATTTCGTTCTTCTATGTTGAAGCGTTCGTTTCCAGTAACAGTTTGAATTTTGGCGTTTCGCTCTGTTTTCTCCTATATTGATAGATGTATTTGGAACTCTAAACCAAACACGGTTTGTGCTAGCTTCTTGAAACTTGACACAGTAAAGCAGTATCACGTTCTTTCTCTATGTTCTGTTTCCTCTGGATGTAGCCCTAAGCAGTGACTGGGGAGAAGTACTTTCATTGACAGGGGTTGCCAAGCTTCCAGAAATTACGAGTCTCCAGAAATCTCAGCGACTATGATTTCACCCAACCTGGATGATACTTTCAGGTAATGATCAGTACACTAAGCCCACTTGGTTCGCCAAATTTCGTTCTTCTATGTTGAAGCGTTCGTTTCCAGTAACAGTTTGAATTTTGGCGTTTCACTCTGTTTTCTCCTATACTGACAGATGTATTTGGAACTCTAAATCAAACACGGTTTGTGCTAGCTTCTTGAAACTTGACACACTAAAGCAGTTTCACGTTCTATCTCTATGTTCTGTTTCCTCTTGATGTAGCCCTAAGCAGTGACTGGGGAGAAATACTTACATTGAAAGGGGTTGCCAAGCTTCCAGAAATTACGAGTCTCCAGAAATCTCAGCAACTATGATTTCACCCATACTGGATGATACTTTCAGGTAATGATCAGTACACTAAGCCCACTTGGTTCGCCAAATTTCGTTCTTCTGTGTTGAAGCGTTCGTTTCCAGTAACAGTTTGAATTTTGGCGTTTCACTCTGTTTTCTCCTATATTGATAGATGTATTTGGAACTCTAAACCAAACACGGTTTGTGCTAGCTTCTTGAAACTTGACACAGTAAAGCAGTTTCACGTTCTATCTCTATGTGCTGTTTCCTCTTGATGTAGCACTCAGCAGTGACTGAGGAGAAACACTTTCATTGAAAGGGGTTGCCAAGCTTCCCAAAATTGCGAGTCTCCAGAAATCTCAGCAACTATTTTTTAACCCAAACTGAATGATACTTTCAGGTAATGATCAGTACACTAAGCCCACTTCGTTCCCCAAATTTCGTTCTTCTATGTTGAAGCGTTCGTTTCCAGTAACAGTTTGAATTTTGGCGTTTCACTCTGTTTTCTCCTATATTGATAGATGTATTTGGAACTCTAAACCAAACATGGTTTGTGCTAGCTTCTTGAAACTTGACACAGTAAAGCAGTTTCACGTTCTATCTCTATGTTCTGTTTCCTCTTGATGTAGCACTCAGCAGTGACTGAGGAGAAACACTTTCATTGAAAGGGGTTGCCAAGCTTCCCAAAATTGCGAGTCTCCAGAAATCTCAGCAACTATTTTTTAACCCAAACTGGATGATACTTTCAGGTAATGATCAGTACACTAAGCTCACTTGGTTCCCCAAATTTCGTTCTTTTATGTTGAAGCATTCGCTTCCAGTAACTGTTTGAATTTTGGCGTTTCACTCTGTTTTCTCCTATATTGATAGATGTATTTGGAACTCTAAACCAAACACGGTTTGTGCTAGCTTCTTGAAACTTGACACAGTAAAGCAGTTTCACGTTCTATCTCTATGTTCTGTTTCCTCTTGATGTAGCACTCAGCAGTGACTGAGGAGAAACACTTTCATTGAAAGGGGTTGCCAAGCTTCCCAAAATTGCGAGTCTCCAGAAATCTCAGCAACTATTTTTTCACCCAAATTGGATGATACTTTCAGGTAATGATCAGTACACTAAGCTCACTTGGTTCCCCAAATTTCGTTCTTTTATGTTGAAGCGTTCGCTTCCAGTAACTGTTTGAATTTTGGCGTTTCACTCTGTTTTCTCGTATACTGACAGATGTATTTGGAACTCTAAATCAAACACGGTTTGTGCTAGCTTCTTGAAACTTGACACAGTAAAGCACTTTCACGTTCTATCTCTATGTTCTGTTTCCTCTGGATGTAGCCCTAAGCAGTGACTGGGGAGAAATACTTTCATTGACAGGGGTTGCCAAGCTTCCAGAAATTACGAGTCTCCAGAAATCTCAGCAACTATGATTTCACCCAACCTGGATGATACTTTCAGGTAATGATCAGTACACTAAGCCTACTTGGTTCCCCAAATTTCGTTCTTCTATGTTGAAGCGTTCGATTCCAGTAACAGTTTGAATTTTGGCGTTTTACTCTGTTTTCTCCTATATTGATAGATGTATTTGGAACTCTAAATCAAACACGGTTTGTGCTAGCTTCTTGAAACTTGACACAATAAAGCAGTTTCAAGTTCTATCTCTATGTTCTGTCTCCTCTTGATGTAGCCCTAAGCAGTGACTGGGGAGAAACACTTTCATTGAAAGGGGTTGCCAAGCTTCCAAAAATTACGAGTCTCCAGAAATCTCAGCATCTATTTTTTCACCCAAACTGGATGATACTTTCAGGTATGATGAGTACGCTAAGCCCACTGGGTTCCCAAAATTTCGTTCTTCTATGTTGAAGCGTTCGTTTCCAGTAACAGTTTGAATTTTGGCGTTTCACTCTGTTTTCTCCTATATTGATAGATGTATTTGGAACTCTAACCCAAACACGGTTTGTGCTAGCTTCTTGAAACTTGACACAGTAAAGCAGTTTCACGTTCTATATATATGTTCTGTTTCCTCTTGATGTAGCACTCAGCAGTGACTGAGGAGAAACACTTTCATTGAAAGGGGTTGCCAAGCTTCCCAAAATTGCGAGTCTCCAGAAATCTCAGCAACTATTTTTTAACCCAAACTGGATGATACTTTCAGGTAATGATCAGTACACTAAGCCCACTTGGTTCCCCAAATTTCGTTCTTCTATGTTAAAGCGTTCGTTTCCAGTAACAGTTTGAATTTTGGCGTTTCACTCTGTTTTCTCCTATATTGATACATGTATTTGGAACTCTAAACCAAACACGGTTTGTGCTAGCTTCTTGAAACTTGACACACTAAAGCAGTTTCACGTTCTATCTCTATGTTCTGTTTCCTCTTGATGTAGCACTCAGCAGTGACGGAGGAGAAACACTTTCATTGAAAGGGGTTGCCAAGCTTCCCAAAATTGCGAGTCTCCAGAAATCTCAGCAACTATTTTTTAACCCAAACTGGATGATACTTTCAGGTAATGATCAGTACACTAAGCTCACTTGGTTCCCCAAATTTCGTTCTTTTATGTTGAAGCGTTCGCTTCCAGTAACTGTTTGAATTTTGGCGTTTCACTCTGTTTTCTCCTATACTGACAGATGTATTTGGAACTCTAAATCAAACACGGTTTGTGCTAGCTTCTTGAAACTTGACACAGTAAAGCACTTTCACGTTCTATCTCTATGTTCTGTTTCCTCTGGATATAGCCCTAAGCAGTGACTGGGGAGAAATACTTTCATTGACAGGGGTTGCCAAGCTTCCAGAAATTACGAGTCTCCAGAAATCTCAGCAACTATGATTTCACCCAACCTGGATGATACTTTCAGGTAATGATCAGTACACTAAGCCCACTTGGTTCCCCAAATTTCATTCTTCTATGTTGAAGCGTTCGTTTCCAGTAACAGTTTGAATTTTGGCGTTTCGCTCTGTTTTCTCCTATATTGATAGATGTATTTGGAACTCTAAACCAAACACGGTTTGTGCTAGCTTCTTGAAACTTGACACAGTAAAGCAGTTTTACGTTCTATCTCTATGTTCTGTTTCCTCTTGATGTAGCACTCAGCAGTGACTGAGGAGAAACACTTTCATTGAAAGGGGTTGCCAAGCTTCCCAAAATTGCGAGTCTCCAGAAATCTCAGCAACTATTTTTTCACCCAAACTGGATGATACTTTCAGGTAATGATCAGTACACTAAGCTCACTTGGTTCCCCAAATTTCGTTCTTTTATGTTGAAGCGTTCGCTTCCAGTAACTGTTTGAATTTTGGCGTTTCACTCTGTTTTCTCCTATACTGACAGATGTATTTGGAACTCTAAATCAAACACGGTTTGTGCTAGCTTCTTGAAACTTGACACAGTAAAGCAGTTTCACGTTCTATCTCTATGTTCTGTTTCCTCTGGATGTAGCACTCAGCAGTGACTGAGGAGAAACACTTTCATTGAAAGGGGTTGCCAAGCTTCCCAAAATTGCGAGTCTCTAGAAATCTCAGCAACTATTTTTTCACCCAAAGTGGATGATACTTTCAGGTAATGATCAGTACACTAAGCTCACTTGGTTCCCCAAATTTCGTTCTTTTATGTTGAAGCGTTCGCTTCCAGTAACTGTTTGAATTTTGGCGTTTCACTCTGTTTCCTCCTATACTGACAGATGTATTTGGAACTCTAAATCAAACACGGTTTGTGCTAGCTTCTTGAAACTTGACACACTAAAGCAGTTTCACGTTCTATCTCTATGTTCTGTTTCCTCTTGATGTAGCACTCAGCAGTGACTGAGGAGAAACACTTTCATTGAAAGGGGTTGCCAAGCTTCCCAAAATTGCGAGTCTCCAGAAATCTCAGCAACTATTTTTTCACCCAAACTGGATGATACTTTCAGGTAATGATCAGTACACTAAGCTCACTTGGTTCCCCAAATTTCGTTCTTTTATGTTGAAGCGTTCGCTTCCAGTAACTGTTTGAATTTTGGCGTTTCACTCTGTTTTCTCCTATACTGACAGATGTATTTGGAACTCTAAATCAAACACGGTTTGTGCTAGCTTCTTGAAACTTGACACAGTAAAGCAGTTTCACGTTCTATCTCTATGTTCTATTTCCTCTGGATGTAGCCCTAAGCAGTGACTGGGGAAAAATACTTTCATTGACAGGGGTTGCCAAGCTTCCAGAAATTACGAGTCTCCAGAAATCTCAGCAACTATGATTTCACCCAACCTGGATGATACTTTCAGGTAATGATCAGTACACTAAGCCCACTTGGTTCCCCAAATTTCGTTCTTCTATGTTGAAGCGTTCGTTTCCAGTAAGAGTTTGAATTTTGGCGTTTCACTGTATTTTCTCCTATATTGATAGATGTATTTGGAACTCTAAATCAAACAAGGTTTGTGCTACCTTCTTCAAACTTGACACAGTAAAGCAGTTTCAAGTTCTAGCTCTATGTTCTGTTTCCTCTTGATGTAGCCCTCAGCAGTGACTGAGGAGAAACACTTTCATTGAAAGGGGTTGCCAAGCTTCCCAAAATTGCGAGTCTCCAGAAATTTCAGCCACTATTTTTTAACCCAAACTGGATGATACTTTCAGGTAATGATCAGTACACTAAGCTCACTTGGTCCCCCAAATTTCGTTCTTTTATGTTGAAGCGTTCGCTTCCAGTAACTTTTGAATTTTGGCGTTTCACTCTGTTTTCTCCTATATTGATAGATGTATTTGGAACTCTAAATCAAACACGGTTTGTGCTAGCTTCTTGAAACTTGACACAGTAAAGCACTTTCACGTTCTATCTCTATGTTCTGTTTCCTCTGGATGTAGCCCTAAGCAGTGACTGGGGAGAAATACTTTCATTGACAGGGGTTGCCAAGCTTCCAGAAATTACGCGTCTCCAGAAATCTCAGCAACTATGATTTCACCCAACCTGGATGATACTTTCAGGTAATGATCAGTACACTAAGCCCACTTGGTTCCCCAAATTTCGTTCTTCTATGTTGAAGCGTTCGTTTCCAGTAACAGTTTGAATTTTGGCGTTTCGCTCTGTTTTCTCCTATATTGATAGATGTATTTGGAACTCTAAACCAAACACGGTTTGTGCTAGCTTCTTGAAACTTGACACAGTAAAGCAGTTTTACGTTCTATCTCTATGTTCTGTTTCCTCTTGATGTAGCACTCAGCAGTGACTGAGGAGAAACACTTTCATTGAAAGGGGTTGCCAAGCTTCCCAAAATTGCGAGTCTCCAGAAATCTCAGCAACTATTTTTTCACCCAAACTGGATGATACTTTCAGGTAATGATCAGTACACTAAGCTCACTTGGTTCCCCAAATTTCGTTCTTTTATGTTGAAGCGTTCGCTTCCAGTAACTGTTTGAATTTTGGCGTTTCACTCTGTTTTCTCCTATACTGACAGATGTATTTGGAACTCTAAATCAAACACGGTTTGTGCTAGCTTCTTGAAACTTGACACAGTAAAGCAGTTTCACGTTCTATCTCTATGTTCTATTTCCTCTGGATGTAGCCCTAAGCAGTGACTGGGGAAAAATACTTTCATTGACAGGGGTTGCCAAGCTTCCAGAAATTACGAGTCTCCAGAAATCTCAGCAACTATGATTTCACCCAACCTGGATGATACTTTCAGGTAATGATCAGTACACTAAGCCCACTTGGTTCCCCAAATTTCGTTCTTCTATGTTGAAGCGTTCGTTTCCAGTAAGAGTTTGAATTTTGGCGTTTCACTCTATTTTCTCCTGTATTGATAGATGTATTTGGAACTCTAAATCAAACACGGTTTGTGCTACCTTCTTCAAACTTGACACAGTAAAGCAGTTTCAAGTTCTAGCTCTATGTTCTGTTTCCTCTTGATGTAGCCCTCAGCAGTGACTGAGGAGAAACACTTTCATTGAAAGGGGTTGCCAAGCTTCCCAAAATTGCGAGTCTCCAGAAATTTCAGCAACTATTTTTTCACCCAAAGTGGATCATACTTTCAGGTAATGATCAGTACACTAAGCTCACTTGGTTCCCCAAATTTCGTTCTTTTATGTTGAAGCGTTCGCTTCCAGTAACTGTTTGAATTTTGGCGTTTCACTCTATTTCCTCCTATACTGACAGATGTATTTGGAACTCTAAATCAAACACAGTTTGTGCTAGCTTCTTGAAACTTGACACAGTAAAGCAGTTTCACGTTCTCTCTCTATGTTTTGTTTCCTCTTGATGTAGCACTCAGCAGTGACTGAGGAGAAACACTTTCATTGAAAGGGGTTGCCAAGCGTCCCAAAATTGCGAGTCTCTAGAAATCTCAGCAAAGAGTTTTTCACCCAAAGTGGATGATACTTTCAGGTAATGATCAGTACACTAAGCTCACTTGGTTACCCAAATTTCGTTCTTCTATGTTGAAGCGTTCGTTTCCAGTAACAGTTTGAATTTTGGCGTTTTACTCTGTTTTCTCCTATATTGGTAGATGTATTTGGAACTCTAACACAAACACGGTTTGTGCTAGCTTCTTGAAACTTGACTCAATAAAGCAGTTTCAAGTTCTATCTCTATGTTCTGTCTCCTCTTGATGTAGCCCTAAGCAGTGACTGGGGAGAAACACTTTCATTGAAAGGGGTTGCCAAGCTTCCAAAAATTACGAGTCTCCAGAAATCTCAGCAACTATTTTTTCACCCAAACTGGATGATAATTTCAGGTAATGATCAGTACACTAACCTCACTTGGTTCCCCAAATTTCGTTCTTTTATGTTGAAGCGTTCGCTTCCAGTAACTGTTTGAATTTTGGCGTTTCACTCTGTTTTCTCCTATACTGACAGATGTATTTGGAACTCTAAATCAAACACGGTTTGTGCTAGCTTCTTGAAACTTGACACAGTAAAGCAGTTTCACGTTCTATCTCTATGTTCTGTTTCCTCTGGATGTAGCCCTAAGCAGTGACTGGGGAGAAATACTTTCATTGACAGGGGTTGCCAAGCTTCCAGAAATTACGAGTCTCCAGAAATCTCAGCAACTATGATTTCACCCAAACTGGATGATACTTTCAGGTAATGATCAGTACACTAAGCCCACTTGGTTCCCCAAATTTCGTTCTTCTACGTTGAAGCGTTCGTTTCCAGTAACAGTTTGAATTTTGGCGTTTCACTCTGTTTTCTCCTATATTGATAGATGTATTTGGAACTCTAAACCAAACACGGTTTGTGCTAGCTTCTTGAAACTTGAAACAGTAAAGCAGTTTCACGTTCTAGCTCTATGTTTTCTTTCCTCTTGATGTAGCACTCAGCAGTGACTGAGGAGAAACACTTTCATTGAAAGGGGTTGCCAAGCTTCCCAAAATTGCGAGTCTCTAGAAATCTCAGCAAACATTTTTGTACCCAACGTGGATGATACTTTCAGGTAATGATCAGTACACTAAGCTCACTTCGTTCCCCAAATTTCGTTCTTCTATGTTGAAGCGTTCGTTTCCAGTAACAGTTTGAATTTTGGCGTTTCACTCTGTTTTCTCCTATATTGATAGATGTATTTGGAACTCTAAATCAAACACGGTTTGTGCTAGCTTCTTGAAACTTGACACAGTAAAGCAGTATCACGTTCTATCTCTATGTTCTGTTTCCTCTGGATGTAGCCCTAAGCAGTGACTGGGGAGAAGTACTTTCATTGACAGGGGTTGCCAAGCTTCCAGAAATTACGAGTCTCCAGAAATCTCAGCGACTATGATTTCACCCAACCTGGATGATACTTTCAGGTAATGATCAGTACACTAAGCCCACTTGGTTCGCCAAATTTCGTTCTTCTATGTTGAAGCGTTCGTTTCCAGTAACAGTTTGAATTTTGGCGTTTCACTCTGTTTTCTCCTATACTGACAGATGTATTTGGAACTCTAAAGCAAACACGGTTTGTGCTAGCTTCTTGAAACTTGACACACTAAAGCAGTTTCACGTTCTATCTCTATGTTCTGTTTCCTCTTGATGTAGCCCTAAGCAGTGACTCGGGAGAAATACTTTCATTGAAAGGGGTTGCCAATCTTCCAGAAATTACGAGTCTCCAGAAATCTCAGCAACTATGATTTCACCCATACTGGATGATACTTTCAGGTAATGATCAGTACACTAAGCCCACTTGGTTCGCCAAATTTCGTTCTTCTATGTTGAAGCGTTCGTTTCCAGTAACAGTTTGAATTTTGGCGTTTCACTCTGTTTTCTCCTATATTGATAGATGTATTTGGAACTCTAAACCAAACACGGTTTGTGCTAGCTTCTTGAAACTTGACACAGTAAAGCAGTTTCACGTTCTATCTCTATGTTTTGTTTCCTCTTGATGTAGCACTCAGCAGTGACTGAGGAGAAACACTTTCATTGAAAGGGGTTGCCAAGCGTGCCAAAATTGCGAGTCTCTAGAAATCTCAGCAAAGAGTTTTTCACCCAAAGTGGATGATACTTTCAGGTAATGATCAGTACACTAAGCTCACTTGGTTACCCAAATTTCGTTCTTCTATGTTGAAGCGTTCGTTTCCAGTAACAGTTTGAATTTTGGCGTTTTACTCTGTTTTCTCCTATATTGATAGATGTATTTGGAACTCTAAATCAAACACGGTTTGTGCTAGCTTCTTGAAACTTGACACAATAAAGCAGTTTCAAGTTCTATCTCTATGTTCTGTCTCCTCTTGATGTAGCCCTAAGCAGTGAGTGGCTAGAAACACTTTCATTGAAAGGGGTTGCCAAGCTTCCAAAAATTACGAGTCTCCAGAAATCTCAGCAACTATTTTTTCACCCAAACTGGATGATACTTTCAGGTAATGATCAGTACACTAAGCTCACTTGGTTCCCCAAATTTCGTTCTTTTATGTTGAAGCGTTCGCTTCCAGTAACTGTTTGAATTTTGGCGTTTCACTCTGTTTTCTCCTATACTGACAGATGTATTTGGAACTCTAAATCAAACACGGTTTGTGCTAGCTTCTTGAAACTTGACACAGTAAAGCAGTTTCACGTTCTATCTCTATGTTCTGTTTCCTCTGGATGTAGCCCTAAGCAGTGACTGGGGAGAAATACTTTCATTGACAGGGGTTGCCAAGCTTCCAGAAATTACGAGTCTCCAGAAATCTCAGCAACTATGATTTCACCCAAACTGGATGATACTTTCAGGTAATGATCAGTACACTAAGCCCACTTGGTTCCCCAAATTTCGTTCTTCTATGTTGAAGCGTTCGTTTCCAGTAACAGTTTGAATTTTGGCGTTTCACTCTGTTTTCTCCTATATTGATAGATGTATTTGGAACTCTAAACCAAACACGGTTTGTGCTAGCTTCATGAAACTTAAAACAGTAAAGCAGTTTCACGTTCTAGCTCTATGTTTTCTTTCCTCTTGATGTAGCACTCAGCAGTGACTGAGGAGAAACACTTTCATTGAAAGGGGTTGCCAAGCTTCCCAAAATTGCGAGTCTCTAGAAATCTCAGCAAACATTTTTGTACCCAACGTGGATGATACTTTCAGGTAATGATCAGTACACTAAGCTCACTTCGTTCCCCAAATTTCGTTCTTCTATGTTGAAGCGTTCGTTTCCAGTAACAGTTTGAATTTTGGCGTTTCACTCTGTTTTCTCCTATATTGATAGATGTATTTGGAACTCTAAATCAAACACGGTTTGTGCTAGCTTCTTGAAACTTGACACAGTAAAGCAGTATCACGTTCTATCTCTATGTTCTGTTTCCTCTGGATGTAGCCCTAAGCAGTGACTGGGGAGAAGTACTTTCATTGACAGGGGTTGCCAAGCTTCCAGAAATTACGAGTCTCCAGAAATCTCAGCGACTATGATTTCACCCAACCTGGATGATACTTTCAGGTAATGATCAGTACACTAAGCCCACTTGGTTCGCCAAATTTCGTTCTTCTATGTTGAAGCGTTCGTTTCCAGTAACAGTTTGAATTTTGGCGTTTCACTCTGTTTTCTCCTATACTGACAGATGTATTTGGAACTCTAAATCAAACACGGTTTGTGCTAGCTTCTTGAAACTTGACACACTAAAGCAGTTTCACGTTCTATCTCTATGTTCTGTTTCCTCTTGATGTAGCCCTAAGCAGTGACTGGGGAGAAATACTTTCATTGAAAGGGGTTGCCAAGCTTCCAGAAATTACGAGTCTCCAGAAATCTCAGCAACTATGATTTCACCCATACTGGATGATACTTTCAGGTAATGATCAGTACACTAAGCCCACTTGGTTCGCCAAATTTCGTTCTTCTATGTTGAAGCGTTCGTTTCCAGTAACAGTTTGAATTTTGGCGTTTCACTCTGTTTTCTCCTATATTGATAGATGTATTTGGAACTCTAAACCAAACACGGTTTGTGCTAGCTTCTTGAAACTTGACACAGTAAAGCAGTTTCACGTTCTATCTCTATGTTCTGTTTCCTCTTCGATGTAGCACTCAGCAGTGACTGAGGAGAAACACTTTCATTGAAAGGGGTTGCCAAGCTTCCAGAAATTACGAGTCTCCAGAAATCTCAGCAACTATGATTTCACCCATACTGGATGATACTTTCAGGTAATGATCAGTACACTAAGCCCACTTGGTTCGCCAAATTTCGTTCTTCTATGTTGAAGCGTTCGTTTCCAGTAACAGTTTGAATTTTGGCGTTTCACTCTGTTTTCTCCTATATTGATAGATGTATTTGGAACTCTAAACCAAACACGGTTTGTGCTAGCTTCTTGAAACTTGACACAGTAAAGCAGTTTCACGTTCTATCTCTATGTTCTGTCTCCTCTTGATGTAGCCCTAAGCAGTGACTGGGGAGAAACACTTTCATTGAAAGGGGTTGCCAAGCTTCCAAAAATTACGAGTCTCCAGAAATCTCAGCATCTATTTTTTCACCCAAACTGGATGATACTTTCAGGTAATGATGAGTACGCTAAGCCCACTGGGTTCCCAAAATTTCGTTCTTCTATGTTGAAGCGTTCGTTTCCAGTAACAGTTTGAATTTTGGCGTTTCACTCTGTTTTCTCCTATATTGATAGATGTATTTGGAACTCTAACCCAAACACGGTTTGTGCTAGCTTCTTGAAACTTGACACAGTAAAGCAGTTTCACGTTCTATCTCTATGTTTTCTTTCCTCTTGATGTAGCACTCAGCAGTGACTTAGGAGAAACACTTTCATTGAAAGGGGTTGCCAAGCTTCCAGAAATTACGAGTCTCCAGAAATCTCAGCAACTATGATTTCACCCAAACTGGATGATACTTTCAGGTAATGATCAGTACACTAAGCCCACTTGGTTCCCCAAATTTCGTTCTTCTATGTTGAAGCGTTCGTTTTCAGTAACAGTTTGAATTTTGGCGTTTCACTCTGTTTTCTCCTATATTGATAGATGTATTTGGAACTCTAACCCAAACACGGTTTGTGCTAGCTTCTTGAAACTTGACACAGTAAAGCAGTTTCACGTTCTATTTCTATGTTCTGTCTCCTCTTGATGTAGCCCTAAGCAGTGACTGGGGAGAAACACTTTCATTGAAAGGGGTTGCCAAGCTTCCAAAAATTACGAGTCTCCAGAAATCTCAGCATCTATTTTTTCACCCAAACTTGATGATACTTTCAGGTAATGATGAGTACGCTAAGCCCACTGGGTTCCCCAAATTTCGTTTTTCTATGTTGAAGCGTTCGTTTCCAGTAACAGTTTGAATTTTGGCTTTTCACTCTGTTTTCTCCTATATTGATAGATGTATTTGGAACTCTAAACCAAACACGGTTTGTGCTAGCTTCTTGAAACTTGACACAGTAAAGCAGTTTCACGTTCTATATATATGTTCTGTTTCCTCTTGATGTAGCACTCAGCAGTGACTGAGGAGAAACACTTTCATTGAAAGGGGTTGCCAAGCTTCCCAAAATTGCGAGTCTCCAGAAATCTCAGCAACTATTTTTTAACCCAAACTGGATGATACTTTCAGGTAATGATCAGTACACTAAGCTCACTTGGTTCCCCAAATTTCGTTCTTTTATGTTGAAGCGTTCGCTTCCAGTAACTGTTTGAATTTTGGCGTTTCACTCTGTTTTCTCCTATACTGACAGATGTATTTGGAACTCTAAATCAAACACGGTTTGTGCTAGCTTCTTGAAACTTGACACAGTAAAGCAGTTTCACGTTCTATCTCTATGTTCTGTTTCCTCTGGATGCAGCCCTAAGCAGTGACTGGGGAGAAATACTTTCATTGACAGGGGTTGCCAAGCTTCCAGAAATTACGAGTCTCCAGAAATCTCAGCAACTATGATTTCACCCAAACTGGATGATACTTTCAGGTAATGATCAGTACACTAAGCCCACTGGGTTCCCCAAATTTCGTTCTTCTATGTTGAAGCGTTCGTTTCCAGTAACAGTTTGAATTTTGGCGTTTCACTCTGTTTTCTCCTATATTGATAGATGTATTTGGAACTCTAAACCAAACACGGTTTGTGCTAGCTTCATGAAACTTAAAACAGTAAAGCAGTTTCACGTTCTTGCTCTATGTTTTCTTTCCTCTTGATGTAGCACTCAGCAGTGACTGAGGAGAAACACTTTCATTGAAAGGGGTTGCCAAGCTTCCCAAAATTGCGAGTCTCTAGAAATCTCAGCAAACATTTTTGTACCCAACGTGGATGATACTTTCAGGTAATGATCAGTACACTAAGCTCACTTCGTTCCCCAAATTTCGTTTTTCTATGTTGAAGCGTTCGTTTCCAGTAACAGTTTGAATTTTGGCGTTTCACTCTGTTTTCTCCTATATTGATAGATGTATTTGGAACTCTAAATCAAACACGGTTTGTGCTAGCTTCTTGAAACTTGACACAGTAAAGCAGTATCACGTTCTATCTCTATGTTCTGTTTCCTCTGGATGTAGCCCTAAGCAGTGACTGGGGAGAAGTACTTTCATTGACAGGGGTTGCCAAGCTTCCAGAAATTACGAGTCTCCAGAAATCTCAGCGACTATGATTTCACCCAATCTGGATGATACTTTCAGGTAATGATCAGTACACTAAGCCCACTTGGTTCGCCAAATTTCGTTCTTCTATGTTCAAGCGTTCGTTTCCAGTAACAGTTTGAATTTTGGCGTTTCACTCTGTTTTCTCCTATACTGACAGATGTATTTGGAACTCTAAATCAAACACGGTTTGTGCTAGCTTCTTGAAACTTGACACAGTAAAGCACTTTCACGTTCTATCTCTATGTTCTGTTTCCTCTGGATGTAGCCCTAAGCAGTGACTGGGGAGAAATACTTTCATTGACAGGGGTTGCCAAGCTTCCAGAAATTACGAGTCTCCAGAAATCTCAGCAACTATGATTTCACCCAACCTGGATGATACTTTCAGGTAATGATCAGTACACTAAGCCCACTTGGTTCCCCAAATTTCGTTCTTCTATGTTGAAGCGTTCGATTCCAGTAACAGTTTGAATTTTGGCGTTTTACTCTGTTTTCTCCTATATTGATAGATGTATTTGGAACTCTAAATCAAACACGGTTTGTGCTAGCTTCTTGAAACTTGACACAATAAAGCAGTTTCAAGTTCTATCTCTATGTTCTGTCTCCTCTTAATGTAGCCCTAAGCAGTGACTGGGGAGAAACACTTTCATTGAAAGGGGTTGCCAAGCTTCCAAAAATTACGAGTCTCCAGAAATCTCAGCATCTATTTTTTCACCCAAACTGGATGATACTTTCAGGTAATGATGAGTACGCTAAGCCCACTGGGTTCCCAAAATTTCGTTCTTCTATGTTGAAGCGTTCGTTTCCAGTAACAGTTTGAATTTTGGCGTTTCACTCTGTTTTCTCCTATATTGATAGATGTATTTGGAACTCTAACCCAAACACGGTTTGTGCTAGCTTCTTGAAACTTGACACAGTAAAGCAGTTTCACGTTCTATCTCTATGTTTTCTTTCCTCTTGATGTAGCACTCAGCAGTGACTTAGGAGAAACACTTTCATTGAAAGGGGTTGCCAAGCTTCCAGAAATTACGAGTCTCCAGAAATCTCAGCAACTATGATTTCACCCAAACTGGATGATACTTTCAGGTAATGATCAGTACACTAAGCCCACTTGGTTCCCCAAATTTCGTTCTTCTATGTTGAAGCGTTCGTTTTCAGTAACAGTTTGAATTTTGGCGTTTCACTCTGTTTTCTCCTATATTGATAGATGTATTTGGAACTCTAACCCAAACACGGTTTGTGCTAGCTTCTTGAAACTTGACACAGTAAAGCAGTTTCACGTTCTATTTCTATGTTCTGTCTCCTCTTGATGTAGCCCTAAGCAGTGACTGGGGAGAAACACTTTCATTGAAAGGGGTTGCCAAGCTTCCAAAAATTACGAGTCTCCAGAAATCTCAGCATCTATTTTTTCACCCAAACTTGATGATACTTTCAGGTAATGATGAGTACGCTAAGCCCACTGGGTTCCCCAAATTTCGTTTTTCTATGTTGAAGCGTTCGTTTCCAGTAACAGTTTGAATTTTGGCGTTTCACTCTGTTTTCTCCTATATTGATAGATGTATTTGGAACTCTAAACCAAACACGGTTTGTGCTAGCTTCTTGAAACTTGACACAGTAAAGCAGTTTCACGTTCTATATATATGTTCTGTTTCCTCTTGATGTAGCACTCAGCAGTGACTGAGGAGAAACACTTTCATTGAAAGGGGTTGCCAAGCTTCCCAAAATTGCGAGTCTCCAGAAATCTCAGCAACTATTTTTTAACCCAAACTGGATGATACTTTCAGGTAATGATCAGTACACTAAGCCCACTTGGTTCCCCAAATTTCGTTCTTCTATGTTAAAGCGTTCGTTTCCAGTAACAGTTTGAATTTTGGCGTTTCACTCTGTTTTCTCCTATATTGATACATGTATTTGGAACTCTAAACCAAACACGGTTTGTGCTAGCTTCTTGAAACTTGACACAGTAAAGGAGTTTCACGTTCTATCTCTATGTTCTGTTTCCTCTTGATGTAGCACTCAGCAGTGACTGAGGAGAAACACTTTCATTGAAAGGGGTTGCCAAGCTTCCCAAAATTGCAAGTCTCCAGAAATCTCAGCAACTATTTTTTCACCCAAACTGGATGATACTTTCAGGTAATGATCAGTACACTAAGCTCACTTGGTTCCCCAAATTTCGTTCTTTTATGTTGAAGCGTTCGCTTCCAGTAACTGTTTGAATTTTGGCGTTTCACTCTGTTTTCTCCTATACTGACAGATGTATTTGGAACTCTAAATCAAACACGGGTGTGCTAGCTTCTTGAAACTTGACACAGTAAAGCAGTTTCACGTTCTATCTCTATGTTCTGTTTCCTCTGGATGTAGCACTCAGCAGTGACTGAGGAGAAACACTTTCATTGAAAGGGGTTGCCAAGCTTCCCAAATAGCGAGTCTCTAGAAATCTCAGCAACTATTTTTTCACCCAAAGTGGATGATACTTTCAGGTAATGATCAGTACACTAAGCTCACTTGGTTCCCCAAATTTCGTTCTTTTATGTTGAAGCGTTCGCTTCCAGTAACTGTTTGAATTTTGGCGTTTCACTCTGTTTCCTCCTATACTGACAGATGTATTTGGAACCCTAAATCAAACACGGTTTGTGCTAGCTTCTTGAAACTTGACACACTAAAGCAGTTTCACGTTCTATCTCTATGTTCTGTTTCCTCTTGATGTAGCACTCAGCAGTGACTGAGGAGAAACATTTTCATTGAAAGGGGTTGCCAAGCTTCCCAAAATTGCGAGTCTCCAGAAATCTCAGCAACTATTTTTTCACCCAAAGTGGATGATACTTTCAGGTAATGATCAGTACACTAAGCTCACTTGGTTCCCCAAATTTCGTTCTTTTATGTTGAAGCGTTCGCTTCCAGTAAGTGTTTGAATTTTGGCGTTTCACTCTGTTTTCTCCTATACTGACAGATGTATTTGGAACTCTAAATCAAACACGGTTTGTGCTAGCTTCTTGAAACTTGACACAGTAAAGCAGTTTCACGTTCTATCTCTATGTTCTGTTTCCTCTGGATGTAGCACTCAGCAGTGACTGAGGAGAAACACTTTCATTGAAAGGGGTTGCCAAGCTTCCCAAAATTGCGAGTCTCTAGAAATCTCAGCAACTATTTTTTCACCCAAAGTGGATGATACTTTCAGGTAATGATCAGTACACTAAGCTCACTTGGTTCCCCAAATTTCGTTCTTTTATGTTGAAGCGTTCGCTTCCAGTAACTGTTTGAATTTTGGCGTTTCACTCTGTTTCCTCCTATACTGACAGATGTATTTGGAACTCTAAATCAAACACGGTTTGTGCTAGCTTCTTGAAACTTGACACAGTAAAGCAGTTTCACGTTCTATCTCTATGTTTTGTTTCCTCTTGATGTAGCACTCAGCAGTGACTGAGGAGAAACACTTTCATTGAAAGGGGTTGCCAAGCTTCCCAAAATTGCGAGTCTCTAGAAATCTCAGCAAACAGTTTTTCACCCAAAGTGGATGATACTTTCAGGTAATGATCAGTACACTAAGCTCACTTGGTTACCCAAATTTCGTTCTTCTATGTTGAAGCGTTCGTTTCCAGTAACTGTTTGAATTTTGGCGTTTCACTCTGTTTTCTCCTATACTGACAGATGTATTTGGAACTCTAAATCAAACACGGTTTGTGCTAGCTTCTTGAAACTTGACACAGTAAAGCACTTTCACGTTCTATCTCTATGTTCTGTTTCCTCTGGATGTAGCCCTAAGCAGTGACTGGGGAGAAATACTTTCATTGACAGGGGTTGCCAAGCTTCCAGAAATTACGAGTCTCCAGAAATCTCAGCAACTATGATTTCACCCAACCTGCATGATACTTTCAGGTAATGATCAGTACACTAAGCCCACTTGGTTCCCCAAATTTCGTTCTTCTACGTTGAAGCGTTCGTTTCCAGTAACAGTTTGAATTTTGGCGTTTCGCTCTGTTTTCTCCTATATTGATAGATGTATTTGGAACTCTAAACCAAACACGGTTTGTGCTAGCTTCTTGAAACTTGACACAGTAAAGCCGTTTTACATTCTATCTCTATGTTCTGTTTCCTCTTGATGTAGCACTCAGCAGTGACTGAGGAGAAAAACTTTCATTGAAAGGGGTTGCCAAGCTTCCCAAAATTGCGAGTCTCCAGAAATCTCAGCAACTATTTTTTCACCCAAACTGGATGATACTTTCAGGTAATGATCAGTACACTAAGCTCACTTGGTCCCCCAAATTTCGTTCTTTTATGTTGAAGCATTCGCTTCCAGTAACTTTTGAATTTTGGCGTTTCACTCTGTTTTCTCCTATATTGATAGATGTATTTGGAACTCTAAACCAAACACGGTTTGTGCTAGCTTCTTGAAACTTGACACAGTAAAGCAGTTTCACGTTCTATCTCGATGTTCTGTTTCCTCTTGATGTAGCACTCAGCAGTGACTGAGGAGAAACACTTTCATTGAAAGGGGTTGCCAAGCTTCCCAAAATTGCGAGTCTCCAGAAATTTCAGCAACTATTTTTTCACCCAAACTGGATGATACTTTCAGGTAATGATCAGTACACTAAGCTCACTTGGTTCCCCAAATTTCGTTCTTTTATGTTGAAGCGTTCGCTTCCAGTAACTGTTTGAATTTTGGCGTTTTACTCTGTTTTCTCCTATATTGATAGATGTATTTGGAACTCTAAATCAAACACGGTTTGTGCTAGCTTCTTGAAACTTGACACAATAAAGCAGTTTCAAGTTCTATCTCTATGTTCTGTCTCCTCTTGATGTAGCCCTAAGCAGTGACTGGGGAGAAACACTTTCATTGAAAGGGGTTGCCAAGCTTCCAAAAATTACGAGTCTCCAGAAATCTCAGCATCTATTTTTTCACCCAAACTGGATGATACTTTCAGGTAATGATGAGTACGCTAAGCCCACTGGGTTCCCAAAATTTCGTTCTTCTATATTGAAGCATTCGTTTCCAGTAACAGTTTGAATTTTGGCGTTTCACTCTGTTTTCTCCTATATTGATAGATGTATTTGGAACTCTAACCCAAACACGGTTTGTGCTAGCTTCTTGAAACTTGACACAGTAAAGCAGTTTCACGTTCTATCTCTATGTTCTGTTTCCTCTTGATGTAGCACTCAGCAGTGACTGAGGAGAAACACTTTCATTGAAAGGGGTTGCCAAGCTCCCCAAAACTGCGAGTCTCCAGAAATCTCAGCAACTATTTTTTCACCCAAACTGGATGATACTTTCAGGTAATGATCAGTACACTAAGCTCACTTGGTTCCCCAAATTTCGTTCTTTTATGTTGTAGCGTTCACTTCCAGTAACTGTTTGAATTTTGGCGTTTCACTCTGTTTTCTCCTATACTGACAGATGTATTTGGAACTCTAAATCAAACACGGTTTGTGCTAGCTTCTTGAAACTTGACACAGTAAAGCAGTTTCAAGTTCTATCTCTATGTTTTCTTTCCTCTTGATGCAGCACTCAGCAGTGACTTAGGAGAAACACTTTCATTGAAAGGGGTTGCCAAGCTTCCAGAAATTACGAGTCTCCAGAAATCTCAGCAACTATGATTTCACCCAAACTGGATGATACTTTCAGGTAATGATCAGTACACTAAGCCCACTTGGTTCCACAAATTTCGTTCTTCTATGTTGATGCGTTCGCTTCCAGTAACTGTTTGAATTTTGGCGTTTCACTCTGTTTTCTCCTATACTGACAGATGTATTTGGAACTCTAAATCAAACACGGTTTGTGCTAGCTTCTTGAAACTTGACACAGTAAAGCAGTTTCACGTTCTATCACTATGTTCTGTTTCCTCTGGATGTAGCCCTAAGCAGTGACTGGGGAAAAATACTTTCATTGACAGAGGTTGCCAAGCTTCCAGAAATTACGAGTCTCCAGAAATCTCAGCAACTATGATTTCACCCAACCTGGATGATACTTTCAGGTAATGATCAGTACACTAAGCCCACTTGGTTCCCCAAATTTCGTTCTTCTATGTTGAAGCGTTCGTTTTCAGTAACAGTTTGAATTTTGGCGTTTCACTCTGTTTTCTCCTATATTGATAGATGTATTTGGAACTCTAACCCAAACACGGTTTGTGCTAGCTTCTTGAAACTTGACACAGTAAAGCAGTTTCACGTTCTATCTCTATGTTCTGTCTCCTCTTGATGTAGCCCTAAGCAGTGACTGGGGAGAAACACTTTCATTGAAAGGGGTTGCCAAGCTTCCAAAAATTACGAGTCTCCAGAAATCTCAGCATCTATTTTTTCACCCAAACTTGATGATACTTTCAGGTAATGATGAGTACGCTAAGCCCACTGGGTTCCCCAAATTTCGTTTTTCTATGTTGAAGCGTTCGTTTCCAGTAACAGTTTGAATTTTGGCGTTTCACTCTGTTTTCTCCTATATTGATAGATGTATTTGGAACTCTAAACCAAACACGGTTTGTGCTAGCTTCTTGAAACTTGACACAGTAAAGCAGTTTCACGTTCTATATATATGTTCTGTTTCCTCTTGATGTAGCACTCAGCAGTGACTGAGGAGAAACACTTTCATTGAAAGGGGTTGCCAAGCTTCCCAAAATTGCGAGTCTCCAGAAATCTCAGCAACTATTTTTTCACCCAAACTGGATGATACTTTCAGATAATGATCAGTACACTAAGCTCACTTGGTTCCCCAAATTTCGTTCTTTTATGTTGAAGCGTTCGCTTCCAGTAACTGTTTGAATTTTGGCGTTTCACTCTGTTTTCTCCTATACTGACAGATGTATTTGGAACTCTAAATCAAACACGGTTTGTGCTAGCTTCTTGAAACTTGACACAGTAAAGCAGTTTCACGTTCTATCTCTATGTTCTGTTTCCTCTGGATGTAGCCCTAAGCAGTGACTGGGGAGAAATACTTTCATTGACAGGGGTTGCCAAGCTTCCAGAAATTACGAGTCTCCAGAAATCTCAGCAACTATGATTTCACCCAACCTGGATGATACTTTCAGGTAATGATCAGTACACTAAGCCCACTTGGTTCCCCAAATTTCGTTCTTCTATGTTGAAGCGTTCGTTTCCAGTAACAGTTTGAATTTTGGCGTTTCGCTCTGTTTTCTCCTATATTGATAGATGTATTTGGAACTCTAAACCAAACACGGTTTGTGCTAGCTTCTTGAAACTTGACACAGTAAAGCAGTTTTACGTTCTATCTCTATGTTCTGTTTCGTCTTGATGTAGCACTCAGCAGTGACTGAGGAGAAACACTTTCATTGAAAGGGGTTGCCAAGCTTCCCAAAATTGCGAGTCTCTAGAAATCTCAGCAACTATTTTTTCACCCAAAGTGGATGATACTTTCAGGTAATGATCAGTACACTAAGCTCACTTGGTTCCCCAAATTTCGTTCTTTTATGTTGAAGCGTTCGCTTCCAGTAACTGTTTGAATTTTGGCGTTTCACTCTGTTTCCTCCTATACTGACAGATGTATTTGGAACCCTAAATCAAACACGGTTTGTGCTAGCTTCTTGAAACTTGACACACTAAAGCAGTTTCACGTTCTATCTCTATGTTCTGTTTCCTCTTGATGTAGCACTCAGCAGTGACTGAGGAGAAACACTTTCATTGAAAGGGGTTGCCAAGCTTCCCAAAATTGCGAGTCTCCAGAAATCTCAGCAACTATTTTTTCACCCAAACTGGATGATACTTTCAGGTAATGATCAGTACACTAAGCTCACTTGGTTCCCCAAATTTCGTTCTTTTATGTTGAAGCGTTCGCTTCCAGTAAGTGTTTGAATTTTGGCGTTTCACTCTGTTTTCTCCTATACTGACAGATGTATTTGGAACTCTAAATCAAACACGGTTTGTGCTAGCTTCTTGAAACTTGACACAGTAAAGCAGTTTCACGTTCTATCTCTATGTTCTGTTTCCTCTGGATGTAGCACTCAGCAGTGACAGAGGAGAAACACTTTGATTGAAAGGGGTTGCCAAGCTTCCCAAAATTGCGAGTCTCTAGAAATCTCAGCAACTATTTTTTCACCCAAAGTGGATGATACTTTCAGGTAATGATCAGTACACTAAGCTCACTTGGTTCCCCAAATTTCGTTCTTTTATGTTGAAGCGTTCGCTTCCAGTAACTGTTTGAATTTTGGCGTTTCACTCTGTTTCCTCCTATACTGACAGATGTATTTGGAACTCTAAATCAAACACGGTTTGTGCTAGCTTCTTGAAACTTGACACAGTAAAGCAGTTTCACGTTCTATCTCTATGTTTTGTTTCCTCTTGATGTAGCACTCAGCAGTGACTGAGGAGAAACACTTTCATTGAAAGGGGTTGCCAAGCTTCCCAAAATTGCGAGTCTCTAGAAATCTCAGCAAACAGTTTTTCACCCAAAGTGGATGATACTTTCAGGTAATGATCAGTACACTAAGCTCACTTGGTTACCCAAATTTCGTTCTTCTATGTTGAAGCGTTCGTTTCCAGTAACTGTTTGAATTTTGGCGTTTCACTCTGTTTTCTCCTATACTGACAGATGTATTTGGAACTCTAAATCAAACACGGTTTGTGCTAGCTTCTTGAAACTTGACACAGTAAAGCACTTTCACGTTCTATCTCTATGTTCTGTTTCCTCTGGATGTAGCCCTAAGCAGTGACTGGGGAGAAATACTTTCATTGACAGGGGTTGCCAAGCTTCCAGAAATTACGAGTCTCCAGAAATCTCAGCAACTATGATTTCACCCAACCTGGATGATACTTTCAGGTAATGATCAGTACACTAAGCCCACTTGGTTCCCCAAATTTCGTTCTTCTATGTTGAAGCGTTCGTTTCCAGTAACAGTTTAAATTTTGGCGTTTCGCTCTGTTTTCTCCTATATTGATAGATGTATTTGGAACTCTAAACAAAACACGGTTTGTGCTAGCTTCTTGAAACTTGACACAGTAAAGCCGTTTTACGTTCTATCTCTATGTTCTGTTTCCTCTTGATGTAGCACTCAGCAGTGACTGAGGAGAAACACTTTCATTGAAAGGGGTTGCCAAGCTTCCCAAAATTGCGAGTCTCCAGAAATCTCAGCAACTATTTTTTCACCCAAACTGGATGATACTTTCAGGTAATG
This sequence comes from Spermophilus citellus, assembly GCF_964194105.1. Classification (NCBI taxonomy): domain Eukaryota; kingdom Metazoa; phylum Chordata; class Mammalia; order Rodentia; family Sciuridae; genus Spermophilus; species Spermophilus citellus. The sequence continues at coordinate 100,385,490 of NC_138182.1, forward strand.
ATCAGTACACTAAGCTCACTTGGTCCCCCAAATTTCGTTCTTTTATGTTGAAGCGTTCGCTTCCAGTAACTTTTGAATTTTGGCGTTTCACTCTGTTTTCTCCTATATTGATAGATGTATTTGGAACTCTAAACCAAACACGGTTTGTGCTAGCTTCTTGAAACTTGACACAGTAAAGCAGTTTCACGTTCTATCTCGATGTTCTGTTTCCTCTTGATGTAGCACTCAGCAGTGACTGAGGAGAAACACTTTCATTCAAAGGGGTTCCCAAGCTTCCCAAAATTGCGAGTCTCCAGAAATTTCAGCAACTATTTTTTCACCCAAACTGGATGATACTTTCAGGTAATGATCAGTACACTAAGCTCACTTGGTTCCCCAAATTTCGTTCTTTTATGTTGAAGCGTTCGCTTCCAGTAACTGTTTGAATTTTGGCGTTTCACTCTGTTTTCTCCTATACTGACAGATGTATTTGGAACTCTAAATCAAACATGGTTTGTGCTAGCTTCTTGAAACTTGACACAGTAAAGCAGTTTCACGTTCTATCTCTATGTTCTGTTTCCTCTGGATGTAGCACTCAGCAGTGACTGAGGAGAAACACTTTCATTGAAAGGGGTTGCCAAGCTTCCCAAAATTGCGAGTCTCTAGAAATCTCAGCAACTATTTTTTCACCCAAAGTGGATGATACTTTCAGGTAATGATCAGTACACTAAGCTCACTTGGTTCCCCAAATTTCGTTCTTTTATGTTGAAGCGTTCACTTCCAGTAAGTGTTTGAATTTTGGCGTTTCACTCTGTTTTCTCCTATACTGACAGATGTATTTGGAACTCTAAATCAAACACGGTTTGTGCTAGCTTCTTGAAACTTGACACAGTAAAGCAGTTTCACGTTCTATCTCTATGTTCTGTTTCCTCTGGATGTAGCACTCAGCAGTGACAGAGGAGAAACACTTTGATTGAAAGGGGTTGCCAAGCTTCCCAAAATTGCGAGTCTCTAGAAATCTCAGCAACTATTTTTTCACCCAAAGTGGATGATACTTTCAGGTAATGATCAGTACACTAAGCCCACTTGGTTCCCCAAATTTCGTTCTTTTATGTTGAAGCGTTCGCTTCCAGTAACTGTTTGAATTTTGGCGTTTCACTCTGTTTCCTCCTATACTGACAGATGTATTTGGAACTCTAAATCAAACACGGTTTGTGCTAGCTTCTTGAAACTTGACACAGTAAAGCAGTTTCACGTTCTATCTCTATGTTTTGTTTCCTCTTGATGTAGCACTCAGCAGTGACTGAGGAGAAACACTTTCATTGAAAGGGGTTGCCAAGCTTCCCAAAATTGCGAGTCTCTAGAAATCTCAGCAAACAGTTTTTCACCCAAAGTGGATGATACTTTCAGGTAATGATCAGTACACTAAGCTCACTTGGTTACCCAAATTTCGTTCTTCTATGTTGAAGCGTTCGTTTCCAGTAACTGTTTGAATTTTGGCGTTTCACTCTGTTTTCTCCTATACTGACAGATGTATTTGGAACTCTAAATCAAACACGGTTTGTGCTAGCTTCTTGAAACTTGACACAGTAAAGCACTTTCACGTTCTATCTCTATGTTCTGTTTCCTCTGGATGTAGCCCTAAGCAGTGACTGGGGAGAAATACTTTCATTGACAGGGGTTGCCAAGCTTCCAGAAATTACGAGTCTCCAGAAATCTCAGCAACTATGATTTCACCCAACCTGGATGATACTTTCAGGTAATGATCAGTACACTAAGCCCACTTGGTTCCCCAAATTTCGTTCTTCTATGTTGAAGCGTTCGTTTCCAGTAACAGTTTAAATTTTGGCGTTTCGCTCTGTTTTCTCCTATATTGATAGATGTATTTGGAACTCTAAACAAAACACGGTTTGTGCTAGCTTCTTGAAACTTGACACAGTAAAGCCGTTTTACGTTCTATCTCTATGTTCTGTTTCCTCTTGATGTAGCACTCAGCAGTGACTGAGGAGAAACACTTTGATTGAAAGGGGTTGCCAAGCTTCCCAAAATTGCGAGTCTCCAGAAATCTCAGCAACTATTTTTTCACCCAAACTGGATGATACTTTCAGGTAATGATCAGTACACTAAGCTCACTTGGTCCCCCAAATTTCGTTCTTTTATGTTGAAGCGTTCGCTTCCAGTAACTTTTGAATTTTGGCGTTTCACTCTGTTTTCTCCTATATTGATAGATGTATTTGGAACTCTAAACCAAACACGGTTTGTGCTAGCTTCTTGAAACTTGACACAGTAAAGCAGTTTCACGTTCTATCTCGATGTTCTGTTTCCTCTTGATGTAGCACTCAGCAGTGACTGAGGAGAAACACTTTCATTCAAAGGGGTTCCCAAGCTTCCCAAAATTGCGAGTCTCCAGAAATTTCAGCAACTATTTTTTCACCCAAACTGGATGATACTTTCAGGTAATGATCAGTACACTAAGCTCACTTGGTTCCCCAAATTTCGTTCTTTTATGTTGAAGCGTTCGCTTCCAGTAACTGTTTGAATTTTGGCGTTTCACTCTGTTTTCTCCTATACTGACAGATGTATTTGGAACTCTAAATCAAACACGGTTTGTGCTAGCTTCTTGAAACTTGACACAGTAAAGCAGTTTCACGTTCTATCTCTATGTTCTGTTTCCTCTGGATGTAGCACTCAGCAGTGACTGAGGAGAAACACTTTCATTGAAAGGGGTTGCCAAGCTTCCCAAAATTGCGAGTCTCTAGAAATCTCAGCTACTATTTTTTCACCCAAAGTGGATGATACTTTCAGGTAATGATCAGTACACTAAGCTCACTTGGTTCCCCAAATTTCGTTCTTTTATGTTGAAGCGTTCGCTTCCAGTAACTGTTTGAATTTTGGCGTTTCACTCTGTTTCCTCCTATACTAACAGATGTATTTGGAACTCTAAATCAAACACGGTTTGTGCTAGCTTCTTGAAATTTGACACAGTAAAGCAGTTTCACGTTCTATCTCTATGTTTTGTTTCCTCTTGATGTAGCACTCAGCGGTGACTGAGGAGAAACACTTTCATTGAAAGGGGTTGCCAAGCTTCCCAAAATTGCGAGTCTCTAGAAATCTCAGCAAACAGTTTTTCACCCAAAGTGGATGATACTTTCAGGTAATGATCAGTACACTAAGCTCACTTGGTTACCCAAATTTCGTTCTTCTATGTTGAAGCGTTCGTTTCCAGTAACTGTTTGAATTTTGGCGTTTCACTCTGTTTTCTCCTATACTGACAGATGTATTTGGAACTCTAAATCAAACACGGTTTGTGCTAGCTTCTTGAAACTTGACACAGTAAAGCACTTTCACGTTCTATCTCTATGTTCTGTTTCCTCTGGATGTAGCCCTAAGCAGTGACTGGGGAGAAATACTTTCATTGACAGGGGTTGCCAAGCTTCCAGAAATTACGAGTCTCCAGAAATCTCAGCAACTATGATTTCACCCAACCTGCATGATACTTTCAGGTAATGATCAGTACACTAAGCCCACTTGGTTCCCCAAATTTCGTTCTTCTACGTTGAAGCGTTCGTTTCCAGTAACAGTTTGAATTTTGGCGTTTCGCTCTGTTTTCTCCTATATTGATAGATGTATTTGGAACTCTAAACCAAACACGGTTTGTGCTAGCTTCTTGAAACTTGACACAGTAAAGCCGTTTTACATTCTATCTCTATGTTCTGTTTCCTCTTGATGTAGCACTCAGCAGTGACTGAGGAGAAACACTTTCATTGAAAGGGGTTGCCAAGCTTCCCAAAATTGCGAGTCTCCAGAAATCTCAGCAACTATTTTTTCACCCAAACTGGATGATACTTTCAGGTAATGATCAGTACACTAAGCTCACTTGGTCCCCCAAATTTCGTTCTTTTATGTTGAAGCATTCGCTTCCAGTAACTTTTGAATTTTGGCGTTTCACTCTGTTTTCTCCTATATTGATAGATGTATTTGGAACTCTAAACCAAACACGGTTTGTGCTAGCTTCTTGAAACTTGACACAGTAAAGCAGTTTCACGTTCTATCTCGATGTTCTGTTTCCTCTTGATGTAGCACTCAGCAGTGACTGAGGAGAAACACTTTCATTGAAAGGGGTTGCCAAGCTTCCCAAAATTGCGAGTCTCCAGAAATTTCAGCAACTATTTTTTCACCCAAACTGGATGATACTTTCAGGTAATGATCAGTACACTAAGCTCACTTGGTTCCCCAAATTTCGTTCTTTTATGTTGAAGCGTTCGCTTCCAGTAACTGTTTGAATTTTGGCGTTTTACTCTGTTTTCTCCTATATTGATAGATGTATTTGGAACTCTAAATCAAACACGGTTTGTGCTAGCTTCTTGAAACTTGACACAATAAAGCAGTTTCAAGTTCTATCTCTATGTTCTGTCTCCTCTTGATGTAGCCCTAAGCAGTGACTGGGGAGAAACACTTTCATTGAAAGGGGTTGCCAAGCTTCCAAAAATTACGAGTCTCCAGAAATCTCAGCATCTATTTTTTCACCCAAACTGGATGATACTTTCAGGTAATGATGAGTACGCTAAGCCCACTGGGTTCCCAAAATTTCGTTCTTCTATATTGAAGCATTCGTTTCCAGTAACAGTTTGAATTTTGGCGTTTCACTCTGTTTTCTCCTATATTGATAGATGTATTTGGAACTCTAACCCAAACACGGTTTGTGCTAGCTTCTTGAAACTTGACACAGTAAAGCAGTTTCACGTTCTATCTCTATGTTCTGTTTCCTCTTGATGTAGCACTCAGCAGTGACTGAGGAGAAACACTTTCATTGAAAGGGGTTGCCAAGCTCCCCAAAACTGCGAGTCTCCAGAAATCTCAGCAACTATTTTTTCACCCAAACTGGATGATACTTTCAGGTAATGATCAGTACACTAAGCTCACTTGGTTCCCCAAATTTCGTTCTTTTATGTTGAAGCGTTCACTTCCAGTAACTGTTTGAATTTTGGCGTTTCACTCTGTTTTCTCCTATACTGACAGATGTATTTGGAACTCTAAATCAAACACGGTTTGTGCTAGCTTCTTGAAACTTGACACAGTAAAGCAGTTTCAAGTTCTATCTCTATGTTTTCTTTCCTCTTGATGCAGCACTCAGCAGTGACTTAGGAGAAACACTTTCATTGAAAGGGGTTGCCAAGCTTCCAGAAATTACGAGTCTCCAGAAATCTCAGCAACTATGATTTCACCCAAACTGGATGATACTTTCAGGTAATGATCAGTACACTAAGCCCACTTGGTTCCACAAATTTCGTTCTTCTATGTTGATGCGTTCGCTTCCAGTAACTGTTTGAATTTTGGCGTTTCACTCTGTTTTCTCCTATACTGACAGATGTATTTGGAACTCTAAATCAAACACGGTTTGTGCTAGCTTCTTGAAACTTGACACAGTAAAGCAGTTTCACGTTCTATCACTATGTTCTGTTTCCTCTGGATGTAGCCCTAAGCAGTGACTGGGGAAAAATACTTTCATTGACAGAGGTTGCCAAGCTTCCAGAAATTACGAGTCTCCAGAAATCTCAGCAACTATGATTTCACCCAACCTGGATGATACTTTCAGGTAATGATCAGTACACTAAGCCCACTTGGTTCCCCAAATTTCGTTCTTCTATGTTGAAGCGTTCGTTTTCAGTAACAGTTTGAATTTTGGCGTTTCACTCTGTTTTCTCCTATATTGATAGATGTATTTGGAACTCTAACCCAAACACGGTTTGTGCTAGCTTCTTGAAACTTGACACAGTAAAGCAGTTTCACGTTCTATCTCTATGTTCTGTCTCCTCTTGATGTAGCCCTAAGCAGTGACTGGGGAGAAACACTTTCATTGAAAGGGGTTGCCAAGCTTCCAAAAATTACGAGTCTCCAGAAATCTCAGCATCTATTTTTTCACCCAAACTTGATGATACTTTCAGGTAATGATGAGTACGCTAAGCCCACTGGGTTCCCCAAATTTCGTTTTTCTATGTTGAAGCGTTCGTTTCCAGTAACAGTTTGAATTTTGGCGTTTCACTCTGTTTTCTCCTATATTGATAGATGTATTTGGAACTCTAAACCAAACACGGTTTGTGCTAGCTTCTTGAAACTTGACACAGTAAAGCAGTTTCACGTTCTATATATATGTTCTGTTTCCTCTTGATGTAGCACTCAGCAGTGACTGAGGAGAAACACTTTCATTGAAAGGGGTTGCCAAGCTTCCCAAAATTGCGAGTCTCCAGAAATCTCAGCAACTATTTTTTCACCCAAACTGGATGATACTTTCAGATAATGATCAGTACACTAAGCTCACTTGGTTCCCCAAATTTCGTTCTTTTATGTTGAAGCGTTCGCTTCCAGTAACTGTTTGAATTTTGGCGTTTCACTGTTTTCTCCTATACTGACAGATGTATTTGGAACTCTAAATCAAACACGGTTTGTGCTAGCTTCTTGAAACTTGACACAGTAAAGCAGTTTCACGTTCTATCTCTATGTTCTGTTTCCTCTGGATGTAGCACTCAGCAGTGACTGAGGAGAAACACTTTGATTGAAAGGGGTTGCCAAGCTTCCCAAAATTGCGAGTCTCTAGAAATCTCAGCAACTATTTTTTCACCCAAAGTGGATGATACTTTCAGGTAATGATCAGTACACTAAGCTCACTTGGTTCCCCAAATTTCGTTCTTTTATGTTGAAGCGTTCGCTTCCAGTAACTGTTTGAATTTTGGCGTTTCACTCTGTTTCCTCCTATACTGACAGATGTATTTGGAACTCTAAATCAAACACGGTTTGTGCTAGCTTCTTGAAACTTGACACAGTAAAGCAGTTTCACGTTCTATCTCTATGTTTTGTTTCCTCTTGATGTAGCACTCAGCAGTGACTGAGGAGAAACACTTTCATTGAAAGGGGTTGCCAAGCTTCCCAAAATTGCGAGTCTCTAGAAATCTCAGCAAACAGTTTTTCACCCAAAGTGGATGATACTTTCAGGTAATGATCAGTACACTAAGCTCACTTGGTTACCCAAATTTCGTTCTTCTATGTTGAAGCGTTCGTTTCCAGTAACTGTTTGAATTTTGGCGTTTCACTCTGTTTTCTCCTATACTGACAGATGTATTTGGAACTCTAAATCAAACACGGTTTGTGCTAGCTTCTTGAAACTTGACACAGTAAAGCACTTTCACGTTCTATCTCTATGTTCTGTTTCCTCTGGATGTAGCCCTAAGCAGTGACTGGGGAGAAATACTTTCATTGACAGGGGTTGCCAAGCTTCCAGAAATTACGAGTCTCCAGAAATCTCAGCAACTATGATTTCACCCAACCTGGATGATACTTTCAGGTAATGATCAGTACACTAAGCCCACTTGGTTCCCCAAATTTCGTTCTTCTATGTTGAAGCGTTCGTTTCCAGTAACAGTTTAAATTTTGGCGTTTCGCTCTGTTTTCTCCTATATTGATAGATGTATTTGGAACTCTAAACAAAACACGGTTTGTGCTAGCTTCTTGAAACTTGACACAGTAAAGCCGTTTTACGTTCTATCTCTATGTTCTGTTTCCTCTTGATGTAGCACTCAGCAGTGACTGAGGAGAAACACTTTCATTGAAAGGGGTTGCCAAGCTTCCCAAAATTGCGAGTCTCCAGAAATCTCAGCAACTATTTTTTCACCCAAACTGGATGATACTTTCAGGTAATGATCAGTACACTAAGCTCACTTGGTCCCCCAAATTTCGTTCTTTTATGTTGAAGCGTTCGCTTCCAGTAACTTTTGAATTTTGGCGTTTCACTCTGTTTTCTCCTATATTGATAGATGTATTTGGAACTCTAAACCAAACACGGTTTGTGCTAGCTTCTTGAAACTTGACACAGTAAAGCAGTTTCACGTTCTATCTCGATGTTCTGTTTCCTCTTGATGTAGCACTCAGCAGTGACTGAGGAGAAACACTTTCATTCAAAGGGGTTCCCAAGCTTCCCAAAATTGCGAGTCTCCAGAAATTTCAGCAACTATTTTTTCACCCAAACTGGATGATACTTTCAGGTAATGATCAGTACACTAAGCTCACTTGGTTCCCCAAATTTCGTTCTTTTATGTTGAAGCGTTCGCTTCCAGTAACTGTTTGAATTTTGGCGTTTCACTCTGTTTTCTCCTATACTGACAGATGTATTTGGAACTCTAAATCAAACACGGTTTGTGCTAGCTTCTTGAAACTTGACACAGTAAAGCAGTTTCACGTTCTATCTCTATGTTCTGTTTCCTCTGGATGTAGCACTCAGCAGTGACTGAGGAGAAACACTTTCTTTGAAAGGGGTTGCCAAGCTTCCCAAAATTGCGAGTCTCTAGAAATCTCAGCAACTATTTTTTCACCCAAAGTGGATGATACTTTCAGGTAATGATCAGTACACTAAGCTCACTTGGTTCCCCAAATTTCGTTCTTTTATGTTGAAGCGTTCGCTTCCAGTAACTGTTTGAATTTTGGCGTTTCACTCTGTTTCCTCCTATACTGACAGATGTATTTGGAACTCTAAATCAAACACGGTTTGTGCTAGCTTCTTGAAACTTGACACAGTAAAGCAGTTTCACGTTCTATCTCTATGTTTTGTTTCCTCTTGATGTAGCACTCAGCGGTGACTGAGGAGAAACACTTTCATTGAAAGGGGTTGCCAAGCTTCCCAAAATTGCGAGTCTCTAGAAATCTCAGCAAAGAGTTTTTCACCCAAAGTGGATGATACTTTCAGGTAATGATCAGTACACTAAGCTCACTTGGTTACCCAAATTTCGTTCTTCTATGTTGAAGCGTTCGTTTCCAGTAACAGTTTGAATTTTGGCGTTTTACTCTGTTTTCTCCTATATTGATAGATGTATTTGGAACTCTAAATCAAACACGGTTTGTGCTAGCTTCTTGAAACTTGACACAATAAAGCAGTTTCAAGTTCTATCTCTATGTTCTGTCTCCTCTTGATGTAGCCCTAAGCAGTGACTGGGGAGAAACACTTTCATTGAAAGGGGTTGCCAAGCTTCCAAAAATTACGAGTCTCCAGAAATCTCAGCAACTATTTTTTCACCCAAACTGGATGATACTTTCAGGTAATGATCAGTACACTAAGCTCACTTGGTTCCCCAAATTTCGTTCTTTTATGTTGAAGCGTTCGCTTCCAGTAACTGTTTGAATTTTGGCGTTTCACTCTGTTTTCTCCTATACTGACAGATGTATTTGGAACTCTAAATCAAACACGGTTTGTGCTAGCTTCTTGAAACTTGACACAGTAAAGCAGTTTCACGTTCTATCTCTATGTTCTGTTTCCTCTGGATGTAGCCCTAAGCAGTGACTGGGGAGAAATACTTTCATTGACAGGGGTTGCCAAGCTTCCAGAAATTACGAGTCTCCAGAAATCTCAGCAACTATGATTTCACCAAAACTGGATGATACTTTCAGGTAATAATCAGTACACTAAGCCCACTTGGTTCCCCAAATTTCGTTCTTCTATGTTGAAGCGTTCGTTTCCAGTAACAGTTTGAATTTTGGCGTTTCACTCTGTTTTCTCCTATATTGATAGATGTATTTGGAACTCTAAATCAAACACGGTTTGTGCTACATTCTTCAAACTTGACACAATAAAGCTGTTTCAAGTTCTATCTATATGTTCTCTTTCCTCTTGATGTAGCACTCAGCAGTGACTGAGGAGAAACACTTTCATTGAAAGGGGTTGCCAAGCTTCCCAAAATTGCGAGTCTCCAGAAATCTCAGCAACTATTTTTTCACCCAAGCTGGATGATACTTTCAGGTAATGATCAGTACACTAAGCTCACTTGGTTCCCCAAATTTCGTTCTTTTATGTTGAAGCGTTCGCTTCCAGTAACTGTTTGAATTTTGGCGTTTCACTCTGTTTTCTCCTATACTGACAGATGTATTTGGAACTCTAAATCAAACACGGTTTGTGCTAGCTTCTTGAAACTTGACACAGTAAAGCAGTTTCACGTTCTATCTCTATGTTCTCTTTCCTCTGGATGTAGCCGTAAGCAGTGACTGGGGAGAAATACTTTCATTGACAGGGGTTGCCAAGCTTCCAGAAATTACGAGTCACCAGAAATCTCAGCAACTATGATTTCACCCAACCTGGATGATACTTTCAGGTAATGATCAGTACACTAAGCCCACTTGTTTCCCCAAATTTCGTTCTTCTATGTTGAAGCGTTCGTTTCCAGTAACAGTTTGAATTTTGGCGTTTCGCTCTGTTTTCTCCTATATTGATAGATGTATTTGGAACTCTAAACCAAACACGGTTTGTGCTAGCTTCTTGAAACTTGACACAGTAAAGCAGTTTTACGTTCTATCTCTATGTTCTGTTTCCTCTTGATGTAGCACTCAGCAGTGACTGAGGAGAAACACTTTCATTGAAAGGGGTTGCCAAGCTTCCCAAAATTGCGAGTCTCCAGAAATCTCAGCAACTATTTTTTCACCCAAACTGGATTATACTTTCAGGTAATGATCAGTACACTAAGCTCACTTGGTTCCCCAAATTTCGTTCTTTTATGTTGAAGCGTTCGCTTCCAGTAACTGTTTGAATTTTGGTGTTTCACTCTGTTTTCTCCTATACTGACAGATGTATTTGGAACTCTAAATCAAACACGGTTTGTGCTAGCTTCTTGAAACTTGACACAGTAAAGCAGTTTCACGTTCTATCTCTATGTTCTGTTTCCTCTTGATGTAGCACTCAGCAGTGACTGAGGAGAAACACTTTCATTGAAAGGGGTTGCCAAGCTTCCCAAAATTGCGAGTCTCCAGAAATCTCAGCAACTACCTTTTCACCCAAACTGGATGATACTTTCAGGTAATGATCAGTACACTAAGCTCACTTGGTTCCCCAAATTTCGTTCTTTTATGTTGAAGCGTTCGCTTCCAGTAACTGTTTGAATTTTGGCGTTTCACTCTGTTTTCTCCTATACTGACAGATGTATTTGGAACTCTAAATCAAACACGGTTTGTGCTAGCTTCTTGAAACTTGACACAGTAAAGCAGTTTCACGTTCTATCTCTATGTTCTGTTTCCTCTGGATAAGCACTCAGCAGTGACTGAGGAGAAACACTTTCATTGAAAGGGGTTGCCAAGCTTCCCAAATTGCGAGTCTCTAGAAATCTCAGCAACTATTTTTTCACCCAAAGTGGATGATACTTTCAGGTAATGATCAGTACACTAAGCTCACTTGGTTCCCCAAATTTCGTTCTTTTATGTTGAAGCGTTCGCTTCCAGTAACTGTTTGAATTTTGGCGTTTCACTCTGTTTCCTCCTATACTGACAGATGTATTTGGAACCCTAAATCAAACACGGTTTGTGCTAGCTTCTTGAAACTTGACACACTAAAGCAGTTTCACGTTCTATCTCTATGTTCTGTTTCCTCTTGATGTAGCACTCAGCAGTGACTGAGGAGAAACCCTTTCATTGAAAGGGGTTGCCAAGCTTCCCAAAATTGCGAGTCTCCAGAAATCTCAGCAACTATTTTTTCACCCAAACTGGATGATACTTTCAGGTAATGATCAGTACACTAAGCTCACTTGGTTCCCCAAATTTCGTTCTTTTATGTTGAAGCGTTCGCTTCCAGTAAGTGTTTGAATTTTGGCGTTTCACTCTGTTTTCTCCTATACTGACAGATGTATTTGGAAATCTAAATCAAACACGGTTTGTGCTAGCTTCTTGAAACTTGACACAGTAAAGCAGTTTCACGTTCTATCTCTATGTTCTGTTTCCTCTGGATGTAGCACTCAGCAGTGACTGAGGAGAAACACTTTCATTGAAAGGGGTTGCCAAGCTTCCCAAAATTGCGAGTCTCTAGAAATCTCAGCAACTATTTTTTCACCCAAAGTGGATGATACTTTCAGGTAATGATCAGTACACTAAGCTCACTTGGTTCCCCAAATTTCGTTCTTTTATGTTGAAGCGTTCGCTTCCAGTAACTGTTTGAATTTTGGCGTTTCACTCTGTTTCCTCCTATACTGACAGATGTATTTGGAACTCTAAATCAAACACGGTTTGTGCTAGCTTCTTGAAACTTGACACAGTAAAGCAGTTTCACGTTCTATCTCTATGTTTTGTTTCCTCTTGATGTAGCACTCAGCAGTGACTGAGGAGAAACACTTTCATTGAAAGGGGTTGCCAAGCTTCCCAAAATTGCGAGTCTCTAGAAATCTCAGCAAACAGTTTTTCACCCAAAGTGGATGATACTTTCAGGTAATGATCAGTACACTAAGCTCACTTGGTTACCCAAATTTTGTTCTTCTATGTTGAAGCGTTCGTTTCCAGTAACTGTTTGAATTTTGGCGTTTCACTCTGTTTTCTCCTATACTGACAGATGTATTTGGAACTCTAAATCAAACACGGTTTGTGCTAGCTTCTTGAAACTTGACACAGTAAAGCACTTTCACGTTCTATCTCTATGTTCTGTTTCCTCTGGATGTAGCCCTAAGCAGTGACTGGGGAGAAATACTTTCATTGACAGGGGTTGCCAAGCTTCCAGAAATTACGAGTCTCCAGAAATCTCAGCAACTATGATTTCACCCAACCTGGATGATACTTTCAGGTAATGATCAGTACACTAAGCTCACTTGGTTCCCCAAATTTCGTTCTTTTATGTTGAAGCGTTCGCTTCCAGTAACTGTTTGAATTTTGGCGTTTCACTCTGTTTTCTCCTATATTGATAGATGTATTTGGAACTCTAAATCAAACACGGTTTGTGCTAGCTTCTTGAAACTTGACACAATAAAGCAGTTTCAAGTTCTATCTCTATGTTCTGTCTCCTCTTGATGTAGCCCTAAGCAGTGACTGGGGAGAAACACTTTCATTGAAAGGGGTTGCCAAGCTTCCAAAAATTACGAGTCTCCAGAAATCTCAGCATCTATTTTTTCACCCAAACTGGATGATACTTTCAGGTAATGATGAGTACGCTAAGCCCACTGGGTTCCCAAAATTTCGTTCTTCTATGTTGAAGCATTCGTTTCCAGTAACAGTTTGAATTTTGGCGTTTCACTCTGTTTTCTCCTATATTGATAGATGTATTTGGAACTCTAACCCAAACACGGTTTGTGCTAGCTTCTTGAAACTTGACACAGTAAAGCAGTTTCACGTTCTATATATATGTTCTGTTTCCTCTTTATGTAGCACTCAGCAGTGACTGAGGAGAAACACTTTCATTGAAAGGGGTTGCCAAGCTTCCCAAAATTGCGAGTCTCCAGAAATTTCAGCAACTATTTTTTCACCCAAACTGGATGATACTTTCAGGTAATGATCAGTACACTAAGCTCACTTGGTTCCCCAAATTTCGTTCTTTTATGTTGAAGCGTTCGCTTCCAGTAACTGTTTGAATTTTGGCGTTTTACTCTGTTTTCTCCTATATTGATAGATGTATTTGGAACTCTAAATCAAACACGGTTTGTGCTAGCTTCTTGAAACTTGACACAATAAAGCAGTTTCAAGTTCTATCTCTATGTTGTGTCTCCTCTTGATGTAGCCCTAAGCAGTGACTGGGGAGAAACACTTTCATTGAAAGGGGTTGCCAAGCTTCCAAAAATTACGAGTCTCCAGAAATCTCAGCATCTATTTTTTCACCCAAACTGGATGATACTTTCAGGTAATGATGAGTACGCTAAGCCCACTGGGTTCCCAAAATTTCGTTCTTCTATGTTGAAGCATTCGTTTCCAGTAACAGTTTGAATTTTGGCGTTTCACTCTGTTTTCTCCTATATTGATAGATGTATTTGGAACTCTAACCCAAACACGGTTTGTGCTAGCTTCTTGAAACTTGACACAGTAAAGCAGTTTCACGTTCTATCTCTATGTTCTGTTTCGTCTTGATGTAGCACTCAGCAGTGACTGAGGAGAAACACTTTCATTGAAAGGGGTTGCCAAGCTCCCCAAAACTGCGAGTCTCCAGAAATCTCAGCAACTATTTTTTCACCCAAACTGGATGATACTTTCAGGTAATGATCAGTACACTAAGCTCACTTGGTTCCCCAAATTTCGTTCTTTTATGTTGAAGCGTTCACTTCCAGTAACTGTTTGAATTTTGGCGTTTCACTCTGTTTTCTCCTATACTGACAGATGTATTTGGAACTCTAAATCAAACACGGTTTGTGCTAGCTTCTTGAAACTTGACACAGTAAAGCAGTTTCAAGTTCTATCTCTATGTTTTCTTTCCTCTTGATGTAGCACTCAGCAGTGACTTAGGAGAAACACTTTCATTGAAAGGGGTTGCCAAGCTTCCAGAAATTACGAGTCTCCAGAAATCTCAGCAACTATGATTTCACCCAAACTGGATGATACTTTCAGGTAATGATCAGTACACTAAGCCCACTTGGTTCCCCAAATTTCGTTCTTCTATGTTGATGCGTTCGCTTCCAGTAACTGTTTGAATTTTGGCGTTTCACTCTGTTTTCTCCTATACTGACAGATGTATTTGGAACTCTAAATCAAACACGGTTTGTGCTAGCTTCTTGAAACTTGACACAGTAAAGCAGTTTCACGTTCTATCACTATGTTCTGTTTCCTCTGGATGTAGCCCTAAGCAGTGACTGGGGAAAAATTCTTTCATTGACAGAGGTTGCCAAGCTTCCAGAAATTACGAGTCTCCAGAAATCTCAGCAACTATGATTTCACCCAAACTGGATGATACTTTCAGGTAATGATCAGTACACTAAGCCCACTTGGTTCCCCAAATTTCGTTCTTCTATGTTGAAGCGTTCGTTTTCAGTAACAGTTTGAATTTTGGCGTTTCACTCTGTTTTCTCCTATATTGATAGATGTATTTGGAACTCTAACCCAAACACGGTTTGTGCTAGCTTCTTGAAACTTGACACAGTAAAGCAGTTTCACGTTCTATCTCTATGTTCTGTCTCCTCTTGATGTAGCCCTAAGCAGTGACTGGGGAGAAACACTTTCATTGAAAGGGGTTGCCAAGCTTCCAAAAATTACGCGTCTCCAGAAATCTCAGCATCTATTTTTTCACCCAAACTTGATGATACTTTCAGGTAATGATGAGTACGCTAAGCCCACTGGGTTCCCCAAATTTCGTTTTTCTATGTTGAAGCGTTCGTTTCCAGTAACAGTTTGAATTTTGGCGTTTCACTCTGTTTTCTCCTATATTGATAGATGTATTTGGAACTCTAAACCAAACACGGTTTGTGCTAGCTTCTTGAAACTTGACACAGTAAAGCAGTTTCACGTTCTATATATATGTTCTGTTTCCTCTTGATGTAGCACTCAGCAGTGACTGAGGAGAAACACTTTCATTGAAAGGGGTTGCCAAGCTTCCCAAAATTGCAAGTCTCCAGAAATCTCAGCAACTATTTCTTAACCAAAACTGGATGATACTTTCAGGTAATGATCAGTACACTAAGCCCACTTGGTTCCCCAAGTTTCGTTCTTCTATGTTAAAGCGTTCGTTTCCAGTAACAGTTTGAATTTTGGCGTTTCACTCTGTTTTCTCCTATATTGATACATGTATTTGGAACTCTAAACCAAACACGGTTTGTGCTAGCTTCTTGAAACTTGACACAGTAAAGGAGTTTCACGTTCTATCTCTATGTTCTGTTTCCTCTTGATGTAGCACTCAGCAGTGACTGAGGAGAAACACTTTCATTGAAAGGGGTTGCCAAGCTTCCCAAAATTGCGAGTCTCCAGAAATCTCAGCAACTATTTTTTCACCCAAACTGGATGATACTTTCAGATAATGATCAGTACACTAAGCTCACTTGGTTCCCCAAATTTCGTTCTTTTATGTTGAAGCGTTCGCTTCCAGTAACTGTTTGAATTTTGGCGTTTCACTCTGTTTTCTCCTATACTGACAGATGTATTTGGAACTCTAAATCAAACACGGTTTGTGCTAGCTTCTTGAAACTTGACACAGTAAAGCACTTTCACGTTCTATCTCTATGTTCTGTTTCCTCTGGATGTAGCCCTAAGCAGTGACTGGGGAAAAATACTTTCATTGACAGGGGTTGCCAAGCTTCCAGAAATTACGAGTCTCCAGAAATCTCAGCAACTATGATTTCACCCAACCTGGATGATACTTTCAGGTAATGATCAGTACACTAAGCCCACTTGGTTCCCCAAATTTCGTTCTTCTATGTTGAAGCGTTCGTTTCCAGTAACAGTTTGAATTTTGGCGTTTCGCTCTGTTTTCTCCTATATTGATAGATGTATTTGGAACTCTAAACCAAACACGGTTTGTGCTAGCTTCTTGAAACTTGACACAGTAAAGCAGTTTTACGTTCTATCTCTATGTTCTGTTTCGTCTTGATGTAGCACTCAGCAGTGACTGAGGAGAAACACTTTCATTGAAAGGGGTTGCCAAGCTTCCCAAAATTGCGAGTCTCCAGAAATCTCAGCAACTATTTTTTCACCCAAACTGGATGATACTTTTAGGTAATGATCAGTACACTAAGCTCACTTGGTTCCCCAAATTTCGTTCTTTTATGTTGAAGCGTTCGCTTCCAGTAACTGTTTGAATTTTGGCGTTTCACTCTGTTTTCTCCTATACTGACAGATGTATTTGGAACTCTAAATCAAACACGGTTTGTGCTAGCTTCTTGAAACTTGACACAGTAAAGCAGTTTCACGTTCTATCTCTATGTTCTGTTTCCTCTGGATGTAGCACTCAGCAGTGACTGAGGAGAAACACTTTCATTGAAAGGGGTTGCCAAGCTTCCCAAAATTGCGAGTCTCCAGAAATTTCAGCAACTATTTTTTCACCCAAACTGGATGATACTTTCAGGTAATGATCAGTACACTAAGCTCACTTGGTTCCCCAAATTTCGTTCTTTTATGTTGAAGCGTTCGCTTCCAGTAACTGTTTGAATTTTGGCGTTTTACTCTGTTTTCTCCTATATTGATAGATGTATTTGGAACTCTAAATCAAACACGGTTTGTGCTAGCTTCTTGAAACTTGACACAATAAAGCAGTTTCAAGTTCTATCTCTATGTTGTGTCTCCTCTTGATGTAGCCCTAAGCAGTGACTGGGGAGAAACACTTTCATTGAAAGGGGTTGCCAAGCTTCCAAAAATTACGAGTCTCCAGAAATCTCAGCATCTATTTTTTCACCCAAACTGGATGATACTTTCAGGTAATGATGAGTACGCTAAGCCCACTGGGTTCCCAAAATTTCGTTCTTCTATGTTGAAGCATTCGTTTCCAGTAACAGTTTGAATTTTGGCGTTTCACTCTGTTTTCTCCTATATTGATAGATGTATTTGGAACTCTAACCCAAACACGGTTTGTGCTAGCTTCTTGAAACTTGACACAGTAAAGCAGTTTCACGTTCTATCTCTATGTTCTGTTTCGTCTTGATGTAGCACTCAGCAGTGACTGAGGAGAAACACTTTCATTGAAAGGGGTTGCCAAGCTCCCAAAATCTGCGAGTCTCCAGAAATCTCAGCAACTATTTTTTCACCCAAGCTGGATGATACTTTCAGGTAATGATCAGTACACTAAGCTCACTTGGTTCCCCAAATTTCGTTCTTTTATGTTGAAGCGTTCACTTCCAGTAACTGTTTGAATTTTGGCGTTTCACTCTGTTTTCTCCTATACTGACAGATGTATTTGGAACTCTAAATCAAACACGGTTTGTGCTAGCTTCTTGAAACTTGACACAGTAAAGCAGTTTCAAGTTCTATCTCTATGTTTTCTTTCCTCTTGATGTAGCACTCAGCAGTGACTTAGGAGAAACACTTTCATTGAAAGGGGTTGCCAAGCTTCCAGAAATTACGAGTCTCCAGAAATCTCAGCAACTATGATTTCACCCAAACTGGATGATACTTTCAGGTAATGATCAGTACACTAAGCCCACTTGGTTCCCCAAATTTCGTTCTTCTATGTTGATGCGTTCGCTTCCAGTAACTGTTTGAATTTTGGCGTTTCACTCTGTTTTCTCCTATACTGACAGATGTATTTGGAACTCTAAATCAAACACGGTTTGTGCTAGCTTCTTGAAACTTGACACAGTAAAGCAGTTTCATGTTCTATCACTATGTTCTGTTTCCTCTGGATGTAGCCCTAAGAAGTGACTGGGGAAAAATACTTTCATTGACAGAGGTTGCCAAGCTTCCAGAAATTACGAGTCTCCAGAAATCTCAGCAACTATGATTTCACCCAAACTGGATGATACTTTCAGGTAATGATCAGTACACTAAGCCCACTTGGTTCCCCAAATTTCGTTCTTCTATGTTGAAGCGTTCGTTTTCAGTAACAGTTTGAATTTTGGCGTTTCACTCTGTTTTCTCCTATATTGATAGATGTATTTGGAACTCTAACCCAAACACGGTTTGTGCTAGCTTCTTGAAACTTGACACAGTAAAGCAGTTTCACGTTCTATCTCTATGTTCTGTCTCCTCTTGATGTAGCCCTAAGCAGTGACTGGGGAGAAACACTTTCATTGAAAGGGGTTGCCAAGCTTCCAAAAATTACGCGTCTCCAGAAATCTCAGCATCTATTTTTTCACCCAAACTTGATGATACTTTCAGGTAATGATGAGTACGCTAAGCCCACTGGGTTCCCCAAATTTCGTTTTTCTATGTTGAAGCGTTCGTTTCCAGTAACAGTTTGAATTTTGGCATTTCACTCTGTTTTCTCCTATATTGATAGATGTATTTGGAACTCTAAACCAAACACGGTTTGTGCTAGCTTCTTGAAACTTGACACAGTAAAGCAGTTTCACGTTCTATATATACGTTCTGTTTCCTCTTGATGTAGCACTCAGCAGTGACTGAGGAGAAACACTTTCATTGAAAGGGGTTGCCAAGTTTCCCAAAATTGCGAGTCTCCAGAAATCTCAGCAACTATTTCTTAACCCAAACTGGATGATACTTTCAGGTAATGATCAGTACACTAAGCCCACTTGGTTCCCCAAATTTCGTTCTTCTATGTTAAAGCGTTCGTTTCCAGTAACAGTTTGAATTTTGGCGTTTCACTCTGTTTTCTCCTATATTGATACATGTATTTGGAACTCTAAACCAAACACGGTTTGTGCTAGCTTCTTGAAACTTGACACAGTAAAGGAGTTTCACGTTCTATCTCTATGTTCTGTTTCCTCTTGATGTAGCACTCAGCAGTGACTGAGGAGAAACACTTTCATTGAAAGGGGTTGCCAAGCTTCCCAAAATTGCGAGTCTCCAGAAATCTCAGCAACTATTTTTTCACCCAAACTGGATGATACTTTCAGATAATGATCAGTACACTAAGCTCACTTGGTTCCCCAAATTTCGTTCTTTTATGTTGAAGCGTTCGCTTCCAGTAACTGTTTGAATTTTGGCGTTTCACTCTGTTTTCTCCTATACTGACAGATGTATTTGGAACTCTAAATCAAACACGGTTTGTGCTAGCTTCTTGAAACTTGACACAGTAAAGCACTTTCACGTTCTATCTCTATGTTCTGTTTCCTGTGGATGTAGCCCTAAGCAGTGACTGGGGAGAAATACTTTCATTGACAGGGGTTGCCAAGCTTCCCAAAATTGCGAGTCTCTAGAAATCTCAGCAACTATTTTTTCACCCAAAGTGGATGATACTTTCAGGTAATGATCAGTACACTAAGCTCACTTGGTTCCCCAAATTTCGTTCTTTTATGTTGAAGCGTTCGCTTCCAGTAAGTGTTTGAATTTTGGCGTTTCACTCTGTTTCCTCCTATACTGACAGATGTATTTGGAACCCTAAATCAAACACGGTTTGTGCTAGCTTCTTGAAACTTGACACACTAAAGCAGTTTCACGTTCTATCTCTATGTTCTGTTTCCTCTTGATGTAGCACTCAGCAGTGACTGAGGAGAAACACTTTCATTGAAAGGGGTTGCCAAGCTTCCCAAAATTGCGAGTCTCCAGAAATCTCAGCAACTATTTTTTCACCCAAACTGGATGATACTTTCAGGTAATGATCAGTACACTAAGCTCACTTGGTTCCCCAAATTTCGTTCTTTTATGTTGAAGCGTTCGCTTCCAGTAACTGTTTGAATTTTGGCGTTTCACTCTGTTTTCTCCTATACTGACAGATGTATTTGGAACTCTAAACCAAACACGGTTTGTGCTAGCTTCTTGAAACTTGACACAGTAAAGCAGTTTTACGTTCTATCTCTATGTTCTGTTTCCTCTTGATGTAGCACTCAGCAGTGACTGAGGAGAAACACTTTCATTGAAAGGGGTTGCCAAGCTTCCCAAAATTGCGAGTCTCCAGAAATCTCAGCAACTATTTTTTCACCCAAACTGGATGATACTTTCAGGTAATGATCAGTACACTAAGCTCACTTGGTTCCCCAAATTTCGTTCTTTTATGTTGAAGCGTTCGCTTCCAGTAACTGTTTGAATTTTGGCGTTTCACTCTGTTTTCTCCTATACTGACAGATGTATTTGGAACTCTAAATCAAACACGGTTTGTGCTAGCTTCTTGAAACTTGACACAGTAAAGCAGTTTCACGTTCTATCTCTATGTTCTATTTCCTCTGGATGTAGCCCTAAGCAGTGACTGGGGAAAAATACTTTCATTGACAGGGGTTGCCAAGCTTCCAGAAATTACGAGTCTCCAGAAATCTCAGCAACTATGATTTCACCCAACCTGGATGATACTTTCAGGTAATGATCAGTACACTAAGCCCACTTGGTTCGCCAAATTTCGTTCTTCTATGTTGAAGCGTTCGATTCCAGTAACAGTTTGAATTTTGGCGTTTTACTCTGTTTTCTCCTATATTGATAGATGTATTTGGAACTCTAAATCAAACACGGTTTGTGCTAGCTTCTTGAAACTTGACACAATAAAGCAGTTTCAAGTTCTATCTCTATGTTCTGTCTCCTCTTTTTGTAGCCCTAAGCAGTGACTGGGGAGAAACACTTTCATTGAAAGGGGTTGCCAAGCTTCCAAAAATTACGAGTCTCCAGAAATCTCAGCATCTATTTTTTCACCCAAACTGGATGATACTTTCAGGTAATGATGAGTACGCTAAGCCCAATGGGTTCCCAAAATTTCGTTCTTCTATGTTGAAGCGTTCGTTTCCAGTAACAGTTTGAATTTTGGCGTTTCACTCTGTTTTCTCCTATATTGATAGATGTATTTGGAACTCTAACCCAAACACGGTTTGTGCTAGCTTCTTGAAACTTGACACAGTAAAGCAGTTTCACGTTCTATCTCTATGTTCTGTTTCCTCTTGATGTAGCACTCAGCAGTGACTGAGGAGAAACACTTTCATTGAAAGGGGTTGCCAAGCTTCCCAAAATTGCGAGTCTCCAGAAATCTCAGCAACTATTTTTTCACCCAAACTGGATGATACTTTCAGGTAATGATCAGTACACTAAGCTCACTTGGTTCCCCAAATTTCGTTCTTTTATGTTGAAGCGTTCGCTTCCAGTAAGTGTTTGAATTTTGGCGTTTCACTCTGTTTTCTCCTATACTGACAGATGTATTTGGAACTCTAAATCAAACACGGTTTGTGCTAGCTTCTTGAAACTTGACACAGTAAAGCAGTTTCACGTTCTATCTCTATGTTCTGTTTCCTCTGGATGTAGCACTCAGCAGTGACTGAGGAGAAACACTTTCATTGAAAGGGGTTGCCAAGCTTCCCAAAATTGCGAGTCTCTAGAAATCTCAGCAACTATTTTTTCACCCAAAGTGGATGATACTTTCAGGTAATGATCAGTACACTAAGCTCACTTGGTTCCCCAAATTTCGTTCTTTTATGTTGAAGCGTTCGCTTCCAGTAACTGTTTGAATTTTGGCGTTTCACTCTGTTTCCTCCTATACTGACAGATGTATTTGGAACTCTAAACCAAACACGGTTTGTGCTAGCTTCTTGAAACTTGACACAGTAAAGCAGTTTCACGTTCTATCTCGATGTTCTGTTTCCTCTTGATGTAGCACTCAGCAGTGACTGAGGAGAAACACTTTCATTGAAAGGGGTTACCAAGCTTCCCAAAATTGCGAGTCTCCAGAAATTTCAGCAACTATTTTTTCACCCAAACTGGATGATACTTTCAGGTAATGATCAGTACACTAAGCTCACTTGGTTCCCCAAATTTCGTTCTTTTATGTTGAAGCGTTCGCTTCCAGTAACTGTTTGAATTTTGGCGTTTTACTCTGTTTTCTCCTATATTGATAGATGTATTTGGAACTCTAAATCAAACACGGTTTGTGCTAGCTTCTTGAAACTTGACACAATAAAGCAGTTTCAAGTTCTATCTCTATGTTCTGTCTCCTCTTGATGTAGCCCTAAGCAGTGACTGGGGAGAAACACTTTCATTGAAAGGGGTTGCCAAGCTTCCAAAAATTACGAGTCTCCAGAAATCTCAGCATCTATTTTTTCACCCAAACTGGATGATACTTTCAGGTAATGATGAGTACGCTAAGCCCACTGGGTTCCCAAAATTTCGTTCTTCTATGTTGAAGCATTCGTTTCCAGTAACAGTTTGAATTTTGGCGTTTCACTCTGTTTTCTCCTATATTGATAGATGTATTTGGAACTCTAACCCAAACACGGTTTGTGCTAGCTTCTTGAAACTTGACACAGTAAAGCAGTTTCACGTTCTATCTCTATGTTCTGTTTCGTCTTGATGTAGCACTCAGCAGTGACTGAGGAGAAACACTTTCATTGAAAGGGGTTGCCAAGCTCCCCAAAACTGCGAGTCTCCAGAAATCTCAGCAACTATTTTTTCACCCAAACTAGATGATACTTTCAGGTAATGATCAGTACACTAAGCTCACTTGGTTCCCCAAATTTCGTTCTTTTATGTTGAAGCGTTCACTTCCAGTAACTGTTTGAATTTTGGCGTTTCACTCTGTTTTCTCCTATACTGACAGATGTATTTGGAACTCTAAATCAAACACGGTTTGTGCTAGCTTCTTGAAACTTGACACAGTAAAGCAGTTTCAAGTTCTATCTCTATGTTTTCTTTCCTCTTGATGTAGCACTCAGCAGTGACTTAGGAGAAACACTTTCATTGAAAGGGGTTGCCAAGCTTCCAGAAATTACGAGTCTCCAGAAATCTCAGCAACTATGATTTCACCCAAACTGGATGATACTTTCAGGTAATGATCAGTACACTAAGCCCACTTGGTTCCCCAAATTTCGTTCTTCTATGTTGATGCGTTCGCTTCCAGTAACTGTTTGAATTTTGGCGTTTCACTCTGTTTTCTCCTATACTGACAGATGTATTTGGAACTCTAAATCAAACACGGTTTGTGCTAGCTTCTTGAAACTTGACACAGTAAAGCAGTTTCATGTTCTATCACTATGTTCTGTTTCCTCTGGATGTAGCCCTAAGAAGTGACTGGGGAAAAATTCTTTCATTGACAGAGGTTGCCAAGCTTCCAGAAATTACGAGTCTCCAGAAATCTCAGCAACTATGATTTCACCCAAACTGGATGATACTTTCAGGTAATGATCAGTACACTAAGCCCACTTGGTTCCCCAAATTTCGTTCTTCTATGTTGAAGCGTTCGTTTTCAGTAACAGTTTGAATTTTGGCGTTTCACTCTGTTTTCTCCTATATTGATAGATGTATTTGGAACTCTAACCCAAACACGGTTTGTGCTAGCTTCTTGAAACTTGACACAGTAAAGCAGTTTCACGTTCTATCTCTATGTTCTGTCTCCTCTTGATGTAGCCCTAAGCAGTGACTGGGGAGAAACACTTTCATTGAAAGGGGTTGCCAAGCTTCCAAAAATTACGCGTCTCCAGAAATCTCAGCATCTATTTTTTCACCCAAACTTGATGATACTTTCAGGTAATGATGAGTACGCTAAGCCCACTGGGTTCCCCAAATTTCGTTTTTCTATGTTGAAGCGTTCGTTTCCAGTAACAGTTTGAATTTTGGCGTTTCACTCTGTTTTCTCCTATATTGATAGATGTATTTGGAACTCTAAACCAAACACGGTTTGTGCTAGCTTCTTGAAACTTGACACAGTAAAGCAGTTTCACGTTCTATATATATGTTCTGTTTCCTCTTGATGTAGCACTCAGCAGTGACTGAGGAGAAACACTTTCATTGAAAGGGGTTGCCAAGCTTCCCAAAATTGCGAGTCTCCAGAAATCTCAGCAACTATTTCTTAACCCAAACTGGATGATACTTTCAGGTAATGATCAGTACACTAAGCCCACTTGGTTCCCCAAATTTCGTTCTTCTATGTTAAAGCGTTCGTTTCCAGTAACAGTTTGAATTTTGGCGTTTCACTCTGTTTTCTCCTATATTGATACATGTATTTGGAACTCTAAACCAAACACGGTTTGTGCTAGCTTCTTGAAACTTGACACAGTAAAGGAGTTTCACGTTCTATCTCTATGTTCTGTTTCCTCTTGATGTAGCACTCAGCAGTGACTGAGGAGAAACACTTTCATTGAAAGGGGTTGCCAAGCTTCCCAAAATTGCGAGTCTCCAGAAATCTCAGCAACTATTTTTTCACCCAAACTGGATGATACTTTCAGATAATGATCAGTACACTAAGCTCACTTGGTTCCCCAAATTTCGTTCTTTTATGTTGAAGCGTTCGCTTCCAGTAACTGTTTGAATTTTGGCGTTTCACTCTGTTTTCTCCTATACTGACAGATGTATTTGGAACTCTAAATCAAACACGGTTTGTGCTAGCTTCTTGAAACTTGACACAGTAAAGCACTTTCACGTTCTATCTCTATGTTCTGTTTCCTGTGGATGTAGCCCTAAGCAGTGACTGGGGAGAAATACTTTCATTGACAGGGGTTGCCAAGCTTCCAGAAATTACGAGTCTCCAGAAATCTCAGCAACTATGATTTCACCCAACCTGGATGATACTTTCAGGTAATGATCAGTACACTAAGCCCACTTGGTTCCCCAAATTTCGTTCTTCTATGTTGAAGCGTTCGTTTCCAGTAACAGTTTGAATTTTGGCGTTTCGCTCTGTTTTCTCCTATATTGATAGATGTATTTGGAACTCTAAACCAAACACGGTTTGTGCTAGCTTCTTGAAACTTGACACAGTAAAGCAGTTTTACGTTCTATCTCTATGTTCTGTTTCGTCTTGATGTAGCACTCAGCAGTGACTGAGGAGAAACACTTTCATTGAAAGGGGTTGCCAAGCTTCCCAAAATTGCGAGTCTCCAGAAATCTCAGCAACTATTTTTTCACCCAAACTGGATGATACTTTCAGGTAATGATCAGTACACTAAGATCACTTGGTTCCCCAAATTTCGTTCTTTTATGTTGAAGCGTTCGCTTCCAGTAACTGTTTGAATTTTGGCGTTTCACTCTGTTTCCTCCTATACTGACAGATGTATTTGGAACCCTAAATCAAACACGGTTTGTGCTAGCTTCTTGAAACTTGACACACTAAAGCAGTTTCACGTTCTATCTCTATGTTCTGTTTCCTCTTGATGTAGCACTCAGCAGTGACTGAGGAGATACACTTTCATTGAAAGGGGTTGCCAAGCTTCCCAAAATTGCGAGTCTCCAGAAATCTCAGCAACTATTTTTTCACCCAAACTGGATGATACTTTCAGGTAATGATCAGTACACTAAGCTCACTTGGTTCCCCAAATTTCGTTCTTTTATGTTGAAGCGTTCGCTTCCAGTAACTGTTTGAATTTTGGCGTTTCACTCTGTTTTCTCCTATACTGACAGATGTATTTGGAACTCTAAATCAAACACGGTTTGTGCTAGCTTCTTGAAACTTGACACAGTAAAGCAGTTTCACGTTCTATCTCTATGTTCTGTTTCCTCTGGATGTAGCACTCAGCAGTGACTGAGGAGAAACACTTTGATTGAAAGGGGTTGCCAAGCTTCCCAAAATTGCGAGTCTCTAGAAATCTCAGCAACTATTTTTTCACCCAAAGTGGATGATACTTTCAGGTAATGATCAGTACACTAAGCTCACTTGGTTCCCCAAATTTCGTTCTTTTATGTTGAAGCGTTCGCTTCCAGTAACTGTTTGAATTTTGGCGTTTCACTCTGTTTCCTCCTATACTGACAGATGTATTTGGAACTCTAAATCAAACACGGTTTGTGCTAGCTTCTTGAAACTTGACACAGTAAAGCAGTTTCACGTTCTAAATCTATGTTTTGTTTCCTCTTGATGTAGCACTCAGCGGTGACTGAGGAGAAACACTTTCATTGAAAGGGGTTGCCAAGCTTCCCAAAATTGCGAGTCTCTAGAAATCTCAGCAAAGAGTTTTTCACCCAAAGTGGATGATACTTTCAGGTAATGATCAGTACACTAAGCTCACTTGGTTACCCAAATTTCGTTCTTCTATGTTGAAGCGTTCGTTTCCAGTAACAGTTTGAATTTTGGCGTTTTACTCTGTTTTCTCCTATATTGATAGATGTATTTGGAACTCTAAATCAAACACGTTTTGTGCTAGCTTCTTGAAACTTGACACAGTAAAGCAGTTTCAAGTTCTATCTCTATGTTCTGTCTCCTCTTGATGTAGCCCTAAGCAGTGACTGGGGAGAAACACTTTCATTGAAAGGGGTTGCCAAGCTTCCAAAAATTACGAGTCTCCAGAAATCTCAGCAACTATTTTTTCACCCAAACTGGATGATACTTTCAGGTAATGATCAGTACACTAAGCTCACTTGGTTCCCCAAATTTCGTTCTTTTATGTTGAAGCGTTCGCTTCCAGTAACTGTTTGAATTTTGGCGTTTCACTCTGTTTTCTCCTATACTGACAGATGTATTTGGAACTCTAAATCAAACACGGTTTGTGCTAGCTTCTTGAAACTTGACACAGTAAAGCAGTTTCACGTTCTATCTCTATGTTCTGTTTCTTCTGGATGTAGCCCTAAGCAGTGACTGGGGAGAAATACTTTCATTGACAGGGGTTGCCAAGCTTCCAGAAATTACGAGTCTCCAGAAATCTCAGCAACTATGATTTCACCCAAACTGGATGATACTTTCAGGTAATAATCAGTACACTAAGCCCACTTGGTTCCCCAAATTTCGTTCCTCTATGTTGAAGCGTTCGTTTCCAGTAACAGTTTGAATTTTGGCGTTTCACTCTGTTTTCTCCTATATTGATAGATGTATTTGGAACTCTAAATCAAACACGGTTTGTGCTACCTTCTTCAAACTTGACACAGTAAAGCTGTTTCAAGTTCTATCTATATGTTCTCTTTCCTCTTGATGTAGCACTCAGCAGTGACTGAGGAGAAACACTTTCATTGAAAGGGGTTGCCAAGCTTCCCAAAATTGCGAGTCTCCAGAAATCTCAGCAACTATTTTTTCACCCAAGCTGGATGATACTTTCAGGTAATGATCAGTACACTAAGCTCACTTGGTTCCCCAAATTTCGTTCTTTTATGTTGAAGCGTTCGCTTCCAGTAACTGTTTGAATTTTGGCGTTTCACTCTGTTTTCTCCTATACTGACAGATGTATTTGGAACTCTAAATCAAACACGGTTTGTGCTAGCTTCTTGAAACTTGACACAGTAAAGCAGTTTCACGTTCTATCTCTATGTTCTGTTTCCTCTGGATGTAGCCGTAAGCAGTGACTGGGGAGAAATACTTTCATTGACAGGGGTTGCCAAGCTTCCAGAAATTACGAGTCTCCAGAAATCTCAGCAACTATGATTTCACCCAACCTGGATGATACTTTCAGGTAATGATCAGTACACTAAGCCCACTTGTTTCCCCAAATTTCGTTCTTCTATGTTGAAGCATTCGTTTCCAGTAACAGTTTGAATTTTGGCGTTTCGCTCTGTTTTCTCCTATATTGATAGATGTATTTGGAACTCTAAACCAAACACGGTTTGTGCTAGCTTCTTGAAACTTGACACAGTAAAGCAGTTTTACGTTCTATCTCTATGTTCTGTTTCCTCTTGATGTAGCACTCAGCAGTGACTGAGGAGAAACACTTTCATTGAAAGGGGTTGCCAAGCTTCCCAAAATTGCGTGTCTCCAGAAATCTCAGCAACTATTTTTTCACCCAAACTGGATGATACTTTCAGGTAATGATCAGTACACTAAGCTCACTTGGTTCCCCAAATTTCGTTCTTTTATGTTGAAGCGTTCGCTTCCAGTAACTGTTTGAATTTTGGCGTTTCACTCTGTTTTCTCCTATACTGACAGATGTATTTGGAACTCTAAATCAAACACGGTTTGTGCTAGCTTCTTGAAACTTGACACAGTAAAGCAGTTTCACGTTCTATCTCTATGTTCTATTTCCTCTGGATGTAGCCCTAAGCAGTGACTGGGGAAAAATACTTTCATTGACAGGGGTTGCCAAGCTTCCAGAAATTACGAGTCTCCAGAAATCTCAGCAACTATGATTTCACCCAACCTGGATGATACTTTCAGGTAATGATCAGTACACTAAGCCCACTTGGTTCGCCAAATTTCGTTCTTCTATGTTGAAGCGTTCGATTCCAGTAACAGTTTGAATTTTGGCGTTTTACTCTGTTTTCTCCTATATTGATAGATGTATTTGGAACTCTAAATCAAACACAGTTTGTGCTAGCTTCTTGAAACTTGACACAATAAAGCAGTTTCAAGTTCTATCTCTATGTTCTGTCTCCTCTTGATGTAGCCCTAAGCAGTGACTGGGGAGAAACACTTTCATTGAAAGGGGTTGCCAAGCTTCCAAAAATTACGAGTCTCCAGAAATCTCAGCATCTATTTTTTCACCCAAACTGGATGATACTTTCAGGTAATGATGAGTACGCTAAGCCCAATGGGTTCCCAAAATTTCGTTCTTCTATGTTGAAGCGTTCGTTTCCAGTAACAGTTTGAATTTTGGCGTTTCACTCTGTTTTCTCCTATATTGATAGATGTATTTGGAACTCTAACCCAAACACGGTTTGTGCTAGCTTCTTGAAACTTGACACAGTAAAGCAGTTTCACGTTCTATCTCTATGTTCTGTTTCCTCTTGATGTAGCACTCAGCAGTGACTGAGGAGAAACACTTTCATTGAAAGGGGTTGCCAAGCTCCCCAAAACTGGGAGTCTCCAGAAATCTCAGCAACTATTTTTTCACCCAAACTGGATGATACTTTCAGGTAATGATCAGTACACTAAGCCCACTTGGTTCCCCAAATTTCGTTCTTTTATGTTGAAGCGTTCACTTCCAGTAACTGTTTGAATTTTGGCGTTTCACTCTGTTTTCTCCTATACTGACAGAAGTATTTGGAACTCTAAATCAAACACGGTTTGTGCTAGCTTCTTGAAACTTGACACAGTAAAGCAGTTTCAAGTTCTATCTCTATGTTTTCTTTCCTCTTGATGTAGCACTCAGCAGTGACTTAGGAGAAACACTTTCATTGAAAGGGGTTGCCAAGCTTCCAGAAATTACGAGTCTCCAGAAATCTCAGCAACTATGATTTCAGCCAACCTGGATGATACTTTCAGGTAATGATCAGTACACTAAGCCCACTTGGTTCCCCAAATTTCGTTCTTCTATGTTGATGCGTTCGCTTCCAGTAACTGTTTGAATTTTGGCGTTTCAGTCTGTTTTCTCCTATACTGACTGATGTATTTTTGGAACTCTAAATCAAACACGGTTTGTGCTAGCTTCTTGAAACTTGACACAGTAAAGCAGTTTCACGTTCTATCACTATGTTCTGTTTCCTCTGGATGTAGCCCTAAGCAGTGACTGGGGAAAAATACTTTCATTGACAGAGGTTGCCAAGCTTCCAGAAATTACGAGTCTCCAGAAATCTCAGCAACTATGATTTCACCCAAACTGGATGATACTTTCAGGTAATGATCAGTACACTAAGCCCACTTGGTTCCCCAAATTTCGTTCTTCAATGTTGAAGCGTTCGTTTTCAGTAACAGTTTGAATTTTGGCGTTTCACTCTGTTTTCTCCCATATTGATAGATGTATTTGGAACTCTAACCCAAACACGGTTTGTGCTAGCTTCTTGAAACTTGACACAGTAAAGCAGTTTCACGTTCTATCTCTATGTTCTGTCTCCTCTTGATGTAGCCCTAAGCAGTGACTGGGGAGAAACACTTTCATTGAAAGGGGTTGCCAAGCTTCCAAAAATTACGAGTCTCCAGAAATCTCAGCATCTATTTTTTCACCCAAACTTGATGATACTTTCAGGTAATGATGAGTACGCTAAGCCCACTGGGTTCCCCAAATTTCGTTCTTCTATGTTGAAGCGTTCGTTTCCAGTAACAGTTTGAATTTTGGCGTTTCACTCTGTTTTCTCCTATATTGATAGATGTATTTGGAACTCTAAACCAAAGACGGTTTGTGCTAGCTTCTTGAAACTTGACACAGTAAAGCAGTTTCACGTTCTATATATATGTTCTGTTTCCTCTTGATGTAGCACTCAGCAGTGACTGAGGAGAAACACTTTCATTGAAAGGGGTTGCCAAGCTTCCCAAAATTGCGAGTCTCCAGAAATCTCAGCAACTATTTTTTAACCCAAACTGGATGATACTTTCAGGAAATGATCAGTACACTAAGCCCACTTGGTTCCCCAAATTTCGTTCTTCTATGTTGAAGCGTTCGTTTCCAGTAACAGTTTGAATTTTGGCGTTTCACTCTGTTTTCTCCTATACTGACAGATGTATTTGGAACTCTAAATCAAACACGGTTTGTGCTAGCTTCTTGAAACTTGACACAGTAAAGCAGTTTCACGTTCTATCTCTATGTTCTGTTTCCTCTGGATGTAGCACTCAGCAGTGACTGAGGAGAAACACTTTGATTGAAAGGGGTTGCCAAGCTTCCCAAAATTGCGAGTCTCTAGAAATCTCAGCAACTATTTTTTCACCCAAAGTGGATGATACTTTCAGGTAATGATCAGTACACTAAGCTCACTTGGTTCCCCAAATTTCGTTCTTTTATGTTGAAGCGTTCGCTTCCAGTAACTGTTTGAATTTTGGCGTTTCACTCTGTTTCCTCCTATACTGACAGATGTATTTGGAACTCTAAATCAAACACGGTTTGTGCTAGCTTCTTGAAACTTGACACAGTAAAGCAGTTTCACGTTCTATCTCTATGTTTTGTTTCCTCTTGATGTAGCACTCAGCAGTGACTGAGGAGAAACACTTTCATTGAAAGGGGTTGCCAAGCTTCCCAAAATTGCGAGTCTCTAGAAATCTCAGCAAACAGTTTTTCACCCAAAGTGGATGATACTTTCAGGTAATGATCAGTACACTAAGCTCACTTGGTTACCCAAATTTCGTTCTTCTATGTTGAAGTGTTCGTTTCCAGTAACTGTTTGAATTTTGGCGTTTCACTCTGTTTTCTCCTATACTGACAGATGTATTTGGAACTCTAAATCAAACACGGTTTGTGCTAGCTTCTTGAAACTTGACACAGTAAAGCACTTTCACGTTCTATCTCTATGTTCTGTTTCCTCTGGATGTAGCCCTAAGCAGTGACTGGGGAGAAATACTTTCATTGACAGGGGTTGCCAAGCTTCCAGAAATTACGAGTCTCCAGAAATCTCAGCAACTATGATTTCACCCAACCTGGATGATACTTTCAGGTAATGATCAGTACACTAAGCCCACTTGGTTCCCCAAATTTCGTTCTTCTATGTTGAAGCGTTCGTTTCCAGTAACAGTTTGAATTTTGGCGTTTCGCTCTGTTTTCTCCTATATTGATAGATGTATTTGGAACTCTAAACCAAACACGGTTTGTGCTAGCTTCTTGAAACTTGACACAGTAAAGCCGTTTTACGTTCTATCTCTATGTTCTGTTTCCTCTTGATGTAGCACTCAGCAGTGACTGAGGAGAAACACTTTCATTGAAAGGGGTTGCCAAGCTTCCCAAAATTGCGAGTCTCCAGAAATCTCAGCAACTATTTTTTCACCCAAACTGGATGATACTTTCAGGTAATGATCAGTACACTAAGCTCACTTGGTCCCCCAAATTTCTTTCTTTTATGTTGAAGCGTTCGCTTCCAGTAACTTTTGAATTTTGGCGTTTCACTCTGTTTTCTCCTATATTGATAGATGTATTTGGAACTCTAAACCAAACACGGTTTGTGCTAGCTTCTTGAAACTTGACACAGTAAAGCAGTTTCACGTTCTATCTCAATGTTCTGTTTCCTCTTGATGTAGCACTCAGCAGTGACTGAGGAGAAACACTTTCATTGAAAGGGGTTCCCAAGCTTCCCAAAATTGCGAGTCTCCAGAAATTTCAGCAACTATTTTTTCACCCAAACTGGATGATACTTTCAGGTAATGATCAGTACACTAAGCTCACTTGGTTCCCCAAATTTCGTTCTTTTATGTTGAAGCGTTCGCTTCCAGTAACTGTTTGAATTTTGGCGTTTCACTCTGTTTCCTCCTATACTGACAGATGTATTTGGAACTCTAAATCAAACACGGTTTGTGCTAGCTTCTTGAAACTTGACACAGTAAAGCAGTTTCACGTTCTATCTCTATGTTTTGTTTCCTCTTGATGTAGCACTCAGCGGTGACTGAGGAGAAACACTTTCATTGAAAGGGGTTGCCAAGCTTCCCAAAATTGCGAGTCTCTAGAAATCTCAGCAAAGAGTTTTTCACCCAAAGTGGATGATACTTTCAGGTAATGATCAGTACACTAAGCTCACTTGGTTACCCAAATTTCGTTCTTCTATGTTGAAGCGTTCGTTTCCAGTAACAGTTTGAATTTTGGCGTTTTACTCTGTTTTCTCCTATATTGATAGATGTATTTGGAACTCTAAATCAAACACGTTTTGTGCTAGCTTCTTGAAACTTGACACAATAAAGCAGTTTCAAGTTCTATCTCTATGTTCTGTCTCCTCTTGATGTAGCCCTAAGCAGTCACTGGGGAGAAATACTTTCATTGACAGGGGTTGCCAAGCTTCCAGAAATTACGAGTCTCCAGAAATCTCAGCAACTATGATTTCACCCAAACTGGATGATACTTTCAGGTAATAATCAGTACACTAAGCCCACTTGGTTCCCCAAATTTCGTTCCTCTATGTTGAAGCGTTCGTTTCCAGTAACAGTTTGAATTTTGGCGTTTCACTCTGTTTTCTCCTATATTGATAGATGTATTTGGAACTCTAAATCAAACACGGTTTGTGCTACCTTCTTCAAACTTGACACAGTAAAGCTGTTTCAAGTTCTATCTATATGTTCTCTTTCCTCTTGATGTAGCACTCAGCAGTGACTGAGGAGAAACACTTTCATTGAAAGGGGTTGCCAAGCTTCCCAAAATTGCGAGTCTCCAGAAATCTCAGCAACTATTTTTTCACCCAAGCTGGATGATACTTTCAGGTAATGATCAGTACACTAAGCTCACTTGGTTCCCCAAATTTCGTTCTTTTATGTTGAAGCGTTCGCTTCCAGTAACTGTTTGAATTTTGGCGTTTCACTCTGTTTTCTCCTATACTGACAGATGTATTTGGAACTCTAAATCAAACACGGTTTGTGCTAGCTTCTTGAAACTTGACACAGTAAAGCAGTTTCACGTTCTATCTCTATGTTCTGTTTCCTCTGGATGTAGCCGTAAGCAGTGACTGGGGAGAAATACTTTCATTGACAGGGGTTGCCAAGCTTCCAGAAATTACGAGTCTCCAGAAATCTCAGCAACTATGATTTCACCCAACCTGGATGATACTTTCAGGTAATGATCAGTACACTAAGCCCACTTGTTTCCCCAAATTTCGTTCTTCTATGTTGAAGCGTTCGTTTCCAGTAACAGTTTGAATTTTGGCGTTTCGCTCTGTTTTCTCCTATATTGATAGATGTATTTGGAACTCTAAACCAAACACGGTTTGTGCTAGCTTCTTGAAACTTGACACAGTAAAGCAGTTTTACGTTCTATCT
This sequence comes from Spermophilus citellus, assembly GCF_964194105.1. Classification (NCBI taxonomy): domain Eukaryota; kingdom Metazoa; phylum Chordata; class Mammalia; order Rodentia; family Sciuridae; genus Spermophilus; species Spermophilus citellus. The sequence continues at coordinate 100,419,184 of NC_138182.1, forward strand.
CTATGTTCTGTTTCCTCTTGATGTAGCACTCAGCAGTGACTGAGGAGAAACACTTTCATTGAAAGGGGTTGCCAAGCTTCCCAAAATTGCGAGTCTCCAGAAATCTCAGCAACTATTTTTTCACCCAAACTGGATGATACTTTCAGGTAATGATCAGTACACTAAGCTCACTTGGTTCCCCAAATTTCGTTCTTCTATGTTGATGCGTTCGCTTCCAGTAACTGTTTGAATTTTGGCGTTTCACTCTGTTTTCTCCTATACTGACAGATGTATTTGGAACTCTAAATCAAACACGGTTTGTGCTAGCTTCTTGAAACTTGACACAGTAAAGCAGTTTCAAGTTCTATCTCTATGTTTTATTTCCTCTGGATGTAGCCCTAAGCAGTGACTGGGGAAAAATACTTTCATTGACAGGGGTTGCCAAGCTTCCAGAAATTACGAGTCTCCAGAAATCTCAGCAACTATGATTTCACCCAACCTGGATGATACGTTCAGGAAATGATCAGTACACTAAGCCCACTTGGTTCGCCAAATTTCGTTCTTCTATGTTGAAGCGTTCGATTCCAGTAACAGTTTGAATTTTGGCGTTTTACTTTGTTTTCTCCTATATTGATAGATGTATTTGGAACTCTAAATCAAACACGGTTTGTGCTAGCTTCTTGAAACTTGACACAATAAAGCAGTTTCAAGTTCTATCTCTATGTTCTGTCTCCTCTTGATGTAGCCCTAAGCAGTGACTGGGGAGAAACACTTTCATTGAAAGGGGTTGCCAAGCTTCCAAAAATTACGAGTCTCCAGAAATCTCAGCATCTATTTTTTCACCCAAACTGGATGATACTTTCAGGTAATGATGAGTACGCTAAGCCCAATGGGTTCCCAAAATTTTGTTCTTCTATGTTGAAGCGTTCGTTTCCAGTAACAGTTTGAATTTTGGCGTTTCACTCTGTTTTCTCCTATATTGATAGATGTATTTGGAACTCTAACCCAAACACGGTTTGTGCTAGCTTCTTGAAACTTGACACAGTAAAGCAGTTTCACGTTCTATCTCTATGTTCTGTTTCCTCTTGATGTAGCACTCAGCAGTGACTGAGGAGAAACACTTTCATTGAAAGGGGTTGCCAAGCTCCCCAAAACTGGGAGTCTCCAGAAATCTCAGCAACTATTTTTTCACCCAAACTGGATGATACTTTCAGGTAATGATCAGTACACTAAGCCCACTTGGTTCCCCAAATTTCGTTCTTTTATGTTGAAGCGTTCACTTCCAGTAACTGTTTGAATTTTGGCGTTTCACTCTGTTTTCTCCTATACTGACAGAAGTATTTGGAACTCTAAATCAAACACGGTTTGTGCTAGCTTCTTGAAACTTGACACAGTAAAGCAGTTTCAAGTTCTATCTCTATGTTTTCTTTCCTCTTGATGTAGCACTCAGCAGTGACTTAGGAGAAACACTTTCATTGAAAGGGGTTGCCAAGCTTCCAGAAATTACGAGTCTCCAGAAATCTCAGCAACTATGATTTCAGCCAACCTGGATGATACTTTCAGGTAATGATCAGTACACTAAGCCCACTTGGTTCCCCAAATTTCGTTCTTCTATGTTGATGCGTTCGCTTCCAGTAACTGTTTGAATTTTGGCGTTTCAGTCTGTTTTCTCCTATACTGACAGATGTATTTGGAACTCTAAATCAAACACGGTTTGTGCTAGCTTCTTGAAACTTGACACAGTAAAGCAGTTTCACGTTCTATCACTATGTTCTGTTTCCTCTGGATGTAGCCCTAAGCAGTGACTGGGGAAAAATACTTTCATTGACAGAGGTTGCCAAGCTTCCAGAAATTACGAGTCTCCAGAAATCTCAGCAACTATGATTTCACCCAAACTGGATGATACTTTCAGGTAATGATCAGTACACTAAGCCCACTTGGTTCCCCAAATTTCGATCTTCTATGTTGAAGCGTTCGTTTTCAGTAACAGTTTGAATTTTGGCGTTTCACTCTGTTTTCTCCCATATTGATAGATGTATTTGGAACTCTAACCCAAACACGGTTTGTGCTAGCTTCTTGAAACTTGACACAGTAAAGCAGTTTCACGTTCTATCTCTATGTTCTGTCTCCTCTTGATGTAGCCCTAAGCAGTGACTGGGGAGAAACACTTTCATTGAAAGGGGTTGCCAAGCTTCCAAAAATTACGAGTCTCCAGAAATCTCAGCATCTATTTTTTCACCCAAACTTGATGATACTTTCAGGTAATGATGAGTACGCTAAGCCCACTGGGTTCCCCAAATTTCGTTGTTCTATGTTGAAGCGTTCGTTTCCAGTAACAGTTTGAATTTTGGCGTTTCACTCTGTTTTCTCCTATATTGATAGATGTATTTGGAACTCTAAACCAAAGACGGTTTGTGCTAGCTTTTTGAAACTTGACACAGTAAAGCAGTTTCACGTTCTATATATATGTTCTGTTTCCTCTTGATGTAGCACTCAGCAGTGACTGAGGAGAAACACTTTCATTGAAAGGGGTTGCCAAGCTTCCCAAAATTGCGAGTCTCCAGAAATCTCAGCAACTATTTTTTAACCCAAACTGGATGATACTTTCAGGAAATGATCAGTACACTAAGCCCACTTGGTTCCCCAAATTTCGTTCTTCTATGTTAAAGCGTTCGTTTCCAGTAACAGTTTGAATTTTGGCGTTTCACTCTGTTTTCTCCTATATTGATAGATGTATTTGGAACTCTAAACCAAACACGGTTTGTGCTAGCTTCTTGAAACTTGACACAGTAAAGCAGTTTCACGTTCTATCTCTATGTTCTGTTTCCTCTGGATGTAGCCCTAAGCAGTGACTGGGGAGAAATACTTTCATTGACAGGGGTTGCCAAGCTTCCAGAAATTACGAGTCTCCAGAAATCTCCGCAACTATGATTTCACCCAAACTGGATGATACTTTCAGGTAATAATCAGTACACTAAGCCCACTTGGTTCCCCAAATTTCGTTCTTCTATGTTGAAGCGTTCGTTTCCAGTAACAGTTTGAATTTTGGCGTTTCACTCTGTTTTCTCCTATATTGATAGATGTATTTGGAACTCTAAATCAAACACGGTTTGTGCTACCTTCTTCAAACTTGACACAGTAAAGCTGTTTCAAGTTCTATCTATATGTTCTCTTTCCTCTTGATGTAGCACTCAGCAGTGACTGAGGAGAAACACTTTCATTGAAAGGGGTTGCCAAGCTTCCCAAAATTGCGAGTCTCCAGAAATCTCAGCAACTATTTTTTCACCCAAGCTGGATGATACTTTCAGGTAATGATCAGTACACTAAGCTCACTTGGTTCCCCAAATTTCGTTCTTTTATGTTGAAGCGTTCGCTTCCAGTAACTGTTTGAATTTTGGCGTTTCACTCTGTTTTCTCCTATACTGACAGATGTATTTGGAACTCTAAATCAAACACGGTTTGCGCTAGCTTCTTGAAACTTGACACAGTAAAGCAGTTTCACGTTCTATCTCTATGTTCTGTTTCCTCTGGATGTAGCCCTAAGCAGTGACTGGGGAGAAATACTTTCATTGAGAGGGGTTGCCAAGCTTCCAGAAATTACGAGTCTCCAGAAATCTCAGCAACTATGATTTCACCCAACCTGGATGATACTTTCAGGTAATGATCAGTACACTAAGCCCACTTGGTTCCCCAAATTTCGTTCTTCTATGTTGAAGCGTTCGTTTCCAGTAACAGTTTGAATTTTGGCGTTTCGCACTGTTTTCTCCTATATTGATAGATGTATTTGGAACACTAAACCAAACACGGTTTGTGCTAGCTTCTTGAAACTTGACACAGTAAAGCAGTTTTACGTTCTATCTCTATGTTCTGTTTCCTCTTGATGTAGCACTCAGCAGTGACTGAGGAGAAACACTTTCATTGAAAGGGGTTGCCAAGCTTCCCAAAATTGCGAGTCTCCAGAAATCTCAGCAACTATTTTTTCACCCAAACTGGATGATACTTTCAGGTAATGATCAGTACACTAAGCTCACTTGGTTCCCCAAATTTCGTTCTTTTATGTTGAAGCGTTCGCTTCCAGTAACTGTTTGAATTTTGGCGTTTCACTCTGTTTTCTCCTATACTGACAGATGTATTTGGAACTCTAAATCAAACACGGTTTGTGCTAGCTTCTTGAAACTTGACACAGTAAAGCAGTTTCACGTTCTATCTCTATGTTCTATTTCCTCTGGATGTAGCCCTAAGCAGTGACTGGGGAAAAATACTTTCATTGACAGGGGTTGCCAAGCTTCCAGAAATTACGAGTCTCCAGAAATCTCAGCAACTATGATTTCACCCAACCTGGATGATACTTTCAGGTAATGATCAGTACACTAAGCCCACTTGTTTCCCCAAATTTCGTTCTTCTATGTTGAAGCGTTCGTTTCCAGTAACAGTTTGAATTTTGGCGTTTCGCTCTGTTTTCTCCTATATTGATAGATGTATTTGGAACTCTAAACCAAACACGGTTTGTGCTAGCTTCTTGAAACTTGACACAGTAAAGCAGTTTTACGTTCTATCTCTATGTTCTGTTTCCTCTTGATGTAGCACTCAGCAGTGACTGAGGAGAAACACTTTCATTGAAAGGGGTTGCCAAGCTCCCCAAAACTGCGAGTCTCCAGAAATCTCAGCAACTATTTTTTCACCCAAACTGGATGATACTTTCAGGTAATGATCAGTACACTAAGCCCACTTGGTTCCCCAAATTTCGTTCTTTTATGTTGAAGCGTTCACTTCCAGTAACTGTTTGAATTTTGGCGTTTCACTCTGTTTTCTCCTATACTGACAGATGTATTTGGAACTCTAAATAAAACACGGTTTGTGCTAGCTTCTTGAAACTTGACACAGTAAAGCAGTTTCAAGTTCTATCTCTATGTTTTCTTTCCTCTTGATGTAGCACTCAGCAGTGACTTAGGAGAAACACTTTCATTGAAAGGGGATGCCAAGCTTCCAGAAATTACGAGTCTCCAGAAATCTCAGCAACTATGATTTCAGCCAACCTGGATGATACTTTCAGGTAATGATCAGTACACTAAGCCCACTTGGTTCCCCAAATTTCGTTCTTCTATGTTGATGCGTTCGCTTCCAGTAACTGTTTGAATTTTGGCGTTTCACTCTGTTTTCTCCTATACTGACAGATGTATTTGAAACTCTAAATCAAACACGGTTTGTGCTAGCTTCTTGAAACTTGACACAGTAAAGCAGTTTCACGTTCTATCACTATGTTCTGTTTCCTCTGGATGTAGCCCTAAGCAGTGACTGGGGAAAAATACTTTCATTGACAGAGGTTGCCAAGCTTCCAGAAATTACGAGTCTCCAGAAATCTCAGCAACTATGATTTCACCCAAACTGGATGATACATTCAGGTAATGATCAGTACACTAAGCCCACTTGGTTCCCCAAATTTCGTTCTTCTATGTTGAAGCGTTCGTTTTCAGTAACAGTTTGAATTTTGGCGTTTCACTCTGTTTTCTCCTATATTGATAGATGTATTTGGAACTCTAACCCAAACACGGTTTGTGCTAGCTTCTTGAAACTTGACACAGTAAAGCAGACTCACGTTCTATCTCTATGTTCTGTCTCCTCTTGATGTAGCCCTAAGCAGTGACTGGGGAGAAACACTTTCATTGAAAGGGGTTGCCAAGCTTCCAAAAATTACGAGTCTCCAGAAATCTCAGCATCTATTTTTTCACCCAAACTTGATGATACTTTCAGGTAATGATGAGTACGCTAAGCCCACTGGGTTCCCCAAATTTCGTTGTTCTATGTTGAAGCGTTCGTTTCCAGTAACAGTTTGAATTTTGGCGTTTCACTCTGTTTTCTCCTATATTGATAGATGTATTTGGAACTCTAAACCAAACACGGTTTGTGCTAGCTTCTTGAAACTTGACACAGTAAAGCAGTTTCACGTTCTATATATATGTTCTGTTTCCTCTTGATGTAGCACTCAGCAGTGACTGAGGAGAAACACTTTCATTGAAAGGGGTTGCCAAGCTTCCCAAAATTGCGAGTCTCCAGAAATCTCAGCAACTATTTTTTAACCCAAACTGGATGATACTTTCAGGTAATGATCAGTACACTAAGCCCACTTGGTTCCCCAAATTTCGTTCTTCTATGTTAAAGCGTTCGTTTCCAGTAACAGTTTGAATTTTGGCGTTTCACTCTGTTTTCTCCTATATTGATAGATGTATTTGGCTCTAAACCAAACACGGTTTGTGCTAGCTTCTTGAAACTTGACACAGTAAAGCAGTTTCACGTTCTATCTCTATGTTCTGTTTCCTCTTGATGTAGCACTCAGCAGTGACTGAGGAGAAACACTTTCATTGAAAGGGGTTGCCAAGCTTCCCAAAATTGCGAGTCTCCAGAAATCTCAGCAACTATTTTTTAAACCAAACTGGATGATACTTTCAGGTAATGATCAGTACACTAAGCTCACTTGGTTCCCCAAATTTCGTTCTTTTATGTTGAATCGTTCGCTTCCAGTAACTGTTTGAATTTTGGCGTTTCACTCTGTTTTCTCCTATACTGACAGATGTATTTGGAACTCTAAATCAAACACGGTTTGTGCTAGCTTCTTGAAACTTGACACAGTAAAGCACTTTCACGTTCTATCTCTATTTTCTGTTTCCTCTGGATGTAGCCCTAAGCAGTGACTGGGGAGAAATACTTTCATTGACAGGGGTTGCCAAGCTTCCAGAAATTACGAGTCTCCAGAAATCTCAGCAACTATGATTTCACCCAAACTGGATGATACTTTCAGGTAATGATCAGTACACTAAGCCCACTTGGTTCCCCAAATTTCGTTCTTCTATGTTGAAGCGTTCGTTTCCAGTAACAGTTTGAATTTTGGCGTTTCGCTCTGTTTTCTCCTATATTGATAGATGTATTTGGAACTCTAAACCAAACACGGTTTGTGCTAGCTTCTTGAAACTTGACACAGTAAAGCAGTTTTACGTTCTATCTCTATGTTCTGTTTCCTCTTGATGTAGCACTCAGCAGTGACTGAGGAGAAACACTTTCATTGAAAGGGGTTGCCAAGCTTCCCAAAATTGCGAGTCTCCAGAAATCTCAGCAACTATTTTTTCACCCAAACTGGATGATACTTTCAGGTAATGATCAGTACACTAAGCTCACTTGGTTCCCCAAATTTCGTTCTTTTATGTTGAAGCGTTCGCTTCCAGTAACTGTTTGAATTTTGGCGTTTCACTCTGTTTTCTCCTATACTGACAGATGTATTTGGAACTCTAAATCAAACACGGTTTGTGCTAGCTTCTTGAAACTTGACACAGTAAAGCACTTTCACGTTCTATCTCTATTTTCTGTTTCCTCTGGATGTAGCCCTAAGCAGTGACTGGGGAGAAATACTTTCATTGACAGGGGTTGCCAAGCTTCCAGAAATTACGAGTCTCCAGAAATCTCAGCAAATATGATTTCACCCAAACTGGATGATACTTTCAGGTAATGATCAGTACACTAAGCCCACTTGGTTCCCCAAATTTCGTTCTTCTATGTTGAAGCGTTCGTTTCCAGTAACAGTTTGAATTTTGGCGTTTCGCTCTGTTTTCTCCTATATTGATAGATGTATTTGGAACTCTAAACCAAACACGGTTTGTGCTAGCTTCTTGAAACTTGACACAGTAAAGCAGTTTTACGTTCTATCTCTATGTTCTGTTTCCTCTTGATGTAGCACTCAGCAGTGACTGAGGAGAAACACTTTCATTGAAAGGGGTTGCCAAGCTTCCCAAAATTGCGAGTCTCCAGAAATCTCAGCAACTATTTTTTCACCCAAACTGGATGATACTTTCAGGTAATGATCAGTACACTAAGCTCACTTGGTTCCCCAAATTTCGTTCTTTTATGTTGAAGCGTTCGCTTCCAGTAACTGTTTGAATTTTGGCGTTTCACTCTGTTTTCTCCTATACTGACAGATGTATTTGGAACTCTAAATCAAACACGGTTTGTGCTAGCTTCTTGAAACTTGACACAGTAAAGCAGTTTCACGTTCTATCTCTATGTTCTATTTCCTCTGGATGTAGCCCTAAGCAGTGACTGGGGAAAAATACTTTCATTGACAGGGGTTGCCAAGCTTCCAGAAATTACGAGTCTCCAGAAATCTCAGCAACTATGATTTCACCCAACCTGGATGATACTTTCAGGTAATGATCAGTACACTAAGCCCACTTGTTTCCCCAAATTTCGTTCTTCTATGTTGAAGCGTTCGTTTCCAGTAACAGTTTGAATTTTGGCGTTTCGCTCTGTTTTCTCCTATATTGATAGATGTATTTGGAACTCTAAACCAAACACGGTTTGTGCTAGCTTCTTGAAACTTGACACAGTAAAGCAGTTTTACGTTCTATCTCTATGTTCTGTTTCCTCTTGATGTAGCACTCAGCAGTGACTGAGGAGAAACACTTTCATTGAAAGGGGTTGCCAAGCTTCCCAAAATTGCGAGTCTCCAGAAATCTCAGCAACTATTTTTTAAACCAAACTGGATGATACTTTCAGGTAATGATCAGTACACTAAGCTCACTTGGTTCCCCAAATTTCGTTCTTTTATGTTGAAGCGTTCGCTTCCAGTAACTGTTTGAATTTTGGCGTTTCACTCTGTTTTCTCCTATACTGACAGATGTATTTGGAACTCTAAATCAAACACGGTTTGTGCTAGCTTCTTGAAACTTGACACAGTAAAGCAGTTTCACGTTCTATCTCTATGTTCTATTTCCTCTGGATGTAGCCCTAAGCAGTGACTGGGGAAAAATACTTTCATTGACAGGGGTTGCCAAGCTTCCAGAAATTACGAGTCTCCAGAAATCTCAGCAACTATGATTTCACCCAACCTGGATGATACTTTCAGGTAATGATCAGTACACTAAGCCCACTTGGTTCGCCAAATTTCGTTCTTCTATGTTGAAGCGTTCGATTCCAGTAACAGTTTGAATTTTGGCGTTTTACTCTGTTTTCTCCTATATTGATAGATGTATTTGGAACACTAAATCAAACACGGTTTGTGCTAGCTTCTTGAAACTTGACACAATAAAGCAGTTTCAAGTTCTATCTCTATGTTCTGTCTCCTCTTGATGTAGCCCTAAGCAGTGACTGGGGAGAAACACGTTCATTGAAAGGGGTTGCCAAGCTTCCAAAAATTACGAGTCTCCAGAAATCTCAGCATCTATTTTTTCACCAAACTGGATGATACTTTCAGGTAATGATGAGTACGCTAAGCCCAATGGGTTCCCAAAATTTCGTTCTTCTATGTTGAAGCATTCATTTCCAGTAACAGTTTGAATTTTGGCGTTTCACTCTGTTTTCTCCTATATTGATAGATGTATTTGGAACTCTAACCCAAACACGGTTTGTGCTAGCTTCTTGAAACTTGACACAGTAAAGCAGTTTCATGTTCTATCTCTATGTTCTGTTTCCTCTTGATGTAGCACTCAGCAGTGACTGAGGAGAAACACTTTCATTGAAAGGGGTTGCCAAGCTCCCCAAAACTGCGAGTCTCCAGAAATCTCAGCAACTATTTTTTCACCCAAACTGGATGATACTTTCAGGTAATGATCAGTACACTAAGCCCACTTGGTTCCCCAAATTTCGTTCTTTTATGTTGAAGCGTTCACTTCCAGTAACTGTTTGAATTTTGGCGTTTCACTCTGTTTTCTCCTATACTGACAGAAGTATTTGGAACTCTAAATCAAACACGGTTTGTGCTAGCTTCTTGAAACTTGACACAGTAAAGCAGTTTCAAGTTCTGTCTCTATGTTTTCTTTCCTCTTGATGTAGCACTCAGCAGTGACTTAGGAGAAACACTTTCATTGAAAGGGGTTGCCAAGCTTCCAGAAATTACGAGTCTCCAGAAATCTCAGCAACTATGATTTCAGCCAACCTGGATGATACTTTCAGGTAATGATCAGTACACTAAGCCCACTTGGTTCCCCAAATTTCGTTCTTCTATGTTGATGCGTTCGCTTCCAGTAACTGTTTGAATTTTGGCGTTTCACTCTGTTTTCTCCTATATTGATAGATGTATTTGGAACTCTAAATCAAACACGGTTTGTGCTACCTTCTTCAAACTTGACACAGTAAAGCAGTTTCAAGTTCTAGCTCTATGTTCTGTTTCCTCTTTGATGTAGCACTCAGCAGTGACTGAGGAGAAACACTGTCATTGAAAGGGGTTGCCAAGCTTCCCAAAATTGCGAGTCTGCAGAAATCTCAGGAACTATTTTTTCACCCAAACTGGATGATACTTTCAGGTAATGATCAGTACACTAAGCTTCTTGGTTCCCCAAATTTCGTTGTTTTATGTTGAAGCGTTCGCTTCCAGTAACTTTTGAATTTTGGCGTTTCACTGTGTTTTCTCCTATATTGATAGATGTATTTGGAACTCTAAACCAAACACGGTTTGTGCTAGCTTCTTGAAACTTGACACAGTAAAGCAGTTTCACGTTCTATCTCTATGTTCTGTTTCCTCTTGATGTAGCACTCAGCAGTGACTGAGGAGAAACACTTTCATTGAAAGGGGTTGCCAAGCTTCCCAAAATTGCGAGTCTCCAGAAATCTCAGCAACTATTTTTTCACCCAAACTGGATGATACTTTCAGGTAATGATCAGTACACTAAGCTCACTTGGTTCCCCAAATTTCGTTCTTTTATGTTGAAGCGTTCGCTTCCAGTAACTGTTTGAATTTTGGCGTTTCACTCTGTTTTCTCCTATACTGACAGATGTATTTGGAACTCTAAATCAAACACGGTTTGTGCTAGCTTCTTGAAACTTGACACAGTAAAACAGTTTCACGTTCTATCTCTATGTTCTGTTTTCTCTGGATGTAGCACTCAGCAGTGACTGAGGAGAAACACTTTCATTGACAGGGGTTGCCAAGCTTCCCAAAATTGCGAGTCTCTAGAAATCTCAGCAACTATTTTTTCACCCAAAGTGGATGATACTTTCAGGTAATGATCAGTACACTAAGCTCACTTGGTTCCCCAAATTTCGTTCTTTTATGTTGAAGCGTTCGCTTCCAGTAACTGTTTGAATTTTGGCGTTTCACTCTGTTTCCTCCTATACTGACAGATGTATTTGGAACTCTAAATCAAACACGGTTTGTGCTAGCTTCTTGAAACTTGACACACTAAAGCAGTTTCACGTTCTATGTCTATGTTCTGTTTCCTCTTGATGTAGCACTCAGCAGTGACTGAGGAGAAACACTTTCATTGAAAGGGGTTGCCAAGCTTCCCAAAATTGCGAGTCTCCAGAAATCTCAGCAACTATTTTTTCACCCAAACTGGATGATACTTTCAGGTAATGATCAGTACACTAAGCTCACTTGGTTCCCCAAATTTCGTTCTTTTATGTTGAAGCGTTCGCTTCCAGTAACTGTTTGAATTTTGGCGTTTCACTCTGTTTTCTCCTATACTGACAGATGTATTTGGAACTCTAAATCAAACACGGTTTGTGCTAGCTTCTTGAAACTTGACACACTAAAGCAGTTTCACGTTCTATCTCTATGTTCTGTTTCCTCTGGATGTAGCACTCAGCAGTGACTGAGGAGAAACCATTTCATTGAAAGGGGTTGCCAAGCTTCCCAAAATTGCGAGTCTCTAGAAATCTCAGCAACTATTTTTTCACCCAAAGTGGATGATACTTTCAGGTAATGATCAGTACACTAAGCTCACTTGGTTCCCCAAATTTCGTTCTTTTATGTTGAAGCGTTCGCTTCCAGTAACTGTTTGAATTTTGGCGTTTCACTCAGTTTCCTCCTATACTGACAGATGTATTTGGAACTCTAAATCAAACACGGTTTGTGCTAGCTTCTTGAAACTTGACACAGTAAAGCAGTTTAACGTTCTATCTCTATGTTTTGTTTCCTCTTGATGTAGCACTCAGCAGTGACTGAGGAGAAACACTTTCATTGAAAGGGGTTGCCAAGCTTCCCAAAATTGCGAGTCTCTAGAAATCTCAGCAAACAGTTTTTCACCCAAAGTGGATGATACTTTCAGGTAATGATCAGTACACTAAGCTCACTTGGTTACCCAAATTTCGTTCTTCTATGTTGAAGCGTTCGTTTCCAGTAACAGTTTGAATTTTGGCGTTTCGCTCTGTTTTCTCCTATATTGATAGATGTATTTGGAACTCTAAACCAAACACGGTTTGTGCTAGCTTCTTGAAACTTGACACAGTAAAGCAGTTTTACGTTCTATCTCTATGTTCTGTTTCCTCTTGATGTAGCACTCAGCAGTGACTGAGGAGAAACACTTTCATTGAAAGGGGTTGCCAAGCTTCCCAAAATTGCGAGTCTCCAGAAATCTCAGCAACTATTTTTTCACCCAAACTGGATGATACTTTCAGGTAATGATCAGTACACTAAGCTCACTTGGTTCCCCAAATTTCGTTCTTTTATGTTGAAGCGTTCGCTTCCAGTAACTGTTTGAATTTTGGCGTTTCACTCTGTTTTCTCCTATACTGACAGATGTATTTGGAACTCTAAATCAAACACGGTTTGTGCTAGCTTCTTGAAACTTGACACAGTAAAGCAGTTTCACGTTCTATCTCTATGTTCTATTTCCTCTGGATGTAGCCCTAAGCAGTGACTGGGGAAAAATACTTTCATTGACAGGGGTTGCCAAGCTTCCAGAAATTACGAGTCTCCAGAAATCTCAGCAACTATGATTTCACCCAACCTGGATGATACTTTCAGGTAATGATCAGTACACTAAGCCCACTTGTTTCCCCAAATTTCGTTCTTCTATGTTGAAGCGTTCGTTTCCAGTAACAGTTTGAATTTTGGCGTTTCGCTCTGTTTTCTCCTATATTGATAGATGTATTTGGAACTCTAAACCAAACACGGTTTGTGCTAGCTTCTTGAAACTTGACACAGTAAAGCAGTTTTACGTTCTATCTCTATGTTCTGTTTCCTCTTGATGTAGCACTCAGCAGTGACTGAGGAGAAACACTTTCATTGAAAGGGGTTGCCAAGCTTCCCAAAATTGCGAGTCTCCAGAAATCTCAGCAACTATTTTTTAAACCAAACTGGATGATACTTTCAGGTAATGATCAGTACACTAAGCTCACTTGGTTCCCCAAATTTCGTTCTTTTATGTTGAAGCGTTCGCTTCCAGTAACTGTTTGAATTTTGGCGTTTCACTCTGTTTTCTCCTATACTGACAGATGTATTTGGAACTCTAAATCAAACACGGTTTGTGCTAGCTTCTTGAAACTTGACACAGTAAAGCAGTTTCACGTTCTATCTCTATGTTCTATTTCCTCTGGATGTAGCCCTAAGCAGTGACTGGGGAAAAATACTTTCATTGACAGGGGTTGCCAAGCTTCCAGAAATTACGAGTCTCCAGAAATCTCAGCAACTATGATTTCACCCAACCTGGATGATACTTTCAGGTAATGATCAGTACACTAAGCCCACTTGGTTCGCCAAATTTCGTTCTTCTATGTTGAAGCGTTCGATTCCAGTAACAGTTTGAATTTTGGCGTTTTACTCTGTTTTCTCCTATATTGATAGATGTATTTGGAACACTAAATCAAACACGGTTTGTGCTAGCTTCTTGAAACTTGACACAATAAAGCAGTTTCAAGTTCTATCTCTATGTTCTGTCTCCTCTTGATGTAGCCCTAAGCAGTGACTGGGGAGAAACACGTTCATTGAAAGGGGTTGCCAAGCTTCCAAAAATTACGAGTCTCCAGAAATCTCAGCATCTATTTTTTCACCAAACTGGATGATACTTTCAGGTAATGATGAGTACGCTAAGCCCAATGGGTTCCCAAAATTTCGTTCTTCTATGTTGAAGCATTCATTTCCAGTAACAGTTTGAATTTTGGCGTTTCACTCTGTTTTCTCCTATATTGATAGATGTATTTGGAACTCTAACCCAAACACGGTTTGTGCTAGCTTCTTGAAACTTGACACAGTAAAGCAGTTTCATGTTCTATCTCTATGTTCTGTTTCCTCTTGATGTAGCACTCAGCAGTGACTGAGGAGAAACACTTTCATTGAAAGGGGTTGCCAAGCTCCCCAAAACTGCGAGTCTCCAGAAATCTCAGCAACTATTTTTTCACCCAAACTGGATGATACTTTCAGGTAATGATCAGTACACTAAGCCCACTTGGTTCCCCAAATTTCGTTCTTTTATGTTGAAGCGTTCACTTCCAGTAACTGTTTGAATTTTGGCGTTTCACTCTGTTTTCTCCTATACTGACAGAAGTATTTGGAACTCTAAATCAAACACGGTTTGTGCTAGCTTCTTGAAACTTGACACAGTAAAGCAGTTTCAAGTTCTGTCTCTATGTTTTCTTTCCTCTTGATGTAGCACTCAGCAGTGACTTAGGAGAAACACTTTCATTGAAAGGGGTTGCCAAGCTTCCAGAAATTACGAGTCTCCAGAAATCTCAGCAACTATGATTTCAGCCAACCTGGATGATACTTTCAGGTAATGATCAGTACACTAAGCCCACTTGGTTCCCCAAATTTCGTTCTTCTATGTTGATGCGTTCGCTTCCAGTAACTGTTTGAATTTTGGCGTTTCACTCTGTTTTCTCCTATATTGATAGATGTATTTGGAACTCTAAATCAAACACGGTTTGTGCTACCTTCTTCAAACTTGACACAGTAAAGCAGTTTCAAGTTCTAGCTCTATGTTCTGTTTCCTCTTTGATGTAGCACTCAGCAGTGACTGAGGAGAAACACTGTCATTGAAAGGGGTTGCCAAGCTTCCCAAAATTGCGAGTCTGCAGAAATCTCAGGAACTATTTTTTCACCCAAACTGGATGATACTTTCAGGTAATGATCAGTACACTAAGCTTCTTGGTTCCCCAAATTTCGTTGTTTTATGTTGAAGCGTTCGCTTCCAGTAACTTTTGAATTTTGGCGTTTCACTGTGTTTTCTCCTATATTGATAGATGTATTTGGAACTCTAAACCAAACACGGTTTGTGCTAGCTTCTTGAAACTTGACACAGTAAAGCAGTTTCACGTTCTATCTCTATGTTCTGTTTCCTCTTGATGTAGCACTCAGCAGTGACTGAGGAGAAACACTTTCATTGAAAGGGGTTGCCAAGCTTCCCAAAATTGCGAGTCTCCAGAAATCTCAGCAACTATTTTTTCACCCAAACTGGATGATACTTTCAGGTAATGATCAGTACACTAAGCTCACTTGGTTCCCCAAATTTCGTTCTTTTATGTTGAAGCGTTCGCTTCCAGTAACTGTTTGAATTTTGGCGTTTCACTCTGTTTTCTCCTATACTGACAGATGTATTTGGAACTCTAAATCAAACACGGTTTGTGCTAGCTTCTTGAAACTTGACACAGTAAAACAGTTTCACGTTCTATCTCTATGTTCTGTTTTCTCTGGATGTAGCACTCAGCAGTGACTGAGGAGAAACACTTTCATTGACAGGGGTTGCCAAGCTTCCCAAAATTGCGAGTCTCTAGAAATCTCAGCAACTATTTTTTCACCCAAAGTGGATGATACTTTCAGGTAATGATCAGTACACTAAGCTCACTTGGTTCCCCAAATTTCGTTCTTTTATGTTGAAGCGTTCGCTTCCAGTAACTGTTTGAATTTTGGCGTTTCACTCTGTTTCCTCCTATACTGACAGATGTATTTGGAACTCTAAATCAAACACGGTTTGTGCTAGCTTCTTGAAACTTGACACACTAAAGCAGTTTCACGTTCTATGTCTATGTTCTGTTTCCTCTTGATGTAGCACTCAGCAGTGACTGAGGAGAAACACTTTCATTGAAAGGGGTTGCCAAGCTTCCCAAAATTGCGAGTCTCCAGAAATCTCAGCAACTATTTTTTCACCCAAACTGGATGATACTTTCAGGTAATGATCAGTACACTAAGCTCACTTGGTTCCCCAAATTTCGTTCTTTTATGTTGAAGCGTTCGCTTCCAGTAACTGTTTGAATTTTGGCATTTCACTCTGTTTTCTCCTATACTGACAGATGTATTTGGAACTCTAAATCAAACACGGTTTGTGCTAGCTTCTTGAAACTTGACACACTAAAGCAGTTTCACGTTCTATCTCTATGTTCTGTTTCCTCTGGATGTAGCACTCAGCAGTGACTGAGGAGAAACCATTTCATTGAAAGGGGTTGCCAAGCTTCCCAAAATTGCGAGTCTCTAGAAATCTCAGCAACTATTTTTTCACCCAAAGTGGATGATACTTTCAGGTAATGATCAGTACACTAAGCTCACTTGGTTCCCCAAATTTCGTTCTTTTATGTTGAAGCGTTCGCTTCCAGTAACTGTTTGAATTTTGGCGTTTCACTCAGTTTCCTCCTATACTGACAGATGTATTTGGAACTCTAAATCAAACACGGTTTGTGCTAGCTTCTTGAAACTTGACACAGTAAAGCAGTTTAACGTTCTATCTCTATGTTTTGTTTCCTCTTGATGTAGCACTCAGCAGTGACTGAGGAGAAACACTTTCATTGAAAGGGGTTGCCAAGCTTCCCAAAATTGCGAGTCTCTAGAAATCTCAGCAAACAGTTTTTCACCCAAAGTGGATGATACTTTCAGGTAATGATCAGTACACTAAGCTCACTTGGTTACCCAAATTTCGTTCTTCTATGTTGAAGCGTTCGTTTCCAGTAACTGTTTGAATTTTGGCGTTTCACTCTGTTTTCTCCTATACTGACAGATGTATTTGGAACTCTAAATCAAACACGGTTTGTGCTAGGTTCTTGAAACTTGACACAGTAAAGCCGTTTCACGTTCTATCTCTATGTTCTGTTTCCTCTGGATGTAGCCGTAAGCAGTGACTGGGGAGAAATACTTTCATTGACAGGGGTTGCCAAGCTTCCAGAAATTACGAGTCTCCAGAAATCTCAGCAACTATGATTTCACCCAACCTGGATGATACTTTCAGGTAATGATCAGTACACTAAGCCCACTGGGTTCCCAAAATTTCGTTCTTCTATGTTGAAGCGTTCGTTTCCAGTAACAGTTTGAATTTTGGCGTTTCACTCTGTTTTCTCCTATATTGATAGATGTATTTGGAACTCTAAAGCAAACACGGTTTGTGCTAGCTTCTTGAAACTTGACACAGTAAAGCAGTTTCACGTTCTATCTCTATGTTCTGTTTCCTCTTGATGTAGCACTCAGCAGTGACTGAGGAGAAACACTTTCATTGAAAGGGGTTGCCAAGCTCCCCAAAACTGCGAGTCTCCAGAAATCTCAGCAACTATTTTTTCACCCAAACTGGATGATACTTTCAGGTAATGATCAGTACACTAAGCTCACTTGGTTCCCCAAATTTCGTTCTTCTATGTTGATCCGTTCGCTTCCAGTAACTGTATGAATTTTGGCGTTTCACTCTGTTTTCTCCTATACTGACAGATGTATTTGGAACTCTAAATCAAACACGGTTTGTGCTAGCTTCTTGAAACTTGACACAGTAAAGCAGTTTCACGTTCTATCTCTATGTTCTGTTTCCTCTGGATGTAGCCCTAAGCAGTGACTGGCGAAAAATACTTTCATTGACAGAGGTTGCCAAGCTTCCAGAAATTACGAGTCTCCAGAAATCTCAGCAACTATGATTTCACCCAAACTGGATGATACTTTCAGGTAATGATCAGTACACTAAGCCCACTTGGTTCCCCAAATTTCGTTCTTCTATGTTGAAGCGTTCGTTTCCAGTAACAGTTTGAATTTTGGCGTTTCACTCTGTTTTCTCCTATATTGATAGATGTATTTGGAAATCTAACCCAAACACGGTTTGTGCTAGCTTCTTGAAACTTGACACAGTAAAGCACTTTCACGTTCTATCTCTATGTTCTGTCTCCTCTTGATGTAGCCCTAAGCAGTGACTGGGGAGAAACACTTTCATTGAAAGGGGTTGCCAAGCTTCCAAAAATTATGAGTCTCCAGAAATCTCAGCATCTATTTTTTCACCCAAACTTGATGATACTTTCAGGTAATGATGAGTACGCTAAGCCCACTGGGTTCCCCAAATTTCGTTCTTCTATGTTGAAGTGTTCGTTTCCAGTAACAGTTTGAATTTTGGCGTTTCACTCTGTTTTCTCCTATATTGATAGATGTATTTGGAACTCTAAACCAAACACGGTTTGTGCTAGCTTCTTGAAACTTGACACAGTAAAGCAGTTTCAAGTTCTATCTCTATGTTTTCTTTCCTCTTGATGTAGCACTCAGCAGTGACTGAGGAGAAACACTTTCTTTGAAAAGGGTTGCCTGCATCCAGAAATTACGAGTCTCCAGAAATTTCAGCAACTATGATTTCACCCAAACTGGATGATACATTCAGGTAATGATCAGTACACTAAGCCCACTTGGATCCCCAAATTTCGTTCTTCTATGTTGATGCGTTCGCTTCCAGTAACTGTTTGAATTTTGGCGTTTCACTCTGTTTTCTCCCATACTGACAGATGTATTTGGAACTCTAAATCAAACACGGTTTGTGCTAGCTTCTTGAAACTTGACACAGTAAAGCAGTTTCACGTTCTATCTCTATGTTCTGTTTCCTCTGGATGTAGCCCTAAGCAGTGACTGAGGAGAAAGACTTTCATTGAAAGGGGTTGCCAAGCTTCCCAAAATTGCGAGTCTCCAGAAATCTCAGCAACTATTTTTTCACCCAAACTGGATGATACTTTCAGGTAATGATCAGTACACTAAGCTCACTTGGTTCCCCAAATTTCGTTCTTTTATGTTGAAGCGTTCGCTTCCAGTAACTGTTTGAATTTTGGCGTTTCACTCTGTTTTCTCCTATACTGACAGATGTATTTGGAACTCTAAATCAAACACGGTTTGTGCTAGCTTCTTGAAACTTGACAGTAAAGCAGTTTCACGTTCTATCTCTATGTTCTATTTCCTCTGGATGTAGCCCTAAGCAGTGACTGGGGAAAAATACTTTCAATTACAGGGGTTGCCAAGCTTCCAGAAATTACGAGTCTCCAGAAATCTCAGCAACTATGATTTCACCCAACCTGGATGATACTTTCAGGTAATGATCCGTACACTAAGCCCACTTGGTTCCCCAAATTTCGTTCTTCTATGTTGAAGCGTTCGTTTCCAGTAAGAGTTTGAATTTTGGCGTTTCACTCTATTTTCTTCTATATTGATAGATGTATTTGGAACTCTAAATCAAACACGGTTTGTGCTACCTTCTTCAAACTTGACACAGTAAAGCAGTTTCAAGTTCTAGCTCTATGTTCTGTTTCCTCTTGATGTAGCACTCAGCAGTGACTGAGGAGAAACACTTTCATTGAAAGGGGTTGCCAAGCTTCCCAAAATTGCGAGTCTCCAGAAATCTCAGCAACTATTTTTTAACCCAAACTGGATGATACTTTCAGGTAATGATCAGTACACTAAGCTCACTTGGTTCCCCAAATTTCGTTCTTTTATGTTGAAGCGTTCGCTTCCAGTAACTGTGTGAATTTTGGCGTTTCACTCTGTTTTCTCCTATATTGATAGATGTATTTGGAACTCTAAACCAAACACGGTTTGTGCTAGCTTCTTGAAACTTGACACAATAAAGCAGTTTCACGTTCTATCTCTATGTTCTGTTTCCTCTTGATGTAGCACTCAGCAGTGACTGAGGAGAAACACTTTCATTGAAAGGGGTTGCCAAGCTTCCCAAAATTGCGAGTCTCCAGAAATCTCAGCAACTATTTTTTCACCCAAACTGGATGATACTTTCAGGTAATGATCAGTACACTAAGCTCACTTGGTTCCCCAAATTTCGTTCTTTTATGTTGAAGCGTTCGCTTCCAGTAACTGTTTGAATTTTGGCGTTTCACTCTGTTTTCTCCTATATTGACAGATGTATTTGGAACTCTAAATCAAACACGGTTTGTGCTAGCTTCTTGAAACTTGACACAGTAAAGCAGTTTCACGTTCTATCTCTATGTTCTGTGTCCTCTGGATGTAGCACTCAGCGGTGACTGAGGAGAAACACTTTCATTGAAAGGGGTTGCCAACCTTCCCAAAATTGCGAGTCTCTAGAAATCTCAGCAACTATTTTTTCACCCAAAGTGGATGATACTTTCAGGTAATGATCAGTACACTAAGCTCACTTGGTTCCCCAAATTTCGTTCTTTTATGTTGAAGCGTTCGCTTCCAGTAACTGTTTGAATTTTGGCGTTTCACTCTGTTTCCTCCTATACTGACAGATGTATTTGGAACTCTAAATCAAAAACGGTTTGTGCTAGCTTCATGAAACTTGACACAGTAAAGCAGTTTCACATTCTATCTCTATGTTTTGTTTCCTCTTGATGTAGCACTCAGCAGTGACTGAGGAGAAACACTTTCATTGGAAGGGGTTGCCAAGCTTCCCAAAATTGCGAGTCTCTAGAAATCTCAGCATACAGTTTTTCACCCAAAGTGGATGATACTTTCAGGTAATGATCAGTACACTAAGCTCACTTGGTTACCCAAATTTCGTTCTTCTATGTTGAAGCGTTCATTTCCAGTAACAGTTTGAATTTTGGCGTTTTACTCTGTTTTCTCCTATATTGATAGATGTATTTGGAACTCTAAATCAAACACGGTTTGTGCTAGCTTCTTGAAACTTGACACAATAAAGCAGTTTCAAGTTCTATCTCTATGTTCTGTCTCCTCTTGATGTAGCCCTAAGCAGTGACAGGGGAGAAACACTTTCATTGAAAGGGGTTGCCAAGCTTCCAAAAATTACGAGTCTCCAGAAATCTCAGCAACTATTTTTTCACCCAAACTGGATGATACTTTCAGGTAATGATCAGTACACTAAGCTCACTTGGTTCCCCAAATTTCGTTCTTTTATGTTGAAGCGTTCGCTTCCAGTAACTGTTTGAATTTTGGCGTTTCACTCTGTTTTCTCCTATACTGACAGATGTATTTGGAACTCTAAATCAAACACGGTTTGTGCTAGCTTCTTGAAACTTGACACAGTAAAGCAGTTTCACGTTCTATCTCTATATTCTGTTTCCTCTTGCTGTAGCCCGAAGCAGTGACTGAGGAGAAACACTTTCATTGAAAGGGGTTGCCAAGCTTCCCAAAACTGCGAGTCTCCAGAAATCTCAGCAACTATTTTGTCACCCAAACTGGATGATACTTTCAGGTAATGATCAGTACACTAAGCCCACTTGGTTCCCCAAATTTCGTTCTTCTATGTTGAAGCGTTCGTTTGCAGTAACAGTTTGAATTTTGACGATTCACTCTGTTTTCTCCTATATTGATAGATGTATTTGGAACTCTAAACCAAACACGGTTTGTGGTAGCTTCTTGAAACTTGAAACAGTAAAGCAGTTTCACGTTCTATCTCTATGTTTTCTTTCCTCTTGATGTAGCACTCAGCAGTGACTGAGGAGAAACACTTTCATTGAAAGGGGTTGCCAAGCTTCCCAAAATTGCGAGTCTCTAGAAATCTCAGCAAACTTTTTTGTACCCAACGTGGATGATACTTTCAGGTAATGATCAGTACACTAAGCTCACTTCGTTCCCCAAATTTTGTTCTTCTATGTTGAAGCGTTCGTTTCCAGTAACAGTTTGAATTTTGGCGTTTCACTCTGTTTTCTCCTATATTGATAGATGTATTTGGAACTCTAAATCAAACACGGTTTGTGCTAGCTTCTTGAAACTTGACACAGTAAAGCAGTTTCAAGTTCTATCTCTATGTTCTGTTTTCTCTTGATGTAGCCCTAAGCAGTGACTGGGGAGAAACACTTTCATTGAAAGGGGTTGCCAAGCTTCCAGAAATTAGGAGTCTCCAGAAATCTCAGCAACTATGATTTCACCCAAACTGGATGATACTTTCAGGTAATGATCAGTACACTAAGCCCACTTGGTTCCCCAAATTTCGTTCTTCTATGTTGAAGCGTTCGTTTCCAGTAACAGTTTGAATTTTGGCGTTTCACTCTGTTTTCTCCTATATTGATAGACGTATTTGGAACTCTAAATCAAACACGGTTTGTGCTACCTTCTTCAAACTTGACACAGTAAAGCAGTTTCAAGTTCTAGCTCTATGTTCTGTTTCCTCTTGATGTGGCACTCAGCAGTGACTGAGGAGAAACACTTTCATTGAAAGGGGTTGCCAAGCTTCCCAAAATTGCGAGTCTCCAGAAATCTCAGCAACTATTTTTTAACCCAAACTGGATGATACTTTCAGGTAATGATCAGTACACTAAGCTCACTTGGTTCCCCAAATTTCGTTCTTTTATGTTGAAGCGTTCGCTTCCAGTAACTGTTTGAATTTTGGCGTTGCACTCTGTTTTCTCCTATATTGATAGATGTATTTGGAACTCTAAACCAAACACGGTTTGTGCTAGCTTCTTGAAACTTGACACAGTAAAGCAGTTTCACGTTCTATCTCTATGTTTTGTTTCCTCTTGATGTAGCACTCAGCAGTGACTGAGGAGAAACACTTTCATTGAAAGGGGTTGCCAAGCTTCCCAAAATTGCGAGTCTCCAGAAATCTCAGCAACTATTTTTTAACCCAAACTGGATGATACTTTCAGGTAATGATCAGTACACTAAGCTCACTTGGTTCCCCAAATTTCGTTCTTTTATGTTGAAGCATTCGCTTCCAGTAACTGTTTGAATTTTGGCGTTTCACTCTGTTTTCTCCTATACTGACAGATGTATTTGGAACTCTAAATCAAACAGGGTTTGTGCTAGCTTCTTGAAACTTGACACAGTAAAGCAGTTTCACGTTCTATCTCTATGTTTTGTTTCCTCTTGATGTAGCACTCAGCAGTGACTGAGGAGAAACACTTTCATTGAAAGGGGTTGCCAAGCGTCCCAAAATTGCGAGTCTCTAGAAATCTCAGCAAACAGTTTTTCACCCAAAGTGGATGATACATTCAGGTAATGATCAGTACACTAAGCTCACTTGGTTCCCCAAATTTCGTTCTTTTATGTTGAAGCGTTCGCTTCCAGTAACTGTTTGAATTTTGGCGTTTCACTCTGTTTTCTCCTATACTGACAGATGTATTGGAACTCTAAATCAAACACGGTTTGTGCTAGCTTCTTGAAACTTGACACAGTAAAGCAGTGTCACGTTCTATCTCTATGTTCTGTTTCCTCTGGATGTAGCACTCAGCAGTGACTGAGGAGAAACACTTTCATTGAAAGGGGTTGCCAACCTTCCCAAATTGCGAGTCTCTAGAAATCTCAGCAACTATTTTTTCACCCAAAGTGGATGATACTTTCAGGTAATGATCAGTACACTAAGCTCACTTGGTTCCCCAAATTTCGTTCTTTTATGTTGAAGCGTTCGCTTCCAGTAACTGTTTGAATTTTGGCGTTTCACTCTGTTTTCTCCTATACTGACAGATGTATTTGGAACTCTAAATCAAACACGGTTTGTGCTAGCTTCTTGAAACTTGACACAGTAAAGCAGTTTCACGTTCTATCTCTATATTCTGTTTCCTCTTGCTATAGCCCGAAGCAGTGACTGAGGAGAAACACTTTCATTGAAAGGGGTTGCCAAGCTTCCCAAAACTGCGAGTCTCCAGAAATCTCAGCAACTATTTTGTCACCCAAACTGGATGATACTTTCAGGTAATGATCAGTACACTAAGCCCACTTGGTTCCCCAAATTTCGTTCTTCTATGTTGAAGCGTTCGTTTGCAGTAACAGTTTGAATTTTGACGATTCACTCTGTTTTCTCCTATATTGATAGATGTATTTGGAACTCTAAACCAAACACGGTTTGTGGTAGCTTCTTGAAACTTGAAACAGTAAAGCAGTTTCACGTTCTATCTCTATGTTTTCTTTCCTCTTGATGTAGCACTCAGCAGTGACTGAGGAGAAACACTTTCATTGAAAGGGGTTGCCAAGCTTCCCAAAATTGCGAGTCTCTAGAAATCTCAGCAAACTTTTTTGTACCCAACGTGGATGATACTTTCAGGTAATGATCAGTACACTAAGCTCACTTCGTTCCCCAAATTTTGTTCTTCTATGTTGAAGCGTTCGTTTCCAGTAACAGTTTGAATTTTGGCGTTTCACTCTGTTTTCTCCTATATTGATAGATGTATTTGGAACTCTAAATCAAACACGGTTTGTGCTAGCTTCTTGAAACTTGACACAGTAAAGCAGTTTCAAGTTCTATCTCTATGTTCTGTTTTCTCTTGATGTAGCCCTAAGCAGTGACTGGGGAGAAACACTTTCATTGAAAGGGGTTGCCAAGCTTCCAGAAATTAGGAGTCTCCAGAAATCTCAGCAACTATGATTTCACCCAAACTGGATGATACTTTCAGGTAATGATCAGTACACTAAGCCCACTTGGTTCCCCAAATTTCGTTCTTCTATGTTGAAGCGTTCGTTTCCAGTAACAGTTTGAATTTTGGCGTTTCACTCTGTTTTCTCCTATATTGATAGACGTATTTGGAACTCTAAATCAAACACGGTTTGTGCTACCTTCTTCAAACTTGACACAGTAAAGCAGTTTCACGTTCTAGCTCTATGTTCTGTTTCCTCTTGATGTGGCACTCAGCAGTGACTGAGGAGAAACACTTTCATTGAAAGGGGTTGCCAAGCTTCCCAAAATTGCGAGTCTCCAGAAATCTCAGCAACTATTTTTTAACCCAAACTGGATGATACTTTCAGGTAATGATCAGTACACTAAGCTCACTTGGTTCCCCAAATTTCGTTCTTTTATGTTGAAGCGTTCGCTTCCAGTAACTGTTTGAATTTTGGCGTTGCACTCTGTTTTCTCCTATATTGATAGATGTATTTGGAACTCTAAACCAAACACGGTTTGTGCTAGCTTCTTGAAACTTGACACAGTAAAGCAGTTTCACGTTCTATCTCTATGTTTTGTTTCCTCTTGATGTAGCACTCAGCAGTGACTGAGGAGAAACACTTTCATTGAAAGGGGTTGCCAAGCTTCCCAAAATTGCGAGTCTCCAGAAATCTCAGCAACTATTTTTTAACCCAAACTGGATGATACTTTCAGGTAATGATCAGTACACTAAGCTCACTTGGTTCCCCAAATTTCGTTCTTTTATGTTGAAGCGTTCGCTTCCAGTAACTGTTTGAATTTTGGCGTTTCACTCTGTTTTCTCCTATACTGACAGATGTATTTGGAACTCTAAATCAAACAGGGTTTGTGCTAGCTTCTTGAAACTTGACACAGTAAAGCAGTTTCACGTTCTATCTCTATGTTTTGTTTCCTCTTGATGTAGCACTCAGCAGTGACTGAGGAGAAACACTTTCATTGAAAGGGGTTGCCAAGCGTCCCAAAATTGCGAGTCTCTAGAAATCTCAGCAAACAGTTTTTCACCCAAAGTGGATGATACATTCAGGTAATGATCAGTACACTAAGCTCACTTGGTTCCCCAAATTTCGTTCTTTTATGTTGAAGCGTTCGCTTCCAGTAACTGTTTGAATTTTGGCGTTTCACTCTGTTTTCTCCTATACTGACAGATGTATTTGGAACTCTAAATCAAACACGGTTTGTGCTAGCTTCTTGAAACTTGACACAGTAAAGCAGTGTCACGTTCTATCTCTATGTTCTGTTTCCTCTGGATGTAGCACTCAGCAGTGACTGAGGAGAAACACTTTCATTGAAAGGGGTTGCCAACCTTCCCAAATTGCGAGTCTCTAGAAATCTCAGCAACTATTTTTTCACCCAAAGTGGATGATACTTTCAGGTAATGATCAGTACACTAAGCTCACTTGGTTCCCCAAATTTCGTTCTTTTATGTTGAAGCGTTCGCTTCCAGTAACTGTTTGAATTTTGGCGTTTCACTCTGTTTCCTCCTATACTGACAGATGTATTTGGAACTCTAAATCAAACACGGTTTGTGCTAGCTTCTTGAAACTTGACACAGTAAAGCAGTTTCACATTCTATCTCTATGTTTTGTTTCCTCTTGATGTAGCACTCAGCAGTGACTGAGGAGAAACACTTTCATTGAAAGGGGTTGCCAAGCTTCCCAAAATTGCGAGTCTCTAGAAATCTCAGCATACAGTTTTTCACCCAAAGTGGATGATACTTTCAGGTAATGATCAGTACACTAAGCTCACTTGGTTACCCAAATTTCGTTCTTCTATGTTGAAGCGTTCGTTTCCAGTAACAGTTTGAATTTTGGCGTTTTACTCTGTTTTCTCCTATATTGATAGATGTATTTGCAACTCTAAACCAAACACGGTTTGTGCTAGCTTCTTGAAACTTGACACAATAAAGCAGTTTCAAGTTCTATCTCTATGTTCTGTCTCCTCTTGATGTAGCCCTAAGCAGTGACTGGGGAGAAACACTTTCATTGAAAGGGGTTGCCAAGCTTCCAAAAATTACGAGTCTCCAGAAATCTCAGCAACTATTTTTTCACCCAAACTGGATGATACTTTCAGGTAATGATCAGTACACTAAGCTCACTTGGTTCCCCAAATTTCGTTCTTTTATGTTGAAGCGTTCGCTTCCAGTAACTGTTTGAATTTTGGCGTTTCACTCTGTTTTCTCCTATACTGATAGATGTATTTGGAACTCTAAATCAAACACGGTTTGTGCTAGCTTCTTGAAACTTGACACAGTAAAGCAGTTTCACATTCTATCTCTATATTCTGTTTCCTCTTGCTGTAGCCCGAAGCAGTGACTGAGGAGAAACACTTTCATTGAAAGGGGTTGCCAAGCTTCCCAAAACTGCGAGTCTCCAGAAATCTCAGCAACTATTTTGTCACCCAAACTGGATGATACTTTCAGGTAATGATCAGTACACTAAGCCCACTTGGTTCCCCAAATTTCGTTCTTCTATGTTGAAGCGTTCGTTTCCAGTAACAGTTTGAATTTTGGCGATTCACTCTGTTTTCTCCTATATTGATAGATGTATTTGGAACTCTAAAACAAACACGGTTTGTGGTAGCTTCTTGAAACTTGAAACAGTAAAGCAGTTTCACGTTCTATCTCTATGTTTTCTTTCCTCTTGATGTAGCACTCAGCAGTGACTGAGGAGAAACACTTTCATTGAAAGGGGTTGCCAAGCTTCCCAAAATTGCGAGTCTCTAGAAATCTCAGCAAACTTTTTTGTACCCAACGTGGATGATACTTTCAGGTAATGATCAGTACACTAAGCTCACTTCGTTCCCCAAATTTCGTTCTTCTATGTTGAAGCGTTCGTTTCCAGTAACAGTTTGAATTTTGGCGTTTCACTCTGTTTTCTCCTATATTGATAGATGTATTTGGAACTCTAAATCAAACACGGTTTGTGCTAGCTTCTTGAAACTTGACACAGTAAAGCAGTTTCAAGTTCTATCTCTATGTTCTGTTTTCTCTTGATGTAGCCCTAAGCAGTGACTGGGGAGAAACACTTTCATTGAAAGGGGTTGCCAAGCTTCCCAAAATTGCGAGTCTCCAGAAATCTCAGCAACTATTTTTTCACCCAAACTGGATGATACTTTCAGGTAATGATCAGTACACTGAGCCCACTTGGATCCCCAAATTTCGTTCTTCTATGTTGAAGCGTTCGTTTCCAGTAACAGTTTGAATTTTGGCCTTTCACTCTGTTTTCTCCTATATTGATAGATGTATTTGGAACTCTAAACCACACCCGGTTTGTGCTAGCTTCTTGAAACTTGACACAGTAAAGCAGTTTCATGTTCTATCTCTATGTTCTGTTTCCTCTTGATGTAGCACACAGCAGTGACTGAGGAGAAACACTTTCATTGAAAGGGGTTGCCAAGCTTCCCAAAATTACGATTCCCCAGAAATCTCAGCAACTATTTTTTCACAAAAACTGGATGATACTTTCAGGTAATGATGAGTACACTAAGCCCACTGGGTTCCCCAAATTTCGTTCTTCTATGTTGAAGCGTTCGTTTCCAGTAACAGTTTGAATTTTGGCGTTTCGCTCTGTTTTCTCCTATATTGATAGATGTATTTGCAACTCTAAACCAAACACGGTTTGTGCTAGCTTCTTGAAACTTGACACAATAAAGCAGTTTCAAGTTCTATCTCTATGTTCTGTTTCCTCTTGATGTAGCCCTAAGCAGTTACTGGGGAGAAACACTTACATTGAAAGGGGTTGCCAAGCTTCCAGAAATTAGGAGTCTCCAGAAATCTCAGCAACTATGATTTCACCCAAACTGGATGATACTTTCAGGTAATGATCAGTACACTAAGCCCACTTGGTTCCCCAAATTTCGTTCTTCTATGTTGAAGCGTTCGTTTCCAGTAACAGTTTGAATTTTGGCGTTTCACTCTGTTTTCTCCTATATTGATAGACGTATTTGGAACTCTAAATCAAACACGGTTTGTGCTACCTTCTTCAAACTTGACACAGTAAAGCAGTTTCACGTTCTAGCTCTATGTTCTGTTTCCTCTTGATGTGGCACTCAGCAGTGACTGAGGAGAAACACTTTCATTGAAAGGGGTTGCCAAGCTTCCCAAATTGCGAGTCTCCAGAAATCTCAGCAACTATTTTTTAACCCAAACTGGATGATACTTTCAGGTAATGATCAGTACACTAAGCTCACTTGGTTCCCCAAATTTCGTTCTTTTATGTTGAAGCGTTCGCTTCCAGTAACTGTTTGAATTTTGGCGTTTCACTCTGTTTTCTCCTATATTGATAGATGTATTTGGAACTCTAAACCAAACACGGTTTGTGCTAGCTTCTTGAAACTTGACACAGTAAAGCAGTTTCACGTTCTAGCTCTATGTTCTGTTTCCTCTTGATGTAGCACTCAGCAGTGACTGAGGAGAAACACTTTCATTGAAAGGGGTTGCCAAGCTTCCCAAAATTGCGAGTCTCCAGAAATCTCAGCAACTATTTTTTAACCCAAACTGGATGATACTTGCAGGTAATGATCAGTACACTAAGCTCACTTGGTTCCCCAAATTTTGTTCTTTTATGTTGAAGCGTTCGCTTCCAGTAACTGTTTGAATTTTGGCGTTTCACTCTGTTTTCTCCTATACTGACAGATGTATTTGGAACTCTAAATCAAACAGGGTTTGTGCTAGCTTCTTGAAACTTGACACAGTAAAGCAGTTTCACGTTCTATCTCTATGTTTTGTTTCCTCTTGATGTAGCACTCAGCAGTGACTGAGGAGAAACACTTTCATTGAAAGGGGTTGCCAAGCGTCCCAAAATTGCGAGTCTCTAGAAATCTCAGCAAACTGTTTTTCACCCAAAGTGGATGATACATTCAGGTAATGATCAGTACACTAAGCTCACTTGGTTCCCCAAATTTCGTTCTTTTATGTTGAAGCGTTCGCTTCCAGTAACTGTTTGAATTTTGGCGTTTCACTCTGTTTTCTCCTATACTGACAGATGTATTTGGAACTCTAAATCAAACACGGTTTGTGCTAGCTTCTTGAAACTTGACACAGTAAAGCAGTTTCACGTTCTATCTCTATGTTCTGTTTCCTCTGGATGTAGCACTGAGCAGTGACTGAGGAGAAACACTTTCATTGAAAGGGGTTGCCAACCTTCCCAAAATTGCGAGTCTCTAGAAATCTCAGCAACTATTTTTTCACCCAAAGTGGATGATACTTTCAGGTAATGATCAGTACACTAAGCTCACTTGGTTCCCCAAATTTCGTTCTTTTATGTTGAAGCGTTCGCTTCCAGTAACTGTTTGAATTTTGGCGTTTCACTCTGTTTCCTCCTATACTGACAGATGTATTTGGAACTCTAAATCAAACACGGTTTGTGCTACCTTCTTCAAACTTGACACAGTAAAGCAGTTTCACATTCTATCTCTATGTTTTGTTTCCTCTTGATGTAGCACTCAGCAGTGACTGAGGAGAAACACTTTCATTGAAAGGGGTTGCCAAGCTTCCCAAAATTGCGAGTCTCTAGAAATCTCAGCATACAGTTTTTCACCCAAAGTGGATGATACTTTCAGGTAATGATCAGTACACTAAGCTCACTTGGTTACCCAAATTTCGTTCTTCTATGTTGAAGCGTTCGTTTCCAGTAACAGTTTGAATTTTGGCGTTTTACTCTGTTTTCTCCTATATTGATAGATGTATTTGGAACTCTAAATCAAACACGGTTTGTGCTAGCTTTGAAACTTGACACAATAAAGCAGTTTCAAGTTCTATCTCTATGTTCTGTCTCCTCTTGATGTAGCCCTAAGCAGTGACTGGGGAGAAACACTTTCATTGAAAGGGGTTGCCAAGCTTCCAAAAATTACGAGTCTCCAGAAATCTCAGCAACTATTTTTTCACCCAAACTGGATGATACTTTCAGGTAATGATCAGTACACTAAGCTCACTTGGTTCCCCAAATTTCGTTCTTTTATGTTGAAGCGTTCGCTTCCAGTAACTGTTTGAATTTTGGCGTTTCACTCTGTTTTCTCCTATACTGACAGATGTATTTGGAACTCTAAATCAAACACGGTTTGTGCTAGCTTCTTGAAACTTGACACAGTAAAGCAGTTTCACGTTCTATCTCTATATTCTGTTTCCTCTTGCTGTAGCCCGAAGCAGTGACTGAGGAGAAACACTTTCATTGAAAGGGGTTGCCAAGCTTCCCAAAATTGCGAGTCTCCAGAAATCTCAGCAACTATTTTGTCACCCAAACTGGATGATACTTTCAGGTAATGATCAGTACACTAAGCCCACTTGGTTCCCCAAATTTCGTTCTTCTATGTTGAAGCGTTCGTTTCCAGTAACAGTTTGAATTTTGGCGATTCACTCTGTTTTCTCCTATATTGATAGATGTATTTGGAACTCTAAACCAAACACGGTTTGTGGTAGCTTCTTGAAACTTGAAACAGTAAAGCAGTTTCACGTTCTATCTCTATGTGTTCTTTCCTCTTGATGTAGCACTCAGCAGTGACTGAGGAGAAACACTTTCATTGAAAGGGGTTGCCAAGCTTCCCAAAATTGCGAGTCTCTAGAAATCTCAGCAAATTTTTTGTACCCAACGTGGATGATACTTTCAGGTAATGATCAGTACACTAAGCTCACTTCGTTCCCCAAATTTCGTTCTTCTATGTTGAAGCGTTCGTTTCCAGTAACAGTTTGAATTTTGGCGTTTCACTCTGTTTTCTCCTATATTGATAGATGTATTTGGAACTCTAAATCAAACACGGTTTGTGCTAGCTTCTTGAAACTTGACACAGTAAAGCAGTTTCAAGTTCTATCTCTATGTTCTGTTTTCGCTTGATGTAGCCCTAAGCAGTGACTGGGGAGAAACACTTTCATTGAAAGGGGTTGCCAAGCTTCCAAAAATTGCGAGTCTCCAGAAATCTCAGCAACTATTTTTTCACCCAAACTGGATGATACTTTCAGGTAATGATCAGTACACTGAGCCCACTTGGATCCCCAAATTTCGTTCTTCTATGTTGAAGCGTTCGTTTCCAGTAACAGTTTGAATTTTGGCGTTTCACTCTGTTTTCTCCTATATTGATAGATGTATTTGGAACTCTAAACCACACCCGGTTTGTGCTAGCTTCTTGAAACTTGACACAGTAAAGCAGTTTCACGTTCTATCTCTATGTTCTGTTTCCTCTTGATGTAGCACACAGCAGTGACTGAGGAGAAACACTTTCATTGAAAGGGGTTGCCAAGCTTCCAAAAATTACGATTCCCCAGAAATCTCAGCAACTATTTTTTAACCCAAACTGGATGATACTTTCAGGTAATGATGAGTACACTAAGCCCACTGGGTTCCCCAAATTTCGTTCTTCTATGTTGAAGCGTTCGTTTCCAGTAACAGTTTGAATTTTGGCGTTTCGCTCTGTTTTCTCCTATATTGATAGATGTATTTGCAACTCTAAACCAAACAAGGTTTGTGCTAGCTTCTTGAAACTTGACACAATAAAGCAGTCTCAAGTTCTATCTCTATGTTCTGTTTCCTCTTGATGTAGCCCTAAGCAGTTACTGGGGAGAAACACTTACATTGAAAGGGGTTGCCAAGCTTCCAGAAATTAGGAGTCTCCAGAAATCTCAGCAACTATGATTTCACCCAAACTGGATGATACTTTCAGGTAATGATCAGTACACTAAGCCCACTTGGTTCCCCAAATTTCGTTCTTCTATGTTGAAGCGTTCGTTTCCAGTAACAGTTTGAATTTTGGCGTTTCACTCTGTTTTCTCCTATATTGATAGACGTATTTGGAACTCTAAATCAAACACGGTTTGTGCTACCTTCTTCAAACTTGACACAGTAAAGCAGTTTCAAGTTCTAGCTCTATGTTCTGTTTCCTCTTGATGTGGCACTCAGCAGTGACTGAGGAGAAACACTTTCATTGAAAGGGGTTGCCAAGCTTCCCAAAATTGCGAGTCTCCAGAAATCTCAGCAACTATTTTTTAACCCAAACTGGATGATACTTTCAGGTAATGATCAGTACACTAAGCTCACTTGGTTCCCCAAATTTCGTTCTTTTATGTTGAAGCGTTCGCTTCCAGTAACTGTTTGAATTTTGGCGTTTCACTCTGTTTTCTCCTATATTGATAGATGTATTTGGAACTCTAAACCAAACACGGTTTGTGCTAGCTTCTTGAAACTTGACACAGTAAAGCAGTTTCACGTTCTAGCTCTATGTTCTGTTTCCTCTTGATGTAGCACTCAGCAGTGACTGAGGAGAAACACTTTCATTGAAAGGGGTTGCCAAGCTTCCCAAAATTGCGAGTCTCCAGAAATCTCAGCAACTATTTTTTAACCCAAACTGGATGATACTTTCAGGTAATGATCAGTACACTAAGCTCACTTGGTTCCCCAAATTTCGTTCTTTTATGTTGAAGCGTTCGCTTCCAGTAACTGTTTGAATTTTGGCGTTTCACTCTGTTTTCTCCTATACTGACAGATGTATTTGGAACTCTAAATCAAACAGGGTTTGTGCTAGCTTCTTGAAACTTGACACAGTAAAGCAGTTTCACGTTCTATCTCTATGTTTTGTTTCCTCTTGATGTAGCACTCAGCAGTGACTGAGGAGAAACACTTTCATTGAAAGGGGTTGCCAAGCGTCCCAAAATTGCGAGTCTCTAGAAATCTCAGCAAACAGTTTTTCACCCAAAGTGGCTGATACATTCAGGTAATGATCAGTACACTAAGCTCACTTGGTTACCCAAATTTCGTTCTTCTATGTTGAAGCGTTCGTTTCCAGTAACAGTTTGAATTTTGGCGTTTTACTCTGTTTTCTCCTATATTGATAGATGTATTTGGAACTCTAAATCAAACACGGTTTGTGCTAGCTTCTTGAAACTTGACACAATAAAGCACTTTCAAGTTCTATCTCTATGTTCTGTCTCCTCTTGATGTAGCCCTAAGCAGTGACTGGGGAGAAACACTTTCATTGAAAGGGGTTGCCAAGCTTTCAAAAATTACCAGTCTCCAGAAATCTCAGCAACTATTTTTTCACCCAAACTGGATGATACTTTCAGGTAATGATCAGTACACTAAGCTCACTTGGTTCCCCAAATTTCGTTCTTTTATGTTGAAGCGTTCGCTTCCAGTAACTGTTTGAATTTTGGCGTTTCACTCTGTTTTCTCCTATACTGACAGATGTATTTGGAACTCTAAATCAAACACTTTTTGTGCTAGCTTCTTGAAACTTGACACACTAAAGCAGTTTCACGTTCTATCTCTATGTTCTGTTTCCTCTTGATGTAGCCCTAAGCAGTGACTGGGGAGAAATACTTTCATTGAAAGGGGTTGCCAAGCTTCCAGAAATTACGAGTCTCCAGAAATCTCAGCAACTATGATTTCACCCATACTGGATGATACTTTCAGGTAATGATCAGTACACTAAGCCCACTTGGTTCGCCAAATTTCGTTCTTCTATGTTGAAGCGTTCGTTTCCAGTAACAGTTTGAATTTTGGCGTTTCACTCTGTTTTCTCCTATATTGATAGATGTATTTGGAACTCTAAACCAAACACGGTTTGTGCTAGCTTCTTGAAACTTGACACAGTAAAGCAGTTTCACGTTCTATCTCTACGTTCTGTTTCCTCTTCGATGTAGCACTCAGCAGTGACTGAGGAGAAACACTTTCATTGAAAGGGGTTGCCAAGCTTCCCAAAATTGCGAGTCTCCAGAAATCTCAGCAACTATTTTTTAACCCAAACTGGATGATACTTTCAGGTAATGATCAGTACACTAAGCCCACTTGGTTCCCCAAATTTCGTTCTTCTATGTTGAAGCGTTCGTTTCCAGTAACAGTTTGAATTTTGGCGTTTCACTCTGTTTTCTCCTATATTGATAGATGTATTTGGAACTCTAAACCAAACACGGTTTGTGCTAGCTTCTTGAAAGTTGTCACAGTAAAGCAGTTTCACGTTCTATCTCTATGTTCTGTTTCCTTTTGATGTAGCACTCAGCAGTGACTGAGGAGAAACACTTTCATTGAAAGGGGTTGCCAAGCTTCCCAAAATTGCGAGTCTCCAGAAATCTCAGCAACTATTTTTTAACCCAAACTGGATGATACTTTCAGGTAATGATCAGTACACTAAGCTCACTTGGTTCCCCAAATTTCGTTCTTTTATGCTGAAGCGTTCGCTTCCAGTAACTGTTTGAATTTTGGCGTTTCACTCTGTTTTCTCCTATATTGATAGATGTATTTGGAACTCTAACCCAAACACGGTTTGTGCTAGCTTCTTGAAACTTGACACAGTAAAGCAGTTTCACGTTCTATCTCTATGTTCTGTTTCCTCTGGATGTAGCCCTAAGCAGTGACTGGGGAGAAATACTTTCGTTGACAGGGGTTGCCAAGCTTCCAGAAATTACGAGTCTCCAGAAATCTCAGCAACTATGATTTCACCCAACCTGGATGATACTTTCAGGTAATGATCAGTACACTAAGCCCACTTGGTTCGCCAAATTTTGTTCTTCTATGTTGAAGCGTTCGTTTCCAGTAACAGTTTGAATTTTGGCGTTTTACTCTGTTTTCTCCTATATTGATAGATGTATTTGGAACTCTAAATCAAACACGGTTTGTGCTAGCTTCTTGAAACTTGACACAATAAAGCAGTTTCAAGTTCTATCTCTATATTCTATCTCCTCTTGATGTAGCCCTAAGCAGTGACTGGGGAGAAACACTTTCATTGAAAGGGGTTGCCAAGCTTCCAAAAATTACGAGTCTCCAGAAATCTCAGCATCTATTTTTTCACCCAAACTGGATGATACTTTCAGGTAATTATGAGTACGCTAAGCCCACTGGGTTCCCAAAATTTCGTTCTTCTATGTTGACGCGTTCGTTTCCAGTAACAGTTTGAAATTTGG
Organism: Spermophilus citellus; assembly: GCF_964194105.1. Taxonomy (NCBI): domain Eukaryota; kingdom Metazoa; phylum Chordata; class Mammalia; order Rodentia; family Sciuridae; genus Spermophilus; species Spermophilus citellus. The sequence continues at coordinate 100,454,305 of NC_138182.1, forward strand.
CGTTTCACTCTGTTTTCTCCTATATTGATAGATGTATTTGGAACTCTAAACCAAACACGGTTTGTGCTAGCTTCTTGAAACTTGACACAGTAAAGCAGTTTCATGTTCTATCTCTATGTTCTGTTTCCTCTTGATGTAGCACTCAGCAGTGACTGAGGAGAAACACTTTCATTGAAAGGGGTTGCCAAGCTCCCCAAAACTGCGAGTCTCCAGAAATCTCAGCAACTATTTTTTCACCCAAACTGGATGATACTTTCAGGTAATGATCAGTACACTAAGCTCACTTGGTTCCCCAAATTTCGTTCTTTTATGTTGAAGCGTTCACTTCCAGTAACTGTTTGAATTTTGGCGTTTCACTCTGTTTTCTCCTATACTGACAGATGTATTTGGAACTCTAAATCAAACACGGATTGTGCTAGCTTCTTGAAACTTGACACAGTAAAGCAGTTTCAAGTTCTATCTCTATGTTTTCTTTCCTCTTGATGTAGCACTCAGCAGTGACTGAGGAGAAACACTTTCATTGAAAGGGGTTGCCATGCTTCCAGAAATTACGAGTCTCCAGAAATCTCAGCAACTATGATTTCACCCAAACTGGATGATACTTTCAGGTAATGATCAGTACACTAAGCCCACTTGGTTCCCCAAATTTCGTTCTTCTATGTTGAAGCGTTCGTTTCCAGTAACAGTTTGAATTTTGGCGTTTCACTCTGTTTTCTCCTATATTGATAGATGTATTTGGAACTCTAACCCAAACACGGTTTGTGCTAGCTTCTTGAAACTTGACACAGTAAAGCAGTTTCAAGTTCTATCTCTATGTTCTGTCTCCTCTTGATGTAGCCCTAAGCAGTGACTGGGGAGAAACACTTTCATTGAAAGGGGTTGCCAAGCTTCCAAAAATTACGAGTCTCCAGAAATCTCAGCATCTATTTTTTCACCCAAACTTGATGATACTTTCAGGTAATGATGAGTACGCTAAGCCCACTGGGTTCCCCAAATTTCGTTCTTCTATGTTGAAGCGTTCGTTTCCAGTAATAGTTTGAATTTTGGCGTTTCACTCTGTTTTCTCCTATATTGATAGATGTATTTGGAACTCTAAACCAAACACGGTTTGTGCTAGCTTCTTGAAACTTGACACAGTAAAGCAGTTTCACGTTCTATATATATGTTCTGTTTCCTCTTGATGTAGCACTCAGCAGTGACTGAGGAGAAACACTTTCATTGAAAGGGGTTGCCAAGCTTCCCAAAATTGCGAGTCTCCAGAAATCTCAGCAACTATTTTTTAACCCAAACTGGATGATACTTTCAGGTAATGATCAGTACACTAAGCCCACTTGGTTCCCCAAATTTCGTTCTTCTATGTTAAAGCGTTCATTTCCAGTAACAGTTTGAATTTTGGCGTTTCACTCTGTTTTCTCCTATATTGATACATGTATTTGGAACTCTAAACCAAACACGGTTTGTGCTAGCTTCTTGAAACTTGACACAGTAAAGCAGTTTCACGTTCTATCTCTATGTTCTGTTTCCTCTTGATGTAGCATTCAGCAGTGACTGAGGAGAAACACTTTCATTGAAAGGGGTTGCCAAGCTTCCCAAAATTGCGAGTCTCCAGAAATCTCAGCAACTATGATTTCACCCAAACTGGGTGATACTTTCAGGTAATGATCAGTACACTAAGCTCACTTGGTTCCCCAAATTTCGTTCTTTTATGTTGAAACGTTCGCTTCCAGTAACTGTTTGAATTTTGGCGTTTCACTCTGTTTTCTCCTATACTGACAGATGTATTTGGAACTCTAAATCAAACACGGTTTGTGCTAGCTTCTTGAAACTGGACACAGTAAAGCAGTTTCACGTTCTATCTCTATGTTCTGTTTCCTCTGGATGTAGCCGTAAGCAGTGACTGGGGAGAAATACTTTCATTGACAGGGGTTGCCAAGCTTCCAGAAATTACGAGTCTCCAGAAATCTCAGCAACTATGATTTCACCCAAACTGGATGATACTTTCAGGTAATGATCAGTACACTAAGCTCACTTGGTTCCCCAAAATTCGTTCTTTTATGTTGAAGCGTTCGCTTCCAGTAACTGTTTGAATTTTGGCGTTTCACTCTGTTTTCTCCTATACTGACAGATGTATTTGGAACTCTAAATCAAACACGGTTTGTGCTAGCTTCTTGAAACTTGACACAACAAAGCAGTTTCACGTTGTATCTCTATGTTCTATTTCCTCTGGATGTAGCCCTAAGCAGTGACTGGGGAAAAATACTTTCATTGACAGGGGTTGCCAAGCTTCCAGAAATTACGAGTCTCCAGAAATCTCAGCAACTATGATTTCACCCAACCTGGGTGATACTTTCAGGTAATGATCAGTACACTAAGCCCACTTGGTTCCCCAAATTTCGTTCTTCTATGTTGAAGCGTTCGTTTCCAGTAAGAGTTTGAATTTTGGCGTTTCACTCTATTTTCTCCTATATTGATAGATGTATTTGGAACTCTAAATCAAACACGGTTTGTGCTACCTTCTTCAAACTTTACACAGTAAAGCAGTTTCAAGTTCTAGCTCTATGTTCTGTTTCCTCTTGATGTAGCACTCAGCAGTGACTGAGGAGAAACACTTTCATTGAAAGGGGTTGCCAAGCTTCCCAAAATTGCGAGTCTCCAGAAATCTCAGCAACTATTTTTTAACCCAAACTGGATGATACTTTCAGGTAATGATCAGTACACTAAGCTCACTTGGTTCCCCAAATATCGTTCTTTTATGTTGAAGCGATCGCTTCCAGTAACTGTTTGAATTTTGGCATTTCACTCTGTTTTCTCCTATATTGATAGATATATTTGGAACTCTAAACCAAACACGGTTTGTGCTAGCTCTTTGAAACTTGACACAGTAAAGCAGTTTCACGTTCTATCTCTATGTTCTGTTTCCTCTTGATGTAGCACTCAGCAGTGACTTAGGAGAAACACTTTCATTGAAAGGGGTTGCCAAGCTTCCCAAAATTGCGAGTCTCCAGAAATCTCAGCAACTATTTTTTAACCCAAACTTGATGATACTTTCAGGTAATGATCAGTACACTAAGCTCACTTGGTTCCCCAAATTTCGTTCTTTTATGTTGAAGCGTTCGCTTCCAGTAACTGTTTGAATTTTGGCGTTTCACTCTGTTTTCTCCTATATTGACAGATGTATTTGGAACGCTAAATCAAACACGGTTTGTGCTAGCTTCTTGAAACTTGACACAGTAAAGCAGTTTCACGTTCTATCTCTATGTTCTGTTTCCTCTGGATGTACCACTCAGCAGTGACTGAGGAGAAACACTTTCATTGAAAGGGGTTGCCAAGCTTCCCAAAATTGCGAGTCTCCAGAAATCTCAGCAACTATGATTTCACCCAAACTGGATGATACTTTCAGGTAATGATCAGTACACTAAGCTCACTTGGTTCCCCAAATTTCGTTCTTTTATGTTGAAGCGTTCGCTTCCAGTAACTGTTTGAATTTTGGCGTTTCACTCTGTTTTCTCCTATACTGACAGATGTATTTGGAACTCTAAATCAAACACGGTTTGTGCTAGCTTCTTGAAACTTGACACACTAAAGCAGTTTCACGTTCTATCTCTATGTTCTGTTTCCTCTGGATGTAGCCATAAGCAGTGACTGGGGAGAAATACTTTCAATGACAGGGGTTGCCAAGCTTCCAGAAATTACGAGTCTCCAGAAATCTCAGCAACTATGATTTAACCAAACCTGGATGATACTTTCAGGTAATGATCAGTACACTAAGCCCACTTGTTTCCCCAAATTTCGTTCTTCTATGTTGAAGCGTTCGTTTCCAGTAACAGTTTGAATTTTGGCGTTTCGCTCTGTTTTCTCCTATATTGATAGATGTATTTGGAACTCTAAACCAAACACGGTTTGTGCTAGCTTCTTGAAACTTGACACAGTAAAGCAGTTTTACGTTCTATCTCTATGTTCTGTTTCCTCTTGATGTAGCACTCAGCAGTGACTGAGGAGAAACACTTTCATTGAAAGGGGTTGCCAAGCTTCCCAAAATTGCGAGTCTCCAGAAATCTCAGCAACTATTTTTTCACCCAAACTGGATGATACTTTCAGGTAATGATCAGTACACTAAGCTCACTTGGTTCCCCAAATTTCGTTCTTTTATGTTGAAGCGTTCGCTTCCAGTAACTGTTTGAATTTTGGCGTTTCACTCTGTTTTCTCCTATACTGACAGATGTATTTGGAACTCTAAATCAAACACGGTTTGTGCTAGCTTCTTGAAACTTGACACAGTAAAGCAGTTTCACGTTCTATCTCTATGTTCTATTTCCTCTGGATGTAGCCCTAAGCAGTGACTGGGGAAAAATACTTTCATTGACAGGGGTTGCCAAGCTTCCAGAAATTGCGAGTCTCCAGAAATCTCAGCAAGTATGATTTCACCCAAACTGGATGATACTTTCAGGTAATGATCAGTACACTAAGCTCACTTGTTTCCCCAAATTTCGTTCTTTTATGTTGAAGCGTTCGCTTCCAGTAACTGTTTGAATTTTGGCGTTTCACTCTGTTTTCTCCTATACTGACAAATGTATTTGGAACTCTAAATCAAACACGGTTTGTGCTAGCTTCTTGAAACTTGACACAGTAAAGCAGTTTCACGTTCTATCTCTATGTTTTGTTTCCTCTTGATGTAGCACTCAGCAGTGACTGAGGAGAAACACTTTCATTGAAAGGGGTTGCCTAGCTTCCCAAAATTGCGAGTCTCTAGAAATCTCAGCAAACAGTTTTTCACCCAAAGTGGATGATACTTTCAGGTAATGATCAGTACACTAAGCTCACTTGGTTACCCAAATTTCGTTCTTCTATGTTGAAGCGTTCGTTTCCAGTAACAGTTTGAATTTTGGCGTTTTACTCTGTTTTCTCCTATATTGATAGATGTATTTGGAACTCTAAATCAAACATGGTTTGTGCTAGCTTCTTGAAACTTGACACAATAAAGCAGTTTCAAGTTCTATCTCTATGTTCTGTCTCCTCTTGATGTAGCCCTAAGCAGTGACTGGGGAGAAACACTTTCATTGAAAGGGGTTGCAAGCTTCCAAAAATTACGAGTCTCCAGAAATCTCAGCAACTATTTTTTCACCCAAACTGGATGATACTTTCAGGTAATGATCAGTACACTAAGCCCACTTGGTTCCCCAAATTTCGTTCTTCTATGTTGAAGCGTTCGTTTCCAGTAACAGTTTGAATTTTGGCGTTTCACTCTGTTTTCTCCTATATTGATAGATGTATTTGGAACTCTAAACCAAACACGGTTTGTGCTAGCTTCTTGAAACTTGAAACAGTAAAGCAGTTTCACGTTCTATCTCTATGTTTTCTTTCCTCTTGATGTAGCACTCAGCAGTGACTGAGGAGAAACACTTTCATTGAAAGGGGTTGCCAAGCTTCCCAAAATTGCGAGTCTCTAGAAATCTCAGCAAACATTTTTGTACCCAACGTGGATGATACTTTCAGGTAATGATCAGTACACTAAGCTCACTTCGTTCCCCAAATTTCGTTCTTCTATGTTGAAGCGTTCGTTTCCAGTAACAGTTTGAATTTTGGCGTTTCACTCTGTTTTCTCCTATATTGATAGATGTATTTGGAACTCTAAATCAAACACGGTTTGTGCTAGCTTCTTGAAACTTGACACAGTAAAGCAGTTTCAAGTTCTGTCTCTATGTTCTGTTTTCTCTTGATGTAGCCCTAAGCAGTGACTGGGGAGAAACACTTTCATTGAAAGGGGTTGCCAAGCTTCCCAAAATTGCGAGTCTCCAGAAATCTCAGCAACTATTTTTTCACCCAAACTGGATGATACTTTCAGGTAATGATCAGTACACTGAGCCCACTTGGATCCCCAAATTTCGTTCTTCTATGTTGAAGCGTTCGTTTCCAGTAACAGTTTGAATTTTGGCCTTTCACTCTGTTTTCTCCTATACTGACAGATGTATTTGGAACTCTAAACCACACCCGGTTTGTGCTAGCTTCTTGAAACTTGACACAGTAAAGCAGTTTCACGTTCTATCTCTATGTTCTGTTTCCTCTTGATGTAGCACACAGCAGTGACTGAGGAGAAACACTTTCATTGAAAGGGGTTGCCAAGCTTCCAAAAATTACGATTCCCCAGAAATCTCAGCAACTATTTTTTCACCCAAACTGGATGATACTTTCAGGTAATGATGAGTACACTAAGCCCACTGGGTTCCCCAAATTTCGTTCTTCTATGTTGAAGCGTTCGTTTCCAGTAACAGTTTGAATTTTGGCGTTTCGCTCTGTTTTCTCCTATATTGATAGATGTATTTGCAACTCTAAACCAAACACGGTTTGTGCTAGCTTCTTGAAACTTGACACAATAAAGCAGTTTCAAGTTCTATCTCTATGTTCTGTTTCCTCTTGATGTAGCCCTAAGCAGTGACTGGGGAGAAACACTTACATTGAAAGGGGTTGCCAAGCTTCCAGAAATTACGAGTCTCCAGAAATCTCAGCAACTATGATTTCACCCAAACTGGATGATACTTTCAGGTAATGATCAGTACACTAAGCCCACTTGGTTCCCCAAATTTCGTTCTTCTATGTTGAAGCGTTCGTTTCCAGTAACAGTTTGAATTTTGGCGTTTCACTCTGTTTTCTCCTATATTGATAGATGTATTTGGAACTCTAAATCAAACACGGTTTGTGCTAGCTTCTTGAAACTTGACACAGTAAAGCAGTATCACGTTCTATCTCTATTTTCTCTTTCCTCTTGATGTAGCTCTCAGCAGTGACTGAGGAGAAACACTTTCATTGAAAGGGGTTGCCAAGCTCCCCAAAATTGTGAGTCTCCAGAAATCTCAGCAACTATTTTTTCACCCAAACTGGATGATACTTTCAGGTAATAATCAGTACACTAAGCTCACTTGGTTCCCCAAATTTCGTTCTTTTATGTTGAAGCGTTCGCTTCCAGTAACTGTTTGAATTTTGGCGTTTCACTCTGTTTTCTCCTATACTGACAGATGTATTTGGAACTCTAAATCAAACACGGTTTGTGCTAGCTTCTTGAAACTTGACACAGTAAAGCAGTTTCACGTTCTATCTCTATGTTCTGTTTCCTCTGGATGTAGCCGTAAGCAGTGACTGGGGAGAAATACTTTCATTGACAGGGGTTGCCAAGCTTCCAGAAATTACGAGTCTCCAGAAATCTCAGCAACTATGATTTCACCCAACCTGGATGATACTTTCAGGTAATGATCAGTACACTAAGCCCACTTGGTTCCCCAAATTTCGTTCTTCTATGTTGAAGCGTTCGTTTCCAGTAAGAGTTTGAAGTTTGGCGTTTCACTCTATTTTCTCCTATATTGATAGATGTATTTGGAACTCTAAATCAAACACGGTTTGTGCTACCTTCTTCAAACTTGACACAGTAAAGCAGTTTCAAGTTCTAGCTCTATGTTCTGTTTCCTCTTGATGTAGCACTCAGCAGTGACTGAGGAGAAACACTTTCATTGAAAGGGGTTGCCAAGCTTCCCAAAATTGCGAGTCTCCAGATCTCAGCAACTATTTTTTAACCCAAACTGGATGATACTTTCAGGTAATGATCAGTACACTAAGCTCACTTGGTTCCCCAAATTTCGTTCTTTTATGTTGAATCGTTCGCTTCCAGTAACTGTTTGAATTTTGGCGTTTCACTCTGTTTTCTCCTATATTGATAGATGTATTTGGAACTCTAAACCAAACACGGTTTGTGCTAGCTTCTTAAAACTTGAAACAGTAAAGCAGTTTCACGTTCTAGCTCTATGTTTTCTTTCCTCTTGATGTAGCACTCAGCAGTGACTGAGGAGAAACACTTTCATTGAAAGGGGTTGCCAAGCTTCCCAAAATTGCGAGTCTCTAGAAATCTCAGCAAACATTTTTGTACCCAACGTGGATGATACTTTCAGGTAATGATCAGTACACTAAGCTCACTTGGTTCCCCAAATTTCGTTCTTCTATGTTGAAGCGTTCGCTTCCAGTAACAGTTTGAATTTTGGCCTTTCACTCTGTTTTCTCCTATATTGATAGATGTATTTGGAACTCTAAACCACACCCGGTTTGTGCTAGGTTCTTGAAACTTGACACAGTAAAGCAGTTTCACGTTCTATCTCTATGTTCTGTTCCCTCTTGATGTAGCACACAGCAGTGACTGAGGAGAAACACTTTCATTGAAAGGGGTTGCCAAGCTTCCAAAAATTACGATTCCCCAGAAATCTCAGCAACTATTTTTTCACCCAAACTGGATGATACTTTCAGGTAATGATGAGTACACTAAGCCCACTGGGTTCCCCAAATTTCGTTCTTCTATGTTGAAGCGTTCGTTTCCAGTAGCAGTTTGAATTTTGGCGTTTCGCTCTGTTTTCTTCTATATTGATAGATGTATTTGCAACTCTAAACCAAACACGGTTTGTGCTAGCTTCTTGAAACTTGACACAATAAAGCAGTTTCAAGTTCTATCTCTATGTTCTGTTTCCTCTTGATGTAGCCCTAAGCAGTGACTAAGGAGAAACACTTTCATTGAAAGGGGTTGCCAAGCTTCCCAAAATTGCGAGTCTCCAGAAATCTCAGCAACTATTTTTTCACCCAAACTGGATGATACTTTCAGGTAATGATCAGTACACTAAGCTCACTTGGTTCCCCAAATTTCGTTCTTTTATGTTGAAGCGTTCGCTTCCAGTAACTGTTTGAATTTTGGCGTTTCACTCTGTTTTCTCCTATACTGACAGATGTATTTGGAACTCTAAATCAAACACGGTTTGTGCTAGCTTCTTGAAACTTGACACAGTAAAGCAGTTTCACGTTCTATCTCTATGTTCTGTTTCTTCTGGATGTAGCCCTAAGCAGTGACTGGGGAGAAACACTTTCATTGAAAGGGGTTGCCAAGCTTCCAGAAATTACGAGTCTCCAGAAATCTCAGCAACTATGATTTCACCCAACCTGGATGATACTTTCAGGTAATGATCAGTACACTAAGCCCACTTGGTTCCCCAAATTTCGTTCTTCTATGTTGAAGCGTTCGTTTCCAGTAAGAGTTTGAATTTTGGCGTTTCACTCTGTTTTCTCCTATATTGATAGATGTATTTGGAACTCTAAATCAAACACGGTTTGTGCTAGCTTCTTGAAACTTGACACAGTAAAGCAGTTTTACGTTCTATCTCTATTTTCTCTTTCCTCTTGATGTAGCACTCAGCAGTGACTGAGGAGAAACACTTTCATTGAAAGGGGTTGCCAAGCTTCCCAAAATTGCGAGTCTCCAGAAATCTCAGCAACTATTTTTTAACCCAAACTGGATGATACTTTCAGGTAATGATCAGTACACTAAGCTCACTTGGTTCCCCAAATTTCGTTCTTTTATGTTGAAGCGTTCGCTTCCAGTAACTGTTTGAATTTTGGCGTTTCACTCTGTTTTCTCCTATATTGATAGATGTATTTGGAACTCTAAACCAAACACGGTTTGTGCTAGCTTCTTGAAACTTGACACAGTAAAGCAGTTTCACGTTCTCGCTCTATGTTCTGTTTCCTCTTGATGTAGCACTCAGCAGTGACTGAGGAGAAACACTTTCATTGAAAGGGGTTGCCAAGCTTCCCAAAATTGCGAGTCTCCAGAAATCTCAGCAACTATTTTTTCACCCAAACTGGATGATACTTTCAGGTAATGATCAGTACACTAAGCTCACTTGGTTCCCCAAATTTCGTTCTTTTATGTTGAAGCGTTCGCTTCCAGTAACTGTTTGAATTTTGGCGTTTCACTCTGTTTTCTCCTATACTGACAGATGTATTTGGAACTCTAAATCAAACACGGTTTGTGCTAGCTTCTTGAAACTTGACACAGTAAAGCAGTTTCACGTTCTATCTCTATGTTCTGTTTCCTCTGGATGTAGCACTCAGCAGTGACTGGGGAGAAACACTTTCATTGAAAGGGGTTGCCAAGCTTCCCAAAATTGCGAGTCTCCAGAAATCTCAGCAACTATTTTTTCACCCAAACTGGATGATACTTTCAGGTAATGATCAGTACACTAAGCTCACTTGGTTCCCCAAATTTCGTTCTTTTATGTTGAAGCGTTCGCTTCCAGTAACTGTTTGAATTTTGGCGTTTCACTCTGTTTTCTCCTATACTGACAGATGTATTTGGAACTCTAAATCAAACACGGTTTGTGCTAGCTTCTTGAAACTTGACACAGTAAAGCAGTTTCACGTTCTATCTCTATGTTCTGTTTCCTCTGGATGTAGCCGTAAGCAGTGACTGGGGAGAAATACTTTCATTGACAGGGGTTGCCAAGCTTCCAGAAATTACGAGTCTCCAGAAATCTCAGCAACTATGATTTCACCCAACCTGGATGATACTTTCAGGTAATGATCAGTACACTAAGCCCACTTGTTTCCCCAAATTTCGTTCTTCTATGTTGAAGCGTTCGTTTCCAGTAACAGTTTGAATTTTGGCGTTTCGCTCTGTTTTCTCCTATATTGATAGATGTATTTGGAACTCTAAACCAAACACGGTTTGTGCTAGCTTCTTGAAACTTGACACAGTAAAGCAGTTTTACGTTCTATCTCTATGTTCTGTTTCCTCTTGATGTAGCACTCAGCAGTGACTGAGGAGAAACACTTTCATTGAAAGGGGTTGCCAAGCTTCCCAAAATTGCGAGTCTCCAGAAATCTCAGCAACTATTTTTTCACCCAAACTGGATGATACTTTCAGGTAATGATCAGTACACTAAGCTCACTTGGTTCCCCAAATTTCGTTCTTTTATGTTGAAGCGTTCGCTTCCAGTAACTGTTTGAATTTTGGCGTTTCACTCTGTTTTCTCCTATACTGACAGATGTATTTGGAACTCTAAATCAAACACGGTTTGTGCTAGCTTCTTGAAACTTGACACAGTAAAGCAGTTTCATGTACTATCTCTATGTTCTATTTCCTCTGGATGTAGCCCTAAGCAGTGACTGGGGAAAAATACTTTCATTGACAGGGGTTGCCAAGCTTCCAGAAATTACGAGTCTCCAGAAATCTCAGCAACTATGATTTCACCCAACCTGGATGATACTTTCAGGTAATGATCAGTACACTAAGCCCACTTGGTTCCCCAAATTTCGTTCTTCTATGTTGAAGCGTTCGTTTCCAGTAAGAGTTTGAAGTTAGGCGTTTCACTCTATTTTCTCCTATATTGATAGATGTATTTGGAACTCTAAATCAAACACGGTTTGTGCTACCTTCTTCAAACTTGACACAGTAAAGCAGTTTCAAGTTCTAGCTCTATGTTCTGTTTCCTCTTGATGTAGCACTCAGCAGTGACTGAGGAGAAACACTTTCATTGAAAGGGGTTGCCAAGCTTCCCAAAATTGCGAGTCTCCAGATCTCAGCAACTATTTTTTAACCCAAACTGGATGATACTTTCAGGTAATGATCAGTACACTAAGCTCACTTGGTTCCCCAAATTTCGTTCTTTTATGTTGAATCGTTCGCTTCCAGTAACTGTTTGAATTTTGGCGTTTCACTCTGTTTTCTCCTATATTGATAGATGTATTTGGAACTCTAAACCAAACACGGTTTGTGCTAGCTTCTTGAAACTTGAAACAGTAAAGCAGTTTCAAGTTCTAGCTCTATGTTTTCTTTCCTCTTGATGTAGCACTCAGCAGTGACTGAGGAGAAACACTTTCATTGAAAGGGGTTGCCAAGCTTCCCAAAATTGCGAGTCTCCAGAAATCTCAGCAACTATTTTTTAACCCAAACTGGATGATACTTTCAGGTAATGATCAGTACACTAAACTCACTTGGTTCCCCAAATTTCGTTCTTTTATGTTGAAGCGTTCGCTTCCAGTAACTGTTTGAATTTTGGCGTTTCACTCTGTTTTCTCCTATACTGACAGATGTATTTGGAACTCTAAATCAAACACGGTTTGTGCTAGCTTCTTGAAACTTGACACAGTAAAGCAGTTTCACGTTCTATCTCTATGTTCTGTTTCCTCTGGATGTAGCACTCAGCAGTGACTGAGGAGAAACACTTTCATTGAAAGGGGTTGCCAAGCTTCCCAAAATTGCGAGTCTCCAGAAATCTCAGCAACTATTTTTTAACCCAAACTGGATGATACTTTCAGGTAATGATCAGTACACTAAGCTCACTTGGTTCCCCAAATTTCGTTCTTTTATGTTGAAGCGTTCGCTTCCAGTAACTGTTTGAATTTTGGCGTTTCACTCTGTTTTCTCCTATACTGACAGATGTATTTGGAACTCTAAATCAAACACGGTTTGTGCTAGCTTCTTGAAACTTGACACAGTAAAGCAGTTTCACGTTCTATCTCTATGTTCTGTTTCCTCTGGATGTAGCCCTAAGCAGTGACTGGGGAGAAATACTTTCATTGACAGGGGTTGCCAAGGTTCCAGAAATTACGAGTCTCCAGAAATCTCAGCAACTATGATTTCACCCAACCTGGATGATACTTTCAGGTAATGATCAGTACACTAAGCCCACTTGGTTCCCCAAATTTCGTTCTTCTATGTTGAAGCGTTCGTTTCCAGTAAGAGTTTGAATTTTGGCGTTTCACTCTATTTTCTCCTATATTGATAGATGTATTTGGAACTCTAAATCAAACACGGTTTGTGCTACCTTCTTCAAACTTGACACAGTAAAGCAGTTTCAAGTTCTAGCTCTATATTCTGTTTCCTCTTGATGTAGCACTCAGCAGTGACTGAGGAGAAACACTTTCATTGAAAGGGGTTGCCAAGCTTCCCAAAATTGCGAGTCTCCAGAAATCTCAGCAACTATTTTTTAACCCAAACTGGATGATACTTTCAGGTAATGATCAGTACACTAAGCTCACTTGGTTCCCCAAATTTCGTTCTTTTATGTTGAAGCGTTCGCTTCCAGTAACTGTTTGAATTTTGGCGTTTCACTCTGTTTTCTCCTATATTGATAGATGTATTTGGAACTCTAAACCAAACACGGTTTGTGCTAGCTTCTTGAAACTTGACACAGTAAAGCAGTTTCACGTTCTCGCTCTATGTTCTGTTTCCTCTTGATGTAGCACTCAGCAGTGACTGAGGAGAAACACTTTCATTGAAAGGGGTTGCCAAGCTTCCCAAAATTGCGAGTCTCCAGAAATCTCAGCAACTATTTTTTAACCCAAACTGGATGATACTTTCAGGTAATGATCAGTACACTAAGCTCACTTGGTTCCCCAAATTTCGTTCTTTTATGTTGAAGCGTTCGCTTCCAGTAACTGAATTTTGGCGTTTCACTCTGTTTTCTCCTATACTGACAGATGTATTTGGAACTCTAAATCAAACACGGTTTGTGCTAGCTTCTTGAAACTTGACACAGTAAAGCAGTTTCACGTTCTATCTCTATGTTCTGTTTCCTCTGGATGTAGCCGTAAGCAGTGACTGGGGAGAAATACTTTCATTGACAGGGGTTGCCAAGCTTCCAGAAATTACGAGTCTCCAGAAATCTCAGCAACTATGATTTCACCCAACCTGGATGATACTTTCAGGTAATGATCAGTACACTAAGCCCACTTGTTTCCCCAAATTTCGTTCTTCTATGTTGAAGCGTTCGTTTCCAGTAACAGTTTGAATTTTGGCGTTTCGCTCTGTTTTCTCCTATATTGATAGATGTATTTGAAACTCTAAACCAAACACGGTTTGTGCTAGCTTCTTGAAACTTGACACAGTAAAGCAGTTTTACGTTCTATCTCTATGTTCTGTTACCTCTTGATGTAGCACTCAGCAGTGACTGAGGAGAAACACTTTCATTGAAAGGGGTTGTCAAGCTTCCCAAAATTGCGAGTCTCCAGAAATCTCAGCAACTATTTTTTAACCCAAACTGGATGATACTTTCAGGTAATGATCAGTACACTAAGCTCACTTGGTTCCCCAAATTTCGTTCTTTTATGTTGAAGCGTTCGCTTCCAGTAACTGTTTGAATTTTGGCGTTTCACTCTGTTTTCTCCTATACTGACAGATGTATTTGGAACTCTAAATCAAACACGGTTTGTGCTAGCTTCTTGAAACTTGACACAGTAAAGCAGTTTCACGTTCTATCTCTATGTTCTGTTTCCTCTGGATGTAGCACTCAGCAGTGACTGAGGAGAAACACTTTCATTGAAAGGGGTTGCCAAGCTTCCCAAAATTACGAGTCTCCAGAAATCTCAGCAACTATTTTTTAACCCAAACTGGATGATACTTTCAGGTAATGATCAGTACACTAAGCTCACTTGGTTCCCCAAATTTCGTTCTTTTATGTTGAAGCGTTCCCTTCCAGTAACTGTTTGAATTTTGGCGTTTCACTCTGTTTTCTCCTATACTGACAGATGTATTTGGAACTCTAAATCAAACACGGTTTGTGCTAGCTTCTTGAAACTTGACACAGTAAAGCAGTTTCACGTTCTATCTCTATGTTCTGTTTCCTCTGGATGTAGCCCTAAGCAGTGACTGGGGAGAAATACTTTCATTGACAGGGGTTGCCAAGCTTCCAGAAATTACGAGTCTCCAGAAATCTCAGCAACTATGATTTCACCCAACCTGGATGATACTTTCAGGTAATGATCAGTACACTAAGCCCACTTGGTTCGCCAAATTTCGTTCTTCTATGTTGAAGCGTTCGTTTCCAGTAAGAGTTTGAATTTTGGCGTTTCACTCTATTTTCTCCTATATTGATAGATGTATTTGGAACTCTAAATCAAACACGGTTTGTGCTACCTTCTTCAAACTTGACACAGTAAAGCAGTTTCAAGTTCTAGCTCTATATTCTGTTTCCTCTTGATGTAGCACTCAGCAGTGACTGAGGAGAAACACTTTCATTGAAAGGGGTTGCCAAGCTTCCCAAAATTGCGAGTCTCCAGAAATCTCAGCAACTATTTTTTAACCCAAACTGGATGATACTTTCAGGTAATGATCAGTACACTAAGCTCACTTGGTTCCCCAAATTTCGTTCTTTTATGTTGAAGCGTTCGCTTCCAGTAACTGTTTGAATTTTGGCGTTTCACTCTGTTTTCTCCTATATTGATAGATGTATTTGGAACTCTAAACCAAACACGGTTTGTGCTAGCTTCTTGAAACTTGACACAGTAAAGCAGTTTCACGTTCTCGCTCTATGTTCTGTTTCCTCTTGATGTAGCACTCAGCAGTGACTGAGGAGAAACACTTTCATTGAAAGGGGTTGCCAAGCTTCCCAAAATTGCGAGTCTCCAGAAATCTCAGCAACTATTTTTTAACCCAAACTGGATGATACTTTCGGGTAATGATCAGTACACTAAGCTCACTTGGTTCCCCAAATTTCGTTCTTTTATGTTGAAGCGTTCGCTTCCAGTAACTGTTTGAATTTTGGCGTTTCACTCTGTTTTCTCCTATACTGACAGATGTATTTGGAACTCTAAATCAAACAAGGTTTGTGCTAGCTTCTTGAAACTTGACACAGTAAAGCAGTTTCACGTTCTATCTCTATGTTCTGTTTCCTCTGGATGTAGCACTCAGCAGTGACTGAGGAGAAACACTTTCATTGAAAGGGGTTGCCAAGCTTCCCAAAATTGCGAGTCTCCAGAAATCTCAGCAACTATTTTTTAACCCAAACTGGATGATACTTTCAGGTAATGATCAGTACACTAAGCTCACATGGTTCCCCAAATTTCGTTCTTTTATGTTGAAGCGTTCGCTTCCAGTAACTGTTTGAATTTTGGCGTTTCACTCTGTTTTCTCCTATACTGACAGATGTATTTGGAACTCTAAATCAAACAAGGTTTGTGCTAGCTTCTTGAAACTTGACACAGTAAAGCAGTTTCACGTTCTATCTCTATGTTCTGTTTCCTCTGGATGTAGCCGTAAGCAGTGACTGGGGAGAAATACTTTCATTGACAGGGGTTGCCAAGCTTCCAGAAATTACGAGTCTCCAGAAATCTCAGCAACTATGATTTCACCCAACCTGGATGATACTTTCAGGTAATGATCAGTACACTAAGCCCACTTGTTTCCCCAAATTTCGTTCTTCTATGTTGAAGCGTTCGTTTCCAGTAACAGTTTGAATTTTGGCGTTTCGCTCTGTTTTCTCCTATATTGATAGATGTATTTGGAACTCTAAACCAAACACGGTTTGTGCTAGCTTCTTGAAACTAGACACAGTAAAGCAGTTTTACGTTCTATCTCTATGTTCTGTTTCCTCTTGATGTAGCACTCAGCAGTGACTGAGGAGAAACACTTTCATTGAAAGGGGTTGCCAAGCTTCCCAAAATTGCGAGTCTCCAGAAATCTCAGCAACTATTTTTTAACCCAAACTGGATGATACTTTCAGGTAATGATCAGTACACTAAGCTCACTTGGTTCCCCAAATTTCGTTCTTTTATGTTGAAGCGTTCGCTTCCAGTAACTGTTTGAATTTTGGCGTTTCACTCTGTTTTCTCCTATACTGACAGATGTATTTGGAACTCTAAATCAAACACGGTTTGTGCTAGCTTCTTGAAACTTGACACAGTAAAGCAGTTTCACGTACTATCTCTATGTTCTATTTCCTCTGGATGTAGCCCTAAGCAGTGACTGGGGAAAAATACTTTCATTGACAGGGGTTGCCAAGCTTCCAGAAATTACGAGTCTCCAGAAATCTCAGCAACTATGATTTCACCCAAACTGGATGATACTTTCAGGTAATGATCAGTACACTAAGCTCACTTGGTTCCCCAAATTTCGTTCTTTTATGTTGAAGCGTTCGCTTCCAGTAACTGTTTGAATTTTGGCGTTTCACTCTGTTTTCTCCTATACTGACAGATGTATTTGGAACTCTAAATCAAAGACGGTTTGTGCTAGCTTCTTGAAACTTGACACAGTAAAGCAGTTTCACGTTCTATCTCTATGTTCTGTTTCCTCTGGATGTAGCCCTAAGCAGTGACTGGGGAGAAATTCTTTCATTGAAAGGGGTTGCCAATCTCCCCAAAATTGCGAGTCTCCAGAAATCTCAGCAACTATTTTTTCACCCAAACTGGATGATACTTTCAGGTAATGATCAGTACACTAAGCTCACTTGGTTCCCCAAATTTCGTTCTTTTATGTTGAAGCGTTCGCTTCCAGTAACTGTTTGAATTTTGGCGTTTCACTCTGTTTTCTCCTATACTGACAGATGTATTTGGAACTCTAAATCAAACACGGTTTGTGCTAGGTTCTTGAAACTTGACACAGTAAAGCAGTTTCACGTTTTATCTCTATGTTTTCTTTCCTCCTGATGTAGCACTCAGCAGTGACTGAGGAGAAACACTTTCATTGAAAGGGGTTGCCAAGCTCCCCAAAATTGCGAGTCTCCAGAAATCTCAGCAACTATTTTTTCACCCAAACTGGATGATACTTTCAGGTAATGATCAGTACACTAAGCTCACTTGGTTCCCCAAATTTCGTTCTTTTATGTTGAAGCGTTCACTTCCAGTAACTGTTTGAATTTTGGCGTTTCACTCTGTTTTCTCCTATACTGACAGATGTATTTGGAACTCTAAATCAAACACGGTTTGTGCTAGCTTCTTGAAACTTGACACAGTAAAGCAGTTTCACGTTCTATCTCTATGTTCTGTTTCCTCTGGATGTAGCCCTAAGCAGTGACTGGGGAGAAATACTTTCATTGACAGGGGTTGCCAAGCTTCCAGAAATTACGAGTCTCCAGAAATCTCAGCAACTATGATTTCACCCAACCTGGATGATACTTTCAGGTAATGATCAGTACACTAAGCCCACTTGGTTCCCCAAATTTCGTTCTTCTATGTTGAAGCGTTCGTTTCCAGTAAGAGTTTGAAGTTAGGCGTTTCACTCTATTTTCTCCTATATTGATAGATGTATTTGGAACTCTAAATCAAACACGGTTTGTGCTACCTTCTTCAAACTTGACACAGTAAAGCAGTTTCAAGTTCTAGCTCTATGTTCTGTTTCCTCTTGATGTAGCACTCAGCAGTGACTGAGGAGAAACACTTTCATTGAAAGGGGTTGCCAAGCTTCCCAAAATTGCGAGTCTCCAGATCTCAGCAACTATTTTTTAACCCAAACTGGATGATACTTTCAGGTAATGATCAGTACACTAAGCTCACTTGGTTCCCCAAATTTCGTTCTTTTATGTTGAATCGTTCGCTTCCAGTAACTGTTTGAATTTTGGCGTTTCACTCTGTTTTCTCCTATATTGATAGATTTATTTGGAACTCTAAACCAAACACGGTTTTTGCTAGCTTCTTGAAACTTGAAACAGTAAAGCAGTTTCACGTTCTAGCTCTATGTTTTCTTTCCTCTTGATGTAGCACTCAGCAGTGACTGAGGAGAAACACTTTCATTGAAAGGGGTTGCCAAGCTTCCCAAAATTGCGAGTCACTAGAAATCTCAGCAAACATTTTTGTACCCAACGTGGATGATACTTTCAGGTAATGATCAGTACACTAAGCTCACTTCATTCCCCAAATTTCGTTCTTCTATGTTGAAGCGTTCGCTTCCAGTAACAGTTTGAATTTTGGCGTTTCACTCTGTTTTCTCCTATATTGATACATGTATTTGGAACTCTAAACCAAACACGGTTTGTGCTAGCTTCTTGAAACTTGACACAGTAAAGCAGTTTCACGTTCTATCTCTATGTTCTGTTTCCTCTTGATGTAGCACTAAGAAGTGACTGAGGAGAAACACTTTCATTGAAAGGGGTTGCCAAGCTTCCCAAAATTGCGAGTCTCCAGAAATCTCAGCAACTATTTTTTCACCTAAACTGGATGATACTTTCAGGTAATGATCAGTACACTAAGCTCACTTGGTTCCCCAAATTTCGTTCTTTTATGTTGAAGCGTTCGCTTCCAGTAACTGTTTGAATTTTGGTGTTTCACTCTGTTTTCTCCTATACTGACAGATGTATTTGGAACTCTAAATCAAACACGGTTTGTGCTAGCTTCTTGAAACTTGACACAGTAAAGCAGTTTCACGTACTATCTCTATGTTCTATTTCCTCTGGATGTAGCCCTAAGCAGTGACTGGGGAAAAATACTTTCATTGACAGGGGTTGCCAAGCTTCCAGAAATTACGAGTCTCCAGAAATCTCAGCAACTATGATTTCACCCAAACTGGATGATACTTTCAGGTAATGATCAGTACACTAAGCTCACTTGGTTCCCCAAATTTCGTTCTTTTTTGTTGAAGCGTTCGCTTCCAGTAACTGTTTGAATTTTGGCGTTTCACTCTGTTTTCTCCTATACTGACAGATGTATTTGGAACTCTAAATCAAACACAGTTTGTGCTAGCTTCTTGAAACTTGACACAGTAAAGCAGTTTCACGTTCTATCTCTATGTTCTGTTTCCTCTGGATGTAGCCCTAAGCAGTGACTGGGGAGAAATTCTTTCATTGAAAGGGGTTGCCAATCTCCCCAAAATTGCGAGTCTCCAGAAATCTCAGCAACTATTTTTTCACCCAAACTGGATGATACTTTCAGGTAATAATCAGTACACTAAGCTCACTTGGTTCCCCAAATTTCGTTCTTTTATGTTGAAGCGTTCGCTTCCAGTAACTGTTTGAATTTTGGCGTTTCACTCTGTTTTCTCCTATACTGACAGATGTATTTGGAACTCTAAATCAAACACGGTTTGTGCTAGCTTCTTGAAACTTGAAACAGTAAAGCAGTTTCACGTTCTATCTCTATGTTTTCTTTCCTCTTGATGTAGCACTCAGCAGTGACTGAGGAGAAACACTTTCATTGAAAGGGGTTGCCAAGCTCCCCAAAATTGCGAGTCTCCAGAAATCTCAGCAACTATTTTTTCACCCAAACTGGATGATACTTTCAGGTAATAATCAGTACACTAAGCTCACTTGGTTCCCCAAATTTCGTTCTTTTATGTTGAAGCGTTCGCTTCCAGTAACTGTTTGAATTTTGGCGTTTCACTCTGTTTTCTCCTATACTGACAGATGTATTTGGAACTCTAAATCAAACACGGTTTGTGCTAGCTTCTTGAAACTTGACACAGTAAAGCAGTTTCACGTTCTATCTCTATGTTCTGTTTCCTCTGGATGTAGCCCTAAGCAGTGACTGGGGAGAAATACTTTCATTGACAGGGGTTGCCAAGCTTCCAGAATTTACGAGTCTCCAGAAATCTCAGCAACTATGATTTCACCCAACCTGGATGATACTTTCAGGTAATGATCAGTACACTAAGCCCACTTGGTTCCCCAAATTTCGTTCTTCTATGTTGAAGCGTTCGTTTCCAGTAAGAGTTTGAAGTTAGGCGTTTCACTCTATTTTCTCCTATATTGATAGATGTATTTGGAACTCTAAATCAAACACGGTTTGTGCTACCTTCTTCAAACTTGACACAGTAAAGCAGTTTCAAGTTCTAGCTCTATGTTCTGTTTCCTCTTGATGTAGCACTCAGCAGTGACTGAGGAGAAACACTTTCATTGAAAGGGGTTGCCAAGCTTCCCAAAATTGCGAGTCTCCAGATCTCAGCAACTATTTTTTAACCCAAACTGGATGATACTTTCAGGTAATGATCAGTACACTAAGCTCACTTGGTTCCCCAAATTTCGTTCTTTTATGTTGAATCGTTCGCTTCCAGTAACTGTTTGAATTTTGGCGTTTCACTCTGTTTTCTCCTATATTGATAGATTTATTTGGAACTCTAAACCAAACACGGTTTTTGCTAGCTTCTTGAAACTTGAAACAGTAAAGCAGTTTCACGTTCTAGCTCTATGTTTTCTTTCCTCTTGATGTAGCACTCAGCAGTGACTGAGGAGAAACACTTTCATTGAAAGGGGTTGCCAAGCTTCCCAAAATTGCGAGTCACTAGAAATCTCAGCAAACATTTTTGTACCCAACGTGGATGATACTTTCAGGTAATGATCAGTACACTAAGCTCACTTCATTCCCCAAATTTCGTTCTTCTATGTTGAAGCGTTCGCTTCCAGTAACAGTTTGAATTTTGGCGTTTCACTCTGTTTTCTCCTATATTGATACATGTATTTGGAACTCTAAACCAAACACGGTTTGTGCTAGCTTCTTGAAACTTGACACAGTAAAGCAGTTTCACGTTCTATCTCTATGTTCTGTTTCCTCTTGATGTAGCACTAAGAAGTGACTGAGGAGAAACACTTTCATTGAAAGGGGTTGCCAAGCTTCCCAAAATTGCGAGTCTCCAGAAATCTCAGCAACTATTTTTTCACCCAAACTGGATGATACTTTCAGGTAATGATCAGTACACTAAGCTCACTTGGTTCCCCAAATTTCGTTCTTTTATGTTGAAGCGTTCGCTTCCAGTAACTGTTTGAATTTTGGCGTTTCACTCTGTTTTCTCCTATACTGACAGATGTATTTGGAACTCTAAATCAAACACGGTTTGTGCTAGCTTCTTGAAACTTGACACAGTAAAGCAGTTTCACGTACTATCTCTATGTTCTATTTCCTCTGGATGTAGCCCTAAGCAGTGACTGGGGAAAAATACTTTCATTGACAGGGGTTGCCAAGCTTCCAGAAATTACGAGTCTCCAGAAATCTCAGCAACTATGATTTCACCCAAACTGGATGATACTTTCAGGTAATGATCAGTACACTAAGCTCACTTGGTTCCCCAAATTTCGTTCTTTTTTGTTGAAGCGTTCGCTTCCAGTAACTGTTTGAATTTTGGCGTTTCACTCTGTTTTCTCCTATACTGACAGATGTATTTGGAACTCTAAATCAAACACAGTTTGTGCTAGCTTCTTGAAACTTGACACAGTAAAGCAGTTTCACGTTCTATCTCTATGTTCTGTTTCCTCTGGATGTAGCCCTAAGCAGTGACTGGGGAGAAATTCTTTCATTGAAAGGGGTTGCCAATCTCCCCAAAATTGCGAGTCTCCAGAAATCTCAGCAACTATTTTTTCACCCAAACTGGATGATACTTTCAGGTAATAATCAGTACACTAAGCTCACTTGGTTCCCCAAATTTCGTTCTTTTATGTTGAAGCGTTCGCTTCCAGTAACTGTTTGAATTTTGGCGTTTCACTCTGTTTTCTCCTATACTGACAGATGTATTTGGAACTCTAAATCAAACACGGTTTGTGCTAGCTTCTTGAAACTTGAAACAGTAAAGCAGTTTCACGTTCTATCTCTATGTTTTCTTTCCTCTTGATGTAGCACTCAGCAGTGACTGAGGAGAAACACTTTCATTGAAAGGGGTTGCCAAGCTCCCCAAAATTGCGAGTCTCCAGAAATCTCAGCAACTATTTTTTCACCCAAACTGGATGATACTTTCAGGTAATAATCAGTACACTAAGCTCACTTGGTTCCCCAAATTTCGTTCTTTTATGTTGAAGCGTTCGCTTCCAGTAACTGTTTGAATTTTGGCGTTTCACTCTGTTTTCTCCTATACTGACAGATGTATTTGGAACTCTAAATCAAACACGGTTTGTGCTAGCTTCTTGAAACTTGACACAGTAAAGCAGTTTCACGTTCTATCTCTATGTTCTGTTTCCTCTGGATGTAGCCCTAAGCAGTGACTGGGGAGAAATACTTTCATTGACAGGGGTTGCCAAGCTTCCAGAATTTACGAGTCTCCAGAAATCTCAGCAACTATGATTTCACCCAACCTGGATGATACTTTCAGGTAATGATCAGTACACTAAGCCCACTTGGTTCCCCAAATTTCGTTCTTCTATGTTGAAGCGTTCGTTTCCAGTAACAGTTTGAATTTTGGCGTTTCACTCTATTTTCTCCTATATTGATAGATGTATTTGGAACTCTAAATCAAACACGGTTTGTGCTACCTTCTTCAAACTTGACACAGTAAAGCAGTTTCAAGTTCTAGCTCTATGTTCTGTTTCCTCTTGATGTAGCACTCAGCAGTGACTGAGGAGAAACACTTTCATTGAAAGGGGTTGCCAAGCTTCCCAAAATTGCGAGTCTCCAGATCTCAGCAACTATTTTTTAACCCAAACTGGATGATACTTTCAGGTAATGATCAGTACACTAAGCTCACTTGGTTCCCCAAATTTCGTTCTTTTATGTTGAATCGTTCGCTTCCAGTAACTGTTTGAATTTTGGTGTTTCACTCTGTTTTCTCCTATATTGATAGATTTATTTGGAACTCTAAACCAAACACGGTTTGTGCTAGCTTCTTGAAACTTGAAACAGTAAAGCAGTTTCACGTTCTAGCTCTATGTTTTCTTTCCTCTTGATGTAGCACTCAGCAGTGACTGAGGAGAAACACTTTCATTGAAAGGGGTTGCCAAGCTTCCCAAAATTGCGAGTCACTAGAAATCTCAGCAAACATTTTTGTACCCAACGTGGATGATACTTTCAGGTAATGATCAGTACACTAAGCTCACTTCATTCCCCAAATTTCGTTCTTCTATGTTGAAGCGTTCGCTTCCAGTAACAGTTTGAATTTTGGCGTTTCACTCTGTTTTCTCCTATATTGATACATGTATTTGGAACTCTAAACCAAACACGGTTTGTGCTAGCTTCTTGAAACTTGACACAGTAAAGCAGTTTCACGTTCTATCTCTATGTTCTGTTTCCTCTTGATGTAGCATTCAGCAGTGACTGAGGAGAAACACTTTCATTGAAAGGGGTTGCCAAGCTTCCCAAAATTGCGAGTCTCCAGAAATCTCAGCAACTATTTTTTCACCCAAACTGGATGATACTTTCAGGTAATGATCAGTACACTAAGCTCACTTGGTTCCCCAAATTTCGTTCTTTTATGTTGAAGCGTTCGCTTCCAGTAACTGTTTGAATTTTGGCGTTTCACTCTGTTTTCTCCTACACTGACAGATGTATTTGGAACTCTAAATCAAACACGGTTTGTGCTAGCTTCTTGAAACTTGACACAGTAAAGCAGTTTCACGTTCTATCTCTATGTTCTGTTTCCTCTGGATGTAGCCGTAAGCAGTGACTGGGGAGAAATACTTTCATTGACAGGGGTTGCCAAGCTTCCAGAAATTACGAGTCTCCAGAAATCTCAGCAACTATGATTTCACCCAACCTGGATGATACATTCAGGTAATGATCAGTACACTAAGCCCACTTGTTTCCCCAAATTTCGTTCTTCTATGTTGAAGCGTTCGTTTCCAGTAACAGTTTGAATTTTGGCGTTTCGCTCTGTTTTCTCCTATATTGATAGATGTATTTGGAACTCTAAACCAAACACGGTTTGTGCTAGCTTCTTGAAACTTGACACAGTAAAGCAGTTTTACGTTCTATCTCTATGTTCTGTTTCCTCTTGATGTAGCACTCAGCAGTGACTGAGGAGAAACACTTTCATTGAAAGGGGTTGCCAAGCTTCCCAAAATTGCGAGTCTCCAAAAATCTCAGCAACAATTTTTTCACCCAAACTGGATGATACTTTCAGGTAATGATCAGTACACTAAGCTCACTTGGTTCCCCAAATTTCGTTCTTTTATGTTGAAGCGTTCGCTTCCAGTAACTGTTTGAATTTTGGCGTTTCACTCTGTTTTCTCCTATACTGACAGATGGATTTAGAACTCTAAATCAAACACGGTTTGTGATAGCTTCTTGAAACTTGACACAGTAAAGCAGTTTCACGTTCTATCTCTATGTTCTATTTCCTCTGGATGTAGCCCTAAGCAGTGACTGGGGAAAAATACTTTCATTGACAGGGGTTGCCAAGCTTCCAGAAATTACGAGTCTTCAGAAATCTCAGCAACTATGATTTCACCCAATCTGGGTGATACTTTCAGGTAATGATCAGTACACTAAGCCCACTTGGTTCCCCAAATTTCGTTCTTCTATGTTGAAGCGTTCGTTTCCAGTAACAGTTTGAATTTTGGCGTTTCACTCTATTTTCTCCTATATTGATAGATGTATTTGGAACTCTAAATCAAACACGGTTTGTGCTACCTTCTTCAAACTTGACACAGTAAAGCAGTTTCAAGTTCTAGCTCTATGTTCTGTTTCCTCTTGATGTAGCACTCAGCAGTGACTGAGGAGAAACACTTTCATTGAAAGGGGTTGCCAAGCTTCCCAAAATTGCGAGTCTCCAGAAATCTCAGCAACTATTTTTTAACCCAAACTGGATGATACTTTCAGGTAATGATCAGTACACTAAGCTCACTTGGTTCCCCAAATTTCGTTCTTTTATGTTGAAGCGTTCGCTTCCAGTAACTGTTTGAATTTTGGCGTTTCACTCTGTTTTCTCCTATATTGATAGATGTATTTGGAACTCTAAACCAAACACGGTTTGTGCTAGCTTCTTGAAACTTGACACAGTAAAGCAGTTTCACGTTCTATCTCTATGTTCTGTTTCCTCTTGATGTAGCACTCAGCAGTGACTGAGGAGAAACACTTTCATTGAAAGGGGTTGCCAAGCTTCCCAAAATTGCGAGTCTCCAGAAATCTCAGCAACTATTTTTTCACCCAAACTGGATGATACTTTCAGGTAATGATCAGTACACTAAGCTCACTTGGTTCCCCAAATTTCGTTCTTTTATGTTGAAGCGTTCGCTTCCAGTAACTGTTTGAATTTTGGCGTTTCACTCTGTTTTCTCCTATACTGACAGATGTATTTGGAACTCTAAATTAAACACGGTTTGTGCTAGCTTCTTGAAACTTGACACAGTAAAGCAGTTTCACGTACTATCTCTATGTTCTATTTCCTCTGGATGTAGCCCTAAGCAGTGACTGGGGAAAAATACTTTCATTGACAGGGGTTGCCAAGCTTCCAGAAATTACGAGTCTCCAGAAATCTCAGCAACTATGATTTCACCCAAACTGGATGATACTTTCAGGTAATGATCAGTACACTAAGCTCACTTGGTTCCCCAAATTTCGTTCTTTTATGTTGAAGCGTTCGCTTCCAGTAACTGTTTGAATTTTGGCGTTTCACTCTGTTTTCTCCTATACTGACAGATGTATTTGGAACTCTAAATCAAACACGGTTTGTGCTACCTTCTTGAAACTTGACACAGTAAAGCAGTTTCACGTTCTATCTCTATGTTTTGTTTCCTCTTGATGTAGCACTCAGCAGTGACTGAGGAGAAACACTTTCATTGAAAGGGGTTGCCTAGCTTCCCAAATTGCGAGTCTCTAGAAATCTCAGCAAACAGTGTTTCACCCAAAGTGGATGATACTTTCAGGTAATGATCAGTACACTAAGCTCACTTGGTTACCCAAATTTCGTTCTTCTATGTTGAAGCGTTCGTTTCCAGTAACAGTTTGAATTTTGGCGTTTTACTCTGTTTTCTCCTATATTGATAGATGTATTTGGAACTCTATATCAAACAAGGTTTGTGCTAGCTTCTTGAAACTTGACACAATAAAGCAGTTTCAAGTTCTATCTCTATGTTCTGTCTCCTCTTGATGTAGCCCTAAGCAGTGACTGGGGAGAAACACTTTCATTGAAAGGGGTTGCCAAGCTTCCAAATATTACGAGTCTCCAGAAATCTCAGCAACTATTTTTTCACCCAAACTGGATGATACTTTCAGGTAATGATCAGTACACTAAGCTCACTTGGTTCCCCAAATTTCGTTCTTTTATGTTGAAGCGTTCGCTTCCAGTAACTGTTTGAATTTTGGCGTTTCACTCTGTTTCCTCCTATACTGACAGATGTATTTGGAACCCTAAATCAAACACGGTTTGTGCTAGCTTCTTGAAACTTGACACAGTAAAGCAGTTTCACGTTCTATCTCTATGTTCTGTTTCCTCTTGATGTAGCACTCAGCAGTGACTGAGGAGAAACACTTTCATTGAAAGGGGTTGCCAAGCTTCCCAAAACTGCGAGTCTCCAGAAATCTCAGCAACTATTTTTTCACCCAAACTGGATGATACTTTCAGGTAATGATCAGTACACTAAGCCCACTTGGTTCCCCAAATTTCGTTCTTCTATGTTGAAGCGTTCGTTTCCAGTAACAGTTTGAATTTTGGCGTTTCACTCTGTTTTCTCCTATATTGATAGATATATTTGGAACTCTAAACCAAACACGGTTGTGCTAGCTTCTTGAAACTTGAAACAGTAAAGCAGTTTCACGTTCTATCTCTATGTTTTCTTTCCTCTTGATGTAGCACTCAGCAGTGACTGAGGAGAAACACTTTCATTGAAAGGGGTTGCCAAGCTTCCCAAAATTGCGAGTCTCTAGAAATCTCAGCAAACATTTTTGTACCCAACGTGGATGATACTTTCAGGTAATGATCAGTACACTAAGCTCACTTCGTTCCCCAAATTTCGTTCTTCTATGTTGAAGCGTTCGTTTCCAGTAACAGTTTGAATTTTGGCGTTTCACTCTGTTTTCTCCTATATTGATAGATGTATTTGGAACTCTAAATCAAACACGGTTTGTGCTAGCTTCTTGAAACTTGACACCGTAAAGCAGTTTCAAGTTCTATCTCTATGTTCTGTTTTCTCTTGATGTAGCCCTAAGCAGTGACTGGGGAGATACACTTTCATTGAAAGGGGTTGCCAAGCTTCCCAAAATTGCGAGTCTCCAGAAATCTCAGCAACTATTTTTTCACCCAAACTGGATGATACTTTCAGGTAATGATCAGTACACTGAGCCCAATTGGATCCCCAAATTTCGTTCTTCTATGTTGAAGCGTTCGTTTCCAGTAACAGTTTGAATTTTGGCCTTTCACTCTGTTTTCTCCTATATTGATAGATGTATTTGGAACTCTAAACCACACCCGGTTTGTGCTAGCTTCTTGAAACTTGACACAGTAAAGCAGTTTCTCGTTCTATCTCTATGTTCTGTTTCCTCTTGATGTAGCACACAGCAGTGACTGAGGAGAAACACTTTCATTGAAAGGGGTTGCCAAGCTTCCAAAAATTACGATTCCCCAGAAATCTCAGCAACTATTTTTTCACCCAAACTGGATGATACTTTCAGGTAATGATGAGTACACTAAGCCCACTGGGTTCCCCAAATTTCGTTCTTCTATGTTGAAGCGTTCGTTTCCAGTAACAGTTTGAATTTTGGCGTTTCGCTCTGTTTTCTCCTATATTGATAGATGTATTTGCAACTCTAAAACAAACACGGTTTGTGCTAGCTTCTTGAAACTTGACACAATAAAGCAGTTTCACGTTCTATCTCTATGTTCTGTTTCCTCTTGATGTAGCCCTAAGCAGTGACTGGGGAGAAACACTTACATTGAAAGGGGTTGCCAAGCTTCCAGAAACTACGAGTCTCCAGAAATCTCAGCAACTATGATTTCACCCAAACTGGATGATACTTTCAGGTAATGATCATTACACTAAGCCCACTTGGTTCCCCAAATTTCGTTCTTCTATGTTGAAGCGTTCGTTTCCAGTAACAGTTTGAATTTTGGCGTTTCACTCTGTTTTCTCCTATATTGATAGACGCATTTGGAACTCTAAATCAAACACGGTTTGTGCTACCTTCTTCAAACTTGACACAGTAAAGCAGTTTCAAGTTCTATCTCTATGTTCTGTTTCCTCTTGATGTAGCACTCAGCAGTGACTGAGGAGA
Organism: Spermophilus citellus; assembly: GCF_964194105.1. Taxonomy (NCBI): domain Eukaryota; kingdom Metazoa; phylum Chordata; class Mammalia; order Rodentia; family Sciuridae; genus Spermophilus; species Spermophilus citellus. The sequence continues at coordinate 100,482,718 of NC_138182.1, forward strand.
AACACTTTCATTGAAAGGGGTTGCCAAGCTTCCCAAAATTGCGAGTCTCCAGAAATCTCAGCAACTATTTTTTAACTCAAACTGGATTATACTTTCAGGTAATGATCAGTACACTAAGCTCACTTGGTTCCCCAAATTTCGTTCTTTTATGTTGAAGCGTTCGCTTCCAGTAACTGTTTGAATTTTGGCGTTTCACTCTGTTTTCTCCTATACTGACAGATGTATTTGGAACTCTAAATCAAACACGGTTTGTGCTAGCTTCTTGAAACTTGACACAGTAAAGCAGTTTCACGTTCTATCTCTATGTTCTGTTTCCTCTGGATGTAGCCCTAAGCAGTGACTGGGGAGAAATACTTTCATTGACAGGGGTTGCCAAGCTTCCAGAAATTACGAGTCTCCAGAAATCTCAGCAACTATGATTTCACCCAACCTGGATGATACTTTCAGGTAATGATCAGTACACTAAGCCCACTTGGTTCCCCAAATTTCGTTCTTCTATGTTGAAGCGTTCGTTTCCAGTAACAGTTTGAATTTTGGCGTTTCACTCTGTTTTCTCCTATATTGATAGATGTATTTGGAACTCTAAACCAAACACGGTTTGTGCTAGCTTCTTGAAACTTGAAACAGTAAAGCAGTTTCACGTTCTAGCTCTATGTTTTCATTCCTCTTGATGTAGCACTCAGCAATGACTGAGGAGAAACACTTTCATTGAAAGGGGTTGCCAAGCTTCCCAAAATTGCGAGTCTCTAGAAATCTCAGCAAACATTTTTGTACCCAACGTGGATGATACTTTCAAGTAATGATCAGTACACTAAGCTCACTTCGTTCCCCAAATTTCGTTCTTCTATGTTGAAGCGTTCGTTTCCATTAACAGTTTGAATTTTGGCGTTTCACTCTGTTTTCTCCTATATTGATAGATGTATTTGGAACTCTAAATCAAACACGGTTTGTGCTAGCTTCTTGAAACTTGACACAGTAAAGCAGTATCACGTTCTATCTCTATGTTCTGTTTCCTCTGGATGTAGCCCTAAGCAGTGACTGGGGAGAAACACTTTCATTGAAAGGGGTTGCCAAGCTTCCAGAAATTACGAGTCTCCAGAAATCTCAGCAACTATGATTTCACCCAACCTGGATGATACTTTCAGGTAATGATCAGTACACTAAGCCCACTTGGTTCCCCAAATTTCGTTCTTCTATGTTGAAGCGTTCGTTTCCAGTAACAGTTTGAATTTTGGCGTTTCACTCTGTTTTCTCCTATATTGATAGATGTATTTGGAACTCTAAATCAAACACGGTTTGTGCTAGCTTCTTGAAACTTGACACAGTAAAGCAGTTTTACGTTCAATCTCTATTTTCTCTTTCCTCTTGATGTAGCACTCAGCAGTGACTGAGGAGAAACACTTTCATTGAAAGGGGTTGCCAAGCTCCCCAAAATTGCGAGTCTCCAGAAATCTCAGCAACTATTTTTTCACCCAAACTGGATGATACTTTCAGGTAATAATCAGTACACTAAGCCCACTTGGTTCCCCAAATTTCGTTCTTCTATGTTGAAGCGTTCGTTTCCAGTAACAGTTTGAATTTTGGCGTTTCACTCTGTTTTCTCCTATATTGATAGATGTATTTGGAACTCTAAACCAAACACGGTTTGTGCTAGCTTCTTGAAACTTGAAACAGTAAAGCAGTTTCACGTTCTAGCTCTATGTTTTCATTCCTCTTGATGTAGCACTCAGCAATGACTGAGGAGAAACACTTTCATTGAAAGGGGTTGCCAAGCTTCCCAAAATTGCGTGTCTCTAGAAATATCAGCAAACATTTTTGTACCCAACGTGGATGATACTTTCAAGTAATGATCAGTACACTAAGCTCACTTCGTTCCCCAAATTTCGTTCTTCTATGTTGAAGCGTTCGTTTCCAGTAACAGTTTGAATTTTGGCGTTTCACTCTGTTTTCTCCTATATTGATAGATGTATTTGGAACTCTAAATCAAACACGGTTTGTGCTAGCTTCTTGAAACTTGACACAGTAAAGCAGTATCACGTTCTATCTCTATGTTCTGTTTCCTCTGGATGTAGCCCTAAGCAGTGACTGGGGAGAAACACTTTCATTGAAAGGGGTTGCCAAGCTTCCAGAAATTACGAGTCTCCAGAAATCTCAGCAACTATGATTTCACCCAACCTGGATGATACTTTCAGGTAATGATCAGTACACTAAGCCCACTTGGTTCCCCAAATTTCGTTCTTCTATGTTGAAGCGTTCGTTTCCAGTAACAGTTTGAATTTTGGCGTTTCACTCTGTTTTCTCCTATATTGATAGATGTATTTGGAACTCTAAATCAAACACGGTTTGTGCTAGCTTCTTGAAACTTGACACAGTAAAGCAGTTTTATGTTCAATCTCTATTTTCTCTTTCCTCTTGATGTAGCACTCAGCAGTGACTGAGGAGAAACACTTTCATTGAAAGGGGTTGCCAAGCTCCCCAAAATTGCGAGTCTCCAGAAATCTCAGCAACTATTTTTTCACCCAAACTGGATGATACTTTCAGGTAATAATCAGTACACTAAGCTCACTTGGTTCCCCAAATTTCGTTCTTTTATGTTGAAGCGTTCGCTTCCAGTAACTGTTTGAATTTTGGCGTTTCACTCTGTTTTCTCCTATACTGACAGATGTATTTGGAACTCTAAATCAAACACGGTTTGTGCTAGCTTCTTGAAACTTGACACAGTAAAGCAGTTTCACGTTCTATCTCTATGTTCTGTTTCCTCTGGATGTAGCCCTAAGCAGTGACTGGGGAGAAATACTTTCATTGACAGGGGTTGCCAAGCTTCCAGGAATTACGAGTCTCCAGAAATCTCAGCAACTATGATTTCACCCAACCTGGATGATACTTTCAGGTAATGATCAGTACACTAAGCCCACTTGGTTCCCCAAATTTCGTTCTTCTATGTTGAAGCGTTCGTTTCCAGTAAGAGTTTGAATTTTGGCGTTTCACTCTATTTTCTCCTATATTGATAGATGTATTTGGAACTCTAAATCAAACACGGTTTGTGCTACCTTCTTCAAACTTGACACAGTAAAGCAGTTTCAAGTTCTAGCTCTATGTTCTGTTTCCTCTTGATGTAGCACTCAGCAGTGACTGAGGAGAAACACTTTCATTGAAAGGGGTTGCCAAGCTTCCCAAAATTGCGAGTCTCCAGAAATCTCAGCAACTATTTTTTAACCCAAACTGGATGATACTTTCAGGTAATGATCAGTACACTAAGCTCACTTGGTTCCCCAAATTTCGTTCTTTTATGTTGAATCGTTCGCTTCCAGTAACTGTTTGAATTTTGGCGTTTCACTCTGTTTTCTCCTATATTGATAGATGTATTTGGCACTCTAAACCAAACACGGTTTGTGCTAGCTTCTTGAAACTTGAAACAGTAAAGCAGTTTCACGTTCTAGCTCTATGTTTTCTTTCCTCTTGATGTAGCACTCAGCAGTGACTGAGGAGAAACACTTTCATTGAAAGGGGTTGCCAAGCTTCCCAAAATTGCGAGTCTCTAGAAATCTCAGCAAACATTTTTGTACCCAACGTGGATGATACTTTCAGGTAATGATCAGTACACTAAGCTCACTTCGTTCCCCAAATTTCGTTCTTCTATGTTGAAGCGTTCGCTTCCAGTAACAGTTTGAATTTTGGCCTTTCACTCTGTTTTCTCCTATATTGATAGATGTATTTGGAACTCTAAACCACACCCGGTTTGTGCTAGCTTCTTGAAACTTGACACAGTAAAGCAGTTTCACGTTCTATCTCTATGTTCTGTTTCCTCTTGATGTAGCACACAGCAGTGACTGAGGAGAAACACTTTCATTGAAAGGGGTTGCCAAGCTTCCAAAAATTACGATTCCCCAGAAATCTCAGCAACTATTTTTTCACCCAAACTGGATGATACTTTCAGGTAATGATGAGTACACTAAGCCCACTGGGTTCCCCAAATTTCGTTCTTCTATGTTGAAGCGTTCGTTTCCAGTAACAGTTTGAATTTTGGCGTTTCGCTCTGTTTTCTCCTATATTTATAGATGTATTTGCAACTCTAAACCAAGCACGGTTTGTGCTAGCTTCTTGAAACTTGACAGAACAAAGCAGTTTCAACTTCTATCTCTATGTTCTGTTTCCTCTTGATGTAGCCCTAAGCAGTGACTGGGGAGAAACACTTACATTTAAAGGGGTTGCCAAGCTTCCAGAAATTACGAGTCTCCAGAAATCTCAGCAACTATGATTTCACCCAACCTGGATGATACTTTCAGGTAATGATCAGTACACTAAGCCCACTTGGTTCCCCAAATTTCGTTCTTCTATGTTGAAGCATTCGTTTCCAGTAACTATTTGAATTTTGGCGTTTCACTCTGTTTTCTCCTATATTGATAGATGTATTTGGAACTCTAAATCAAACACGGTTTGTGCTAGCTTCTTGAAACTTGACACAGTAAAGCAGTTTTACGTTCTATCTCTATTTTCTCTTTCCTCTTGATGTAGCACTCAGCAGTGACTGAGGAGAAACACTTTCATTGAAAGGGGTTGCCAAGCTCCCCAAAATTGCGAGTCTCCAGAAATCTCAGCAACTATTTTTTCACCCAAACTGGATGTTACTTTCAGGTAATAATCAGTACACTAAGCTCACTTGGTTCCCCAAATTTCGTTCTTTTATGTTGAAGCGTTCGCTTCCAGTAACTGTTTGAATTTTGGCGTTTCACTCTGTTTTCTCCTATACTGACAGATGTATTTGGAACTCTAAATCAAACACGGTTTGTGCTAGCTTCTTGAAACTTGACACAGTAAAGCAGTTTCACGTTCTATCTCTATGTTCTGTTTCCTCTGGATGTAGCCCTAAGCAGTGACTGGGGAGAAATACTTTCATTGACAGGGGTTGCCAAGCTTCCAGAAATTACGAGTCTCCAGAAATCTCAGCAACTATGATTTCACCCAACCTGGATGATACTTTCAGGTAATGATCAGTACACTAAGCCCACTTGGTTCGCCAAATTTCGTTCTTCTATGTTGAAGCGTTCGTATCCAGTAAGAGTTTGAATTTTGGCGTTTCACTCTATTTTCTCCTATATTGATAGATGTATTTGGAACTCTAAATCAAACACGGTTTGTGCTACCTTCTTCAAACTTGACACAGTAAAGCAGTTTCAAGTTCTAGCTCTATATTCTGTTTCCTCTTGATGTAGCACTCAGCAGTGACTGAGGAGAAACACTTTCATTGAAAGGGGTTGCCAAGCTTCCCAAAATTGCGAGTCTCCAGAAATCTCAGCAAATATTTTTTAACCCAAACTGGATGATACTTTGAGGTAATGATCAGTACACTAAGCTCACTTGGTTCCCCAAATTTCGTTCTTTTATGTTGAAGCGTTCGCTTCCAGTAACTGTTTGAATTTTGGCGTTTCACTCTGTTTTCTCGTATACTGACAGATGTATTTGGAACTCTAAATCAAACACGGTTTGTGCTAGCTTCTTGAAACTTGACACAGTAAAGCAGTTTCACGTTCTATCTCTATGTTCTGTTTCCTCTGGATGTAGCCCTAAGCAGTGACTGGGGAGAAATACTTTCATTGACAGGGGTTGCCAAGCTTCCAGAAATTACGAGTCTCCAGAAATCTCAGCAACTATGATTTCACCCAACCTGGATGATACTTTCAGGTAATGATCAGTACACTAAGCCCACTTGTTTCCCCAAATTTCGTTCTTCTATGTTGAAGCGTTCGTTTCCAGTAACAGTTTGAATTTTGGCGTTTCGCTCTGTTTTCTCCTATATTGATAGATGTATTTGGAACTCTAAACCAAACACGGTTTGTGCTAGCTTCTTGAAACTTGACACAGTAAAGCAGTTTTATGTTCTATCTCTATGTTCTGTTTCCTCTTGATGTAGCACTCAGCAGTGACTGAGGAGAAACACTTTCATTGAAAGGGGTTGCCAAGCTTCCCAAAATTGCGAGTCTCCAGAAATCTCAGCAACTATTTTTTTAACCCAAACTGGATGATACTTTCAGGTAATGATCAGTACACTAAGCTCACTTGGTTCCCCAAATTTCGTTCTTTTATGTTGAAGCGTTCGCTTCCAGTAACTGTTTGAATTTTGGCGTTTCACTCTGTTTTCTCTTATACTGACAGATGTATTTGGAACTCTAAATCAAACACGGTTTGTGCTAGCTTCTTGAAACTTGACACAGTAAAGCAGTTTCACGTTCTATCTCTATGTTCTATTTCCTCTGGATGTAGCCCTAAGCAGTGACTGGGGAAAAATACTTTCATTGACAGGCGTTGCCAAGCTTCCAGAAATTAGGAGTCTCCAGAAATCTCAGCAACTATGATTTCACCCAACCTGGATGATACTTTCAGGTAATGATCAGTACACTAAGCTCACTTGGTTCCCCAAATTTCGTTCTTTTATGTTGAAGCGTTCGCTTCCAGTAACTGTTTGAATTTTGGCGTTTCACTCTGTTTTCTCCTATACTGACAGATGTATTTGGAACTCTAAATCAAACACGGTTTGTGCTAGCTTCTTGAAACTTGACACAGTAAAGCAGTTTCACGTTCTATCTCTATGTTCTGTTTCCTCTGGATGTAGCCCTAAGCAGTGACTGGGGAGAAATACTTTCATTGACAGGGGTTGCCAAGCTTCCAGAAATTACGAGTCTCCAGAAATCTCAGCAACTATGATTTCACCCAACCTGGATGATACTTTCAGGTAATGATCAGTACACTAAGCCCACTTGTTTCCCCAAATTTCGTTCTTCTATGTTGAAGCGTTCGTTTCCAGTAACAGTTTGAATTTTGGCGTTTCGCTCTGTTTTCTCCTATATTGATAGATGTATTTGGAACTCTAAACCAAACACGGTTTGTGCTAGCTTCTTGAAACTTGACACAGTAAAGCAGTTTTATGTTCTATCTCTATGTTCTGTTTCCTCTTGATGTAGCACTCAGCAGTGACTGAGGAGAAACACTTTCATTGAAAGGGGTTGCCAAGCTTCCCAAAATTGCGAGTCTCCAGAAATCTCAGCAACTATTTTTTTAACCCAAACTGGATGATACTTTCAGGTAATGATCAGTACACTAAGCTCACTTGGTTCCCCAAATTTCGTTCTTTTATGTTGAAGCGTTCGCTTCCAGTAACTGTTTGAATTTTGGCGTTTCACTCTGTTTTCTCTTATACTGACAGATGTATTTGGAACTCTAAATCAAACACGGTTTGTGCTAGCTTCTTGAAACTTGACACAGTAAAGCAGTTTCACGTTCTATCTCTATGTTCTATTTCCTCTGGATGTAGCCCTAAGCAGTGACTGGGGAAAAATACTTTCATTGACAGGCGTTGCCAAGCTTCCAGAAATTAGGAGTCTCCAGAAATCTCAGCAACTATGATTTCACCCAACCTGGATGATACTTTCAGGTAATGATCAGTACACTAAGCTCACTTGGTTCCCCAAATTTCGTTCTTTTATGTTGAAGCGTTCGCTTCCAGTAACTGTTTGAATTTTGGCGTTTCACTCTGTTTTCTCCTATACTGACAGATGTATTTGGAACTCTAAATCAAACACGGTTTGTGCTAGCTTCTTGAAACTTGACACAGTAAAGCAGTTTCACGTTCTATCTCTATGTTTTGTTTCCTCTTGATGTAGCACTCAGCAGTGACTGAGGAGAAACACTTTCATTGAAAGGGGTTGCCTAGCTTCCCAAAATTGCGAGTCTCTAGAAATCTCAGCAAAGAGTTTTTCACCCAAAGTGGATGATACTTTCAGGTAATGATCAGTACACTAAGCTCACTTGGTTACCCAAATTTCGTTCTTCTATGTTGAAGCGTTCGTTTCCAGTAACAGTTTGAATTTTGGCGTTTTACTCTGTTTTCTCCTATATTGATAGATGTATTTGGAACTCTAAATCAAACACGGTTTGTGCTAGCTTCTTGAAACTTGACACAATAAAGCAGTTTCAAGTTCTATCTCTATGTTCTGTCTCCTCTTGATGTATCCCTAAGCAGTGACTGGGGAGAAACACTTTCATTGAAAGGGGTTGCCAAGCTTCCAAAAATTACGAGTCTCCAGAAATCTCAGCAACTATTTTTTCACCCAAACTGGATGATACTTTCAGGTAATGATCAGTACACTAAGCTCACTTGGTTCCCCAAATTTCGTTCTTTTATGTTGAAGCGTTCGCTTCCAGTAACTGTTTGAATTTTGGCGTTTCACTCTGTTTTCTCCTATACTGACAGATGTATTTGGAACTCTAAATCAAACACGGTTTGTGCTAGCTTCTTGAAACTTGACACAGTAAAGCAGTTTCACGTTCTATCTCTATATTCTGTTTCCTCTTGCTGTAGCCCTAAGCAGTGACTGAGGAGAAACACTTTCATTGAAAGGGGTTGCCAAGCTTCCCAAAACTGCGAGTCTCCAGAAATCTCAGCAACTATTTTTTCACCCAAACTGGATGATACTTTCAGGTAATGATCAGTACACTAAGCCCACTTGGTTCCCCAAATTTCGTTCTTCTATGTTGAAGCGTTCGTTTCCAGTAACAGTTTGAATTTTGGCGTTTCACTCTGTTTTCTCCTATATTGATAGATGTATTTGGAACTCTAAACCAAACACGGTTTGTGCTAGCTTCTTGAAACTTGAAACAGTAAAGCAGTTTCACGTTCTATCTCTATGTTTTCTTTCCTCTTGATGTAGCACTCAGCAGTGACTGAGGAGAAACACTTTCATTGAAAGGGGTTGCCAAGCTTCCCAAAATTGCGAGTCTCTAGAAATCTCAGCAAACATTTTTGTACCCAACGTGGATGATACTTTCAGGTAATGATCAGTACACTAAGTTCACTTCGTTCCCCAAATTTCGTTCTTCTATGTTGAAGTGTTCGTTTCCAGTAACAGTTTGAATTTTGGCGTTTCACTCTGTTTTCTCCTATATTGATAGATGTATTTGGAACTCTAAATCAAACACGGTTTGTGCTAGCTTCTTGAAACTTGACACAGTAAAGCAGTTTCAAGTTCTATCTCTATGTTCTGTTTTCTCTTGATGTAGCCCTAAGCAGTGACTGGGGAGAAACACTTTCATTGAAAGGGGTTGCCAAGCTTCCCAAAATTGCGAGTCTCCAGAAATCTCAGCAACTATTTTTTCACCCAAACTGGATGATACTTTCAGGTAATGATCAGTACACTGAGCCCACTTGGATCCCCAAATTTCGTTCTTCTATGTTGAAGCGTTCGTTTCCAGTAACAGTTTGAATTTTGGCCTTTCACTCTGTTTTCTCCTATATTGATAGATGTATTTGGAACTCTAAATCAAACACGGTTTGTGCTAGCTTCTTGAAACTTGACATAGTAAAGCAGTATCACGTTCTATCTCTATGTTCTGTTTCCTCTGGATGTAGCCCCAAGCAGTGACTGGGGAGAAACACTTTCATTGAAAGGGGTTGCCAAGCTTCCAGAAATTACGAGTCTCCAGAAATCTCAGCAACTATGATTTCACCCAACCTGGATGATACTTTCAGGTAATGATCAGTACACTAAGCCCACTTGGTTCCCCAAATTTCGTTCTTCTATGTTGAAGCGTTCGTTTCCAGTAACAGTTTGAATTTTGGCGTTTCACTCTGTTTTCTCCTATATTGATAGATGTATTTGGAACTCTAAATCAAACACGGTTTGTGCTAGCTTCTAGAAACTTGACACAGTAAAGCAGTTTTACGTTCTATCTCTATTTTCTCTTTCCTCTTGATGTAGCACTCAGCAGTGACTGAGGAGAAACACTTTCATTGAAAGGGGTTGCCAAGCTCCCCAAAATTGCGAGTCTCCAGAAATCTCAGCAACTATTTTTTCACCCAAACTGGATGATACTTTCAGGTAATAATCAGTACACTAAGCTCACTTGGTTCCCCAAATTTCGTTCTTTTATGTTGAAGCGTTCGCTTCCAGTAACTGTTTGAATTTTGGCGTTTCACTCTGTTTTCTCCTATACTGACAGATGTATTTGGAACTCTAAATCAAACACGGTTTGTGCTAGCTTCTTGAAACTTGACACAGTAAAGCAGTTTCACGTTCTATCTCTATGTTCTGTTTCCTCTGGATGTAGCCCTAAGCAGTGACTGGGGAGAAATACTTTCATTGACAGGGGTTGCCAAGCTTCCAGAAATTACGAGTCTCCAGAAATCTCAGCAACTATGATTTCACCCAACCTGGATGATACTTTCAGGTAATGATCATTACACTAAGCCCACTTGGTTCCCCAAATTTCGTTCTTCTATGTTGAAGCGTTCGTTTCCAGTAAGAGTTTGAATTTTGGCGTTTCACTCTATTTTCTCCTATATTGATAGATGTATTTGGAACTCTAAATCAAACACGGTTTGTGCTACCTTCTTCAAACTTGACACAGTAAAGCAGTTTCAAGTTCTAGCTCTATGTTCTGTTTCCTCTTGATGTAGCACTCAGCAGTGACTGAGGAGAAACACTTTCATTGAAAGGGGTTGCCAAGCTTCCCAAAATTGCGAGTCTCCAGATCTCAGCAACTATTTTTTAACCCAAACTGGATGATACTTTCAGGTAATGATCAGTACACTAAGCTCACTTGGTTCCCCAAATTTCGTTCTTTATGTTGAATCGTTCGCTTCCAGTAACTGTTTGAATTTTGGCGTTTCACTCTGTTTTCTCCTATATTGATAGATGTATTTGGAACTCTAAACCAAACACGGTTTGTGCTAGCTTCTTGAAACTTGAAACAGTAAAGCAGTTTCACGTTCTAGCTCTATGTTTTCTTTCCTCTTGATGTAGCACTCAGCAGTGACTGAGGAGAAACACTTTCATTGAAAGGGGTTGCCAAGCTTCCCAAAATTGCGAGTCTCTAGAAATCTCAGCAAACATTTTTGTACCCAACGTGGATGATACTTTCAGGTAATGATCAGTACACTAAGCTCACTTCGTTCCCCAAATTTCGTTCTTCTATGTTGAAGCGTTCGCTTCCAGTAACAGTTTGAATTTTGGCCTTTCACTCTGTTTTCTCCTATATTGATAGATGTATTTGGAACTCTAAACCACACCCGGTTTGTGCTAGCTTCTTGAAACTTGACACAGTAAAGCAGTTTCACGTTCTATCTCTATGTTCTGTTTCCTCTTGATGTACCACACAGCAGTGACTGAGGAGAAACACTTTCATTGAAAGGGGTTGCCAAGCTTCCAAAAATTACGATTCCCCAGAAATCTCAGCAACTATTTTTTCACCCAAACTGGATGATACTTTCAGGTAATGATGAGTACACTAAGCCCACTGGGTTCCCCAAATTTCGTTCTTCTATGTTGAAGCGTTCGTTTCCAGTAACAGTTTGAATTTTGGCGTTTCGCTCTGTTTTCTCCTATATTGATCGATGTATTTGCAACTCTAAACCAAACACGGTTTGTGCTAGCTTCTTGAAACTTGACACAATAAAGCAGTTTCAAGTTCTATCTCTATGTTCTGTTTCCTCTTGATGTAGCCCTAAGCAGTGACAAAGGAGAAACACTTTCATTGAAAGGGGTTGCCAAGCTTCCCAAAATTGCGAGTCTCCAGAAATCTCAGCAACTATTTTTTAACCCAAACTGGATGATACTTTGAGGTAATGATCAGTACACTAAGCTCACTTGGTTCCCCAAATTTCGTTCTTTTATGTTGAAGCGTTCGCTTCCAGTAACTGTTTGAATTTTGGCGTTTCACTCTGTTTTCTCGTATACTGACAGATGTATTTGGAACTCTAAATCAAACACGGTTTGTGCTAGCTTCTTGAAACTTGACACAGTAAAGCAGTTTCACGTTCTATCTCTATGTTCTGTTTCCTCTGGATGTAGCCCTAAGCAGTGACTGGGGAGAAACACTTTCATTGAAAGGGGTTGCCAAGCTTCCAGAAATTACGAGTCTCCAGAAATCTCAGCAACTATGATTTCACCCAACCTGGATGATACTTTCAGGTAATGATCAGTACACTAAGCCCACTTTTTTCCCCAAATTTCGTTCTTCTATGTTGAAGCGTTCATTTCCAGTAACAGTTTGAATTTTGGCGTTTCACTCTGTTTTCTCCTATATTGATAGATGTATTTGGAACTCTAAATCAAACACGGTTTGTGCTAGCTTCTTGAAACTTGACACAGTAAAGCAGTTTTACGTTCTATCTCTATTTTCTCTTTCCTCTTGATGTAGCACTCAGCAGTGACTGAGGAGAAACACTTTCATTGAAAGGGGTTGCCAAGCTCCCCAAAATTGCGAGTCTCCAGAAATCTCAGCAACTATTTTTTCACCCAAACTGGATGTTACTTTCAGGTAATAATCAGTACACTAAGCTCACTTGGTTCCCCAAATTTCGTTCTTTTATGTTGAAGCGTTCGCTTCCAGTAACTGTTTGATTTTTGGCGTTTCACTCTGTTTTCTCCTATACTGACAGATGTATTTGGAACACTAAATCAAACACGGTTTGTGCTAGCTTCTTGAAACTTGACACTGTAAAGCAGTTTCATGTTCTATCTCTATGTTCTGTTTCCTCTGGATGTAGCCCTAAGCAGTGACTGGGGAGAAATACTTTCATTGACAGGGGTTGCCAAGCTTCCAGAAATTACGAGTCTCCAGAAATCTCAGCAACTATGATTTCACCCAACCTGGATGATACTTTCAGGTAATGATCAGTACACTAAGCCCACTTGGTTCGCCAAATTTCGTTCTTCTATGTTGAAGCGTTCGTTTCCAGTAAGAGTTTGAATTTTGGCGTTTCACTCTTTTTTCTCCTATATTGATAGATGTATTTGGAACTTTAAATCAAACACGGTTTGTGCTACCTTCTTCAAACTTGACACAGTAAAGCAGTTTCAAGTTCTAGCTCTATATTCTGTTTCCTCTTGATGTAGCACTCAGCAGTGACTGAGGAGAAACACTTTCATTGAAAGGGGTTGCCAAGCTTCCCAAAATTGCGAGTCTCCAGAAATCTCACAACTATTTTTTAACCCAAACTGGATGATACTTTCAGGTAATGATCAGTACACTAAGCTCACTTGGTTCCCCAAATTTCGTTCTTTTATGTTGAAGCGTTCGCTTCCAGTAACTGTTTGAATTTTGGCGTTTCACTCTGTTTTCTCCTATATTGATAGATGTATTTGGAACTCTAAACCAAACACGGTTTGTGCTAGCTTCTTGAAACTTGACACAGTAAAGCAGTTTCACGTTCTCGCTCTATGTTCTGTTTCCTCTTGATGTAGCACTAAGCAGTGACTGAGGAGAAACACTTTCATTGAAAGGGGTTGCCAAGCTTCCCAAAATTGCGAGTCTCCAGAAATCTCAGCAACTATTTTTTAACCCAAACTGGATGATACTTTCAGGTAATGATCAGTACACTAAGCTCACTTGGTTCCCCAAATTTCGTTCTTTTATGTTGAAGCGTTCGCTTCCAGTAACTGTTTGAATTTTGGCGTTTCACTCTGTTTTCTCCTATATTGATAGATGTATTTGGAACTCTAAACCAAACACGGTTTGTGCTAGCTTCTTGAAACTTGACACAGTAAAGCAGTTTCACATTCTCGCTCTATGTTCTGTTTCCTCTTGATGTAGCACTAAGCAGTGACTGAGGAGAAACACTTTCATTGAAAGGGGTTGCCAAGCTTCCCAAAATTGCGAGTCTCCAGAAATCTCAGCAACAATTTTTTAACCCAAACTGGATGATACTTTCAGGTAATGATCAGTACACTAAGCTCACTTGGTTCCCCAAATTTCGTTCTTTTATGTTGAAGCGTTCGCTTCCAGTAACTGTTTGAATTTTGGCGTTTCACTCTGTTTTCTCCTATACTGACAGATGTATTTGGAACTCTAAATCAAACACGGTTTGTGCTAGCTTCTTGAAACTTGACAAAGTAAAGCAGTTTCACGTTCTATCTCTATGTTCTGTTTCCTCTGGATGTAGCACTCAGCAGTGACTGAGGAGAAACACTTTCATTGAAAGGGGTTGCCAAGCTTCCCAAAATTGCGAGTCTCTAGAAATCTCAGCAAACATTTTTGTACCCAACGTGGATGATACTTTCAGGTAATGATCAGTACACTAAGCTCACTTCGTTCCCCAAATTTCGTTCTTCTATGTTGAAGCGTTCGTTTCCAGTAACAGTTTGAATTTTGGCGTTTCACTCTGTTTTCTCCTATATTGATAGATGTATTTGGAACTCTAAATCAAACACGGTTTGTGCTAGCTTCTAGAAACTTGACACAGTAAAGCAGTTTTACGTTCTATCTCTATTTTCTCTTTCCTCTTGATGTAGCACTCAGCAGTGACTGAGGAGAAACACTTTTATTGAAAGGGGTTGCCAAGCTCCCCAAAATTGCGAGTCTCCAGAAATCTCAGCAACTATTTTTTCACCCAAACTGGATGATACTTTCAGGTAATAATCAGTACACTAAGCTCACTTGGTTCCCCAAATTTCATTCTTTTATGTTGAAGCGTTCGCTTCCAGTAACTGTTTGAATTTTGGCGTTTCACTCTGTTTTCTCCTATACTGACAGATGTATTTGGAACTCTAAATCAAACACGGTTTGTGCTAGCTTCTTGAAACTTGACACAGTAAAGCAGTTTCACGTTCTATCTCTATGTTCTGTTTCCTCTGGATGTAGCCCTAAGCAGTGACTGGGGAGAAATACTTTCATTGACAGGGGTTGCCAAGCTTCCAGAAATTACGAGTCTCCAGAAATCTCAGCAACTATGATTTCACCCAACCTGGATGATACTTTCAGGTAATGATCAGTACACTAAGCCCACTTGGTTCCCCAAATTTCGTTCTTCTATGTTGAAGCGTTCGTTTCCAGTAAGAGTTTGAAGTTTGGCGTTTCACTCTATTTTCTCCTATATTGATAGATGTATTTGGAACTCTAAATCAAACACGGTTTGTGCTACCTTCTTCAAACTTGACACAGTAAAGCAGTTTCAAGTTCTAGCTCTATGTTCTGTTTCCTCTTGATGTAGCACTCAGCAGTGACTGAGGAGAAACACTTTCATTGAAAGGGGTTGCCAAGCTTCCCAAAATTGCGAGTCTCCAGATCTCAGCAACTATTTTTTAACCCAAACTGGATGATACTTTCAGGTAATGATCAGTACACTAAGCTCACTTGGTTCCCCAAATTTCGTTCTTTTATGTTGAATCGTTCGCTTCCAGTAACTGTTTGAATTTTGGCGTTTCACTCTGTTTTCTCCTATATTGATAGATGTATTTGGAACTCTAAACCAAACACGGTTTGTGCTAGCTTCTTGAAACTTGAAACAGTAAAGCAGTTTCACGTTCTAGCTCTATGTTTTCTTTCCTCTTGATGTAGCACTCAGCAGTGACTGAGGAGAAACACTTTCATTGAAAGGGGTTGCCAAACTTCCCAAAATTGCGAGTCTCTAGAAATCTCAGCAAACATTTTTGTACCCAACGTGGATGATACTTTCAGGTAATGATCAGTACACTAAGCTCACTTCGTTCCCCAAATTTCGTTCTTCTATGTTGAAGCGTTCGCTTCCAGTAACAGTTTGAATTTTGGCCTTTCACTCTGTTTTCTCCTATATTGATAGATGTATTTGGAACTCTAAACCACACCCGGTTTGTGCTAGCTTCTTGAAACTTGACACAGTAAAGCAGTTTCACGTTCTATCTCTATGTTCTGTTTCCTCTTGATGTAGCACACAGCAGTGACTCAGGAGAAACACTTTCATTGAAAGGGGTTGCCAAGCTTCCAAAAATTACGATTCCCCAGAAATCTCAGCAACTATTTTTTCACCCAAACTGGATGATACTTTCAGGTAATGATGAGTACACTAAGCCCACTGGGTTCCCCAAATTTCGTTCTTCTATGTTGAAGCGTTCGTTTCCAGTAACAGTTTGAATTTTGGCGTTTCGCTCTGTTTTCTCCTATATTGATAGATGTATTTGCAACTCTAAACCAAACACGGTTTGTGCTAGCTTCTTGAAACTTGACACAATAAAGCAGTTTCAAGTTCTATCTCTATGTTCTGTTTCCTCTTGATGTAGCCCTAAGCAGTGACTAAGGAGAAACACTTTCATTGAAAGGGGTTGCCAAGCTTCCAGAAATTACGAGTCTCCAGAAGTCTCAGCAACTATTTTTTAACCCAAACTGGATGATACTTTCAGGTAATGATCAGTACACTAAGCTCACTTGGTTCCCCAAATTTCGTTCTTTTATGTTGAAGCATTCGCTTCCAGTAACTGTTTGAATTTTGGCGTTTCACTCTGTTTTCTCCTATTCTGACAGATGTATTTGGAACTCTAAATCAAACACGGTTTGTGCTAGCTTCTTGAAACTTGACACAGTAAAGCAGTTTCACGTTCTATCTCTATGTTCTGTTTCCTCTGGATGTAGCCCTAAGCAGTGACTGGGGAGAAACACTTTCATTGAAAGGGGTTGCCAAGCTTCCAGAAATTACGAGTCTCCAGAAATCTCAGCAACTATGATTTCACCCAACCTGGATGATACTTTCAGGTAATGATCAGTACACTAAGCCCACTTGGTTCCCCAAATTTCGTTCTTCTATGTTGAAGCGTTCGTTTCCAGTAACAGTTTGAATTTTGGGTTTCACTCTGTTTTCTCCTATATTGATAGATGTATTTGGAACTCTAAATCAAACACGGTTTGTGCTAGCTTCTTGAAACTTGACACAGTAAAGCAGTTTTACGTTCTATCTCTATTTTCTCTTTCCTCTTGATGTAGCACTCAGCAGTGACTGAGGAGAAACACTTTCATTGAAAGGGGTTGCCAAGCTCCCCAAAATTGCGAGTCTCCAGAAATCTCAGCAACTATTTTTTCACCCAAACTGGATGTTACTTTCAGGCAATAATCAGTACACTAAGCTCACTTGGTTCCCCAAATTTCGTTCTTTTATGTTGAAGCGTTCGCTTCCAGTAACTGTTTGAATTTTGGCGTTTCACTCTGTTTTCTCCTATACTGACAGATGTATTTGGAACTCTAAATCAAACACGGTTTGCGCTAGCTTCTTGAAACTTGACACAGTAAAGCAGTTTCACGTTCTATCTCTATGTTCTGTTTCCTCTGGATGTAGCCCTAAGCAGTGACTGGGGAGAAATACTTTCATTGACAGGGGTTGCCAAGCTTCCAGAAATTACGAGTCTCCAGAAATCTCAGCAAGTATGATTTCACCCAACCTGGATGATACTTTCAGGTAATGATCAGTACACTAAGCCCACTTGGTTCGCCAAATTTCGTTCTTCTATGTTGAAGCGTTCGTTTCCAGTAAGAGTTTGAATTTTGGCGTTTCACTCTATTTTCTCCTATATTGATAGATGTATTTGGAACTCTAAATCAAACACGGTTTGTGCTACCTTCTTCAAACTTGACACAGTAAAGCAGTTTCAAGTTCTAGCTCTATATTCTGTTTCCTCTTGATGTAGCACTCAGCAGTGACTGAGGAGAAACACTTTCATTGAAAGGGGTTGCCAAGCTTCCCAAAATTGCGAGTCTCCAGAAATCTCAGCAACTATTTTTTAACCCAAACTGGATGATACTTTCAGGTAATGATCAGTACACTAAGCTCACTTGGTTCCCCAAATTTCGTTCTTTTATGTTGAAGCGTTCGCTTCCAGTAACTGTTTGAATTTTGGCGTTTCACTCTGTTTTCTCCTATATTGATAGATGTATTTGGAACTCTAAACCAAACACGGTTTGTGCTAGCTTCTTGAAACTTGACACAGTAAAGCAGTTTCACGTTCTCGCTCTATGTTCTGTTTCCTCTTGATGTAGCACTCAGCAGTGACTGAGGAGAAACACTTTCATTGAAAGGGGTTGCCAAGCTTCCCAAAATTGCGAGTCTCCAGAAATCTCAGCAACTATTTTTTAACCCAAACTGGATGATACTTTCAGGTAATGATCAGTACACTAAGCTCACTTGGTTCCCCAAATTTCGTTCTTTTATGTTGAAGCGTTCGCTTCCAGTAACTGTTTGAATTTTGGCGTTTCACTCTGTTTTCTCCTATACTGACAGATGTATTTGGAACTCTAAACCAAACACGGTTTGTGCTAGCTTCTTGAAACTTGACACAGTAAAGCAGTTTCACGTTCTATCTCTATGTTCTGTTTCCTCTGGATGTAGCCCTAAGCAGTGACTGGGGAGAAATACTTTCATTGACAGGGGTTGCCAAGCTTCCAAAAATTACGAGTCTCCAGAAATCTCAGCAACTATGATTTCACCCAACCTGGATGATACTTTCAGGTAATGATCATTACACTAAGCCCACTTGGTTCCCCAAATTTCGTTCTTCTATGTTGAAGCGTTCGTTTCCAGTAAGAGTTTGAATTTTGGCGTTTCACTCTATTTTCTCCTATATTGATAGATGTATTTGGAACTCTAAATCAAACACGGTTTGTGCTACCTTCTTCAAACTTGACACAGTAAAGCAGTTTCAAGTTCTAGCTCTATGTTCTGTTTCCTCTTGATGTAGCACTCAGCAGTGACTGAGGAGAAACACTTTCATTGAAAGGGGTTGCCAAGCTTCCCAAAATTGCGAGTCTCCAGATCTCAGCAACTATTTTTTAACCCAAACTGGATGATACTTTCAGGTAATGATCAGTACACTAAGCTCACTTGGTTCCCCAAATTTCGTTCTTTATGTTGAATCGTTCGCTTCCAGTAACTGTTTGAATTTTGGCGTTTCACTCTGTTTTCTCCTATATTGATAGATGTATTTGGAACTCTAAACCAAACACGGTTTGTGCTAGCTTCTTGAAACTTGAAACAGTAAAGCAGTTTCACGTTCTAGCTCTATGTTTTCTTTCCTCTTGATGTAGCACTCAGCAGTGACTGAGGAGAAACACTTTCATTGAAAGGGGTTGCCAAGCTTCCCAAAATTGCGAGTCTCTAGAAATCTCAGCAAACATTTTTGTACCCAACGTGGATGATACTTTCAGGTAATGATCAGTACACTAAGCTCACTTCGTTCCCCAAATTTCGTTCTTCTATGTTGAAGCGTTCGCTTCCAGTAACAGTTTGAATTTTGGCCTTTCACTCTGTTTTCTCCTATATTGATAGATGTATTTGGAACTCTAAACCACACCCGGTTTGTGCTAGCTTCTTGAAACTTGACACAGTAAAGCAGTTTCACGTTCTATCTCTATATTCTGTTTCCTCTTGCTATAGCCCTAAGCAGTGACTGAGGAGAAACACTTTCATTGAAAGGGGTTGCCAAGCTTCCCAAAACTGCGAGTCTCCAGAAATCTCAGCAACTATTTTTTCACCCAAACTGGATGATACTTTCAGGTAATGATCAGTACACTAAGCCCACTTGGTTCCCCAAATTTCGTTCTTCTATGTTGAAGCGTTCGTTTCCAGTAACAGTTTGAATTTTGGCGTTTCACTCTGTTTTCTCCTATATTGATAGATGTATTTGGAACTCTAAACCAAACACGGTTTGTGCTAGCTTCTTGAAACTTGAAACAGTAAAGCAGTTTCACGTTCTATCTCTATGTTTTCTTTCCTCTTGATGTAGCACTCAGCAGTGACTGAGGAGAAACACTTTCATTGAAAGGGGTTGCCAAGCTTCCCAAAATTGCGAGTCTCTAGAAATCTCAGCAAACATTTTTGTACCCAACGTGGATGATACTTTCAGGTAATGATCAGTACACTAAGTTCACTTCGTTCCCCAAATTTCGTTCTTCTATGTTGAAGTGTTCGTTTCCAGCAACAGTTTGAATTTTGGCGTTTCACTCTGTTTTCTCCTATATTGATAGATGTATTTGGAACTCTAAATCAAACACGGTTTGTGCTAGCTTCTTGAAACTTGACACAGTAAAGCAGTTTCAAGTTCTATCTCTATGTTCTGTTTTCTCTTGATGTAGCCCTAAGCAGTGACTGGGGAGAAACACTTTCATTGAAAGGGGTTGCCAAGCTTCCCAAAATTGCGAGTCTCCAGAAATCTCAGCAACTATTTTTTCACCCAAACTGGATGATACTTTCAGGTAATGATCAGTACACTGAGCCCACTTGGATCCCCAAATTTCGTTCTTCTATGTTGAAGCGTTCGTTTCCAGTAACAGTTTGAATTTTGGCCTTTCACTCTGTTTTCTCCTATATTGATAGATGTATTTGGAACTCTAAATCAAACACGGTTTGTGCTAGCTTCTTGAAACTTGACATAGTAAAGCAGTATCACGTTCTATCTCTATGTTCTGTTTCCTCTGGATGTAGCCCCAAGCAGTGACTGGGGAGAAACACTTTCATTGAAAGGGGTTGCCAAGCTTCCAGAAATTACGAGTCTCCAGAAATCTCAGCAACTATGATTTCACCCAACCTGGATGATACTTTCAGGTAATGATCAGTACACTAAGCCCACTTGGTTCCCCAAATTTCGTTCTTCTATGTTGAAGCGTTCGTTTCCAGTAACAGTTTGAATTTTGGCGTTTCACTCTGTTTTCTCCTATATTGATAGATGTATTTGGAACTCTAAATCAAACACGGTTTGTGCTAGCTTCTAGAAACTTGACACAGTAAAGCAGTTTTACGTTCTATCTCTATTTTCTCTTTCCTCTTGATGTAGCACTCAGCAGTGACTGAGGAGAAACACTTTCATTGAAAGGGGTTGCCAAGCTCCCCAAAATTGCGAGTCTCCAGAAATCTCAGCAACTATTTTTTCACCCAAACTGGATGTTACTTTCAGGCAATAATCAGTACACTAAGCTCACTTGGTTCCCCAAATTTCGTTCTTTTATGTTGAAGCGTTCGCTTCCAGTAACTGTTTGAATTTTGGCGTTTCACTCTGTTTTCTCCTATACTGACAGATGTATTTGGAACTCTAAATCAAACACGGTTTGCGCTAGCTTCTTGAAACTTGACACAGTAAAGCAGTTTCACGTTCTATCTCTATGTTCTGTTTCCTCTGGATGTAGCCCTAAGCAGTGACTGGGGAGAAATACTTTCATTGACAGGGGTTGCCAAGCTTCCAGAAATTACGAGTCTCCAGAAATCTCAGCAAGTATGATTTCACCCAACCTGGATGATACTTTCAGGTAATGATCAGTACACTAAGCCCACTTGGTTCGCCAAATTTCGTTCTTCTATGTTGAAGCGTTCGTTTCCAGTAAGAGTTTGAATTTTGGCGTTTCACTCTATTTTCTCCTATATTGATAGATGTATTTGGAACTCTAAATCAAACACGGTTTGTGCTACCTTCTTCAAACTTGACACAGTAAAGCAGTTTCAAGTTCTAGCTCTATATTCTGTTTCCTCTTGATGTAGCACTCAGCAGTGACTGAGGAGAAACACTTTCATTGAAAGGGGTTGCCAAGCTTCCCAAAATTGCGAGTCTCCAGAAATCTCAGCAACTATTTTTTAACCCAAACTGGATGATACTTTCAGGTAATGATCAGTACACTAAGCTCACTTGGTTCCCCAAATTTCGTTCTTTTATGTTGAAGCGTTCGCTTCCAGTAACTGTTTGAATTTTGGCGTTTCACTCTGTTTTCTCCTATATTGATAGATGTATTTGGAACTCTAAACCAAACACGGTTTGTGCTAGCTTCTTGAAACTTGACACAGTAAAGCAGTTTCACGTTCTCGCTCTATGTTCTGTTTCCTCTTGATGTAGCACTCAGCAGTGACTGAGGAGAAACACTTTCATTGAAAGGGGTTGCCAAGCTTCCCAAAATTGCGAGTCTCCAGAAATCTCAGCAACTATTTTTTAACCCAAACTGGATGATACTTTCAGGTAATGATCAGTACACTAAGCTCACTTGGTTCCCCAAATTTCGTTCTTTTATGTTGAAGCGTTCGCTTCCAGTAACTGTTTGAATTTTGGCGTTTCACTCTGTTTTCTCCTATACTGACAGATGTATTTGGAACTCTAAATCAAACACGGTTTGTGCTAGCTTCTTGAAACTTGACACAGTAAAGCAGTTTCACGTTCTATCTCTATGTTCTGTTTCCTCTGGATGTAGCCCTAAGCAGTGACTGGGGAGAAATACTTTCATTGACAGGGGTTGCCAAGCTTCCAGAAATTACGAGTCTCCAGAAATCTCAGCAACTATGATTTCACCCAACCTGGATGATACTTTCAGGTAATGATCATTACACTAAGCCCACTTGGTTCCCCAAATTTTGTTCTTCTATGTTGAAGCGTTCGTTTCCAGTAAGAGTTTGAATTTTGGCGTTTCACTCTATTTTCTCCTATATTGATAGATGTATTTGGAACTCTAAATCAAACACGGTTTGTGCTACCTTCTTCAAACTTGACACAGTAAAGCAGTTTCAAGTTCTAGCTCTATGTTCTGTTTCCTCTTGATGTAGCACTCAGCAGTGACTGAGGAGAAACACTTTCATTGAAAGGGGTTGCCAAGCTTCCCAAAATTGCGAGTCTCCAGATCTCAGCAACTATTTTTTAACCCAAACTGGATGATACTTTCAGGTAATGATCAGTACACTAAGCTCACTTGGTTCCCCAAATTTCGTTCTTTATGTTGAATCGTTCGCTTCCAGTAACTGTTTGAATTTTGGCGTTTCACTCTGTTTTCTCCTATATTGATAGATGTATTTGGAACTCTAAACCAAACACGGTTTGTGCTAGCTTCTTGAAACTTGAAACAGTAAAGCAGTTTCACGTTCTAGCTCTATGTTTTCTTTCCTCTTGATGTAGCACTCAGCAGTGACTGAGGAGAAACACTTTCATTGAAAGGGGTTGCCAAGCTTCCCAAAATTGCGAGTCTCTAGAAATCTCAGCAAACATTTTTGTACCCAACGTGGATGATACTTTCAGGTAATGATCAGTACACTAAGTTCACTTCGTTCCCCAAATTTCGTTCTTCTATGTTGAAGTGTTCGTTTCCAGCAACAGTTTGAATTTTGGCGTTTCACTCTGTTTTCTCCTATATTGATAGATGTATTTGGAACTCTAAATCAAACACGGTTTGTGCTAGCTTCTTGAAACTTGACACAGTAAAGCAGTTTCAAGTTCTATCTCTATGTTCTGTTTTCTCTTGATGTAGCCCTAAGCAGTGACTGGGGAGAAACACTTTCATTGAAAGGGGTTGCCAAGCTTCCCAAAATTGCGAGTCTCCAGAAATCTCAGCAACTATTTTTTCACCCAAACTGGATGATACTTTCAGGTAATGATCAGTACACTGAGCCCACTTGGATCCCCAAATTTCGTTCTTCTATGTTGAAGCGTTCGTTTCCAGTAACAGTTTGAATTTTGGCCTTTCACTCTGTTTTCTCCTATATTGATAGATGTATTTGGAACTCTAAATCAAACACGGTTTGTGCTAGCTTCTTGAAACTTGACATAGTAAAGCAGTATCACGTTCTATCTCTATGTTCTGTTTCCTCTGGATGTAGCCCCAAGCAGTGACTGGGGAGAAACACTTTCATTGAAAGGGGTTGCCAAGCTTCCAGAAATTACGAGTCTCCAGAAATCTCAGCAACTATGATTTCACCCAACCTGGATGATACTTTCAGGTAATGATCAGTACACTAAGCCCACTTGGTTCCCCAAATTTCGTTCTTCTATGTTGAAGCGTTCGTTTCCAGTAACAGTTTGAATTTTGGCGTTTCACTCTGTTTTCTCCTATATTGATAGATGTATTTGGAACTCTAAATCAAACACGGTTTGTGCTAGCTTCTAGAAACTTGACACAGTAAAGCAGTTTTACGTTCTATCTCTATTTTCTCTTTCCTCTTGATGTAGCACTCAGCAGTGACTGAGGAGAAACACTTTCATTGAAAGGGGTTGCCAAGCTCCCCAAAATTGCGAGTCTCCAGAAATCTCAGCAACTATTTTTTCACCCAAACTGGATGATACTTTCAGGTAATAATCAGTACACTAAGCTCACTTGGTTCCCCAAATTTCGTTCTTCTATGTTGAAGCGTTCGCTTCCAGTAACTGTTTGAATTTTGGCGTTTCACTCTGTTTTCTCCTATACTGACAGATGTATTTGGAACTCTAAATCAAACACGGTTTGTGCTAGCTTCTTGAAACTTGACACAGTAAAGCAGTTTCACGTTCTATCTCTATGTTCTGTTTCCTCTGGATGTAGCCCTAAGCAGTGACTGGGGAGAAATACTTTCATTGACAGGGGTTGCCAAGCTTCCAGAAATTACGAGTCTCCAGAAATCTCAGCAACTATGATTTCACCCAACCTGGATGATACTTTCAGGTAATGATCATTACACTAAGCCCACTTGGTTCCCCAAATTTCGTTCTTCTATGTTGAAGCGTTCGTTTCCAGTAAGAGTTTGAATTTTGGCGTTTCACTCTATTTTCTCCTATATTGATAGATGTATTTGGAACTCTAAATCAAACACGGTTTGTGCTACCTTCTTCAAACTTGACACAGTAAAGCAGTTTCAAGTTCTAGCTCTATGTTCTGTTTCCTCTTGATGTAGCACTCAGCAGTGACTGAGGAGAAACACTTTCATTGAAAGGGGTTGCCAAGCTTCCCAAAATTGCGAGTCTCCAGATCTCAGCAACTATTTTTTAACCCAAACTGGATGATACTTTCAGGTAATGATCAGTACACTAAGCTCACTTGGTTCCCCAAATTTCGTTCTTTATGTTGAATCGTTCGCTTCCAGTAACTGTTTGAATTTTGGCGTTTCACTCTGTTTTCTCCTATATTGATAGATGTATTTGGAACTCTAAACCAAACACGGTTTGTGCTAGCTTCTTGAAACTTGAAACAGTAAAGCAGTTTCACGTTCTAGCTCTATGTTTTCTTTCCTCTTGATGTAGCACTCAGCAGTGACTGAGGAGAAACACTTTCATTGAACGGGGTTGCCAAGCTTCCCAAAATTGCGAGTCTCTAGAAATCTCAGCAAACATTTTTGTACCCAACGTGGATGATACTTTCAGGTAATGATCAGTACACTAAGCTCACTTCGTTCCCCAAATTTCGTTCTTCTATGTTGAAGCGTTCGCTTCCAGTAACAGTTTGAATTTTGGCCTTTCACTCTGTTTTCTCCTATATTGATAGATGTATTTGGAACTCTAAACCACACCCGGTTTGTGCTAGCTTCTTGAAACTTGACACAGTAAAGCAGTTTCACGTTCTATCTCTATGTTCTGTTTCCTCTTGATGTACCACACAGCAGTGACTGAGGAGAAACACTTTCATTGAAAGGGGTTGCCAAGCTTCCAAAAATTACGATTCCCCAGAAATCTCAGCAACTATTTTTTCACCCAAACTGGATGATACTTTCAGGTAATGATGAGTACACTAAGCCCACTGGGTTCCCCAAATTTCGTTCTTCTATGTTGAAGCGTTCGTTTCCAGTAACAGTTTGAATTTTGGCGTTTCGCTCTGTTTTCTCCTATATTGATAGATGTATTTGCAACTCTAAACCAAACACGGTTTGTGCTAGCTTCTTGAAACTTGACACAATAAAGCAGTTTCAAGTTCTACCTCTATGTTCTGTTTCCTCTTGATGTAGCCCTAAGCAGTGACAAAGGAGAAACACTTTCATTGAAAGGGGTTGCCAAGCTTCCCAAAATTGCGAGTCTCCAGAAATCTCAGCAACTATTTTTTGACCCAAACTGGATGATACTTTGAGGTAATGATCAGTACACTAAGCTCACTTGGTTCCCCAAATTTCGTTCTTTTATGTTGAAGCGTTCGCTTCCAGTAACTGTTTGAATTTTGGCGTTTCACTCTGTTTTCTCGTATACTGACAGATGTATTTGGAACTCTAAATCAAACACGGTTTGTGCTAGCTTCTTGAAACTTGACACAGTAAAGCAGTTTCACGTTCTATCTCTATGTTCTGTTTCCTCTGGATGTAGCCCTAAGCAGTGACTGGGGAGAAACACTTTCATTGAAAGGGGTTGCCAAGCTTCCAGAAATTACGAGTCTCCAGAAATCTCAGCAACTATGATTTCACCCAACCTGGATGATACTTTCAGGTAATGATCAGTACACTAAGCCCACTTTTTTCCCCAAATTTCGTTCTTCTATGTTGAAGCGTTCATTTCCAGTAACAGTTTGAATTTTGGCGTTTCACTCTGTTTTCTCCTATATTGATAGATGTATTTGGAACTCTAAATCAAACACGGTTTGTGCTAGCTTCTTGAAACTTGACACAGTAAAGCAGTTTTACGTTCTATCTCTATTTTCTCTTTCCTCTTGATGTAGCACTCAGCAGTGACTGAGGAGAAACACTTTCATTGAAAGGGGTTGCCAAGCTTCCCAAAATTGCGAGTCTCCAGAAATCTCAGCAACTATTTTTTCACCCAAACTGGATGTTACTTTCAGGTAATAATCAGTACACTAAGCTCACTTGGTTCCCCAAAATTCGTTCTTTTATGTTGAAGCGTTCGCTTCCAGTAACTGTTTGATTTTTGGCGTTTCACTCTGTTTTCTCCTATACTGACAGATGTATTTGGAACACTAAATCAAACACGGTTTGTGCTAGCTTCTTGAAACTTGACACTGTAAAGCAGTTTCATGTTCTATCTCTATGTTCTGTTTCCTCTGGATGTAGCCCTAAGCAGTGACTGGGGAGAAATACTTTCATTGACAGGGGTTGCCAAGCTTCCAGAAATTACGAGTCTCCAGAAATCTCAGCAACTATGATTTCACCCAACCTGGATGATACTTTCAGGTAATGATCAGTACACTAAGCCCACTTGGTTCGCCAAATTTCGTTCTTCTATGTTGAAGCGTTCGTTTCCAGTAAGAGTTTGAATTTTGGCGTTTCACTCTTTTTTCTCCTATATTGATAGATGTATTTGGAACTTTAAATCAAACACGGTTTGTGCTACCTTCTTCAAACTTGACACAGTAAAGCAGTTTCAAGTTCTAGCTCTATATTCTGTTTCCTCTTGATGTAGCACTCAGCAGTGACTGAGGAGAAACACTTTCATTGAAAGGGGTTGCCAAGCTTCCCAAAATTGCGAGTCTCCAGAAATCTCACAACTATTTTTTAACCCAAACTGGATGATACTTTCAGGTAATGATCAGTACACTAAGCTCACTTGGTTCCCCAAATTTCGTTCTTTTATGTTGAAGCGTTCGCTTCCAGTAACTGTTTGAATTTTGGCGTTTCACTCTGTTTTCTCCTATATTGATAGATGTATTTGGAACTCTAAACCAAACACGGTTTGTGCTAGCTTCTTGAAACTTGACACAGTAAAGCAGTTTCACGTTCTCGTTCTATGTTCTGTTTCCTCTTGATGTAGCACTAAGCAGTGACTGAGGAGAAACACTTTCATTGAAAGGGGTTGCCAAGCTTCCCAAAATTGCGAGTCTCCAGAAATCTCAGCAACTATTTTTTAACCCAAACTGGATGATACTTTCAGGTAATGATCAGTACACTAAGCTCACTTGGTTCCCCAAATTTCGTTCTTTTATGTTGAAGCGTTCGCTTCCAGTAACTGTTTGAATTTTGGCGTTTCACTCTGTTTTCTCCTATATTGATAGATGTATTTGGAACTCTAAACCAAACACGGTTTGTGCTAGCTTCTTGAAACTTGACACAGTAAAGCAGTTTCACGTTCTCGCTCTATGTTCTGTTTGCTCTTGATGTAGCACTAAGCAGTGACTGAGGAGAAACACTTTCATTGAAAGGGGTTGCCAAGCTTCCCAAAATTGCGAGTCTCCAGAAATCTCAGCAACTATTTTTTAACCCAAACTGGATGATACTTTCAGGTAATGATCAGTACACTAAGCTCACTTGGTTCCCCAAATTTCGTTCTTTTATGTTGAAGCGTTCGCTTCCAGTAACTGTTTGAATTTTGGCGTTTCACTCTGTTTTCTCCTATACTGACAGATGTATTTGGAACTCTAAATCAAACACGGTTTGTGCTAGCTTCTTGAAACTTGACAAAGTAAAGCAGTTTCACGTTCTATCTCTATGTTCTGTTTCCTCTGGATGTAGCACTCAGCAGTGACTGAGGAGAAACACTTTCATTGAAAGGGGTTGCCAAGCTTCCCAAAATTGCGAGTCTCTAGAAATCTCAGCAAACATTTTTGTACCCAACGTGGATGATACTTTCAGGTAATGATCAGTACACTAAGCTCACTTCGTTCCCCAAATTTCGTTCTTCTATGTTGAAGCGTTCGTTTCCAGTAACAGTTTGAATTTTGGCGTTTCACTCTGTTTTCTCCTATATTGATAGATGTATTTGGAACTCTAAATCAAACACGGTTTGTGCTAGCTTCTAGAAACTTGACACAGTAAAGCAGTTTTACGTTCTATCTCTATTTTCTCTTTCCTCTTGATGTAGCACTCAGCAGTGACTGAGGAGAAACACTTTTATTGAAAGGGGTTGCCAAGCTCCCCAAAATTGCGAGTCTCCAGAAATCTCAGCAACTATTTTTTCACCCAAACTGGATGATACTTTCAGGTAATAATCAGTACACTAAGCTCACTTGGTTCCCCAAATTTCATTCTTTTATGTTGAAGCGTTCGCTTCCAGTAACTGTTTGAATTTTGGCGTTTCACTCTGTTTTCTCCTATACTGACAGATGTATTTGGAACTCTAAATCAAACACGGTTTGCGCTAGCTTCTTGAAACTTGACACAGTAAAGCAGTTTCACGTTCTTTCTCTATGTTCTGTTTCCTCTGGATGTAGCCCTAAGCAGTGACTGGGGAGAAATACTTTCATTGACAGGGGTTGCCAAGCTTCCAGAAATTACGAGTCTCCAGAAATCTCAGCAACTATGATTTCACCCAACCTGGATGATACTTTCAGGTAATGATCAGTACACGAAGCCCACTTGGTTCGCCAAATTTCGTTCTTCTATGTTGAAGCGTTCGTTTCCAGTAAGAGTTTGAATTTTGGCGTTTCACTCTATTTTCTCCTATATTGATAGATGTATTTGGAACTCTAAATCAAACACGGTTTGTGCTACCTTCTTCAAACTTGACACAGTAAAGCAGTTTCAAGTTCTAGCTCTATATTCTGTTTCCTCTTGATGTAGCACTCAGCAGTGACTGAGGAGAAACACTTTCATTGAAAGGGGTTGCCAAGCTTCCCAAAATTGCGAGTCTCCAGAAATCTCAGCAACTATTTTTTAACCCAAACTGGATGATACTTTCAGGTAATGATCAGTACACTAAGCTCACTTGGTTCCCCAAATTTCGTTCTTTTATGTTGAAGCGTTCGCTTCCAGTAACTGTTTGAATTTTGGCGTTTCACTCTGTTTTCTCCTATACTGACAGATGTATTTGGAACTCTAAATCAAACACGGTTTGTGCTAGCTTCTTGAAACTTGACACAGTAAAGCAGTTTCACGTTCTATCTCTATGTTCTGTTTCCTCTGGATGTAACCGTAAGCAGTGACTGGGGAGAAATACTTTCATTGACAGGGGTTGCCAAGCTTCCAGAAATTAGGAGTCTCCAGAAATCTCAGCAACTATGATTTCACCCAACCTGGATGATACTTTCAGGTAATGATCAGTACACTAAGCCCACTTGTTTCCCCAAATTTCGTTCTTCTATGTTGAAGCGTTCGTTTCCAGTAACAGTTTGAATTTTGGCGTTTCGCTCTGTTTTCTCCTATATTGATAGATGTATTTGGAACTCTAAACCAAACACGGTTTGTGCTAGCTTCTTGAAACTTGAAACAGTAAAGCAGTTTCACGTTCTATCTCTATGTTTTCTTTCCTCTTGATGTAGCACTCAGCAGTGACTGAGGAGAAACACTTTCATTGAAAGGGGTTGCCAAGCTTCCCAAAATTGCGAGTCTCTAGAAATCTCAGCAAACATTTTTGTACCCAACGTGGATGATACTTTCAGGTAATGATCAGTACACTAAGATCACTTCGTTCCCCAAATTTCGTTCTTCTATGTTGAAGCGTTCGCTTCCAGTAACAGTTTGAATTTTGGCCTTTCACTCTGTTTTCTCCTATATTGATAGATGTATTTGGAACTCTAAACCACACCCGGTTTGTGCTAGCTTCTTGAAACTTGACACAGTAAAGCAGTTTCACGTTCTATCTCTATGTTCTGTTTCCTCTTGATGTAGCACACAGCAGTGACTGAGGAGAAACACTTTCATTGAAAGGGGTTGCCAAGCTTCCAAAAATTACAATTCCCCAGAAATCTCAGCAACTATTTTTTCACCCAAACTGGATGATACTTTCAGGTAATGATGAGTACACTAAGCCCACTGGGTTCCCCAAATTTCGTTCTTCTATGTTGAAGCGTTCGTTTCCAGTAACAGTTTGAATTTTGGCGTTTCGCTCTGTTTTCTCCTATATTGATAGATGTATTTGCAACTCTAAACCAAACACGGTTTGTGCTAGCTTCTTGAAACTTGACACAGTAAAGCAGTTTCACGTTCTATCTCTATGTTCTGTTTCCTCTGGATGTAGCCCTAAGCAGTGACTGGGGAGAAACACTTTCATTGAAAGGGGTTGCCAAGCTTCCAGAAATTACGAGTCTCCAGAAATCTCAGCAACTATGATTTCACCCAACCTGGATGATACTTTCAGGTAATGATCAGTACACTAAGCCCACTTGGTTCCCCAAATTTCGTTCTTCTATGTTGAAGCGTTCGTTTCCAGTAACAGTTTGAATTTTGGGTTTCACTCTGTTTTCTCCTATATTGATAGATGTATTTGGAACTCTAAATCAAACACGGTTTGTGCTAGCTTCTTGAAACTTGACACAGTAAATCAGTTTTATGTTCTATCTCTATTTTCTCTTTCCTCTTGATGTAGCACTCAGCAGTGACTGAGGAGAAACACTTTCATTGAAAGGGGTTGCCAAGCTCCCCAAAATTGCGAGTCTCCAGAAATCTCAGCAACTATTTTTTCACCCAAACTGGATGTTACTTTCAGGTAATAATCAGTACACTAAGCTCACTTGGTTCCCCAAATTTCTTTATTTTATGTTGAAGCGTTCGCTTCCAGTAACTGTTTGAATTTTGGCGTTTCACTCTGTTTTCTCCTATACTGACAGATGTATTTGGAACTCTAAATCAAACACGGTTTGTGCTAGCTTCTTGAAACTTGACACAGTAAAGCAGTTTCACGTTCTTTCTCTATGTTCTGTTTCCTCTGGATGTAGCCCTAAGCAGTGACTGGGGAGAAATACTTTCATTGACAGGGGTTGCCAAGCTTCCAGAAATTACGAGTCTCCAGAAATCTCAGCAACTATGATTTCACCCAACCTGGATGATACTTTCAGGTAATGATCAGTACACTAAGCCCACTTGGTTCGCCAAATTTCGTTCTTCTATGTTGAAGCGTTCGTTTCCAGTAAGAGTTTGAATTTTGGCGTTTCACTCTATTTTCTCCTATATTGATAGATGTATTTGGAACTCTAAATCAAACACGGTTTGTGCTACCTTCTTCAAACTTGACACAGTAAAGCAGTTTCAAGTTCTAGCTCTATATTCTGTTTCCTCTTGATGTAGCACTCAGCAGTGACTGAGGAGAAACACTTTCATTGAAAGGGGTTGCCAAGCTTCCCAAAATTGCGAGTCTCCAGAAATCTCAGCAACTATTTTTTAACCCAAACTGGATGATACTTTCAGGTAATGATCAGTACACTAAGCTCACTTGGTTCCCCAAATTTCGTTCTTTTATGTTGAAGCGTTCGCTTCCAGTAACTGTTTGAATTTTGGCGTTTCACTCTGTTTTCTCCTATATTGATAGATGTATTTGGAACTCTAAACCAAACACGGTTTGTGCTAGCTTCTTGAAACTTGACACAGTAAAGCAGTTTCACGTTCTCGCTCTATGTTCTGTTTCCTCTTGATGTAGCACTCAGCAGTGACTGAGGAGAAACACTTTCATTGAAAGGGGTTGCCAAGCTTCCCAAAATTGCGAGTCTCCAGAAATCTCAGCAACTATTTTTTAACCCAAACTGGATGATACTTTCAGGTAATGATCAGTACACTAAGCTCACTTGGTTCCCCAAATTTCGTTCTTTTATGTTGAAGCGTTCGCTTCCAGTAACTGTTTGAATTTTGGCGTTTCACTCTGTTTTCTCCTATACTGACAGATGTATTTGGAACTCTAAATCAAACACGGTTTGTGCTAGCTTCTTGAAACTTGACACAGTTAAGCAGTTTCACGTTCTATCTCTATGTTCTGTTTCCTCTGGATGTAGCACTCAGCAGTGACTGAGGAGAAACACTTTCATTTAAAGGGGTTGCCAAGCTTCCCAAAATTGCGAGTCTCCAGAAATCTCAGCAACTATTTTTTAACCCAAACTGGATGATACTTTCAGGTAATGATCAGTACACTAAGCTCACTTGGTTCCCCAAATTTCGTTCTTTTATGTTGAAGCGTTCGCTTCCAGTAACTGTTTGAATTTTGGCGTTTCACTCTGTTTTCTCCTATACTGACAGATGTATTTGGAACTCTAAATCAAACACGGTTTGTGCTAGCTTCTTGAAACTTGACACAGTAAAGCAGTTTCACGTTCTATCTCTATGTTCTGTTTCCTCTGGATGTAACCGTAAGCATTGACTGGGGAGAAATACTTTCATTGACAGGGGTTGCCAAGCTTCCAGAAATTAGGAGTCTCCAGAAATCTCAGCAACTATGATTTCACCCAACCTGGATGATACTTTCAGGTAATGATCAGTACACTAAGCCCACTTGTTTCCCCAAATTTCGTTCTTCTATGTTGAAGCGTTCGTTTCCAGTAACAGTTTGAATTTTGGCGTTTCGCTCTGTTTTCTCCTATATTGATAGATGTATTTGGAACTCTAAACCAAACACGGTTTGTGCTAGCTTCTTGAAACTTGAAACAGTAAAGCAGTTTCACGTTCTAGCTCTATGTTTTCTTTCCTCTTGATGTAGCACTCAGCAGTGACTGAGGAGAAACACTTTCATTGAAAGGGGTTGCCAAGCTTCCCAAAATTGCGAGTCTCTAGAAATCTCAGCAAACATTTTTGTACCCAACGTGGATGATACTTTCAGGTAATGATCAGTACACTAAGATCACTTCGTTCCCCAAATTTCGTTCTTCTATGTTGAAGCGTTCGCTTCCAGTAACAGTTTGAATTTTGGCCTTTCACTCTGTTTTCTCCTATATTGATAGATGTATTTGGAACTCTAAACCACACCCGGTTTGTGCTAGCTTCTTGAAACTTGACACAGTAAAGCAGTTTCACGTTCTATCTCTATGTTCTGTTTCCTCTTGATGTAGCACACAGCAGTGACTGAGGAGAAACACTTTCATTGAAAGGGGTTGCCAAGCTTCCAAAAATTACGATTCCCCAGAAATCTCAGCAACTATTTTTTCACCCAAACTGGATGATACTTTCAGGTAATGATGAGTACACTAAGCCCACTGGGTTCCCCAAATTTCGTTCTTCTATGTTGAAGCGTTCGTTTCCAGTAACAGTTTGAATTTTGGCGTTTCGCTCTGTTTTCTCCTATATTGATAGATGTATTTGCAACTCTAAACCAAACACGGTTTGTGCTAGCTTCTTGAAACTTGACACAGTAAAGCAGTTTCACGTTCTATCTCTATGTTCTGTTTCCTCTGGATGTAGCCCTAAGCAGTGACTGGGGAGAAACACTTTCATTGAAAGGGGTTGCCAAGCTTCCAGAAATTACGAGTCTCCAGAAATCTCAGCAACTATGATTTCACCCAACCTGGATGATACTTTCAGGTAATGATCAGTACACTAAGCCCACTTGGTTCCCCAAATTTCGTTCTTCTATGTTGAAGCGTTCGTTTCCAGTAACAGTTTGAATTTTGGGTTTCACTCTGTTTTCTCCTATATTGATAGATGTATTTGGAACTCTAAATCAAACACGGTTTGTGCTAGCTTCTTGAAACTTGACACAGTAAATCAGTTTTATGTTCTATCTCTATTTTCTCTTTCCTCTTGATGTAGCCCTAAGCAGTGACTGGGGAGAAACACTTTCATTGAAAGGGGTTGCCAAGCTCCCCAAAATTGAGAGTCTCCAGAAATCTCAGCAACTATTTTTTCACCCAAACTGGATGATACTTTCAGGTAATAATCAGTACACTAAGCTCACTTGGTTCCCCAAATTTCGTTCTTTTATGTTGAAGCGTTCGCTTCCAGTAACTGTTTGAATTTTGGCGTTTCACTCTGTTTTCTCCTATACTGACAGATGTATTTGGAACTCTAAATCAAACACGGTTTGTGCTAGCTTCTTGAAACTTGACACAGTAAAGCAGTTTCACGTTCTATCTCTATGTTCTATTTCCTCTGGATGTAGCCCTAAGCAGTGACTGGGGAGAAATACTTTCATTGACAGGGGTTGCCAAGCTTCCAGAAATTACGAGTCTCCAGAAATCTCAGCAACTATGATTTCACCCAACCTGGATGATACTTTCAGGTAATGATCAGTACACTAAGCCCCCTTGGTTCCCCAAATTTCGTTCTTCTATGTTGAAGCGTTCGTTTCCAGTAAGAGGTTGAATTTTGGCGTTTCACTCTATTTTCTCCTATATTGATAGATGTATTTGGAACTCTAAATCAAACACGGTTTGTGCTACCTTCTTCAAACTTGACATAGTAAAGCAGTTTCAAGTTCTAGCTCTATGTTCTGTGTCCTCTTGATGTAGCACTCAGCAGTGACTGAGGAGAAACACTTTCATTGAAAGGGGTTGCCAAGCTTCCCAAAATTGCGAGTCTCCAGAAATCTCAGCAACTATTTTTTAACCCAAACTGGATGATACTTTCAGGTAATGATCAGTACACTAAGCTCACTTGGTTCCCCAAATTTCGTTCTTTTATGTTGAATCGTTCGCTTCCAGTAACTGTTTGAATTTTGGCGTTTCACTCTGTTTTCTCCTATATTGATAGATGTATTTGGAACTCTAAACCAAACACGGTTTGTGCTAGCTTCTTGAAACTTGAAACAGTAAAGCAGTTTCACGTTCTAGCTCTATGTTTTCTTTCCTCTTGATGTAGCACTCAGCAGTGACTGAGGAGAAACACTTTCATTGAAAGGGGTTGCCAAGCTTCCCAAAATTGCGAGTCTCTAGAAATCTCAGCAAACATTTTTGTACCCAACGTGGATGATACTTTCAGGTAATGATCAGTACACTAAGCTCACTTCGTTCCCCAAATTTCGTTCTTCTATGTTGAAGCGTTCGTTTCCAGTAACAGTTTGAATTTTGGCGTTTCACTCTGTTTTCTCCTATATTGATAGATGTATTTGGAACTCTAAATCAAACACGGTTTGTGCTAGCTTCTTGAAACTTGACACAGTAAAGCAGTTTCAAGTTCTATCTCTATGTTCTGTTTTCTCTTGATGTAGCCCTAAGCAGTGACTGGGGAGAAACACTTTCATTGAAAGGGGTTGCCAAGCTTCCCAAAACTGCGAGTCTCCAGAAATCTCAGCAACTATTTTTTCACCCAAATTGGATGATACTTTCAGGTAATGATCAGTACACTCAGCCCACTAGGATCCCCAAATTTCGTTCTTCTATGTTGAAGCGTTCGTTTCCAGTAACAGTTTGAATTTTGGCCTTTCACTCTGTTTTCTCCTATATTGATAGATGTATTTGGATCTCTAAACCACACCCGGTTTGTGCTAGCTTCTTGAAACTTGACACAGTAAAGCAGTTTCACGTTCAATCTCTATGTTCTGTTTCCTCTTGATGTAGCACACAGCAGTGACTGAGGAGAAACACTTTCATTGAAAGGGGTTGCCAAGCTTCCAAAAATTACGATTCCCCAGAAATCTCAGCAACTATTTTTTCACCCAAACTGGATGATACTTTCAGGTAATGATGAGTACACTAAGCCCACTGGGTTCCCCAAATTTCGTTCTTCTATGTTGAAGCGTTCGTTTCCAGTAACAGTTTGAATTTTGGCGTTTCGCTCTGTTTTCTCCTATATTGATAGATGTATTTGTAACTCTAAACCAAACACGGTTTGTGCTAGCTTCTTGAAACTTGACACAATAAAGCAGTTTCAAGTTCTATCTCTATGTTCTGTTTCCTCTTGATGTAGCCCTAAGCAGTGACTGGGGAGAAACACTTACATTGAAAGGGGTTGCCAAGCTTCCAGAAATTACGAGTCTCCAGAAATCTCAGCAACTATGATTTCACCCAAACTGGATGATACTTTCAGGTAATGATCAGTACACTAAGCCCACTTGGTTCGCCAAATTTCGTTCTTCTATGTTGAAGCGTTCGTTTCCAGTAACAGTTTGAATTTTGGCGTTTCACTCTGTTTTCTCCTATATTGATAGACGTATTTGGAACTCTAAATCAAACACGGTTTGTGCTACCTTCTTCAAACTTGACACAGTAAAGCAGTTTCAAGTTCTAGCTCTATGTTCTGTTTCCTCTTGATGTAGCACTCAGCAGTGACTGAGGAGAAACACTTTCATTGAAAGGGGTTGCCAAGCTTCCCAAAATTGCGAGTCTCCAGAAATCTCAGCAACTATTTTTTAACCCAAACTGGATGATACTTTCAGGTAATGATCAGTACACTAAGCTCACTTGGTTCCCCAAATTTCGTTCTTTTATGTTGAAGCGTTCGCTTCCAGTAACTGTTTGAATTTTGGCGTTTCACTCTGTTTTCTCCTATACTGACAGATGTATTTGGAACTCTAAATCAAACATGGTTTGTGCTAGCTTCTTGAAACTTGACACAGTAAAGCAGTTTCACTTCTATCTTTATGTTCTGTTTCCTCTGGATGTAGCACTCAGCAGTGACTGAGGAGAAACACTTTCATTGAAAGGGGTTGCCAAGCTTCCCAAAATTGCGAGTCTCTAGAAATCTCAGCAAACATTTTTGTACCCAACGTGGATGATACTTTCAGGTAATGATCAGTACACTAAGCTCACTTCGTTCCCCAAATTTCGTTCTTCTATGTTGAAGCGTTCGTTTCCAGTAACAGTTTGAATTTTGGCGTTTCACTCTGTTTTCTCCTATATTGATAGATGTATTTGGAACTCTAAATCAAACACGGTTTGTGCTAGCTTCTTGAAACTTGACACAGTAAAGCAGTTTCAAGTTCTATCTCTATGTTCTCTTTTCTCTTGATGTAGCCCTAAGCAGTGACTGGGGAGAAACACTTTCATTGAAAGGGGTTGCCAAGCTTCCCAAAATTGCGAGTCTCCAGAAATCTCAGCAACTATTTTTTCACCCAAACTGGATGATACTTTCAGGTAATAATCAGTACACTAAGCTCACTTGGTTCCCCAAATTTCGTTCTTTTATGTTGAAGCGTTCGCTTCCAGTAACTGTTTGAATTTTGGCGTTTCACTCTGTTTTCTCCTATACTGACAGATGTATTTGGAACTCTAAATCAAACACGGTTTGTGCTAGCTTCTTGAAACTTGACACAGTAAAGCAGTTTCACGTTCTATCTCTATGTTCTGTTTCCTCTGGATGTAGCCCTAAGCAGTGACTGGGGAGAAATACTTTCATTGACAGGGGTTGCCAAGCTTCCAGAAATTACGAGTCTCCAGAAATCTCAGCAACTATGATTTCACCCAACCTGGATGATACTTTCAGGTAATGATCAGTACACTAAGCCCACTTGGTTCGCCAAATTTCGTTCTTCTATGTTGAAGCGTTCGTTTCCAGTAAGAGTTTGAATTTTGGCGTTTCACTCTATTTTCTCCTATATTGATAGATGTATTTGGAACTCTAAATCAAACACGGTTTGTGCTACCTTCTTCAAACTTGACACAGTAAAGCAGTTTCAAGTTCTAGCTCTATATTCTGTTTCCTCTTGATGTAGCACTCAGCAGTGACTGAGGAGAAACACTTTCATTGAAAGGGGTTGCCAAGCTTCCCAAAATTGCGAGTCTCCAGAAATCTCAGCAACTATTTTTTAACCCAAACTGGATGATACTTTCAGGTAATGATCAGTACACTAAGCTCACTTGGTTCCCCAAATTTCGTTCTTTTATGTTGAAGCGTTCGCTTCCAGTAACTGTTTGAATTTTGGCGTTTCACTCTGTTTTCTCCTATATTGATAGATGTATTTGGAACTCTAAACCAAACACGGTTTGTGCTAGCTTCTTGAAACTTGACACAGTAAAGCAGTTTCACGTTCTCGCTCTATATTCTGTTTCCTCTTGATGTAGCACTCAGCAGTGACTGAGGAGAAACACTTTCATTGAAAGGGGTTGCCAAGCTTCCCAAAATTGCGAGTCTCTAGAAATCTCAGCAAACATTTTTGTACCCAACGTGGATGATACTTTCAGGTAATGATCAGTACACTAAGCTCACTTGGTTCCCCAAATTTCGTTCTTTTATGTTGAAGCGTTCGCTTCCAGTAACTGTTTGAATTTTGGCGTTTCACTCTGTTTTCTCCTATACTGACAGATGTATTTGGAACTCTAAATCAAACACGGTTTGTGCTAGCTTCTTGAAACTTGACACAGTAAAGCAGTTTCAAGTTCTATCTCTATGTTTTCTTTCCTCTTGATGTAGCACTCAGCAGTGACTGAGGAGAAACACTTTCATTGAAAGGGGTTGCCATGCTTCCAGAAATTACGAGTCTCCAGAAATCTCAGCAACTATGATTTCACCCAAACAAGATGATACTTTCAGGTAATGATCAGTACACTAAGCCCACTTGGTTCCCCAAATTTCGTTCTTCTATGTTGAAGCGTTCGTTTCCAGTAACAGTTTGAATTTTGGCGTTTCACTCTGTTTTCTCCTATATTGATAGACGTATTTGGAACTCTAAATCAAACACGGTTTGTGCTACCTTCTTCAAACTTGACACAGTAAAGCAGTTTCAAGTTCTAGCTCTATGTTCTGTTTCCTCTTGATGTAGCACTCAGCAGTGACTGAGGAGAAACACTTTCATTGAAAGGGGTTGCCAAGCTTCCCAAAATTGCGAGTCTCCAGAAATCTCAGCAACTATTTTTTAACCCAAACTGGATGATACTTTCAGGTAATGATCAGTACACTAAGCTCACTTGGTTCCCCAAATTTCGTTCTTTTATGTTGAAGCGTTCGCTTCCAGTAACTGTTTGAATTTTGGCGTTTCACTCTGTTTTCTCCTATACTGACAGATGTATTTGGAACTCTAAATCAAACACGGTTTGTGCTAGCTTCTTGAAACTTGACAGAGTAAAGCAGTTTCACGTTCTATCTCTATGTTCTGTTTCCTATGGATGTAGCCCTAAGCAGTGACTGGGGAGAAACACTTTCATTGAAAGGGGTTGCCAAGCTTCCAGAAATTACAAGTCTCCAGAAATCTCAGCAACTATGATTTCACCCAACCTTGATGATACTTTCAGGTAATGATCAGTACACTAAGCCCACTTGGTTCCCCAAATTTCGTTCTTCTATGTTGAAGCGTTCGTTTCCAGTAACAGTTTGAATTTTGGCGTTTCACTCTGTTTTCTCCTATATTGATAGATGTATTTGGAAGTCTAAATCAAACACGGTTTGTGCTAGCTTCTTGAAACTTGACACAGTAAAGCAGTTTTACGTTCTATCTCTATTTTCTCTTTCCTCTTGATGTAGCACTCAGCAGTGACTGAGGAGAAACACTTTCATTGAAAGGGGTTGCCAAGCTCCCCAAAATTGCGAGTCTCCAGAAATCTCAGCAACTATTTTTTCACCCAAACTGGATGTTACTTTCAGGTAATAATCAGTACACTAAGCTCACTTGGTTCCCCAAATTTCGTTCTTTTATGTTGAAGCGTTCGCTTCCAGTAACTGTTTGAATTTTGGCGTTTCACTCTGTTTTCTCCTATATTGATAGATGTATTTGGAACTCTAAACCACACCCGGTTTGTGCTAGCTTCTTGAAACTTGACACAGTAAAGCAGTTTCACGTTCTATCTCTATGTTCTGTTTCCTCTTGATGTAGCACACAGCAGTGACTGAGGAGAAACACTTTCATTGAAAGGGGTTGCCAAGCTTCCCAAAATTGCGAGTCTCTAGAAATCTCAGCAAACAT
This sequence comes from Spermophilus citellus, assembly GCF_964194105.1. Classification (NCBI taxonomy): domain Eukaryota; kingdom Metazoa; phylum Chordata; class Mammalia; order Rodentia; family Sciuridae; genus Spermophilus; species Spermophilus citellus. The sequence goes on from NC_138182.1 coordinate 100,522,554, forward strand.
TTTTGTACCCAACGTGGATGATACTTTCAGGTAATGATCAGTACAGTAAGCTCACTTCGTTCCCCAAATTTCGTTCTTCTATGTTGAAGCGTTCGTTTCCAGTAACAGTTTGAATTTTGGCGTTTCACTCTGTTTTCTCCTATATTGATAGATGTATTTGGAACTCTAAATCAAACACGGTTTGTGCTAGCTTCTTGAAACTTGACACAGTAAAGCAGTTTCAAGTTCTATCTCTATGTTCTCTTTTCTCTTGATGTAGCCCTAAGCAGTGACTGGGGAGAAACACTTTCATTGAAAGGGGTTGCCAAGCTTCCCAAAATGCGAGTCTCCAGAAATCTCAGCAACTATTTTTTCACCCAAACTGGATGATACTTTCAGGTAATGATCAGTACACTGAGCCCACTTGGATCCCCAAATTTCGTTCTTCTATTTGAAGCGTTCGTTTCCAGTAACAGTTTGAATTTTGGCCTTTCACTCTGTTTTCTCCTATATTGATAGATGTATTTGGAACTCTAAACCACACCCGGTTTGTGCTAGCTTCTTGAAACTTGACACAGTAAAGCAGTTTCACGTTCTATCTCTATGTTCTGTTTCCTCTTGATGTAGCACACAGCAGTGACTGAGGAGAAACACTTTCATTGAAAGGGGTTGCCAAGCTTCCAAAAATTACGATTCCCCAGAAATCTCAGCAACTATTTTTTCACCCAAACTGGATGATACTTTCAGGTAATGATGAGTACACTAAGCCCACTGGGTTCCCCAAATTTCTTTCTTCTATGTTGAAGCGTTCGTTTCCAGTAACAGTTTGAATTTTGGCGTTTCGCTCTGTTTTCTCCTATATTGATAGATGTATTTGCAACTCTAAACCAAACACGGTTCGTGCTAGCTTCTTGAAACTTGACACAATAAAGCAGTTTCAAGTTCTATCTCTATGTTCTGTTTCCTCTTGATGTAGCCCTAAGCAGTGACTGGGGAGAAACACTTACATTGAAAGGGGTTGCCAAGCTTCCAGAAATTACGAGTCTCCAGAAATCTCAGCAACTATGATTTCACCCAACCTGGATGATACTTTCAGGTAATGATCAGTACACTAAGCCCACTTGGTTCCCCAAATTTCGTTCTTCTATGTTGAAGCGTTCGTTTCCAGTAACAGTTTGAATTTTGGCGTTTCACTCTGTTTTCTCCTATATTGATAGATGTATTTGGAACTCTAAATCAAACACGGTTTGTGCTAGCTTCTTGAAACTTGACACAGTAAAGCACTTTTACGTTCTATCTCTATTTTCTCTTTCCTCTTGATGTAGCACTCAGCAGTGACTGAGGAGAAACACTTTCATTGAAAGGGGTTGCCAAGCTCCCCAAAATTGCGAGTCTCCAGAAATCTCAGCAACTATTTTTTCACCCAAACTGGATGTTACTTTCAGGTAATAATCAGTACACTAAGCTCACTTGGTTCCCCAAATTTCGTTCTTTTATGTTGAAGCGTTCGCTTCCAGTAACTGTTTGAATTTTGGCGTTTCACTCTGTTTTCTCCTATACTGACAGATGTATTTGGAACTCTAAATCAAACACGGTTTGTGCTAGCTTCTTGAAACTTGACACAGTAAAGCAGTTTCACGTTCTATCTCTATGTTCTGTTTCCTCTGGATGTAGCCCTAAGCAGTGACTGGGGAGAAATACTTTCATTGACAGGGGTTGCCAAGCTTCCAGAAATTACGAGTCTCCAGAAATCTCAGCAACTATGATTTCACCCAACCTGGATGATACTTTCAGGTAATGATCAGTACACTAAGCCCACTTGGTTCGCCAAATTTCGTTCTTCTATGTTGAAGCGTTCGTTTCCAGTAAGAGTTTGAATTTTGGCGTTTCACTCTATTTTCTCCTATATTGATAGATGTATTTGGAACTCTAAATCAAACACGGTTTGTGCTACCTTCTTCAAACTTGACACAGTAAAGCAGTTTCAAGTTCTAGCTCTATATTCTGTTTCCTCTTGATGTAGCACTCAGCAGTGACTGAGGAGAAACACTTTCATTGAAAGGGGTTGCCAAGCTTCCCAAAATTGCGAGTCTCCAGAAATCTCAGCAACTATTTTTTAACCCAAACTGGATGATACTTTCAGGTAATGATCAGTACACTAAGCTCACTTGGTTCCCCAAATTTTGTTCTTTTATGTTGAAGCGTTTGCTTCCAGTAACTGTTTGAATTTTGGCGTTTCACTCTGTTTTCTCCTATATTGATAGATGTATTTGGAACTCTAAACCAAACACGGTTTGTGCTAGCTTCTTGAAACTTGACACAGTAAAGCAGTTTCACGTTCTCGCTCTATGTTCTGTTTCCTCTTGATGTAGCACTCAGCAGTGACTGAGGAGAAACACTTTCATTGAAAGGGGTTGCCAAGCTTCCCAAAATTGCGAGTCTCCAGAAATCTCAGCAACTATTTTTTAACCCAATCTGGATGATACTTTCAGGTAATGATCAGTACACTAAGCTCACTTGGTTCCCCAAATTTCGTTCTTTTATGTTGAAGCGTTCGCTTCCAGTAACTGTTTGAATTTTGGAGTTTCACTCTGTTTTCTCCTATACTGACAGATGTATTTGGAACTCTAAATCAAACACGGTTTGTGCTAGCTTCTTGAAACTTGACACAGTAAAGCAGTTTCAAGTTCTATCTCTATGTTTTCTTTCCTCTTGATGTAGCCCTAAGCAGTGACTGGGGAGAAACACTTTCATTGAAAGGGGTTGCCAAGCTTCCAAAAATTACGAGTCTCCAGAAATCTCAGCATCTATTTTTTCACCCAAACTTCATGATACTTTCAGGTAATGATGAGTACGCTAAGCCCACTGGGTTCCCCAAATTTAGTTCTTCTATGTTGAAGCGTTCGTTTCCAGTAACAGTTTGAATTTTGGCGTTTCACTCTGTTTTCTCCTATATTGATAGATGTATTTGGAACTCTAAACCAAACACGGTTTGTGCTAGCTTCTTGGAACTTGACACAGTAAAGCAGTTTCACGTTCTATCTCTATGTTCTGTTTCCTCTTGATGTAGCACTCAGCAGTGACTGAGGAGAAACACTTTCATTGAAAGGGGTTGCCAAGCTTCCCAAAATTGCGAGTCTCCAGAAATCTCAGCAACTATTTTTTAACCCAAACTGGATGATACTTTCAGGTAATGATCAGTACACTAAGCCCACTTGGTTCCCCAAATTTCGTTCTTCTATGTTAAAGCGTTCGTTTCCAGTAACAGTTTGAATTTTGGCGTTTCACTCTGTTTTCTCCTATATTGATACATGTATTTGGAACTCTAAACCAAACACGGTTTGTGCTAGCTTCTTGAAACTTGACACAGTAAAGCAGTTTCACGTTCTATCTCTATGTTCTGTTTCCTCTGGATGTAGCCGTAAGCAGTGACTGGGGAGAAATACTTTCATTGACAGGGGTTGCCAAGCTTCCAGAAATTACGAGTCTCCAGAAATCTCAGCAACTATGATTTCACCCAACCTGGATGATACTTTCAGGTAATGATCAGTACACTAAGCCCACTTGTTTCCCCAAATTTCGTTCTTCTATGTTGAAGCGTTCGCTTCCAGTAACAGTTTGAATTTTGGCGTTTTGCTCTGTTTTCTCCTATATTGATAGATGTATTTGGAACTCTAAACCAAACACGGTTTGTGCTAGCTTCTTGAAACTTGACACAGTAAAGCAGTTTTACGTTCTATCTCTATGTTCTGTTTCCTCTTGATGTAGCACTCAGCAGTGACTGAGGAGAAACACTTTCATTGAAAGGGGTTGCCAAGCTTCCCAAAATTGCGAGTCTCCAGAAATCTCAGCAACTATTTTTTCACCCAAACTGGATGATACTTTCAGGTAATGATCAGTACACTAAGCTCACTTGGTTCCCCAAATTTCGTTCTTTTATGTTGAAGCGTTCGCTTCCAGTAACTGTTTGAATTTTGGCGTTTCACTCTGTTTTCTCCTATACTGACAGATGTATTTGGAACTCTAAATCAAACACGGTTTGTGCTAGCTTCTTGAAACTTGACACAGTAAAGCAGTTTCACGTTCTATCTCTATGTTCTGTCTCCTCTTGATGTAGCCCTAAGCAGTGACTGGGGAAAAATACTTTCATTGACAGGGGTTGCCAAGCTTCCAGAAATTACGAGTCTCCAGAAATCTCAGCAACTATGATTTCACCCAACCTGGGTGATACTTTCAGGTAATGATCAGTACACTAAGCCCACTTGGTTCCCCAAATTTCGTTCTTCTATGTTGAAGCGTTCGTTTCCAGTAAGAGTTTGAATTTTGGCGTTTCACTCTATTTTCTCCTATATTGATAGATGTATTTGGAACTCTAAATCAAACACGGTTTGTGCTACCTTCTTCAAACTTGACACAGTAAAGCAGTTTCAAGTTCTAGCTCTATGTTCTGTTTCCTCTTGATGTAGCACTCAGCAGTGACTGAGGAGAAACACTTTCATTGAAAGGGGTTGCCAAGCTTCCCAAAATTGCGAGTCTCCAGAAATCTCAGCAACTATTTTTTAACCCAAACTGGATGATACTTTCAGGTAATGATCAGTACACTAAGCTCACTTGGTTCCCCAAATTTCGTTCTTTTATGTTGAAGCGTTCGCTTCCAGTAACTGTTTGAATTTTGGCGTTTCACTCTGTTTTCTCCTATATTGATAGATGTATTTGGAACTCTAAACCAAACACGGTTTGTGCTAGCTTCTTGAAAATTGACACAGTAAAGCAGTTTCACGTTCTATCTCTATGTTCTGTTTCCTCTTGATGTAGCACTCAGCAGTGACTGAGGAGAAACACTTTCATTGAAAGGGGTTGCCAAGCTTCCCAAAATTGCGAGTCTCCAGATATCTCAGCAACTATTTTTTCACCCAAACTGGATGATACTTTCAGGTAATGATCAGTACACTAAGCTCACTTGGTTCCCCAAATTTCGTTCTTTTATGTTGAAGCGTTCGCTTCCAGTAACTGTTTGAATTTTGGCGTTTCACTCTGTTTTCTCCTATACTGACAGATGTATTTGGAACTCTAAATCAAACACGGTTTGTGCTAGCTTCTTGAAACTTGACACAGTAAAGCAGTTTCACGTTCTATCTCTATGTTCTGTTTCCTCTGGATGTAGCACTCAGCAGTGACTGAGGAGAAACACTTTCATTGAAAGGGGTTGCCAAGCTTCCCAAAATTGCGAGTCTCTAGAAATCTCAGCAAACAGTTTTTCACCCAAAGTGGATGATACTTTCAGGTAATGATCAGTACACTAAGCTCACTTGGTTACCCAAATTTCGTTCTTCTATGTTGAAGCGTTCGTTACCAGTAACAGTTTGAATTTTGGCGTTTTACTCTGTTTTCTCCTATATTGATAGATGTATTTGGAACTCTAAATCAAACACGGTTTGTGCTAGCTTCTTGAAACTTGACACAATAAAGCAGTTTCAAGTTCTATCTCTATGTTCTGTCTCCTCTTGATGTAGCCCTAAGCAGTGACTGGGGAGAAACACTTTCATTGAAAGGGGTTGCCAAGCTTCCAAAAATTACGAGTCTCCAGAAATCTCAGCAACTATTTTTTCACCCAAACTGGATGATACTTTCAGGTAATGATCAGTACACTAAGCTCACTTGGTTCCCCAAATTTCGTTCTTTTATGTTGAAGCGTTCGCTTCCAGTAACTGTTTGAATTTTGGCGTTTCACTCTGTTTTCTCCTATACTGACAGATGTATTTGGAACTCTAAATCAAACACGGTTTGTGCTAGATTCTTGAAACTTGACACAGTAAAGCAGTTTCACGTTCTATCTCTATATTCTGTTTCCTCTTGCTGTAGCCCTAAGCAGTGACTCAGGAGAAACACTTTCATTGAAAGGGGTTGCCAAGCTTCCCAAAATTGCGAGTCTCCAGAAATCTCAGCAACTATTTTTTAACCCAAACTGGATGATACTTTCAGGTAATGATCAGTACACTAAGCTCACTTGGTTCCCCAAATTTCGTTCTTTTATGTTGAAGCGTTCGCTTCCAGTAACTGTTTGAATTTTGGCGTTTCACTCTGTTTTCTCCTATACTGACAGTTGTATTTGGAACTCTAAATCAAACACGGTTTGTGCTAGCTTCTTGAAACTTGACACAGTAAAGCAGTATCACGTTCTATCTCTATGTTCTGTTTCCTCTGGATGTAGCCCTAAGCAGTGACTGGGGGAAAACACTTTCATTGAAAGGGGTTGCCAAGCTTCCAGAAATTACGAGTCTCCAGAAATCTCAGCAACTATGATTTCACCCAACCTGGATGATACTTTCAGGTAATGATCAGTACACTAAGCCCACTTGGTTCCCCAAATTTCGTTCTTCTATGTTGAAGCGTTCGTTTCCAGTAACAGTTTGAATTTTGGCGTTTCACTCTGTTTTCTCCTATATTGATAGATGTATTTGGAACTCTAAATCAAACACGGTTTGTGCTAGCTTCTTGAAACTTGACACAGTAAAGCAGTTTTACGTTCTATCTCTATTTTCTCTTTCCTCTTGATGTAGCACTCAGCAGTGACTGAGGAGAAACACTTTCATTGAAAGGGGTTGCCAAGCTCCCCAAAATTGCGAGTCTCCAGAAATCTCAGTAACTATTTTTTCACCCAAACTGGATGATACTTTCAGGTAATAATCAGTACACTAAGCTCACTTGGTTCCCCAAATTTCGTTCTTTTATGTTGAAGCGTTCGCTTCCAGTAACTGTTTGAATTTTGGCGTTTCACTCTGTTTTCTCCTATACTGACAGATGTATTTGGAACTCTAAATCAAACACGGTTTGTGCTAGCTTCTTGAAACTTGACACAGTAAAGCAGTTTCACGTTCTATCTCTATGTTCTGTTTCCTCTGGATGTAGCCCTAAGCAGTGACTGGGGAGAAATACTTTCATTGACAGGGGTTGCCAAGCTTCCAGAAATTACGAGTCTCCAGAAATCTCAGCAACTATGATTTCACCCAACCTGGATGATACTTTCAGGTAATGATCAGTACACTAAGCCTACTTGGTTCCCCAAATTTCGTTCTTCTATGTTGAAGCGTTCGTTTCCAGTAAGAGTTTGAATTTTGGCGTTTCACTCTATTTTCTCCTATATTGATAGATGTATTTGGAACTCTAAATCAAACACGGTTTGTGCTACCTTCTTCAAAATTGACACAGTAAAGCAGTTTCAAGTTCTATCTCTATGTTCTGTCTCCTCTTGATGTAGCCCTAAGCAGTGACTGGGGAGAAACACTTTCATTGAAAGGGGTTGCCAAGCTTCCAAAAATTACGAGTCTCCAGAAATCTCAGCATCTATTTTTTCACCCAAACTTGATGATACTTTCAGGTAATGATGAGTACGCTAAGCCCACTGGGTTCCCCAAATTTCGTTCTTCTATGTTGAAGCGTTCGTTTCCAGTAACAGTTTGAATTTTGGCGTTTCACTCTGTTTTCTCCTATATTGATAGATGTATTTGGAACTCTAAACCAAACACGGTTTGTGCTAGCTTCTTGAAACTTGACACAGTAAAGCAGTTTCACGTTCTATATCTATGTTCTGTTTCCTCTTGATGTAGCACTCAGCAGTGACTGAGGAGAAACACTTTCATTGAAAGGGGTTGCCAAGCTTCCCAAAATTGCGAGTCTCCAGAAATCTCAGCAACTATTTTTTAACCCAAACTGGATGATACTTTCAGGTAATGATCAGTACACTAAGCCCACTTGGTTCCCCAAATTTCGTTCTTCTATGTTAAAGCGTTCGTTTCCAGTAACAGTTTGAATTTTGGCGTTTCACTCTGTTTTCTCCTATATTGATACATGTATTTGGAACTCTAAACCAAACACGGTTTGTGCTAGCTTCTTGAAACTTGACACAGTAAAGCAGTTTCACGTTCTATCTCTATGTTCTGTTTCCTCTTGATGTAGCACTCAGCAGTGACTGAGGAGAAACACTTTCATTTAAAGTGGTTGCCAAGCTTCCCAAAATTGCGAGTCTCCAGAAATCTCAGCAACTATTTTTTCACCCAAACTGGATGATACTTTCAGGTAATGATCAGTACACTAAGCTCACTTGGTTCCCCAAATTTCGTTCTTTTATGTTGAAGCGTTCGCTTCCAGTAACTGTTTGAATTTTGGCGTTTCACTCTGTTTTCTCCTATACTGACAGATGTATTTGGAACTCTAAATCAAACACGGTTTGTGCTAGCTTCTAGAAACTTGACACAGTAAAGCAGTTTCACGTTCTATCTCTATGTTTTCTTTCCTCTGGATGTAGCACTCAGCAGTGACTGAGGAGAAACACTTTCATTGAAAGGGGTTGCCAAGCTTCCCAAAATTGCGAGTCTCTAGAAATCTCAGCAAACAGTTTTTCACCCAAAGTGGATGATACTTTCAGGTAATGATCAGTACACTAAGCTCACTTGGTTACCCAAATTTCGTTCTTCTATGTTGAAGCGTTCGTTTCCAGTAACAGTTTGAATTTTGGCGTTTCACTCTGTTTTCTCCTATATTGATAGATGTATTTGGAACTCTAAATCAAACACGGTTTGTGCTAGCTTCTTGAAACTTGACACAATATAGCAGTTTCACGTTCTATCTCTATATTCTGTTTCCTCTTGCTGTAGCCCTAAGCAGTGACTCAGGAGAAACACTTTCATTGAAAGGGGTTGCCAAGCTTCCCAAAACTGCGAGTCTCCAGAAATCTCAGCAACTATTTTTTCACCCAAACTGGATGATACTTTCAGGTAATGATCAGTACACTAAGCCCACTTGGTTCCCCAAATTTCGTTCTTCTATGTTGAAGCGTTCGTTTCCAGTAACAGTTTGAATTTTGGCGTTTCACTCTGTTTTCTCCTATATTGATAGATGTATTTGGAACTCTAAACCAAACACGGTTTGTGCAAGCTTCTTGAAACTTGAAACAGTAAAGCAGTTTCACGTTCTATCTCTATGTTTTCTTTCCTCTTGATGTAGCACTCAGCAGTGACTGAGGAGAAACACTTTCATTGAAAGGGGTTGCCAAGCTTCCCAAAATTGCGAGTCTCTAGAAATCTCAGCAAACATTTTTGTACCCAACGTGGATGATACTTTCAGGTAATGATGAGTACACTATGCTCACTTCGTTGCCCAAATTTCGTTCTTCTATGTTGAAGCGTTCGTTTCCAGTAACAGTTTGAATTTTGGCGTTTCACTCTGTTTTCTCCTATATTGATAGATGTATTTGGAACTCTAAATCAAACACGGTTTGTGCTAGCTTCTTGAAACTTGACACAGTAAAGCAGTTTCAAGTTCTATCTCTATGTTCTGTTTTCTCTTGATGTAGCCCTAAGCAGTGACTGGGGAGAAACACTTTCATTGAAAGGGGTTGCCAAGCTTCCCAAAATTGCGAGTCTCCAGAAATCTCAGCAACTATTTTTTCACCCAAACTGGATGATACTTTCAGGTAATGATCAGTACACTGAGCCCACTTGGATCCCCAAATTTCGTTCTTCTATGTTGAAGCGTTCGTTTCCAGTAACAGTTTGAATTTTGGCCTTTCACTCTGTTTTCTCCTATATTGATAGATGTATTTGGAACTCTAAATCAAACACGGTTTGTGCTAGCTTCTTGAAACTTGACACAGTAAAGCAGTTTTACGTTCTATCTCTATTTTCTCTTTCCCCTTGATGTAGCACTCAGCAGTGACTGAGGAGAAACACTTTCATTGAAAGGGGTTGCCAAGCTCCCCAAAATTGCGAGTCTCCAGAAATCTCAGCAACTATTTTTTCACCCAAACTGGATGATACTTTCAGGTAATAATCAGTACACTAAGCTCACTTGGTTCCCCAAATTTCGTTCTTTTATGTTGAAGCGTTCGCTTCCAGTAACTGTTTGAATTTTGGCGTTTCACTCTGTTTTCTCCTATACTGACAGATGTATTTGGAACTCTAAATCAAACAGGGTTTGTGCTAGCTTCTTGAAACTTGACACAGTAAAGCAGTTTCACGTTCTATCTCTATGTTCTGTTTCCTCTGGATGTAGCCCTAAGCAGTTACTGGGGAGAAATACTTTCATTGACAGGGGTTGCCAAGCTTCCAGAAATTACGAGTCTCCAGAAATCTCAGCAACTATGATTTCACCCAACCTGGATGATACTTTCAGGTAATGATCAGTACACTAAGCCCACTTGGTTCCCCAAATTTCGTTCTTCTATGTTGAAGCGTTCGTTTCCAGTAAGAGTTTGAATTTTGGCGTTTCACTCTATTTTCTCCTATATTGATAGATGTATTTGGAACTCTAAATCAAACACGGTTTGTGCTACCTTCTTCAAAATTGACACAGTAAAGCAGTTTCAAGTTCTATCTCTATGTTCTGTCTCCTCTTGATGTAGCCCTAAGCAGTGACTGGGGAGAAACACTTTCATTGAAAGGGGTTGCCAAGCTTCCAAAAATTACGAGTCTCCAGAAATCTCAGCATCTATTTTTTCACCCAAACTTGATGATACTTTCAGGTAATGATGAGTACGCTAAGCCCACTGGGTTCCCCAAATTTCGTTCTTCTATGTTGAAGCGTTCGTTTCCAGTAACAGTGTGAATTTTGGCGTTTCACTCTGTTTTCTCCTATATTGATAGATGTATTTGGAACTCTAAACCAAACACGGTTTGTGCTAGCTTCTTGAAACTTGACACAGTAAAGCAGTTTCACGTTCTATATCTATGTTCTGTTTCCTCTTGATGTAGCACTCAGCAGTGACTGAGGAGAAACACTTTCATTTAAAGGGGTTGCCAAGCTTCCCAAAATTGCGAGTCTCCAGAAATCTCAGCAACTATTTTTTAACCCAAACTGGATGATACTTTCAGGTAATGATCAGTACACTAAGCCCACTTGGTTCCCCAAATTTCGTTCTTCTATGTTAAAGCGTTCGTTTCCAGTAACTGTTTGAATTTTGGCGTTTCACTCTGTTTTCTCCTATACTGACAGATGTATTTGGAACTCTAAATCAAACACGGTTTGTGCTAGCTTCTTGAAACTTGACACAGTAAAGCACTTTCAAGTTCTATCTCTATGTTCTGTTTCCTCTGGATGTAGCCGTAAGCAGTGACTGGGGAGAAATACTTTCATTGACAGGGGTTGCCAAGCTTCCAGAAATTACGAGTCTCCAGAAATCTCAGCAACTATGATTTCACCCAACCTGGATGATACTTTCAGGTAATGATCAGTACACTAAGCCCACTTGTTTCCCCAAATTTCGTTCTTCTGTGTTGATGCGTTCGTTTCCAGTAACAGTTTGAATTTTGGCGTTTCGCTCTGTTTTCTCCTATATTGATAGATGTATTTGGAACTCTAAACCAAACACGGTTTGTGCTAGCTTCTTGAAACTTGACACAGTAAAGCAGTTTTACGTTCTATCTCTATGTTCTGTTTCCTCTGGATGTAGCCCTAAGCAGTGACTGAGGAGAAATACTTTCATTGAAAGGGGTTGCCAAGCTTCCCAAAATTGCGAGTCTCCAGAAATCTCAGCAACTATGATTTTACCCAAACTGGATGATACTTTCAGGTAATGATCAGTACACTAAGCCCACTTGGTTCCCCAAATTTCGTTCTTTTATGTTGAAGCGTTCGCTTCCAGTAACTGTTTGAATTTTGGCGTTTCACTCTGTTTTCTCCTATACTGACAGATGTATTTGGAACTCTAAATCAAACACGGTTTGTGCTAGCTTCTTGAAACTTGACACAGTAAAGCAGTTTCACGTTCTATCTCTATGTTCTGTCTCCTCTTGATGTAGCCCTAAGCAGTGACTGGGGAAAAATACTTTCATTGACAGGGGTTGCCAAGCTTCCAGAAATTACGAGTCTCCAGAAATCTCAGCAACTATGATTTCACCCAACCTGGGTGATACTTTCAGGTAATGATCAGTACACTAAGCCCACTTGGTTCCCCAAATTTCGTTCTTCTATGTTGAAGCGTTCGTTTCCAGTAAGAGTTTGAATTTTGGCGTTTCACTCTATTTTCTCCTATATTGATAGATGTATTTGGAACTCTAAATCAAACACGGTTTGTGCTACCTTCTTCAAACTTGACACAGTAAAGCAGTTTCAAGTTCTAGCTCTATGTTCTGTTTCCTCTTGATGTAGCACTCAGCAGTGACTGAGGAGAAACACTTTCATTGAAAGGGGTTGCCAAGCTTCCCAAAATTGCGAGTCTCCAGAAATCTCAGCAACTATTTTTTAACCCAAACTGGATGATACTTTCAGGTAATGATCAGTACACTAAGCTCACTTGGTTCCCCAAATTTCGTTCTTTTATGTTGAAGCGTTCGCTTCCAGTAACTGTTTGAATTTTGGCGTTTCACTCTGTTTTCTCCTATATTGATAGATGTATTTGGAACTCTAAACCAAACACGGTTTGTGCTAGCTTCTTGAAAATTGACACAGTAAAGCAGTTTCACGTTCTATCTCTATGTTCTGTTTCCTCTTGATGTAGCACTCAGCAGTGACTGAGGAGAAACACTTTCATTGAAAGGGGTTGCCAAGCTTCCCAAAATTGCGAGTCTCCAGATATCTCAGCAACTATTTTTTCACCCAAACTGGATGATACTTTCAGGTAATGATCAGTACACTAAGCTCACTTGGTTCCCCAAATTTCGTTCTTTTATGTTGAAGCGTTCGCTTCCAGTAACTGTTTGAATTTTGGCGTTTCACTCTGTTTTCTCCTATACTGACAGATGTATTTGGAACTCTAAATCAAACACGGTTTGTGCTAGCTTCTTGAAACTTGACACAGTAAAGCAGTTTCACGTTCTATCTCTATGTTCTGTTTCCTCTGGATGTAGCACTCAGCAGTGACTGAGGAGAAACACTTTCATTGAAAGGGGTTGCCAAGCTTCCCAAAATTGCGAATCTCTAGAAATCTCAGCAAACAGTTTTTCACCCAAAGTGGATGATACTTTCAGGTAATGATCAGTACACTAAGCTCACTTGGTTACCCAAATTTCGTTCTTCTATGTTGAAGCGTTCGTTACCAGTAACAGTTTGAATTTTGGCGTTTTACTCTGTTTTCTCCTATATTGATAGATGTATTTGGAACTCTAAATCAAACACGGTTTGTGCTAGCTTCTTGAAACTTGACACAATAAAGCAGTTTCAAGTTCTATCTCTATGTTCTGTCTCCTCTTGATGTAGCCCTAAGCAGTGACTGGGGAGAAACACTTTCATTGAAAGGGGTTGCCAAGCTTCCAAAAATTACGAGTCTCCAGAAATCTCAGCAACTATTTTTTCACCCAAACTGGATGATACTTTCAGGTAATGATCAGTACACTAAGCTCACTTGGTTCCCCAAATTTCGTTCTTTTATGTTGAAGCGTTCGCTTCCAGTAACTGTTTGAATTTTGGCGTTTCACTCTGTTTTCTCCTATACTGACAGATGTATTTGGAACTCTAAATCAAACACGGTTTGTGCTAGATTCTTGAAACTTGACACAGTAAAGCAGTTTCACGTTCTATCTCTATATTCTGTTTCCTCTTGCTGTAGCCCTAAGCAGTGACTCAGGAGAAACACTTTCATTGAAAGGGGTTGCCAAGCTTCCCAAAATTGCGAGTCTCCAGAAATCTCAGCAAACATTTTTGTACCCAACGTGGATGATACTTTCAGGTAATGATCAGTACACTAAGCTCACTTCGTTTCCCAAATTTCGTTCTTCTATGTTGAAGCGTTCGTTTCCAGTAACAGTTTGAATTTTGGCGTTTCACTCTGTTTTCTCCTATATTGATAGATGTATTTGGAACTCTAAATCAAACACGGTTTGTGCTAGCTTCTTGAAACTTGACACAGTAAAGCAGTTTCAAGTTCTATCTCTATGTTCTGGTTTCTCTTGATGTAGCCCTAAGCAGTGACTGGGGAGAAACACTTTCATTGAAGGGGTTGCCAAGCTTCCCAAAATTGCGAGTCTCCAGAAATCTCAGCAACTATTTTTTCACCCAAACTGGATGATACTTTCAGGTAATGATCAGTACACTGAGCCCACTTGGATCCCCAAATTTCGTTCTTCTATGTTGAAGCGTTCGTTTCCAGTAACAGTTTGAATTTTGGCCTTTCACTCTGTTTTCTCCTATATTGATAGATGTATTTGGAACTCTAAACCACACCCGGTCTGTGCTAGCTTCTTGAAACTTGACACAGTAAAGCAGTTTCACGTTCTATCTCTATGTTCTGTTTCCTCTTGATGTAGCACACAGCAGTGACTGAGGAGAAACACTATCATTGAAAGGGGTTGCCAAGCTTCCAAAAATTATGATTCCCCAGAAATCTCAGCAACTATTTTTTCACCCAAACTGGATGATACTTTCAGGTAATGATGAGTACACTAAGCCCACTGGGTTCCCCAAATTTCGTTCTTCTATGTTGAAGCGTTCCTTTCCAGTAACAGTTTGAATTTTGGCGTTTCACTCTGTTTTCTCCTATATTGATAGATGTATTTGCAACTCTAAACCAAACACGGTTTGTGCTAGCTTCTTGAAACTTGACACAATAAAGCAGTTTCAAATTCTATCTCTATGTTCTGTTTCCTCTTGATGTAGCCCTAAGCAGTGACTGGGGAGAAACACTTACATTGAAAGGGGTTGCCAAGCTTCCAGATATTACGAGTCTCCAGAAATCTCAGCAACTATGATTTCACCCAAACTGGATGATACTTTCAGGTAATGATCAGTACACTAAGCCCACTTGGTTCCCCAAATTTCGTTCTTCTATGTTGAAGCGTTCGTTTCCAGTAACAGTTTGAATTTTGGCGTTTCATTCTGTTTTCTCCTATATTGATAGATGTATTTGGAACTCTAAACCAAACACGGTTTGTGCTAGCTTCTTGAAACTTGAAACAGTAAAGCAGTTTCACGTTCTAGCTCTATGTTTTCTTTCCTCTTGATGTAGCACTCAGCAGTGACTGAGGAGAAACACTTTCATTGAAAGGGGTTGCCAAGCTTCCCAAAATTGCGAGTCTCTAGAAATCTCAGCAAACATTTTTGTACCCAACGTGGATGATACTTTCAGGTAATGATCAGTACACTAAGCTCACTTCGTTCCTCAAATTTCGTTCTTCTATGTTGAAGCGTTCGTTTCCAGTAACAGTTTGAATTTTGGCGTTTCACTCTGTTTTCTCCTA
Organism: Spermophilus citellus; assembly: GCF_964194105.1. Lineage (NCBI taxonomy): Eukaryota > Metazoa > Chordata > Mammalia > Rodentia > Sciuridae > Spermophilus > Spermophilus citellus. The sequence continues at coordinate 100,537,700 of NC_138182.1, forward strand.
TATTGATAGATGTATTTGGAACTCTAAATCAAACACGGTTTGTGCTAGCTTCTTGAAACTTGACACAGTAAAGCAGTATCACGTTCTATCTCTATGTTCTGTTTCCTCTGGATGTAGCCCTAAGCAGTGACTGGGGAGAAACACTTTCATTGAAAGGGGTTGCCAAGCTTCCAGAAATTACGAGTCTCCAGAAATCTCAGCAACTATGATTTCACCCAACCTGGATGATACTTTCAGGTAATGATCAGTACACTAAGCCCACTTGGTTCGCCAAATTTTGTTCTTCTATGTTGAAGCGTTCGTTTCCAGTAACAGTTTGAATTTTGGCGTTTCACTCTGTTTTCTCCTATATTGATAGATGTATTTGGAACTCTAAATCAAACACGGTTTGTGCTAGCTTCTTGAAACTTGACACAGTAAAGCAGTTTTACGTTCTATCTCTATTTTCTCTTTCCTCTTGATGTAGCACTCAGCAGTGACTGAGGAGAAACACTTTCATTGAAAGGGGTTGCCAAGCTCCCCAAAATTGCGAGTCTCCAGAAATCTCAGCAAACATTTTTGTACCCAACGTGGATGATACTTTCAGGTAATGATCAGTACACTAAGCCCACTTGGTTCCCCAAATTTCGTTCTTTTATGTTGAAGCGTTCGCTTCCAGTAACTGTTTGAATTTTGGCGTTTCACTCTGTTTTCTCCTATACTGACAGATGTATTTGGAACTCTAAATCAAACACGGTTTGTGCTAGCTTCTTGAAACTTGACACAGTAAAGCAGTTTCACGTTCTATCTCTATGTTCTGTTTCCTCTGGATGTAGCCCTAAGCAGTGACTGGGGAGAAATACTTTCATTGACAGGGGTTGCCAAGCTTCCAGAAATTACGAGTCTCCAGAAATCTCAGCAACTATGATTTCACCCAACCTGGATGATACTTTCAGGTAATGATCAGTACACTAAGCCCACTTGGTTCCCCAAATTTCGTTCTTCTATGTTGAAGCGTTCGTTTCCAGTAACAGTTTGAATTTTGGCGTTTCGCTCTGTTTTCTCCTATATTGATAGATGTATTTGCAACTCTAAACCAAACACGGTTTGTGCTAGCTTCTTGAAACTTGACACAATAAAGCAGTTTCAAGTTCTATCTCTATGTTCTGTTTCCTCTTGATGTAGCCCTAAGCAGTGACTGGGGAGAAACACTTACATTGAAAGGGGTTGCCAAGCTTCCAGAAATTACGAGTCTCCAGAAATCTCAGCAACTATGATTTCAACCAAACTGGATGATACTTTCAGGTAATGATCAGTACACTAAGCCCACTTGGTTCCCCAAATTTCGTTCTTCTATGTTGAAGCGTTCGTTTCCAGTAACAGTTTAATTTTGGCGTTTCACTCTGTTTTCTCCTATATTGATAGACGTATTTGGAACTCTAAATCAAACACGGTTTGTGCTACCTTCTTCAAACTTGACACAGTAAAGCAGTTTCAAGTTCTAGCTCTATGTTCTGTTTCCTCTTGATGTAGCACTCAGCAGTGACTGAGGAGAAACACTTTCATTGAAAGGGGTTGCCAAGCTTCCCAAAATTGCGAGTCTCCAGAAATCTCAGCAACTATTTTTTAACCCAAACTGGATGATACTTTCAGGTAATGATCAGTACACTAAGCTCACTTGGTTCCCCAAATTTCGATCTTTTATGTTGAAGCGTTCGCTTCCAGTAACTGTTTGAATTTTGGCGTTTCACTCTGTTTTCTCCTATACTGACAGATGTATTTGGAACTCTAAATCAAACACGGTTTGTGCTAGCTTCTTGAAACTTGACACAGTAAAGCAGTATCACGTTCTATCTCTATGTTCTGTTTCCTCTGGATGTAGCCCTAAGCAGTGACTGGGGAGAAACACTCATTGAAAGGGGTTGCCAAGCTTCCAGAAATTACGAGTCTCCAGAAATCTCAGCAACTATGATTTCACCCAACCTGGATGATACTTTCAGGTAATGATCAGTACACTAAGCCCACTTGTTTCCCCAAATTTCGTTCTTCTATGTTGAAGCGTTCGTTTCCAGTAACAGTTTGAATTTTGGCGTTTCGCTCTGTTTTCTCCTATATTGATAGATGTATTTGGAACTCTAAACCAAACACGGTTTGTGCTAGCTTCTTGAAACTTGACACAGTAAAGCAGTTTTACGTTCTATCTCTATGTTCTGTTTCCTCTTGATGTAGCACTCAGCAGTGACTGAGGAGAAACACTTTCATTGAAAGGGGTTGCCAAGCTTCCCAAAATTGCGAGTCTCCAGAAATCTCAGCAACTATTTTTTCACCCAAACTGGATGATACTTTCAGGTAATGATCAGTACACTAAGCTCACTTGGTTCCCCAAATTTCGTTCTTTTATGTTGAAGCGTTCGCTTCCAGTAACTGTTTGAATTTTGGCGTTTCACTCTGTTTTCTCCTATACTGACAGATGTATTTGGAACTCTAAATCAAACACGGTTTGTGCTAGCTTCTTGAAACTTGATACAGTAAAGCAGTTTCACGTTCTATCTCTATGTTCTATTTCCTCTGGATGTAGCCCTAAGCAGTGACTGGGGAAAAATACTTTCATTGACAGGGGTTGCCAAGCTTCCAGAAATTACGAGTCTCCAGAAATCTCAGCAACTATGATTTCACCCAAACTGGATGATACTTTCAGGTAATGATCAGTACACTAAGCTCACTTGGTTCCCCAAATTTCGTTCTTTTATGTTGAAGCGTTCGCTTCCAGTAACTGTTTGAATTTTGGCGTTTCACTCTGTTTTCTCCTATACTGACAGATGTATTTGGAACTCTAAATCAAACACGGTTTGTGCTAGCTTCTTGAAACTTGACACAGTAAAGCAGTTTCACGTTCTATCTCTATGTTTTGTTTCCTCTTGATGTAGCACTCAGCAGTGACTGAGGAGAAACACTTTCATTGAAAGGGGTTGCCAAGCTTCCCAAAACTGCGAGTCTCCAGAAATCTCAGCAACTATTTTTTCACCCAAACTGGATGATACTTTCAGGTAATGATCAGTACACTAATCCCACTTGGTTCCCCAAATTTCGTTCTTCTATGTTGAAGCGTTTGTTTCCAGTAACAGTTTGAATTTTGGCGTTTCACTCTGTTTTCTCCTATATTGATAGATGTATTTGGAACTCTAAACCAAACACGGTTTGTGCTAGCTTCTTGAAACTTGACACAGTAAAGCAGTTTCACGTTCTATCTCTATGTTTTCTTTCCTCTTGATGTAGCACTCAGCAGTGACTGAGGAGAAACACTTTCATTGAAAGGGGTTGCCAAGCTTCCCAAAATTGCGAGTCTCTAGAAATCTCAGCAAACATTTTTGTACCCAACGTGGATGATACTTTCAGGTAATGATCAGTACACTAAGCTCACTTCGTTCCCCAAATTTCGTTCTTCTATGTTGAAGCGTTCGTTTCCAGTAACAGTTTGAATTTTGGCGTTTCACTCTGTTTTCTCCTATATTGATAGATGTATTTGGAACTCTAAATCAAACACGGTTTGTGCTAGCTTCTTGAAACTTGACACAGTAAAGCAGTTTCAAGTTCTATCTCTATGTTCTGTTTTCTCTTGATGTAGCCCTAAGCAGTGACTGGGGAGAAACACTTTCATTGAAAGGGGTTGACAAGCTTCCCAAAATTGCGAGTCTCCAGAAATCTCAGCAACTATTTTTTCACCCAAACTGGATGATACTTTCAGGTAATGATCAGTACACTGAGCCCACTTGGATCCCCAAATTTTGTTCTTCTATGTTGAAGCGTTCGTTTCCAGTAACAGTTTGAATTTTGGCGTTTCGCTCTGTTTTCTCCTATATTGATAGATGTATTTGCAACTCTAAACCAAACACGGTTCGTGCTAGCTTCTTGAAACTTGACACAATAAAGCAGTTTCACGTTCTATCTCTATGTTTTGTTTCCTCTTGATGTAGCACACAGCAGTGACTGAGGAGAAACACTTTCATTGAAAGGGGTTGCCAAGCTTCCAAAAATTACGATTCCCCAGAAATCTCAGCAACTATTTTTTCACCCAAAGTGGATGATACTTTCAGGTAATGATGAGTACACTAAGCCCACTGGGTTCCCCAAATTTCGTTCTTCTATGTTGAAGAGTTCGTTTCCAGTAACAGTTTGAATTTTGGCGTTTCGCTCTATTTTCTCCTATATTGATAGATGTATTTGCAACTCTAAACCAAACACGGTTCGTGCTAGCTTCTTGAAACTTGACACAATAAAGCAGTTTCAAGTTCTATCTCTATGTTCTGTTTCCTCTTGATGTAGCCCTAAGCAGTGACTGGGGAGAAACACTTACATTGAAAGGGGTTGCCAAGCTTCCAGAAATTACGAGTCTCCAGAAATCTCAGCAACTATGATTTCACCCAACCTGGATGATACTTTCTGGTAATGATCAGTACACTAAGCCCACTTGGTTCCCCAAATTTTGTTCTTCTATGTTGAAGCGTTCGTTTCCAGTAACAGTTTGAATTTTGGCGTTTCACTCTGTTTTCTCCTATATTGATAGATGTATTTGGAACTCTAAATCAAACACGGTTTGTGCTAGCTTCTTGAAACTTGACACAGTAAAGCAGTATCACGTTCTATCTCTATGTTCTGTTTCCTCTGGATGTAGCCCTAAGCCGTGACTGGGGAGAAACACTTTCATTGAAAGGGGTTGCCAAGCTTCCAGAAATTACGAGTCTCTAGAAATCTCAGCAACTATGATTTCACCCAACCTGGATGATACTTTCAGGTAATGATCAGTACACTAAGCCCACTTGGTTCCCCAAATTTCGTTCTTCTATGTTGAAGCGTTCGCTTCCAGTAACTGTTTGAATTTTGGCGTTTCACTCCGTTTTCTCCTATATTGATAGATGTATTTTGAACTCTAAATCAAACACGGTTTGTGCTAGCTTCTTGAAACTTGACACAGTAAAGCAGTTTTACGTTCTATCTCTATTTTCTCTTTCCTCTTGATGTAGCACTCAGCAGTGACTGAGGAGAAACACTTTCATTGAAAGGGGTTGCCAAGCTCCCCAAAATTGCGAGTCTCCAGAAATCTCAGCAACTATTTTTTCACCCAAACTGGATGATACTTTCAGGTAATAATCAGTACACTAAGCTCACTTGGTTCCCCAAATTTCGTTCTTTTATGTTGAAGCGTTCGCTTCCAGTAACTGTTTGAATTTTGGCGTTTCACTCTGTTTTCTCCTATACTGACAGATGTATTTGGAACTAAATCAAACACGGTTTGTGCTAGCTTCTTGAAACTTGACACAGTAAAGCAGTTTCACGTTCTATCTCTATGTTCTGTTTCCTCTGGATGTAGCCCTAAGCAGTGACTGGGGAGAAATACTTTCATTGACAGGGGTTGCCAAGCTTCCAGAAATTACGAGTCTCCAGAAATCTCAGCAACTATGATTTCACCCAACCTGGATGATACTTTCAGGTAATGATCAGTACACTAAGCCCACTTGGTTCCCCAAATTTCGTTCTTCTATGTTGAAGCGTTCGTTTCCAGTAAGAGTTTGAATTTTGGCGTTTCACTCTATTTTCTCCTATATTGATAGATGTATTTGGAACTCTAAATCAAACACGGTTTGTGCTACCTTCTTCAAACTTGACACAGTAAAGCAGTTTCAAGTTTAGCTCTATGTTCTGTTTCCTCTTGATGTAGCACTCAGCAGTGACTGAGGAGAAACACTTTCATTGAAAGGGGTTGCCAAGCTTCCCAAAATTGTGAGTCTCCAGAAATCTCAGCAACTATTTTTTCACCCAAACTGGATGATACTTTCAGGTAATGATCAGTACACTAAGCTCACTTGGTTCCCCAAATTTCGTTCTTTTATGTTGAAGCGTTCGCTTCCAGTAACTGTTTGAATTTTGGCGTTTCACTCTGTTTTCTCCTATATTGATAGATGTATTTGGAACTCTAAACCAAACACGGTTTGTGCTAGCTTCTTGAAACTTGAAACAGTAAAGCAGTTTCACGTTCTAGCTCTATGTTTTCTTTCCTCTTGATGTAGCACTCAGCAGTGACTGAGGAGAAACACTTTCATTGAAAGGTGTTGCCAAGCTTCCCAAAATTGCGAATCTCTAGAAATCTCAGCAAACATTTTTGTACCCAACGTGGATGATACTTTCAGGTAATGATCAGTACACTAAGCTCACTTCGTTCTCCAAATTTCGTTCTTCTATGTTGAAGCGTTCGTTTCCAGTAACAGTTTGAATTTTGGCGTTTCACTCTGTTTTCTCCTATATTGATAGATGTATTTGGAACTCTAAATCAAACACGGTTTGTGCTAGCTTCTTGAAACTTGACACAGTAAAGCAGTTTCAAGTTCTATCTCTATGTTCTGTTTTCTCTTGATGTAGCACTCAGCAGTGACTGAGGAGAAACACTTTCATTGAAAGGGGTTGCCAAGCTTCCCAAAATTGCGAGTCTCTAGAAATCTCAGCAAACATTTTTGTACCCAACGTGGATGATACTTTCAGGTAATGATCAGTACACTAAGCTCACTTCGTTCTCCAAATTTCGTTCTTCTATGTTGAAGCGTTCGTTTCCAGTAACAGTTTGAATTTTGGCGTTTCACTCTGTTTTCTCCTATATTGATAGATGTATTTGGAACTCCAAATCAAACACGGTTTGTGCTAGCTTCTTGAAACTTGACACAGTAAAGCAGTTTCAAGTTCTATCTCTATGTTCTGTTTTCTCTTGATGTAGCCCTAAGCAGTGACTGGGGAGAAACACTTTCATTGAAAGGGGTTGCCAAGCTTCCCAAAATTGCGAGTCTCCAGAAATCTCAGCAACTATTTTTTCACCCAAACTGGATGATACTTTCAGGTAATGATCAGTACACTAAGCCCACTTGGATCCCCAAATTTCGTTCTTCTATGTTGAAGCGTTCGTTTCCAGTAACAGTTTGAATTTTGGCCTTTCACTCTGTTTTCTCCTATATTGATAGATGTATTTGGAACTCTAAACCACACCCGGTTTGTGCTAGCTTCTTGAAACTTGACACAGTAAAGCAGTTTCACGTTCTATCTCTATGTTCTGTTTCCTCTTGATGTAGCACACAGCAGTGACTGAGGAGAAACACTTTCATTGAAAGGGGTTGCCAAGCTTCCAAAAATTACGAGTCCCCAGAAATCTCAGCAACTATTTTTTCACCCAAACTGGATGATACTTTCAGGTAATGATGAGTACACTAAGCCCACTGGGTTCCCCAAATTTCGTTCTTCTATGTTGAAGCGTTCGTTTCCAGTAACAGTTTGAATTTTGGCGTTTCGCTCTGTTTTCTCCTATATTGATAGATGTATTTGCAACTTTAAACCAAACACGGTTTGTGCTAGCTTCTTGAAACTTGACACAATAAAGCAGTTTCAAGTTCTATCTCTATGTTCTGTTTCCTCTTGATGTAGCCCTAAGCAGTGACTGGGGAGAAACACTTACATTGAAAGGGGTTGCCAAGCTTCCAGAAATTACGAGTCTCCAGAAATCTCAGCAACTATGATTTCACCCAAACTGGATGATACTTTCAGGTAATGATCAGTACACTAAGCCCACTTGGTTCCCCAAATTTCGTTCTTCTATGTTGAAGCGTTCGTTTCCAGTAACTGTTTGAATTTTGGCGTTTCACTCTGTTTTCTCCTATACTGACAGATGTATTTGGAACTAAATCAAACACGGTTTGTGCTAGCTTCTTGAAACTTGACACAGTAAAGCAGTTTCACGTTCTATCTCTATGTTCTGTTTCCTCTGGATGTAGCCCTAAGCAGTGACTGGGGAGAAATACTTTCATTGACAGGGGTTGCCAAGCTTCCAGAAATTACGAGTCTCCAGAAATCTCAGCAACTATGATTTCACCCAACCTGGATGATACTTTCAGGTAATGATCAGTACACTAAGCCCACTTGGTTCCCCAAATTTCGTTCTTCTATGTTGAAGCGTTCGTTTCCAGTAAGAGTTTGAATTTTGGCGTTTCACTCTATTTTCTCCTATATTGATAGATGTATTTGGAACTCTAAATCAAACACGGTTTGTGCTACCTTCTTCAAACTTGACACAGTAAAGCAGTTTCAAGTTTAGCTCTATGTTCTGTTTCCTCTTGATGTAGCACTCAGCAGTGACTGAGGAGAAACACTTTCATTGAAAGGGGTTGCCAAGCTTCCCAAAATTGTGAGTCTCCAGAAATCTCAGCAACTATTTTTTCACCCAAACTGGATGATACTTTCAGGTAATGATCAGTACACTAAGCTCACTTGGTTCCCCAAATTTCGTTCTTTTATGTTGAAGCGTTCGCTTCCAGTAACTGTTTGAATTTTGGCGTTTCACTCTGTTTTCTCCTATATTGATAGATGTATTTGGAACTCTAAACCAAACACGGTTTGTGCTAGCTTCTTGAAACTTGAAACAGTAAAGCAGTTTCACGTTCTAGCTCTATGTTTTCTTTCCTCTTGATGTAGCACTCAGCAGTGACTGAGGAGAAACACTTTCATTGAAAGGTGTTGCCAAGCTTCCCAAAATTGCGAATCTCTAGAAATCTCAGCAAACATTTTTGTACCCAACGTGGATGATACTTTCAGGTAATGATCAGTACACTAAGCTCACTTCGTTCTCCAAATTTCGTTCTTCTATGTTGAAGCGTTCGTTTCCAGTAACAGTTTGAATTTTGGCGTTTCACTCTGTTTTCTCCTATATTGATAGATGTATTTGGAACTCTAAATCAAACACGGTTTGTGCTAGCTTCTTGAAACTTGACACAGTAAAGCAGTTTCAAGTTCTATCTCTATGTTCTGTTTTCTCTTGATGTAGCACTCAGCAGTGACTGAGGAGAAACACTTTCATTGAAAGGGGTTGCCAAGCTTCCCAAAATTGCGAGTCTCTAGAAATCTCAGCAAACATTTTTGTACCCAACGTGGATGATACTTTCAGGTAATGATCAGTACACTAAGCTCACTTCGTTCTCCAAATTTCGTTCTTCTATGTTGAAGCGTTCGTTTCCAGTAACAGTTTGAATTTTGGCGTTTCACTCTGTTTTCTCCTATATTGATAGATGTATTTGGAACTCCAAATCAAACACGGTTTGTGCTAGCTTCTTGAAACTTGACACAGTAAAGCAGTTTCAAGTTCTATCTCTATGTTCTGTTTTCTCTTGATGTAGCCCTAAGCAGTGACTGGGGAGAAACACTTTCATTGAAAGGGGTTGCCAAGCTTCCCAAAATTGCGAGTCTCCAGAAATCTCAGCAACTATTTTTTCACCCAAACTGGATGATACTTTCAGGTAATGATCAGTACACTAAGCCCACTTGGATCCCCAAATTTCGTTCTTCTATGTTGAAGCGTTCGTTTCCAGTAACAGTTTGAATTTTGGCCTTTCACTCTGTTTTCTCCTATATTGATAGATGTATTTGGAACTCTAAACCACACCCGGTTTGTGCTAGCTTCTTGAAACTTGACACAGTAAAGCAGTTTCACGTTCTATCTCTATGTTCTGTTTCCTCTTGATGTAGCACACAGCAGTGACTGAGGAGAAACACTTTCATTGAAAGGGGTTGCCAAGCTTCCAAAAATTACGAGTCCCCAGAAATCTCAGCAACTATTTTTTCACCCAAACTGGATGATACTTTCAGGTAATGATGAGTACACTAAGCCCACTGGGTTCCCCAAATTTCGTTCTTCTATGTTGAAGCGTTCGTTTCCAGTAACAGTTTGAATTTTGGCGTTTCGCTCTGTTTTCTCCTATATTGATAGATGTATTTGCAACTTTAAACCAAACACGGTTTGTGCTAGCTTCTTGAAACTTGACACAATAAAGCAGTTTCAAGTTCTATCTCTATGTTCTGTTTCCTCTTGATGTAGCCCTAAGCAGTGACTGGGGAGAAACACTTACATTGAAAGGGGTTGCCAAGCTTCCAGAAATTACGAGTCTCCAGAAATCTCAGCAACTATGATTTCACCCAAACTGGATGATACTTTCAGGTAATGATCAGTACACTAAGCCCACTTGGTTCCCCAAATTTCGTTCTTCTATGTTGAAGCGTTCGTTTCCAGTAACAGTTTGAATTTTGGCGTTTCACTCTGTTTTCTCCTATATTGATAGACGTATTTGGAACTCTAAATCAAACACGGTTTGTGCTAGCTTCTTGAAACTTGACACAGTAAAGCAGTATCACGTTCTATCTCTATGTTCTGTTTCCTCTGGATGTAGCCCTAAGCAGTGACTGGGGAGAAACACTTTCATTGAAAGGGGTTGCCAAGCTTCCAAAAATTACGAGTCTCCAGAAATCTCAGCAACTATGATTTCACCCAACCTGGATGATACTTTCAGGTAATGATCAGTACACTAAGCCCACTTGGTTCCCCAAATTTCGTTCTTCTATGTTGAAGCGTTCGTTTCCAGTAACAGTTTGAATTTTGGCGTTTCATTCTGTTTTCTCCTATATTGATAGATGTATTTGGAACTCTAAACCAAACACGGTTTGTGCTAGCTTCTTGAAACTTGAAACAGTAAAGCAGTTTCACGTTCTAGCTCTATGTTTTCTTTCCTCTTGATGTAGCACTCAGCAGTGACTGAGGAGAAACACTTTCATTGAAAGGGGTTGCCAAGCTTCCCAAAATTGCGAGTCTCTAGAAATCTCAGCAAATATTTTTGCACCCAACGTGGATGATACTTTCAGGTAATGATCAGTACACTAAGCTCACTTCGTTCCCCAAATTTCGTTCTTCTATGTTGAAGTGTTCGTTTCCAGTAACAGTTTGAATTTTGGCGTTTCACTCTGTTTTCTCCTATATTGATAGATGTATTTGGAACTCTAAATCAAACACGGTTTGTGCTAGCTTCTTGAAACTTGACACAGTAAAGCAGTATCACGTTCTATCTCTATGTTCTGTTTCCTCTGGATGTAGCCCTAAGCAGTGACTGGGGAGAAACACTTTCATTGAAAGGGGTTGCCAAGCTTCCAGAAATTACGTCTCCAGAAATCTCAGCAACTATGATTTCACCCAACCTGGATGATACTTTCAGGTAATGATCATTACACTAAGCCCACTTGGTTCCCTAAATTTCGTTCTTCTATGTTGAAGCGTTCGTTTCCAGTAACAGTTTGAATTTTGGCGTTTCACTCTGTTTTCTCCTATATTGATAGATGTATTTGGAACTCTAAATCAAACACGGTTTGTGCTAGCTTCTTGAAACTTGACACAGTAAAGCAGTTTTACGTTCTATCTCTATTTTCTCTTTCCTCTTGATATAGCACTCAGCAGTGACTGAGGAGAAACACTTTCATTGAAAGGGGTTGCCAAGCTCCCCAAAATTGCGAGTCTCCAGAAATCTCAGCAACTATTTTTTCACCCAAACTGGATGATACTTTCAGGTAAAAATCAGTACACTAAGCTCACTTGGTTCCCCAAATTTCGTTCTTTTATGTTGAAGCGTTCGCTTCCAGTAACTGTTTGAATTTTGGCGTTTCACTTTGTTTTCTCCTATTCTGACAGATGTATTTGGAACTCTAAATCAAACACGGTTTGTGCTAGCTTCTTGAAACTTGACACAGTAAAGCAGTTTCACGTTCTATCTCTATGTTCTGTTTCCTCTGGATGTAGCCCTAAGCAGTGACTGGGGAGAAATACTTTCATTGACAGGGGTTGCCAAGCTTCCAGAAATTACGAGTCTCCAGAAATCTCAGCAACTATGATTTCACCCAACCTGGATGATACTTTCAGGTAATGATCAGTACACTAAGCCCACTTGGTTCCCCAAATTTCGTTCTTCTATGTTGAAGCGTTCGTTTCCAGTAAGAGTTTGAATTTTGGCGTTTCACTCTATTTTCTCCTATATTGATAGATGTATTTGGAACTCTAAATCAAACACGGTTTGTGCTACCTTCTTCAAACTTGACACAGTAAAGCAGTTTCAAGTTTAGCTCTATGTTCTGTTTCCTCTTGATGTAGCACTCAGCAGTGACTGAGGAGAAACACTTTCATTGAAAGGGGTTGCCAAGCTTCCCAAAATTGTGAGTCTCAAGAAATCTCAGCAACTATTTTTTCACCCAAACTGGATGATACTTTCAGGTAATGATCAGTACACTAAGCTCACTTGGTTCCCCAAATTTCGTTCTTTTATGTTGAAGCGTTCGCTTCCAGTAACTGTTTGAAATTGGCATTTCACTCTGTTTTCTCCTATATTGATAGATGTATTTGGAACTCTAAACCAAACACGGTTTGTGCTAGCTTCTTGAAACTTGAAACAGTAAAGCAGTTTCACGTTCTAGCTCTATGTTTTCTTTCCTCTTGATGTAGCACTCAGCAGTGACTGAGGAGAAACACTTTCATTGAAAGGGGTTGCCAAGCTTCCCAAAATTGCGAGTCTCTAGAAATCTCAGCAAACATTTTTGTACCCAACGTGGATGATACTTTCAGGTAATGATCAGTACACTAAGCTCACTTCGTTCTCCAAATTTCGTTCTTCTATGTTGAAGCGTTCGTTTCCAGTAACAGTTTGAATTTTGGCGTTTCACTCTGTTTTCTCCTATATTGATCGATGTATTTGGAACTCTAAATCAAACACGGTTTGTGCTAGCTTCTTGAAACTTGACACAGTAAAGCAGTTTCAAGTTCTATCTCTATGTTCTGTTTCCTCTTGATGTAGCCCTAAGCAGTGACTGGGGAGAAACACTTTCATTGAAAGGGGTTGCCAAGCTTCCCAAAATTGCGAGTCTCCAGAAATCTCAGCAACTATTTTTTCACCCAAACTGGATGATACTTTCAGGTAATGATCAGTACACTGAGCCCACTTGGATCCCCAAATTTCGTTCTTCTATGTTGAAGCGTTCGTTTCCAGTAACAGTTTGAATTTTGGCCTTTCACTCTGTTTTCTCCTATATTGATAGATGTATTTGGAACTCTAAACCACACCCGGTTTGTGCTAGCTTCTTGAAACTTGACACAGTAAAGCAGTTTCACGTTCTATCTCTATGTTCTGTTTCCTCTTGATGTAGCACACAGCAGTGACTGAGGAGAAACACTTTCATTGAAAGGGGTTGCCAAGCTTCCAAAAATTACGATTCCCCAGAAATCTCAGCAACTATTTTTTCACCCAAACTGGATGATACTTTCAGGTAATGATGAGTACACTAAGCCCACTGGGTTCCCCAAATTTCGTTCTTCTATGTTGAAGCGTTCGTTTCCAGTAACAGTTTGAATTTTGGCGTTTCGCTCTGTTTTCTCCTATATTGATAGATGTATTTGCAACTTTAAACCAAACACGGTTTTTGCTAGCTTCTTGAAACTTGACACAATAAAGCAGTTTCAAGTTCTATCTCTATGTTCTGTTTCCTCTTGATGTAGCCCTAAGCAGTGACTGGGGAGAAACACTTACATTGAAAGGGGTTGCCAAGCTTCCAGAAATTACGAGTCTCCAGAAATCTCAGCAACTATGATTTCACCCAAACTGGATGATACTTTCAGGTAATGATCAGTACACTAAGCCCACTTGGTTCCCCAAATTTCGTTCTTCTATGTTGAAGCGTTCGTTTCCAGTAACAGTTTGAATTTTGGCGTTTCACTCTGTTTTCTCCTATATTGATAGACGTATTTGGAACTCTAAATCAAACACGGTTTGTGCTACCTTCTTCAAACTTGACACAGTAAAGCAGTTTCAAGTTCTAGCTCTATGTTCTGTTTCCTCTTGATGTAGCACTCAGCAGTGACTGAGGAGAAACACTTTCATTGAAAGGGGTTGCCAAGCTTCCCAAAATTGCGAGTCTCCAGAAATCTCAGCAACTATTTTTTAACCCAAACTGGATGATACTTTCAGGTAATGATCAGTACACTAAGCTCACTTGGTTCCCCAAATTTCGTTCTTTTATGTTGAAGCGTTCGCTTCCAGTAACTGTTTGAATTTTGGCGTTTCACTCTGTTTTCTCCTATACTGACAGATGTATTTGGAACACTAAATCAAACACGGTTTGTGCTAGCTTCTTGAAACTTGACACAGTAAAGCAGTATCACGTTCTATCTCTATGTTCTGTTTCCTCTGGATGTAGACCTAAGCAGTGACTGGGGAGAAACACTTTCATTGAAAGGGGTTGCCAAGCTTCCAGAAATTACGAGTCTCCAGAAATCTCAGCAACTATGATTTCACCCAACCTGGATGATACTTTCAGGTAATGATCAGTACACTAAGCCCACTTGGTTCCCCAAATTTCGTTCTTCTATGTTGAAGCGTTCGTTTCCAGTAACAGTTTGAATTTTGGCGTTTCATTCTGTTTTCTCCTATATTGATAGATGTATTTGGAACTCTAAACCAAACACGGTTTGTGCTAGCTTCTTGAAACTTGAAACAGTAAAGCAGTTTCACGTTCTAGCTCTATGTTTTCTTTCCTCTTGATGTAGCACTCAGCAGTGACTGAGGAGAAACACTTTCATTGAAAGGGGTTGCCAAGCTTCCCAAAATTGCGAGTCTCTAGAAATCTCAGCAAACATTTTTGTACCCAACGTGGATGATACTTTCAGGTAATGATCAGTACACTAAGCTCACTTCGTTCCCCAAATTTCGTTCTTCTATGTTGAAGCGTTCGTTTCCAGTAACAGTTTGAATTTTGGCGTTTCACTCTGTTTTCTCCTATATTGATAGATGTATTTGGAACTCTAAATCAAACACGGTTTGTGCTAGCTTCTTGAAACTTGACACAGTAAAGCAGTATCACGTTCTATCTCTATGTTCTGTTTCCTCTGGATGTAGCCCTAAGCAGTGACTGGGGAGAAACACTTTCATTGAAAGGGGTTGCCAAGCTTCCAGAAATTACGAGTCTCCAGAAATCTCAGCAACTATGATTTCACCCAACCTGGATGATACTTTCAGGTAATGATCAGTACACTAAGCCCACTTGGTTCCCCAAATTTCGTTCTTCTATGTTGAAGCGTTCGTTTCCAGTAACAGTTTGAATTTTGGCGTTTCACTCTGTTTTCTCCTATATTGATAGATGTATTTGGAACTCTAAATCAAACACGGTTTGTGCTAGCTTCTTGAAACTTGACACAGTAAAGCAGTTTTACGTTCTATCTCTATTTTCTCTTTCCTCTTGATGTAGTACTCAGCAGTGACTGAGGAGAAACACTTTCATTGAAAGGGGTTGCCAAGCTCCCCAAAATTGCGAGTCTCCAGAAATCTCAGCAACTATTTTTTACCCAAACTGGATGATACTTTCAGGTAATAATCAGTACACTAAGCTCACTTGGTTCCCCAAATTTCGTTCTTTTATGTTGAAGCGTTCGCTTCCAGTAACTGTTTGAATTTTGGCGTTTCACTCTGTTTTCTCCTATACTGACAGATGTATTTGGAACTCTAAATCAAACACGGTTTGTGCTAGCTTCTTGAAACTTGACACAGTAAAGCAGTTTCACGTTCTATCTCTATGTTCTGTTTCCTCTGGATGTAGCCCTAAGCAGTGACTGGGGAGAAATACTTTCATTGACAGGGGTTGCCAAGCTTCCAGAAATTACGAGTCTCCAGAAATCTCAGCAACTATGATTTCACCCAACCTGGATGATACTTTCAGGTAATGATCAGTACACTAAGCCCACTTGGTTCCCCAAATTTCGTTCTTCTATGTTGAAGCGTTCATTTCCAGTAAGAGTTTGAATTTTGGCGTTTCACTCTATTTTCTCCTATATTGATAGATGTATTTGGAACTCTAAATCAAACACGGTTTGTGCTACCTTCTTCAAACTTGACACAGTAAAGCAATTTCAAGTTCTAGCTCTATGTTCTGTTTCCTCTTGATGTAGCACTCAGCAGTGACTGAGGAGAAACACTTTCATTGAAAGGGGTTGCCAAGCTTCCCAAAATTGCGAGTCTCCAGAAATCTCAGCAACTATTTTTTAACCCAAACTGGATGATACTTTCAGGTAATGATCAGTACACTAAGCTCACTTGGTTCCCCAAATTTCGTTCTTTTATGTTGAAGCGTTCGCTTCCAGTAACTGTTTGAATTTTGGCGTTTCACTCAGTTTTCTCCTATATTGATAGATGTATTTGGAACTCTAAACCAAACACGGTATGTGCTAGCTTCTTGAAACTTGAAACAGTAAAGCAGTTTCACGTTCTAGCTCTATGTTTTCTTTCCTCTTGATGTAGCACTCAGCAGTGACTGAGGAGAAACACTTTCATTGAAAGGGGTTGCCAAGCTTCCCTAAATTGCGAGTCTCTAGAAATCTCAGCAAACATTTTTGTACCCAACGTGGATGATACTTTCAGGTAATGATCAGTACACTAAGCTCACTTCGTTCCCCAAATTTCGTTCTTCTATGTTGAAGCGTTCGTTTCCAGTAACAGTTTGAATTTTGGCGTTTCACTCTGTTTTCTCCTATATTGATAGATGTATTTGGAACTCTAAATCAAACACGGTTTGTGCTAGCTTCTTGAAACTTGACACAGTAAAGCAGTTTCAAGTTCTCTCTCTATGTTCTGTTTTCTCTTGATGTAGCCCTAAGCAGTGACTGGGGAGAAACACTTTCATTGAAAGGGGTTGCCAAGCTTCCCAAAATTGCGAGTCTCCAGAAATCTCAGCAACTATTTTTTCACCCAAACTGGATGATACTTTCAGGTAATGATCAGTACACTGAGCCCACTTGGATCCCCAAATTTCGTTCTTCTATGTTGAAGCGTTCGTTTCCAGTAACAGTTTGAATTTTGGCCTTTCACTCTGTTTTCTCCTATATTGATAGATGTATTTGGAACTCTAAACCACACCCGGTTTGTGCTAGCTTCTTGAAACTTGACACAGTAAAGCAGTTTCACGTTCTATCTCTATGTTCTGTTTCCTCTTGATGTAGCACACAGCAGTGACTGAGGAGAAACACTTTCATTGAAAGGAATTGCCAAGCTTCCAAAAATTACGATTCCCCAGAAATCTCAGCAACTATTTTTTCACCCAAACTGGATGATACTTTCAGGTAATGATGAGTACACTAAGCCCACTGGGTTCCCCAAATTTCGTTCTTCTATGTTGAAGCGTTCGTTTCCAGTAACAGTTTGAATTTTGGCGTTTCGCTCTGTTTTCTCCTATATTGATAGATGTATTTGCAACGCTAAACCAAACACGGTTTGTGCTAGCTTCTTGAAACTTGACACAATAAAGCAGTTTCAAGTTCTATCTCTATGTTCTGTTTCCTCTTGATGTAGCCCTAAGCAGTGACTGGGGAGAAACACTTACATTGAAAGGGGTTGCCAAGCTTCCAGAAATTACGAGTCTCCAGAAATCTCAGCAACTATGATTTCACCCAAACTGGATGATACTTTCAGGTAATGATCAGTACACTAAGCCCACTTGGTTCCCCAAATTTCGTTCTTCTATGTTGAAGCGTTCGTTTCCAGTAACAGTTTGAATTTTGGCGTTTCACTCTGTTTTCTCCTATATTGATAGACGTATTTGGAACTCTAAATCAAACACGGTTTGTGCTACCTTCTTCAAACTTGACACAGTAAAGCAGTTTCAAGTTCTAGCTCTATGTTCTGTTTCCTCTTGATGTAGCACTCAGCAGTGACTGAGGAGAAACACTTTCATTGAAAGGGGTTGCCAAGCTTCCCAAAATTGCGAGTCTCCAGAAATCTCAGCAACTATTTTTTAACCCAAACTGGATGATACTTTCAGGTAATGATCAGTACACTAAGCTCACTTGGTTCCCCAAATTTCGTTCTTTTATGTTGAAGCGTTCGCTTCCAGTAACTGTTTGAATTTTGGCGTTTCACTCTGTTTTCTCCTATACTGACAGATGTATTTGGAACTCTAAATCAAACACGGTTTGTGCTAGCTTCTTGAAACTTGACACAGTAAAGCAGTTTCACGTTCTATCTCTATGTTCTGTTTCCTCTGGATGTAGCCCTAAGCAGTGACTGGGGAGAAACACTTTCATTGAAAGGGGTTGCCAAGCTTCCAGAAATTACGAGTCTCCAGAAATCTCAGCAACTATGATTTCACCCAACCTGGATGATACTTTCAGGTAATGATCAGTACACTAAGCCCACTTGGTTCCCCAAATTTCGTTCTTCTATGTTGAAGCGTTCGTTTCCAGTAGCAGTTTGAATTTTGGCGTTTCACTCTGTTTTCTCCTATATTGATAGATGTATTTGGAACTCTAAATCAAACACGGTTTGTGCTAGCTTCTTGAAACTTGACACAGTAAAGCAGTTTTACGTTCTATCTCTATTTTCTCTTTCCTCTTGATGTAGCACTCAGCAGTGACTGAGGAGAAACACTTTCATTGAAAGGGGTTGCCAAGCTCCCCAAAATTGCGAGTCTCCAGAAATCTCAGCAACTATTTTTTCACCCAAACTGGATGTTACTTTCAGGTAATAATCAGTACACTAAGCTCACTTGGTTCCCCAAATTTCGTTCTTTTATGTTGAAGCGTTCGCTTCCAGTAACTGTTTGAATTTTGGCGTTTCACTCTGTTTTCTCCTATACTGACAGATGTATTTGGAACTCTAAATCAAACACGGTTTGTGCTAGCTTCTTGAAACTTGACACAGTAAAGCAGTTTCACGTTCTATCTCTATGTTCTGTTTCCTCTGGATGTAGCCCTAAGCAGTGACTGGGGAGAAATACTTTCATTGACAGGGGTTGCCAAGCTTCCAGAAATTACGAGTCTCCAGAAATCTCAGCAACTATGATTTCACCCAACCTGGATGATACTTTCAGGTAATGATCAGTACATTAAGCCCACTTGGTTCCCCAAATTTCGTTCTTCTATGTTGAAGTGTTCGTTTCCAGTAACAGTTTGAATTTTGGCGTTTCACTCTATTTTCTCCTATATTGATAGATGTATTTGGAACTCTAAATCAAACACGGTTTGTGCTACCTTCTTGAAACTTGACACAGTAAAGCAGTTTCAAGTTCTAGCTCTATATTCTGTTTCCTCTTGATGTAGCACTCAGCAGTGACTGAGGAGAAACACTTTCATTGAAAGGGGTTGCCAAGCTTCCCAAAATTGCGAGTCTCCAGAAATCTCAGCAACTATTTTTTAACCCAAACTGGATGATACTTTCAGGTAATGATCAGTACACTAAGCTCACTTGGTTCCCCAAATTACGTTCTTTTATGTTGAAGCGTTCGCTTCCAGTAACTGTTTGAATTTTGGCGTTTCACTCTGTTTTCTCCTATATTGATAGATGTATTTGGAACTCTAAACCAAACACGGTTTGTGCTAGCTTCTTGAAACTTGACACAGTAAAGCAGTTTCACGTTCTATCTCTATGTTTTGTTTCCTCTTGATGTAGCACTCAGCAGTGACTGAGGAGAAACACTTTCATTGAAAGGGGTTGCCAAGCGTCCCAAAATTGCGAGTCTCTAGAAATCTCAGCAAACAGTTTTTCACCCAAAGTGGATGATACTTTCAGGTAATGATCAGTACACTAAGCTCACTTGGTTACCCAAATTTCGTTCTTCTATGTTGAAGCGATCGTTTCCAGTAGCAGTTTGAATTTTGGCGTTTTACTCTGTTTTCTCCTATACTGACAGATGTATTTGGAACTCTAAATCAAACACGGTTTGTGCTAGATTCTTGAAACTTGACACAGTAAAGCAGTTTCACGTTCTATCTCTATGTTCTGTTTCCTCTGGATGTAGCCCTAAGCAGTGACTGGGGAGAAATACTTTCATTGACAGGGGTTGCCAGGCTTCCAGAAATTAAGAGTCTCCAGAAATCTCAGCAACTATGATTTCACCCAAACTGGATGATACTTTCAGGTAATAATCAGTACACTAAGCCCACTTGGTTCCCCAAATTTCGTTCTTCTATGTTGAAGCGTTCGTTTCCAGTAACAGTTTGAATTTTGGCGTTTCACTCTGTTTTCTCCTATATTGATAGATGTATTTGGAACTCTAAACCAAACACGGTTTGTGCTAGCTTCTTGAAACTTGAAACAGTAAAGCAGTTTCACGTTCTATCTCTATGTTCTGTTTCCTCTTGATGTAGCACTCAGCAGTGACTGAGGAGAAACACTTTCATTGAAAGGGGTTGCCAAGCTTCCCAAAATTGCGAGTCTCCAGAAATCTCAGCAACTATTTTTTCACCCAAACTGGATGATACTTTCAGGTAATGATCAGTACACTAAGCGCACTTGGTTCCCCAAATTTCGTTCTTTTATGTTGAAGCGTTCGCTTCCAGTAACTGTTTGAATTTTGGCGTTTCACTCTGTTTTCTCCTATACTGACAGATGTATTTGGAACTCTAAATCAAACACGGTTTGTGCTAGCTTCTTGAAACTTGACACAGTAAAGCAGTTTCACGTTCTATCTCTATGTTCTGTTTCCTCTGGATGTAGCCCTAAGCAGTGACTGGGGAGAAATACTTTCATTGACAGGGGTTGCCAAGCTTCCAGAAATTACGAGTCTCCAGAAATCTCAGCAACTATGATTTCACCCAACCTGGATGATACTTTCAGGTAATGATCAGTACACTAAGCCCACTTGTTTCCCCAAATTTCGTTCTTCTATGTTGAAGCGTTCGTTTCCAGTAACAGTTTGAATTTTGGCGTTTCGCTCTGTTTTCTCCTATATTGATAGATGTATTTGGAACTCTAAACCAAACACGGTTTGTGCTAGCTTCTTGAAACTTGACACAGTAAAGCAGTTTTACGTTCTATCTCTATGTTCTGTTTCCTCTTGATGTAGCACTCAGCAGTGACTGAGGAGAAACACTTTCATTGAAAGGGGTTGCCAAGCTTCCCAAAATTGCGAGTCTCCAGAAATCTCAGCAACTATTTTTTCACCCAAACTGGATGATACTTTCAGGTAATGATCAGTACAGTAAGCTCACTTGGTTCCCCAAATTTCGTTCTTTTATGTTGAAGCGTTCGCTTCCAGTAACTGTTTGAATTTTGGCGTTTCACTCTGTTTTCTCCTATACTGACAGATGTATTTGGAACTCTAAATCAAACACGGTTTGTGCTAGCTTCTTGAAACTTGACACAGTAAAGCAGTTTCACGTTCTATCTCTATGTTCTATTTCCTCTGGATGTAGCCCTAAGCAGTGACTGGGGAAAAATACTTTCATTGACAGGGGTTGCCAAGCTTCCAGAAATTATGAGTCTCCAGAAATCTCAGCAACTATGATTTCACCCAAACTGGATGATACTTTCAGGTAATGATCAGTACACTAAGCTCACTTGGTTCCCCAAATTTCGTTCTTTTATGTTGAAGCGTTCGCTTCCAGTAACTGTTTGAATTTTGGCGTTTCACTCTGTTTTCTCCTATACTGACAGATGTATTTGGAACTCTAAATCAAACACGGTTTGTGCTAGCTTCTTGAAACTTGACACAGTAAAGCAGTTTCACGTTCTATCTCTATGTTTTGTTTCCTCTTGATGTAGCACTCAGCAGTGACTGAGGAGAAACACTTTCATTGAAAGGGGTTGCCTAGCTTCCCAAAATTGCGAGTCTCTAGAAATCTCAGCAAACAGTTTTTCACCCAAAGTGGATGATACTTTCAGGTAATGATCAGTACACTAAGCTCACTTGGTTACCCAAATTTCGTTCTTCTATGTTGAAGCGTTCGTTTCCAGTAACAGTTTGAATTTTGGCGTTTTACTCTGTTTTCTCCTATATTGATAGATGTATTTGGAACTCTAAATCAAACACGGTTTGTGCTAGCTTCTTGAAACTTGACACAGTAAAGCACTTTCACGTTCTATCTCTATGTTCTGTTACCTCTTGCTGTAGCCCTAAGCAGTGACTGAGGAGAAACACTTTCATTGAAAGGGGTTGCCAAGCTTCCCAAAACTGCGAGTCTCCAGAAATCTCAGCAACTATTTTTTCACCCAAACTGGATGATACTTTCAGGTAATGATCAGTACACTAAGCCCACTTGGTTCCCCAAATTTCGTTCTTCTATGTTGAAGCGTTCGTTTCCAGAAACAGTTTGAATTTTGGCGTTTCACTCTGTTTTCTCCTATATTGATAGATGTATTTGGAACTCTAAACCAAACACGGTTTGTGCTAGCTTCTTGAAACTTGAAACAGTAAAGCAGTTTCACGTTCTATCTCTATGTTTTCTTTCCTCTTGATGTAGCACTTAGCAGTTACTGAGGAGAAACACTTTCATTGAAAGGGGTTGCCAAGCTTCCCAAAATTGCGAGTCTCTAGAAATCTCAGCAAACATTTTTGTATCCAACGTGGATGATACTTTCAGGTAATGGTCAGTACACTAAGCTCACTTCGTTCCCCAAATTTCGTTCTTCTATGTTGAAGCGTTCGTTTCCAGTAACCGTTTGAATTTTGGCGTTTCACTCTGTTTTCTCCTATATTGATAGATGTATTTGGAACTCTAAATCAAACACGGTTTGTGCTAGCTTCTTGAAACTTGACACAGTAAAGCAGTTTCAAGTTCTATCTCTATGTTCTGTTTTCTCTTGATGTAGCCCTAAGCAGTGACTGGGGAGAAACACTTTCATTGAAAGGGGTTGCCAAGCTTCCCAAAATTGCGAGTCTCCAGAAATCTCAGCAACTATTTTTTCACCCAAACTGGATGATACTTTCAGGTAATGATCAGTACACTGAGCCCACTTGGATCCCCAAATTTCGTTCTTCTATTTTGAAGCGTTCGTTTCCAGTAACAGTTTGAATTTTGGCCTTTCACTCTGTTTTCTCCTATATTGATAGATGTATTTGGAACTCTAAACCACACCCGGTTTGTGCTAGCTTCTTGAAACTTGACACAGTAAAGCAGTTTCACGTTCTATCTCTATGTTCTGTTTCCTCTTGATGTAGCACACAGCAGTGACTGAGGAGAAACACTTTCATTGAAAGGGGTTGCCTAGCTTCCAAAAATTACGATTCCCCAGAAATCTCAGCAACAATTTTTTCACCCAAACTGGATGATACTTTCAGGTAATGATGAGTACACTAAGCCCACTGGGTTCCCCAAATTTCGTTCTTCTATGTTGAAGCGTTCGTTTCCAGTAACAGTTTGAATTTTGGCGTTTCGCTCTGTTTTCTCCTATATTGATAGATGTATTTGCAACTCTAAACCAAACACGGTTTGTGCTAGCTTCTTGAAACTTGACACAATAAAGCAGTTTCAAGTTCTATCTCTATGTTCTGTTTCCTCTTGATGTAGCCCTAAGCAGTGACTGGGGAGAAACACTTACATTGAAAGGGGTTGCCAAGCTTCCAGAAATTACGAGTCTCCAGAAATCTCAGCAACTATGATTTCACCCAAAC
The DNA here is from genome assembly GCF_964194105.1 of Spermophilus citellus. Classification (NCBI taxonomy): domain Eukaryota; kingdom Metazoa; phylum Chordata; class Mammalia; order Rodentia; family Sciuridae; genus Spermophilus; species Spermophilus citellus. The sequence goes on from NC_138182.1 coordinate 100,560,941, forward strand.
TGGATGATACTTTCAGGTAATGATCAGTACACTAAGCCCACTTGGTTCCCCAAATTTCGTTCTTCTATGTTGAAGCGTTCGTTTCCAGTAACAGTTTGAATTTTGGCATTTCACTCTGTTTTCTCCTACATTGATAGATGTATTTGGAACTCTAAATCAAACACGGTTTGTGCTACCTTCTTCAAACTTGACACAGTAAAGCAGTTTCAAGTTCTAGCTCTATGTTCTGTTTCCTCTTGATGTAGCACTCAGCAGTGACTGAGGAGAAACACTTTCATTGAAAGGGGTTGCCAAGCTTCCCAAAATTGCGAGTCTCCAGAAATCTCAGCAACTATTTTTTAACACAAACTGGATGATACTTTCAGGTAATGATCAGTACACTAAGCTCACTTGGTTCCCCAAATTTCGTTCTTTTATGTTGAAGCGTTCGCTTCCAGTAACTGTTTGAATTTTGGCGTTTCACTCTGTTTTCTCCTATACTGACAGATGTATTTGGAACTCTAAATCAAACACGGTTTGTGCTAGCTTCTTGAAACTTGACACAGTAAAGCAGTATCACGTTCTATCTCTATGTTCTGTTTCCTCTGGATGTAGCCCTAAGCAGTGACTGGGGAGAAACACTTTCATTGAAAGGGGTTGCCAAGCTTCCAGAAATTACGAGTCTCCAGAAATCTCAGCAACTATGATTTCACCCAACCTGGATGATACTTTCAGGTAATGATCAGTACACTAAGCCCACTTGTTTCCCCAAATTTCGTTCTTCTATGTTGAAGCGTTCGTTTCCAGTAACAGTTTGAATTTTGGCGTTTCACTCTGTTTTCTCCTATATTGATAGACGTATTTGGAACTCTAAATCAAACACGGTTTGTGCTACCTTCTTCAAACTTGACACAGTAAAGCAGTTTCAAGTTCTAGCTCTATGTTCTGTTTCCTCTTGATGTAGCACTCAGCAGTGACTGAGGAGAAACACTTTCATTGAAAGGGGTTGCCAAGCTTCCCAAAATTGCGAGTCTCCAGAAATCTCAGCAACTATTTTTTCACCCAAACTGGATGATACTTTCAGGTAATGATCAGTACACTAAGCTCACTTGGTTCCCCAAATTTCGTTCTTTTATGTTGAAGCGTTCGCTTCCAGTAACTGTTTGAATTTTGGCGTTTCACTCTGTTTTCTCCTATACTGACAGATGTATTTGGAACTCTAAATCAAACACGGTTTGTGCTACCTTCTTGAAACTTGACACAGTAAAGCAGTATCACGTTCTATCTCTATGTTCTGTTTCCTCTGGATGTAGCCCTAAGCAGTGACTGGGGAGAAACACTTTCATTGAAAGGGGTTGCCAAGCTTCCAGAAATTACGAGTCTCCAGAAATCTCAGCAACTATGATTTCACCCAACCTGGATGATACTTTCAGGTAATGATCAGTACACTAAGCCCACTTGTTTCCCCAAATTTCGTTCTTCTATGTTGAAGCGTTCGTTTCCAGTAACAGTTTGAATTTTGGCGTTTCACTCTATTTTCTCCTATATTGATAGATGTATTTGGAACTCTAAACCAAACACGGTTTGTGCTAGCTTCTTGAAACTTGACACAGTACAGCAGTTTTACGTTCTATCTCTATGTTCTGTTTCCTCTTGATGTAGCACTCAGCAGTGACTGAGGAGAAACACTTTCATTGAAAGGGGTTGCCAAGCTTCCCAAAATTGCGAGTCTCCAGAAATCTCAGCAACTATTTTTTCACCCAAACTGGATGATACTTTCAGGTAATGATCAGTACACTAAGCTCACTTGGTTCCCCAAATTTCGTTCTTTTATGTTGAAGCGTTCGCTTCCAGTAACTGTTTGAATTTTGGCGTTTCACTCTGTTTTCTCCTATACTGACAGATGTATTTGGAACTCTAAATCAAACACGGTTTGTGCTAGCTTCTTGAAACTTGACACAGTAAAGCAGTTTCACGTTCTATCTCTATGTTCTATTTCCTCTGGATGTAGCCCTAAGCAGTGACTGGGGAAAAATACTTTCATTGACAGTGGTTGCCAAGCTTCCAGAAATTACGAGTCTCCAGAAATCTCAGCAACTATGATTTCACCCAAACTGGATGATACTTTCAGGTAATGATCAGTACACTAAGCTCACTTGGTTCCCCAAATTTCGTTCTTTTATGTTGAAGCGTTCGCTTCCAGTAACTGTTTGAATTTTGGCGTTTCACTCTGTTTTCTCCTATACTGACAGATGTATTTGGAACTCTAAATCAAACACGCTTTGTGCTAGCTTCTTGAAACTTGACACAGTAAAGCAGTTTCACGTTCTATCTCTATGTTTTGTTTCCTCTTGATGTAGCACTCAGCAGTGACTGAGGAGAAACACTTTCATTGAAAGGGGTTGCCTAGCTTCCCAAAATTGCGAGTCTCTAGAAATCTCAGCAAACAGTTTTTCACCCAAAGTGGATGATACTTTCAGGTAATGATCAGTACAATAAGCTCAATTGGTTACCCAAATTTCGTTCTTCTATGTTGAAGCGTTCGTTTCCAGTAACTGTTTAAATTTTGGCGTTTTACTCTGTTTTCTCCTATATTGATAGATGTATTTGGAACTCTAAATCAAACACGGTTTGTGCTAGCTTCTTGAAACTTGACAAAATAAAGCAGTTTCAAGTTCTATCTCTATGTTCTGTCTCCTCTTGATGTAGCCCTAAGCAGTGACTGGGGAGAAACACTTTCATTGAAAGGGGTTGCCAAGCTTCCAAAAATTACGAGTCTCCAGAAATCTCAGCAACTATTTTTTCACCCAAACTGGATGATACTTTCAGGTAATGATCAGTACACTAAGCTCACTTGGTTCCCCAAATTTCGTTCTTTTATGTTGAAGCGTTCGCTTCCAGTAACTGTTTGAATTTTGGCGTTTCACTCTGTTTTCTCCTATACTGACAGATGTATTTGGAACTCTAAATCAAACACGGTTTGTGCTAGCTTCTTGAAACTTGACACAGTTAAGCAGTTTCACGTTCTATCTCTATATTCTGTTTCCTCTTGCTGTAGCCCTAAGCAGTGACTGAGGAGAAACACTTTCATTGAAAGGGGTTGCCAAGCTTCCCAAAATTGCGAGTCTCCAGAAATCTCAGCAACTATTTTTTAACCCAAACTGGATGATACTTTCAGGTAATGATCAGTACACTAAGCTCACTTGGTTCCCCAAATTTCGTTCTTTTATGTTGAAGCGTTCGCTTCCAGTAACTGTTTGAATTTTGGCGTTTCACTCTGTTTTCTCCTATATTGATAGATGTATTTGGAACTCTAAACCAAACACGGTTTGTGCTAGCTTCTTGAAACTTGAAACAGTAAAGCAGTTTCACGTTCTAGCTCTATGTTTTCTTTCCTCTTGATGTAGCACTCAGCAGTGACTGAGGAGAAACACTTTCATTGAAAGGGGTTGCCAAGCTTCCCAAAATTGCGAGTCTCTAGAAATCTCAGCAAACATTTTTGTACCCAACGTGGATGATACTTTCAGGTAATGATCAGTACACTAAGCTCACTTTGTTCCCCAAATTTTGTTCTTCTATGTTGAAGCGTTCGTTTCCAGTAAGAGTTTGAATTTTGGCGTTTCACTCTATTTTCTCCTATATTGATAGATGTATTTGGAACTCTAAATCAAACACGGTTTGTGCTAGCTTCTTGAAACGTGACACAGTAAAGCAGTTTCAAGTTCTATCTCTATGTTCTGTTTTCTCTTGATGTGGCCCTAAGCAGTGACTGGGGAGAAACACTTTCATTGAAAGGGGTTGCCAAGCTTCCCAAAATTGCGAGTCTCCAGAAATCTCAGCAACTATTTTTTCACCCAAACTGGATGATACTTTCAGGTAATGATCAGTACACTGAGCCCACTTGGATCCCCAAATTTCGTTCTTCTATGTTGAAGCGTTCGTTTCCAGTAACAGTTTGAATTTTGGCCTTTCACTCTGTTTTCTCCTATATTGATAGATGTATTTGGAACTCTAAACCACACCCGGTTTGTGCTAGCTTCTTCAAACTTGACACAGTAAAGCAGTTTCACGTTCTATCTCTATGTTCTGTTTCCTCTTGATGTAGCACACAGCAGTGACTGAGGAGAAACACTTTCATTGAAAGGGGTTGCCATGCTTCCAGAAATTACGATTCCCCAGAAATCTCAGCAACTATTTTTTCACCTTAACTGGATGATACTTTCAGGTAATGATGAGTACACTAAGCCCATTGGGTTCCCCAAATTTCGTTGTTCTATGTTGAAGCGTTCGTTTCCAGTAACAGTTTGAATTTTGGCGTTTCGCTCTGTTTTCTCCTATATTGATAGATGTATTTGCAACTCTAAACCAAACACGGTTTGTGCTAGCTTCTTGAAACTTGACACAATAAAGCAGTTTCAAGTTCTATCTCTATGTTCTGTTTCCTCTTGATGTAGCCCTAAGCAGTGACTGGGGAGAAACACTTACATTGAAAGGGGTTGCCAACCTTCCAGAAATTACGAGTATCCAGAAATCTCAGCAACTATGATTTCACCCAAACTGGATGATACTTTCAGGAAATGATCAGTACACTAAGCCCACTTGGTTCCCCAAATTTCGTTCTTCTATGTTGAAGCGTTCGTTTCCAGTAACAGTTTGAATTTTGGCGTTTCACTCTGTTTTCTCCTATATTGATAGACGTATTTGGAACTCTAAATCAAACACGGTTTGTGCTACCTTCTTCAAACTTGACACAGTAAAGCAGTTTCAAGTTCTAGCTCTATGTTCTGTTTCCTCTTGATGTAGCACTCAGCAGTGACTGAGGAGAAACACTTTCATTGAAAGGGGTTGCCAAGCTTCCAGAAATTACGAGTCTCCAGAAATCTCAGCAACTATGATTTCACCCAACCTGGATGATACTTTCAGGTAATGATCAGTACACTAAGCCCACTTGGTTCCCCAAATTTCGTTCTTCTATGTTGAAGCGTTCGTTTCCAGTAACAGTTTGAATTTTGGCGTTTCACTCTGTTTTCTCCTATATTGATAGATGTATTTGGAACTCTAAATCAAACACGGTTTGTGCTAGCTTCTTGAAACTTGACACAGTAAAGCAGTTTTACGTTCTATCTCTATTTTCTCTTTCCTCTTGATGTAGCACTCAGCAGTGACTGAGGAGAAACACTTTCATTGAAAGGGGTTGCCAAGCTCCCCAAAATTGCGAGTCTCCAGAAATCTCAGCAACAATTTTTTCACCCAAACTGGATGTTACTTTCAGGTAATAATCAGTACACTAAGCTCACTTGGTTCCCCAAATTACGTTCTTTTATGTTGAAGCGTTCGCTTCCAGTAACTGTATGAATTTTGGCGTTTCACTCTGTTTTCCCCTATATTGATAGATGTATTTGGAACTCTAAACCACACCCGGTTTGTGCTAGCTTCTTGAAACTTGACACAGTAACGCAGTTTCACGTTCTATCTCTATGTTCTGTTTCCTCTTGATGTAGCACACAGCAGTGACTGAGGAGAAACACTTTCATTGAAAGGGGTTGCCAAGCTTCCAAAAATTACGATTCCCCAGAAATCTCAGCAACTATTTTTTCACCCAAACTGGATGATACTTTCAGGTAATGATGAGTACACTAAGCTCACTTGGTTCCCCAAATTTCGTTCTTTTATGTTGAAGCGTTCGCTTCCAGTAACTGTTTGAATTTTGGCGTTTCACTCTGTTTTCTCCTATACTGACAGATGTATTTGGAACTCTAAATCAAACACGGTTTGTGCTAGCTTCTTGAAACTTGACAAAATAAAGCAGTTTCAAGTTCTATCTCTATGTTCTGTCTCCTCTTGATGTAGCCCTAAGCAGTGACTGGGGAGAAACACTTTCATTGAAAGGGGTTGCCAAGCTTCCAAAAATTACGAGTCTCCAGAAATCTCAGCAACTATTTTTTCACCCAAACTGGATGATACTTTCAGGTAATGATCAGTACACTAAGCTCACTTGGTTCCCCAAATTTCGTTCTTTTATGTTGAAGCGTTCGCTTCCAGTAACTGTTTGAATTTTGGCGTTTCACTCTGTTTTCTCCTATACTGACAGATGTATTTGGAACTCTAAATCAAACACGGTTTGTGCTAGCTTCTTGAAACTTGACACAGTTAAGCAGTTTCACGTTCTATCTCTATATTCTGTTTCCTCTTGCTGTAGCCCTAAGCAGTGACTGAGGAGAAACACTTTCATTGAAAGGGGTTGCCAAGCTTCCCAAAATTGCGAGTCTCCAGAAATCTCAGCAACTATTTTTTAACCCAAACTGGATGATACTTTCAGGTAATGATCAGTACACTAAGCTCACTTGGTTCCCCAAATTTCGTTCTTTTATGTTGAAGCGTTCGCTTCCAGTAACTGTTTGAATTTTGGCGTTTCACTCTGTTTTCTCCTATATTGATAGATGTATTTGGAACTCTAAACCAAACACGGTTTGTGCTAGCTTCTTGAAACTTGAAACAGTAAAGCAGTTTCACGTTCTAGCTCTATGTTTTCTTTCCTCTTGATGTAGCACTCAGCAGTGACTGAGGAGAAACACTTTCATTGAAAGGGGTTGCCAAGCTTCCCAAAATTGCGAGTCTCTAGAAATCTCAGCAAACATTTTTGTACCCAACGTGGATGATACTTTCAGGTAATGATCAGTACACTAAGCTCACTTTGTTCCCCAAATTTTGTTCTTCTATGTTGAAGCGTTCGTTTCCAGTAAGAGTTTGAATTTTGGCGTTTCACTCTATTTTCTCCTATATTGATAGATGTATTTGGAACTCTAAATCAAACACGGTTTGTGCTAGCTTCTTGAAACGTGACACAGTAAAGCAGTTTCAAGTTCTATCTCTATGTTCTGTTTTCTCTTGATGTGGCCCTAAGCAGTGACTGGGGAGAAACACTTTCATTGAAAGGGGTTGCCAAGCTTCCCAAAATTGCGAGTCTCCAGAAATCTCAGCAACTATTTTTTCACCCAAACTGGATGATACTTTCAGGTAATGATCAGTACACTGAGCCCACTTGGATCCCCAAATTTCGTTCTTCTATGTTGAAGCGTTCGTTTCCAGTAACAGTTTGAATTTTGGCCTTTCACTCTGTTTTCTCCTATATTGATAGATGTATTTGGAACTCTAAACCACACCCGGTTTGTGCTAGCTTCTTCAAACTTGACACAGTAAAGCAGTTTCACGTTCTATCTCTATGTTCTGTTTCCTCTTGATGTAGCACACAGCAGTGACTGAGGAGAAACACTTTCATTGAAAGGGGTTGCCATGCTTCCAGAAATTACGATTCCCCAGAAATCTCAGCAACTATTTTTTCACCTTAACTGGATGATACTTTCAGGTAATGATGAGTACACTAAGCCCATTGGGTTCCCCAAATTTCGTTGTTCTATGTTGAAGCGTTCGTTTCCAGTAACAGTTTGAATTTTGGCGTTTCGCTCTGTTTTCTCCTATATTGATAGATGTATTTGCAACTCTAAACCAAACACGGTTTGTGCTAGCTTCTTGAAACTTGACACAATAAAGCAGTTTCAAGTTCTATCTCTATGTTCTGTTTCCTCTTGATGTAGCCCTAAGCAGTGACTGGGGAGAAACACTTACATTGAAAGGGGTTGCCAACCTTCCAGAAATTACGAGTATCCAGAAATCTCAGCAACTATGATTTCACCCAAACTGGATGATACTTTCAGGAAATGATCAGTACACTAAGCCCACTTGGTTCCCCAAATTTCGTTCTTCTATGTTGAAGCGTTCGTTTCCAGTAACAGTTTGAATTTTGGCGTTTCACTCTGTTTTCTCCTATATTGATAGACGTATTTGGAACTCTAAATCAAACACGGTTTGTGCTACCTTCTTCAAACTTGACACAGTAAAGCAGTTTCAAGTTCTAGCTCTATGTTCTGTTTCCTCTTGATGTAGCACTCAGCAGTGACTGAGGAGAAACACTTTCATTGAAAGGGGTTGCCAAGCTTCCAGAAATTACGAGTCTCCAGAAATCTCAGCAACTATGATTTCACCCAACCTGGATGATACTTTCAGGTAATGATCAGTACACTAAGCCCACTTGGTTCCCCAAATTTCGTTCTTCTATGTTGAAGCGTTCGTTTCCAGTAACAGTTTGAATTTTGGCGTTTCACTCTGTTTTCTCCTATATTGATAGATGTATTTGGAACTCTAAATCAAACACGGTTTGTGCTAGCTTCTTGAAACTTGACACAGTAAAGCAGTTTTACGTTCTATCTCTATTTTCTCTTTCCTCTTGATGTAGCACTCAGCAGTGACTGAGGAGAAACACTTTCATTGAAAGGGGTTGCCAAGCTCCCCAAAATTGCGAGTCTCCAGAAATCTCAGCAACAATTTTTTCACCCAAACTGGATGTTACTTTCAGGTAATAATCAGTACACTAAGCTCACTTGGTTCCCCAAATTACGTTCTTTTATGTTGAAGCGTTCGCTTCCAGTAACTGTATGAATTTTGGCGTTTCACTCTGTTTTCCCCTATATTGATAGATGTATTTGGAACTCTAAACCACACCCGGTTTGTGCTAGCTTCTTGAAACTTGACACAGTAACGCAGTTTCACGTTCTATCTCTATGTTCTGTTTCCTCTTGATGTAGCACACAGCAGTGACTGAGGAGAAACACTTTCATTGAAAGGGGTTGCCAAGCTTCCAAAAATTACGATTCCCCAGAAATCTCAGCAACTATTTTTTCACCCAAACTGGATGATACTTTCAGGTAATGATGAGTACACTAAGCCCACTGGGTTCCCCAAATTTCGTTCTTCTATGTTGAAGCGTTCGTTTCCAGTAACAGTTTGAATTTTGGTGTTTCGCTCTGTTTTCTCCTATATTGATAGATGTATTTGCAACTCTAAACCAAACAGGGTTTGTGCTAGCTTCTTGAAACTTGACACAATAAAGCAGTTTCAAGTTCTATCTCTATGTTCTGTTTCCTCTTGATGTAGCCCTAAGCAGTGACTGGGGAGAAACACTTACATTGAAAGGGGTTGCCAAGCTTCCAGAAATTACGAGTCTCCAGAAATCTCAGCAACTATGATTTCACCCAAACTGGATGATACTTTCAGGTAATGATCAGTACACTAAGCCCACTTGGTTCCCCAAATTTCGTTCTTCTATGTTGAAGCGTTCGTTTCCAGTAACAGTTTGAATTTTGGCGTTTCACTCTGTTTTCTCCTATATTGATAGACGTATTTGGAACTCTAAATCAAACACGGTTTGTGCTACCTTCTTCAAACTTGACACAGTAAAGCAGTTTCAAGTTCTAGCTCTATGTTCTGTTTCCTCTTGATGTAGCACTCAGCAGTGACTGAGGAGAAACACTTTCATTGAAAGGGGTTGCCAAGCTTCCCAAAATTGCGAGTCTCCAGAAATCTCAGCAACTATTTTTTCACCCAAACTGGATGATACTTTCAGGTAATGATCAGTACACTAAGCTCACTTGGTTCCCCAAATTTCGTTCTTTTATGTTGAAGCGTTCGCTTCCAGTAACTGTTTGAATTTTGGCGTTTCACTCTGTTTTCTCCTATACTGACAGATGTATTTGGAACTCTAAATCAAACACGGTTTGTGCTAGCTTCTTGAAACTTGACACAGTAAAGCAGTTTCACGTTCTATCTCTATGTTCTGTTTCCTCTGGATGTAGCCCTAAGCAGTGACTGGGGAGAAATACTTTCATTGAAAGGGGTTGCCAAGCTTCCAGAAATTACGAGTCTCCAGAAATCTCAGCAACTATGATTTCACCCAACCTGGATGATACTTTCAGGTAATGATCAGTACACTAAGCCCACTTGGTTCCCCAAATTTCGTTCTTCTATGTTGAAGCGTTCGTTTCCAGTAACAGTTTGAATTTTGGCGTTTCACTCTGTTTTCTCCTATATTGATAGATGTATTTGGAACTCTAAATCAAACACGGTTTGTGCTAGCTTCTTGAAACTTGACACAGTAAAGCAGTTTCACGTTCTATCTCTATTTTCTCTTTCCTCTTGATGTAGCACTCAGCAGTGACTGAGGAGAAACACTTTCATTGAAAGGGGTTGCCAAGCTCCCCAAAATTGCGAGTCTCCAGAAATCTCAGCAACAATTTTTTCACCCAAACTGGATGTTACTTTCAGGTAATAATCAGTACACTAAGCTCACTTGGTTCCCCAAATTTCGTTCTTTTATGTTGAAGCGTTCGCTTCCAGTAACTGTTTGAATTTTGGCGTTTCACTCTGTTTTCTCCTATACTGACAGATGTATTTGGAACTCTAAATCAAACACGGTTTGTGCTAGCTTCTTGAAACTTGACACAGTAAAGCAGTTTCACGTTCTATCTCTATGTTCTGTTTCCTCTGGATGTAGCCCTAAGCAGTGACTGGCGAGAAATACTTTCATTGACAGGGGTTGCCAAGTTTCCAGAAATTACGAGTCTCCAGAAATCTCAGCAACTATGATTTCACCCAACCTGGATGATACTTTCAGGTAATGATCAGTACACTAAGCCCACTTGGTTCCCCAAATTTCGTTCTTCTATGTTGAAGCGTTCGTTTCCAGTAAGAGTTTGAATTTTGGCGTTTCACTCTATTTTCTCCTATATTGATAGATGTATTTGGAACTCTAAATCAAACACGGTTTGTGCTACCTTCTTCAAACTTGACACAGTAAAGCAGTTTCAAGTTCTAGCTCTATATTCTGTTTCCTCTTGATGTAGCACTCAGCAGTGACTGAGGAGAAACACTTTCATTGAAAGGGATTGCCAAGCTTCCCAAAATTGCGAGTCTCCAGAAATCTCAGCAACTATTTTTTAACCCAAACTGGATGATACTTTCAGGTAATGATCAGTACACTAAGCTCACTTGGTTCCCCAAATTACGTTCTTTTATGTTGAAGCGTTCGCTTCCAGTAACTGTTTGAATTTTGGCGTTTCACTCTGTTTTCTCCTATATTGATAGATGTATTTGGAACTCTAAATCAAACACGGTTTGTGCTAGCTTCTTGAAACTTGACACAGTAAAGCAGTTTTACGTTCTATCTCTATTTTCTCTTTCCTCTTGATGTAGCACTCAGCAGTGACTGAGGAGAAACACTTTCATTGAAAGGGGTTGACAAGCTCCCCAAAATTGCGAGTCTCCAGAAATCTCAGCAACAATTTTTTCACCCAAACTGGATGTTACTTTCAGGTAATAATCAGTACACTAAGCTCACTTGGTTCCCCAAATTACGTTCTTTTATGTTGAAGCGTTCGCTTCCAGTAACTGTATGAATTTTGGCGTTTCACTCTGTTTTCTCCTATATTGATAGATGTATTTGGAACTCTAAACCACACCCGGTTTGTGCTAGCTTCTTGAAACTTGACACAGTAACGCAGTTTCACGTTCTATCTCTATGTTCTGTTTCCTCTTGATGTAGCACACAGCAGTGACTGAGGAGAAACACTTTCATTGAAAGGGGTTGCCAAGCTTCCAAAAATTACGATTCCCCAGAAATCTCAGCAACTATTTTTTCACCCAAACTGGATGATACTTTCAGGTAATGATGAGTACACTAAGCCCACTGGGTTCCCCAAATTTCGTTCTTCTATGTTGAAGCGTTCGTTTCCAGTAACAGTTTGAATTTTGGCGTTTCGCTCTGTTTTCTCCTATATTGATAGATGTATTTGCAACTCTAAACCAAACACGGTTTGTGCTAGCTTCTTGAAACTTGACACAATAAAGCAGTTTCAAGTTCTATCTCTATGTTCTGTTTCCTCTTGATGTAGCCCTAAGCAGTGACTGGGGAGAAACACTTACATTGAAAGGGGTTGCCAAGCTTCCAGAAATTACGAGTCTCCAGAAATCTCAGCAACTATGATTTCACCCAAACTGGATGATACTTTCAGGTAATGATCAGTACACTAAGCCCACTTGGTTCCCCAAATTTCGTTCTTCTATGTTGAAGCGTTCGTTTCCAGTAACAGTTTGAATTTTGGCGTTTCACTCTGTTTTCTCCTATATTGATAGACGTATTTGGAACTCTAAATCAAACAAGGTTTGTGCTACCTTCTTCAAACTTGACACAGTAAAGCAGTTTCAAGTTCTAGCTCTATGTTCTGTTTCCTCTTGATGTAGCACTCAGCAGTGACTGAGGAGAAACACTTTCATTGAAAGGGGTTGCCAAGCTTCCCAAAATTGCGAGTCTCCAGAAATCTCAGCAACTATTTTTTCACCCAAACTGGATGATACTTTCAGGTAATGATCAGTACACTAAGCTCACTTGGTTCCCCAAATTTCGTTCTTTTATGTTGAAGCGTTCGCTTCCAGTAACTGTTTGAATTTTGGCGTTTCACTCTGTTTTCTCCTATACTGACAGATGTATTTGGAACTCTAAATCAAACACGGTTTGTGCTAGCTTCTTGAAACTTGACACAGTAAAACAGTTTCACGTTCTATCTCTATGTTCTGTTTCCTCTGGATGTAGCCCTAAGCAGTGACTGGGGAGAAATACTTTCATTGAAAGGGGTTGCCAAGCTTCCAGAAATTACGAGTCTCCAGAAATCTCAGCAACTATGATTTCACCCAACCTGGATGATACTTTCAGGTAATGATCAGTACACTAAGCCCACTTGGTTCCCCAAATTTCGTTCTTCTATGTTGAAGCGTTCGTTTCCAGTAACAGTTTGAATTTTGGCGTTTCACTCTGTTTTCTCATATATTGATAGATGTATTTGGAACTCTAAATCAAACACGGTTTGTGCTAGCTTCTTGAAACTTGACACAGTAAAGCAGTTTCACGTTCTATCTCTATTTTCTCTTTCCTCTTGATGTAGCACTCAGCAGTGACTGAGGAGAAACACTTTCATTGAAAGGGGTTGCCAAGCTTCCCAAAATTGCGAGTCTCCAGAAATCTCAGCAACTATTTTTTCACCCAAACTGGATGATACTTTCAGGTAATGATCAGTACACTAAGCTCACTTGGTTCCCCAAATTTCGTTCTTTTATGTTGAAGCGTTCGCTTCCAGTAACTGTTTGAATTTTGGCGTTTCACTCTGTTTTCTCCTATACTGACAGATGTATTTGGAACTCTAAATCAAACACGGTTTGTGCTAGCTTCTTGAAACTTGACACAGTAAAGCAGTTTCACGTTCTATCTCTATGTTCTGTTTCCTCTGGATGTAGCCCTAAGCAGTGACTGGGGAGAAATACTTTCATTGAAAGGGGTTGCCAAGCTTCCAGAAATTACGAGTCTCCAGAAATCTCAGCAACTATGATTTCACCCAACCTGGATGAAACTTTCAGGTAATGATCAGTACACTAAGCCCACTTGGTTCCCCAAATTTCGTTCTTCTATGTTGAAGCGTTCGTTTCCAGTAACAGTTTGAATTTTGGCGTTTCACTCTGTTTTCTCCTATATTGATAGATGTATTTGGAACTCTAAATCAAACACGGTTTGTGCTAGCTTCTTGAAACTTGACACAGTAAAGCAGTTTCACGTTCTATCTCTATTTTCTCTTTCCTCTTGATGTAGCACTCAGCAGTGACTGAGGAGAAACACTTTCATTGAAAGGGGTTGCCAAGCTCCCCAAAATTGCGAGTCTCCAGAAATCTCAGCAACAATTTTTTCACCCAAACTGGATGTTACTTTCAGGTAATAATCAGTACACTAAGCTCACTTGGTTCCCCAAATTTCGTTCTTTTATGTTGAAGCGTTCGCTTCCAGTAACTGTTTGAATTTTGGCGTTTCACTCTGTTTTCTCCTATACTGACAGATGTATTTGGAACTCTAAATCAAACACGGTTTGTGCTAGCTTCTTGAAACTTGACACAGTAAAGCAGTTTCACGTTCTATCTCTATGTTCTGTTTCCTCTGGATGTAGCCCTAAGCAGTGACTGGCGAGAAATACTTTCATTGACAGGGGTTGCCAAGTTTCCAGAAATTACGAGTCTCCAGAAATCTCAGCAACTATGATTTCACCCAACCTGGATGATACTTTCAGGTAATGATCAGTACACTAAGCCCACTTGGTTCCCCAAATTTCGTTCTTCTATGTTGAAGCGTTCGTTTCCAGTAAGAGTTTGAATTTTGGCGTTTCAATCTATTTTCTCCTATATTGATAGATGTATTTGGAACTCTAAATCAAACACGGTTTGTGCTACCTTCTTCAAACTTGACACAGTAAAGCAGTTTCAAGTTCTAGCTCTATATTCTGTTTCCTCTTGATGTAGCACTCAGCAGTGACTGAGGAGAAACACTTTCATTGAAAGGGATTGCCAAGCTTCCCAAAATTGCGAGTCTCCAGAAATCTCAGCAACTATTTTTTAACCCAAACTGGATGATACTTTCAGGTAATGATCAGTACACTAAGCTCACTTGGTTCCCCAAATTACGTTCTTTTATGTTGAAGCGTTCGCTTCCAGTAACTGTTTGAATTTTGGTGTTTCACTCTGTTTTCTCCTATATTGATAGATGTATTTGGAACTCTAAATCAAACACGGTTTGTGCTAGCTTCTTGAAACTTGACACAGTAAAGCAGTTTTACGTTCTATCTCTATTTTCTCTTTCCTCTTGATGTAGCACTCAGCAGTGACTGAGGAGAAACACTTTCATTGAAAGGGGTTGACAAGCTCCCCAAAATTGCGAGTCTCCAGAAATCTCAGCAACAATTTTTTCACCCAAACTGGATGTTACTTTCAGGTAATAATCAGTACACTAAGCTCACTTGGTTCCCCAAATTACGTTCTTTTATGTTGAAGCGTTCGCTTCCAGTAACTGTATGAATTTTGGCGTTTCACTCTGTTTTCTCCTATATTGATAGATGTATTTGGAACTCTAAACCACACCCGGTTTGTGCTAGCTTCTTGAAACTTGACACAGTAACGCAGTTTCACGTTCTATCTCTATGTTCTGTTTCCTCTTGATGTAGCACACAGCAGTGACTGAGGAGAAACACTTTCATTGAAAGGGGTTGCCAAGCTTCCAAAAATTACGATTCCCCAGAAATCTCAGCAACTATTTTTTCACCCAAACTGGATGATACTTTCAGGTAATGATGAGTACACTAAGCCCACTGGGTTCCCCAAATTTCGTTCTTCTATGTTGAAGCGTTCGTTTCCAGTAACAGTTTGAATTTTGGCGTTTCGCTCTGTTTTCTCCTATATTGATAGATGTATTTGCAACTCTAAACCAAACACGGTTTGTGCTAGCTTCTTGAAACTTGACACAATAAAGCAGTTTCAAGTTCTATCTCTATGTTCTGTTTCCTCTTGATGTAGCCCTAAGCAGTGACTGGGGAGAAACACTTACATTGAAAGGGGTTGCCAAGCTTCCAGAAATTACGAGTCTCCAGAAATCTCAGCAACTATGATTTCACCCAAACTGGATGATACTTTCAGGTAATGATCAGCACACTAAGCCCACTTGGTTCCCCAAATTTCGTTCTTCTATGTTGAAGCGTTCGTTTCCAGTAACAGTTTGAATTTTGGCGTTTCACTCTGTTTTCTCCTATATTGATAGACGTATTTGGAACTCTAAATCAAACAAGGTTTGTGCTACCTTCTTCAAACTTGACACAGTAAAGCAGTTTCAAGTTCTAGCTCTATGTTCTGTTTCCTCTTGATGTAGCACTCAGCAGTGACTGAGGAGAAACACTTTCATTGAAAGGGGTTGCCAAGCTTCCCAAAATTGCGAGTCTCCAGAAATCTCAGCAACTATTTTTTCACCCAAACTGGATGATACTTTCAGGTAATGATCAGTACACTAAGCTCACTTGGTTCCCCAAATTTCGTTCTTTTATGTTGAAGCGTTCGCTTCCAGTAACTGTTTGAATTTTGGCGTTTCACTCTGTTTTCTCCTATACTGACAGATGTATTTGGAACTCTAAATCAAACACGGTTTGTGCTAGCTTCTTGAAACTTGACACAGTAAAACAGTTTCACGTTCTATCTCTATGTTCTGTTTCCTCTGGATGTAGCCCTAAGCAGTGACTGGGGAGAAATACTTTCATTGAAAGGGGTTGCCAAGCTTCCAGAAATTACGAGTCTCCAGAAATCTCAGCAACTATGATTTCACCCAACCTGGATGATACTTTCAGGTAATGATCAGTACACTAAGCCCACTTGGTTCCCCAAATTTCGTTCTTCTATGTTGAAGCGTTCGTTTCCAGTAACAGTTTGAATTTTGGCGTTTCACTCTGTTTTCTCCTATATTGATAGATGTATTTGGAACTCTAAATCAAACACGGTTTGTGCTAGCTTCTTGAAACTTGACACAGTAAAGCAGTTTCACGTTCTATCTCTATTTTCTCTTTCCTCTTGATGTAGCACTCAGCAGTGACTGAGGAGAAACACTTTCATTGAAAGGGGTTGCCAAGCTCCCCAAAATTGCGAGTCTCCAGAAATCTCAGCAACAATTTTTTCACCCAAACTGGATGTTACTTTCAGGTAATAATCAGTACACTAAGCTCACTTGGTTCCCCAAATTTCGTTCTTTTATGTTGAAGCGTTCGCTTCCAGTAACTGTTTGAATTTTGGCGTTTCACTCTGTTTTCTCCTATACTGACAGATGTATTTGGAACTCTAAATCAAACACGGTTTGTGCTAGCTTCTTGAAACTTGACACAGTAAAGCAGTTTCACGTTCTATCTCTATGTTCTGTTTCCTCTGGATGTAGCCCTAAGCAGTGACTGGGGAGAAATACTTTCATTGACAGGGGTTGCCAAGTTTCCAGAAATTACGAGTCTCCAGAAATCTCAGCAACTATGATTTCACCCAACCTGGATGATACTTTCAGGTAATGATCAGTACACTAAGCCCACTTGTTTCCCCAAATTTCGTTCTTCTATGTTGAAGCGTTCGTTTCCAGTAACAGTTTGAATTTTGGCGTTTCACTCTGTTTTCTCCTATACTGACAGATGTATTTGGAACTCTAAATCAAACACGGTTTGTGCTAGCTTCTTGAAACTTGACACAGTAAAGCAGTTTCACGTTCTATCTCTATATTCTGTTTCCTCTTGCTGTAGCCCTAAGCAGTGACTGAGGAGAAACACTTTCATTGAAAGGGGTTGCCAAGCTTCCCAAAACTGCGAGTCTCCAGAAATCTCAGCAACTATTTTTTCACCCAAACTGGATGATACTTTCAGGTAATGATCAGTACACTAAGCCCACTTGGTTCCCCAAATTTCGTTCTTCTATGTTGAAGCGTTCGTTTCCAGTAACAGTTTGAATTTTGGCGTTTCACTCTGTTTTCTCCTATATTGATAGATGTATTTGGAACTCTAAACCAAACAGGGTTTTTGCTAGCTTCTTGAAACTTGAAACAGTAAAGCAGTTTCACGTTCTATCTCTATGTTTTCTTTCCTCTTGATGTAGCACTCAGCAGTGACTGAGGAGAAACACTTTCATTGAAAGGGGTTGCCAAGCTTCCCAAAATTGTGAGTCTCTAGAAATCTCAGCAAACATTTTTGTACCCAACGTGGATGATACTTTCAGGTAATGATCAGTACACTAAGCTCACTTCGTTCCCCAAATTTCGTTCTTCTATGTTGAAGCGTTCGTTTCCAGTAACAGTTTGAATTTTGGCGTTTCACTCTGTTTTCTCCTATATTGATAGATGTATTTGGAACTCTAAATCAAACACGGTTTGTGCTAGCTTCTTGAAACTTGACACAGTAAAGCAGTTTCAAGTTCTATCTCTATGTTCTGTTTTCTCTTGATGTAGCCCTAAGCAGTGACTGGGGAGAAACACTTTCATTGAAAGGGGTTGCCAAGCTTCCCAAAATTGCGAGTCTCCAGAAATCTCAGCAACTATTTTTTCACCCAAACTGGATGATACTTTCAGGTAATGATCAGTACACTGAGCCCACTTGGATCCTCAAATTTCGTTCTTCTATGTTGAAGCGTTCGTTTCCAGTAACAGTTTGAATTTTGGCCTTTCACTCTGTTTTCTCCTATATTGATAGATGTATTTGGAACTCTAAACCACACCCGGTTTGTGCTAGGTCTTGAAACTTGACACAGTAAAGCAGTTTCACGTTCTATCTCTATGTTCTGTTTCCTCTTGATGTAGCACACAGCAGTGACTGAGGAGAAACACTTTCATTGAAAGGGGTTGCCAAGCTTCCAAAAATTACGATTCCCCAGAAATCTCAGCAACTATTTTTTCACCCAAACTGGATGATACTTTCAGGTAATGATGAGTACACTAAGCCCACTGGGTTCCCCAAATTTCGTTCTTCTATGTTGAAGCGTTCGTTTCCAGTAACAGTTTGAATTTTGGCGTTTCGCTCTGTTTTCTCCTATATTGATAGATGTATTTGGAACTCTAAATCAAACACGGTTTGTGCTAGCTTCTTGAAACTTGACACAATAAAGCAGTTTCAAGTTCTGTCTCTATGTTCTGTTTCCTCTTGATGTAGCCCTAAGCAGTGACTGGGGAGAAACACTTACATTGAAAGGGGTTGCCAAGCTTCCAGAAATTACGAGTCTCCAGAAATCTCAGCAACTATGATTTCACCCAAACTGGATGATACTTTCAGGTAATGATCAGTACACTAAGCCCACTTGGTTCCCCAAATTTCGTTCTTCTATGTTGAAGCGTTCGTTTCCAGTAACAGTTTGAATTTTGGCGTTTCACTCTGTTTTCTCCTATATTGATAGACGTATTTGGAACTCTAAATCAAACACGGTTTGTGCTACCTTCTTCAAACTTGACACAGTAAAGCAGTTTCAAGTTCTAAGTCTATGTTTTGTTTCCTCTTGATGTAGCACTCAGCAGTGACTGAGGAGAAACACTTTCAATGAAAGGGGTTGCCAAGCTTCCCAAAATTGCGAGTCTCCAGAAATCTCAGCAACTATTTTTTAACCCAAACTGGATGATACTTTCAGGTAATGATCAGTACACTAAGCTCACTTGGTTCCCCAAATTTCGTTCTTTTATGTTGAAGCGTTCGCTTCCAGTAACTGTTTGAATTTTGGCGTTTCACTCTGTTTTCTCCTATACTGACAGATGTATTTGGAACTCTAAATCAAACACGGTTTGTGCTAGCTTCTTGAAACTTGACACAGTAAAGCAGTATCACGTTCTATCTCTATGTTCTGTTTCCTCTGGATGTAGCCCTAAGCAGTGACTGGGGAGAAACACTTTCATTGAAAGGGGTTGCCAAGCTTCCAGAAATTACGAGTCTCCAGAAATCTCAGCAACTATGATTTCACCCAACCTGGATGATACTTTCAGGTAATGATCAGTACACTAACCCCACTTGGTTCCCCAAATTTCGTTCTTCTATGTTTAAGCGTTCGTTTCCAGTAACAGTTTGAAGTTTGGCGTTTCATTCTGTTTTCTCCTATATTGATAGATGTATTTGGAACTCTAAACCAAACACAGTTTGTGCTAGCTTCTTGAAACTTGAAACAGTAAAGCAGTTTCACGTTCTAGCTCTATGTTTTCTTTCCTCTTGATGTAGCACTCAGCAGTGACTGAGGAGAAACACTTTCATTGAAAGGGGTTGCCAAGCTTCCCAAAATTGCGAGTTTCTAGATATCTCAGCAAATATTTTTGTACCCAACGTGGATGATACTTTCAGGTAACGATCAGTACACTAAGCTCACTTCGTTCCCCAAATTTCGTTCTTCTATGTTGAAGCGTTCGTTTCCAGTAACAGTTTGAATTTTGGCGTTTCACTCTGTTTTCTCCTATATTGATAGATGTATTTGGAACTCTAAATCAAACACGGTTTGTGCTAGCTTCTTGAAACTTGACACAGTAAAGCAGTTTTACGTTCTATCTCTATTTTCTCTTTCCTCTTGATGTAGCACTCAGCAGTGACTGAGGAGAAACACTTTCATTGAAAGGGGTTGCCAAGCTCCCCAAAATTGCAAGTCTCCAGAAATCTCAGCAACTATTTTTTCACCCAAACTGTATGATACTTTCAGGTAATAATCAGTACACTAAGCTCACTTGGTTCCCCAAATTTCGTTCTTTTATGTTGAAGCGTTCGCTTCCAGTAACTGTTTGAATTTTGGCGTTTCACTCTGTTTTCTCCTATACTGACAGATGTATTTGGAACTCTAAATCAAACACGGTTTGTGCTAGCTTCTTGAAACTTGACACAGTAAAGCAGTTTCACGTTCTATCTCTATGTTCTGTTTCCTCTGGATGTAGCCCTAAGCAGTGACTGGGGAGAAATACTTTCATTGACAGGGGTTGCCAAGCTTCCAGAAATTACGAGTCTCCAGAAATCTCAGCAACTATGATTTCACCCAACCTGGATGATACTTTCAGGTAATGATCAGTACACTAACCCCACTTGGTTCCCCAAATTTCGTTCTTCTATGTTGAAGCGTTCGTTTCCAGTAAGAGTTTGAATTTTGGCGTTTCACTCTATTTTCTCCTATATTGATAGATGTATTTGGAACTCTAAATCAAACACGGTTTGTGCTACCTTCTTCAAACTTGACACAGTAAAGCAGTTTCAAGTTCTAGCTCTATGTTCTGTTTCCTCTTGATGTAGCACTCAGCAGTGACTGAGGAGAAACACTTTCATTGAAAGGGGTTGCCAAGCTTCCCAAAATTGCGAGTCTCCAGAAATCTCAGCAACTATTTTTTAACCCAAACTGGATGATACTTTCAGGTAATGATCAGTACACTAAGCTCACTTGGTTCCCCAAATTTCGTTCTTTTATGTTGAAGCGTTCGCTTCCAGTAACTGTTTGAATTTTGGCGTTTCACTCAGTTTTCTCCTATATTGATAGATGTATTTGGAACTCTAAACCAAACACGGTTTGTGCTAGCTTCTTGAAACTTGAAACAGTAAAGCAGTTTCACGTTCTAGCTCTATGTTTTCTTTCCTCTTAATGTAGCACTCAGCAGTGACTGAGGAGAAACACTTTCATTGAAAGGGGTTGCCAAGCTTCCCAAAATTGCGAGTCTCTAGAAATCTCAGCAAACATTTTTGTACCCAACGTGGATGATACTTTAAGATAATGATCAGTACACTAAGCTCACTTCGTTCCCCAAATTTCGTTCTTCTATGTTGAAGCGTTCGTTTCCAGTAACAGTTTGAATTTTGGCGTTTCACTCTGTTTTCTCCTATATTGATAGATGTATTTGGAACTCTAAATCAAACACGGTTTGTGCTAGCTTCTTGAAACTTGACACAGTAAAGCAGTTTCAAGTTCTATCTCTATGTTCTGTTTTCTCTTGATGTAGCCCTAAGCAGTGACTGGGGAGAAACACTTTCATTGAAAGGGGTTGCCAAGCTTCCCAAAATTGCGAGTCTCCAGAAATCTCAGCAACTATTTTTTCACCCAAACTGGATGATACTTTCAGGTAATGATCAGTACACTGAGCCCACTTGGATCCCCAAATTTCGTTCTTCTATGTTGAAGCGTTCGTTTCCAGTAACAGTTTGAATTTTGGCCTTTCACTCTGTTTTCTCCTATATTGATAGATGTATTTGGAACTCTAAACCAAACCCGGTTTGTGCTAGCTTCTTGAAACTTGACACAGTAAAGCAGTTTCACGTTCTATCTCTATGTTCTGTTTCCTCTTGATGTAGCACACAGCAGTGACTGAGGAGAAACACTTTCATTGAAAGGGGTTGCCAAGCTTCCAAAAATTACGATTCCCCAGAAATCTCAGCAACTATTTTTTCACCCAAACTGGATGATACTTTCAGGTAATGATGAGTACACTAAGCCCACTGGGTTCCCCAAATTTCGTTCTTCTATGTTGAAGCGTTCGTTTCCAGTAACAGTTTGAATTTTGGTGTTTCGCTCTCTTTTCTCCTATATTGATAGATGTATTTGCAACTCTAAACCAAACACGGTTTGTGCTAGCTTCTTGAAACTTGACACAATAAAGCAGTTTCAAGTTCTATCTCTATGTTCTGTTTCCTCTTGATGTAGCCCTTAGCAGTGACTGGGGAGAAACACTTACATTGAAAGGGGTTGCCAAGCTTCCAGAAATTACGAGTCTCCAGAAATCTCAGCAACTATGATTTCACCTAAACTGGATGATACTTTCAGGTAATGATCAGTACACTAAGCCCACTTGGTTCCCCAAATTTCGTTCTTCTATGTTGAAGCGTTCGTTTCCAGTAACAGTTTGAATTTTGGCGTTTCACTCTGTTTTCTCCTATATTGATAGACGTATTTGGAACTCTAAATCAAACACGGTTTGTGCTACCTTCTTCAAACTTGACACAGTAAAGCAGTTTCAAGTTCTAGCTCTATGTTCTGTTTCCTCTTGATGTAGCACTCAGCAGTGACTGAGGAGAAACACTTTCATTGAAAGGGGTTGCCAAGCTTCCCAAAATTGCGAGTCTCCAGAAATCTCAGCAACTATTTTTTAACCCAAACTGGATGATACTTTCAGGTAATGATCAGTACACTAAGCTCACTTGGTTCCCCAAATTTCGTTCTTTTATGTTGAAGCGTTCGCTTCCAGTAACTGTTTGAATTTTGGCGTTTCACTCTGTTTTCTCCTATACTGACAGATGTATTTGGAACTCTAAATCAAACACGGTTTGTGCTAGCTTCTTGAAACTTGACACAGTAAAGCAGTTTCACGTTCTATCTCTATGTTCTGTTTCCTCTGGATGTAGCCCTAAGCAGTGACTGGGGAGAAACACTTTCATTGAAAGGGGTTGCCAAGCTTCCAGAAATTACGAGTCTCCAGAAATCTCAGCAACTATGATTTCACCCAAACTGGATGATACTTTCAGGTAATGATCAGTACACTAAGCCCACTTGGTTCCCCAAATTTCATTCTTCTATGTTGAAGCGTTCGTTTCCAGTAACAGTTTGAATTTTGGCGTTTCACTCTGTTTTCTCCTATATTGATAGATGTATTTGGAACTCTAAATCAAACACGGTTTGTGCTAGCTTCTTGAAACTTGACACAGTAAAGCAGTTTTACGTTCTATCTCTATTTTCTCTTTCCTCTTGATGTAGCACTCAGCAGTGACTGAGGAGAAACACTTTCATTGAAAGGGGTTGCCAAGCTCCCCAAAATTGCGAGTCTCCAGAAATCTCAGCAACTATTTTTTCACCCAAACTGGATGTTACTTTCAGGTAATAATCAGTACACTAAGCTCACTTGGTTCCCCAAATGTCGTTCTTTTATGTTGAAGCGTTCGCTTCCAGTAACTGTTTGAATTTTGGCGTTTCACTCTGTTTTCTCCTATACTGACAGATGTATTTGGAACTCTAAATCAAACACGGTTTGTGCTAGCTTCTTGAAACTTGACACAGTAAAGCAGTTTCACGTTCTATCTCTATGTTCTGTTTCCTCTGGATGTAGCCCTAAGCAGTGACTGGGAAGAAATACTTTCATTGACAGGGGTTGCCAAGCTTCCAGAAATTACGAGTCTCCAGAAATCTCAGCAACTATGATTTCACCCAACCTGGATGATACTTTCAGGTAATGATCAGTACACTAAGCCCACTTGGTTCCCCAAATTTCGTTCTTCTATGTTGAAGCGTTCGTTTCCAGTAAGAGTTTGAATTTTGGCGTTTCACTCTATTTTCTCCTATATTGATAGATGTATTTGGAACTCTAAATCAAACACGGTTTGTGCTACCTTCTTCAAACTTGACACAGTAAAGCAGTTTCAAGTTCTAGCTCTATATTCTGTTTCCTCTTGATGTAGCACTCAGCAGTGACTGAGGAGAAACACTTTCATTGAAAGGGGTTGCCAAGCTTCCCAAAATTGCGAGTCTCCAGAAATCTCAGCAACTATTTTTTAACCCAAACTGGATGATACTTTCAGGTAATGATCAGTACACTAAGCCCACTTGGTTCCCCAAATTTCGTTCTTCTATGTTGAAGCGTTCGTTTCCAGTAGCAGTTTGAATTTTGGCGTTTCACTCTGTTTTCTCCTATATTGATAGATGTATTTGGAACTCTAAATCAAACACGGTTTGTGCTAGCTTCTTGAAACTTGACACAGTAAAGCAGTTTTACGTTCTATCTCTATTTTCTCTTTCCTCTTGATGTAGCACTCAGCAGTGACTGAGGAGAAACACTTTCATTGAAAGGGGTTGCCAAGCTCCCCAAAATTGCGAGTCTCCAGAAATCTCAGCAACTATTTTTTCACCCAAACTGGATGTTACTTTCAGGTAATAATCAGTACACTAAGCTCACTTGGTTCCCCAAATTTCGTTCTTTTATGTTGAAGCGTTCGCTTCCAGTAACTGTTTGAATTTTGGCGTTTCACTCTGTTTTCTCCTATACTGAGAGATGTATTTGGAACTCTAAATCAAACACGGTTTGTGCTAGCTTCTTGAAACTTGACACAGTAAAGCAGTTTCACGTTCTATCTCTATTTTCTCTTTCCTCTTGATGTAGCACTCAGCAGTGACTGAGGAGAAACACTTTCATTGAAAGGGGTTGCCAAGCTTCCCAAAATTGCGAGTCTCTAGAAATCTCAGCAACTATTTTTTCACCCAAAGTGGATGATACTTTCAGGTAATGATCAGTACACTAAGCTCACTTGGTTCCCCAAATTTCGTTCTTTTATGTTGAAGCGTTCGCTTCCAGTAACTGTTTGAATTTTGGCGTTTCACTCTTTTTTCTCCTATACTGACAGATGTATTTGGAACTCTAAATCAAACACGGTTTGTGCTAGCTTCTTGAAACTTGACACAGTAAAGCAGTTTCACGTTCTATCTCTATGTTTTGTTTCATCTTGATGTAGCACTCAGCAGTGACTGAGGAGAAACACTTTCATTGAAAGGGGTTGCCAAGCGTCCCAAAATTGCGAGTCTCTAGAAATCTCAGCAAACAGTTTTTCACCCAAAGTGGATGATACTTTCAGGTAATGATCAGTACACTAAGCTCACTTGGTTACCCAAATTTCGTTCTTCTATGTTGAAGCGATCGTTTCCAGTAACAGTTTGAATTTTGGCGTTTTACTCTGTTTTCTCCTATACTGACAGATGTATTTGGAACTCTAAATCAAACACGGTTTGTGCTAGCTTCTTGAAGCTTGACACAGTAAAGCAGTTTCACGTTCTATCTCTATGTTCTGTTTCCTCTGGATGTAGCCCTAAGCAGTGACTGGGGAGAAATACTTTCATTGACAGGGGTTGCCAAGCTTCCAGAAATTACGAGTCTCTAGAAATCTCAGCAACTATGATTTCACCCAAACTGGATGATACTTTCAGGTAATAATCAGTACACTAAGCCCACTTGGTTCCCCAAATTTCGTTCTTCTATGTTGAAGTGTTCATTTCCAGTAACAGTTTGAATTTTGGCGTTTCACTCTGTTTTCTCCTATATTGATAGATGTATTTGGAACTCTAAATCAAACACGGTTTGTGCTACCTTCTTCAAACTTGACACAGTAAAGCAGTTTCAAGTTCTATCTATATGTTCTCTTTCCTCTTGATGTAGCACTCAGCAGTGACTGAGGAGAAACACTTTCATTGAAAGGGGTTGCCAAGCTTCCCAAAATTGCGAGTCTCCAGAAATCTCAGCAACTATTTTTTCACCCAAACTGGATGATACTTTCAGGTAATGATCAGTAGAGTAAGCTCACTTGGTTCCCCAAATTTCGTTCTTTTATGTTGAAGCGTTCGCTTCCAGTAACTGTTTGAATTTTGGCGTTTCACTCTGTTTTCTCCTATACTGACAGATGTATTTGGAACTCTAAATCAAACACGGTTTGTGCTAGCTTCTTGAAACTTGACACACTAAAGCAGTTTCACGTTCTATCTGTATGTTCTGTTTCTTCTTGATGTAGCCCTAAGCAGTGACTGGGGAGAAATACTTTCATTGAAAGGGGTTGCCAAGCTTCCAGAAATTACGAGTCTCCAGAAATCTCAGCAACTATGATTTCACCCAAACTGGATGATACTTTCAGGTAATAATCAGTACACTAAGCCCACTTGGTTCCCCAAATTTCGTTCTTCTATGTTGAAGCGTTCGTTTCCAGTAACAGTTTGAATTTTGGCGTTTCACTCTGTTTTCTCCTATATTGATACATGTATTTGGAACTCTAAACCAAACACGGTTTGTGCTAGCTTCTTGAAACTTGACACAGTAAAGCAGTTTCACGTTCTATCTCTATGTTCTGTTTCCTCTTGATGTAGCACTCAGCAGTGACTGAGGAGAAACACTTTCATTGAAAGGGGTTGCCAAGCTTCCCAAAATTGCGAGTCTCCAGAAATCTCAGCAACTATTTTTTAACCCAAACTGGATGATACTTTCAGGTAATGATCAGTACACTAAGCTCACTTGGTTCCCCAAATTTCGTTCTTTTATGTTGAAGCGTTCGCTTCCAGTAACTGTTTGAATTTTGGCGTTTCACTCTGTTTTCTCCTATACTGACAGATGTATTTGGAACTCTAAATCAAACACGGTTTGTGCTAGCTTCTTGAAACTTGACACAGTAAAGCAGTTTCACGTTCTATCTCTATGTTCTGTTTCCTCTGGATGTAGCCGTAAGCAGTGACTGGGGAGAAATACTTTCATTGACAGGGGTTGCCAAGCTTCCAGAAATTACGAGTCTCCAGAAATCTCAGCAACTATGATTTCACCCAACCTGGATGATACTTTCAGGTAATGATCAGTACACTAAGCCCACTTGGTTCCCCAAATTTCGTTCTTCTATGTTGAAGCGTTCGTTTCCAGTAACAGTTTGAATTTTGGCGTTTCACTCTGTTTTCTCCTATATTGATAGATGTATTTGGAACTCTAAATCAAACACGGTTTGTGCTAGCTTCTTGAAACTTGACACAGTAAAGCAGTTTTACGTTCTATCTCTATTTTCTCTTTCCTCTTGATGTAGCACTCAGCAGTGACTGAGGAGAAACACTTTCATTGAAAGGGGTTGCCAAGCTCCCAAAATTGCGAGACTCCAGAAATCTCAGCAACTATTTTTTCACCCAAACTGGATGATACTTTCAGGTAATAATCAGTACACTAAGCTCACTTGGTTCCCCAAATTTCGTTCTTTTATGTTGAAGCGTTCGCTTCCAGTAACTGTTTGAATTTTGGCGTTTCACTCTGTTTTCTCCTATACTGACAGATGTATTTGGAACTCTAAATCAAACACGGTTTGTGCTAGCTTCTTGAAACTTGACACAGTAAAGCAGTTTCACGTTCTATCTCTATGTTCTGTTTCCTCTGGATGTAGCCCTAAGCAGTGACTGGGGAGAAATACTTTCATTGACAGGGGTTGCCAAGCTTCCAGAAATTACGAGTCTCCAGAAATCTCAGCAACTATGATTTCACCCAACCTGGATTATACTTTCAGGTAATGATCAGTACACTAAGCCCACTTGGTTCCCCAAATTTCGTTCTTCTATGTTGAAGCGTTCGTTTCCAGTAACAGTTTGAATTTTGGCGTTTCACTCTGTTTTCTCCTATATTGATAGATGTATTTGGAACTCTAAACCAAACACGGTTTGTGCTAGCTTCTTGAAACTTGACACAGTAAAGCAGTTTCACGTTCTATCTATATGTTCTCTTTCCTCTTGATGTAGCACTCAGCAGTGACTGAGGAGAAACACTTTCATTGAAAGGGGTTGCCAAGCTTCCCAAAATTGCGAGTCTCCAGAAATCTCAGCAACTATTTTTTCACCCAAACTGGATGATACTTTCAGGTAATGATCAGTACACTAAGCTCACTTGGTTCCCCAAATTTCGTTCTTTTATGTTGAAGCGTTCGCTTCCAGTAACTGTTTGAATTTTGGCGTTTCACTCTGTTTTCTCCTATACTGACAGATGTATTTGGAACTCTAAATCAAACACGGTTTGTGCTAGCTTCTTGAAACTTGACACACTAAAGCAGTTTCACGTTCTATCTGTATGTTCTGTTTCTTCTTGATGTAGCCCTAAGCAGTGACTGGGGAGAAATACTTTCATTGAAAGGGGTTGCCAAGCTTCCAGAAATTACG
This sequence comes from Spermophilus citellus, assembly GCF_964194105.1. Lineage (NCBI taxonomy): Eukaryota > Metazoa > Chordata > Mammalia > Rodentia > Sciuridae > Spermophilus > Spermophilus citellus. The sequence goes on from NC_138182.1 coordinate 100,588,820, forward strand.
AGTCTCCAGAAATCTCAGCAACTATGATTTCACCCAAACTGGATGATACTTTCAGGTAATAATCAGTACACTAAGCCCACTTGGTTCCCCAAATTTCGTTCTTCTATGTTGAAGCGTTCGTTTCCAGTAACAGTTTGAATTTTGGCGTTTCACTCTGTTTTCTCCTATATTGATACATGTATTTGGAACTCTAAACCAAACACGGTTTGTGCTAGCTTCTTGAAACTTGACACAGTAAAGCAGTTTCACGTTCTATCTCTATGTTCTGTTTCCTCTTGATGTAGCACTCAGCAGTGACTGAGGAGAAACACTTTCATTGAAAGGGGTTGCCAAGCTTCCCAAAATTGCGAGTCTCCAGAAATCTCAGCAACTATTTTTTAACCCAAACTGGATGATACTTTCAGGTAATGATCAGTACACTAAGCTCACTTGGTTCCCCAAATTTCGTTCTTTTATGTTGAAGCGTTCGCTTCCAGTAACTGTTTGAATTTTGGCGTTTCACTCTGTTTTCTCCTATACTGACAGATGTATTTGGAACTCTAAATCAAACACGGTTTGTGCTAGCTTCTTGAAACTTGACACAGTAAAGCAGTTTCACGTTCTATCTCTATGTTCTGTTTCCTCTGGATGTAGCCATAAGCAGTGACTGGGGAGAAATACTTTCATTGACAGGGTTTGCCAAGCTTCCAGAAATTACGAGTCTCCAGAAATCTCAGCAACTATGATTTCACCCAACCTGGATGATACTTTCAGGTAATGATCAGTACACTAAGCCCACTTGGTTCCCCAAATTTCGTTCTTCTATGTTGAAGCGTTCGTTTCCAGTAACAGTTTGAATTTTGGCGTTTCACTCTGTTTTCTCCTATATTGATAGATGTATTTGGAACTCTAAATCAAACACGGTTTGTGCTAGCTTCTTGAAACTTGACACAGTAAAGCAGTTTTACGTTCTATCTCTATTTTCTCTTTCCTCTTGATGTAGCACTCAGCAGTGACTGAGGAGAAACACTTTCATTGAAAGGGGTTGCCAAGCTCCCCAAAATTGCGAGTCTCCAGAAATCTCAGCAACTATTTTTTCACCCAAACTGGATGATACTTTCAGGTAATAATCAGTACACTAAGCTCACTTGGTTCCCCAAATTTCGTTCTTTTATGTTGAAGCGTTCGCTTCCAGTAACTGTTTGAATTTTGGCGTTTCACTCTGTTTTCTCCTATACTGACAGATGTATTTGGAACTCTAAATCAAACACGGTTTGTGCTAGCTTCTTGAAACTTGACACAGTAAAGCAGTTTCACGTTCTATCTCTATGTTCTGTTTCCTCTGGATGTAGCCCTAAGCAGTGACTGGGGAGAAATACTTTCATTGACAGGGGTTGCCAAGCTTCCAGAAATTACGAGTCTCCAGAAATCTCAGCAACTATGATTTCACCCAACCTGGATGATACTTTCAGGTAATGATCAGTACACTAAGCCCACTTGGTTCCCCAAATTTCGTTCTTCTATGTTGAAGCGTTCGTTTCCAGTAACAGTTTGAATTTTGGCGTTTCACTCTGTTTTCTCCTATACTGACAGATGTATTTGGAACTCTAAATCAAACACGGTTTGTGCTAGCTTCTTGAAACTTGACACAGTAAAGCAGTTTCACGTTCTATCTCTATGTTCTGTTTCCTCTGGATGTAGCCCTAAGCAGTGACTGGGAAGAAATACTTTCATTGACAGGGGTTGCCAAGCTTCCAGAAATTACGAGTCTCCAGAAATCTCAGCAACTATGATTTCACCCAACCTGGATGATACTTTCAGGTAATGATCAGTACACTAAGCCCACTTGGTTCCCCAAATTTCGTTCTTCTATGTTGAAGCGTTCGTTTCCAGTAAGAGTTTGAATTTTGGCGTTTCACTCTATTTTCTCCTATATTGATAGATGTATTTGGAACTCTAAATCAAACACGGTTTGTGCTACCTTCTTCAAACTTGACACAGTAAAGCAGTTTCAAGTTCTAAATCTATATTCTGTTTCCTCTTGATGTAGCACTCAGCAGTGACTGAGGAGAAACACTTTCATTGAAAGGGGTTGCCAAGCTTCCCAAAATTGCGAGTCTCCAGAAATCTCAGCAACTATTTTTTAACCCAAACTGGATGATACTTTCAGGTAATGATCAGTACACTAAGCTCACTTGGTTCCCCAAATTACGTTCTTTTATGTTGAAGCGTTCGCTTCCAGTAACTGTTTGAATTTTGGCGTTTCACTCTGTTTTGTCCTATATTGATAGATGTATTTGGAACTCTAAACCAAACACGGTTTGTGCTAGCTTCTTGAAACTTGACACAGTAAAGCAGTTTCACGTTCTAGCTCTATGTTCTGTTTCCTCTTGATGTAGCACTCAGCAGTGACTGAGGAGAAACACTTTCATTGAAAGGGGTTGCCAAGCTTCCCAAAATTGCGAGTCTCCAGAAATCTCAGCAACTATTTTTTAACCCAAACTGGATGATACTTTCAGGTAATGATCAGTACACTAAGCTCACATGGTTCCCCAAATTTCGTTCTTTTATGTTGAAGCGTTCGCTTCCAGTAACTGTTTGAATTTTGGCGTTTCACTCTGTTTTCTCCTATACTGACAGATGTATTTGGAACTCTAAATCAAACACGGTTTGTGCTAGCTTCTTGAAACTTGACACAGTAAAGCAGTTTCACGTTCTATCTCTATTTTCTCTTTCCTCTTGATGTAGCACTCAGCAGTGACTGAGGAGAAACACTTTCATTGAAAGGGGTTGCCAAGCTTCCCAAAATTGCGAGTCTCTAGAAATCTCAGCAACTATTTTTTCACCCAAAGTGGATGATACTTTCAGGTAATGATCAGTACACTAAGCTCACTTGGTTCCCCAAATTTCGTTCTTTTATGTTGAAGCGTTCGCTTCCAGTAACTGTTTGAATTTTGGCGTTTCACTCTTTTTTCTCCTATACTGACAGATGTATTTGGAACTCTAAATCAAACACGGTTTGTGCTAGCTTCTTGAAACTTGACACAGTAAAGCAGTTTCACGTTCTATCTCTATGTTTTGTTTCATCTTGATGTAGCACTCAGCAGTGACTGAGGAGAAACACTTTCATTGAAAGGGGTTGCCAAGCGTCCCAAAATTGCGAGTCTCTAGAAATCTCAGCAAACAGTTTTTCACCCAAAGTGGATGATACTTTCAGGTAATGATCAGTACACTAAGCTCACTTGGTTACCCAAATTTCGTTCTTCTATGTTGAAGCGATCATTTCCAGTAACAGTTTGAATTTTGGCGTTTTACTCTGTTTTCTCCTATACTGACAGATGTATTTGGAACTCTAAATCAAACACGGTTTGTGCTAGCTTCTTGAAGCTTGACACAGTAAAGCAGTTTCACGTTCTATCTCTATGTTCTGTTTCCTCTGGATGTAGCCCTAAGCAGTGACTGGGGAGAAATACGTTCATTGACAGGGGTTGCCAAGCTTCCAGAAATTACGAGTCTCTAGAAATCTCAGCAACTATGATTTCACCCAAACTGGATGATACTTTCAGGTAATAATAAGTACACTAAGCCCACTTGGTTCCCCAAATTTCGTTCTTCTATGTTGAAGTGTTCATTTCCAGTAACAGTTTGAATTTTGGCGTTTCACTCTGTTTTCTCCTATATTGATAGATGTATTTGGAACTCTAAATCAAACACGGTTTGTGCTACCTTCTTCAAACTTGACACAGTAAAGCAGTTTCAAGTTCTATCTATATGTTCTCTTTCCTCTTGATGTAGCACTCAGCAGTGACTGAGGAGAAACACTTTAATTGAAAGGGGTTGCCAAGCTTCCCAAAATTGCGAGTCTCCAGAAATCTCAGCAACTATGATTTCACCCAACCTGGATGATACTTTCAGGTAATGATCAGTACACTAAGCCCACTTGGTTCCCCAAATTTCGTTCTTCTATGTTGAAGCGTTCGTTTCCAGTAACAGTTTGAATTTTGGCGTTTCACTCTGTTTTCTCCTATACTGACAGATGTATTTGGAACTCTAAATCAAACACGGTTTGTGCTAGCTTCTTGAAACTTGACACAGTAAAGCAGTTTCACGTTCTATCTCTATGTTCTGTTTCCTCTGGATGTAGCCCTAAGCAGTGACTGGGAAGAAATACTTTCATTGACAGGGGTTGCCAAGCTTCCAGAAATTACGAGTCTCCAGAAATCTCAGCAACTATGATTTCACCCAACCTGGATGATACTTTCAGGTAATGATCAGTACACTAAGCCCACTTGGTTCCCCAAATTTCGTTCTTCTATGTTGAAGCGTTCGTTTCCAGTAAGAGTTTGAATTTTGGCGTTTCACTCTATTTTCTCCTATATTGATAGATGTATTTGGAACTCTAAATCAAACACGGTTTGTGCTACCTTCTTCAAACTTGACACAGTAAAGCAGTTTCAAGTTCTAAATCTATATTCTGTTTCCTCTTGATGTAGCACTCAGCAGTGACTGAGGAGAAACACTTTCATTGAAAGGGGTTGCCAAGCTTCCCAAAATTGCGAGTCTCCAGAAATCTCAGCAACTATTTTTTAACCCAAACTGGATGATACTTTCAGGTAATGATCAGTACACTAAGCTCACTTGGTTCCCCAAATTACGTTCTTTTATGTTGAAGCGTTCGCTTCCAGTAACTGTTTGAATTTTGGCGTTTCACTCTGTTTTGTCCTATATTGATAGATGTATTTGGAACTCTAAACCAAACACGGTTTGTGCTAGCTTCTTGAAACTTGACACAGTAAAGCAGTTTCACGTTCTAGCTCTATGTTCTGTTTCCTCTTGATGTAGCACTCAGCAGTGACTGAGGAGAAACACTTTCATTGAAAGGGGTTGCCAAGCTTCCCAAAATTGCGAGTCTCCAGAAATCTCAGCAACTATTTTTTAACCCAAACTGGATGATACTTTCAGGTAATGATCAGTACACTAAGCTCACATGGTTCCCCAAATTTCGTTCTTTTATGTTGAAGCGTTCGCTTCCAGTAACTGTTTGAATTTTGGCGTTTCACTCTGTTTTCTCCTATACTGACAGATGTATTTGGAACTCTAAATCAAACACGGTTTGTGCTAGCTTCTTGAAACTTGACACAGTAAAGCAGTTTCACGTTCTATCTCTATTTTCTCTTTCCTCTTGATGTAGCACTCAGCAGTGACTGAGGAGAAACACTTTCATTGAAAGGGGTTGCCAAGCTTCCAAAAATTGCGAGTCTCTAGAAATCTCAGCAACTATTTTTTCACCCAAAGTGGATGATACTTTCAGGTAATGATCAGTACACTAAGCTCACTTGGTTCCCCAAATTTCGTTTATTTATGTTGAAGCGTTCGCTTCCAGTAACTGTTTGAATTTTGGCGTTTCACTCTTTTTTCTCCTATACTGACAGATGTATTTGGAACTCTAAATCAAACACGGTTTGTGCTAGCTTCTTGAAACTTGACACAGTAAAGCAGTTTCACGTTCTATCTCTATGTTTTGTTTCATCTTGATGTAGCACTCAGCAGTGACTGAGGAGAAACACTTTCATTGAAAGGGGTTGCCAAGCGTCCCAAAATTGCGAGTCTCTAGAAATCTCAGCAAACAGTTTTTCACCCAAAGTGGATGATACTTTCAGGTAATGATCAGTACACTAAGCTCACTTGGTTACCCAAATTTCGTTCTTCTATGTTGAAGCGATCGTTTCCAGTAACAGTTTGAATTTTGGCGTTTTACTCTGTTTTCTCCTATACTGACAGATGTATTTGGAACTCTAAATCAAACACGGTTTGTGCTAGCTTCTTGAAGCTTGACACAGTAAAGCAGTTTCACGTTCTATCTCTATGTTCTGTTTCCTCTGGATGTAGCCCTAAGCAGTGACTGGGGAGAAATACTTTCATTGAAAGGGGTTGCCAAGCTTCCCAAAATTGCGAGTCTCCAGAAATCTCAGCAACTATGATTTCACCCAAACTGGATGATACTTTCAGGTAATAATCAGTACACTAAGCCCACTTGGTTCCCCAAATTTCGTTCTTCTATGTTGAAGTGTTCATTTCCAGTAACAGTTTGAATTTTGGCGTTTCACTCTGTTTTCTCCTATATTGATAGATGTATTTGGAACTCTAAATCAAACACGGTTTGTGCTACCTTCTTCAAACTTGACACAGTAAAGCAGTTTCAAGTTCTATCTATATGTTCTCTTTCCTCTTGATGTAGCACTCAGCAGTGACTGAGGAGAAACACTTTCATTGAAAGGGGTTGCCAAGCTTCCCAAAATTGCGAGTCTCCAGAAATCTCAGCAACTATTTTTTCACCCAAACTGGATGATACTTTCAGGTAATGATCAGTAGAGTAAGCTCACTTGGTTCCCCAAATTTCGTTCTTTTATGTTGAAGCGTTCGCTTCCAGTAACTGTTTGAATTTTGGCGTTTCACTCTGTTTTCTCCTATACTGACAGATGTATTTGGAACTCTAAATCAAACACGGTTTGTGCTAGCTTCTTGAAACTTGACACACTAAAGCAGTTTCACGTTCTATCTGTATGTTCTGTTTCTTCTTGATGTAGCCCTAAGCAGTGACTGGGGAGAAATACTTTCATTGAAAGGGGTTGCCAAGCTTCCAGAAATTACGAGTCTCCAGAAATCTCAGCAACTATGATTTCACCCAAACTGCAGGATACTTTCAGGTAATAATCAGTACACTAAGCCCACTTGGTTCCCCAAATTTCGTTCTTCTATGTTGAAGCGTTCGTTTCCAGTAACAGTTTGTATTTTGGCGTTTCACTCTGTTTTCTCCTATATTGATACATGTATTTGGAACTCTAAACCAAACACGGTTTGTGCTAGCTTCTTGAAACTTGACACAGTAAAGCAGTTTCACGTTCTATCTCTATGTTCTGTTTCCTCTTGATGTAGCACTCAGCAGTGACTGAGGAGAAACACTTTCATTGAAAGGGGTTGCCAAGCTTCCCAAAATTGCGAGTCTCCAGAAATCTCAGCAACTATTTTTTAACCCAAACTGGATGATACTTTCAGGTAATGATCAGTACACTAAGCTCACTTGGTTCCCCAAATTTCGTTCTTTTATGTTGAAGCGTTCGCTTCCAGTAACTGTTTGAATTTTGGCGTTTCACTCTGTTTTCTCCTATACTGACAGATGTATTTGGAACTCTAAATCAAACACGGTTTGTGCTAGCTTCTTGAAACTTGACACAGTAAAGCAGTTTCACGTTCTATCTCTATGTTCTGTTTCCTCTGGATGTAGCCCTAAGCAGTGACTGGGGAGAAATACTTTCATTGACAGGGGTTGCCAAGCTTCCAGAAATTACGAGTCTCCAGAAATCTCAGCAACTATGATTTCACCCAACCTGGATGATACTTTCAGGTAGTGATCAGTACACTAAGCCCACTTGGTTCCCCAAATTTCGTTCTTCTATGTTGAAGCGTTCGTTTCCAGTAACAGTTTGAATTTTGGCGTTTCACTCTGTTTTCTCCTATATTGATAGATGTATTTGGAACTCTAAACCAAACACGGTTTGTGCTAGCTTCTTGAAACTTGACACAGTAAAGCAGTTTCACGTTCTATCTATATGTTCTCTTTCCTCTTGATGTAGCACTCAGCAGTGACTGAGGAGAAACACTTTCATTGAAAGGGGTTGCCAAGCTTCCCAAAATTGCGAGTCTCCAGAAATCTCAGCAACTATTTTTTCACCCAAACTGGATGATACTTTCAGGTAATGATCAGTACAGTAAGCTCACTTGGTTCCCCAAATTTCGTTCTTTTATGTTGAAGCGTTCGCTTCCAGTAACTGTTTGAATTTTGGCGTTTCACTCTGTTTTCTCCTATACTGACAGATGTATTTGGAACTCTAAATCAAACACGGTTTGTGCTAGCTTCTTGAAACTTGACACACTAAAGCAGTTTCACGTTCTATCTGTATGTTCTGTTTCTTCTTGATGTAGCCCTAAGCAGTGACTGGGGAGAAATACTTTCATTGAAAGGGGTTGCCAAGCTTCCAGAAATTACGAGTCTCCAGAAATCTCAGCAACTATGATTTCACCCAAACTGGATGATACTTTCAGGTAATAATCAGTACACTAAGCCCACTTGGTTCCCCAAATTTCGTTCTTCTATGTTAAAGCGTTCGTTTCCAGTAACAGTTTGAATTTTGGCGTTTCACTCTGTTTTCTCCTATATTGATACATGTATTTGGAACTCTAAACCAAACACGGTTTGTGCTAGCTTCTTGAAACTTGACACAGTAAAGCAGTTTCACGTTCTATCTATATGTTCTCTTTCCTCTTGATGTAGCACTCAGCAGTGACTGAGGAGAAACACTTTCATTGAAAGGGGTTGCCAAGCTTCCCAAAATTGCGAGTCTCCAGAAATCTCAGCAACTATTTTTTCACCCAAACTGGATGATACTTTCAGGTAATGATCAGTACAGTAAGCTCACTTGGTTCCCCAAATTTCGTTCTTTTATGTTGAAGCGTTCGCTTCCAGTAACTGTTTGAATTTTGGCGTTTCACTCTGTTTTCTCCTATACTGACAGATGTATTTGGAACTCTAAATCAAACACGGTTTGTGCTAGCTTCTTGAAACTTGACACACTAAAGCAGTTTCACGTTCTATCTGTATGTTCTGTTTCTTCTTGATGTAGCCCTAAGCAGTGACTGGGGAGAAATACTTTCATTGAAAGGGGTTGCCAAGCTTCCAGAAATTACGAGTCTCCAGAAATCTCAGCAACTATGATTTCACCCAAACTGGATGATACTTTCAGGTAATAATCAGTACACTAAGCCCACTTGGTTCCCCAAATTTCGTTCTTCTATGTTAAAGCGTTCGTTTCCAGTAACAGTTTGAATTTTGGCGTTTCACTCTGTTTTCTCCTATATTGATACATGTATTTGGAACTCTAAACCAAACACGGTTTGTGCTAGCTTCTTGAAACTTGACACAGTAAAGCAGTTTCACGTTCTATCTCTATGTTCTGTTTCCTCTTGATGTAGCACTCAGCAGTGACTGAGGAGAAACACTTTCATTGAAAGGGGTTGCCAAGCTTCCCAAAATTGCGAGTCTCCAGAAATCTCAGCAACTATTTTTTAACCCAAACTGGATGATACTTTCAGGTAATGATCAGTACACTAAGCTCACTTGGTTCCCCAAATTTCGTTCTTTTATGTTGAAGCGTTCGCTTCCAGTAACTGTTTGAATTTTGGCGTTTCACTCTGTTTTCTCCTATACTGACAGATGTATTTGGAACTCTAAATCAAACACGGTTTGTGCTAGCTTCTTGAAACTTGACACAGTAAAGCAGTTTCACGTTCTATCTCTATGTTCTGTTTCCTCTGGATGTAGCCGTAAGCAGTGACTGGGGAGAAATACTTTCATTGACAGGGGTTGCCAAGCTTCCAGAAATTACGAGTCTCCAGAAATCTCAGCAACTATGATTTCACCCAACCTGGATGATACTTTCAGGTAATGATCAGTACACTAAGCCCACTTGGTTCCCCAAATTTCGTTCTTCTATGTTGAAGCGTTCGTTTCCAGTAACAGTTTGAATTTTGGCGTTTCACTCTGTTTTCTCCTATATTGATAGATGTATTTGGAACTCTAAATCAAACACGGTTTGTGCTAGCTTCTTGAAACTTGACACAGTAAAGCAGTTTTACGTTCTATCTCTATTTTGTCTTTCCTCTTGATGTAGCACTCAGCAGTGACTGAGGAGAAACACTTTCATTGAAAGGGGTTGCCAAGCTCCCCAAAATTGCGAGTCTCCAGAAATCTCAGCAACTATTTTTTCACCCAAACTGGATGATACTTTCAGGTAATAATCAGTACACTAAGCTCACTTGGTTCCCCAAATTTCGTTCTTTTATGTTGAAGCGTTCGCTTCCAGTAACTGTTTGAATTTTGGCGTTTCACTCTGTTTTCTCCTATACTGACAGATGTATTTGGAACTCTAAATCAAACACGGTTTGTGCTAGCTTCTTGAAACTTGACACAGTAAAGCAGTTTCACGTTCTATCTCTATGTTCTGTTTCCTCTGGATGTAGCCCTAAGCAGTGACTGGGGAGAAATACTTTCATTGACAGGGGTTGCCAAGCTTCCAGAAATTACGAGTCTCCAGAAATCTCAGCAACTATGATTTCACCCAACCTGGATGATACTTTCAGGTAATGATCAGTACACTAAGCCCACTTGGTTCCCCAAATTTCGTTCTTCTATGTTGAAGCGTTCGTTTCCAGTAACAGTTTGAATTTTGGCGTTTCACTCTGTTTTCTCCTATATTGATAGATGTATTTGGAACTCTAAACCAAACACGGTTTGTGCTAGCTTCTTGAAACTTGACACAGTAAAGCAGTTTCACGTTCTATCTCTATGTTCTGTTTCCTCTTCGATGTAGCACTCAGCAGTGACTGAGGAGAAACACTTTCATTGAAAGGGGTTGCCAAGCTTCCCAAAATTGCGAGTCTCCAGAAATCTCAGCAACTATTTTTTAACCCAAACTGGATGATACTTTCAGGTAATGATCAGTACACTAATCCCACTTGGTTCCCCAAATTTCGTTCTTCTATGTTAAAGCGTTCGTTTCCAGTAACTGTTTGAATTTTGGCGTTTCACTCTGTTTTCTCCTATACTGACAGATGTATTTGGAACTCTAAATCAAACACGGTTTGTGCTAGCTTCTTGAAACTTGACACAGTAAAGCAGTTTCACGTTCTATCTCTATGTTCTGTTTCCTCTGGATGTAGCCGTAAGCAGTGACTGGGGAGAAATACTTTCATTGACAGGGGTTGCCAAGCTTCCAGAAATTACGAGTCTCCAGAAATCTCAGCAACTATGATTTCACACAAACTGGATGATACTTTCAGGTAATGATCAGTACACTAAGCCCACTTGGTTCCCCAAATTTCGTTCTTCTATGTTGAAGTGTTCGTTTCCAGTAACAGTTTGAATTTTGGCGTTTCACTCTGTTTTCTCCTATATTGATAGATGTATTTGGAACTCTAAATCAAACACGGTTTGTGCTAGCTTCTTGAAACTTGACACAGTAAAGCAGTTTCACGTTCTATCTCTATTTTCTCTTTCCTCTTGATGTAGCACTCAGCAGTGACTGAGGAGAAACACTTTCATTGAAAGGGGTTGCCAAGCTCCCCAAAATTGCGAGTCTCCAGAAATCTCAGCAACAATTTTTTCACCCAAACTGGATGTTACTTTCAGGTAATAATCAGTACACTAAGCTCACTTGGTTCCCCAAATTTCGTTCTTTTATGTTGAAGCGTTCGCTTCCAGTAACTGTTTGAATTTTGGCGTTTCACTCTGTTTTCTCCTATATTGATAGATGTATTTGGAACTCTAAATCAAACACGGTTTGTGCTAGCTTCTTGAAACTTGACACAGTAAAGCAGTTTCACGTTCTATCTCTATGTTCTGTTTCCTCTGGATGTAGCCCTAAGCAGTGACTGGGGAGAAATACTTTCATTGACAGGGGTTGCCAAGCTTCCAGAAATTACGAGTCTCCAGAAATCTCAGCAACTATGATTTCACCCAACCTGGATGATACTTTCAGGTAATGATCAGTACACTAAGCCCACTTGGTTCGCCAAATTTCGTTCTTCTTGTTGAAGCGTTCGTTTCCAGTAACACTTTGAATTTTGGCGTTTCACTCTGTTTTCTCCTATATTGATAGATGTATTTGGAACTCTAAACCAAACACGGTTTGTGCTAGCTTCTTGAAACTTGACACAGTAAAGCAGTTTCACGTTCTATCTCTATGTTCTGTTTCCTCTTCGATGTAGCACTCAGCAGTGACTGAGGAGAAACACTTTCATTGAAAGGGGTTGCCAAGCTTCCCAAAATTGCGAGTCTCCAGAAATCTCAGCAACTATTTTTTAACCCAAACTGGATGATACTTTCAGGTAATGATCAGTACACTAAGCCCACTTGGTTCCCCAAATTTCGTTCTTCTATGTTGAAGCGTTCGTTTCCAGTAACAGTTTGAATTTTGGCGTTTCACTCTGTTTTCTCCTATATTGATAGATGTATTTGGAACTCTAAACCAAACACGGTTTGTGCTAGCTTCTTGAAACTTGACACAGTAAAGCAGTTTCACGTTCTAGCTCTATGTTCTGTTTCCTCTTGATGTAGCACTCAGCAGTGACTGAGGAGAAACACTTTCATTGAAAGGGGTTGCCAAGCTTCCGAAAATTGCGAGTCTCCAGAAATCTCAGCAACTATTTTTTAACCCAAACTGGATGATACTTTCAGGTAATGATAAGTACACTAAGCCCACTTGGTTCCCCAAATTTCGTTCTTCTATGTTAAAGCGTTCGTTTCCAGTAACAGTTTGAATTTTGGCGTTTCACTCTGTTTTCTCCTATATTGATACATGTATTTGGAACTCTAAACCAAACACGGTTTGTGCTAGCTTCTTGAAACTTGACACAGTAAAGCAGTTTCACGTTCTATCTCTATGTTCTGTTTCCTCTTGATGTAGCACTCAGCAGTGATGAGGAGAAACACTTTCATTGAAAGGGGTTGCCAAGCTTCCCAAAATTGCGAGTCTCCAGAAATCTCAGCAACTATTTTTTAACCCAAACTGGATGATACTTTCAGGTAATGATCAGTACACTAAGCTCACTTGGTTCCCCAAATTTCGTTCTTTTATGTTGAAGCGTTCGCTTCCAGTAACTGTTTGAATTTTGGCGTTTCACTCTGTTTTCTCCTATACTGACAGATGTATATGGAACTCTAAATCAAACACGGTTTGTGCTAGCTTCTTGATACTTGACACACTAAACAGTTTCACGTTCTATCGCTATGTTCTGTTTCCTCTGGATGTAGCCCTAAGCAGTGACTGGGGAGAAACACTTTCATTGAAAGGGGTTGCCAAGCTTCCAGAAATTACGAGTCTCCAGAAATCTCAGCAACTATGATTTCAACCAAACTGGATGATACTTTCAGGTAATGATCAGTACACTAAGCCCACTTGGTTCCCCAAATTTCGTTCTTCTATGTTGAAGCGTTCGTTTCCAGTAACAGTTTGAATTTTGGCGTTTCACTCTGTTTTCTCCTATATTGATAGATGTATTTGGAACTCTAAATCAAACACGGTTTGTGCTAGCTTCTTGAAACTTGACACAGTAAAGCAGTTTTACGTTCTATCTCTATTTTCTCTTTCCTCTTGATGTAGCACTCAGCAGTGACTGAGGAGAAACACTTTCATTGTAAGGGGTTGCCAAGCTCCCCAAAATTGCGAGTCTCCAGAAATCTCAGCAACTATTTTTTCACCCAAACTGGATGATACTTTCAGGTAATGATCAGTACACTAAGATCACTTGGTTCCCCAAATTTCGTTCTTTTATGTTGAAGCGTTCGCTTCCAGTAACTGTTTGAATTTTGGCGTTTCACTCTGTTTTCTCCTATACTGACAGATGTATTTGGAACTCTAAATCAAACACGGTTTGTGCTAGCTTCTTGAAACTTGACACAGTAAAGCAGTTTCACGTTCTATCTCTATGTTCTGTTTCCTCTGGATGTAGCCCTAAGCAGTGACTGGGGAGAAATACTTTCATTGACAGGGGTTGCCAAGCTTCCAGAAATTACGAGTCTCCAGAAATCTCAGCAACTATGATTTCACCCAACCTGGATGATACTTTCAGGTAATGATCAGTACACTAAGCCCACTTGGTTCCCCAAATTTCGTTCTTCTTGTTGAAGCGTTCGTTTCCAGTAACACTTTGAATTTTGGCGTTTCACTCTGTTTTCTCCTATATTGATAGATGTATTTGGAACTCTAAACCAAACACGGTTTGTGCTAGCTTCTTGAAACTTGACACAGTAAAGCAGTTTCACGTTCTATCTCTATGTTCTGTTTCCTCTTCGATGTAGCACTCAGCAGTGACTGAGGAGAAACACTTTCATTGAAAGGGGTTGCCAAGCTTCCCAAAATTGCGAGTCTCCAGAAATCTCAGCAACTATTTTTTAACCCGAACTGGATGATACTTTCAGGTAATGATCAGTACACTAAGCCCACTTGGTTCCCCAAATTTCGTTCTTCTATGTTGAAGCGTTCGTTTCCAGTAACAGTTTGAATTTTGGCGTTTCACTCTGTTTTCTCCTATATTGATAGATGTATTTGGAACTCTAAACCAAACACGGTTTGTGCTAGCTTCTTGAAACTTGACACAGTAAAGCAGTTTCACGTTCTATCTCTATGTTCTGTTTCCTCTTGATGTAGCACTCAGCAGTGACTGAGGAGAAACACTTTCATTGAAAGGGGTTGCCAAGCTTCCGAAAATTGCGAGTCTCCAGAAATCTCAGCAACTATTTTTTAACCCAAACTGGATGATACTTTCAGGTAATGATAAGTACACTAAGCCCACTTGGTTCCCCAAATTTCGTTCTTCTATGTTAAAGCGTTCGTTTCCAGTAATAGTTTGAATTTTGGCGTTTCACTCTGTTTTCTCCTATATTGATACATGTATTTGGAACTCTAAACCAAACACGGTTTGTGCTAGCTTCTTGAAACTTGACACAGTAAAGCAGTTTCACGTTCTATCTCTATGTTCTGTTTCCTCTTGATGTAGCACTCAGCAGTGATGAGGAGAAACACTTTCATTGAAAGGGGTTGCCAAGCTTCCCAAAATTGCGAGTCTCCAGAAATCTCAGCAACTATTTTTTAACCCAAACTGGATGATACTTTCAGGTAATGATCAGTACACTAAGCTCACTTGGTTCCCCAAATTTCGTTCTTTTATGTTGAAGCGTTCGCTTCCAGTAACTGTTTGAATTTTGGCGTTTCACTCTGTTTTCTCCTATACTGACAGATGTATTTGGAACTCTAAATCAAACACGGTTTGTGCTAGCTTCTTGAAACTTGACACACTAAAGCAGTTTCACGTTCTATCTCTATGTTCTGTTTCCTCTGGATGTAGCCCTAAGCAGTGACTGGGGAGAAACACTTTCATTGAAAGGGGTTGCCAAGCTTCCAGAAATTACGAGTCTCCAGAAATCTCAGCAACTATGATTTCAACCAAACTGGATGATACTTTCAGGTAATGATCAGTACACTAAGCCCACTTGGTTCCCCAAATTTCGTTCTTCTATGTTGAAGCGTTCGTTTCCAGTAACAGTTTGAATTTTGGCGTTTCACTCTGTTTTCTCCTATATTGATAGATGTATTTGGAACTCTAAATCAAACACGGTTTGTGCTAGCTTCTTGAAACTTGACACAGTAAAGCAGTTTTACGTTCTATCTCTATTTTCTCTTTCCTCTTGATGTAGCACTCAGCAGTGACTGAGGAGAAACACTTTCATTGAAAGGGGTTGCCAAGCTCCCCAAAATTGCGAGTCTCCAGAAATCTCAGCAACTATTTTTTCACCCAAACTGAATGATACTTTCAGGTAATGATCAGTACACTAAGATCACTTGGTTCCCCAAATTTCGTTCTTTTATGTTGAAGCGTTCGCTTCCAGTAACTGTTTGAATTTTGGCGTTTCACTCTGTTTTCTCCTATACTGACAGATGTATTTGGAACTCTAAATCAAACACGGTTTGTGCTAGCTTCTTGAAACTTGACACAGTAAAGCAGTTTCACGTTCTATCTCTATGTTCTGTTTCCTCTTGATGTAGCACTCAGCAGTGACTGAGGAGAAACACTTTCATTGAAAGGGGTTGCCAAGCTTCCCAAAATTGCGAGTCTCCAGAAATCTCAGCAACTATTTTTTCACCCAAACTGGATGATACTTTCAGGTAATGATCAGTACACTAAGCTCACTTGGTTCCCCAAATTTCATTCTTTTATGTTGAAGCGTTCGCTTCCAGTAACTGTTTGAATTTTGGCGTTTCACTCTGTTTTCTCCTATATTGATAGATGTATTTGGAACTCTAAATCAAACACGGTTTGTGCTAGCTTCTTGAAACTTGACACAGTAAAGCAGTATCACGTTCTATCTCTATGTTCTGTTTCCTCTGGATGTAGCCCTAAGCAGTGACTGGGGAGAAACACTTTCATTGAAAGGGGTTGCCAAGCTTCCAGAAATTACGAGTCTCCAGAAATCTCAGCAACTATGATTTCACCCAACCTGGATGATACTTTCAGGTAATGATCAGTACACTAAGCCCACTTGGTTCCCCAAATTTCGTTCTTCTATGTTGAAGCGTTCGTTTCCAGTAACAGTTTGAATTTTGGCGTTTCACTCTGTTTTCTCCTATATTGATACATGTATTTGGAACTCTAAATCAAACACGGTTTGTGCTACCTTCTTCAAACTTGACACAGTAAAGCAGTTTCAAGTTCTAGCTCTATGTTCTGTTTCCTCTTGATGTAGCACTCAGCAGTGACTGAGGAGAAACACTTTCATTGAAAGGGGTTGCCAAGCTTCCCAAAATTGCGAGTCTCCAGAAATCTCAGCAACTATTTTTTAACCCAAACTGGATGATACTTTCAGGTAATGATCAGTACACTAAGCTCACTTGGTTCCCCAAATTTCGTTCTTTTATGTTGAAGCGTTCGCTTCCAGTAACTGTTTGAATTTTGGCGTTTCACTCAGTTTTCTCCTATATTGATAGATGTATTTGGAACTCTAAACCAAACACGGTATGTGCTAGCTTCTTGAAACTTTAAACAGTAAAGCAGTTTCACGTTCTAGCTCTATGTTTTCTTTCCTCTTGATGTAGCACTCAGCAGTGACTGAGGAGAAACACTTTCATTGAAAGTGGTTGCCAAGCTTCCCTAAATTGCGAGTCTCTAGAAATCTCAGCAAACATTTTTGTACCCAACGTGGATGATACTTTCAGGTAATGATCAGTACACTAAGCTCACTTCGTTCCCCAAATTTCGTTCTTCTATGTTGAAGCGTTCGTTTCCAGTAACAGTTTGAATTTTGGCGTTTCACTCTGTTTTCTCCTATATTGATAGATGTATTTGGAACTCTAAATCAAACACGGTTTGTGCTAGCTTCTTGAAACTTGACACAGTAAAGCAGTTTCAAGTTCTCTCTCTATGTTCTGTTTTCTCTTGATGTAGCCCTAAGCAGTGACTGGGGAGAAACACGTTCATTGAAAGGGGTTGCCAAGCTTCCCAAAATTGCGAGTCTCCAGAAATCTCAGCAACTATTTTTTCACCCAAACTGGATGATACTTTCAGGTAATGATCAGTACACTGAGCCCACTTGGATCCCCAAATTTCGTTCTTCTATGTTGAAGCGTTCGTTTCCAGTAACAGTTTGAATTTTGGCCTTTCACTCTGTTTTCTCCTATATTGATAGATGTATTTGGAACTCTAAACCACACCCGGTTTGTGCTAGCTTCTTGAAACTTGACACAGTAAAGCAGTTTCACGTTCTATCTCTATTTTCTGTTTCCCCTTGATGTAGCACACAGCAGTGACTGAGGAGAAACACTTTCATTGAAAGGGGTTGCCAAGCTTCCAAAAATTACGATTCCCCAGAAATCTCAGCAACTATTTTTTCACCCAAACTGGATGATACTTTCAGGTAATGATGAGTACACTAAGCCCACTGGGTTCCCCAAATTTCGTTCTTCTATGTTGAAGCGTTCGTTTCCAGTAACAATTTGAATTTTGGCGTTTCGCTCTGTTTTCTCCTATATTGATAGATGTATTTGCAACTCTAAACCAAACACGGTTTGTGCTAGCTTCTTGAAACTTGACACAATAAAGCAGTTTCAAGTTCTATCTCTATGTTCTGTTTCCTCTTGATGTAGCCCTAAGCAGTGACTGGGGAGAAACACTTACATTGAAAGGGGTTGCCAAGCTTCCAGAAATTACGAGTCTCCAGAAATCTCAGCAACTATGATTTCACCCAAACTGGATGATACTTTCAGGTAATGATCAGTACACTAAGTCCACTTGGTTCCCCAAATTTCGTTCTTCTATGTTGAAGCGTTCGTTTCCAGTAACAGTTTGAATTTTGGCGTTTCACTCTGTTTTCTCCTATATTGATAGACGTATTTGGAACTCTAAATCAAACACGGTTTGTGCTACCTTCTTCAAACTTGACACAGTAAAGCAGTTTCAAGTTCTAGCTCTATGTTCTGTTTCCTCTTGATGTAGCACTCAGCAGTGACTGAGGAGAAACACTTTCATTGAAAGGGGTTGCCAAGCTTCCCAAAATTGCGAGTCTCCAGAAATCTCAGCAACTATTTTTTAACCCAAACTGGATGATACTTTCAGGTAATGATCAGTACACTAAGCTCACTTGGTTCCCCAAATTTCGTTCTTTTATGTTGAAGCGTTCGCTTCCAGTAACTGTTTGAATTTTGGCGTTTCACTCTGTTTTCTCCTATACTGACAGATGTATTTGGAACTCTGAATCAAACACGGTTTGTGCTAGCTTCTTGAAACTTGACACAGTAAAGCAGTTTCACGTTCTATCTCTATGTTCTGTTTCCTCTGGATGTAGCCCTAAGCAGTGACTGGGGAGAAACACTTTCATTGAAAGGGGTTGCCAAGCTTCCAGAAATTACGAGTCTCCAGAAATCTCAGCAAATATGATTTCACCCAACCTGGATGATACTTTCAGGTAATGATCAGTACACTAAGCCCACTTGGTTCCCCAAATTTCGTTCTTCTATGTTGAAGCGTTCGTTTCCAGTAGCAGTTTGAATTTTGGCGTTTCACTCTGTTTTCTCCTATATTGATAGATGTATTTGGAACTCTAAATCAAACACGGTTTGTGCTAGCTTCTTGAAACTTGACACAGTAAAGCAGTTTTACGTTCTATCTCTATTTTCTCTTTCCTCTTGATGTAGCACTCAGCAGTGACTGAGGAGAAACACTTTCATTGAAAGGGGTTGCCAAGCTCCCCAAAATTGCGAGTCTCCAGAAATCTCAGCAACTATTTTTTCACCCAAACTGGATGTTACTTTCAGGTAATAATCAGTACACTAAGCTCACTTGGTTCCCCAAATTTCGTTCTTTTATGTTGAAGCGTTCGCTTCCAGTAACTGTTTGAATTTTGGCGTTTCACTCTGTTTTCTCCTATACTGACAGATGTATTTGGAACTCTAAATCAAACACGGTTTGTGCTAGCTTCTTGAAACTTGACACAGTAAAGCAGTTTCACGTTCTATCTCTATGTTCTGTTTCCTCTGGATGTAGCCCTAAGCAGTGACTGGGGAGAAATACTTTCATTGACAGGGGTTGCCAAGCTTCCAGAAATTACGAGTCTCCAGAAATCTCAGCAACTATGATTTCACCCAACCTGGATGATACTTTCAGGTAATGATCAGTACATTAAGCCCACTTGGTTCCCCAAATTTCGTTCTTCTATGTTGAAGTGTTCGTTTCCAGTAAGAGTTTGAATTTTGGCGTTTCACTCTATTTTCTCCTATATTGATAGATGTATTTGGAACTCTAAATCAAACACGGTTTGTGCTACCTTCTTCAAACTTGACACAGTAAAGCAGTTTCAAGTTCTAGCTCTATATTCTGTTTCCTCTTGATGTAGCACTCAGCAGTGACTGAGGAGAAACACTTTCATTGAAAGGGGTTGCCAAGCTTCCCAAAATTGCGAGTCTCCAGAAATCTCAGCAACTATTTTTTAACCCAAACTGGATGATACTTTCAGGTAATGATCAGTACACTAAGCTCACTTGGTTCCCCAAATTACGTTCTTTTATGTTGAAGCGTTCGCTTCCAGTAACTGTTTGAATTTTGGCGTTTCACTCTGTTTTCTCCTATATTGATAGATGTATTTGGAACTCTAAACCAAACACGGTTTGTGCTAGCTTCTTGAAACTTGACACAGTAAAGCAGTTTCACGTTCTAGCTCTATGTTCTGTTTCCTCTTGATGTAGCACTCAGCAGTGACTGAGGAGAAACACTTTCATTGAAAGGGGTTGCCAAGCTTCCCAAAATTGCGAGTCTCCAGAAATCTCAGCAACTATTTTTTAACCCAAACTGGATGATACTTTCAGGTAATGATCAGTACACTAAGCTCACTTGGTTCCCCAAATTTCGTTCTTTTATGTTGAAGCGTTCGCTTCCAGTAACTGTTTGAATTTTGGCGTTTCACTCAGTTTTCTCCTATATTGATAGATGTATTTGGAACTCTAAACCAAACACGGTTTGTGCTAGCTTCTTGAAACTTGAAACAGTAAAGCAGTTTCACGTTCTAGCTCTATGTTTTCTTTCCTCTTGATGTAGCACTCAGCAGTGACTGAGGAGAAACACTTTCATTGAAAGGGGTTGCCAAGCTTCCCAAAATTGCGAGTCTCTAGAAATCTCAGCAAACATTTTTGTATCCAACGTGGATGATACTTTAAGGTAATGATCAGTACACTAAGCTCACTTCGTTCCCCAAATTTCGTTCTTCTGTGTTGAAGCGTTCGTTTCCAGTAACAGTTTGAATTTTGGCGTTTCACTCTGTTTTCTCCTATATTGATAGATGTATTTGGAACTCTAAATCAAACACGGTTTGTGCTAGCTTCTTGAAACTTGACACAGTAAAGCAGTTTCAAGTTCTATCTCTATGTTCTGTTTTCTCTTGATGTAGCCCTAAGCAGTGACTGGGGAGAAACACTTTCATTGAAAGGGGTTGCCAAGCTTCCCAAAATTGCGAGTCTCCAGAAATCTCAGCAACTATTTTTTCACCCAAACTGGATGATACTTTCAGGTAATGATCAGTACACTGAGCCCACTTGGATCCCCAAATTTCGTTCTTCTATTTTGAAGCGTTCGTTTCCAGTAACAGTTTGAATTTTGGCCTTTCACTCTGTTTTCTCCTATATTGATAGATGTATTTGGAACTCTAAACCACACCCGGTTTGTGCTAGCTTCTTGAAACTTGACACAGTAAAGCAGTTTCACGTTCTATCTCTATGTTCTGTTTCCTCTTGATGTAGCACACAGCAGTGACTGAGGAGAAACACTTTCATTGAAAGGGGTTGCCAAGCTTCCAAAAATTACGATTCCCCAGAAATCTCAGCAACTATTTTTTCACCCAAACTGGATGATACTTTCAGGTAATGATGAGTACACTAAGCCCACTGGGTTCCCCAAATTTCGTTCTTCTATGTTGAAGCGTTCGTTTCCAGTAACAGTTTGAATTTTGGCGTTTCACTCTGTTTTCTCCTATATTGATAGATGTATTTGCAACTCTAAACCAAACACGGTTTGTGCTAGCTTCTTGAAACTTGACACAATAAAGCAGTTTCAAGTTCTATCTCTATGTTCTGTTTCCTCTTGATGTAGCCCTAAGCAGTGACTGGGGAGAAACACTTACATTGAAAGGGGTTGCCAAGCTTCCAGAAATTACGAGTCTCCAGAAATCTCAGCAACTATGATTTCACCCAAACTGGATGATACTTTCAGGTAATGATCAGTACACTAAGCCCACTTGGTTCCCCAAATTTCATTCTTCTATGTTGAAGCGTTCGTTTCCAGTAACAGTTTGAATTTTGGCATTTCACTCTGTTTTCTCCTACATTGATAGATGTATTTGGAACTCTAAATCAAACACGGTTTGTGCTACCTTCTTCAAACTTGACACAGTAAAGCAGTTTCAAGTTCTAGCTCTATGTTCTGTTTCCTCTTGATGTAGCACTCAGCAGTGACTGAGGAGAAACACTTTCATTGAAAGGGGTTGCCAAGCTTCCCAAAATTGCGAGTCTCCAGAAATCTCAGCAACTATTTTTTAACCCAAACTGGATGATACTTTCAGGTAATGATCAGTACACTAAGCTCACTTGGTTCCCCAAATTTCGTTCTTTTATGTTGAAGCGTTCGCTTCCAGTAACTGTTTGAATTTTGGCGTTTCACTCTGTTTTCTCCTATACTGACAGATGTATTTTGAACTCTAAATCAAACACGGTTTGTGCTAGCTTCTTGAAACTTGACACAGTAAAGCAGTATCACGTTCTATCTCTATGTTCTGTTTCCTCTGGATGTAGCCCTAAGCAGTGACTGGGGAGAAACACTTTCATTGAAAGGGGTTGCCAAGCTTCCAGAAATTACGAGTCTCCAGAAATCTCAGCAACTATGATTTCACCCAACCTGGATGATACTTTCAGGTAATGATCAGTACACTAAGCCCACTTGTTTCCCCAAATTTCGTTCTTCTATGTTGAAGCGTTCGTTTCCAGTAACAGTTTGAATTTTGGCGTTTCACTCTGTTTTCTCCTATATTGATAGACGTATTTGGAACTCTAAATCAAACACGGTTTGTGCTACCTTCTTCAAACTTGACACAGTAAAGCAGTTTCAAGTTCTAGCTCTATGTTATGTTTCCTCTTGATGTAGCACTCAGCAGTGACTGAGGAGAAACACTTTCATTGAAAGGGGTTGCCAAGCTTCCAAAAATTGCGAGTCTCCAGAAATCTCAGCAACTATTTTCTAACCCAAACTGGATGATACTTTCAGGTAATGATCAGTACACTAAGCTCACTTGGTTCCCCAAATTTCGTTCTTTTATGTTGAAGCGTTCGCTTCCAGTAACTGTTTGAATTTTGGCGTTTCACTCTGTTTTCTCCTATACTGACAGATGTATTTGGAACTCTAAATCAAACACGGTTTGTGCTAGCTTCTTGAAACTTGACACAGTAAAGCAGTATCACGTTCTATCTCTATGTTCTGTTTCCTCTGGATGTAGCCCTAAGCAGTGACTGGGGAGAAACACTTTCATTGAAAGGGGTTGCCAAGCTTCCAGAAATTACGAGTCTCCAGAAATCTCAGCAACTATGATTTCACCCAACCTGGATGATACTTTCAGGTAATGATCAGTACACTAAGCCCACTTGTTTCCCCTAATTTCGTTCTTCTATGTTGAAGCGTTCGTTTCCAGTAACAGTTTGAATTTTGGCGTTTCGCTCTGTTTTCTCCTATATTGATAGATGTATTTGGAACTCTAAACCAAACACGGTTTGTGCTAGCTTCTTGAAACTTGACACAGTACAGCAGTTTTACGTTCTATCTCTATGTTCTGTTTCCTCTTGATGTAGCACTCAGCAGTGACTGAGGAGAAACACTTTCATTGAAAGGGGTTGCCAAGCTTCCCAAAATTGCGAGTCTCCAGAAATCTCAGCAACTATTTTTTCACCCAAACTGGATGATACTTTCAGGTAATGATCAGTACACTAAGCTCACTTGGTTCCCCAAATTTCGTTCTTTTATGTTGAAGCGTTCGCTTCCAGTAACTGTTTGAATTTTGGCGTTTCACTCTGTTTTCTCCTATACTGACAGATGTATTTGGAACTCTAAATCAAACACGGTTTGTGCTAGCTTCTTGAAACTTGACACAGTAAAGCAGTTTCACGTTCTATCTCTATGTTCTATTTCCTCTGGATGTAGCCCTAAGCAGTGACTGGGGAAAAATACTTTCATTGACAGGGGTTGCCAAGCTTCCAGAAATTACGAGTCTCCAGAAATCTCAGCAACTATGATTTCACCCAAACTGGATGATACTTTCAGGTAACGATCAGTACACTAAGCTCACTTGGTTCCCCAAATTTCGTTCTTTTATGTTGAAGCGTTCGCTTCCAGTAACTGTTTGAATTTTGGCGTTTCACTCTGTTTTCTCCTATACTGACAGATGTATTTGGAACTCTAAATCAAACACGGTTTGTGCTAGCTTCTTGAAACTTGACACAGTAAAGCAGTTTCACGTTCTATCTCTATGTTTTGTTTCCTCTTGATGTAGCACTCAGCAGTGACTGAGGAGAAACACTTTCATTGAAAGGGGTTGCCTAGCTTCCCAAAATTGCGAGTCTCTAGAAATCTCAGCAAACAGTTTTTCACCCAAAGTGGATGATACTTTCAGGTAATGATCAGTACAATAAGCTCACTTGGTTACCCAAATTTCGTTCTTCTATGTTGAAGCGTTCGTTTCCAGTAACTGTTTGAATTTTGGCGTTTTACTCTGTTTTCTCCTATATTGATAGATGTATTTGGAACTCTAAATCAAACACGGTTTGTGCTAGCTTCTTGAAACTTGACAAAATAAAGCAGTTTCAAGTTCTATCTCTATGTTCTGTCTCCTCTTGATGTAGCCCTAAGCAGTGACTGGGGAGAAACACTTTCATTGAAAGGGGTTGCCAAGCTTCCAAAAATTACGAGTCTCCAGAAATCTCAGCAACTATTTTTTCACCCAAACTGGATGATACTTTCAGGTAATGATCAGTACACTAAGCTCACTTGGTTCCCCAAATTTCGTTCTTTTATGTTGAAGCGTTCGCTTCCAGTAACTGTTTGAATTTTGGCGTTTCACTCTGTTTTCTCCTATACTGACAGATGTATTTGGAACTCTAAATCAAACACGGTTTGTGCTAGCTTCTTGAAACTTGACACAGTAAAGCAGTTTCACGTTCTATCTCTATATTCTGTTTCCTCTTGCTGTAGCCCTAAGCAGTGACTGAGGAGAAACACTTTCATTGAAAGGGGTTGCCAAGCTTAACAAAACTGCGAGTCTCCAGAAATCTCAGCAACTATTTTTTCACCCAAACTGGATGATACTTTCAGGTAATGATCAGTACACTAAGCCCACTTGGTTCCCCAAATTTCGTTCTTCTATGTTGAAGCGTTCGTTTCCAGTAACAGTTTGAATTTTGGCGTTTCACTCTGTTTTCTCCTATATTGATAGATGTATTTGGAACTCTAAACCAAACAGGGTTTTTGCTAGCTTCTTGAAACTTGAAACAGTAAAGCAGTTTCACGTTCTATCTCTATGTTTTCTTTCCTCTTGATGTAGCACTCAGCAGTGACTGAGGAGAAACACTTTCATTGAAAGGGGTTGCCAAGCTTCCCAAAATTGCGAGTCTCTAGAAATCTCAGCAAACATTTTTGTACCCAACGTGGATGATACTTTCAGGTAATGATCAGTACACTAAGCTCACTTCGTTCCCCAAATTTCGTTCTTCTATGTTGAAGCGTTCGTTTCCAGTAACAGTTTGAATTTTGGCGTTTCACTCTGTTTTCTCCTATATTGATAGATGTATTTGGAACTCTAAATCAAACACGGTTTGTGCTAGCTTCTTGAAACTTGACACAGTAAAGCAGTTTCAAGTTCTATCTCTATGTTCTGTTTTCTCTTGATGTAGCCCTAAGCAGTGACTGGGGAGAAACACTTTCATTGAAAGGGGTTGCCAAGCTTCCCAAAATTGCGAGTCTCCAGAAATCTCAGCAACTATTTTTTCACCCAAACTGGATGATACTTTCAGGTAATGATCAGTACACTGAGCCCACTTGGATCCCCAAATTTCGTTCTTCTATGTTGAAGCGTTCGTTTCCAGTAACAGTTTGAATTTTGGCCTTTCACTCTGTTTTCTCCTATATTGATAGACGTATTTGGAACTCTAAATCAAACACGGTTTGTGCTACCTTCTTCAAACTTGACACAGTAAAGCAGTTTCAAGTTCTAGCTCTATGTTCTGTTTCCTCTTGATGTAGCACTCAGCAGTGACTGAGGAGAAACACTTTCATTGAAAGGGGTTGCCAAGCTTCCCAAAATTGCGAGTCTCCAGAAATCTCAGCAACTATTTTTTAACCCAAACTGGATGATACTTTCAGGTAATGATCAGTACACTAAGCTCACTTGGTTCCCCAAATTTCGTTCTTTTATGTTGAAGCGTTCGCTTCCAGTAACTGTTTGAATTTTGGCGTTTCACTCTGTTTTCTCCTATACTGACAGATGTATTTGGAACTCTAAATCAAACACGGTTTGTGCTAGCTTCTTGAAACTTGACACAGTAAAGCAGTTTCACGTTCTATCTCTATGTTCTATTTCCTCTGGATGTAGCCCTAAGCAGTGACTGGGGAAAAATACTTTCATTGACAGGGGTTGCCAAGCTTCCAGAAATTACGAGTCTCCAGAAATCTCAGCAACTATGATTTCACCCAAACTGGATGATACTTTCAGGTAACGATCAGTACACTAAGCTCACTTGGTTCCCCAAATTTCGTTCTTTTATGTTGAAGCGTTCGCTTCCAGTAACTGTTTGAATTTTGGCGTTTCACTCTGTTTTCTCCTATACTGACAGATGTATTTGGAACTCTAAATCAAACACGGTTTGTGCTAGCTTCTTGAAACTTGACACAGTAAAGCAGTTTCACGTTCTATCTCTATGTTTTGTTTCCTCTTGATGTAGCACTCAGCAGTGACTGAGGAGAAACACTTTCATTGAAAGGGGTTGCCTAGCTTTCCAAAATTGCGAGTCTCTAGAAATCTCAGCAAACAGTTTTTCACCCAAAGTGGATGATACTTTCAGGTAATGATCAGTACAATAAGCTCACTTGGTTACCCAAATTTCGTTCTTCTATGTTGAAGCGTTCGTTTCCAGTAACTGTTTGAATTTTGGCGTTTTACTCTGTTTTCTCCTATATTGATAGATGTATTTGGAACTCTAAATCAAACACGGTTTGTGCTAGCTTCTTGAAACTTGACAAAATAAAGCAGTTTCAAGTTCTATCTCTATGTTCTGTCTCCTCTTGATGTAGCCCTAAGCAGTGACTGGGGAGAAACACTTTCATTGAAAGGGGTTGCCAAGCTTCCAAAAATTACGAGTCTCCAGAAATCTCAGCAACTATTTTTTCACCCAAACTGGATGATACTTTCAGGTAATGATCAGTACACTAAGCTCACTTGGTTCCCCAAATTTCGTTCTTTTATGTTGAAGCGTTCGCTTCCAGTAACTGTTTGAATTTTGGCGTTTCACTCTGTTTTCTCCTATACTGACAGATGTATTTGGAACTCTAAATCAAACACGGTTTGTGCTAGCTTCTTGAAACTTGACACAGTAAAGCAGTTTCACGTTCTATCTCTATATTCTGTTTCCTCTTGCTGTAGCCCTAAGCAGTGACTGAGGAGAAACACTTTCATTGAAAGGGGTTGCCAAGCTTAACAAAACTGCGAGTCTCCAGAAATCTCAGCAACTATTTTTTCACCCAAACTGGATGATACTTTCAGGTAATGATCAGTACACTAAGCCCACTTGGTTCCCCAAATTTCGTTCTTCTATGTTGAAGCGTTCGTTTCCAGTAACAGTTTGAATTTTGGCGTTTCACTCTGTTTTCTCCTATATTGATAGATGTATTTGGAACTCTAAACCAAACAGGGTTTTTGCTAGCTTCTTGAAACTTGAAACAGTAAAGCAGTTTCACGTTCTATCTCTATGTTTTCTTTCCTCTTGATGTAGCACTCAGCAGTGACTGAGGAGAAACACTTTCATTGAAAGGGGTTGCCAAGCTTCCCAAAATTGCGAGTCTCTAGAAATCTCAGCAAACATTTTTGTACCCAACGTGGATGATACTTTCAGGTAATGATCAGTACACTAAGCTCACTTCGTTCCCCAAATTTCGTTCTTCTATGTTGAAGCGTTCGTTTCCAGTAACAGTTTGAATTTTGGCGTTTCACTCTGTTTTCTCCTATATTGATAGATGTATTTGGAACTCTAAATCAAACACGGTTTGTGCTAGCTTCTTGAAACTTGACACAGTAAAGCAGTTTCAAGTTCTATCTCTATGTTCTGTTTTCTCTTGATGTAGCCCTAAGCAGTGACTGGGGAGAAACACTTTCATTGAAAGGGGTTGCCAAGCTTCCCAAAATTGCGAGTCTCCAGAAATCTCAGCAACTATTTTTTCACCCAAACTGGATGATACTTTCAGGTAATGATCAGTACACTGAGCCCACTTGGATCCCCAAATTTCGTTCTTCTATGTTGAAGCGTTCGTTTCCAGTAACAGTTTGAATTTTGGCCTTTCACTCTGTTTTCTCCTATATTGATAGATGTATTTGGAACTCTAAACCACACCCGGTTTGTGCTAGGTTCTTGAAACTTGACACAGTAAAGCAGTTTCACGTTCTATCTTTATGTTCTGTTTCCTCTTGATGTAGCACACAGCAGTGACTGAGGAGAAACACTTTCATTGAAAGGGGTTGCCAAGCTTACAAAAATTACGATTCCCCAGAAATCTCAGCAACTATTTTTTCACCCAAACTGGATGATACTTTCAGGTAATGATGAGTACACTAAGCCCACTGGGTTCCCCAAATTTCGTTCTTCTATGTTGAAGCGTTCGTTTCCAGTAACAGTTTGAATTTTGGCGTTTCGCTCTGTTTTCTCCTATATTGATAGATGTATTTGCAACTCTAAACCAAACACGGTTTGTGCTAGCTTCTTGAAACTTGACACAATAAAGCAGTTTCAAGTTCTATCTCTATGTTCTGTTTCCTCTTGATGTAGCCCTAAGCAGTGACTGGGGAGAAACACTTACATTGAAAGGGGTTGCCAAGCTTCCAGAAATTACGAGTCTCCAGAAATCTCAGCAACTATGATTTCACCCAAACTGGATGATACTTTCAGGTAATGATCAGTACACTAAGCCCACTTGGTTCCCCAAATTTCGTTCTTCTATGTTGAAGCGTTCGTTTCCAGTAACAGTTTGAATTTTGGCGTTTCACTCTGTTTTCTCCTATATTGATAGACGTATTTGGAACTCTAAATCAAACACGGTTTGTGCTACCTTCTTCAAACTTGACACAGTAAAGCAGTTTCAAGTTCTAGCTCTATGTTTTGTTTCCTCTTGATGTAGCACTCAGCAGTGACTGAGGAGAAACACTTTCAATGAAAGGGGTTGCCAAGCTTCCCAAAATTGCGAGTCTCCAGAAATCTCAGCAACTATTTTTTAACCCAAACTGGATGATACTTTCAGGTAATGATCAGTACACTAAGCTCACTTGGTTCCCCAAATTTCGTTCTTTTATGTTGAAGCGTTCGCTTCCAGTAACTGTTTGAATTTTGGCGTTTCACTCTGTTTTCTCCTATACTGACAGATGTATTTGGAACTCTAAATCAAACACGGTTTGTGCTAGCTTCTTGAAACTTGACACAGTAAAGCAGTATCACGTTCTCTCTCTATGTTCTGTTTCCTCTGGATGTAGCCCTAAGCAGTGACTGGGGAGAAACACTTTCATTGAAAGGGGTTGCCAAGCTTCCAGAAATTACGAGTCTCCAGAAATCTCAGCAACTATGATTTCACCCAACCTGGATGATACTTTCAGGTAATGATCAGTACACTAACCCCACTTGGTTCCCCAAATTTCGTTCTTCTATGTTGAAGCGTTCGTTTCCAGTAACAGTTTGAATTTTGGCGTTTCATTCTGTTTTCTCCTATATTGATAGATGTATTTGGAACTCTAAACCAAACACGGTTTGTGCTAGCTTCTTGAAACTTGAAACAGTAAAGCAGTTTCACGTTCTAGCTCTATGTTTTCTTTCCTCTTGATGTAGCACTCAGCAGTGACTGAGGAGAAACACTTTCATTGAAAGGGGTTGCCAAGCTTCCCAAAATTGCGAGTCTCTAGAAATCTCAGCAAACATTTTTGTACCCAACGTGGATGATACTTTAAGGTAATGATCAGTACACTAAGCTCACTTTGTTCCCCAAATTTCGTTCTTCTGTGTTGAAGCGTTCGTTTCCAGTAACAGTTTGAATTTTGGCGTTTCACTCTGTTTTCTCCTATATTGATAGATGTATTTGGAACTCTAAATCAAACACGGTTTGTGCTAGCTTCTTGAAACTTGACACAGTAAAGCAGTTTCAAGTTCTATCTCTATGTTCTGTTTTCTCTTGATGTAGCCCTAAGCAGTGACTGGGGAGAAACACTTTCATTGAAAGGGGTTGCCAAGCTTCCCAAAATTGCGAGTCTCCAGAAATCTCAGCAACTATTTTTTCACCCAAACTGGATGATACTTTCAGGTAATGATCAGTACACTGAGCCCACTTGGATCCCCAAATTTCGTTCTTCTATGTTGAAGCGTTCGTTTCCAGTAACAGTTTGAATTTTGGCCTTTCACTCTGTTTTCTCCTATATTGATAGACGTATTTGGAACTCTAAATCAAACACGGTTTGTGCTACCTTCTTCAAACTTGACACAGTAAAGCAGTTTCAAGTTCTAGCTCTATGTTCTGTTTCCTCTTGATGTAGCACTCAGCAGTGACTGAGGAGAAACACTTTCATTGAAAGGGGTTGCCAAGCTTCCCAAAATTGCGAGTCTCCAGAAATCTCAGCAACTATTTTTTAACCCAAACTGGATGATACTTTCAGGTAATGATCAGTACACTAAGCTCACTTGGTTCCCCAAATTTCGTTCTTTTATGTTGAAGCGTTCGCTTCCAGTAACTGTTTGAATTTTGGCGTTTCACTCTGTTTTCTCCTATACTGACAGATGTATTTGGAACTCTAAATCAAACACGGTTTGTGCTAGCTTCTTGAAACTTGACACAGTAAAGCAGATTCACGTTCTATCTCTATGTTCTGTTTCCTCTGGATGTAGCCCTAAGCAGTGACTGGGGAGAAACACTTTCATTGAAAGGGGTTGCCAAGCTTCCAGAAATTACGAGTCTCCAGAAATCTCAGCAACTATGATTTCACCCAAACTGGATGATACTTTCAGGTAATGATCAGTACACTAAGCCCACTTGGTTCCCCAAATTTCGTTCTTCTATGTTGAAGCGTTCGTTTCTAGTAACAGTTTGAATTTTGGCGTTTCACTCTGTTTTCTCCTATATTGATAGATGTATTTGGAACTCTAAATCAAACACGGTTTGTGCTAGCTTCTTGAAACTTGACACAGTAAAGCAGTTTTACGTTCTATCTCTATTTTCTCTTTCCTCTTGATGTAGCACTCAGCAGTGACTGAGGAGAAACACTTTCATTGAAAGGGGTTGCCAAGCTCCCCAAAATTGCGAGTCTCCAGAAATCTCAGCAACTATTTTTTCACCCAAACTGGATGTTACTTTCAGGTAATAATCAGTACACTAAGCTCACTTGGTTCCCCAAATTTCGTTCTTTTATGTTGAAGCGTTCGCTTCCAGTAACTGTTTGAATTTTGGCGTTTCACTCTGTTTTCTCCTATACTGACAGATGTATTTGGAACTCTAAATCAAACACGGTTTGTGCTAGCTTCTTGAAACTTGACACAGTAAAGCAGTTTCACGTTCTATCTCTATGTTCTGTTTCCTCTGTATGTAGCCCTAAGCAGTGACTGGGAAGAAATACTTTCATTGACAGGGGTTGCCAAGCTTCCAGAAATTACGAGTCTCCAGAAATCTCAGCAACTATGATTTCACCCAACCTGGATGATACTTTCAGGTAATGATCAGTACACTAAGCCCACTTGGTTCCCCAAATTTCGTTCTTCTATGTTGAAGCGTTCGTTTCCAGTAAGAGTTTGAATTTTGGCGTTTCACTCTATTTTCTCCTATATTGATAGATGTATTTGGAACTCTAAATCAAACACGGTTTGTGCTACCTTCTTCAAACTTGACACAGTAAAGCAGTTTCAAGTTCTAGCTCTATACTCTGTTTCCTCTTGATGTAGCACTCAGCAGTGACTGAGGAGAAACACTTTCATTGAAAGGGGTTGCCAAGCTTCCCAAAATTGTGAGTCTCCAGAAATCTCAGCAACTATTTTTTAACCCAAACTGGATGATACTTTCAGGTAATGATCAGTACACTAAGCTCACTTGGTTCCCCAAATTACGTTCTTTTATGTTGAAGCGTTCGCTTCCAGTAACTGTTTGAATTTTGGCGTTTCACTCTGTTTTGTCCTATATTGATAGATGTATTTGGAACTCTAAACCAAACACGGTTTGTGCTAGCTTCTTGAAACTTGACACAGTAAAGCAGTTTCACGTTCTAGCTCTATGTTCTGTTTCCTCTTGATGTAGCACTCAGCAGTGACTGAGGAGAAACACTTTCATTGAAAGGGGTTGCCAAGCTTCCCAAAATTGCGAGTCTCCAGAAATCTCAGCAACTATTTTTTAACCCAAACTGGATGATACTTTCAGGTAATGATCAGTACACTAAGCTCACATGGTTCCCCAAATTTCATTCTTTTATGTTGAAGCGTTCGCTTCCAGTAACTGTTTGAATTTTGGCGTTTCACTCTGTTTTCTCCTATACTGACAGATGTATTTGGAACTCTAAATCAAACACGGTTTGTGCTAGCTTCTTGAAACTTGACACAGTAAAGCAGTTTCACGTTCTATCTCTATTTTCTCTTTCCTCTTGATGTAGCACTCAGCAGTGACTGAGGAGAAACACTTTCATTGAAAGGGGTTGCCAAGCTTCCCAAAATTGCGAGTCTCTAGAAATCTCAGCAACTATTTTTTCACCCAACGTGGATGATACTTTCAGGTAATGATCAGTACACTAAGCTCACTTGGTTCCCCAAATTTCGTTCTTTTATGTTGAAGCGTTCGCTTCCAGTAACTGTTTGAATTTTGGCGTTTCACTCTTTTTTCTCCTATACTGACAGATGTATTTGGAACTCTAAATCAAACACGGTTTGTGCTAGCTTCTTGAAACTTGACACAGTAAAGCAGTTTCACGTTCTATCTCTATGTTTTGTTTCATCTTGATGTAGCACTCAGCAGTGACTGAGGAGAAACACTTTCATTGAAAGGGGTTGCCAAGCGTCCCAAAATTGCGAGTCTCTAGAAATCTCAGCAAACAGTTTTTCACCCAAAGTGGATGATACTTTCAGGTAATGATCAGTACACTAAGCTCACTTGGTTACCCAAATTTCGTTCTTCTATGTTGAAGCGATCGTTTCCAGTAACAGTTTGAATTTTGGCGTTTTACTCTGTTTTCTCCTATACTGACAGATGTATTTGGAACTCTAAATCAAACACGGTTTGTGCTAGCTTCTTGAAGCTTGACACAGTAAAGCAGTTTCACGTTCTATCTCTATGTTCTGTTTCCTCTGGATGTAGCCCTAAGCAGTGACTGGGGAGAAATACTTTCATTGACAGGGGTTGCCAAGCTTCCAGAAATTACGAGTCTCTAGAAATCTCAGCAACTATGATTTCACCCAAACTGGATGATACTTTCAGGTAATAATCAGTACACTAAGCCCACTTGGTTCCCCAAATTTCGTTCTTCTATGTTGAAGCGTTCATTTCCAGTAACAGTTTGAATTTTGGCGTTTCACTCTGTTTTCTCCTATATTGATAGATGTATTTGGAACTCTAAATCAAACACGGTTTGTGCTACCTTCTTCAAACTTGACACAGTAAAGCAGTTTCAAGTTCTATCTATATGTTCTCTTTCCTCTTGATGTAGCACTCAGCAGTGACTGAGGAGAAACACTTTCATTGAAAGGGGTTGCCAAGCTTCCCAAAATTGCGAGTCTCCAGAAATCTCAGCAACTATTTTTTCACCCAAACTGGATGATACTTTCAGGTAATGATCAGTACAGTAAGCTCACTTGGTTCCCCAAATTTCGTTCTTTTATGTTGAAGCGTTCGCTTCCAGTAACTGTTTGAATTTTGGCGTTTCACTCTGTTTTCTCCTATACTGACAGATGTATTTGGAACTCTAAATCAAACACGGTTTGTGCTAGCTTCTTGAAACTTGACACACTAAAGCAGTTTCACGTTCTATCTGTATGTTCTGTTTCTTCTTGATGTAGCCCTAAGCAGTGACTGGGGAGAAATACTTTCATTGAAAGGGGTTGCCAAGCTTCCAGAAATTACGAGTCTCCAGAAATCTCAGCAACTATGATTTCACCCAAACTGGATGATACTTTCAGGTAATAATCAGTACACTAAGCCCACTTGGTTCCCCAAATTTCGTTCTTCTATGTTGAAGCGTTCGTTTCCAGTAACAGTTTGAATTTTGGCGTTTCACTCTGTTTTCTCCTATATTGATAGATGTATTTGGAACTCTAAATCAAACACGGTTTGTGCTAGCTTCTTGAAACTTGACACAGTAAAGCAGTTTCACGTTCTATCTCTATGTTCTGTTTCCTCTTGATGTAGCACTCAGCAGTGACTGAGGAGAAACACTTTCATTGAAAGGGGTTGCCAGGCTTCCAGAAATTACGAGTCTCCAGAAATCTCAGCAACTATGATTTCACCCAACCTGGATGATACTTTCAGGTAATGATCAGTACACTAAGCCCACTTGGTTCCCCAAATTTCGTTCTTCTATGTTGAAGCGTTCGTTTCCAGTAACAGTTTGAATTTTGGCGTTTCACTCTGTTTTCTCCTATACTGACAGATGTATTTGGAACTCTAAATCAAACACGGTTTGTGCTAGCTTCTTGAAACTTGACACAGTAAAGCAGTTTCACGTTCTATCTCTATGTTCTGTTTCCTCTGGATGTAGCCCTAAGCAGTGACTGGGGAAAAATACTTTCATTGACAGAGGTTGCCAAGCTTCCAGAAATTACGAGTCTCCAGAAATCTCAGCAACTATGATTTCACCCAACCTGGATGATACTTTCAGGTAATGATCAGTACACTAAGCCCACTTGGTTCCCCAAATTTCGTTCTTCTATGTTGAAGCGTTCGTTTCCAGTAACAGTTTGAATTTTGGCGTTTCACTCTGTTTTCTCCTATATTGATAGATGTATTTGGAACTCTAAATCAAACACGGTTTGTGCTACCTTCTTCAAACTTGACACAGTAAAGCAGTTTCAAGTTCTATCTATATGTTCTCTTTCCTCTTGATGTAGCACTCAGCAGTGACTGAGGAGAAACACTTTCATTGAAAGGGGTTGCCAAGCTCCCCAAAACTGCGAGTCTCCAGAGATCTCAGCAACTATTTTTTCACCCAAACTGGATGATACTTTCAGGTAATGATCAGTACACTAAGCTCACTTGGTTCCCCAAATTTCATTCTTTTATGTTGAAGCGTTCACTTCCAGTAACTGTTTGCATTTTGGCGTTTCACTCTGTTTTCTCCTATACTGACAGATGTATTTGGAACTCTAAATCAAACACGGTTTGTGCTAGCTTCTTGAAACTTGACACAGTAAAGCAGTTTAAAGTTCTATCTCTATGTTTTCTTTCCTCTTGATGTAGCACTCAGCAGTGACTGAGGAGAAACACTTTCATTGAAAGGGTTTGCCATGCTTCCAGAAATTACGAGTCTCCAGAAATCTCAGCAACTATGATTTCACCCAAACTGGATGATACTTTCAGGTAATGATCAGTACACTAAGCCCACTTGGTTCCCCAAATTTCGTTCTTCTATGTTGATGCGTTCGCTTCCAGTAACTGTTTGAATTTTGGCGTTTCACTCTGTTTTCTCCTATACTGACAGATGTATTTGGAACTCTAAATCAAACACGGTTTGTGCTAGCTTCTTGAAACTTGACACAGTAAAGCAGTTTCACGTTCTATCTCTATGTTCTGTTTCCTCTCGCTGTAGCCCTAAGCAGTGACTGGGGAAAAATACTTTCATTGACAGAGGTTGCCAAGCTTCCCAAAATTGCGAGTCTCCAGAAATCTCAGCAACTATTTTTTAACCCAAACTGGATGATACTTTCAGGTAATGATCAGTACACTAAGCCCACTTGGTTCCCCAAATTTCGTTCTTCTATGTTGAAGCGTTCGTTTCCAGTAACAGTTTGAATTTTGGCGTTTCACTCTGTTTTCTCCTATATTGATAGATGTATTTGGACATCTAAACCTAACACGGTTTGTGCTAGCTTCTTGAAACTTGACACAGTAAAGCAGTTTCACGTTCTATTTCTATGTTCTGTTTCCTCTTGATGTAGACTCAGCAGTGACTGAGGAGAAACACTTTCATTGAAAGGGGTTGCCAAGCTTCCCAAAATTGCGAGTCTCCAGAAATCTCAGCAACTATTTTTTAACCCAAACTGGATGATACTTTCAGGTAATGATAAGTACACTAAGCTCACTTGGTTCCCCAAATTTCGTTCTTCTATGTTAAAGCGTTCGTTTCCAGTAACAGTTTGAATTTTGGCGTTTCACTCTGTTTTCTCCTATATTGATACATGTATTTGGAACTCTAAACCAAACACGGTTTGTGCTAGCTTCTTGAAACTTGACACAGTAAAGCAGTTTCACGTTCTATCTCTATGTTCTCTTTCCTCTTGATGTAGCACTCAGCAGTGACTGAGGAGAAACACTTTCATTGAAAGGGGTTGCCAAGCTTCCCAAAATTGCGAGTCTCCAGAAATCTCAGCAACTATTTTTTAACCCAAACTGGATGATACTTTCAGGTAATGATCAGTACACTAAGCTCACTTGGTTCCCCAAATTTCGTTCTTTTATGTTGAAGCGTTCGCTTCCAGTAACTGTTTGAATTTTGGCGTTTCACTCTGTTTTCTCCTATACTGACAGATGTATTTGGAACTCTAAATCAAACACCGTTTGTGCTAGCTTCTTGAAACTTGACACAGTAAAGCAGTTTCACGTTCTATCTCTATGTTCTGTTTCCTCTGGATGTAGCCCTAAGCAGTGACTGGGGAGAAACACTTTCATTGAAAGGGGTTGCCAAGCTTCCAGAAATTACGAGTCTCCAGAAATCTCAGCAACTATGATTTCACCCAACCTGGATGATACTTTCAGGTAATGATCAGTACACTAAGCCCACTTGGTTCCCCAAATTTCGTTCTTCTATGTTGAAGCGTTCGTTTCCAGTAACAGTTTGAATTTTCGCGTTTCACTCTGTTTTCTCCTATATTGATAGATGTATTTGGAACTCTAAATCAAACACGGTTTGTGCTAGCTTCTTGAAACTTGACACAGTAAAGCAGTTTTACGTTCTATCTCTATTTTCTCTTTCCTCTTGATGTAGCACTCAGCAGTGACTGAGGAGAAACACTTTCATTGAAAGGGGTTGCCAAGCTCCCCAAAATTGCGAGTCTCCAGAAATCTCAGCAACTATTTTTTCACCCAAACTGGATGATACTTTCAGGTAATAATCAGTACACTAAGCTCACTTGGTTCCCCAAATTTCGTTCTTTTATGTTGAAGCGTTCGCTTCCAGTAACTGTTTGAATTTTGGCGTTTCACTCTGTTTTCTCCTATACTGACAGATGTATTTGGAACTCTAAATCAAACACGGTTTGTGCTAGCTTCTTGAAACTTGACACAGTAAAGCAGTTTCACGTTCTATCTCTATGTTCTCTTTCCTCTGGATGTAGCCCTAAGCAGTGACTGGGGAGAAATACTTTCATTGACAGGGGTTGCCAAGCTTTCAGAAATTACGAGTCTCCAGAAATCTCAGCAACTATGATTTCACCCAACCTGGATGATACGTTCAGGTAATGATCAGTACACTAAGCCCACTTGGTTCGCCAAATTTCGTTCTTCTATGTTGAAGCGTTCGTTTCCAGTAACAGTTTGAATTTTGGCGTTTCACTCTGTTTTCTCCTATATTGATAGATGTATTTGGAACTCTAAACCAAACACGGTTTGTGCTAGCTTCTTGAAACTTGACACAGTAAAGCAGTTTCACGTTCTATCTCTATGTTCTGTTTCCTCTTCGATGTAGCACTCAGCAGTGACTGACGAGAAACACTTTCATTGAAAGGGGTTACCAAGCTTCCCAAAATTGCGAGTCTCCAGAAATCTCAGCAACTATTTTTTAACCCAAACTGGATGATACTTTCAGGTAATGATCAGTACACTAAGCCCACTTGGTTCCCCAAATTTCGTTCTTCTATGTTGAAGCGTTCGTTTCCAGTAACAGTTTGAATTTTGGCGTTTCACTCTGTTTTCTCCAATATTGATAGATGTATTTGGAACTCTAAACCAAACACGGTTTGTGCTAGCTTCTTGAAACTTGACACAGTAAAGCAGTTTCACGTTCTATCTCTATGTTCTGTTTCCTCTTGATGTAGCACTCAGCAGTGACTGAGGAGAAACACTTTCATTGAAAGGGGTTGCCAAGCTCCCCAAAACTGCGGGTCTCCAGAAATCTCAGCAACTATTTTTTCACGCAACCTGGATGATACTTTCAGGTAATGATCAGTACACTAAGCTCACTTGGTTCCCCAAATTTCGTTCTTTTATGTTGAAGCGTTCACTTCCAGTAACTGTTTGAATTTTGGCGTTTCACTCTGTTTTCTCCTATACTGACAGATGTATTTGGAACTCTAAATCAAACACGGTTTGTGCTAGCTTCTTGAAACTTGACACAGTAAAGCAGTTTCAAGTTCTATCTCTATGTTTTCTTTCCTCTTGATGTAGCACTCAGCAGTGACTGAGGAGAAACACTTTCATTGAAAGGGGTTGCCATGCTTCCAGAAATTACGAGTCTCCAGAAATCTCAGCAACTATGATTTCACCCAAACTGGATGATACTTTCAGGTAATGATCAGTACACTAAGCCCACTTGGTTCCCCAAATTTCGTTCTTCTATGTTGATGCGTTCACTTCCAGTAACTGTTTGAATTTTGGCGTTTCACTCTGTTTTCTCCTATACTGACAGATGTATTTGGAACTCTAAATCAAACACGGTTTGTGCTAGCTTCTTGAAACTTGACACAGTAAAGCAGTTTCACGTTCTATCTCTATGTTCTGTTTCCTCTGGATGTAGCCCTAAGCAGTGACTGGGGAGAAATACTTTCATTGACAGGGGTTGCCAAGCTTCCAGAAATTACGAGTCTCCAGAAATCTCAGCAACTATGATTTCACCCAACCTGGATGATACTTTCAGGTAATGATCAGTACACTAAGCCCACTTGGTTCCCCAAATTTCGTTCTTCTATGTTGAAGCGTTCGTTTCCAGTAAGAGTTTGAATTTTGGCGTTTCACTCTATTTTCTCCTATATTGATAGATGTATTTGGAACTCTAAATCAAACACGGTTTGTGCTACCTTCTTCAAACTTGACACAGTAAAGCAGTTTCAAGTTCTAGCTCTATGTTCTGTTTCCTCTTGATGTAGCACTCAGCAGTGACTGAGGAGAAACACTTTCATTGAAAGGGGTTGCCAAGCTTCCCAAAATTGCGAGTCTCCAGAAATCTCAGCAACTATTTTTTAACCCAAACTGGATGATACTTTCAGGTAATGATCAGTACACTAAGCTCACTTGGTTCCCCAAATTTCGTTCTTTTATGTTGAAGCGTTCGCCTCCAGTAACTGTTTGAATTTTGGCGTTTCACTCAGTTTTCTCCTATATTGATAGATGTATTTGGAACTCTAAACCAAACACGGTTTGTGCTAGCTTCTTGAAACTTGAAACAGTAAAGCAGTTTCACGTTCTAGCTCTATGTTTTCTTTCCTCTTGATGTAGCACTCAGCAGTGACTGAGGAGAAACACTTTCATTGAAAGGGGTTGCCAAGCTTCCCAAAATTGCGAGTCTCTAGAAATCTCAGCAAACATTTTTGTACCCAACGTGGATGATACTTTCAGGTAATGATCAGTACACTAAGCTCACTTCGTTCCCCAAATTTCGTTCTTCTATGTTGAAGCGTTCGTTTCCAGTAACAGTTTGAATTTTGGCGTTTCACTCTGTTTTCTCCTATATTGATAGATGTATTTGGAACTCTAAATCAAACACGGTTTGTGCTAGCTTCTTGAAACTTGACACAGTAAAGCAGTTTCAAGTCCTATCTCTAAGTTCTGTTTTCTCTTGATGTAGCCCTAAGCAGTGACTGGGGAGAAACACTTTCATTGAAAGGGGTTGCCAAGCTTCCCAAAATTGCGAGTCTCCAGAAATCTCAGCAACTATTTTTTCCCCCAAACTGGATGATACTTTCAGGTAATGATCAGTACACTGAGCCCACTTGGATCCCCAAATTTCGTTCTTCTATGTTGAAGCTTTCGTTTCCAGTAACAGTTTGATTTTTGGCCTTTCACTCTGTTTTCTCCTATATTGATAGAAGTATTTGGAACTCTAAACCACACCCGGTTTGTGCTAGCTTCTTGAAACTTGACACAGTAAAGCAGTCTCACGTTCTATCTCTATGTTCTGTTTCCTCTTGATGTAGCACACAGCAGTGACTGAGGAGAAACACTTTCATTGAAAGGGGTTGCCAAGCTTCCAAAAATTACGATTCCCCAGAAATCTCAGCAACTATTTTTTCACCCAAACTGGATGATACTTTCAGGTAATGATGAGTACACTAAGCCCACTGGGTTCCCCAAATTTCGTTCTTCTATGTTGAAGCGTTCGTTTCCAGTAACAGTTTGAATTTTGGCGTTTCGCTCTGTTTTCTCCTATATTGATAGATGTATTTGCAACTCTAAACCAAACACGGTTTGTGCTAGCTTCTTGAAACTTGACACAGTAAAGCAGTATCACGTTCTATCTCTATGTTCTGTTTCCTCTTGCTGTAGCCCTAAGCAGTGACTGGGGAGAAATACTTTCATTGACAGGGGTTGCCAAGCTTCCAGAAATTACGAGTATCCAGAAATCTCAGCAACTATGATTTCACCCAAACTGGATGATACTTTCAGGAAATGATCAGTACACTAAGCCCACTTGGTTCCCCAAATTTCGTTCTTCTATGTTGAAGCGTTCGTTTCCAGTAACAGTTTGAATTTTGGCGTTTCACTCTGTTTTCTCCTATATTGATAGATGTATTTGGAACTCTAAACCAAACACGGTTTGTGCTAGCTTCTTGAAACTTGACACAGTAAAGCAGTTTCACGTTCTACATCTATGTTCTGTTTCCTCTTGATGTAGCACTCAGCAGTGACTGAGGAGAAACACTTTCATTGAAAGGGGTTGCCAAGCTTCCCAAAATTGCGAGTCTCCAGAAATCTCAGCAACTATTTTTTAACCCAAACTGGATGATACTTTCAGGTAATGATCAGTACACTAAGCCCACTTGGTTCCCCAAATTTCGTTCTTCTATGTTAAAGCGTTCGTTTCCAGTAACAGTTTGAATTTTGGCGTTTCACTCTGTTTTCTCCTATATTGATACATGTATTTGGAACTCTAAACCAAACACGGTTTGTGCTAGCTTCTTGAAACTTGACACAGTAAAGCAGTTTCACGTTCTATCTCTATGTTCTGTTTCCTCTTGATGTAGCACTCAGCAGTGACTGAGGAGAAACACTTTCATTGAAAGGGGTTGCCAAGCTTCCCAAAATTGCGAGTCTCCAGAAACCTCAGCAACTATTTTTTAACCCAAACTGGATGATACTTTCAGGTAATGATCAGTACACTAAGCTCACTTGGTTCCCCAAATTTCGTTCTTTTATGTTGAAGCGTTCGCTTCCAGTAACTGTTTGAATTTTGGCGTTTCACTCTGTTTTCTCCTATACTGACAGATGTATTTGGAACTCTAAATCAAACACGGTTTGTGCTAGCTTCTTGAAACTTGACACAGTAAAGCAGTTTCACGTTCTATCTCTACGTTCTGTTTCCTCTTGATGTAGCCCTAAGCAGTGACTGGGGAGAAATACTTTCATTGAAAGGGGTTGCCAAGCTTCCAGAAATTACGAGTCTCCAGAAATCTCAGCAACTATGATTTCACCCATACTGGATGATACTTTCAGGTAATGATCAGTACACTAAGCCCACTTGGTTCGCCAAATTTCGTTCTTCTATGTTGAAGCGTTCGTTTCCAGTAACAGTTTGAATTTTGGCGTTTCACTCTGTTTTCTCCTATATTGATAGATGTATTTGGAACTCTAAACCAAACACGGTTTGTGCTAGCTTCTTGAAACTTGACAGAGTAAAGCAGTTTCACGTTCTATCTTTATGTTCTGTTTCCTCTTCGATGTAGCACTCAGCAGTGACTGAGGAGAAACACTTTCATTGAAAGGGGTTGCCAAGCTTCCCAAAATTGCGAGTCTCCAGAAATCTCAGCAACTATTTTTTAACCCAAACTGGATGATACTTTCAGGTAATGATCAGTACACTAAGCCCACTTGGTTCCCCAAATTTCGTTCTTCTATGTTGAAGCGTTCGTTTCCAGTAACAGTTTGAATTTTGGCATTTCACTCTGTTTTCTCCTATATTGATAGATGTATTTGGAACTCTAAACCAAACACGGTTTGTGCTAGCTTCTTGAAACTTGACACAGTAAAGCAGTTTCACGTTCTATCTCTATGTTCTGTTTCCTCTTGATGTAGCACTCAGCAGTGACTGAGGAGAAACACTTTCATTGAAAGGGGTTGCCATGCTTCCCAAAATTGCGAGTCTCCAGAAATCTCAGCAACTATGATTTCACCCAACCTGGATGATACTTTCAGGTAATGATCAGTACACTAAGCCCACTTGGTTTGCCAAATTTCGTTCTTCTATGTTGAAGCGTTCGATTCCAGTAACAGTTTGAATTTTGGCGTTTTACTCTGTTTTCTCCTATATTGATAGATGTATTTGGAACTCTAAATCAAACACGGTTTGTGCTAGCTTCTTGAAACTTGACACAATAAAGCAGTTTCAAGTTCTATCTCTATGTTCTGTCTCCTCTTGATGTAGCCCTAAGCAGTGACTGGGGAGAAACACTTTCATTGAAAGGGGTTGCCAAGCTTCCAAAAATTACGAGTCTCCAGAAATCTCAGCATCTATTTTTTCACCCAAACTGGATGATACTTTCAGGTAATGATGAGTACGCTAAGCCCACTGGGTTCCCAAAATTTCGTTCTTCTATGTTGAAGCGTTCGTTTCCAGTAACAGTTTGAATTTTGGCGTTTCACTCTGTTTTCTCCTATATTGATAGATGTATTTGGAACTCTAAACCAAACACGGTTTGTGCTAGCTTCTTGAAACTTGACACAGTAAAGCAGTTTCACGTTCTATCTCTATGTTCTGTTTCCTCTTGATGTAGCACTCAGCAGTGACTGAGGAGAAACACTTTCATTGAAAGGGGTTGCCAAGCTTCCCAAAATTGCGGGTCTCCAGAAATCTCAGCAACTATTTTTTCACCCAAACTGGATGATACTTTCAGGTAATGATCAGTACACTAAGCTCACTTGGTTCCCCAAATTTCGTTCTTTTATGTTGAAGCGTTCACTTCCAGTAACTGTTTGAATTTTGGCGTTTCACTCTGTTTTCTCCTATACTGACAGATGTATTTCGAACTCTAAGTCAAACACGGTTTGTGCTAGCTTCTTGAAACTTGACACAGTAAAGCAGTTTCAAGTTCTATCTCTATGTTTTCTTTCCTCTTGATGTAGCACTCAGCAGTGACTGAGGAGAAACACTTTCATTGAAAGGGGTTGCCATGCTTCCAGAAATTACGAGTCTCCAGAAATCTCAGCAACTATGATTTCACCCAAACTGGATGATACTTTCAGGTAATGATCAGTACACTAAGCCCACTTGGTTCCCCAAATTTCGTTCTTCTATGTTGATGCGTTCACTTCCAGTAACTGTTTGAATTTTGGCGTTTCACTCTGTTTTCTCCTATACTGACAGATGTATTTGGAACTCTAAATCAAACACGGTTTGTGCTAGCTTCTTGAAACTTGACACAGTAAAGCAGTTTCACGTTCTATCTCTATGTTCTGTTTCCTCTGGATGTAGCCCTAAGCAGTGACTGGGGAGAAATACTTTCATTGACAGGGGTTGCCAAGCTTCCAGAAATTACGAGTCTCCAGAAATCTCAGCAACTATGATTTCACCCAAACTGGATGATACTTTCAGGTAATGATCAGTACACTAAGCCCACTTGGTTCCCCAAATTTCGTTCTTCTATGTTGAAGCGTTCGTTTCCAGTAACAGTTTGAATTTTGGCGTTTCACTCTGTTTTCTCCTATATTGATAGATGTATTTGGAACTCTAAACCAAACACGGTTTGTGCTAGCTTCTTGAAACTTGACACAGTAAAGCAGTTTCACGTTCTATCTCTATGTTCTGTTTCCTCTTGATGTAGCACTCAGCAGTGACTGAGGAGAAACACTTTCATTGAAAGGGGTTGCCAAGCTCCCCAAAACTGCGAGTCTCCAGAAATCTCAGCAACTATTTTTTCACCCAAACTGGATGATACTTTCAGGTAATGATCAGTACACTAAGCTCACTTGGTTCCCCAAATTTCGTTCTTTTATGTTGAAGCGTTCACTTCCAGTAACTGTTTGAATTTTGGCGTTTCACTCTGTTTTCTCCTATACTGACAGATGTATTTGGAACTCTAAATCAAACACGGTTTGTGCTAGCTTCTTGAAACTTGACACAGTAAAGCAGTTTCAAGTTCTATCTCTATGTTTTCTTTCCTCTTGATGTAGCACTCAGCAGTGACTGAGGAGAAACACTTTCATTGAAAGGGGTTGCCAAGCTTCCAGAAATTACGAGTCTCCAGAAATCTCAGCAACTATGATTTCACCCAAACTAAATGATACTTTCAGGTAATGATCAGTACACTAAGCCCACTTGGTTCGCCAAATTTCGTTCTTCTATGTTGAAGCGTTCGTTTCCAGTAACAGTTTGAATTTTTGCGTTTTACTCTGTTTTCTCCTATATTGATAGATGTATTTGGAACTCTAAATCAAACACGGTTTGTGCTAGCTTCTTGAAACTTGACACAATAAAGCAGTTTCAAGTTCTATCTCTATGTTCTGTCTCCTCTTGATGTAGCCCTAAGCAGTGACTGGGGAGAAACACTTTCATTGAAAGGGGTTGCAAAGCTTCAAAAAATTACGAGTCTCCAGAAATCTCAGCATCTATTTTTTCACCCAAACTGGATGATACTTTCAGGTAATGATGAGTACGCTAAGCCCACTGGGTTCCCAAAATTTCGTTCTTCTATGTTGAAGCGTTCGTTTCCAGTAACAGTTTGAATTTTGGCGTTTCACTCTGTTTTCTCCTATATTGATAGATGTATTTGGAACTCTAAACCAAACACGGTTTGTGCTAGCTTCTTGAAACTTGACACAGTAAAGCAGTTTCACGTTCTATCTCTATGTTCTGTTTCCTCTTGATATAGCACTCAGCAGTGACTGAGGAGAAACACTTTC
Source organism: Spermophilus citellus (assembly GCF_964194105.1). Classification (NCBI taxonomy): domain Eukaryota; kingdom Metazoa; phylum Chordata; class Mammalia; order Rodentia; family Sciuridae; genus Spermophilus; species Spermophilus citellus. Next base: position 100,633,457 of record NC_138182.1, read on the forward strand.
ATTGAAAGGGGTTGCCAAGCTCCCCAAAACTGCGAGTCTCCAGAAATCTCAGCAACTATTTTTTCACCCAAACTGGATGATACTTTCAGGTAATGATCAGTACACTAAGCTCACTTGGTTCCCCAAATTTCGTTCTTTTATGTTGAAGCGTTCGCTTCCAGTAACTGTTTGAATTTTGGCGTTTCACTCTGTTTTCTCCTATACTGACAGATGTATTTGGAACTCTAAATCAAACACGGTTTGTGATAGCTTCTTGAAACTTGACACACTAAAGCAGTTTCACGTTCTATCTCTATGTTCTGTTTCCTCTTGATGTAGCCCTAAGCAGTGACTGGGGAGAAATACTTTCATTGAAAGGGGTTGCCAAGCTTCCAGAAATTACGAGTCTCCAGAAATCTCAGCAACTATGATTTCACCCATACTGGATGATACTTTCAGGTAATGATCAGTACACTAAGCCCACTTGGTTCGCCAAATTTCGTTCTTCTATGTTGAAGCGTTCGTTTCCAGTAACAGTTTGAATTTTGGTGTTTCACTCTGTTTTCTCCTATATTGATAGATGTATTTGGAACTCTAAACCAAACACGGTTTGTGCTAGCTTCTTGAAACTTGACACAGTAAAGCAGTTTCACATTCTATCTCTATGTTCTGTCTCCTCTTGATATAGCCCTAAGCAGTGACTGGGGAGAAACACTTTCATTGAAAGGTGTTGCCAAGCTTCCAAAAATTACGAGTCTCCAGAAATCTCAGCATCTATTTTTTCACCCAAACTTGATGATACTTTCAGGTAATGATGAGTACGCTAAGCCCACTGGGTTCCCCAAATTTCGTTCTTCTATGTTGAAGCGTTCGTTTCCAGTAACAGTTTGAATTTTGGCATTTCACTCTGTTTTCTCCTATATTGATAGATGTATTTGGAACTCTAAATCAAACACGGTTTGTGCTAGCTTCTTGAAACTTGACACAGTAAAGCAGTTTCACGTTCTATCTCTATGTTCTGTTTCCTCTTGATGTAGCACTCAGCAGTGACTGAGGAGAAACACTTTCATTGAAAGGGGTTGCCATGCTTCCCAAAATTGCGAGTCTCCAGAAATCTCAGCAACTATTTTTTAACCCAAACGGATTGATACTTTCAGGTAATGATCAGTACACTAAGCTCACTTGGTTCCCCAAAATTCGTTCTTCTATGTTGAAGCGTTCGCTTCCAGTAACTGTTTGAATTTTGGCATTTCACTCTCTTTTCTCCTATACTGACAGATGTATTTGGAACTCTAAATCAAACACGGTTTGTGCTAGCTTCTTGAAACTTGACACAGTAAAGCACTTTCACGTTCTATCTCTATGTTCTGTTTCCTCTGGATGTAGCCCTAAGCAGTGACTGGGGAGAAATACTTTCATTGACAGAGGTTGCCAAGCTTCCAGAAATTACGAGTCTCCAGAAATCTCAGCAACTATGATTTCACCCAACCTGGATGATACTTTCAGGTAATGATCAGTACACTAAGCCCACTTGGTTTGCCAAATTTCGTTCTTCTATGTTGAAGCGTTCGATTCCAGTAACAGTTTGAATTTTGGCGTTTTACTCTGTTTTCTCCTATATTGATAGATGTATTTGGAACTCTAAATCAAACACGGTTTGTGCTAGCTTCTTGAAACTTGACACAATAAAGCAGTTTCAAGTTCTATCTCTATGTTCTGTCTCCTCTTGATGTAGCCCTAAGCAGTGACTGGGGAGAAACACTTTCATTGAAAGGGGTTGCCAAGCTTCCAAAAATTACGAGTCTCCAGAAATCTCAGCATCTATTTTTTCACCCAAACTGGATGATACTTTCAGGTAATGAGGAGTACGCTAAGCCCACTGGGTTCCCAAAATTTCGTTCTTCTATGTTGAAGCGTTCGTTTCCAGTAACAGTTTGAATTTTGGCGTTTCACTCTGTTTTCTCCTATATTGATAGATGTATTTGGAACTCTAAACCAAACACGGTTTGTGCTAGCTTCTTGAAACTTGACACAGTAAAGCAGTTTCACGTTCTATCTCTATGTTCTGTTTCCTCTTGATGTAGCACTCAGCAGTGACTGAGGAGAAACACTTTCATTGAAAGGGGTTGCCAAGCTTCCCAAAATTGCGAGTCTCCAGAAATCTCAGCAACTATTTTTTCACCCAAACTGGATGATACTTTCAGGTAATGATCAGTACACTAAGCTCACTTGGTTCCCCAAATTTCGTTCTTTTATGTTGAAGCGTTCACTTCCAGTAACTGTTTGAATTTTGGCGTTTCACTCTGTTTTCTCCTATACTGACAGATGTATTTCGAACTCTAAGTCAAACACGGTTTGTGCTAGCTTCTTGAAACTTGACACAGTAAAGCAGTTTCAAGTTCTATCTCTATGTTTTCTTTCCTCTTGATGTAGCACTCAGCAGTGACTGAGGAGAAACACTTTCATTGAAAGGGGTTGCCATGCTTCCAGAAATTACGAGTCTCCAGAAATCTCAGCAACTATGATTTCACCCAAACTGGATGATACTTTCAGGTAATGATCAGTACACTAAGCCCACTTGGTTCCCCAAATTTCGTTCTTCTATGTTGATGCGTTCACTTCCAGTAACTGTTTGAATTTTGGCGTTTCACTCTGTTTTCTCCTATACTGACAGATGTATTTGGAACTCTAAATCAAACACGGTTTGTGCTAGCTTCTTGAAACTTGACACAGTAAAGCAGTTTCACGTTCTATCTCTATGTTCTGTTTCCTCTGGATGTAGCCCTAAGCAGTGACTGGGGAGAAATACTTTCATTGACAGGGGTTGCCAAGCTTCCAGAAATTACGAGTCTCCAGAAATCTCAGCAACTATGATTTCACCCAAACTGGATGATACTTTCAGGTAATGATCAGTACACTAAGCCCACTTGGTTCCCCAAATTTCGTTCTTCTATGTTGAAGCGTTCGTTTCCAGTAACAGTTTGAATTTTGGCGTTTCACTCTGTTTTCTCCTATATTGATAGATGTATTTGGAACTCTAAACCAAACACGGTTTGTGCTAGCTTCTTGAAACTTGACACAGTAAAGCAGTTTCACGTTCTATCTCTATGTTCTGTTTCCTCTTGATGTAGCACTCAGCAGTGACTGAGGAGAAACACTTTCATTGAAAGGGGTTGCCAAGCTCCCCAAAACTGCGAGTCTCCAGAAATCTCAGCAACTATTTTTTCACCCAAACTGGATGATACTTTCAGGTAATGATCAGTACACTAAGCTCACTTGGTTCCCCAAATTTCGTTCTTTTATGTTGAAGCGTTCACTTCCAGTAACTGTTTGAATTTTGGCGTTTCACTCTGTTTTCTCCTATACTGACAGATGTATTTGGAACTCTAAATCAAACACGGTTTGTGCTAGCTTCTTGAAACTTGACACAGTAAAGCAGTTTCAAGTTCTATCTCTATGTTTTCTTTCCTCTTGATGTAGCACTCAGCAGTGACTGAGGAGAAACACTTTCATTGAAAGGGGTTGCCAAGCTTCCAGAAATTACGAGTCTCCAGAAATCTCAGCAACTATGATTTCACCCAAACTAAATGATACTTTCAGGTAATGATCAGTACACTAAGCCCACTTGGTTCGCCAAATTTCGTTCTTCTATGTTGAAGCGTTCGTTTCCAGTAACAGTTTGAATTTTTGCGTTTTACTCTGTTTTCTCCTATATTGATAGATGTATTTGGAACTCTAAATCAAACACGGTTTGTGCTAGCTTCTTGAAACTTGACACAATAAAGCAGTTTCAAGTTCTATCTCTATGTTCTGTCTCCTCTTGATGTAGCCCTAAGCAGTGACTGGGGAGAAACACTTTCATTGAAAGGGGTTGCAAAGCTTCAAAAAATTACGAGTCTCCAGAAATCTCAGCATCTATTTTTTCACCCAAACTGGATGATACTTTCAGGTAATGATGAGTACGCTAAGCCCACTGGGTTCCCAAAATTTCGTTCTTCTATGTTGAAGCGTTCGTTTCCAGTAACAGTTTGAATTTTGGCGTTTCACTCTGTTTTCTCCTATATTGATAGATGTATTTGGAACTCTAAACCAAACACGGTTTGTGCTAGCTTCTTGAAACTTGACACAGTAAAGCAGTTTCACGTTCTATCTCTATGTTCTGTTTCCTCTTGATATAGCACTCAGCAGTGACTGAGGAGAAACACTTTCATTGAAAGGGGTTGCCAAGCTCCCCAAAACTGCGAGTCTCCAGAAATCTCAGCAACTATTTTTTCACCCAAACTGGATGATACTTTCAGGTAATGATCAGTACACTAAGCTCACTTGGTTCCCCAAATTTCGTTCTTTTATGTTGAAGCGTTCGCTTCCAGTAACTGTTTGAATTTTGGCGTTTCACTCTGTTTTCTCCTATACTGACAGATGTATTTGGAACTCTAAATCAAACACGGTTTGTGATAGCTTCTTGAAACTTGACACACTAAAGCAGTTTCACGTTCTATCTCTATGTTCTGTTTCCTCTTGATGTAGCCCTAAGCAGTGACTGGGGAGAAATACTTTCATTGAAAGGGGTTGCCAAGCTTCCAGAAATTACGAGTCTCCAGAAATCTCAGCAACTATGATTTCACCCATACTGGATGATACTTTCAGGTAATGATCAGTACACTAAGCCCACTTGGTTCGCCAAATTTCGTTCTTCTATGTTGAAGCGTTCGTTTCCAGTAACAGTTTGAATTTTGGTGTTTCACTCTGTTTTCTCCTATATTGATAGATGTATTTGGAACTCTAAACCAAACACGGTTTGTGCTAGCTTCTTGAAACTTGACACAGTAAAGCAGTTTCACATTCTATCTCTATGTTCTGTCTCCTCTTGATATAGCCCTAAGCAGTGACTGGGGAGAAACACTTTCATTGAAAGGTGTTGCCAAGCTTCCAAAAATTACGAGTCTCCAGAAATCTCAGCATCTATTTTTTCACCCAAACTTGATGATACTTTCAGGTAATGATGAGTACGCTAAGCCCACTGGGTTCCCCAAATTTTGTTCTTCTATGTTGAAGCGTTCGTTTCCAGTAACAGTTTGAATTTTGGCATTTCACTCTGTTTTCTCCTATATTGATAGATGTATTTGGAACTCTAAATCAAACACGGTTTGTGCTAGCTTCTTGAAACTTGACACAGTAAAGCAGTTTCACGTTCTATCTCTATGTTCTGTTTCCTCTTGATGTAGCACTCAGCAGTGACTGAGGAGAAACACTTTCATTGAAAGGGGTTGCCATGCTTCCCAAAATTGCGAGTCTCCAGAAATCTCAGCAACTATTTTTTAACCCAAACGGATTGATACTTTCAGGTAATGATCAGTACACTAAGCTCACTTGGTTCCCCAAAATTCGTTCTTCTATGTTGAAGCGTTCGCTTCCAGTAACTGTTTGAATTTTGGCATTTCACTCTCTTTTCTCCTATACTGACAGATGTATTTGGAACTCTAAATCAAACACGGTTTGTGCTAGCTTCTTGAAACTTGACACAGTAAAGCACTTTCACGTTCTATCTCTATGTTCTGTTTCCTCTGGATGTAGCCCTAAGCAGTGACTGGGGAGAAATACTTTCATTGACAGAGGTTGCCAAGCTTCCAGAAATTACGAGTCTCCAGAAATCTCAGCAACTATGATTTCACCCAACCTGGATGATACTTTCAGGTAATGATCAGTACACTAAGCCCACTTGGTTTGCCAAATTTCGTTCTTCTATGTTGAAGCGTTCGATTCCAGTAACAGTTTGAATTTTGGCGTTTTACTCTGTTTTCTCCTATATTGATAGATGTATTTGGAACTCTAAATCAAACACGGTTTGTGCTAGCTTCTTGAAACTTGACACAATAAAGCAGTTTCAAGTTCTATCTCTATGTTCTGTCTCCTCTTGATGTAGCCCTAAGCAGTGACTGGGGAGAAACACTTTCATTGAAAGGGGTTGCCAAGCTTCCAAAAATTACGAGTCTCCAGAAATCTCAGCATCTATTTTTTCACCCAAACTGGATGATACTTTCAGGTAATGATGAGTACGCTAAGCCCACTGGGTTCCCAAAATTTCGTTCTTCTATGTTGAAGCGTTCGTTTCCAGTAACAGTTTGAATTTTGGCGTTTCACTCTGTTTTCTCCTATATTGATAGATGTATTTGGAACTCTAAACCAAACACGGTTTGTGCTAGCTTCTTGAAACTTGACACAGTAAAGCAGTTTCACGTTCTATCTCTATGTTCTGTTTCCTCTTGATGTAGCACTCAGCAGTGACTGAGGAGAAACACTTTCATTGAAAGGGGTTGCCAAGCTTCCCAAAATTGCGAGTCTCCAGAAATCTCAGCAACTATTTTTTCACCCAAACTGGATGATACTTTCAGGTAATGATCAGTACACTAAGCTCACTTGGTTCCCCAAATTTCGTTCTTTTATGTTGAAGCGTTCACTTCCAGTAACTGTTTGAATTTTGGCGTTTCACTCTGTTTTCTCCTATACTGACAGATGTATTTCGAACTCTAAGTCAAACACGGTTTGTGCTAGCTTCTTGAAACTTGACACAGTAAAGCAGTTTCAAGTTCTATCTCTATGTTTTCTTTCCTCTTGATGTAGCACTCAGCAGTGACTGAGGAGAAACACTTTCATTGAAAGGGGTTGCCAAGCTTCCAGAAATTACGAGTCTCCAGAAATCTCAGCAACTATGATTTCACCCAAACTGGATGATACTTTCAGGTAATGATCAGTACACTAAGCCCACTTGGTTCCCCAAATTTCGTTCTTCTATGTTGATGCGTTCGCTTCCAGTAACTGTTTGAATTTTGGCGTTTCACTCTGTTTTCTCCTATACTGACAGATGTATTTGGAACTCTAAATCAAACACGGTTTGTGCTAGCTTCTTGAAACTTGACACAGTAAAGCAGATTCACGTTCTATCACTATGTTCTGTTTCCTCTGGATGTAGCCCTAAGCAGTGACTGGGGAAAAATACTTTCATTGACAGAGGTTGCCAAGCTTCCAGAAATTACGAGTCTCCAGAAATCTCAGCAACTATGATTTCACCCAAACTGGATGATACTTTCAGGTAATGATCAGTACACTAAGCCCACTTGGTTCCCCAAATTTCGTTCTTCTATGTTGAAGCGTTCGTTTCCAGTAACAGTTTGAATTTTGGCGTTTCACTCTGTTTTCTCCTATATTGATAGATGTATTTGGAACTCTAAACCAAACACGGTTTGTGCTAGCTTCTTGAAACTTGACACAGTAAAGCAGTTTCACGTTCTATCTCTATGTTCTGTTTCCTCTTGATGTAGCACTCAGCAGTGACTGAGGAGAAACACTTTCATTGAAAGGGGTTGCCAAGCTCCCCAAAACTGCGAGTCTCCAGAAATCTCAGCAACTATTTTTTCACCCAAACTGGATGATACTTTCAGGTAATGATCAGTACACTAAGCTCACTTGGTTCCCCAAATTTCGTTCTTTTATGTTGAAGCGTTCACTTCCAGTAACTGTTTGAATTTTGGCGTTTCACTCTGTTTTCTCCTCTACTGACAGATGTATTTGGAACTCTAAATCAAACACGGTTTGTGCTAGCTTCTTGAAACTTGACACAGTAAAGCAGTTTCAAGTTCTATCTCTATGTTTTCTTTCCTCTTGATGTAGCACTCAGCAGTGACTGAGGAGAAACACTTTCATTGAAAGGGGTTGCCAAGCTTCCAGAAATTACGAGTCTCCAGAAATCTCAGCAACTATGATTTCACCCAAACTAAATGATACTTTCAGGTAATGATCAGTACACTAAGCCCACTTGGTTCGCCAAATTTCGTTCTTCTATGTTGAAGCGTTCGTTTCCAGTAACAGTTTGAATTTTTGCGTTTTACTCTGTTTTCTCCTATATTGATAGATGTATTTGGAACTCTAAATCAAACACGGTTTGTGCTAGCTTCTTGAAACTTGACACAATAAAGCAGTTTCAAGTTCTATCTCTATGTTCTGTCTCCTCTTGATGTAGCCCTAAGCAGTGACTGGGGAGAAACACTTTCATTGAAAGGGGTTGCAAAGCTTCAAAAAATTACGAGTCTCCAGAAATCTCAGCATCTATTTTTTCACCCAAACTGGATGATACTTTCAGGTAATGATGAGTACGCTAAGCCCACTGGGTTCCCAAAATTTCGTTCTTCTATGTTGAAGCGTTCGTTTCCAGTAACAGTTTGAATTTTGGCGTTTCACTCTGTTTTCTCCTATATTGATAGATGTATTTGGAACTCTAAACCAAACACGGTTTGTGCTAGCTTCTTGAAACTTGACACAGTAAAGCAGTTTCACGTTCTATCTCTATGTTCTGTTTCCTCTTGATATAGCACTCAGCAGTGACTGAGGAGAAACACTTTCATTGAAAGGGGTTGCCAAGCTCCCCAAAACTGCGAGTCTCCAGAAATCTCAGCAACTATTTTTTCACCCAAACTGGATGATACTTTCAGGTAATGATCAGTACACTAAGCTCACTTGGTTCCCCAAATTTCGTTCTTTTATGTTGAAGCGTTCGCTTCCAGTAACTGTTTGAATTTTGGCGTTTCACTCTGTTTTCTCCTATACTGACAGATGTATTTGGAACTCTAAATCAAACACGGTTTGTGATAGCTTCTTGAAACTTGACACACTAAAGCAGTTTCACGTTCTATCTCTATGTTCTGTTTCCTCTTGATGTAGCCCTAAGCAGTGACTGGGGAGAAATACTTTCATTGAAAGGGGTTGCCAAGCTTCCAGAAATTACGAGTCTCCAGAAATCTCAGCAACTATGATTTCACCCATACTGGATGATACTTTCAGGTAATGATCAGTACACTAAGCCCACTTGGTTCGCCAAATTTCGTTCTTCTATGTTGAAGCGTTCGTTTCCAGTAACAGTTTGAATTTTGGTGTTTCACTCTGTTTTCTCCTATATTGATAGATGTATTTGGAACTCTAAACCAAACACGGTTTGTGCTAGCTTCTTGAAACTTGACACAGTAAAGCAGTTTCACATTCTATCTCTATGTTCTGTCTCCTCTTGATATAGCCCTAAGCAGTGACTGGGGAGAAACACTTTCATTGAAAGGGGTTGCCAAGCTTCCAAAAATTACGAGTCTCCAGAAATCTCAGCATCTATTTTTTCACCCAAACTTGATGATACTTTCAGGTAATGATGAGTACGCTAAGCCCACTGGGTTCCCCAAATTTCGTTCTTCTATGTTGAAGCGTTCGTTTCCAGTAACAGTTTGAATTTTGGCGTTTCACTCTGTTTTCTCCTATATTGATAGATGTATTTGGAACTCTAAACCAAACACGGTTTGTGCTAGCTTCTTGAAACTTGACACAGTAAAGCAGTTTCACGTTCTATATCTATGTTCTGTTTCCTCTTGATGTAGCACTCAGCAGTGACTGAGGAGAAACACTTTCATTGAAAGGGGTTGCCAAGCTTCCCAAAATTGCGATTCTCCAGAAATCTCAGCAACTATTTTTTAACCCAAACTGGATGAGACTTTCAGGTAATGATCAGTACACTAAGCCCACTTGGTTCCCCAAATTTCGTTCTTCTATGTTAAAGCGTTCGTTTCCAGTAACAGTTTGAATTTTGGCGTTTCACTCTGTTTTCTCCTATATTGATACATGTATTTGGAACTCTAAACCAAACACGGTTTGTGCTAGCTTCTTGAAACTTGACACAGTAAAGCAGTTTCACGTTCCATCTCTATGTTCTGTTTCCTCTTGATGTAGCACTCAGCAGTGACTGAGGAGAAACACTTTCATTGAAAGGGGTTGCCAAGCTTCCCAAAATTGCGAGTCTCCAGAAATCTCAGCAACTATTTTTTCACCCAAACTGGATGATACTTTCAGGTAATGATCAGTACACTAAGCTCACTTGGTTCCCCAAATTTCGTTCTTTTATGTTGAAGCGTTCACTTCCAGTAACTGTTTGAATTTTGGCGTTTCACTCTGTTTTCTCCTATACTGACAGATGTATTTGGAACTCTAAATCAAACACGGTTTGTGCTAGCTTCTTGAAACTTGACACAGTAAAGCAGTTTCACGTTCTATCTCTATGTTCTGTTTCCTCTGGATGTAGCCCTAAGCAGTGACTGGGGAAAAATACTTTCATTGACAGAGGTTGCCAAGCTTCCAGAAATTACGAGTCTCCAGAAATCTCAGCAACTATGATTTCACCCAAACTGGATGATACTTTCAGGTAATGATCAGTACACTAAGCCCACTTGGTTCCCCAAATTTCGTTCTTCTATGTTGAAGCGTTCGTTTCCAGTAACAGTTTGAATTTTGGCGTTTCACTCTGTTTTCTCCTATATTGATAGATGTATTTGGAACTCTAACCCAAACACGGTTTGTGCTAGCTTCTTGAAACTTGACACAGTAAAGCAGTTTCACGTTCTATCTCTATGTTCTGTCTCCTCTTGATGTAGCCCTAAGCAGTGACTGGGGAGAAACACTTTCATTGAAAGGGGTTGCCAAGCTTCCAAAAATTACGAGTCTCCAGAAATCTCAGCATCTATTTTTTCACCCAAACTTGATGATACTTTCAGGTAATGATGAGTACGCTAAGCCCACTGGGTTCCCCAAATTTCGTTCTTCTATGTTGAAGCGTTCGTTTCCAGTAACAGTTTGAATTTTGGCGTTTCACTCTGTTTTCTCCTATATTGATAGATGTATTTGGAACTCTAAACCAAACACGGTTTGTGCTAGCTTCTTGAAACTTGACACAGTAAAGCAGTTTCACGTTCTATCTCTATGTTCTGTTTCCTCTTGATGTAGCACTCAGCAGTGACTGAGGAGAAACACTTTCATTGAAAGGGGTTGCCAAGCTTCCCAAAATTGCGAGTCTCCAGAAATCTCAGCAAATATTTTTTCACCCAAACTGGATGATACTTTCAGGTAATGATCAGTACACTAAGCTCACTTGGTTCCCCAAATTTCGTTCTTTTATGTTGAAGCGTTCGCTTCCAGTAACTGTTTGAATTTTGGCGTTTCACTCTGTTTTCTCCTATACTGACAGATGTATTTGGAACTCTAAATCAAACACGGTTTGTGCTAGCTTCTTGAAACTTGACACACTAAAGCAGTTTCACGTTCTATCTCTATGTTCTGTTTCCTCTTGATGTAGCACTAAGCAGTGACTGGGGAGAAATACTTTCATTGACAGGGGTTGCCAAGCTTCCAGAAATTACGAGTCTCCAGAAATCTCAGCAACTATGATTTCACCCATACTGGATGATACTTTCAGGTAATGATCAGTACACTAAGCCCATTTGGTTCGCCAAATTTCGTTCTTCTATGTTGAAGCGTTCGTTTCCAGTAACAGTTTGAATTTTGGTGTTTCACTCTGTTTTCTCCTATATTGATAGATGTATTTGGAACTCTAAACCAAACACGGTTTGTGCTAGCTTCTTGAAACTTGACACAGTAAAGCAGTTTCACGTTCTATCTCTATGTTCTGTTTCCTCTTCAATGTAGCACTCAGCAGTGACTGAGGAGAAACACTTTCATTGAAAGGGGTTGCCAAGCTTCCCAAAATTGCGAGTCTCCAGAAATCTCAGCAACTATTTTTTAACCCAAACTGGATGATACTTTCAGGTAATGATCAGTACACTAAGCCCACTTGGTTCCCCAAATTTCGTTCTTCTATGTTGAAGCGTTCGATTCCAGTAACAGTTTGAATTTTGGCGTTTTACTCTGTTTTCTCCTATATTGATAGATGTATTTGGAACTCTAAATCAAACACGGTTTGTGCTAGCTTCTTGAAACTTGACACAATAAAGCAGTTTCAAGTTCTATCTCTATGTTCTGTCTCCTCTTGATGTAGCCCTAAGCAGTGACTGGGGAGAAACACTTACATTGAAAGGGGTTGCCAAGCTTCCAAAAATTACGAGTCTCCAGAAATCTCAGCATCTATTTTTTCACCCAAACTTGATGATACTTTCAGGTAATGATGAGTACGCTAAGCCCACTGGGTTCCCCAAATTTCGTTCTTCTATGTTGAAGCGTTCGTTTCCAGTAACAGTTTGAATTTTGGCGTTTCACTCTGTTTTCTCCTATATTGATAGATGTATTTGGAACTCTAAACCAAACACGGTTTGTGCCAGCTTCTTGAAACTTGACACAGTAAAGCAGTTTCACGTTCTATATCTATGTTCTGTTTCCTCTTGATGTAGCACTCAGCAGTGACTGAGGAGAAACACTTTCATTGAAAGGGGTTGCCAAGCTTCCCAAAATTGCGAGTCTCCAGAAATCTCAGCAACTATTTTTTCACCCAAACTGGATGATACTTTCAGGTAATGATCAGTACACTAAGCTCACTTGGTTCCCCAAATTTCGTTCTTTTATGTTGAAGCGTTCGCTTCCAGTAACTGTTTGAATTTTGGCGTTTCACTCTGTTTTCTCCTATACTGACAGATGTATTTGGAACTCTAAATCAAACACGGTTTGTGCTAGCTTCTTGAAACTTGACACAGTAAAGCAGTTTCACGTTCTATCTCTATGTTCTGTTTCCTCTGTATGTAGCCCTAAGCAGTGACTGGGGAAAAATACTTTCATTGACAGAGGTTGCCAAGCTTCCAGAAATTACGAGTCTCCAGAAATCTCAGCAACTATGATTTCACCCAAACTGGATGATACTTTCAGGTAATGATCAGTACACTAACCCACTTGGTTCCCCAAATTTCGTTCTTCTATGTTGAAGCGTTCGTTTCCAGTAACAGTTTGAATTTTGGCGTTTCACTCTGTTTTCTCCTATATTGATAGATGTATTTGGAACTCTAACCCAAAGACGGTTTGTGCTAGCTTCTTGAAACTTGACACAGTAAAGCAGTTTCACGTTCTATCTCTATGTTCTGTTTCCTCTTGATGTAGCACTCAGCAGTGACTGAGGAGAAACACTTTCATTGAAAGGGGTTGCCAAGCTTCCCAAAATTGCGAGTCTCCAGAAATCTCAGCAACTATTTTTTAACCCAAACTGGATGATACTTTCAGGTAATGATCAGTACACTAAGCTCACTTGGTTCCCCAAATTTCGTTCTTTTATGTTGAAGCGTTCGCTTCCAGTAACTGTTTGAATTTTGGCGTTTCACTCTGTTTTCTCCTATACTGACAGATGTATTTGGAACTCTAAATCAAACACGGTTTGTGCTAGCTTCTTGAAACTTGACACAGTAAAGCAGTTTCACGTTCTATCTCTATGTTCTGTTTCCTCTGGATGTAGCCCTAAGCAGTGACTGGGGAGAAATACTTTCATTGACAGGGGTTTCCAAGCTTCCAGAAATTACGAGTCTCCAGAAATCTCAGAAACTATGATTTCACCCAAACTGGATGATACTTTCAGGTAATAATAGGTACACTAAGCCCACTTGGTTCCCCAAATTTCGTTCTTCTATGTTGAAGCGTTCGTTTCCAGTAACAGTTTGAATTTTGGCGTTTCACTCTGTTTTCTCCTATATTGATAGATGTATTTGGAACTCTAAATCAAACACGGTTTGTGCTACCTTCTTCAAACTTGACACAGTAAAGCAGTTTCAAGTTCTATCCTAATGTTCTGTTTCCTCTTGATGTAGCACTCAGCAGTGACTAAGGAGAAACACTTTCATTGAAAGGGGTTGCCAAGCTTCCCAAAATTGCGAGTCTCCAGAAACCTCAGCAACTATTTTTTCACCCAAACTGGATGATACTTTCAGGTAATGATCAGTACACTAAGCCCACTTGGTTCCCCAAATTTCGTTCTTGTATGTTGAAGCGTTCGCTTCCAGTAACTGTTTGAATTTTGGCGTTTCACTCTGTTTTCTCCTATACTGACAGATGTATTTGGAACTCTAAATCAAACACGGTTTGTGCTAGCTTCTTGAAACTTGACACAGTAAAGCAGTTTCACGTTCTATCTCTATGTTCTGTCTCCTCTTGATGTAGCCCTAAGCAGTGACTGGGGAGAAACACTTCCATTGAAAGGGGTTGCCAAGCTTCCAAAAATTACGAGTCTCCAGAAATCTCAGCATCTATTTTTTCACCCAAACTTGATGATACTTTCAGGTAATGATGAGTACGCTAAGCCCACTGTGTTCCCCAAATTTCGTTCTTCTATGTTGAAGCGTTCGTTTCCAGTAACAGTTTGAATTTTGGCGTTTCACTCTGTTTTCTCCTATATTGATAGATGTATTTGGAACTCTAAACCAAACACGGTTTGTGCTAGCTTCTTGAAACTTGACACAGTAAAGCAGTTTCACGTTCTATATCTATGTTCTGTTTCCTCTTGATGTAGCACTCAGCAGTGACTGAGGAGAAACACTTTCATTGAAAGGGGTTGCCAAGCTTCCCAAAATTGCGAGTCTCCAGAAATCTCAGCAACTATTTTTTAACCCAAACTGGATGATACTTTCAGGTAATGATCAGTACACTAAGCCCATTTGGTTCCCCAAATTTCGTTCTTCTATGTTAAAGCGTTCGTTTCCAGTAACAGTTTGAATTTTGGCGTTTCACTCTGTTTTCTCCTATATTGATACATGTATTTGGAACTCTAAACCAAACACGGTTTGTGCTAGCTTCTTGAAACTTGACACAGTAAAGCAGTTTCACGTTCTATCTCTATGTTCTGTTTCCTCTTGATGTAGCACTCAGCAGTGACTGAGGAGAAACACTTTCATTGAAAGGGGTTGCCAAGCTTCCCAAAATTGCGAGTCTCCAGAAATCTCAGCAACTATTTTTTCACCCAAACTGGATGATACTTTCAGGTAATGATCAGTACACTAAGCTCACTTGGTTCCCCAAATTTCGTTCTTTTATGTTGAAGCGTTCGCTTCCAGTAACTGTTTGAATTTTGGCGTTTCACTCTGTTTTCTCCTATACTGACAGATGTATTTGGAACTCTAAATCAAACACGGTTTGTGCTAGCTTCTTGAAACTTGACACACTAAAGCAGTTTCACGTTCTATCTCTATGTTCTGTTTCCTCTTGATGTAGCACTAAGCAGTGACTGGGGAGAAATACTTTCATTGAAAGGGGTTGCCAAGCTTCCAGAAATTACGAGTCTCCAGAAATCTCAGCAACTATGATTTCACCCATACTGGATGATACTTTCAGGTAATGATCAGTACACTAAGCCCATTTGGTTCGCCAAATTTCGTTCTTCTATGTTGAAGCGTTCGTTTCCAGTAACAGTTTGAATTTTGGTGTTTCACTCTGTTTTCTCCTATATTGATAGATGTATTTGGAACTCTAAACCAAACACGGTTTGTGCTAGCTTCTTGAAACTTGACACAGTAAAGCAGTTTCACGTTCTATCTCTATGTTCTGTTTCCTCTTCAATGTAGCACTCAGCAGTGACTGAGGAGAAACACTTTCATTGAAAGGGGTTGCCAAGCTTCCCAAAATTGCGAGTCTCCAGAAATCTCACCAACTATTTTTTAACCCAAACTGGATGATACTTTCAGGTAATGATCAGTACACTAAGCCCACTTGGTTCCCCAAATTTCGTTCTTCTATGTTGAAGCGTTCGATTCCAGTAACAGTTTGAATTTTGGCGTTTTACTCTGTTTTCTCCTATATTGATAGATGTATTTGGAACTCTAAATCAAACACGGTTTGTGCTAGCTTCTTGAAACTTGACACAATAAAGCAGTTTCAAGTTCTATCTCTATGTTCTGTCTCCTCTTGATGTAGCCCTAAGCAGTGACTGGGGAGAAACACTTACATTGAAAGGGGTTGCCAAGCTTCCAAAAATTACGAGTCTCCAGAAATCTCAGCATCTATTTTTTCACCCAAACTTGATGATACTTTCAGGTAATGATGAGTACGCTAAGCCCACTGGGTTCCCCAAATTTCGTTCTTCTATGTTGAAGCGTTCGTTTCCAGTAACAGTTTGAATTTTGGCGTTTCACTCTGTTTTCTCCTATATTGATAGATGTATTTGGAACTCTAAACCAAACACGGTTTGTGCCAGCTTCTTGAAACTTGACACAGTAAAGCAGTTTCACGTTCTATATCTATGTTCTGTTTCCTCTTGATGTAGCACTCAGCAGTGACTGAGGAGAAACACTTTCATTGAAAGGGGTTGCCAAGCTTCCCAAAATTGCGAGTCTCCAGAAATCTCAGCAACTATTTTTTAACCCAAACTGGATGATACTTTCAGGTAATGATCAGTACACTAAGCCCATTTGGTTCCCCAAATTTCGTTCTTCTATGTTAAAGCGTTCGTTTCCAGTAACAGTTTGAATTTTGGCGTTTCACTCTGTTTTCTCCTATATTGATACATGTATTTGGAACTCTAAACCAAACACGGTTTGTGCTAGCTTCTTGAAACTTGACACAGTAAAGGAGTTTCACGTTCTATCTCTATGTTCTGTTTCCTCTTGATATAGCACTCAGCAGTGACTGAGGAGAAACACTTTCATTGAAAGGGGTTGCCAAGCTTCCCAAAATTGCGAGTCTCCAGAAATCTCAGCAACTATTTTTTCACCCAAACTGGATGATACTTTCAGGTAATGATCAGTACACTAAGCTCACTTGGTTCCCCAAATTTCGTTCTTTTATGTTGAAGCGTTCGCTTCCAGTAACTGTTTGAATTTTGGCGTTTCACTCTGTTTTCTCCTATACTGACAGATGTATTTGGAACTCTAAATCAAACACGGTTTGTGCTAGCTTCTTGAAACTTGACACAGTAAAGCAGTTTCACGTTCTATCTCTATGTTCTGTTTCCTCTGGATGTAGCCCTAAGCAGTGACTGGGGAAAAATACTTTCATTGACAGAGGTTGCCAAGCTTCCAGAAATTACGAGTCTCCAGAAATCTCAGCAACTATGATTTCACCCAAACTGGATGATACTTTCAGGTAATGATCAGTACACTAAGCCCACTTGGTTCCCCAAATTTCGTTCTTCTATGTTGAAGCGTTCGTTTCCAGTAACAGTTTGAATTTTGGCGTTTCACTCTGTTTTCTCCTATATTGATAGATGTATTTGGAACTCTAACCCAAACACGGTTTGTGCTAGCTTCTTGAAACTTGACACAGTAAAGCAGTTTCACGTTCTATCTCTATGTTCTGTCTCCTCTTGATGTAGCCCTAAGCAGTGACTGGGGAGAAACACTTTCATTGAAAGGGGTTGCCAAGCTTCCAAAAATTACGAGTCTCCAGAAATCTCAGCATCTATTTTTTCACCCAAACTTGATGATACTTTCAGGTAATGATGAGTACGCTAAGCCCACTGGGTTCCCCAAATTTCGTTCTTCTATGTTGAAGCGTTCGTTTCCAGTAACAGTTTGAATTTTGGCGTTTCACTCTGTTTTCTCCTATATTGATAGATGTATTTGGAACTCTAAACCAAACACGGTTTGTGCTAGCTTCTTGAAACTTGACACAGTAAAGCAGTTTCACGTTCTATCTCTATGTTCTGTTTCCTCTTGATGTAGCACTCAGCAGTGACTGAGGAGAAACACTTTCATTGAAAGGGGTTGCCAAGCTTCCCAAAATTGCGAGTCTCCAGAAATCTCAGCAAATATTTTTTCACCCAAACTGGATGATACTTTCAGGTAATGATCAGTACACTAAGCTCACTTGGTTCCCCAAATTTCGTTCTTTTATGTTGAA
Source organism: Spermophilus citellus (assembly GCF_964194105.1). Lineage (NCBI taxonomy): Eukaryota > Metazoa > Chordata > Mammalia > Rodentia > Sciuridae > Spermophilus > Spermophilus citellus. The sequence continues at coordinate 100,651,055 of NC_138182.1, forward strand.
GCGTTCGCTTCCAGTAACTGTTTGAATTTTGGCGTTTCACTCTGTTTTCTCCTATACTGACAGATGTATTTGGAACTCTAAATCAAACACGGTTTGTGCTAGCTTCTTGAAACTTGACACACTAAAGCAGTTTCACGTTCTATCTCTATGTTCTGTTTCCTCTTGATGTAGCACTAAGCAGTGACTGGGGAGAAATACTTTCATTGACAGGGGTTGCCAAGCTTCCAGAAATTACGAGTCTCCAGAAATCTCAGCAACTATGATTTCACCCATACTGGATGATACTTTCAGGTAATGATCAGTACACTAAGCCCATTTGGTTCGCCAAATTTCGTTCTTCTATGTTGAAGCGTTCGTTTCCAGTAACAGTTTGAATTTTGGTGTTTCACTCTGTTTTCTCCTATATTGATAGATGTATTTGGAACTCTAAACCAAACACGGTTTGTGCTAGCTTCTTGAAACTTGACACAGTAAAGCAGTTTCACGTTCTATCTCTATGTTCTGTTTCCTCTTCAATGTAGCACTCAGCAGTGACTGAGGAGAAACACTTTCATTGAAAGGGGTTGCCAAGCTTCCCAAAATTGCGAGTCTCCAGAAATCTCAGCAACTATTTTTTAACCCAAACTGGATGATACTTTCAGGTAATGATCAGTACACTAAGCCCACTTGGTTCCCCAAATTTCGTTCTTCTATGTTGAAGCGTTCGATTCCAGTAACAGTTTGAATTTTGGCGTTTTACTCTGTTTTCTCCTATATTGATAGATGTATTTGGAACTCTAAATCAAACACGGTTTGTGCTAGCTTCTTGAAACTTGACACAATAAAGCAGTTTCAAGTTCTATCTCTATGTTCTGTCTCCTCTTGATGTAGCCCTAAGCAGTGACTGGGGAGAAACACTTACATTGAAAGGGGTTGCCAAGCTTCCAAAAATTACGAGTCTCCAGAAATCTCAGCATCTATTTTTTCACCCAAACTTGATGATACTTTCAGGTAATGATGAGTACGCTAAGCCCACTGGGTTCCCCAAATTTCGTTCTTCTATGTTGAAGCGTTCGTTTCCAGTAACAGTTTGAATTTTGGCGTTTCACTCTGTTTTCTCCTATATTGATAGATGTATTTGGAACTCTAAACCAAACACGGTTTGTGCCAGCTTCTTGAAACTTGACACAGTAAAGCAGTTTCACGTTCTATATCTATGTTCTGTTTCCTCTTGATGTAGCACTCAGCAGTGACTGAGGAGAAACACTTTCATTGAAAGGGGTTGCCAAGCTTCCCAAAATTGCGAGTCTCCAGAAATCTCAGCAACTATTTTTTCACCCAAACTGGATGATACTTTCAGGTAATGATCAGTACACTAAGCTCACTTGGTTCCCCAAATTTCGTTCTTTTATGTTGAAGCGTTCGCTTCCAGTAACTGTTTGAATTTTGGCGTTTCACTCTGTTTTCTCCTATACTGACAGATGTATTTGGAACTCTAAATCAAACACGGTTTGTGCTAGCTTCTTGAAACTTGACACAGTAAAGCAGTTTCACGTTCTATCTCTATGTTCTGTTTCCTCTGTATGTAGCCCTAAGCAGTGACTGGGGAAAAATACTTTCATTGACAGAGGTTGCCAAGCTTCCAGAAATTACGAGTCTCCAGAAATCTCAGCAACTATGATTTCACCCAAACTGGATGATAATTTCAGGTAATGATCAGTACACTAACCCACTTGGTTCCCCAAATTTCGTTCTTCTATGTTGAAGCGTTCGTTTCCAGTAACAGTTTGAATTTTGGCGTTTCACTCTGTTTTCTCCTATATTGATAGATGTATTTGGAACTCTAACCCAAACACGGTTTGTGCTAGCTTCTTGAAACTTGACACAGTAAAGCAGTTTCACGTTCTATCTCTATGTTCTGTTTCCTCTTGATGTAGCACTCAGCAGTGACTGAGGAGAAACACTTTCATTGAAAGGGGTTGCCAAGCTTCCCAAAATTGCGAGTCTCCAGAAATCTCAGCAACTATTTTTTAACCCAAACTGGATGATACTTTCAGGTAATGATCAGTACACTAAGCTCACTTGGTTCCCCAAATTTCGTTCTTTTATGTTGAAGCGTTCGCTTCCAGTAACTGTTTGAATTTTGGCGTTTCACTCTGTTTTCTCCTATACTGACAGATGTATTTGGAACTCTAAATCAAACACGGTTTGTGCTAGCTTCTTGAAACTTGACACAGTAAAGCAGTTTCACGTTCTATCTCTATGTTCTGTTTCCTCTGGATGTAGCCCTAAGCAGTGACTGGGGAGAAATACTTTCATTGACAGGGGTTTCCAAGCTTCCAGAAATTACGAGTCTCCAGAAATCTCAGAAACTATGATTTCACCCAAACTGGATGATACTTTCAGGTAATAATAGGTACACTAAGCCCACTTGGTTCCCCAAATTTCGTTCTTCTATGTTGAAGCGTTCGTTTCCAGTAACAGTTTGAATTTTGGCGTTTCACTCTGTTTTCTCCTATATTGATAGATGTATTTGGAACTCTAAATCAAACACGGTTTGTGCTACCTTCTTCAAACTTGACACAGTAAAGCAGTTTCAAGTTCTATCCTAATGTTCTGTTTCCTCTTGATGTAGCACTCAGCAGTGACTAAGGAGAAACACTTTCATTGAAAGGGGTTGCCAAGCTTCCCAAAATTGCGAGTCTCCAGAAACCTCAGCAACTATTTTTTCACCCAAACTGGATGATACTTTCAGGTAATGATCAGTACACTAAGCTCACTTGGTTCCCCAAATTTCGTTCTTTTATGTTGAAGCGTTCGCTTCCAGTAACTGTTTGAATTTTGGCGTTTCACTCTGTTTTCTCCTATACTGACAGATGTATTTGGAACTCTAAATCAAACACGGTTTGTGCTAGCTTCTTGAAACTTGACACAGTAAAGCAGTTTCATGTTCTATCTCTATGTTCTGTCTCCTCTTGATGTAGCCCTAAGCAGTGACTGGGGAGAAACACTTTCATTGAAAGGGGTTGCCAAGCTTCCAAAAATTACGAGTCTCCAGAAATCTCAGCATCTATTTTTTCACCCAAACTTGATGATACTTTCAGGTAATGATGAGTACGCTAAGCCCACTGTGTTCCCCAAATTTCGTTCTTGTATGTTGAAGCGTTCGTTTCCAGTAACAGTTTGAATTTTGGCGTTTCACTCTGTTTTCTCCTATATTGATAGATGTATTTGGAACTCTAAACCAAACACGGTTTGTGCTAGCTTCTTGAAACTTGACACAGTAAAGCAGTTTCACGTTCTATATCTATGTTCTGTTTCCTCTTGATGTAGCACTCAGCAGTGACTGAGGAGAAACACTTTCATTGAAAGGGGTTGCCAAGCTTCCCAAAATTGCGAGTCTCCAGAAATCTCAGCAACTATTTTTTAACCCAAACTGGATGATACTTTCAGGTAATGATCAGTACACTAAGCCCATTTGGTTCCCCAAATTTCGTTCTTCTATGTTAAAGCGTTCGTTTCCAGTAACAGTTTGAATTTTGGCGTTTCACTCTGTTTTCTCCTATATTGATACATGTATTTGGAACTCTAAACCAAACACGGTTTGTGCTAGCTTCTTGAAACTTGACACAGTAAAGGAGTTTCACGTTCTATCTCTATGTTCTGTTTCCTCTTGATATAGCACTCAGCAGTGACTGAGGAGAAACACTTTCATTGAAAGGGGTTGCCAAGCTTCCCAAAATTGCGAGTCTCCAGAAATCTCAGCAACTATTTTTTCACCCAAACTGGATGATACTTTCAGGTAATGATCAGTACACTAAGCTCACTTGGTTCCCCAAATTTCGTTCTTTTATGTTGAAGCGTTCGCTTCCAGTAACTGTTTGAATTTTGGCGTTTCACTCTGTTTTCTCCTATACTGACAGATGTATTTGGAACTCTAAATCAAACACGGTTTGTGCTAGCTTCTTGAAACTTGACACAGTAAAGCAGTTTCACGTTCTATCTCTATGTTCTGTTTCCTCTGGATGTAGCCCTAAGCAGTGACTGGGGAAAAATACTTTCATTGACAGAGGTTGCCAAGCTTCCAGAAATTACGAGTCTCCAGAAATCTCAGCAACTATGATTTCACCCAAACTGGATGATACGTTCAGGTAATGATCAGTACACTAAGCCCACTTGGTTCCCCAAATTTCGTTCTTTTATGTTGAAGCGTTCGCTTCCAGTAACTGTTTGAATTTTGGCGTTTCACTCTGTTTTCTCCTATACTGACAGATGTATTTGGAACTCTAAATCAAACACGGTTTGTGCTAGCTTCTTGAAACTTGACACAGTAAAGCAGTTTCACGTTCTATCTCTATGTTCTGTCTCCTCTTGATGTAGCCCTAAGCAGTGACTGGGGAGAAACACTTCCATTGAAAGGGGTTGCCAAGCTTCCAAAAATTACGAGTCTCCAGAAATCTCAGCATCTATTTTTTCACCCAAACTTGATGATACTTTCAGGTAATGATGAGTACGCTAAGCCCACTGTGTTCCCCAAATTTCGTTCTTCTATGTTGAAGCGTTCGTTTCCAGTAACAGTTTGAATTTTGGCGTTTCACTCTGTTTTCTCCTATATTGATAGATGTATTTGGAACTCTAAACCAAACACGGTTTGTGCTAGCTTCTTGAAACTTGACACAGTAAAGCAGTTTCACGTTCTATATCTATGTTCTGTTTCCTCTTGATGTAGCACTCAGCAGTGACTGAGGAGAAACACTTTCATTGAAAGGGGTTGCCAAGCTTCCCAAAATTGCGAGTCTCCAGAAATCTCAGCAACTATTTTTTAACCCAAACTGGATGATACTTTCAGGTAATGATCAGTACACTAAGCCCATTTGGTTCCCCAAATTTCGTTCTTCTATGTTAAAGCGTTCGTTTCCAGTAACAGTTTGAATTTTGGCGTTTCACTCTGTTTTCTCCTATATTGATACATGTATTTGGAACTCTAAACCAAACACGGTTTGTGCTAGCTTCTTGAAACTTGACACAGTAAAGCAGTTTCACGTTCTATCTCTATGTTCTGTTTCCTCTTGATGTAGCACTCAGCAGTGACTGAGGAGAAACACTTTCATTGAAAGGGGTTGCCAAGCTTCCCAAAATTGCGAGTCTCCAGAAATCTCAGCAACTATTTTTTCACCCAAACTGGATGATACTTTCAGGTAATGATCAGTACACTAAGCTCACTTGGTTCCCCAAATTTCGTTCTTTTATGTTGAAGCGTTCGCTTCCAGTAACTGTTTGAATTTTGGCGTTTCACTCTGTTTTCTCCTATACTGACAGATGTATTTGGAACTCTAAATCAAACACGGTTTGTGCTAGCTTCTTGAAACTTGACACACTAAAGCAGTTTCACGTTCTATCTCTATGTTCTGTTTCCTCTTGATGTAGCACTAAGCAGTGACTGGGGAGAAATACTTTCATTGAAAGGGGTTGCCAAGCTTCCAGAAATTACGAGTCTCCAGAAATCTCAGCAACTATGATTTCACCCATACTGGATGATACTTTCAGGTAATGATCAGTACACTAAGCCCATTTGGTTCGCCAAATTTCGTTCTTCTATGTTGAAGCGTTCGTTTCCAGTAACAGTTTGAATTTTGGTGTTTCACTCTGTTTTCTCCTATATTGATAGATGTATTTGGAACTCTAAACCAAACACGGTTTGTGCTAGCTTCTTGAAACTTGACACAGTAAAGCAGTTTCACGTTCTATCTCTATGTTCTGTTTCCTCTTCAATGTAGCACTCAGCAGTGACTGAGGAGAAACACTTTCATTGAAAGGGGTTGCCAAGCTTCCCAAAATTGCGAGTCTCCAGAAATCTCACCAACTATTTTTTAACCCAAACTGGATGATACTTTCAGGTAATGATCAGTACACTAAGCCCACTTGGTTCCCCAAATTTCGTTCTTCTATGTTGAAGCGTTCAATTCCAGTAACAGTTTGAATTTTGGCGTTTTACTCTGTTTTCTCCTATATTGATAGATGTATTTGGAACTCTAAATCAAACACGGTTTGTGCTAGCTTCTTGAAACTTGACACAATAAAGCAGTTTCAAGTTCTATCTCTATGTTCTGTCTCCTCTTGATGTAGCCCTAAGCAGTGACTGGGGAGAAACACTTACATTGAAAGGGGTTGCCAAGCTTCCAAAAATTACGAGTCTCCAGAAATCTCAGCATCTATTTTTTCACCCAAACTTGATGATACTTTCAGGTAATGATGAGTACGCTAAGCCCACTGGGTTCCCCAAATTTCGTTCTTCTATGTTGAAGCGTTCGTTTCCAGTAACAGTTTGAATTTTGGCGTTTCACTCTGTTTTCTCCTATATTGATAGATGTATTTGGAACTCTAAACCAAACACGGTTTGTGCCAGCTTCTTGAAACTTGACACAGTAAAGCAGTTTCACGTTCTATATCTATGTTCTGTTTCCTCTTGATGTAGCACTCAGCAGTGACTGAGGAGAAACACTTTCATTGAAAGGGGTTGCCAAGCTTCCCAAAATTGCGAGTCTCCAGAAATCTCAGCAACTATTTTTTAACCCAAACTGGATGATACTTTCAGGTAATGATCAGTACACTAAGCCCATTTGGTTCCCCAAATTTCGTTCTTCTATGTTAAAGCGTTCGTTTCCAGTAACAGTTTGAATTTTGGCGTTTCACTCTGTTTTCTCCTATATTGATACATGTATTTGGAACTCTAAACCAAACACGGTTTGTGCTAGCTTCTTGAAACTTGACACAGTAAAGGAGTTTCACGTTCTATCTCTATGTTCTGTTTCCTCTTGATATAGCACTCAGCAGTGACTGAGGAGAAACACTTTCATTGAAAGGGGTTGCCAAGCTTCCCAAAATTGCGAGTCTCCAGAAATCTCAGCAACTATTTTTTCACCCAAACTGGATGATACTTTCAGGTAATGATCAGTACACTAAGCTCACTTGGTTCCCCAAATTTCGTTCTTTTATGTTGAAGCGTTCGCTTCCAGTAACTGTTTGAATTTTGGCGTTTCACTCTGTTTTCTCCTATACTGACAGATGTATTTGGAACTCTAAATCAAACACGGTTTGTGCTAGCTTCTTGAAACTTGACACAGTAAAGCAGTTTCACGTTCTATCTCTATGTTCTGTTTCCTCTGGATGTAGCCCTAAGCAGTGACTGGGGAAAAATACTTTCATTGACAGAGGTTGCCAAGCTTCCAGAAATTACGAGTCTCCAGAAATCTCAGCAACTATGATTTCACCCAAACTGGATGATACTTTCAGGTAATGATCAGTACACTAAGCCCACTTGGTTCCCCAAATTTCGTTCTTCTATGTTGAAGCGTTCGTTTCCAGTAACAGTTTGAATTTTGGCGTTTCACTCTGTTTTCTCCTATATTGATAGATGTATTTGGAACTCTAAATCAAACACGGTTTGTGCTAGCTTCTTGAAACTTGACACAGTAAAGCAGTTTCAAGTTCTATCCTAATGTTCTGTCTCCTCTTGATGTAGCCCTAAGCAGTGACTGAGGAGAAACACTTTCATTGAAAGGGGTTGCCAAGCTTCCAAAAATTACGAGTCTCCAGAAATCTCAGCATCTATTTTTTCACCCAAACTTGATGATACTTTCAGGTAATGATGAGTACGCTAAGCCCACTGTGTTCCCCAAATTTCGTTCTTCTATGTTGAAGCGTTCGTTTCCAGTAACAGTTTGAATTTTGGCGTTTCACTCTGTTTTCTCCTATATTGATAGATGTATTTGGAACTCTAAACCAAACACGGTTTGTGCTAGCTTCTTGAAACTTGACACAGTAAAGCAGTTTCACGTTCTATCTCTATGTTCTGTTTCCTCTTGATGTAGCACTCAGCAGTGACTGAGGAGAAACACTTTCATTGAAAGGGGTTGCCAAGCTTCCCAAAATTGCGAGTCTCCAGAAATCTCAGCAACTATTTTTTAACCCAAACTGGATGATACTTTCAGGTAATGATCACTACACTAAGCTCACTTGGTTCCCCAAATTTCGTTCTTTTATGTTGAAGCGTTCGCTTCCAGTAACTGTTTGAATTTTGGCGTTTCACTCTGTTTTCTCCTATACTGACAGATGTATTTGGAACTCTAAATCAAACACGGTTTGTGCTAGCTTCTTGAAACTTGACACAGTAAAGCAGTTTCACGTTCTATCTCTATGTTCTGTTTCCTCTGGATGTAGCCCTAAGCAGTGACTGGGGAGAAATACTTTCATTGACAGGGGTTGCCAAGCTTCCAGAAATTACGAGTCTCCAGAAATCTCAGAAACTATGATTTCACCCTACATGATGATACTTTCAGGTAATGATCAGTACACTAAGCCCACTTGGTTCCCCAAATTTCGTTCTTCTATGTTGAAGCGTTCGTTTCCAGTAACAGTTTGAATTTTGGCGTTTCACTCTGTTTTCTCCTATATTGATAGATGTATTTGGAACTCTAAATCAAACACGGTTTGTGCTAGCTTCTTGAAACTTGACACAGTAAAGCAGTTTCAAGTTCTATCCTAATGTTCTGTTTCCTCTTGATGTAGCACTCAGCAGTGACTGAGGAGAAACACTTTCATTGAAAGGGGTTGCCAAGCTTCCCAAAATTGCGAGTCTCCAGAAATCTCAGCAACTATTTTTTCACCCAAACTGGATGATACTTTCAGGTAATGATCAGTACACTAAGCTCACTTGGTTCCCCAAATTTCGTTCTTTTATGTTGAAGCGTTCGCTTCCAGTAACTGTTTGAATTTTGGCGTTTCACTCTGTTTTCTCCTATACTGACAGATGTATTTGGAACTCTAAATCAAACACGGTTTGTGCTAGCTTCTTGAAACTTGACACAGTAAAGCAGTTTCACGTTCTATCTCTATGTTCTGTCTCCTCTTGATGTAGCCCTAAGCAGTGACTGGGGAGAAACACTTTCATTGAAAGGGGTTGCCAAGCTTCCAAAAATTACGAGTCTCCAGAAATCTCAGCATCTATTTTTTCACCCAAACTTGATGATACTTTCAGGTAATGATGAATACGCTAAGCCCACTGTGTTCCCCAAATTTCGTTCTTCTATGTTGAAGCGTTCGTTTCCAGTAACAGTTTGAATTTTGGCGTTTCACTCTGTTTTCTCCTATATTGATAGATGTATTTGGAACTCTAAACCAAACACGGTTTGTGCTAGCTTCTTGAAACTTGACACAGTAAAGCAGTTTCACGTTCTATATCTATGTTCTGTTTCCTCTTGATGTAGCACTCAGCAGTGACTGAGGAGAAACACTTTCATTGAAAGGGGTTGCCAAGCTTCCCAAAATTGCGAGTCTCCAGAAATCTCAGCAACTATTTTTTAACCCAAACTGGATGATACTTTCAGGTAATGATCAGTACACTAAGCCCATTTGGTTCCCCAAATTTCGTTCTTCTATGTTAAAGCGTTCGTTTCCAGTAACAGTTTGAATTTTGGCGTTTCACTCTGTTTTCTCCTATATTGATACATGTATTTGGAACTCTAAACCAAACACGGTTTGTGCTAGCTTCTTGAAACTTGACACAGTAAAGGAGTTTCACGTTCTATCTCTATGTTCTGTTTCCTCTTGATATAGCACTCAGCAGTGACTGAGGAGAAACACTTTCATTGAAAGGGGTTGCCAAGCTTCCCAAAATTGCGAGTCTCCAGAAATCTCAGCAACTATTTTTTCACCCAAACTGGATGATACTTTCAGGTAATGATCAGTACACTAAGCTCACTTGGTTCCCCAAATTTCGTTCTTTTATGTTGAAGCGTTCGCTTCCAGTAACTGTTTGAATTTTGGCGTTTCACTCTGTTTTCTCCTATACTGACAGATGTATTTGGAACTCTAAATCAAACACGGTTTGTGCTAGCTTCTTGAAACTTGACACAGTAAAGCAGTTTCACGTTCTATCTCTATGTTCTGTCTCCTCTTGATGTAGCCCTAAGCAGTGACTGGGGAGAAACACTTTCATTGAAAGGGGTTGCCAAGCTTCCAAAAATTACGAGTCTCCAGAAATCTCAGCATCTATTTTTTCACCCAAACTTGATGATACTTTCAGGTAATGATGAATACGCTAAGCCCACTGTGTTCCCCAAATTTCGTTCTTCTATGTTGAAGCGTTCGTTTCCAGTAACAGTTTGAATTTTGGCGTTTCACTCTGTTTTCTCCTATACTGACAGATGTATTTGGAACTCTAAATCAAACACGGTTTGTGCTAGCTTCTTGAAACTTGACACAGTAAAGCAGTTTCACGTTCTATCTCTATGTTCTGTTTCCTCTGGATGTAGCCCTAAGCAGTGACTGGGGAAAAATACTTTCATTGACAGAGGTTGCCAAGCTTCCAGAAATTACGAGTCTCCAGAAATCTCAGCAACTATGATTTCACCCAAACTGGATGATACTTTCAGGTAATGATCAGTACACTAAGCCCACTTGGTTCCCCAAATTTCGTTCTTCTATGTTGAAGCGTTCGTTTCCAGTAACAGTTTGAATTTTGGCGTTTCACTCTGTTTTCTCCTATATTGATAGATGTATTTGGAACTCTAACCCAAACACGGTTTGTGCTAGCTTCTTGAAAATTGACACAGTAAAGCAGTTTCACGTTCTATCTCTATGTTCTGTCTCCTCTTGATGTAGCCCTAAGCAGTGACTGGGGAAAAACACTTTCATTGAAAGGGGTTGCCAAGCTTCCAAAAATTACGAGTCTCCAGAAATCTCAGCATCTATTTTTTCACCCAAATTGATGATACTTTCAGGTAATGATGAGTACGCTAAGCCCACTGGGTTCCCCAAATTTCGTTCTTCTATGTTGAAGCGTTCGTTTCCAGTAACAGTTTGAATTTTGGCGTTTCACTCTGTTTTCTCCTATATTGATAGATGTATTTGGAACTCTAAACCAAACACGGTTTGTGCTAGCTTCTTGAAACTTGACACAGTAAAGCAGTTTCACGTTCTATCTCTATGTTCTGTTTCCTCTTGATGTAGCACTCAGCAGTGACTGAGGAGAAACACTTTCATTGCAAGGGGTTGCCAAGCTTCCAGAAATTACGAGTCTCCAGAAATCTCAGCAACTATTTTTTAACCCAAACTGGATGATACTTTCAGGTAATGATCAGTACACTAAGCTCACTTGGTTCCCCAAATTTCGTTCTTTTATGTTGAAGCGTTCGCTTCCAGTAACTGTTTGAATTTTGGCGTTTCACTCTGTTTTCTCCTATACTGACAGATGTATTTGGAACTCTAAATCAAACACGGTTTGTGCTAGCTTCTTGAAACTTGACACAGTAAAGCAGTTTCACGTTCTATCTCTATGTTCTGTTTCCTCTGGATGTAGCCCTAAGCAGTGACTGGGGAGAAATACTTTCATTGACAGGGGTTGCCAAGCTTCCAGAAATTACGAGTCTCCAGAAATCTCAGAAAATATGATTTCACCCAAACTGGATGATACTTTCAGGTAATAATAGGTACACTAAGCCCACTTGGTTCCCCAAATTTCGTTCTTCTATGTTGAAGCGTTCGTTTCCAGTAACAGTTTGAATTTTGGCGTTTCACTCTGTTTTCTCCTATATTGATAGATGTATTTGGAACTCTAAATCAAACACGGTTTGTGCTACCTTCTTCAAAATTGACACAGTAAAGCAGTTTCAAGTTCTATCTATATATTCTCTTTCCTCTTGATGTAGCACTCAGCAGTGACTGAGGAGAAACACTTTCATTGAAAGGGGTTCCCAAGCTTCCCAAAATTGCGGGTCTCCAGAAATCTCAGCAACTATTTTTTCAACCAAACTGGATGATACTTTCAGGTAATGATCAGTACACTAAGCTCACTTGGTTCCCCAAATTTCGTTCTTTTCTGTTGAAGCGTTCGCTTCCAGTAACTGTTTGAATTTTGGCGTTTCACTCTGTTTTCTCCTATACTGACAGATGTATTTGGAACTCTAAATCAAACACGGTTTGTGCTAGCTTCTTGAAACTTGACACACTAAAGCAGTTTCACGTTCTATCTCTATGTTCTGTTTCCTCTTGATGTAGCCCTAAGCAGTGACTGGGGAGAAATACTTTCATTGAAAGGGGTTGCCAAGCTTCCAGAAATTACGAGTCTCCAGAAATCTCAGCAACTATGATTTCACCCATACTGGATGATACTTTCAGGTAATGATCAGTACACTAAGCCCATTTGGTTCGCCAAATTTCGTTCTTCTATGTTGAAGCGTTCGTTTCCAGTAACAGTTTGAATTTTGGTGTTTCACTCTGTTTTCTCCTATATTGATAGATGTATTTGGTACTCTAAACCAAACACGGTTTGTGCTAGCTTCATGAAACTTGACACAGTAAAGCAGTTTCACGTTCTATCTCTATGTTCTGTTTCCTCTTCGATGTAGCACTCAGCAGTGACTGAGGAGAAACACTTTCATTGAAAGGGGTTGCCAAGCTTCCCAAAATTGCGAGTCTCCAGAAATCTCAGCAACTATTTTTTAACCCAAACTGGATGATACTTTCAGGTAATGATCAGTACACTAAGCCCACTTGGTTCCCCAAATTTCGTTCTTCTATGTTGAATCGTTCGTTTCCAGTAACAGTTTGAATTTTGGCGTTTCACTCTGTTTTCTCCTATATTGATAGATGTATTTGGAACTCTAAACCAAACACGGTTTGTGCTAGCTTCTTGAAACTTGACACAGTAATGCAGTTTCACGTTCTATCTCTATGTTCTGTCTCCTCTTGATGTAGCCCTAAGCAGTGACTGGGGAGAAACACTTTCATTGAAAGGGGTTGCCAAGCTTCCAAAAATTACGAGTCTCCAGAAATCTCAGCATCTATTTTTTCACCCAAACTTGATGATACTTTCAGGTAATGATGAGTACGCTAAGCCCACTGTGTTCCCCAAAATTCGTTCTTCTATGTTGAAGCGTTCGTTTCCAGTAACAGTTTGAATTTTGGCGTTTCACTCTGTTTTCTCCTATATTGATAGATGTATTTGGAACTCTAAACCAAACACGGTTTGTGCTAGCTTCTTGAAACTTGACACAGTAAAGCAGTTTCACGTTCTATATCTATGTTCTGTTTCCTCTTGATGTAGCACTCAGCAGTGACTGAGGAGAAACACTTTCATTGAAAGGGGTTGCCAAGCTTCCCAAAATTGCGAGTCTCCAGAAATCTCAGCAACTATTTTTTAACCCAAACTGGATGATACTTTCAGGTAATGATCAGTACACTAAGCCCATTTGGTTCCCCAAATTTCGTTCTTCTATGTTAAAGCGTTCGTTTCCAGTAACAGTTTGAATTTTGGCGTTTCACTCTGTTTTCTCCTATATTGATACATGTATTTGGAACTCTAAACCAAACACGGTTTGTGCTAGCTTCTTGAAACTTGACACAGTAAAGGAGTTTCACGTTCTATCTCTATGTTCTGTTTCCTCTTGATATAGCACTCAGCAGTGACTGAGGAGAAACACTTTCATTGAAAGGGGTTGCCAAGCTTCCCAAAATTGCGAGTCTCCAGAAATCTCAGCAACTATTTTTTCAACCAAACTGGATGATACTTTCAGGTAATGATCAGTACACTAAGCTCACTTGGTTCCCCAAATTTCGTTCTTTTATGTTGAAGCGTTCGCTTCCAGTAACTGTTTGAATTTTGGCGTTTCACTCTGTTTTCTCCTATACTGACAGATGTATTTGGAACTCTAAATCAAACACGGTTTGTGCTAGCTTCTTGAAACTTGACACAGTAAAGCAGTTTCACGTTCTATCTCTATGTTCTGTTTCCTCTGGATGTAGCCCTAAGCAGTGACTGGGGAAAAATACTTTCATTGACAGAGGTTGCCAAGCTTCCAGAAATTACGAGTCTCCAGAAATCTCAGCAACTATGATTTCACCCAAACTGGATGATACTTTCAGGTAATGATCAGTACACTAAGCCCACTTGGTTCCCCAAATTTCGTTCTTCTATGTTGAAGCGTTCGTTTCCAGTAACATTTTGAATTTTGGCGTTTCACTCTGTTTTCTCCTATATTGATAGATGTATTTGGAACTCTAACCCAAACACGGTTTGTGCTAGCTTCTTGAAACTTGACACAGTAAAGCAGTTTCACGTTCTATCTCTATGTTCTGTCTCCTCTTGATGTAGCCCTAAGCAGTGACTGGGGAGAAACACTTTCATTGAAAGGGGTTGCCAAGCTTCCAAAAATTACGAGTCTCCAGAAATCTCAGCATCTATTTTTTCACCCAAACTTGATGATACTTTCAGGTAATGATGAGTACGCTAAGCCCACTGGGTTCCCCAAATTTCGTTCTTCTATGTTGAAGCGTTCGTTTCCAGTAACAGTTTGAATTTTGGCGTTTCACTCTGTTTTCTCCTATATTGATAGATGTATTTGGAACTCTAAACCAAACACGGTTTGTGCTAGCTTCTTGAAACTTGACACAGTAAAGCAGTTTCACGTTCTATCTCTATGTTCTGTTTCCTCTTGATGTAGCACTCAGCAGTGACTGAGGAGAAACACTTTCATTGAAAGGGGTTGCCAAGCTTCCCAAAATTGCGAGTCTCCAGAAATCTCAGCAACTATTTTTTCACCCAAACTGGATGATACTTTCAGGTAATGATCAGTACACTAAGCTCACTTGGTTCCCCAAATTTCGTTCTTTTATGTTGAAGCGTTCGCTTCCAGTAACTGTTTGAATTTTGGCGTTTCACTCTGTTTTCTCCTATACTGACAGATGTATTTGGAACTCTAAATCAAACACGGTTTGTGCTAGCTTCTTGAAACTTGACACACTAAAGCAGTTTCACGTTCTATCTCTATGTTCTGTTTCCTCTTGATGTAGCACTAAGCAGTGACTGGGGAGAAATACTTTCATTGAAAGGGGTTGCCAAGCTTCCAGAAATTACGAGTCTCCAGAAATCTCAGCAACTATGATTTCACCCATACTGGATGATACTTTCAGGTAATGATCAGTACACTAAGCCCATTTGGTTCGCCAAATTTCGTTCTTCTATGTTGAAGCGTTCGTTTCCAGTAACAGTTTGAATTTTGGTGTTTCACTCTGTTTTCTCCTATATTGATAGATGTATTTGGAACTCTAAACCAAACACGGTTTGTGCTAGCTTCTTGAAACTTGACACAGTAAAGCAGTTTCACGTTCTATCTCTATGTTCTGTTTCCTCTTCAATGTAGCACTCAGCAGTGACTGAGGAGAAACACTTTCATTGAAAGGGGTTGCCAAGCTTCCCAAAATTGCGAGTCTCCAGAAATCTCAGCAACTATTTTTTAACCCAAACTGGATGATACTTTCAGGTAATGATCAGTACACTAAGCCCACTTGGTTCCCCAAATTTCGTTCTTCTATGTTGAAGCGTTCGATTCCAGTAACAGTTTGAATTTTGGCGTTTTACTCTGTTTTCTCCTATATTGATAGATGTATTTGGAACTCTAAATCAAACACGGTTTGTGCTAGCTTCTTGAAACTTGACACAATAAAGCAGTTTCAAGTTCTATCTCTATGTTCTGTCTCCTCTTGATGTAGCCCTAAGCAGTGACTGGGGAGAAACACTTACATTGAAAGGGGTTGCCAAGCTTCCAAAAATTACGAGTCTCCAGAAATCTCAGCATCTATTTTTTCACCCAAACTTGATGATACTTTCAGGTAATGATGAGTACGCTAAGCCCACTGGGTTCCCCAAATTTCGTTCTTCTATGTTGAAGCGTTCGTTTCCAGTAACAGTTTGAATTTTGGCGTTTCACTCTGTTTTCTCCTATATTGATAGATGTATTTGGAACTCTAAACCAAACACGGTTTGTGCCAGCTTCTTGAAACTTGACACAGTAAAGCAGTTTCACGTTCTATCTCTATGTTCTGTTTCCTCTTGATGTAGCACTCAGCAGTGACTGAGGAGAAACACTTTCATTGAAAGGGGTTGCCAAGCTTCCCAAAATTGCGAGTCTCCAGAAATCTCAGCAACTATTTTTTAACCCAAACTGGATGATACTTTCAGGTAATGATCAGTACACTAAGCCCATTTGGTTCCCCAAATTTCGTTCTTCTATGTTAAAGCGTTCGTTTCCAGTAACAGTTTGAATTTTGGCGTTTCACTCTGTTTTCTCCTATATTGATACATGTATTTGGAACTCTAAACCAAACACGGTTTGTGCTAGCTTCTTGAAACTTGACACAGTAAAGGAGTTTCACGTTCTATCTCTATGTTCTGTTTCCTCTTGATATAGCACTCAGCAGTGACTGAGGAGAAACACTTTCATTGAAAGGGGTTGCCAAGCTTCCCAAAATTGCGAGTCTCCAGAAATCTCAGCAACTATTTTTTCACCCAAACTGGATGATACTTTCAGGTAATGATCAGTACACTAAGCTCACTTGGTTCCCCAAATTTCGTTCTTTTATGTTGAAGCGTTCGCTTCCAGTAACTGTTTGAATTTTGGCGTTTCACTCTGTTTTCTCCTATACTGACAGATGTATTTGGAACTCTAAATCAAACACGGTTTGTGCTAGCTTCTTGAAACTTGACACAGTAAAGCAGTTTCACGTTCTATCTCTATGTTCTGTTTCCTCTGGATGTAGCCCTAAGCAGTGACTGGGGAAAAATACTTTCATTGACAGAGGTTGCCAAGCTTCCAGAAATTACGAGTCTCCAGAAATCTCAGCAACTATGATTTCACCCAAACTGGATGATACTTTCAGGTAATGATCAGTACACTAAGCCCACTTGTTTCCCCAAATTTCGTTCTTCTATGTTGAAGCGTTCGTTTCCAGTAACAGTTTGAATTTTGGCGTTTCACTCTGTTTTCTCCTATATTGATAGATGTATTTGGAACTCTAAATCAAACACGGTTTGTGCTACCTTCTTCAAACTTGACACAGTAAAGCAGTTTCAAGTTCTATCCTAATGTTCTGTTTCCTCTTGATGTAGCACTCAGCAGTGACTGAGGAGAAACACTTTCATTGAAAGGGGTTGCCAAGCTTCCCAAAATTGCGAGTCTCCAGAAATCTCAGCAACTATTTTTTCACCCAAACTGGATGATACTTTCAGGTAATGATCAGTACACTAAGCTCACTTGGTTCCCCAAATTTCGTTCTTTTATATTGAAGCGTTCGCTTCCAGTAACTGTTTGAATTTTGGCGTTTCACTCTGTTTTCTCCTATACTGACAGATGTATTTGGAACTCTAAATCAAACACGGTTTGTGCTAGCTTCTTGAAACTTGACACAGTAAAGCAGTTTCACGTTCTATCTCTATGTTCTGTCTCCTCTTGATGTAGCCCTAAGCAGTGACTGGGGAGAAACACTTTCATTGAAAGGGGTTGCCAAGCTTCCAAAAATTACGAGTCTCCAGAAATCTCAGCATCTATTTTTTCACCCAAACTTGATGATACTTTCAGGTAATGATGAATACGCTAAGCCCACTGTGTTCCCCAAATTTCGTTCTTCTATGTTGAAGCGTTCGTTTCCAGTAACAGTTTGAATTTTGGCGTTTCACTCTGTTTTCTCCTATATTGATAGATGTATTTGGAACTCTAAACCAAACACGGTTTGTGCTAGCTTCTTGAAACTTGACACAGTAAAGCAGTTTCACGTTCTATATCTATGTTCTGTTTCCTCTTGATGTAGCACTCAGCAGTGACTGAGGAGAAACACTTTCATTGAAAGGGGTTGCCAAGCTTCCCAAAATTGCGAGTCTCCAGAAATCTCAGCAACTATTTTTTAACCCAAACTGGATGATACTTTCAGGTAATGATCAGTACACTAAGCCCATTTGGTTCCCCAAATTTCGTTCTTCTATGTTAAAGCGTTCGTTTCCAGTAACAGTTTGAATTTTGGCGTTTCACTCTGTTTTCTCCTATATTGATACATGTATTTGGAACTCTAAACCAAACACGGTTTGTGCTAGCTTCTTGAAACTTGACACAGTAAAGGAGTTTCACGTTCTATCTCTATGTTCTGTTTCCTCTTGATATAGCACTCAGCAGTGACTGAGGAGAAACACTTTCATTGAAAGGGGTTGCCAAGCTTCCCAAAATTGCGAGTCTCCAGAAATCTCAGCAACTATTTTTTCACCCAAACTGGATGATACTTTCAGGTAATGATCAGTACACTAAGCTCACTTGGTTCCCCAAATTTCGTTCTTTTATGTTGAAGCGTTCGCTTCCAGTAACTGTTTGAATTTTGGCGTTTCACTCTGTTTTCTCCTATACTGACAGATGTATTTGGAACTCTAAATCAAACACGGTTTGTGCTAGCTTCTTGAAACTTGACAGAGTAAAGCAGTTTCAGGTTCTATCTCTATGTTCTGTTTCCTCTGGATGTAGCCCTAAGCAGTGACTGGGGAAAAATACTTTCATTGACAGAGGTTGCCAAGCTTCCAGAAATTACGAGTCTCCAGAAATCTCAGCAACTATGATTTCACCCAAACTGGATGATACTTTCAGGTAATGATCAGTACACTAAGCCCACTTGGTTCCCCAAATTTCGTTCTTCTATGTTGAAGCGTTCGTTTCCAGTAACAGTTTGAATTTTGGCGTTTCACTCTGTTTTCTCCTATATTGATAGATGTATTTGGAACTCTAACCCAAACACGGTTTGTGCTAGCTTCTTGAAACTTGACACAGTAAAGCAGTTTCACGATCTATCTCTATGTTCTGTCTCCTCTTGATGTAGCCCTAAGCAGTGACTGGGGAAAAACACTTTCATTGAAAGGGGTTGCCAAGCTTCCAAAAATTACGAGTCTCCAGAAATCTCAGCATCTATTTTTTCACCCAAATTGATGATACTTTCAGGTAATGATGAGTACGCTAAGCCCACTGGGTTCCCCAAATTTCGTTCTTCTATGTTGAAGCGTTCGTTTCCAGTAACAGTTTGAATTTTGGCGTTTCACTCTGTTTTCTCCTATATTGATAGATGTATTTGGAACTCTAAACCAAACACGGTTTGTGCTAGCTTCTTGAAACTTGACACAGTAAAGCAGTTTCACGTTCTATCTCTATGTTCTGTTTCCTCTTGATGTAGCACTCAGCAGTGACTGAGGAGAAACACTTTCATTGAAAGGGGTTGCCAAGCTTCCAGAAATTACGAGTCTCCAGAAATCTCAGCAACTATTTTTTCACCCAAACTGGATGATACTTTCAGGTAATGATCACTACACTAAGCTCACTTGGTTCCCCAAATTTCGTTCTTTTATGTTGAAGCGTTCGCTTCCAGTAACTGTTTGAATTTTGGCGTTTCACTCTGTTTTCTCCTATACTGACAGATGTATTTGGAACTCTAAATCAAACACGGTTTGTGCTAGCTTCTTGAAACTTGACACAGTAAAGCAGTTTCACGTTCTATCTCTATGTTCTGTTTCCTCTGGATGTAGCCCTAAGCAGTGACTGGGGAGAAATACTTTCATTGACAGGGGTTGCCAAGCTTCCAGAAATTACGAGTCTCCAGAAATCTCAGAAAATATGATTTCACCCAAACTGGATGATACTTTCAGGTAATAATAGGTACACTAAGCCCACTTGGTTCCCCAAATTTCGTTCTTCTATGTTGAAGCGTTCGTTTCCAGTAACAGTTTGAATTTTGGCGTTTCACTCTGTTTTCTCCTATATTGATAGATGTATTTGGAACTCTAAACCAAACAGGGTTTGTGCTAGCTTCTTGAAACTTGACACAGTAAAGCAGTTTCACGTTCTATCTCTATGTTCTGTTTCCTCTTCGATGTAGCACTCAGCAGTGACTGAGGAGAAACACTTTCATTGAAAGGGGTTGCCAAGCTTCCCAAAATTGCGAGTCTCCAGAAATCTCAGCAACTATTTTTTAACCCAAACTGGATGATACTTTCAGGTAATGATCAGTACACTAAGCCCACTTGGTTCCCCAAATTTCGTTCTTCTATGTTGAATCGTTCGTTTCCAGTAACAGTTTGAATTTTGGCGTTTCACTCTGTTTTCTCCTATATTGATAGATGTATTTGGAACTCTAAACCAAACACGGTTTGTGCTAGCTTCTTGAAACTTGACACAGTAATGCAGTTGCACGTTCTATCTCTATGTTCTGTCTCCTCTTGATGTAGCCCTAAGCAGTGACTGGGGAGAAACACTTTCATTGAAAGGGGTTGCCAAGCTTCCAAAAATTACGAGTCTCCAGAAATCACAGCATCTATTTTTTCACCCAAACTTGATGATACTTTCAGGTAATGATGAGTACGCTAAGCCCACACTGTTCCCCAAATTTCGTTCTTCTATGTTGAAGCGTTCGTTTCCAGTAACAGTTTGAATTTTGGCGTTTCACTCTGTTTTCTCCTATATTGATAGATGTATTTGGAACTCTAAACCAAACACGGTTTGTGCTAGCTTCTTGAAACTTGACACAGTAAAGCAGTTTCACGTTCTATATCTATGTTCTGTTTCCTCTTGATGTAGCACTCAGCAGTGACTGAGGAGAAACACTTTCATTGAAAGGGGTTGCCAAGCTTCCCAAAATTGCGAGTCTCCAGAAATCTCAGCAACTATTTTTTAACCCAAACTGGATGATACTTTCAGGTAATGATCAGTACACTAAGCCCATTTGGTTCCCCAAATTTCGTTCTTCTATGTTAAAGCGTTCGTTTCCAGTAACAGTTTGAATTTTGGCGTTTCACTCTGTTTTCTCCTATATTGATACATGTATTTGTAACTCTAAACCAAACACGGTTTGTGCTAGCTTCTTGAAACTTGACACAGTAAAGGAGTTTCACGTTCTATCTCTATGTTCTGTTTCCTCTTGATGTAGCACTCAGCAGTGACTGAGGAGAAACACTTTCATTGAAAGGGGTTGCCAAGCTTCCCAAAATTGCGAGTCTCCAGAAATCTCAGCAACTATTTTTTAACCCAAACTGGATGATACTTTCAGGTAATGATCAGTACACTAAGCTCACTTGGTTCCCCAAATTTCGTTCTTTTATGTTGAAGCGTTCGCTTCCAGTAACTGTTTGAATTTTGGCGTTTCACTCTGTTTTCTCCTATATTGATAGATGTATTTGGAACTCTAAATCAAACACGGTTTGTGCTAGCTTCTTGAAACTTGACACAGTAAAGCAGTTTCAAGTTCTATCTCTATGTTTTCTTTCCTCTTGATGTAGCACTCAGCAGTGACTGAGGAGAAACACTTTCATTGAAAGGGGTTGCCAAGCTTCCAGAAATTACGAGTCTCCAGAAATCTCAGCAACTATGATTTCACCCTACATGATGATACTTTCAGGTAATGATCAGTACACTAAGCCCACTTGGTTCGCCAAATTTCGTTCTTCTATGTTGAAGCGTTCGTTTCCAGTAACAGTTTGAATTTTGGCGTTTCACTCTGTTTTCTCCTATACTGACAGATGTATTTGGAACTCTAAATCAAACACGGTTTGTGCTAGCTTCTTCAAACTTGACACACTAAAGCAGTTTCACGTTCTATCTCTATGTTCTGTTTCCTCTTGATGTAGCCCTAAGCAGTGACTGGGGAGAAATACTTTCATTGAAAGGGGTTGCCAAGCTTCCAGAAATTACGAGTCTCCAGAAATCTCAGCAACTATGATTTCACCCATACTGGATGATACTTTCAGGTAATGATCAGTACACTAAGCCCACTTGGTTCGCCAAATTTCGTTCTTCTATGTTGAAGCGTTCGTTTCCAGTAACAGTTTGAATTTTGGCGTTTCACTCTGTTTTCTCCTATATTGATAGATGTATTTGGAACTCTAAACCAAACACGGTTTGTGCTAGCTTCTTGAAACTTGACACAGTAAAGCAGTTTCACGTTCTATCTTTATGTTCTGTTTCCTCTTCGATGTAGCACTCAGCAGTGACTGAGGAGAAACACTTTCATTGAAAGGGGTTGCCAAGCTTCCCAAAATTGCGAGTCTCCAGAAATCTCAGCAACTATTTTTTCACCCAAACTGGATGATACTTTCAGGTAATGATCAGTACACTAAGCTCACTTGGTTCCCCAAATTTCGTTCTTTTATGTTGAAGCGTTCACTTCCAGTAACTGTTTGAATTTTGGCGTTTCACTCTGTTTTCTCATATACTGACAGATGTATTTGGAACTCTAAATCAAACACGGTTTGTGCTAGCTTCTTGAAACTTGACACAGTAAAGCAGTTTCTAGTTCTATCTATATGTTTTCTTTCCTCTTGATGTAGCACTCAGCAGTGACTGAGGAGAAACACTTTCATTGAAAGGGGTTGCCAAGCTTCCAGAAATTACGAGTCTCCAGAAATCTCAGCAACTATGATTTCACCCAAACTGGATGATACTTTCAGGTAATGATGAGTACACTAAGCCCACTTGGTTCCCCAAATTTCGTTCTTCTATGTTGAAGCGTTCGTTTCCAGTAACAGTTTGAATTTTGGCGTTTCACTCTGTTTTCTCCTATATTGATAGATGTATTTGGAACTCTAACCCAAACACGGTTTGTGCTAGCTTCTTGAAACTTGACACAATAAAGCAGTTTCACGTTCTATCTCTATGTTCTGTCTCCTCTTGATGTAGCCCTAAGCAGTGACTGGGGAGAAACACTTTCATTGAAAGGGGTTGCCAAGCTTCCAAAAATTACGATTCTCCAGAAATCTCAGCATCTATTTTTTCACCCAAACTTGATGATACTTTCAGGTAATGATGAGTACGCTAAGCCCACTGTGTTCCCCAAATTTCGTTCTTCTATGTTGAAGCGTTCGTTTCCAGTAACAGTTTGAATTTTGGCGTTTCACTCTGTTTTCTCCTATATTGATAGATGTATTTGGAACTCTAAACCAAACACGGTTTGTGCTAGCTTCTTGAAACTTGACACAGTAAAGCAGTTTCACGTTCTATATCTATGTTCTGTTTCCTCTTGATGTAGCACTCAGCAGTGACTGAGGAGAAACACTTTCATTGAAAGGGGTTGCCAAGCTTCCCAAAATTGCGAGTCTCCAGAAATCTCAGCAACTATTTTTTAACCCAAACTGGATGATACTTTCAGGTAATGATCAGTACACTAAGCCCATTTGGTTCCCCAAATTTCGTTCTTCTATGTTAAAGCGTTCGTTTCCAGTAACAGTTTGAATTTTGGCGTTTCACTCTGTTTTCTCCTATATTGATACATGTATTTGGAACTCTAAACCAAACACGGTTTGTGCTAGCTTCTTGAAACTTGACACAGTAAAGGAGTTTCACGTTCTATCTCTATGTTCTGTTTCCTCTTGATATAGCACTCAGCAGTGACTGAGGAGAAACACTTTCATTGAAAGGGGTTGCCAAGCTTCCCAATATTGCGAGTCTCCAGAAATCTCAGCAACTATTTTTTCACCCAAACTGGATGATACTTTCAGGTAATGATCAGTACACTAAGCTCACTTGGTTCCCCAAATTTCGTTCTTTTATGTTGAAGCGTTCGCTTCCAGTAACTGTTTGAATTTTGGCGTTTCACTCTGTTTTCTCCTATACTGACAGATGTATTTGGAACTCTAAATCAAACACGGTTTGTGCTAGCTTCTTGAAACTTGACACAGTAAAGCAGTTTCAAGTTCTATCTCTATGTTTTCTTTCCTCTTGATGTAGCACTCAGCAGTGACTGAGGAGAAACACTTTCATTGAAAGGGGTTGCCAAGCTTCCAGAAATTACGAGTCTCCAGAAATCTCAGCAACTATGATTTCACCCAAACTGGATGATACTTTCAGGTAATGATCAGTACACTAAGCCCACTTGGTTCGCCAAATTTCGTTCTTCTATGTTGAAGCGTTCGTTTCCAGTAACAGTTTGAATTTTGGCGTTTTACTCTGTTTTCTCCTATATTGATAGATGTATTTGGAACTCTAAATCAAACACGGTTTGTGCTAGCTTCTTGAAACTTGACACAATAAAGCAGTTTCAAGTTCTATCTCTATGTTCTGTATCCTCTTGATGTAGCCCTAAGCAGTGACTGGGGAGAAACACTTTCATTGAAAGGGGTTGCCAAGCTTCAAAAAATTACGAGTCTCCAGAAATCTCAGCATCTATTTTTTCACCCAAACTGGATGATACTTTCAGGTAATGATGAGTACGCTAAGCCCACTGGGTTCCCAAAATTTCGTTCTTCTATGTTGAAGCGTTCGTTTCCAGTAACAGTTTGAATTTTGGCGTTTCACTCTGTTTTCTC
Organism: Spermophilus citellus; assembly: GCF_964194105.1. NCBI lineage: Eukaryota > Metazoa > Chordata > Mammalia > Rodentia > Sciuridae > Spermophilus > Spermophilus citellus. Next base: position 100,675,188 of record NC_138182.1, read on the forward strand.
CTATATTGATAGATGTATTTGGAACTCTAAACCAAACACGGTTTGTGCTAGCTTCTTGAAACTTGACACAGTAAAGCAGTTTCACGTTCTATCTCTATGTTCTGTTTCCTCTTGATGTAGCACTCAGCAGTGACTGAGGAGAAACACTTTCATTGAAAGGGGTGGCCAAGCTCCCCAAAACTGCGAGTCTCCAGAAATCTCAGCAACTATTTTTTCACCCAAACTGGATGATACTTTCAGGTAATGATCAGTACACTAAGCTCACTTGGTTCCCCAAATTTCGATCTTTTATGTTGAAGCGTTCACTTCCAGTAACTGTTTGAATTTTGGCGTTTCACTCTGTTTTCTCCTATACTGACAGATGTATTTGGAACTCTAAATCAAACACGGTTTGTGCTAGCTTCTTGAAACTTGACACAGTAAAGCAGTTTCAAGTTCTATCTCTATGTTTTCTTTCCTCTTGATGTAGCACCCAGCAGTGACTGAGGAGAAACACTTTCATTGAAAGGGGTTGCCAAGCTTCCAGAAATTACGAGTCTCCAGAAATCTCAGCAACTATGATTTCACCCAAACTGGATGATACTTTCAGGTAATGATCAGTACACTAAGCCCACTTGGTTCCCCAAATTTCGTTCTTCTATGTTGATGCGTTCGCTTCCAGTAACAGTTTGAATTTTGGCGTTTCACTCTGTTTTCTCCTATACTGACAGATGTATTTGGAACTCTAAATCAAACACGGTTTGTGCTAGCTTCTTGAAACTTGACACAGTAAAGCAGTTTCACGTTCTATCACTATGTTCTGTTTCCTCTGGATGTAGCCCTAAGCAGTGACTGGGGAAAAATACTTTCATTGACAGAGGTTGCCAAGCTTCCAAAAATTACGAGTCTCCAGAAATCTCAGCATCTATTTTTTCACCCAAACTTGATGATACTTTCAGGTAATGATGAGTACGCTAAGCCCACTGGGTTCCCCAAATTTTGTTCTTCTATGTTGAAGCGTTCGTTTCCAGTAACAGTTTGAATTTTGGCGTTTCACTCTGTTTTCTCCTATATTGATAGATGTATTTGGAACTCTAAACCAAACACGGTTTGTGCTAGCTTCTTGAAACTTGACACAGTAAAGCAGTTTCACGTTCTATATCTATGTTCTGTTTCCTCTTGATGTAGCACTCAGCAGTGACTGAGGAGAAACACTTTCATTGAAAGGGGTTGCCAAGCTTCCCAAAATTGCGAGTCTCCAGAAATCTCAGCAACTATTTTTTAACCCAAACTGGATGATACTTTCAGGTAATGATCAGTACACTAAGCCCACTTGGTTCCCCAAATTTCGTTCTTCTATGTTAAAGCGTTCGTTTCCAGTAACAGTTTGAATTTTGGCGTTTCACTCTGTTTTCTCCTATATTGATACATGTATTTGGAACTCTAAACCAAACACGGTTTGTGCTAGCTTCTTGAAACTTGACACAGTAAAGGAGTTTCACGTTCTATCTCTATGTTCTGTTTCCTCTTGATGTAGCACTCAGCAGTGACTGAGGAGAAACACTTTCATTGAAAGGGGTTGCCAAGCTTCCCAAAATTGCGAGTCTCAAGAAATCTCAGCAACTATTTTTTCACCCAAACTGGATGATACTTTCAGGTAATGATCAGTACACTAAGCTCACTTGGTTCCCCAAATTTCGTTCTTTTATGTTGAAGCGTTCGCTTCCAGTAACTGTTTGAATTTTGGCGTTTCACTCTGTTTTCTCCTATACTGACAGATGTATTTGGAACTCTAAATCAAACACGGTTTGTGCTAGCTTCTTGAAACTTGACACAGTAAAGCAGTTTCACGTTCTATCTCTATGTTCTGTTTCCTCTGGATGTAGCCCTAAGCAATGACTGGGGAGAAATACTTTCATTGACAGGGGTTGCCAAGCTTCCAGAAATTACGAGTCTCCAGAAATCTCAGCAACTATGATTTCACCCAAACTGGATGATACTTTCAGGTAATAATAGGTACACTAAGCCCACTTGGTTCCCCAAATTTCGTTCTTCTATGTTGAAGCGTTCGTTTCCAGTAACAGTTTGAATTTTGGCGTTTCACTCTGTTTTCTCCTATATTGATAGATGTATTTGGAACTCTAAATCAAACACGGTTTGTGCTACCTTCTTCAAACTTGACACAGTAAAGCAGTTTCAAGTTCTATCTCTATGTTCTGTTTCCTCTTAATGTAGCACTCAACAGTGACTGAGGAGAAACACTTTCATTGAAAGGGGTTGCCAAGCTTCCCAAAATTGCGAGTCTCCAGAAATCTCAGCAACTATTTTTTAACCCAAACTGGATGATACTTTCAGGTAATGATCAGTACACTAAGCCCACTTGGTTCCCCAAATTTCGTTCTTCTATGTTGAAGCGTTCGTTTCCAGTAACAGTTTGAATTTTGGCGTTTCACTCTGTTTTCTCCTATATTGATAGATGTATTTGGAACTCTAACCCAAACACGGTTTGTGCTAGCTTCTTGAAACTTGACACAGTAAAGCAGTTTCACGTTCTATCTCTATGTTCTGTCTCCTCTTGATATAGCCCTAAGCAGTGACTGGGGAGAAACACTTTCATTGAAAGGGGTTGCCAAGCTTCCAAAAATTACGAGTCTCCAGAAATCTCAGCATCTATTTTTTCACCCAAACTTGATGATACTTTCAGGTAATGATGAGTACGCTAAGCCCACTGGGTTCCCCAAATTTCGTTCTTCTATGTTGAAGCGTTCGTTTCCAGTAACAGTTTGAATTTTGGCGTTTCACTCTGTTTTCTCCTATATTGATAGATGTATTTGGAACTCTAAACCAAACACGGTTTGTGCTAGCTTCTTGAAACTTGACACAGTAAAGCAGTTTCACGTTCTATATCTATGTTCTGTTTCCTCTTGATGTAGCACTCAGCAGTGACTGAGGAGAAACACTTTCATTGAAAGGGGTTGCCAAGCTTCCCAAAATTGCGAGTCTCCAGAAATCTCAGCAACTATTTTTTAACCCAAACTGGATGATACTTTCAGGTAATGATCAGTACACTAAGCCCACTTGGTTCCCCAAATTTCGTTCTTCTATGTTAAAGCGTTCGTTTCCAGTAACAGTTTGAATTTTGGCGTTTCACTCTGTTTTCTCCTATATTGATACATGTATTTGGAACTCTAAACCAAACACGGTTTGTGCTAGCTTCTTGAAACTTGACACAGTAAAGCAGTTTCACGTTCTATCTCTATGTTCTGTTTCCTCTTGATGTAGCACTCAGCAGTGACTGAGGAGAAACACTTTCATTGAAAGGGGTTGCCAAGCTTCCCAAAATTGCGAGTCTCCAGAAATCTCAGCAACTATTTTTTAACCCAAACTGGATGATACTTTCAGGTAATGATCAGTACACTAAGCTCACTTGGTTCCCCAAATTTCGTTCTTTTATGTTGAAGCGTTCGCTTCCAGTAACTGTTTGAATTTTGGCGTTTCACTCTGTTTTCTCCTATACTGACAGATGTATTTGGAACTCTAAATCAAACACGGTTTGTGCTAGCTTCTTGAAACTTGACACAGTAAAGCAGTTTCACGTTCTATCTCTATGTTCTGTTTCCTCTGGATGTAGCCCTAAGCAGTGACTGGGGAGAAATACTTTCATTGACAGGGGTTGCCAAGCTTCCAGAAATTACGAGTCTCCAGAAATCTCAGCAACTATGATTTCACCCAAACTGGATGATACTTTCAGGTAATAATAGGTACACTAAGCCCACTTGGTTCCCCAAATTTCGTTCTTCTATGTTGAAGCGTTCGTTTCCAGTAACAGTTTGAATTTTGGCGTTTCACTCTGTTTTCTCCTATATTGATAGATGTATTTGGAACTCTAAATCAAACACGGTTTGTGCTACCTTCTTCAAACTTGACACAGTAAAGCAGTTTCAAGTTCTATCACTATGTTCTCTTTCCTCTTGATGTAGCACTCAGCAGTGACTGAGGAGAAACACTTTCATTGAAAGGGGTTGCCAAGCTTCCCAAAATTGCGAGTCTCCAGAAATCTCAGCGACTATTTTTTCACCCAAACTGGATGATACTTTCAGGTAATGATCAGTACACTAAGCTCACTTGGTTCCCCAAATTTCGTTCTTTTATGTTGAAGCGTTCGCTTCCAGTAACTGTTTGAATTTTGGCGTTTCACTCTGTTTTCTCCTATACTGACAGATGTATTTGGAACTCTAAATCAAACACGGTTTGTGCTAGCTTCTTGAAACTTGACACAGTAAAGCAGTTTCACGTTCTATCTCTATGTTCTGTTTCCTCTGGATGTAGCCCTAAGCAGTGACTGGGGAGAAATACTTTCATTGACAGGGGTTGCCAAGCTTCCAGAAATTACGAGTCTCCAGAAATCTCAGCAACTATGATTTCACCCAAACTGGATGATACTTTCAGGTAATAATAGGTACACTAAGCCCACTTGGTTCCCCAAATTTCGTTCTTCTATGTTGAAGCGTTCGTTTCCAGTAACAGTTTGAATTTTGGCGTTTCACTCTGTTTTCTCCTATATTGATAGATGTATTTGGAACTCTAAATCAAACACGGTTTGTGCTACCTTCTTCAAACTTGACACAGTAAAGCAGTTTCAAGTTCTATCACTATGTTCTCTTTCCTCTTGATGTAGCACTCAGCAGTGACTGAGGAGAAACACTTTCATTGAAAGGGGTTGCCAAGCTTCCCAAAATTGCGAGTCTCCAGAAATCTCAGCGACTATTTTTTCACCCAAACTGGATGATACTTTCAGGTAATGATCAGTACACTAAGCTCACTTGGTTCCCCAAATTTCGTTCTTTTATGTTGAAGCGTTCGCTTCCAGTAACTGTTTGAATTTTGGCGTTTCACTCTGTTTTCTCCTATACTGACAGATGTATTTGGAACTCTAAATCAAACACGGTTTGTGCTAGCTTCTTGAAACTTGACACACTAAAGCAGTTTCACGTTCTATCTCTATGTTCTGTTTCCTCTTGATGTAGCCCTAAGCAGTGACTGGATAGAAATACTTTCATTGAAAGGGGTTGCCAAGCTTCCAGAAATTACGAGTCTCCAGAAATCTCAGCAACTATGATTTCACCCATACTGGATGATACTTTCAGGTAATGATCAGTACACTAAGCCCATTTGGTTCGCCAAATTTCGTTCTTCTATGTTGAAGCGTTCTTTTCCAGTAACAGTTTGAATTTTGGTGTTTCACTCTGTTTTCTCCTATATTGATAGATGTATTTGGAACTCTAAACCAAACACGGTTTGTGCTAGCTTCTTGAAACTTGACACAGTAAAGCAGTTTCACGTTCTTTCTCTATGTTCTGTTTCCTCTTCGATGTAGCACTCAGCAGTGACTGAGGAGAAACACTTTCATTGAAAGGGGTTGCCAAGCTTCCCAAAATTGCGAGTCTCCAGAAATCTCAGCAACTATCTTTTAACCCAAACTGGATGATACTTTCAGGTAATGATGAGTACACTAAGCCCACTTGGTTCCCCAAATTTCGTTCTTCTATGTTGAAGCGTTCGTTTCCAGTAACAGTTTGAATTTTGGCGTTTCACTCTGTTTTCTCCTATATTGATAGATGTATTTGGAACTCTAAACCAAACACGGTTTGTGCTAGCTTCTTGAAACTTGACACAGTAAAGCAGTTTCACGTTCTATCTCTATGTTCTGTCTCCTCTTGATGTAGCCCTAAGCAGTGACTGGGGAGAAACACTTTCATTGAAAGGGGTTGCCAAGCTTCCAAAAATTACGAGTCTCCAGAAATCTCAGCATCTATTTTTTCACCCAAACTTGATGATACTTTCAGGTAATGATGAGTACGCTAAGCCCACTGTGTTCCCCAAATTTCGTTCTTCTATGTTGAAGCGTTCGTTTCCAGTAACAGTTTGAATTTTGGCGTTTCACTCTGTTTTCTCCTATATTGATAGATGTATTTGGAACTCTAAACCAAACACGGTTTGTGCTAGCTTCTTGAAACTTGACACAGTAAAGCAGTTTCACGTTCTATATCTATGTTCTGTTTCCTCTTGATGTAGCACTCAGCAGTGACTGAGGAGAAACACTTTCATTGAAAGGGGTTGCCAAGCTTCCCAAAATTGCGAGTCTCCAGAAATCTCAGCAACTATTTTTTCACCCAAACTGGATGATGCTTTCAGGTAATGATCAGTACACTAAGCTCACTTGGTTCCCCAAATTTCGTTCTTTTATGTTGAAGCGTTCGCTTCCAGTAACTGTTTGAATTTTGGCGTTTCACTCTGTTTTCTCCTATACTGACAGATGTATTTGGAACTCTAAATCAAACACGGTTTGTGCTAGCTTCTTGAAACTTGACACAGTAAAGCAGTTTCACGTTCTATCTCTATGTTCTGTTTCCTCTGGATGTAGCCCTATGCAGTGACTGGGGAAAAATACTTTCATTGACAGAGGTTGCCAAGCTTCCAGAAATTACGAGTCTCCAGAAATCTCAGCAACTATGATTTCACCCAAACTGGATGATACTTTCAAGTAATGATCAGTACACTAAGCCCACTTGGTTCCCCAAATTTCGTTCTTCTATGTTGAAGCGTTCGTTTCCAATAACAGTTTGAATTTTGGCGTTTCACTCTGTTTTCTCCTATATTGATAGATGTATTTGGAACTCTAACCCAAACACGGTTTGTGCTAGCTTCTTGAAGCTTGACACAGTAAAGCAGTTTCACGTTCTATCTCTATGTTCTGTCTCCTCTTGATGTAGCCCTAAGCAGTGACTGGTGAGAAACACTTTCATTGAGAGGGGTTGCCAAGCTTCCAAAAATTACGAGTCTCCAGAAATCTCAGCAACTATTTTTTAAACCAAACTGGATGATACTTTCAGGTAATGATCAGTACACTAAGCCCACTTGGTTCCCCAAATTTCGTTCTTCTATGTTGAAGCGTTCGTTTCCAGTAACAGTTTGAATTTTGGCGTTTCACTCTGTTTTCTCCTATATTGATAGATGTATTTGGAACTCTAAACCAAACACGGTTTGTGCTAGCTTCTTGAAACTTGACACAGTAATGCAGTTTCACGTTCTATCTCTATGTTCTGTCTCCTCTTGATGTAGCCCTAAGCAGTGACTGGGGAGAAACACTTTCTTTGAAAGGGGTTGCCAAGCTTCCAAAATTACGAGTCTCCAGAAATCTCAGCATCTATTTTTTCACCCAAACTTGATGATACTTTCAGGTAATGATGAGTACGCTAAGCCCACTGGGTTCCCCAAATTTCGTTCTTCTATGTTGAAGCGTTCGTTTCCAGTAACAGTTTGAATTTTGGCGTTTCACTCTGTTTTCTCCTATATTGATAGATGTATTTGGAACTCTAAACCAAACACGGTTTGTGCTAGCTTCTTGAAACTTGACACAGTAAAGCAGTTTCACGTTCTATATCTATGTTCTGTTTCCTCTTGATGTAGCACTCAGCAGTGACTGAGGAGAAACACTTTCATTGAAAGGGGTTGCCAAGCTTCCCAAAATTGCGAGTCTCCAGAAATCTCAGCAACTATTTTTTAACCCAAACTGGATGATACTTTCAGGTAATGATCAGTACACTAAGCCCATTTGGTTCCACAAATTTCGTTCTTCTATGTTAAAGCGTTCGTTTCCAGTAACAGTTTGAATTTTGGCGTTTCACTCTGTTTTCTCCTATATTGATACATGTATTTGTAACTCTAAACCAAACACGGTTTGTGCTAGCTTCTTGAAACTTGACACAGTAAAGCAGTTTCACGTTCTATCTCTATGTTCTGTTTCCTCTTGATGTAGCACTCAGCAGTGACTGAGGAGAAACACTTTCATTGAAAGGGGTTGCCAAGCTTCCCAAAATTGCGAGTCTCCAGAAATCTCAGCAACTATTTTTTAACCCAAACTGGATGATACTTTCAGGTAATGATCAGTACACTAAGCCCACTGTGTTCCCCAAATTTCGTTCTTCTATGTTGAAGCGTTCGCTTCCAGTAACTGTTTGAATTTTGGCGTTTCACTCTGTTTTCTCCTATACTGACAGATGTATTTGGAACTCTAAATCAAACACGGTTTGTGCTAGCTTCTTGAAACTTGACACAGTAAAGCAGTTTCACGTTCTATCTCTATGTTCTGTTTCCTCTGGATGTAGCCCTAAGCAGTGACTGGGGAGAAATACTTTCATTGAAAGGGGTTGCCAAGCTTCCAGAAATTACGAGTCTCCAGAAATCTCAGCAACTATGATTTCACCCATACTGGATGATACTTTCAGGTAATGATCAGTACACTAAGCCCACTTGGTTCGCCAAATTTCGTTCTTCTATGTTGAAGCGTTCGTTTCCAGTAACAGTTTGAATTTTGGCGTTTCACTCTGTTTTCTCCTATATTGATAGATGTATTTGGAACTCTAAACCAAACACGGTTTGTGCTAGCTTCTTGAAACTTGACACAGTAAAGCAGTTTCACGTTCTATCTTTATGTTCTGTTTCCTCTTCAATGTAGCACTCAGCAGTGACTGAGGAGAAACACTTTCATTGAAAGGGGTTGCCAAGCTTCCCAAAATTGCGAGTCTCCAGAAATCTCAGCAACTATTTTTTAACCCAAACTGGATGATACTTTCAGGTAATGATCAGTACACTAAGCCCACTTGGTTCCCCAAATTTCGTTCTTCTATGTTGAAGCGTTCGTTTCCAGTAACAGTTTGAATTTTGGCGTTTCACTCTGTTTTCTCCTATATTGATAGATGTATTTGGAACTCTAAACCAAACACGGTTTGTGCTAGCTTCTTGAAACTTGACACAGTAAAGCAGTTTCACGTTCTATCTCTATGTTCTGTTTCCTCTTGATGTAGCACTCAGCAGTGACTGAGGAGAAACACTTTCATTGAAAGGGGTTGCCAAGCTTCCCAAAATTGCGAGTCTCCAGAAATCTCAGCAACTATTTTTTAACCCAAACTGGATGATACTTTCAGGTAATGATCAGTACACTAAGCTCACTTGGTTCCCCAAATTTCGTTCTTTTATGTTGAAGCGTTCGCTTCCAGTAACTGTGTGAATTTTGGCGTTTCACTCTGTTTTCTCCTATACTGACAGATGTATTTGGAACTCTAAATCAAACACGGTTTGTGCTAGCTTCTTGAAACTTGACACAGTAAAGCAGTTTCACGTTCTATCTCTATGTTCTGTTTCCTCTTGATGTAGCCCTCAGCAGTGACTGAGGAGAAACACTTTCATTGAAAGGTGTTGCCATGCTTCCCAAAATTGCGAGTCTCCAGAAATCTCAGCAACTATTTTTTAACCCAAACTGGATGATACTTTCAGGTAATGATCAGTACACTAAGCTCACTTGGTTCCCCAAATTTCGTTCTTTTATGTTGAAGCGTTCGCTTCCAGTAACTGTTTGAATTTTGGCGTTTCACTCTGTTTTCTCCTATACTGACAGATGTATTTGGAACTCTAAATCAAACACGGTTTGTGCTAGCTTCTTGAAACTTGACACAGTAAAGCAGTTTCACGTTCTATCTCTATGTTCTGTTTCCTCAGGATGTAGCCCTAAGCAGTGACTGGGGAGAAATACTTTCATTGACAGGGGTTGCCAAGCTTCCAGAAATTACGAGTCTCCAGAAATCTCAGCAACTATGATTTCACCCAAACTGGATGATACTTTCAGGTAATAATAGGTACACTAAGCCCACTTGGTTCCCCAAATTTCGTTCTTCTATGTTGAAGCGTTCGTTTCCAGTAACAGTTTGAATTTTGGCGTTTCACTCTGTTTTCTCCTATATTGATAGATGTATTTGGAACTCTAAATCAAACACGGTTTGTGCTACCTTCTTCAAACTTGACACAGTAAAGCAGTTTCAAGTTCTATCACTATGTTCTCTTTCCTCTTGATGTAGCACTCAGCAGTGACTGAGGAGAAACACTTTCATTGAAAGGGGTTGCCAAGCTTCCCAAAATTGCGAGTCTCCAGAAATCTCAGCGACTATTTTTTCACCCAAACTGGATGATACTTTCAGGTAATGATCAGTACACTAAGCTCACTTGGTTCCCCAAATTTCGTTCTTTTATGTTGAAGCGTTCGCTTCCAGTAACTGTTTGAATTTTGGCGTTTCACTCTGTTTTCTCCTATACTGACAGATGTATTTGGAACTCTAAATCAAACACGGTTTGTGCTAGCTTCTTGAAACTTGACACACTAAAGCAGTTTCACGTTCTATCTCTATGTTCTGTTTCCTCTTGATGTAGCCCTAAGCAGTGACTGGATAGAAATACTTTCATTGAAAGGGGTTGCCAAGCTTCCAGAAATTACGAGTCTCCAGAAATCTCAGCAACTATGATTTCACCCATACTGGATGATACTTTCAGGTAATGATCAGTACACTAAGCCCATTTGGTTCGCCAAATTTCGTTCTTCTATGTTGAAGCGTTCTTTTCCAGTAACAGTTTGAATTTTGGTGTTTCACTCTGTTTTCTCCTATATTGATAGATGTATTTGGAACTCTAAACCAAACACGGTTTGTGCTAGCTTCTTGAAACTTGACACAGTAAAGCAGTTTCACGTTCTATCTCTATGTTCTGTTTCCTCTTCGATGTAGCACTCAGCAGTGACTGAGGAGAAACACTTTCATTGAAAGGGGTTGCCAAGCTTCCCAAAATTGCGAGTCTCCAGAAATCTCAGCAACTATCTTTTAACCCAAACTGGATGATACTTTCAGGTAATGATGAGTACACTAAGCCCACTTGGTTCCCCAAATTTCGTTCTTCTATGTTGAAGCGTTCGTTTCCAGTAACAGTTTGAATTTTGGCGTTTCACTCTGTTTTCTCCTATATTGATAGATGTATTTGGAACTCTAAACCAAACACGGTTTGTGCTAGCTTCTTGAAACTTGACACAGTAAAGCAGTTTCACGTTCTATCTCTATGTTCTGTCTCCTCTTGATGTAGCCCTAAGCAGTGACTGGGGAGAAACACTTTCATTGAAAGGGGTTGCCAAGCTTCCAAAAATTACGAGTCTCCAGAAATCTCAGCATCTATTTTTTCACCCAAACTTGATGATACTTTCAGGTAATGATGAGTACGCTAAGCCCACTGTGTTCCCCAAATTTCGTTCTTCTATGTTGAAGCGTTCGTTTCCAGTAACAGTTTGAATTTTGGCGTTTCACTCTGTTTTCTCCTATATTGATAGATGTATTTGGAACTCTAAACCAAACACGGTTTGTGCTAGCTTCTTGAAACTTGACACAGTAAAGCAGTTTCACGTTCTATATCTATGTTCTGTTTCCTCTTGATGTAGCACTCAGCAGTGACTGAGGAGAAACACTTTCATTGAAAGGGGTTGCCAAGCTTCCCAAAATTGCGAGTCTCCAGAAATCTCAGCAACTATTTTTTCACCCAAACTGGATGATGCTTTCAGGTAATGATCAGTACACTAAGCTCACTTGGTTCCCCAAATTTCGTTCTTTTATGTTGAAGCGTTCGCTTCCAGTAACTGTTTGAATTTTGGCGTTTCACTCTGTTTTCTCCTATACTGACAGATGTATTTGGAACTCTAAATCAAACACGGTTTGTGCTAGCTTCTTGAAACTTGACACAGTAAAGCAGTTTCACGTTCTATCTCTATGTTCTGTTTCCTCTGGATGTAGCCCTATGCAGTGACTGGGGAAAAATACTTTCATTGACAGAGGTTGCCAAGCTTCCAGAAATTACGAGTCTCCAGAAATCTCAGCAACTATGATTTCACCCAAACTGGATGATACTTTCAAGTAATGATCAGTACACTAAGCCCACTTGGTTCCCCAAATTTCGTTCTTCTATGTTGAAGCGTTCGTTTCCAATAACAGTTTGAATTTTGGCGTTTCACTCTGTTTTCTCCTATATTGATAGATGTATTTGGAACTCTAACCCAAACACGGTTTGTGCTAGCTTCTTGAAGCTTGACACAGTAAAGCAGTTTCACGTTCTATCTCTATGTTCTGTCTCCTCTTGATGTAGCCCTAAGCAGTGACTGGTGAGAAACACTTTCATTGAGAGGGGTTGCCAAGCTTCCAAAAATTACGAGTCTCCAGAAATCTCAGCAACTATTTTTTAAACCAAACTGGATGATACTTTCAGGTAATGATCAGTACACTAAGCCCACTTGGTTCCCCAAATTTCGTTCTTCTATGTTGAAGCGTTCGTTTCCAGTAACAGTTTGAATTTTGGCGTTTCACTCTGTTTTCTCCTATATTGATAGATGTATTTGGAACTCTAAACCAAACACGGTTTGTGCTAGCTTCTTGAAACTTGACACAGTAATGCAGTTTCACGTTCTATCTCTATGTTCTGTCTCCTCTTGATGTAGCCCTAAGCAGTGACTGGGGAGAAACACTTTCTTTGAAAGGGGTTGCCAAGCTTCCAAAATTACGAGTCTCCAGAAATCTCAGCATCTATTTTTTCACCCAAACTTGATGATACTTTCAGGTAATGATGAGTACGCTAAGCCCACTGGGTTCCCCAAATTTCGTTCTTCTATGTTGAAGCGTTCGTTTCCAGTAACAGTTTGAATTTTGGCGTTTCACTCTGTTTTCTCCTATATTGATAGATGTATTTGGAACTCTAAACCAAACACGGTTTGTGCTAGCTTCTTGAAACTTGACACAGTAAAGCAGTTTCACGTTCTATATCTATGTTCTGTTTCCTCTTGATGTAGCACTCAGCAGTGACTGAGGAGAAACACTTTCATTGAAAGGGGTTGCCAAGCTTCCCAAAATTGCGAGTCTCCAGAAATCTCAGCAACTATTTTTTAACCCAAACTGGATGATACTTTCAGGTAATGATCAGTACACTAAGCCCATTTGGTTCCACAAATTTCGTTCTTCTATGTTAAAGCGTTCGTTTCCAGTAACAGTTTGAATTTTGGCGTTTCACTCTGTTTTCTCCTATATTGATACATGTATTTGTAACTCTAAACCAAACACGGTTTGTGCTAGCTTCTTGAAACTTGACACAGTAAAGCAGTTTCACGTTCTATCTCTATGTTCTGTTTCCTCTTGATGTAGCACTCAGCAGTGACTGAGGAGAAACACTTTCATTGAAAGGGGTTGCCAAGCTTCCCAAAATTGCGAGTCTCCAGAAATCTCAGCAACTATTTTTTAACCCAAACTGGATGATACTTTCAGGTAATGATCAGTACACTAAGCCCACTGTGTTCCCCAAATTTCGTTCTTCTATGTTGAAGCGTTCGCTTCCAGTAACTGTTTGAATTTTGGCGTTTCACTCTGTTTTCTCCTATACTGACAGATGTATTTGGAACTCTAAATCAAACACGGTTTGTGCTAGCTTCTTGAAACTTGACACAGTAAAGCAGTTTCACGTTCTATCTCTATGTTCTGTTTCCTCTGGATGTAGCCCTAAGCAGTGACTGGGGAGAAATACTTTCATTGAAAGGGGTTGCCAAGCTTCCAGAAATTACGAGTCTACAGAAATCTCAGCAACTATGATTTCACCCATACTGGATGATACTTTCAGGTAATGATCAGTACACTAAGCCCACTTGGTTCGCCAAATTTCGTTCTTCTATGTTGAAGCGTTCGTTTCCAGTAACAGTTTGAATTTTGGCGTTTCACTCTGTTTTCTCCTATATTGATAGATGTATTTGGAACTCTAAACCAAACACGGTTTGTGCTAGCTTCTTGAAACTTGACACAGTAAAGCAGTTTCACGTTCTATCTTTATGTTCTGTTTCCTCTTCAATGTAGCACTCAGCAGTGACTGAGGAGAAACACTTTCATTGAAAGGGGTTGCCAAGCTTCCCAAAATTGCGAGTCTCCAGAAATCTCAGCAACTATTTTTTAACCCAAACTGGATGATACTTTCAGGTAATGATCAGTACACTAAGCCCACTTGGTTCCCCAAATTTCGTTCTTCTATGTTGAAGCGTTCGTTTCCAGTAACAGTTTGAATTTTGGCGTTTCACTCTGTTTTCTCCTATATTGATAGATGTATTTGGAACTCTAAACCAAACACGGTTTGTGCTAGCTTCTTGAAACTTGACACAGTAAAGCAGTTTCACGTTCTATCTCTATGTTCTGTTTCCTCTTGATGTAGCACTCAGCAGTGACTGAGGAGAAACACTTTCATTGAAAGGGGTTGCCAAGCTTCCCAAAATTGCGAGTCTCCAGAAATCTCAGCAACTATTTTTTAACCCAAACTGGATGATACTTTCAGGTAATGATCAGTACACTAAGCTCACTTGGTTCCCCAAATTTCGTTCTTTTATGTTGAAGCGTTCGCTTCCAGTAACTGTGTGAATTTTGGCGTTTCACTCTGTTTTCTCCTATACTGACAGATGTATTTGGAACTCTAAATCAAACACGGTTTGTGCTAGCTTCTTGAAACTTGACACAGTAAAGCAGTTTCACGTTCTATCTCTATGTTCTGTTTCCTCTTGATGTAGCCCTCAGCAGTGACTGAGGAGAAACACTTTCATTGAAAGGTGTTGCCATGCTTCCCAAAATTGCGAGTCTCCAGAAATCTCAGCAACTATTTTTTAACCCAAACTGGATGATACTTTCAGGTAATGATCAGTACACTAAGCTCACTTGGTTCCCCAAATTTCGTTCTTTTATGTTGAAGCGTTCGCTTCCAGTAACTGTTTGAATTTTGGCGTTTCACTCTGTTTTCTCCTATACTGACAGATGTATTTGGAACTCTAAATCAAACACGGTTTGTGCTAGCTTCTTGAAACTTGACACAGTAAAGCAGTTTCACGTTCTATCTCTATGTTCTGTTTCCTCAGGATGTAGCCCTAAGCAGTGACTGGGGAGAAATACTTTCATTGACAGGGGTTGCCAAGCTTCCAGAAATTACGAGTCTCCAGAAATCTCAGCAACTATGATTTCACCCAAACTGGATGATACTTTCAGGTAATAATAGGTACACTAAGCCCACTTGGTTCCCCAAATTTCGTTCTTCTATGTTGAAGCGTTCGTTTCCAGTAACAGTTTGAATTTTGGCGTTTCACTCTGTTTTCTCCTATATTGATAGATGTATTTGGAACTCTAAATCAAACACGGTTTGTGCTACCTTCTTCAAACTTGACACAGTAAAGCAGTTTCAAGTTCTATCACTATGTTCTCTTTCCTCTTGATGTAGCACTCAGCAGTGACTGAGGAGAAACACTTTCATTGAAAGGGGTTGCCAAGCTTCCCAAAATTGCGAGTCTCCAGAAATCTCAGCGACTATTTTTTCACCCAAACTGGATGATACTTTCAGGTAATGATCAGTACACTAAGCTCACTTGGTTCCCCAAATTTCGTTCTTTTATGTTGAAGCGTTCGCTTCCAGTAACTGTTTGAATTTTGGCGTTTCACTCTGTTTTCTCCTATACTGACAGATGTATTTGGAACTCTAAATCAAACACGGTTTGTGCTAGCTTCTTGAAACTTGACACACTAAAGCAGTTTCACGTTCTATCTCTATGTTCTGTTTCCTCTTGATGTAGCCCTAAGCAGTGACTGGATAGAAATACTTTCATTGAAAGGGGTTGCCAAGCTTCCAGAAATTACGAGTCTCCAGAAATCTCAGCAACTATGATTTCACCCATACTGGATGATACTTTCAGGTAATGATCAGTACACTAAGCCCATTTGGTTCGCCAAATTTCGTTCTTCTATGTTGAAGCGTTCTTTTCCAGTAACAGTTTGAATTTTGGTGTTTCACTCTGTTTTCTCCTATATTGATAGATGTATTTGGAACTCTAAACCAAACACGGTTTGTGCTAGCTTCTTGAAACTTGACACAGTAAAGCAGTTTCACGTTCTATCTCTATGTTCTGTTTCCTCTTCGATGTAGCACTCAGCAGTGACTGAGGAGAAACACTTTCATTGAAAGGGGTTGCCAAGCTTCCCAAAATTGCGAGTCTCCAGAAATCTCAGCAACTATCTTTTAACCCAAACTGGATGATACTTTCAGGTAATGATGAGTACACTAAGCCCACTTGGTTCCCCAAATTTCGTTCTTCTATGTTGAAGCGTTCGTTTCCAGTAACAGTTTGAATTTTGGCGTTTCACTCTGTTTTCTCCTATATTGATAGATGTATTTGGAACTCTAAACCAAACACGGTTTGTGCTAGCTTCTTGAAACTTGACACAGTAAAGCAGTTTCACGTTCTATCTCTATGTTCTGTCTCCTCTTGATGTAGCCCTAAGCAGTGACTGGGGAGAAACACTTTCATTGAAAGGGGTTGCCAAGCTTCCAAAAATTACGAGTCTCCAGAAATCTCAGCATCTATTTTTTCACCCAAACTTGATGATACTTTCAGGTAATGATGAGTACGCTAAGCCCACTGTGTTCCCCAAATTTCGTTCTTCTATGTTGAAGCGTTCGTTTCCAGTAACAGTTTGAATTTTGGCGTTTCACTCTGTTTTCTCCTATATTGATAGATGTATTTGGAACTCTAAACCAAACACGGTTTGTGCTAGCTTCTTGAAACTTGACACAGTAAAGCAGTTTCACGTTCTATATCTATGTTCTGTTTCCTCTTGATGTAGCACTCAGCAGTGACTGAGGAGAAACACTTTCATTGAAAGGGGTTGCCAAGCTTCCCAAAATTGCGAGTCTCCAGAAATCTCAGCAACTATTTTTTCACCCAAACTGGATGATACTTTCAGGTAATGATCAGTACACTAAGCTCACTTGGTTCCCCAAATTTCGTTCTTTTATGTTGAAGCGTTCGCTTCCAGTAACTGTTTGAATTTTGGCGTTTCACTCTGTTTTCTCCTATATTGATAGATGTATTTGGAACTCTAAATCAAACACGGTTTGTGCTAGCTTCTTGAAACTTGACACAGTAAAGCAGTTTCACGTTCTATCTCTATGTTCTGTTTCCTCTGGATGTAGCCCTATGCAGTGACTGGGGAAAAATACTTTCATTGACAGAGGTTGCCAAGCTTCCAGAAATTACGAGTCTCCAGAAATCTCAGCAACTATGATTTCACCCAAACTGGATGATACTTTCAGGTAATGATCAGTACACTAAGCCCACTTGGTTCCCCAAATTTCGTTCTTCTATGTTGAAGCGTTCGTTTCCAATAACAGTTTGAATTTTGGCGTTTCACTCTGTTTTCTCCTATATTGATAGATGTATTTGGAACTCTAACCCAAACACGGTTTGTGCTAGCTTCTTGAAGCTTGACACAGTAAAGCAGTTTCACGTTCTATCTCTATGTTCTGTCTCCTCTTGATGTAGCCCTAAGCAGTGACTGGTGAGAAACACTTTCATTGAAAGGGGTTGCCAAGCTTCCAAAAATTACGAGTCTCCAGAAATCTCAGCATCTATTTTTTCACCCAAACTTGATGATACTTTCAGGTAATGATGAGTACGCTAAGCCCACTGGGTTCCCCAAATTTCGTTCTTCTATGTTGAAGCGTTCGTTTCCAGTAACAGTTTGAATTTTGGCGTTTCACTCTGTTTTCTCCTATATTGATAGATGTATTTGGAACTCTAAACCAAACACGGTTTGTGCTAGCTTCTTGAAACTTGACACAGTAAAGCAGTTTCACGTTCTATCTCTATGTTCTGTTTCCTCTTGATGTAGCACTCAGCAGTGACTGAGGAGAAACACTTTCATTGAAAGGGGTTGCCAAGCTTCCCAAAATTGCGAGTCTCCAGAAATCTCAGCAACTATTTTTTAACCCAAACTGGATGATACTTTCAGGTAATGATCAGTACACTAAGCTCACTTGGTTCCCCAAATTTCGTTCTTTTATGTTGAAGCGTTCGCTTCCAGTAACTGTTTGAATTTTGGCGTTTCACTCTGTTTTCTCCTATACTGACAGATGTATTTGGAACTCTAAATCAAACACGGTTTGTGCTAGCTTCTTGAAACTTGACACAGTAAAGCAGTTTCACGTTCTATCTCTATGTTCTGTTTCCTCTGGATGTAGCCCTAAGCAGTGACTGGGGAGAAATACTTTCATTGACAGGGGTTGCCAAGCTTCCAGAAATTACGAGTCTCCAGAAATCTCAGAAACTATGATTTCACCCAAACTGGATGATACTTTCAGGTAATAATAGGTACACTAAGCCCACTTGGTTCCCCAAATTTCGTTCTTCTATGTTGAAGCGTTCGTTTCCAGTAACAGTTTGAATTTTGGCGTTTCACTCTGTTTTCTCCTATATTGATAGATGTATTTGGAACTCTAAATCAAACACGGTTTGTGCTACCTTCTTCAAACTTGACACAGTAAAGCAGTTTCACGTTCTATCTCTATGTTCTGTTTCCTCTTCGATGTAGCACTCAGCAGTGACTGAGGAGAAACACTTTCATTGAAAGGGGTTGCCAAGCTTCCCAAAATTGCGAGTCTCCAGAAATCTCAGCAACTATCTTTTAACCCAAACTGGATGATACTTTCAGGTAATGATGAGTACACTAAGCCCACTTGGTTCCCCAAATTTCGTTCTTCTATGTTGAAGCGTTCGTTTCCAGTAACAGTTTGAATTTTGGCGTTTCACTCTGTTTTCTCCTATATTGATAGATGTATTTGGAACTCTAAACCAAACACGGTTTGTGCTAGCTTCTTGAAACTTGACACAGTAAAGCAGTTTCACGTTCTATCTCTATGTTCTGTCTCCTCTTGATGTAGCCCTAAGCAGTGACTGGGGAGAAACACTTTCATTGAAAGGGGTTGCCAAGCTTCCAAAAATTACGAGTCTCCAGAAATCTCAGCATCTATTTTTTCACCCAAACTTGATGATACTTTCAGGTAATGATGAGTACGCTAAGCCCACTGTGTTCCCCAAATTTCGTTCTTCTATGTTGAAGCGTTCGTTTCCAGTAACAGTTTGAATTTTGGCGTTTCACTCTGTTTTCTCCTATATTGATAGATGTATTTGGAACTCTAAACCAAACACGGTTTGTGCTAGCTTCTTGAAACTTGACACAGTAAAGCAGTTTCACGTTCTATATCTATGTTCTGTTTCCTCTTGATGTAGCACTCAGCAGTGACTGAGGAGAAACACTTTCATTGAAAGGGGTTGCCAAGCTTCCCAAAATTGCGAGTCTCCAGAAATCTCAGCAACTATTTTTTCACCCAAACTGGATGATACTTTCAGGTAATGATCAGGACACTAAGCTCACTTGGTTCCCCAAATTTCGTTCTTTTATGTTGAAGCGTTCGCTTCCAGTAACTGTTTGAATTTTGGCGTTTCACTCTGTTTCCTCCTATATTGATAGATGTATTTGGAACTCTAAATCAAACACGGTTTGTGCTAGCTTCTTGAAACTTGACACAGTAAAGCAGTTTCACGTTCTATCTCTATGTTCTGTTTCCTCTGGATGTAGCCCTATGCAGTGACTGGGGAAAAATACTTTCATTGACAGAGGTTGCCAAGCTTCCAGAAATTACGAGTCTCCAGAAATCTCAGCAACTATGATTTCACCCAAACTGGATGATACTTTCAGGTAATGATCAGTACACTAAGCCCACTTGGTTCCCCAAATTTCGTTCTTCTATGTTGAAGCGTTCGTTTCCAATAACAGTTTGAATTTTGGCGTTTCACTCTGTTTTCTCCTATATTGATAGATGTATTTGGAACTCTAACCCAAACACGGTTTGTGCTAGCTTCTTGAAGCTTGACACAGTAAAGCAGTTTCACGTTCTATCTCTATGTTCTGTCTCCTCTTGATGTAGCCCTAAGCAGTGACTGGTGAGAAACACTTTCATTGAAAGGGGTTGCCAAGCTTCCAAAAATTACGAGTCTCCAGAAATCTCAGCATCTATTTTTTCACCCAAACTTGATGATACTTTCAGGTAATGATGAGTACGCTAAGCCCACTGGGTTCCCCAAATTTCGTTCTTCTATGTTGAAGCGTTCGTTTCCAGTAACAGTTTGAATTTTGGCGTTTCACTCTGTTTTCTCCTATATTGATAGATGTATTTGGAACTCTAAACCAAACACGGTTTGTGCTAGCTTCTTGAAACTTGACACAGTAAAGCAGTTTCACGTTCTATCTCTATGTTCTGTTTCCTCTTGATGTAGCACTCAGCAGTGACTGAGGAGAAACACTTTCATTGAAAGGGGTTGCCAAGCTTCCCAAAATTGCGAGTCTCCAGAAATCTCAGCAACTATTTTTTAACCCAAACTGGATGATACTTTCAGGTAATGATCAGTACACTAAGCTCACTTGGTTCCCCAAATTTCGTTCTTTTATGTTGAAGCGTTCGCTTCCAGTAACTGTTTGAATTTTGGCGTTTCACTCTGTTTTCTCCTATACTGACAGATGTATTTGGAACTCTAAATCAAACACGGTTTGTGCTAGCTTCTTGAAACTTGACACAGTAAAGCAGTTTCACGTTCTATCTCTATGTTCTGTTTCCTCTGGATGTAGCCCTAAGCAGTGACTGGGGAGAAATACTTTCATTGACAGGGGTTGCCAAGCTTCCAGAAATTACGAGTCTCCAGAAATCTCAGAAACTATGATTTCACCCAAACTGGATGATACTTTCAGGTAATAATAGGTACACTAAGCCCACTTGGTTCCCCAAATTTCGTTCTTCTATGTTGAAGCGTTCGTTTCCAGTAACAGTTTGAATTTTGGCGTTTCACTCTGTTTTCTCCTATATTGATAGATGTATTTGGAACTCTAAATCAAACACGGTTTGTGCTACCTTCTTCAAACTTGACACAGTAAAGCAGTTTCAAGTTCTATCTATATATTCTCTTTCCTCTTGATGTAGCACTCAGCAGTGACTGAGGAGAAACACTTTCATTGAAAGGGGTTGCCAAGCTTCCCAAAATTGCGAGTCTCCAGAAATCTCAGCAACTATTTTTTCACCCAAACTGGATGATACTTTCAGGTAAAGATCAGTACACTAAGCTCACTTGGTTCCCCAAATTTCGTTCTTTTATGTTGAAGCGTTCGCTTCCAGTAACAGTTTGAATTTTGGCGTTTCACTCTGTTTTCTCCTATACTGACAGATGTATTTGGAACTCTAAATCAAACACGGTTTGTGCTAGCTTCTTGAAACTTGACACACTAAAGCAGTTTCACGTTCTATCTCTATGTTCTGTTTCCTCTTGATGTAGCCCTAAGCAGTGACTGGGGAGAAATACTTTCATTGAAAGGGGTTGCCAAGCTTCCACAAATTACGAGTCTCCAGAAATCTCAGCAACTATGATTTCACCCATACTGGATGATACTTTCAGGTAATGATCAGTACAGGAAGCCCATTTGGTTCGCCAAATTTCGTTCTTCTATGTTGAAGCGTTCGTTTCCAGTAACAGTTTGAATTTTGGTGTTTCACTCTGTTTTCTCCTATATTGATAGATGTATTTGGAACTCTAAACCAAACAAGGTTTGTGCTAGCTTCTTGAAACTTGACACAGTAAAGCAGTTTCACGTTCTTTCTCTATGTTCTGTTTCCTCTTCGATGTAGCACTCAGCAGTGTCTGAGGAGAAACACTTTCATTGAAAGGGGTTGCCAAGCTTCCCAAAATTGCGAGTCTCCAGAAATCTCAGCAACTATTTTTTAACCCAAACTGGATGATACTTTCAGGTAATGATCAGTACACTAAGCCCACTTGGTTCCCCAAATTTCGTTCTTCTATGTTGAAGCGTTCGTTTCCAGTAACAGTTTGAATTTTGGCGTTTCACTCTGTTTTCTCCTATATTGATAGATGTATTTGGAACTCTAAACCAAACACGGTTTGTGCTAGCTTCTTGAAACTTGACACAGTAATGCAGTTTCACGTTCTATCTCTATGTTCTGTCTCCTCTTGATGTAGCCCTAAGCAGTGACTGGGGAGAAACACTTTCATTGAAAGGGGTTGCCAAGCTTCCAAAATTACGAGTCTCCAGAAATCTCAGCATCTATTTTTTCACCCAAACTTGATGATACTTTCAGGTAATGATGAGTACGCTAAGCCCACTGGGTTCCCCAAATTTCGTTCTTCTATGTTGAAGCGTTCGTTTCCAGTAACAGTTTGAATTTTGGCGTTTCACTCTGTTTTCTCCTATATTGATAGATGTATTTGGAACTCTAAACCAAACACGGTTTGTGCTAGCTTCTTGAAACTTGACACAGTAAAGCAGTTTCACGTTCTATATCTATGTTCTGTTTCCTCTTGATGTAGCACTCAACAGTGACTGAGGAGAAACACTTTCATTGAAAGGGGTTGCCAAGCTTCCCAAAATTGCGAGTCTCCAGAAATCTCAGCAACTATTTTTTAACCCAAACTGGATGATACTTTCAGGTAATGATCAGTACACTAAGCCCATTTGGTTCCACAAATTTCGTTCTTCTATGTTAAAGCGTTCGTTTCCAGTAACAGTTTGAATTTTGGCGTTTCACTCTGTTTTCTCCTATATTGATACATGTATTTGTAACTCTAAACCAAACACGGTTTGTGCTAGCTTCTTGAAACTTGACACAGTAAAGCAGTTTCACGTTCTATCTCTATGTTCTGTTTCCTCTTGATGTAGCACTCAGCAGTGACTGAGGAGAAACACTTTCATTGAAAGGGGTTGCCAAGCTTCCCAAAATTGCGAGTCTCCAGAAATCTCAGCAACTATTTTTTAACCCAAACTGGATGATACTTTCAGGTAATGATCAGTACACTAAGCCCACTGTGTTCCCCAAATTTCGTTCTTCTATGTTGAAGCGTTCGCTTCCAGTAACTGTTTGAATTTTGGCGTTTCACTCTGTTTTCTCCTATACTGACAGATGTATTTGGAACTCTAAATCAAACACGGTTTGTGCTAGCTTCTTGAAACTTGACACAGTAAAGCAGTTTCACGTTCTATCTCTATGTTCTGTTTCCTCTGGATGTAGCCCTAAGCAGTGACTGGGGAGAAATACTTTCATTGAAAGGGGTTGCCAAGCTTCCAGAAATTACGAGTCTCCAGAAATCTCAGCAACTATGATTTCACCCATACTGGATGATACTTTCAGGTAATGATCAGTACACTAAGCCCACTTGGTTCACCAAATTTCGTTCTTCTATGTTGAAGCGTTCGTTTCCAGTAACAGTTTGAATTTTGGCGTTTCACTCTGTTTTCTCCTATATTGATAGATGTATTTGGAACTCTAAACCAAACACGGTTTGTGCTAGCTTCTTGAAACTTGACACAGTAAAGCACTTTCACGTTCTATCTCTATGTTCTGTTTCCTCTGGATGTAGCCCTAAGTAGTGACTGGGGAGAAATACTTTCATTGAAAGGGGTTGCCAAGCTTCCAGAAATTACGAGTCTCCAGAAATCTCAGCAACTATGATTTCACCCAACCTTGATGATACTTTCAGGTAATGATCAGTACACTAAGCCCACTTGGTTCGCCAAATTTCGTTCTTCTATGTTGAAGCGTTCGTTTCCAGTAACAGTTTGAATTTTGGCGTTTCACTCTGTTTTCTCCTATACTGACAGATGTATTTGGAACTCTAAATCAAACACGGTTTGTGCTAGCTTCTTGAAACTTGACACACTAAAACAGTTTAACGTTCTATCTCTATGTTCTGTTTCCTCTTGATGTAGCCCTAAGCAGTGACTGGGGAGAAATACTTTCATTGAAAGGGGTTGCAAAGCTTCCAGAAATTACGAGTCTCCAGAAATCTCAGCAACTATGATTTCACCCATACTGGATGATACTTTCAGGTAATGATCAGTACACTAAGCCCACTTGGTTCGCCAAATTTCGTTCTTCTATGTTGAAGCGTTCGTTTCCAGTAACAGTTTGAATTTTGGCGTTTCACTCTGTTTTCTCCTATATTGATAGATGTATTTGGAACTCTAAACCAAAC
The DNA here is from genome assembly GCF_964194105.1 of Spermophilus citellus. Lineage (NCBI taxonomy): Eukaryota > Metazoa > Chordata > Mammalia > Rodentia > Sciuridae > Spermophilus > Spermophilus citellus. The sequence continues at coordinate 100,698,961 of NC_138182.1, forward strand.
ACGGTTTGTGCTAGCTTCTTGAAACTTGACACAGTAAAGCAGTTTCACGTTCTATCTTTATGTTCTGTTTCCTCTTCAATGTAGCACTCAGCAGTGACTGAGGAGAAACACTTTCATTGAAAGGGGTTGCCAAGCTTCCCAAAATTGCGAGTCTCCAGAAATCTCAGCAACTATTTTTTAACCCAAACTGGATGATACTTTCAGGTAATGATCAGTACACTAAGCCCACTTGGTTCCCCAAATTTCGTTCTTCTATGTTGAAGCGTTCGTTTCCAGTAACAGTTTGAATTTTGGCGTTTCACTCTGTTTTCTCCTATATTGATAGATGTATTTGGAACTCTAAATCAAACACGGTTTGTGCTAGCTTCTTGAAACTTGACACAGTAAAGCAGTTTCACGTTCTATCTCTATGTTCTGTTTCCTCTTGATGTAGCACTCAGCAGTGACTGAGGAGAAACACTTTCATTGAAAGGGGTTGCCAAGCTTCCCAAAATTGCGAGTCTCCAGAAATCTCAGCAACTATTTTTTCACCCAAACTGGATGATACTTTCAGGTAAAGATCAGTACACTAAGCTCACTTGGTTCCCCAAATTTCGTTCTTTTATGTTAAAGCGTTCGCTTCCAGTAACTGTGTGAATTTTGGCGTTTCACTCTGTTTTCTCCTATACTGACAGATGTATTTGGAACTCTAAATCAAACACGGTTTGTGCTAGCTTCTTGAAACTTGACACAGTAAAGCAGTTTCACGTTCTATCTCTATGTTCTGTTTCCTCTTGATGTAGCCCTCAGCAGTGACTGAGGAGAAACACTTTCATTTAAAGGTGTTGCCATGCTTCCCAAAATTGCGAGTCTCCAGAAATCTCAGCAACTATTTTTTAACCCAAACTGGATGATACTTTCAGGTAATGATCAGTACACTAAGCTCACTTGGTTCCCCAAATTTCGTTCTTTTATGTTGAAGCGTTCGCTTCCAGTAACTGTTTGAATTTTGGCGTTTCACTCTGTTTTCTCCTATACTGACAGATGTATTTGGAACTCTAAATCAAACACGGTTTGTGCTAGCTTCTTGAAACTTGACACAGTAAAGCAGTTTCACGTTCTATCTCTATGTTCTGTTTCCTCTGGATGTAGCCCTAAGCAGTGACTGGGGAGAAATACTTTCATTGACAGGGGTTGCCAAGCTTCCAGAAATTACGAGTCTCCAGAAATCTCAGCAACTATGATTTCACCCAAACTGGATGATACTTTCAGGTAATAATAGGTACACTAAGCCCACTTGGTTCCCCAAATTTCGTTCTTCTATGTTGAAGCGTTCGTTTCCAGTAACAGTTTGAATTTTGGCGTTTCACTCTGTTTTCTCCTATATTGATAGATGTATTTGGAACTCTAAATCAAACACGGTTTGTGCTACCTTCTTCAAACTTGACACAGTAAAGCAGTTTCAAGTTCTATCACTATGTTCTCTTTCCTCTTGATGTAGCACTCAGCAGTGACTGAGGAGAAACACTTTCATTGAAAGGGGTTGCCAAGCTTCCCAAAATTGCGAGTCTCCAGAAATCTCAGCGACTATTTTTTCACCCAAACTGGATGATACTTTCAGGTAATGATCAGTACACTAAGCTCACTTGGTTCCCCAAATTTCGTTCTTTTATGTTGAAGCGTTCGCTTCCAGTAACTGTTTGAATTTTGGCGTTTCACTCTGTTTTCTCCTATACTGACAGATGTATTTGGAACTCTAAATCAAACACGGTTTGTGCTAGCTTCTTGAAACTTGACACAGTAAAGCAGTTTCACGTTCTATCTCTATGTTCTGTTTCCTCTGGATGTAGCCCTAAGCAGTGACTGGGGAGAAATACTTTCATTGACAGGGGTTGCCAAGCTTCCAGAAATTACGAGTCTCCAGAAATCTCAGCAACTATGATTTCACCCAAACTGGATGATACTTTCAGGTAATAATAGGTACACTAAGCCCACTTGGTTCCCCAAATTTCGTTCTTCTATGTTGAAGCGTTCGTTTCCAGTAACAGTTTGAATTTTGGCGTTTCACTCTGTTTTCTCCTATATTGATAGATGTATTTGGAACTCTAAATCAAACACGGTTTGTGCTACCTTCTTCAAACTTGACACAGTAAAGCAGTTTCAAGTTCTATCACTATGTTCTCTTTCCTCTTGATGTAGCACTCAGCAGTGACTGAGGAGAAACACTTTCATTGAAAGGGGTTGCCAAGCTTCCCAAAATTGCGAGTCTCCAGAAATCTCAGCGACTATTTTTTCACCCAAACTGGATGATACTTTCAGGTAATGATCAGTACACTAAGCTCACTTGGTTCCCCAAATTTCGTTCTTTTATGTTGAAGCGTTCGCTTCCAGTAACTGTTTGAATTTTGGCGTTTCACTCTGTTTTCTCCTATACTGACAGATGTATTTGGAACTCTAAATCAAACACGGTTTGTGCTAGCTTCTTGAAACTTGACACACTAAAGCAGTTTCACGTTCTATCTCTATGTTCTGTTTCCTCTTGATGTAGCCCTAAGCAGTGACTGGATAGAAATACTTTCATTGAAAGGGGTTGCCAAGCTTCCAGAAATTACGAGTCTCCAGAAATCTCAGCAACTATGATTTCACCCATACTGGATGATACTTTCAGGTAATGATCAGTACAGTAAGCCCATTTGGTTCGCCAAATTTCGTTCTTCTATGTTGAAGCGTTCGTTTCCAGTAACAGTTTGAATTTTGGTGTTTCACTCTGTTTTCTCCTATATTGATAGATGTATTTGGAACTCTAAACCAAACACGGTTTGTGCTAGCTTCTTGAAACTTGACACAGTAAAGCAGTTTCACGTTCTTTCTCTATGTTCTGTTTCCTCTTCGATGTAGCACTCAGCAGTGTCTGAGGAGAAACACTTTCATTGAAAGGGGTTGCCAAGCTTCCCAAAATTGCGAGTCTCCAGAAATCTCAGCAACTATTTTTTAACCCAAACTGGATGATACTTTCAGGTAATGATCAGTACACTAAGCCCACTTGGTTCCCCAAATTTCGTTATTCTATGTTGAAGCGTTCGTTTCCAGTAACAGTTTGAATTTTGGCGTTTCACTCTGTTTTCTCCTATATTGATAGATGTATTTGGAACTCTAAACCAAACACGGTTTGTGCTAGCTTCTTGAAACTTGACACAGTAATGCAGTTTCACGTTCTATCTCTATGTTCTGTCTCCTCTTGATGTAGCCCTAAGCAGTGACTGGGGAGAAACACTTTCATTGAAAGGGGTTGCCAAGCTTCCAAAATTACGAGTCTCCAGAAATCTCAGCATCTATTTTTTCACCCAAACTTGATGATACTTTCAGGTAATGATGAGTACGCTAAGCCCACTGGGTTCCCCAAATTTCGTTCTTCTATGTTGAAGCGTTCGTTTCCAGTAACAGTTTGAATTTTGGCGTTTCACTCTGTTTTCTCCTATATTGATAGATGTATTTGGAACTCTAAACCAAACACGGTTTGTGCTAGCTTCTTGAAACTTGACACAGTAAAGCAGTTTCACGTTCTATATCTATGTTCTGTTTCCTCTTGATGTAGCACTCAACAGTGACTGAGGAGAAACACTTTCATTGAAAGGGGTTGCCAAGCTTCCCAAAATTGCGAGTCTCCAGAAATCTCAACAACTATTTTTTAACCCAAACTGGATGATACTTTCAGGTAATGATCAGTACACTAAGCCCATTTGGTTCCACAAATTTCGTTCTTCTATGTTAAAGCGTTCGTTTCCAGTAACAGTTTGAATTTTGGCGTTTCACTCTGTTTTCTCCTATATTGATACATGTATTTGTAACTCTAAACCAAACACGGTTTGTGCTAGCTTCTTGAAACTTGACACAGTAAAGCAGTTTCACGTTCTATCTCTATGTTCTGTTTCCTCTTGATGTAGCACTCAGCAGTGACTGAGGAGAAACACTTTCATTGAAAGGGGTTGCCAAGCTTCCCAAAATTGCGAGTCTCCAGAAATCTCAGCAACTATTTTTTAACCCAAACTGGATGATACTTTCAGGTAATGATCAGTACACTAAGCCCACTGTGTTCCCCAAATTTCGTTCTTCTATGTTGAAGCGTTCGCTTCCAGTAACTGTTTGAATTTTGGCGTTTCACTCTGTTTTCTCCTATACTGACAGATGTATTTGGAACTCTAAATCAAACACGGTTTGTGCTAGCTTCTTGAAACTTGACACAGTAAAGCAGTTTCACGTTCTATCTCTATGTTCTGTTTCCTCTGGATGTAGCCCTAAGCAGTGACTGGGGAGAAATACTTTCATTGAAAGGGGTTGCCAAGCTTCCAGAAATTACGAGTCTCCAGAAATCTCAGCAACTATGATTTCACCCATACTGGATGATACTTTCAGGTAATGATCAGTACACTAAGCCCACTTGGTTCACCAAATTTCGTTCTTCTATGTTGAAGCGTTCGTTTCCAGTAACAGTTTGAATTTTGGCGTTTCACTCTGTTTTCTCCTATATTGATAGATGTATTTGGAACTCTAAACCAAACACGGTTTGTGCTAGCTTCTTGAAACTTGACACAGTAAAGCACTTTCACGTTCTATCTCTATGTTCTGTTTCCTCTGGATGTAGCCCTAAGTAGTGACTGGGGAGAAATACTTTCATTCAAAGGGGTTGCCAAGCTTCCAGAAATTACGAGTCTCCAGAAATCTCAGCAACTATGATTTCACCCAACCTTGATGATACTTTCAGGTAATGATCAGTACACTAAGCCCACTTGGTTCGCCAAATTTCGTTCTTCTATGTTGAAGCGTTCGTTTCCAGTAACAGTTTGAATTTTGGCGTTTCACTCTGTTTTCTCCTATACTGACAGATGTATTTGGAACTCTAAATCAAACACGGTTTGTGCTAGCTTCTTGAAACTTGACACACTAAAACAGTTTAACGTTCTATCTCTATGTTCTGTTTCCTCTTGATGTAGCCCTAAGCAGTGACTGGGGAGAAATACTTTCATTGAAAGGGGTTGCCAAGCTTCCAGAAATTACGAGTCTCCAGAAATCTCAGCAACTATGATTTCACCCATACTGGATGATACTTTCAGGTAATGATCAGTACACTAAGCCCACTTGGTTCGCCAAATTTCGTTCTTCTATGTTGAAGCGTTCGTTTCCAGTAACAGTTTGAATTTTGGCGTTTCACTCTGTTTTCTCCTATATTGATAGATGTATTTGGAACTCTAAACCAAACACGGTTTGTGCTAGCTTCTTGAAACTTGACACAGTAAAGCAGTTTCACGTTCTATCTCTATGTTCTGTTTCCTCTTGATGTAGCACTCAGCAGTGACTGAGGAGAAACACTTTCATTGAAAGGGGTTGCCAAGCTCCCCAAAACTGCGAGTCTCCAGAAATCTCAGCAACTATTTTTTCACCCAAACTGGATGATACTTTCAAGTAATGATGAGTACGCTAAGCCCACTGGGTTCCCCAAATTTTGTTCTTCTATGTTGAAGCGTTCGTTTCCAGTAACAGTTTGAATTTTGGCGTTTCACTCTGTTTTCTCCTATATTGATAGATGTATTTGGAACTCTAAACCAAACACGGTTTGTGCTAGCTTCTTGAAACTTGACACAGTAAAGCAGTTTTACGTTCTATATCTATGTTCTGTTTCCTCTTGATGTAGCACTCAGCAGTGACTGAGGAGAAACACTTTCATTGAAAGGGGTTGCCAAGCTTCCCAAAATTGCGAGTCTCCAGAAATCTCAGCAACTATTTTTTAACCCAAACTGGATGATACTTTCAGGTAATGATCAGTACACTAAGCTCACTTGGTTCCCCAAATTTCGTTCTTTTATGTTGAAGCGTTCGCTTCCAGTAACTGTTTGAATTTTGGCGTTTCACTCTGTTTTCTCCTATACTGACAGATGTATTTGGAACTCTAAATCAAACACGGTTTGTGCTAGCTTCTTGAAACTTGACACAGTAAAGCAGTTTCATGTTCTATCTCTATGTTCTGTTTCCTCTGGATGTAGCCCTAAGCAGTGACTGGGGAGAAATACTTTCATTGACAGGGGTTGCCAAGCTTCCAGAAATTACGAGTCTCCAGAAATCTCAGCAACTATGATTTCACCCAAACTGGATGATACTTTCAGGTAATAATAGGTACACTAAGCCCACTTGGTTCCCCAAATTTCGTTCTTCTATGTTGAAGCGTTCGTTTCCAGTAACAGTTTGAATTTTGGCGTTTCACTCTGTTTTCTCCTATATTGATAGATGTATTTGGAACTCTAAACCAAACACGGTTTGTGCTAGCTTCTTGAAACTTGACACAGTAAAGCAGTTTCACGTTCTATCTCTATGTTCTGTTTCCTCTTGATGTAGCACTCAGCAGTGACTGAGGAGAAACACTTTCATTGAAAGGGGTTGCCAAGCTTCCCAAAATTGCGAGTCTCCTGAAATCTCAGCAACTATTTTTTAACCCAAACTGGATGATACTTTCAGGTAATGATCAGTACACTAAGCTCACTTGGTTCCCCAAATTTCGTTCTTTTATGTTGAAGCGTTCGCTTCCAGTAACTGTTTGAATTTTGGCGTTTCACTCTGTTTTCTCCTATATTGATAGATGTATTTGGAACTCTAAACCAAACACGGTTTGTGCTAGCTTCTTGAAACTTGACACAGTAAAGCAGTTTCACGTTCTATCTCTATGTTCTGTTTCCTCTTGATGTAGCACTCAGCAGTGACTGAGGAGAAACACTTTCTTTGAAAGGGGTTGCCATGCTTCCCAAAATTGCGAGTCTCCAGAAATCTCAGCAACTATTTTTTCACCCAAACTGGATGATAGTTTCAGGTAATGATCAGTACACTAAGCTCACTTGGTTCCCCAAATTTCGTTCTTTTATGTTGAAGCGTTCGCTTCCAGTAACTGTTTGAATTTTGGCGTTTCACTCTGTTTTCTCCTATACTGACAGATGTATTTGGAACTCTAAATCAAACACGGTTTGTGCTAGCTTCTTGAAACTTGACACAGTAAAGCAGTTTCACGTTCTATCTCTATGTTCTGTTTCCTCTGGATGTAGCCCTAAGCAGTGACTGGGGAGAAATACTTTCATTGACAGGGGTTGC